>NW_027117285.1:0-1200000 GCF_038021145.1 Phyllosticta citriasiana | reverse complement strand
AAATAGAGTAGGTATAGGAATTATAGCGTACGATACCTAATAAGATAGTATAAGAGTAGTAGTAAGCTATAGAGTAAATACTAGACTATACTAGCTCATATATAATAGAGAACTAGAAGTACTTATAAGGGCTATAGAGCTAGCTACCTAGAAATAGCTAGGATAATAGATTATAGTATATATAGATAACTAAGCTATACTATACTGCCTCTAAACCCCGTCTAACCTACTAGGTTAAGGACTATAACTTTAAGCCATAGATGTAGGCTACTTAATTATAGCTAGATAAGATAGTCTTACCTTCTCATAGGCCCTAGGCTACATAGGGATTAGAGGAAACCTATAAGTAGATGCCCTTATAAAGGAGGCTACTAGGTTACCCCTAGAGAATAATAACTTAAGTACTACCCTACTTAGGATACACGTACGATAAAGAACTATAATAGAATAGATAGTATATACTACATAATACTAGGAAGCATAGATAATACCATCCTAGGGGTTATATATATATATCTTCCTATCTATACTAAGGACGTCTATCTAACTCCCTAAGTATAGATAACTAGACGTATTAGCCTACTTCTAACTAAAACTAAACTATAGCTACTTTAGAGCCTACCTATTACGGTTTAGTAAGATAGACTAGGATAATTATAGCTATAATAATACCGCCTAATAAACACTATAACATCTTATTAGTAACTACCTACTCTATAGCTCTACTAGGAGAGAAGCTATATAGGAAGCGCTTAAGGCGTATAATAATAATAGTAGGAAAATAGCCTCTATACCCTATAGAGAGCTATTCTAAGGAGAAGTCGGTCGATAATTTATACTTAAATTCGTACGTTAGATGAAGGTTTCTACTAGGGTATAGTATATGTAAATAGTAGACTAAGGGAAAAGAAGAGTAAAAAGAAGAAGAGAGAATCCATTCTAAGCTCTACTAGTAGAGTGAATAATAAGCTCCATGATCCCTCTACTTATAGTTCCTATAGGTACTACCCTAGAACCCCTCTAACTAAAGATAATCTAGGAAAGGACCCCTTTATCCGTAATCTACCTAATACCCTCTAGGCTTATACCCCTCCTCTACCTTATATAGAGCCTCTACTAAGACCCTAGCCCTCTAGATTAGAAAGGTATTAACATAGCTTAGATGACTACTCTATAACTACTCTAGCTAAACCTATCACGAATCGTTAAACGGCTAATATGTAGGCTTTAGCCCGAAGGCTATCTACTTAGTCGGACGTATATAAAATTAAAAGAATTTAATTAAAGTTAAGTAGAGGAAAGATGAAGTTAAGTGAAGTCTTATTAATTATTATAAATATAGAAGATACTATGTACTCTACTATCTTCTATATGTATTTATATAAGAAGTAAAATGAAATCTAAACGATTAAAATAAGAACTAAACTCTCTTCTTACTACGCGAATTACTACTTCGGTTATGTTATCATAATAGATAAAAGAATTAATCTTTTTATTATTTACGCGAATTTCCGTTAGTTACTAAGTAGGCTATATAGCCTTAGTAGTATTATTATTTATTAGTATAGCTAGCTTACTTAGCTTAGCTAGTTTACGCGGCTTAGTTATGATTTACTTCGGCTTATTAAGTGATTACGCGGTAGTATGCTTATATTACTAGCGTTATCTTACTTATTAGCTATCGCGACATTCCCCTCCTAAGAGAAAGCCTAAGTTAGCTTATTAGGTAGGTGCTTACGCGGATGACTAACTAGCGCTATGTTAGTAAGGGCGTAAAGTATAGAACTACTAGGTATATCTTATTATTAGGTTTATAGTTTAACTAACCTTCTTTACCGACCCTTAATAATAATACCTACTCTACTTATCTCTACTCCTTATCCCTTCCTTTACTCTTAATTCTCTTACTTAAGTAAATAGCTTAAGCTAAATAATAGTAAGTTCGCGTTTATAGTTAGTCTAGAATGCTTAACTAATTATCGCATAAAGTATCTAATTAATCTCGTTACTCCTAGTACGTTCACGTGAATGTAACACCTTAAGAGGAGGGTAAGGCTACTTAAGCCCGTTACGTGACGCATTACGCGTAATTATCTAATCGTATATGTATTTTAAGTCTAAAAAGGTAAAGTGAAGCTAACTAGTCTAGGTATAGTACCTAGCTCCTAAGAGCTTACGTACGTCGCTATCCTACCCATAAATCCTTATATGAATATTACGTAAGCTAGTTTACCTACCTTGCCCTTATATACGCGTTCTAGTAGCTATTATGTTATGGAGCTATCTAGTACACCTTCGTGTAAAGGTGATAATAGAAGTATTATTCATCTAGCTACTTTACCTATAGAGTCCTTAGTAGAACCTTTAGATTAGGACTTAGAGGCGGATGCTACTAATAAGTCTATAGCTTTCATCCTACGTAAGACTTTTAAAAAACTAGCTAAGGTATGTCATACTATTATTCATCCTCACGTAATAGCTAACTAACTTATAGAAGTCTCTTAGAGGTAATAAAGCTAGCTAATATACATTATACATGTTAGGTCTTAGTAACTTAGCCTATTATGCGGTTATTACGGTTTCTAAGAATCATTTTAACCTTACGTCTATAGAATCTCGCGCTTCTTCACGTAATGCTTATTTAATCTAATATATAGGTATTAATTAGGCTGCTAGTTATACTAAGTATTAGGATAACCTCTCTACTTACGTCTTTTACGGTTACTATAAGTTACTAGGTTTCCTATAGGGTTATTACGTAAACTATATCTAGGGTACTAGCAACCTAGACTGTACTATAAGTGACCTTATAGGTGCTCATCCTCTAAATTAACGCGAAAGGCGTAAGGATAAGATATAGCCTAGGTAGTACCTTACCCTTTACCGTGTAATGGATGATTAAGTTAATAATTTCTTATAGGATTCCTTAGAAGGTCTAATAAGGCCTAAATTTAAAAAGTTAGCGCTAGACCCTACTAATAAGGAGGAAGAAGAGTAGGGGTATAAGGGATAAGGAATAAGGAACTAAATTAAAATAGGAGTATAGGATAGGCAAGAATAAATTAGTTCGTACGGAAAAGAGGTTATTTACTATAGCGTTAGAGGATTCTTTTTACTAGAGGATAGGTAGGTTAGTTATTAGATTACGTCTCTTCCTATAATTCTTGTTAGAGGAAGGCCTTTTTCTACTTTTTATTCATTATCTTAATCGTATCTAACCTATTAAACCTAATACTTTAGAACTCCGTAAGTAACTTTACTCGCGCGGATAAAGTTAACTTCCCATTCTTATTAATCATTAATGATCTCGGGTTCTAGTTCGGTGTATCTCTATTATAGTAATAGGTCTATAGCTACTTTATGTAGGCGATTAGCATGGAAAAGGTTTATAACCTTCATGCTTTTTAGAAGATCTAATTCGTACGAATGTCTTTTCATTCTAGTAATCTTAAATGGTCCCGCGTTCGGAGAGTCTAGCTTAAGATTTAGCCGGTCCGTCATCTAGCTAGTCTTCTTTATATAGACTAAGTCTCTAATGCTAAAGTTAGGCGTACGATAGTATTTATTTACTTATTAATAATTCTTTTCTTATAATTAGCGAATTAATTTATAAGCGTATTCGTAGGCCTCTTATCTTCTTTTTTAAAGAGACTAAGCTATAGACTGTGTTCTGCCTTTAGGTAAAGTGTTTATTGTTATATAAGCGGTCTAGTCATAATATATACGTAGTAGGAAGCTAAGATCTACTTCTACTAGAGTAAGACCTATAGCCTTATATAGGAGAGTAGCCTAAGCTAGATCTATTAATGGTAAAAGATTAGACTAATCATTTTAGTAGTAATTTATAAAGGGTCGTAGTTAGTATACGAGAACCTAATTAACTATCTTAGTAATCCCGTTTATCTAAGAGTGATAAGCTGAATTAAAGTACTATTTAATGCTAGTTAACTTATAAAGTTCTTTCACGAAGGCTGAAATGAACTAGGGACCTCTATTAGATAGTATACTTTTAGGATTTCCGAAAATGCGGTAGATATAGTTATAAAATAGCCGAGCTACTCCTTTAGCATTAATTTTCTTCATATAAGGTAAACTAAAGGTCCTTTAAGATAACCGGTCTATAATAACTAGAATATAATTAAATCTATTTTAGTCTTATAGTATCTCCTTAAAATCTATAGCTAAGTGTTCCTAGGGGCGGTTAGGGATTAGTAAAGGATGTAGAAGGCTAGGTATCTTATTAGTAAATTTATAGTTCCGGTAGTAGATATAGTAGTTTCAGCTATATCTCTTAATAGTATAGGTCTAGCTAGGCTAATAATAATATTAACGTAGTAACTTTCGCATTTTATTTATTCTAGGATAGGTAGTAATGTAGGTAGTATATATTACTTTAATTATTCTTACATGAAGGTTATCCTAGTTAGGAATAACTAATATGCTATAGTGAAGAAGTCATCTATCTTATAATTTCTAATATGATTTATTTTCCGGTTAAAGGTAAGCTATTTCTCTCTATGATTCTAAATCTAGATTTTCTCTATTCACGTAGAGAAGTTCATTAATAAGGATTATTAGTAGTGAAATTTCCGGCTCCATTATCGTAAGTAGAACTACCTAGGAAGTAGGAATGAGATACTACTCTTATACGGCCTTTACTTTTTCCTTTTAAGTCTTAAGCTAATCTTACTTTCTTATAAGGATATTAGTAATAATGTTCTCTTTTCCCGGTCGGTAAGTAAACCGGACTTAGTACTTAGTAAGTTATTTAGCCTATCTCGCTTATCGTACGGATAATTAGTATTTAGAAGTAAAGTATTCTAATGCCTAATAGTCCGTAATTATAAGGAAAGGTTTATAAAGGCCTATAAGCATAGATCTCCATTCCTCTAGTCCCTACATAATAGCTAGGAGTTCTTTATCTAGTATTCTATAGTAAAGTTTAGTGTCTAACATTACCTTAGAGTAAAAGGATACCGGCTTCCATTCATAATTAGTTTAATATTATGAGAGAACCCTAGTAATAACTCTATTACTTACGTCTATTTCTATATAAGTGTTAAGAGTAGGATTATGGTTTACTAGAAATGATTTACTACATATTAGTTTCTTAAGATTTCTAAAAGATTCTTCTTTAACTAGCCCTAGTTATTGCTATTTTACTTTTAAGCATGGTTTTTCTAGTAGCCGGCTAATTTATCTATAGTTAGGGAGGAATCTCTAATAGAAGTTATAGAATCCTAAGAAGGACTAAAGAGATTAAAGGGTTATAGGTAATTACTAAGTGCGAATAGGTTTAATTTTTTATAGGTCTATTAAGATACCCTTAGTAGAGATAATATATCCTAGAAATTTCGTGTAAGTAGTTAAGAGTTTACTCTTTTTTATATCAGCTTATAATCCCGCTTTACGTAATCATAAAAGAACTTTAATAACGTGTTAAGTATATTCGTGCGGGTTTTTAGAAATAATAAGGATATTATCCATAAAAGTATTAATAAAATCATCTAAATAGTTAAAGAGGACTTAGTTAATAAAACATTAAAAGGTAGTAGGCCTATTACTTAGCCTAAAGGGTAAAACGCGGTATTTAAATAATCTATACCTTATATGGAAGGTAGTATATTCTTCTAACTATTCTTAAAGTCGTATTTAATAGGCAGCTTATTAAATGTCTAGTTTTATATAGACCTTTCCTTTACCTACTCTCTATAAGAGTTCTAAGATAAGAGGTAAAGGATATAAGTCTTTCTTTATCTAATTATTTAACCGTTAGTAGTTAATATAGATTCGCTAACCGCCTCCGGGTTTTTTTACCACTAATATGGGAGAGGTGTAAGGTACGTAGCTCTTAGTAATGAATCCTTTTTTTAAATTCTCTTAGACGTATTTCTTTACTACGGCAAGCTATTCTAGAGACATTCTATAGATAGGACTTAGTAGAAGGCGCGGAGGGCCCTTATACGTGAGAGAAATTTAATAATTAACTCCCGCATAATAAGGTAGTAGCTAATTAGATTCTTATTTTAAAAAAACGTCGCGGTAGTTTTTATATTTAGAAGGTAAATGATTATTAAGGTATTTATTAAAAGCTTTATCTTTAATAGCTTTATTAATATTATCTAGTAAAATAGAATAAAGGTCTACTACTTCTATTAATATTTTTATAGGTAGGTTAATTTCTATAAGAGAAGTAAAAAAGGTTTCTTAATTATTAAGTTTAATCTCATCTAAGGTATATATTAGTAAGATTAATTAGTTAATAGATTATAGTTATTTTATCCGCGGAACTTTACTTTATGTAGATGTTTTTAGGATGTTTAAAAGATTTATAAAAGAAATTCGTCCTAGGGGATCTAACTAAATAAGTTATTAGTTACGGTAATCTAGGAGAATATAGTAATAGGTAAGGAACTAGCGGCCTAAGATAATATTATAGCGCCTAATATCTAGTATAAAGGCGTATATTATAACTAGCTAATGTTAGAAATAGAATTATAATTAATAAATGAAATTAAGTTACTTATTTATACGTTAGTTAAACCTAGAGACTTTAAGGTTCCTGCTAGTAATCTTTCTTTTCTTAACCCCTAATTCCTTAAGTTATAGAAGGAGTTAGGGGTGAATAAAGCTAGATCTATTTATGCTAGTATTAACTAGGGCATGAATAGGTATAGCGTAACTACTAGCTATAATTATAGTTTATATAGTAAACGGGTATCCTCTAATAAGGTCATAAACGTTCACCTATAAATTAGTAATTTATAGAGCTCTAAGTTTAAGTCTTAGGGAGGAGACTTCCCCTAAGACTTATCATTTTCTAATAAGGATAAGTTAGTTTCTAAATTCGTACGCTCTTCTACTTCTTCTTCTAGTATAGCATCTACTATCTTCGCTTTAGTTTCTAGATACTACTAGATAAGGTGTCTAAATTTTCTATATTAGTAATAGGGTCTAATATCGCCTTAAAGTTCTACCTTTCCTTTATATATTAGATTTTCTATTATCGCGTGAGGAGTAGATCTCTATAATGACCTAGAAGAAGGTTATTCTCTTAAACTTCTACTTATTAAAAGAGTAGATTTACCTACTCATTCCTATTATCATTTCTTTATGCGGTCTTCCTAGGAGGATGAAGATACATTTTTACTATTTCGGTACTTAATTATACTTTACGTGATAGGATACGCCTTTTAAAGATATTCTTTAAATAAGATGGAGTTATCTTATTTAATACCTACTAAATAAGTTTATAGTAGGGGATCTAAAGAAGAATAGAAATCCTCCTTCTATTATTCGTGTAGAAGATTAGCCTCTAAAGCTAGGTATATAAACTCTAACTAGAACTTCTAAAGATCTATAGGAATTTTATAATAAAGGTCCTTTAACTTCTTCTTTATATCCTTCTACTAGTATGGATTCTGAAATACTTACCTAAGCTAGTAATATAAGTTAGTATCTAGTACTAGATTATCTATCTTTATGCGGGTATATAAGAATAGTACTAGATGCTATGCTACCTTACCCTATATCCTTAAAAGGATATAACTCGTAATAGCTTCCTTAGTATCTATAGCGGTATCTCTTTTAAAGTGGTCCTTATTACTACGGATTTTATTATTTATAAGGAGTCGCTAATACTCGTACGTAGGGTTTTAGCCGTTCGTTAATTCAGGTAGGTTAGGCACCTTTAGTGTATGTTTCTTCTTCTTTTAGGATCCATTCCCTTCTAAATACTATAAACTTATTAAATCTATAGCATCTTCACGTAAGGGAGTTTAAATGCTTATAATCCTTTTAGCTAAGTTAAGAATAACTTATTTAAGAGTCTTAATTTATATTCTCACGTAAACGGTAATATCTTAGGTTAGTCCCTTTATAAGGGGAGTAATCTTAAACTAATAGTTACTAGCTTCTTCTAGTAGAATATACCTAAAAGCTTCTTTAACCTAGAATTATATCATATAAAATAAACCTTTCTCTTATATTTATGTATTAAGCTTAACCGGTAAAAGGGAATAAAAAGATTATAATAAGAAGGGGAGCGCCTATCCTCTTCCTTCCTTAGATTCATAAGGTAACTTAGTACCTCTATGTGAGGGTATTTATTATTAACTACTAGATCCTTCTTAGGTACTAGTTACATAGGCTTAATTCTTAGCTATACTATCCGCGTATAGAATAGTCTTCTACTTTCTTATAAGTAGGTATAGAGAGGATACCTCCTTAAGATTTATATACTACCCTATAGTCTTATAAAGACTTCTATAGTTAATATATACTTAATGCTCTTTAGTCCTTAGATAATACTAATACACCTTACTAAGACGACTTAAATTACCTTCTTAAATAATAGATGGTCATGTATAAGGCTAGGGCTATATATATAGTATACCTAGTTTAGGTATTCTAACACCTCCCTTAGGTAATAAAAAATAGGACGGGGATAATACCTAGAATGATCTTCTATATCTATTATGAATCGTTAAACGGCTAATATGTAGGCTTTAGCCTAAAGGCTATCTACTTAGTTAGATATATATGAAATTAAAAGAATTCAATTAAAGTTAAGTAGAGGAAAGATAAAGTTAAGTAAAGTCTTATTAATTATTATAAATATAGAAGATACTATGTACTCTACTATCTTCTATATGTATTTATATAAGAAGTAAAATGAAATCTAAACGATTAAAATAAGAACTAAACTCTCTTCTTACTACGCGAATTACTACTTCGGTTATGTTATTATAATAGATGAAAGAATCAATCTTTTTATTATTTACGCGAATTTCTATTAGTTACTAAGTAGGCTATATAGCCTTAGTAGTATTATTATTTATTAGCGTAGCCGGCTTACTTAGCTTAGCTAGTTTACGCGGCTTAGTTATGATTTACTTTAGCTTATTAAGTAATTACGTAGTAGTATGCTCGCGTTAAAACTAGCTAGATAATGACCTAAATTACTTTTATCGCCATATAATTTATAATAATTAGGGATAGATAATTAATCTTTAATCTTTAGCTTACGCTAAAGTAGGACTATATCTTCATGTATAGGACGACTAATATACATGTTAAGCGTATAGTCTCTAAGGATCCATATAATTTATTTACATCCATAAATCTTTTTTTCTACCTACCCCCTGTTCATAATATTAATATAGGATAAAAAAAAAGATTACGGGAGGGTTAGTTAGTATAGATATGGCTATAGCTATGGCTATGGCTATGGTTATGGGTTATATAATTATACGTAATAATAAAAAATTATAGATGTTTCCTGCTAATTTTCCATTCTAATATCTTTAAAATTTTTACTTAATAATTGCCTTATTATTAGGGTAGTAGAAAGTAAAAGCTAAAAAGTATTTAAAGCTTTAGGGTTTCCTAGTATATAGCTTGATTTAAAGAGCACATTATGAATTTCATATGCTTAACCGAATTAAAAGCTCCTAAAACACTAGGATTATAATGCCGTTTAATTTTTTCTATAGAATTACTTTATAAGGCATAACTATTTTAAATTAGATAACTCATCTAATAACCCTACTACTTATTTATCTCTCTCGTCTATTCTAACACTATCGTTTAAAATAGAAACAATTTTAATCTAGGCTAAGTACTATAAAGCCTTATGACTATGTAAAGGGTAATAAGTAAAGTAAGGAACTAGTATATTAAGAATTTCTTCTTTAGTACGTAATCTATATCTACTTACACTACTAGTTTCGGTATATACTTTACCTATTTTAAAATAAGATACAATTAAATTTAACATATATAAATCCTATATTCTTTAACTTATTTTAAACATAATAGTATAATCCTTAACTGTTTTTCCTATAGAACTTATACGGGTTTTTATAAAATATGTAAAAGAACCTTCCCCTATTACGAAACCTAAAATTTAAAACGGATTTAAGCTTTATATCGCATTTACATTAATTAAGTTAGGAGTAGTTTTAAATTCTATATTAGGTAAAGTACCTAATTATGCTAATTTACCTAATAGAGTTTTAGATAAAGGTTTATTTAATTTATTAATTAAGGAAGCTAATTTTAAGAACCCTATCACATTAGTATAGACTTTTTAATTAATAAGATTTAGAATCTTATAGAAATATAAAAAATTTAGAGATTTAGTTATTTATAAGGGGTATTCTTTAAAATGATTTATAATAATAATAAGTTATGATCTTAATCTTACTCTATATCGCGCTTCTTTACCTACTATCGATATGGAACCTACTAAAAAGAAACTAGCGTCGTCTTACTCGTTAGCTATCGCGATAAAACCCTCCTACTCCTAATAATAAGTAGATAACTATTTAGCGGTAAGGTAAGGACTTAACGCTATTCGTCTATATAGTATATCTAGGCTAGGGCGGCATATAGAGCTCTATTATTAGTAATAATATTAATATATAGTCATCTAATAGTAGTAATAGGGCTAGATTAAATTATAAGTAACATTAGTATAGATTAAACCTAGGTTCTTTAGCGTTATTTATTTTCTATAATAAGTATTAGCTAACTATACTAGCTAGCTAGAAGATGTATGCTACTAGTTAAAAACCTTACCCGCTTTTTTCACCTTTATAGGTGCTAAGAAAGGTATTATATAACGCTAACTAAAAATAGTACTATTAGGGATAGTACTAGAACGCTATAGTAGAGCATATATATAATCTACCTTACCTATCACCCTATACTATATTTACTTTTCTATATATACCTTTTTCCCGTCCCTCTTCCTTTCCTTACTCTTACTTCATGCTACCTATCTACTTAGATAATAGCGGGAAGGCTAGTTCTTAGCCCCCCCCCTTACCTAAAAAGAGCCTAGATAAACTATCTATCTATAATAACCCTATACTAATATTATACTAAGAATTACACCTTATCGTACGATATTCTTTAGCTAGGCATCCCTACTTACCTTATAAACGTACGCGGGATCCCCTATAGATAGCTCTATCTTAGATAGCCTATAGCTCTAGTAAGACGTAAAATAATTAATTAATTAATCGGATATACACTCTTCTTTAGTTTAGCTACTACTTCTTAGAAAAAAGCCTATGCGTTAATAAGTTATTACTATACATAAAATTTTTAAAAAATTAAAAATCACCATACCCGCTATAACTATATAGCGCGGGCTCGTACGTATATAACTAAAGTTAGAAAGTAAAAACCTACCCTCTAAAGTATCATACTATAAGTATACCTATACCTACCCCCTAAGGGAAGGCCCTACCTAACCTAGTTTCCCTTCTACTAGACGGCCGTAACTATAAAATCTAGGACTCCCCTATACCGCTCGGCCTACCGCCTACTTAACTAGCTAATAAACCTAAGGAAATAGACTAGGATACCCCTATACCGTCTAGCCTACCGCCTACTTAACTAGCTAATAAACCTAAGGAAATAGACTAGGATTTTCCTATAAGCCCTCTCCCCCTATCATCCCTACTACTTATTATACTAGGCCTAATTAAGAAATAGTATACTATACTAAAGAGAACTATCCTAGTAGACACCTCTAAACCTAACCCTACCTACTAAGGAAAAAGGACTAGGTTTAGATTTCGTCTAAACTTTAATACTACCTAGGAGGTAATTAATATAGTACTCTCTTACATCCTATATGTAATAAACCTTATATATAATATGAGTAAAAAGTAAAGACTCTATAACCTTAGTAACGTCCTACGGGATTATACTAAGATAGGTCGCGTAGGTAATACATTATTAGTTCTTACTATATAAGTTTACTCCCTTAAAAATACTACTTATACGCTAGGAGTAAAGGTTTACTAGCTATAAAAGCCGGTTATCCTTCCTATAAACCTAGCTAAACTATCGTATATAACCTAAGCCTAGAAAGTAACTACTACTAGAAAACTATACATAATAACTCCTTACCTAAAGATAACTATAAAGCTAGCTACTACTCCCCTAAAGACCCTACGGGATATGTAGGTTATTATCTAGTAGTAAAGTCCCTTCCTAGACTTTAACCCTCTCTCCGTACGAAATAATATTAATAACGCCTTTAAGAACGTAGGTATATCTAGCCCTATTATGTTAATAGTAATATATATAGAGAAGAGTAACATCCTACTTACCGGCTTACCCTAGTATAACTCTAAATTCCTTACCTCCTATAAGGACCTCTTTACTTACCTATTCCTAGATGCTATAGTCTAGAAGAACTAAACCTAGTATAAGGTTATTACCTATAGCATCCCTCTTAAAGACCTACGCTTACTTAATATTAGATAATTTATTATAGAAGAGGTCTGTACCTTTAATCCTAGCCTTTCTATTATTAGAACTCTATACTAGCTTACTTTAGCCGAAAGGAGGGCTACCTAAAAAGTAGGGTTAGTTATTATAGCCTTCTATATAGTAAAAGAGGTAGAGATAGCTATCTTAAAGCCATTCTATCTTATAGGAGTAAGTATAAGGGTTATAAAACTCCTTAGGATTACTCTAGACGTATAGTATATAAAGTGTTAAGAATTTAGCTATAGCTCCTCTAGGTATCGTAATAGGACTAAATTCTTACTATATACTAGCCCCTACGCTATAGAAAAGCATAACTATAAATACTATATGAAGAGAGGCATAATATATACCTATATAGCGTTAAAGTATAGTAACTATAACGGTACTTATTACTCCTAGGACCTAAACTATCCCTATTATCTAATAAAGCTATCCCCCTAGTATTAATATTAGGTAACCTTAAAGTTATATAAGTTAACTTAAACCGGAATGCCTAGGCTATAGAAGTAGCACTCTAGGATGCTCTCTAATTAGGTATCTACCTAATATTTATCTAGGAACTATAGATAACACTATAAGATAATATAGCTAATATATAATTAATCTCTTACCCCTCTATAATATAAATTCTCCTAACCTTCCTATAGGGCTCCCGTCCTTAGATAATGCTCTACCTAAATAAATCCCTTACCTAAGTCTAGATAAATCCTTACCCGGATATTTTCCCTAGCCTAGACTGCCTTACTATTAATTTAACCTACGGAGAAGATACTATCCGCGTAGTTAATATCTATAATAAGGTAGAATAAGGTAACCTATCCTCCCTACGTATAATAGAAAGAGTTATTAAGTATAGCCCCCCTACTATGCTAATAATCTACGTAGGGGACTTTAATAAATACTATCTAATATAGGACCTACTCTCCCCCTAATCTCATAAAGTAGAAGCTCTATATAAATAGATTAAGGAAAACCGCCTTAAACTCTAAAACTAGCCTAGAGTAGGTACCTTCTTTTCTTTTATATAGAGATAGAAAGGGAAACGGTTATTAACCTCTCCCTATATACTCTAATAATTACCGCTTAAGTAATTAACTAGTAGTTATAAGAGAACCCCCTATCTAACCATAACGCTATTCTCTTTACTATTACGTACGACGAGTTTTAGGATGTACTAATGCCTCTACTATAGTTTAACGTTAAAAAAGCTAACTAGGCCTAATATAGGTAAATCGTCCGAGAAGAGTTAAATAAGATTATAATTCTACTCATCTAAGCCCTTCCTAATAGGGCATAATATATACTCTCTAGTAGGACCTTATAAGAGGACCTAGACTAACTTAGACGAAGCCTTATAAAGGTAATAGAGATAGTAGCTAAATGTAGCATCCTATAGGTAATACCTAGATAGTAATAAAAACCCTAGTAGTCCCTACTCCTTATAGCCTTAAGGATAACCGCTATATAAGTAAGGTATAGGGCATATTAGGACTAAGTTACATACGTATAAGCATAGAATACATATAATACGGCTATTAAGTAGGTAAAATAAGAGTACTAGAATAACTTCCTTATAAAAGAAATACTCTAGTCTATCTATAAGGTAATAGCATATACGAAATTAACCTAATCTAAGCGGATCCCCTAGATATATAACCTTTAAGATTAACTCTAATCATCGTATAATAGTAAGTATACTACCTTCTATTAGAAACTCTTCCCCCTACCGCTATACGTCCCCCTACGCGACTAGATAAACTATAAGGAAGGGCTATAGGACTAGCCCTCCCTTATAGATAAGGAAGTATAGTATGCCTACTCTTATAAGATTAAAGGCACTACCCCTAGGCTAGACTAGATCTACTAAAGGATAATTACTAAGGCGTACGACGCTTCTTCTAGAAAATTTACCTAGGTATACTAAACCCTCTTTACGTATAGATACTACCTAGAATGCTAGAGAGAAGTAGTAGGAGTAATACTTAAGAAACTAGGGAAACCTAATTATGTAGACCTAAAAGCATATAGAGTTATCTCCCTACTTAACTACCTAGGAAAAGTTCTTAAACACATTATAGTAAAACGTCTTAGAGTGCTTATAGAAGCTACCTACCTCCTATACCTATCCTAAATAGGTGGATGACTATAGAAGTTAGTAATTAATATAGTAATAATCCTTATATATATCGTCTAGGACGAGAGGAGGGTATAGTATAAGATATTAACCCTATTCCTTAACGTATAAGGCGCCTTTAATCATGTAGCCTATAACTAGCTCTTATATATAATAGGGGAAATTAGGCTCCCTACTTCCCTTCTAGTATAGGTAAAGATATTTACTAGTAGTTAATAACTCTAGATCTCCTTTAATAGCTAATAAGAGGACCTTTATCTAATAGTTTTAGGAATCCCCTAAGGAAGCCTAGTCTTACTAATCCTATTTCTTATTTACATATAAAAGCTCTTTTCCTCTTACTTAGTCTAATTCCTCTTATATATTAATAATGTTTTAATTATAATCTCCTTAACGAGTTAGAAGAAAAATGCGCGGATCCTCTAGTAGGAAGTAACCTAGCTTTTCTTACTTAGAACCTAGTATGCCGTTAATTTTAATAAAGATAAAATAGACCTTATCCATTTTATAAGCTTAGATAAGGCTAAGTAAGCTATAATTACGCTTCTAGGAGATTATATAGTATAGCTAAAGTAACTCATCTAATAGCTTAGGATATAGTTTAATATATACCTATTATTCTAGTAGTATATAATAATTTAGAACGCCTAAGTAAAGTAATTACTTAGAAGACTCATGCAGCTAGCTAATATATAATATAGACTATCTCCTACTACCGTCTAATAGCTATACCTTACTTATATATAAAGTATAGTAGATTATAGGTCCCTAGTTTTCTAGTAGGTTAGTAGCTCTAAGATACTTAGATGAACACTTTAAAATAGTAGACTACGCTAAATCCTAGGAGCCTTTTAGACCTCCCTAATTACTCCTATAGAAATTAAAGTAGGCCTTCTCCCCCCCTATCTAAGGCGTAATATGTTACTTTAAGCGTACGCTATATAACTCTTTAAACTTAGTTACTAACACCTAGTACGTATAATTATCGATAAGTTTAAACTAGAGAGCATACTAGGTATAAGATTTAGCACCGTAGGGAGTCGAATCGAGGGTGAATAATAATAATATATTTAGTATAGATATTAGACGAAACCTTAGTTTATTAGGTTTCGTCTCTTAGAGCGTTTATATGTCCTTACTAATACGTACGGCCCTCTTTAGGTCCTAGTACGGCCCCCTTCAGGTCCTAGTTAGAGTTCTCTAGGCCCCGCCTTAGTTATAGCATTATACTATCCCCCCCTCTAAAAGGGCTATCCTTAGACCGTTAGTAAGTAGCCGTCTTAGGGGTGCTAAGTTAGAGTTAAGTAGTAGCGTTACCTATTAGGTTATTATGTTATCCGGCCTAAGGGTGTAGTTATGCTATTAGGCGTGTTCTAGCCTATAATTAGCGTTATTATGGCCCTAAGCATCATCGCGTAGTAATAGGGTTTTCTTTATTTAAGCCTATAGAGTTATCTACTTTATTATTAGCCTTATAGCTTATATATAAGCGCCTAGGCGTTAGCTTATAGGTGTAGAGTTAGTAGCTAGCAGTAGTAGCGTATAAATAGGGTCGCTTATCTTACCTACTATCTATCTTTTTTAACTATTACCTTTATATAACTTTTACTATAGCCCCCCCCCATCTTATATATAATAAGGTTTATAGCCGCCCGGTTTATTTCTAACCTTAGCCGCTATTAGATCACCCTACTTATACGTAATATATTTACTACTAGTCTAGGGTACTACTAGGCGACCCTTTAGCCCCCGTTACGAAGCTATAGACCTCTTCTTATAAGCGTAAGGCGCCTAGTAGCTCTCCTAGGGGTGATACTAGTACGTCGTTATCTAGTAGTCGTAAGCCGTAGGCTTACTTATAGTAAGTTATTAGGGCCGATTTCCTAAACGGCCGTAGCTAACTATTCTAGGGACCCTTTAATTATTTAGGCCTAGGTCTACATATTATTTATCGGTTATAAGGCGCTAATAGGTAGGAGTAGTAAGTATATATACTACGCTACTATAGCTAATTAGTATAAATAGGTATACTATTTAGGTACTACTTAGGCGTGTTACTAACCGGTTATTAGTAGATTAATAAGTATTTTCACCGCGTAGTTAACATTACGCTAGAGGAGCGTAAGTACTTAATTAACTACGCTTACTATACTATAGCGCATAATAAGTCGGAGTCTTATTACTAGACCTAGTCTTAGACTTAGGCGTCTTATACGTCTCCTATTCCCGTATCCGCTAGCGGTATAGCTACTATTCCTCTACTAGCGGCCTATTCTAAGGCTAAGCTAGATTATACTTATAGGCTTTTAGATAAGAATACGTATAATGCTACTACTCTAGCCTAGTAAGACATGTTTATACATTCCTTAGCTTCGTAGTTCGGCTATTTAAACACGCTAGAGCGTATAGCTTAGAACTATACTAAGGCTATAGGTAATAGTATAAAGAGTAAAGGGGTTACGCTAGTAGAGTTAGGTTATTATTATTAGGTAAGTCGCCGCGCCGTATAGGAGTATTAGAAGGTAAGTTATCGCTATTTATAACCCTATTTAGGTTCCTATTAGCTAACCTACGGTAGAATACTAGTAGTCTCTTTAGTCCTAATAAGCCCGCTAATATTATTATAAATAAGGAGTTAGAGTAGTTATAGCTATTATGTATATATATTACGCCTACCTACCATAATACCCTTTACTATAGTAGCTAAACTAGGTTTTCTTTTCTATAGGATCTATTTACGCCGGTTAGGCGTTCCTATTATTCCTAGTTCCTATATAGGGTCCGGTTAGTAGAGTTATTAGGTCTTTTTTAATACCCTTATAGTGATTAAGGTCTTTTATAGGTATAGTTAGTAGAATAGTCTACTTACATTAGGCTAAGTCTATAGGATAGTTTCTAAGACATGCTTATTCCTATCTAGCGCTTACTCTTACCCGTTACTACCTATAATCCTTTCCGTGCTCCTCTTTAAGTTAATATATCTATATTATTACTTAGGCTATCGCCTAAGTTATCTCCTAGTTTCTATAGGGTGTTATTAGGGTCTATTAGGGTCCTAAGGGGGCTCCCTACTACTACTATTACCCCTTTAGATTTATTTTAGGACTCTAGGGGTCGTCCTCGTTCTTACTTTATAGGGCCCGCTAGGGCTAGCCTATTAGTTACCCCTTTAGGTACTATTCGCTTACGTTTAGCCGGGTTTTTTAAAACGTCGTAGGTAGACTTATATATGTCTATTATTTCTTAGTAGTTATCTAGGCCGTCCTTATACATCTATTTATTAAATTCATTCCTATAGCCTACCTACTTAACGTAGTACTATACCCCTCTAGGGGTGAGTTTATAGTTAATAATAGTTTCTACTTCCTAGTACTTATCGCCCTCATTATTAATCTTAATAGGGTAGGGTTTAGCGTCTACTAGGCCCTAATAGGGTTCTAGTAGGAAGATATAGAATGTTAGGTAGATCCTTACTATACTTAGTAGGAGGTCTAATTTATACGTTAGCCTACCGTATTATTAGATAATAGGGAAAGGGCCTAGATAGTAGGCGTCTAACTTCTTTATTAGTTATTTAGTATAGATGTTCTTTAATAAAAGAAGTACTCTTTCTCCTATATTAAATTGTTTATCCGATCGGTAACGGTTAGCGTACTTAGCCTAGAGTACTTAGGCGCGCTCTATACGCTCCTTAGCCTTCTTACGTGTTTTAGTTAGCTAGTAGAGGTAGCTCTCCGCCCGCTAAGCTTACTTAGAGTCTATTATCGCTATAACGTTAGGGTCTATAGTAACCCCTTTATTATTAATTAGGTGCCCTATAGTAGCCCTATCTATCGCTATAACGTTAGGGTCTATAGTAACCCCTTTATTATCGATTAGGTGCCCTATAGTAGCCCTATTAGTTCCCCCCCCCGTCTAGGGTATAGTATCTAGCATGCCGTTAGGGAGATTAGGCACCTAGCTATAGGCTAGGTATATTAGAGCGAACTTAGTTATTAAGTAGACTTTACTATTATAGGTAAAGGCTACCTCCTATAGGCGTAAGGCCTAGTCTAATTATTCATAGTTAACGTATATACGTAAGTACGCCTCTAGCTCCTAGTTTTAGCGCTTAGTTTACCTATTAGTCTACGGGTAGAACGCCGTACTTAACTTTTAGATGATTTCTAAGTAGTAGTAGAATGCGCTCTAGTAGTTACTTATGAAGAGGCTACCCTAGTCCGAGATAATATTAATTAGGCACCTAGTTACTATAATAACCTTACGCTAGATAAGAGTACCTAAGCTATCTACGCTTATAGTTATTTATATAGGAAAGTACTACGCGTATTTCGTAAACCTATCTACTAGGACTAGGATAGCGTTATATTTACGTCCTAATAGGTCCTAGGAGGCTAGAAGGTCCGTGATAAAATCTATTATAAAATGTTACTAGGGTATTATAGGTCTTTAGACCGGTTTAAGGAGCCTATATAGCTTATACCGCCGTAGCTTATTTCGCTAGTAGACATTATAGTCTCCTATATACGCGGTTACGTCTTTAGCTAGTATTAGCTACTAGTATTTACGGCTAATAACCTCTATTATGCGTTTAACACTAAAGTATCCGCCTACTAGGTTATTATAGTTCCGTATAAAGATCTTACCGCGTAGTAGGGTACTATTAGGCACCTATACTTTACTATTCCGGCGGATAAGACCTTAGGAGTCTATAGAATACCCCTCTCTAGTACTATCTACCCCTATTACGCCGTCTATACGGACCTCCTAAGATAGAGGGTCCTTCCTCTAGCTATATAGAAGTAGTTAGAGGAGGGACTTAGGGGGGTTAGTATATACCGTTTTACTAAGAGTAGCTACTACTACTTCTTAGTAAGGCGTTAGACTTAGTACTAAGCTAACGCTAGTAAGTAAGGACGCTATAAGGGGGTATTACTCATGTTATTAGACTTATTTTAAGGGCAGCTTTACTAGTACCTCTACTCTAAGTAGGTACTATAACGCGTCTATCTAGCCGGTAACTAGGGGTATAGTAGTACCTAGTAACTCCTTAAGGTCTTTTACTTAGAGCTTCTATTATAGAGTAGGTAATAGTACGTCTAATACTAGCTATTTATCCGCTTCTTTAAAGCCCTTTACGTAGTCTAGGCGGCGGGATAAACTATTAGTAGGGTTAATTAAGCTAGATTTATAGCTAATCTTAAAGTTAAATTCCGCTAATAACTCTATATACCTAGCCTGCCTTACGGTTAGGCGTTTAGTATCTATGAAATAGCGGAGGTTATTATAATCCGTAAGGACTCGCGTTAGGGTAGGTATATATACTAGGTAGTACTACTACATCTTAAAGCACTCTATAATTATAAGTAATTCTTTATCGTAGGTGTCATACCGTACCTCTATAGTAATAAATTTATATAAGTAGTAGGTAATTAGGTACTAATAGGTAGCCCCGTCGCTACTAACAGCTAGCTATAGGAGTATTCCTATATATATATAGTTAGATGCGTCCGTAATTAGGGTTAATAGGTGCTTTAGATCATAGTACTATAGTAGAGGGCCTTCTAGGAAGGCTACTTATAGCTATTTAAAGGCTATCTAGGCGGCCTCTAGCTAGTACTAGGGTTAGTACTACCTTATAGGCCCCTTTCTAGTCTTTTTCTTCTTCGCTTCTACGGTGTCTAATAAGGTACTAGCTAGGGCCTAACTAGCCTCCTATAGGAGTTCATATAGGGGTTAGGTTAGTGCGGAGTAGTTCTAGATAAACCGGTAATAGAAGTTAGTAAAGCCTAGGAATACTTAGATATCCTTATAGCTTTACGGTTCTAGCTATTCTTTAATAGTCCGGACCCTCTTAGCGTCTATTTAGACGCTATTAGGGGTGATTATAAACCCTAGGAACTTAATATATTTTATATAGAATGCGTACTTTAAGATTTTAGCGTATAGTTTCTATTCCTATAGATGTTATAAGATTTACTTTACGTGCCGTACGTGGTCTACCTTATTTTAGGAGTATATAAGAATATTATCTAGGTAGATAACATAGATAGAATCTAGGAGCCTAGCTACGGCTTAGTAGATATATGCTTAGAAAGATATAGGAGTATTAGCTAGCCCGAAAGGTATAACTAGATACTTATAGTAGCCGTACCGCGTCTTAAAGGCCGTCTTCTACTTATCTCCTACCTTAATCTAGAGTCTATAGTAGGCGTCACGGAGGTCTAACTTTATATATATAGTAGCTCCTAATACGCGGTCTATTAGCTCCCTAATTAGGAGTAAGGGGTAGTAGTTCTTAATAGTAACCTTATTAAGTCCCTAGTAGTCTATATAAAGGCGTAGGGTCCTATTAGCCTTAGGCATGAAGAGGATTAGGGCCCCTATAGGTAACTTACTTAGTCTAATCTATCTAAGGCGTAGCGCCTTTTCTAGGTACTCTCTAAGGATACTTAATTCTCTCTTAGATAGGTTATATATAGGTAACTACGGTAGTATTCTACTATCCTTAAGATTAATCGCGTAGTTATATACTAAGTTCTAGGCTAATATACCGGTAAGATTACCGTTAAAGACGTTATTAAATTTAGTATATTACTCCGGGAGGCCCTAGATTAGGCTCCTACTATTAGCGGTATTCTATAAAGATAAGTAATATCTTTATTATATACCGTATAGTAGATGGTTTATAGTAGAGAATGTAGTAGATTCTTTACTATAAGAGAACTTCCTTAAAGGACTAACTAGCAGGCTACCTAAGGGTGTTTATATAGAAGAACCTATAGATTCTAGAGAGTTCTATCTCTAGGTAATTAGTAATAGGTTCTTCTATTAATAGAAGACGATTTCTAATTAATCTAGACTAGAAGATTCTAGGCCTTAGTAATGAGACAATCTAGAATAAGGGCTAGAATCTAAAAGAACCCGTAGGAATAAGTTCTTAGTAATAGAAGAGGTCTAGAAGAGTCTAGAATAGTCTAGACTTATTCTTAGGCCTCTAACACCTACTAGTACCTATATAGGCTACTAGGTATAGAGCGTAACCGCCTTTATTAGGGTAACTAGTAGTTACTAGTAATTATATACCCTACGGGGTCCTACTAGGGCCTAGGTAGCCGACCTATTAAGGTTATTATACCGTAGACCTATAGGTCTAGGCACTATAGATGTATCCCTTAGGGCTAACCTCCTTTCTTAATTCCTCTAATAATACTTATTTAATTATAGGTTTATAGTCTAGGTTTACCTAGGAGAAGGATAGCCCGCGTCTTTAGAAGTACTTAAAATAGCATTTAGCCTTAGAAATCTATTCTAGGCTAAGGATGAGTTTAAATACTATATCTTAGCTCTCCTAGAATAGTTAGGGGCCTACGGCTTAGCTCTAACCTTAATTATCTTATATAGTCGTAGTAAGCTAATAGGCCGGTTCTAAGGTAAGAGGAGACCTATTAGCTAAGGTAGTATTTAGGTAGTAACTAGGTAGCTCTTAGGTAGGGACTAGGCCCTTATTCTAAGCTACTAACCTCTAAACTAGGTTTAGGGTAGCGCTATTATTAATAAGAGCTATTAGGGAGTACGTTCTAGTAGCTATATTACATATAATACGAACTACTAATAAGTTATACGTTACTTAACGGTCTCCTTATTAATTCTCCTACTCTAGTTACTAAGACGCTCTTAGGTATATAACTAGGGCGCGCCTTTTTCCGACTTTTTATTAGTTAGTAGCGGTTAGTCTCTTCTTAGCTAGGGAGTACTACCCTTTTAGTACTAATTACTAGTCTAACGGTTCTTTAGCCCGCTCCCCTATTAGGTTACTTTCGGCCGCGCCCCTAGATAGGGAGCTCTAGTATTTCTTCTTAGGCCTTAGCCCCTAGGGGGGTACTAAGCTAGGTTTAAACTAGCCCCTTTTAGGCGCCCCTTTAGGGTTACCCTTTAGGGATGCCTACCCTAGGAGCTCCTCTACCTTCTTAACTTTAGTAAATACATTATGCTTAGTCTTTATATAACTCTTAGCACTTATCTTAGTTAGCTTAGTACGTAAGATCGGGTATACCCGCGAGAACTAGTATATAACGCGGTACTCCTTATTAATAATCTTAAACTTAAGACGTTACTCCTTAGCTTCTAGTATAGACTATAGGCTTCTAAACTCTTACCCCTTCGTTTAGGTCGTATTAAAGAACTTTATATATATCTTAAACCTCTATATATTAGGATCCTAGATCTAGTCCGTAATAAACGTACGGAAGTCTTTAAAGTAGACTAGGGGGTTTATTTTTAAGTTAAGGGCGTTAAATACCTTATCGCGTAGGTTTACCTTACTAATAGCTAACCCCTAGGTAGCCTATCGTAACTAACACCCTAAATCTTTAGAGGCGCTATATGTCTTAAACGCATTATTTAGGGCCTAAAACTAGGAGTCTATATCCTTTACCTCTAAGCTTATAAGCTTAGGCGTAGGGGCCTTAATAAGGGAGCTAAGGGGGTTATAATAGGGAGCTTATGAATTAGGTTACGAGTTAGGCCTAACTAGGGTTATAATAGGTAGCCCTAAGAGACTTTATTTAATCTCCTAAAGCCCCTAAACCTATTAGTATA
Source organism: Phyllosticta citriasiana (assembly GCF_038021145.1). Lineage (NCBI taxonomy): Eukaryota > Fungi > Ascomycota > Dothideomycetes > Botryosphaeriales > Phyllostictaceae > Phyllosticta > Phyllosticta citriasiana. Next base: position 1,176,974 of record NW_027117285.1, on the reverse strand, counting down.
AGTTAGTAAGCTCCTCCGCGTTCGCGGAATTAAGTATTACTAAGAGCGCCGTAATTTTATTATTAACGGTCATAATATACGGATTTAGTGTTAGAGTAGCTAAGAGCTAGCTCTTACTATTATTTAGGGACTAGATTTCGACATAAGCATCTTTATTAACTAGGGGGAGGACTATCCTCTAGTTAGTAGCCTCTTAGCCTCTAACTAGCTAGTTTATAGCTAGAGAGCCGGCCTCTAGGTTAACGCTTCCTAAATGAGTTATAGGAGCTATTTTCGATTTAACTAGCCGCGGTAGTTAAAGGTTTTAAATGTAAGATTTAGTACCGTAGGGAGTCGAATTAAGGGTGAATAATAATAATATATTTAGTATAGATATTAGACGAAACCTTAGTTTATTAGGTTTCGTCTCTTAGGGCGTTTATGTTAGCGGTATTCTATAAAGATAAGTAATATCTTTATTATATACCGTATAGTAGATGGTTTATAGTAGAGAATGTAGTAGATTCTTTACTATAAGAGAACTTCCTTAAAGGACTAACTAGTAGGCTACCTAAGGGTGTTTATATAGAAGAACCTATAGATTCTAGAGAGTTCTATCTCTAGGTAATTAGTAATAGGTTCTTCTATTAATAGAAGACGATTTCTAATTAATCTAGACTAGAAGATTCTAGGCCTTAGTAATGAGACAATCTAGAATAAGGGCTAGAATCTAAAAGAACCCGTAGGAATAAGTTCTTAGTAATAGAAGAGGTCTAGAAGAGTCTAGAACAGTCTAGACTTATTCTTAGGCCTCTAACACTCCCCCTAACTTATTACGCAGGGTAATAGAGAGGAATTTAGTAAAGAGAGCCTTAGTAAGTACCTTAGTTAAGGCGTCTATAGGCATCTTCTTTAGTAGTAGTAGGTTCCCTATTACTATAGAGTAAGTAATAAGAGATATCTTCCTCTATATTACTTAGGCCTTCTATAGTAATATAGCTGCTACTACTAGGGATTCTAACCTCTTTAAAGGTCTCTCTAAGAGGATGAGGTACTTCTTCTATAGGGCTATTAATAGTAGCCTCTATAGTAGTCGATTCCTTAGAGGATTTTTCTCTAAGGCGCTCACTTCTCCTAGGCTCCTCCCTACTAGTATCTATAGTAGTTATAGACCTAGATCTTAGTCTATTAGGAGGGCTAGTTATAGAAGAAGGAAATATAGGCTTAGTATAGTCTATATCTTCCTTATATTCTATACTTTTAGTATAGGGAGAAGGAAATTCATCCTCTTTAAAGGTAACATCCCTAGTGCGTATAATAGCTTGTTTTTCTATATCCTAGCATCTATAAATATGCTCCTCCTTAAAGCCTAATAATATACCAGGCCTAGAGCGTGGAGAATACTTAGAGGATATAGTACGCTTTTCTCTAGGGATGTTTATAAAGACTTTACTTCCGAAAGTCTTTATATAAGAGAGATTTATAGTAGGAGACCTGCCCTTAGCTATATTTAGCCGGGCTAGAGGCGAAATACCCTCTAGGGACTTCTTAGGGGTCCGGTTTAGAATATAAGTGGCGGTTTTAATAGCCTCTAGCCAGAAGGTAAGGGGGATCTTAGAATTTAAGAGAAGGTAACGGGTAATAGTATCTATTAACCCATGTGTCCTCTCTATAAGCCCGTTTTACTCTAGGCTATAAGGAGAACTCTTTTCTAGAGTTATTCCTTTATTTTCAGCTAGTAAATCTAGCTGAGTTCCCCCATATTCTAGGCCATTATCTAGCCTTAAAGACTAGACTTTACCATGCGGCTCTATAAGTTTAAGATAGTAAACTATCTTATTATAGGCTTCTCCTTTAGTAAATAGGGGGAATACCCATGTAAACCTACTATAATAGTCTATAAAGGCTATATAGTAGGTGTATCCCCCTATTCCCTTAGGAGTAATAGGTCCTACGACATCTAGACCTATCTTCTCATAAGGTTTAGAGACCGCTACTAGTGTAGTAGATATAGTACGCTTAGATTTAGCTAAAGGGCATATAGAACAGTCTATTTTACTACCCTTAACAGGTAGTAGTGCCCTAAGAGCTTCTAAGTTTATATGCCCTAACCTATTATGCCATAGGTTTAAATCTACTATATATGAGTGATTTATAGCAGATTCTACCTTAGGTAGTATAAATAGGTTATTCTGAAGTAAAACTTTGGCATATATCTGCTCTCTTTTATCTATAAGTCTTAAGTTCTTTATATCTAGATATATACCATGTGTATATAGCCTAGATATAGAGATAAGATTTATAGATAAATCGGGGATATAGAGAGCGTCTAGAAGGGTTAGATTTATCCTTCTATTAGCGTACTTAAAGGTAATAGGTATAGTACCTATTCCTTTAGCATAGATCTCTCCTTTACCTAGTTTTATAGGTAAATTTACTTCTTTTAAAGAAGTAAAGAGATCTTTATGTCTAGACATATGGGCTGTAGCGCCGGTGTCTAGAATCTAGTCATTTAGGCCGGGACCCGCGGTAAAATAAGAGGTATAACCCGTAATGTGTAGGGTATCCTCTAAATCCGTAGGACTACTATTATTTTCTTTACCCTTTAAATTCCTAGCTCTTTTATAGCAGTCCTTTTCTAGATGGCCATTCTTTTTATAATAAGAGCACTTCTTAGTACTCTTATTATTATAAGTAGAGGCGTTCTTTTTAGAAGAAGATTTCCCTTTATTACTAGTTGTAGTAATAAGGGCAGTATTACTTTCTTCTTCTAGTTCTCGGCGCCGAGACTCTTCTACTAGACGCTCTATAAGGTGGTCTAGAGTAGTCTCTTCTTTTAGCCCTAGCTGGGCTACGGCGCTCCATGAAGAATAGCTACTAGGTATATTACTAAAGAATACACCTAGTTTCTGCCTCTCCGTTAAGGCCATCTTAGTCTGAGATAATAGGGTTATCTCATCTAATAGATTAGCCACCTAGGTATTAATATCTCCCGTATCTTTAAGGCTTAGTAGCCTTATAAAGTGTGAGACTTCCTATGAAAGTCCCTTAGATTCACATCTTTTTCTAAGGGCTTCTCCTATAGAACTTATAGTTCTATAATAGGCAATGCTAGAATAAAGTTTAGGATCTATAGAGGTCCTAATGAAAGTCCTTATTCTAGCATTATTAACCTCCTAGGTAGGATCTTCTACTTTAGGTTAAGATTTAGAGTCTAGATGGGCTTTTAGCCCTTCTATAATCACTATATCATTTATAGTAGATCGCTAAGACTCCTAGTTCTCAGGGCCTTTAAGTTTAGGAATGCTAGGGAATTCTTTTCCCATATTTCCTAGTAGAAGATGTTTCTTTCTTAAGGTATATTAAAGATTTTATACCTTATAGAGGTCTTTAGAGTATAAAACTCTATGTACTTATAGTTTTAAGCGGAAACTATAAGTGTATGAAGTCTCGAAGTTTATTAGGTGCTAATGGGCCTGATGCACCTAATAGAAAGTGGGGAGATTATTAGAGTATCGATGTTTTCTCTAATAACTTAGCCGGGAGTAGAGATATAAGGAATCTGATTTCAGATCCTTGTCCGCCGAGTTTTTCTCTTCAAAACGGTATACGACTTTGCTTACTAAGCAAAGTATTCGGGTCGATGCGGGTCGAAAACGTTTCGAAGTATCGTGAAGTTTTAGTGTTCCTCGTGCCAAGACACTAGCGGGAACTAGTGTAAACGGGTAACGCTTAGGCCTAATATGGTATAGAGGCCGCGCAGCCACACCTTATATTAACGTAGTTAATAGAAATGTAAGGAAATCCGGAGAAAGGCGGAGAAAGGTAAAGAATAGGTAGCGAATAAGGCTATTCTAGACTACTAGAAGGTTCTAGAATAAAATCCTAGGTAGATATAGGCCTAACGGTCCTAGGAAAAAATTCGATAGGCTAAGAGCCTAAGGATAGGGCTTAGGATACTAGTCCTTACCCTAAAGAATGCCTTACTTATATAAATAAGTAGGCTTTCCCTAGACTTCTTTATAAGTTTAGCTTAATAGCTATCCACCGAGATAGTCTTACTAAGCCTTACTTATAAGAGCGGTCTAGTATAGAAAGAATAGTATATTCTTTCTTATAAGTAGGGAAGGAAGTAAAATCCTACTTATAAATTATAAGGCAAGCTATATAGTAATCTATAGATTACTATTAGCCGGGCTTATAACCTGTTAGCGGTATTCTATAAAGATAAGTAATATCTTTATTATATACCGTATGGTAGATAGTTTATAGTAGAGAATGTAGTAGATTCTTTACTATAAGAGAACTTCCTTAAAGGACTAACTAGTAGGCTACCTAAGGGTGTTTATATAGAAGAACCTATAGATTCTAGAGAGTTCTATCTCTAGGTAATTAGTAATAGGTTCTTCTATTAATAGAAGACGATTTCTAATTAATCTAGACTAGAAGATTCTAGGCCTTAGTAATAAGACAATCTAGAATAAGGGCTAGAATCTAAAAGAACCCGTAGGAATAAGTTCTTAGTAATAGAAGAGGTCTAGAAGAGTCTAGAATAGTCTAGACTTATTCTTAGGCCTCTAATAGTAAGCCTAGAGAAGGCCCCCTTAGCTTACGCGATACGGGTAGCTAGGTACTATTTAAAGGTAAGACCTTTATTAAATAGAACACCTAGCTATCGTACGAGGGGTTTTAGCTATATCTTTTCCCTATTTAGTAGGTAGACCGGGACTAGGTCTATTTTCCTAGTAGAGAAGTAGATAAGCTCTATCTTATTAAGGTTAAAGTCTACTATATATTCTTTCCCTTTCTAAAAAACGTACGACGTAGCTCTTTATAGGAGGGTTACGTTATGTTTCTATAAGGAGGAGATAGTAGTAAGGGAGATGTTATCTATATATAAGAGAGGGCTAACGGCCCCTATTTAAAAGATCTCTCATATATAGATAAGAGATAGGATAGGTAAGACTAGACTTCCCTAGAGGATTCCTATTTAGACTAGGGTAAGGTTTTCTATCTAGCTATTAAATAATAGCTAGGTCGTACGATCCTATAGAAAGGATTTAACCTAGTATAGAAGGCGTACCGGAAGCTAAAGTCTAGCTATAACCGTAAGGAGTTAGTTATAGGCTACATAGTTAAATGCCCCTTATACGTAGAGAAAGAGGGTAGATGCTTTCTTATTCTACTATCTAGCTTCCTAGACCTAATAAGTTAGGAGGAGAGTTATATCTATTATAGACTTCTTTAGCCTACCCCTAATTTAGGAGGGGTAGAGTAGGTTAGTCATTTTAGTAAGTGTCCTAAGCCGTTTTATAAAAAGTCTCTCTAGTACCTTCCCTAGGTAGTTAAGAAGAGAGATAACCCTATACGCCTTAGGTTAGGAGTAGTCTAGTTTACTTAGCTTTTATAGGATTACTCCGCGTGCCTCTCTCTAGAGAAGTAGTTAGTAGCCCTAGTTAAATAGTATATAATAGATGTAAAGGAGTTACTCTAGGGTAGCCTTATATACTTTAATAATGATTTCTTACGTAATTATATCCGGGCTAGGGGACTTACCCTTTATCTAGAAGGAGCATGTATTAGCTAGCTCTTCTTTAGTAAGTAATAGCTATTCCTAGTCTAGGTCCGGCTAATAGGATGCCTAGTCGTACGACTAAGCCTAAGGGGGTAAGGAGAATAATTTCTCCTAGAGGGCTTAGTATTTACTAGGGAAAGAAGAGTATAAGGTCCCTCTTATATCTTAAATTTATGGGATAAGACTAGAGGTAGATAGGCGGGTATAAGCTATAGCTTAGAAAATCGTACGGGGTGTTTCTTCTATAAGGAAGGATTCCTAGTAGTTAGACTTTACTAATTTTAGAGCTATAGTATATTTATTCTAAGCTACCTTATACTCTTCTCTATTCTTCGTACGTCTAGCCCTTACTATGTTCGTACGAAGGTTAGATAGATCTCTTATCTACTAGGGCTTTACCCTAGATTTAGGAGCGTAGGTATTAGAGGCCTAAGAATAAGTCTAGACTATTCTAGACTCTTCTAGACCTCTTCTATTGCTAAGAACTTATTCCTACGGGTTCTTTTAGATTCTAGCCCTTATTCTAGATTGTCTTATTACTAAGGCCTAGAATCTTCTAGTCTAGATTGATTAGAAATCGTCTTCTATTAATAGAAGAACCTATTACTAATTACCTAGAGATAGAACTCTCTAGAATCTATAGGTTCTTCTATATAAACACCCTTAGGTAGCCTGCTAGTTAGTCCTTTAAGGAAGTTCTCTTATAGTAAAGAATCTACTACATTCTCTACTATAAACCATCTACTATACGGTATATAATAAAGATATTACTTATCTTTATAGAATACCGCTAACACTTACCTAGCTAGTAAATACGGAATGAGGCCTTTCTTCCTAAGCCGTACGATAAATCTACCTAGTATGCGTGCTTAGTATAGTAGACTACGGTAGCTAAATCTACTAGAAGAACTAGGCTAGCTTTATAAGGGGCTACTAATCCCTATAGAGAGTAGCACTTTAAAGGATTCTTAGAGCCTTCTAGATGACCCCTACCTAGCTAATAGAGCTAGAAGCGGCTCTTCTCCCCCTAGACCTACGCCTTAATAAGGAAATTAGGTCTTATACCCTCCGGGTAAGGAAACTTATACTAGTATACCCTATTCGTAAAGCCCTTAAGTAAATCCCTAATCTAATAGAAGGGGACCCTATATAAAAGCGGCTAACTTAGCTTAAGAGAGTAAAAGCTAGCATTATACATCTTAAGAGTAATAGCTAGGAGAGAATTACGCACTTCTACTTTCCCCTATAGAAGAGATCTCTCCCGTATAAGGTGCATATTAGTACTAATTCTAAAGAGGAGGAGGCTAAAGCCTATTAGTAGATAGTAAATAAAGCCCCCTCCTCTAATATTTATATCTATATAGATGCTTCATACATCCCTAGTAGAAAAGGAATTAGTACGGCTTTATACGCATAGAACCTATCTAGAGATGTACTATATACTAGTAAGGGAGCTAACCTTAGCCTACTACTAATAGTATATAACGGGGAACTCGATGCTATTCCTACTACACTTAAGTAGGCTATCTCATACGGCCTAAAGAATAATTATATTAAGGTCTTCATAGATAACTAAGCCGCCCTCTAGAGGCTTAAGGTCCCCTCTAATAATGCCGGCTAGGAATGCTAAATATAAATAGTTTAAGCCATAAATACCCTTATACGAATAGGATGTAGGGTTTCCCTATACTAGGTACTAGGGCATACTAGTATCCATAGAAACGAATAGGCTAATCATATTATAAAGGAGGCCGTATTAGATACCTTACCCTCTAGGAATAGGACTAGCTTTACTTACGTCTAGTAATAGCTATAAGCATAGATATGTATAGAATAGGTAACGTATATTACTAAAATAGCTAAGAAAGCTATCGTACGAAACCCTAATACCTACTACGCTAACCTATAGTAGAAGCCTAGAGGATGTATTAAAATCCCCTATACGGAACGGTAATGCGCCTTAGCCTTCTACTAACTAACTTTTAGGCATAGCTACTTTAAAGCCTACCTATACCGCTTTAGAAAGACGGATATACTATACTACCCCTACTACGGCACTATAACATAAAACCTAAAATACCTACTTCTTAGTTACCTAAGATATAGTAGTATATAAGAGAAGCTACTAGCTAGCCTCTTAATATAGCTAGCTAAGCTAGTATATAGGAGTAATCTCTTAATAGAGCTCCTTCTAAATACTTATCTAGGAATCTCCTATATAATAGAATTCCTCTAGTTAATAAAGGTATCTACCTATAAGTAGTACCTTAGTCTTATGCCTAAGGAGGCCTAAAACCCTTACTAACTCCCTACCTAAGAAGGCTATAAACCCTTACCTTAGTATACTTCCCTATATTTCCCTTCTATATAACCCCTTTCTCTATTCTTACGCGGAGCTACCTACGGTCGTACGAGTAAAATCTATACATAATAGCTAACTATTCCCTAAAAACCTACCTATATACCCTATAGTAAATTATTATACGATAATAAACTAGATAGTCTAGGTACTCCTTACGCGGTCCCTTAGCTATTTATATACGGGGTAGCCCCGTTCTAAATAGCTAATTAGCTCTACTAGGACGTAAAATTAAATTAATTAATTAATTAATTAATTAATTATAATACTCTTCTTTAGTTTAGCTACTACTTCTTAAAAAAAGCCTATGCGTTAATAAGTTATTACTATATATAAAATTTTTAAAAATTAAAAATCGCTATACCTACTATAACTCTATAGCGCGGGCTCGTACGTATATAACTAAAGTTAGAAAGTAAAAACCTACCCTCTAAAGTATCGTACTATAAGTATACCCGTACCTACCCCCTAGGGGGAGGCCCTACCTAAACTAGTTTCCCTTCTACTAGACGACTATAACTATAAAATCTAGGATACCCCTATACTACCTAGCCTACCGCCTACTTAACTCACTAATAAAGCTAAGGAAATAGACTAGGATACCCCTATACCGTCCGACCTACTACCTACTTAACTAGCTAATAAACCTAAGGAAATAGACTAGGATTTTCCTATAAGCCCTCTCCCCCTATCATTCCTACTACTTATCGTACTAGGCCTAATTAAGAAATAGTATACTATACTAAAGAGAACTATCCTAGTAGACGCCTCTAAACCTAACCCTACCTACTAAGGAAAAAGGACTAGGTTTAGATTTCGTCTAAACTTTAATACTACCTAGGAGGTAATTAATATAGTACTCTCTTACATCCTATACGTAATAAACCTTACGTATAATATAAGTAAAAAGTGAAGACTCTATAACCTTAGTAACATCCTACGGGATTATACTAAGATAGGTTACGTAGGTAATACGTTATTAGTTCTCGCTATATAAGTATACTCCCTTAAAAATACTACTTATACGCTAGGAGTAAAGGTTTACTAGCTATAAAAGCTAGTCATCCTTCCTATAAACCTAGCTAAACCATTATACGTAACCTAAGCCTAGAAAGTAACTACTACTAGAAAACTATACATAATAACTCCTTACCTAAAGATAACTATAAAGCTAGCTACTACTCCCCTAAAGGCCCTATAGGATATATAGGTTATTATCTAGTAGTAAAGTCCCTTCCTAGACTTTAACCCTCTCTCTATATAAAATAACATTAATAACGCCTTTAAGAATATAGGTATATCTAGCCCTATTATATTAATAGTAATACGTATAGAGAAGGGTAACATCCTACTTACTAGCTTACCCTAGTATAACTCTAAATTCCTTACCTCCTATAAGGACCTCTTTACTTACCTATTCCTAGACGCTATAGTCTAGGAGAACTAAACCTAGTATAAGGTTATTACCTATAGCATCCCTCTTAAAGACCTACGCTTACTTAATATTAGATAATTCATTATAGAAGAGGTCCGTACCTTTAATCCTAGCCTTTCTATTATTAGAACTCCATACTAGCTTACTTTAGCTAAAAGGAGGGCTACCTAAAAAGTAGGGTTAGTTATTATAGCCTTCTATATAGTAAAAGAGGTAGAGATAGCTATCTTAAAGCCATTCTATCTTATAGGAGTAAGTATTAGGGTTATAAAGCTCCTTAAGATCACTCTAGATATATAATATATAAAATGTTAAGCATTTAGCTATAGCTCCTCTAGGTGCCGTAATAGGACTAAATACTTACTATATACTAGCCCCTACACTATAGAGAAGCATAACTATAAATACTATATAAAGAGAGGCATAATATATACCTATATAGCGTTAAAGTATAGTAACTATAACGGTACTTATTACTCCTAGGACCTAAACTATCCCTATTATCTAATAAAGCTATCCCCCTAGTATAAATGTTAGGTAACCTTAAAGTTATATAAGTTAACTTAAACCGGAATGCCTAGGCTATAGAAGTAGTACTCTAGGATACTATCTAATTAGGCATCCACCTAATATTTATCTAGGAACTATAGATAATACTATAAGATAATATAGCTAATATATAATTAATCTCTTACCCCTCTATAATATAAATTCTCCTAACCTTCCTATAGGGCTCCCGTCCTTAGATAATGCTCTACCTAAATAAATCCCTTACCTAAGTCTAGATAAATCCTTACCCGGATATTTTCCCTAGCCTAGACTGCCTTACTATTAATTTAACCTATAGAGAAGACACTATCCGCGTGGTTAATATCTATAATAAGGTAGAATAAGGTAACCTATCCTCCCTACGTATAATAGAAAGAGTCATTAAGTATAGCCCCCCTACTATGCTAACTATCTACGTAGGGGACTTTAATAAACACCATCTAACGTAGGACCTACTCTCCCCCTAATCTTATAAAGTAGAAGCTCTATATAAATAGATTAAGGAAAACTGCCTTAAACTCTAAAACTAGCCTAGAGTAGGTACCTTCTTTTATATAGGGATGGAAAGGGAAATAGTTAGTAACCTATCCCTATACACTCTAATAATTACCGCTTAAGTGATCGACTAGTAGTTATAAGAGAACCCCCTATCTAACTATAACGCTATTCTCTTTACTATCGCGTACGACGAGTTTCGGGATATACTAATACCTCTACTACGGTTTAACGTTAAAAAAGCTAACTAGGCCTAATATAGGTAAATCGTCTAAGAAGAGTTAAATAAGATTATAATTCTACTTATCTAAGCCCTTCCTAATAGGGCATAATATATACTCTCTAGTAGGACCTTATAAGAGGACCTAGACTAACTTAGATGAAGCCTTATAAAGGTAATAGAGATAGTAGCTAAATGTAGTATCCTACGGGTAATACCTAGATAGTAATAAAAACTATAGTAGTCCCTACTCCTTATAGCCTTAAGGATAACTACTATATAAGTAAGGCGTAGGGCATATTAGGACTAAGTTATATACATATAAGTATAGAATATGTATAATACGGCCATTAAGTAGGTAAAATAAGAGTACTAGAATAACTTCCTTATAAAAGAAATACCCTAGTCTATCTATAAGGTAATAGTATATATGAAATTAACCTAATCTAAGTGGATCCCCTAGATACGTAACCTTTAAGATTAACTCTAATCATCATATAATAGTAAGTATACTGCCTTCCGTTAGAAACTCTTCCCCCTACCGCTATACGTCCCCCTACGCGACTAGATAAACTATAAGGAAGGGCTATAGGACTAGCCCTCCCTTATAGATAAGGAAGTATAGTATGCCTACTCTTATAAGATTAAAGGCACCACCCCTAGGCTAGACTAGATCTACTAAAGGATGATTACTAAGGCGTATAATGCTTCTCCTAGAAAATTCACCTAGGTATACTAAACCTTCTTTACGTATAGATACTACCTAGAATACTAGAGAGAAGCGGTAGGAGTAATACTTAAGAAACTAGGGAAACCTAATTATATAGACCTAAAAGCGTATAGAGTTATCTCCCTACTTAACTACCTAGGAAAAGTTCTTAAACGCATTATAGTAAAACGTCTTAGAGCGCTTATAGAAGCTACCTACCTCCTATACCTATCCTAAATAGGTGGACGACTATAGAAGTTAGTAATTAATATAGTAATAATCCTTACACATATCATCTAGGATGAGAGGAGGGCATAGCGTAAGATATTAACCCTATTCCTTAATGTATAAGGCGCCTTTAATTATGTAGCCTATAACTAGCTATTATATATAATAGGGGAAATTAGGCTCCCTACTTCCCTCCTAGTATAGGTAAAGACATTTACTAGCGGTTAATAACTCTAGATCTCCTTTAATAGCTAATAAGAAGACCTTTATCTAATAGTTTTAGGAATCCCCTAAGGAAGCCTAGTCTTCCTAATCCTATTTCTTATCTATATATAAAAGCTCTTTTCCTCTTACTTAGTAAGATTCCTCTTATATATTAATAATGTTTTAATTATAATCTTCTTAATGAGTTAGAAGAAAAATACATAGATCCTCTAGCGGGAAGTAACCTAGCTCTTCTTACTTAGAACCTAGTATACCGTTAACTTTAATAAAGATAAAATAGACCTTATCCATTTTATAAGCTTAGATAAGGCTAAGGTAGCCATAATTATACTCCTAGAAGATTATATAGTAAAGCTAAAGTAACTCATCTAATAGCTTAGGATATAGTTTAATATATACCTATTATTCTAGTAGTATACGATAATTTAAAATGCCTAAGTAAAGTAATTACTTAGATAACTTATGCGGCTAGCTAATATATAATATAGACTATCCCCTACTACTATCTAATAGCTATACCTTACTTATATATAAAGTATAGTAGATTATAGGTCCCTAGTTTTCTAGTAAGTTAGTAGCTCTAAGATACTTAGATGAATACTTTAAAATAGTAGACTATACTAAATCCTAGGAGCCTTTTACACCTCCCTAATTATTCCTATAGAAATTAAAGTAGGCCTTCTCCCCCCCTACCTTAGGAGGAATATATCACTTTAAGCGTATACTATAAGACTCTTTAAACTTAGTTACTAATACCTAGTACGTATAATTATTAATAAGTTTAAACTAGAGAGCATACTAGGATGCTAGACATAACTTAAACATGTCTAGAATATAATTTTAGACCTAGTAATAGGTACTAAAAGCCTAATTAAGCATGGTTCCTTTCCCCTATAGAAAAAGACTACGCCGTACGAAGTTAAGATTAGCTACCTCTAAAAGGAATAAGAAGCCTAAGTATATATTAGACGTATAAGATATACGACTTAAGTAGTTATCCTATATTCTAACGCTTCATCTATCCTAAACGGAAATAGAGTAGGTATAGGGATTATAGCGTATGATACCTAATAAGATAGTATAAGAGTAGTAGTAAGATATAGAGTAAATACTAGACTATACTAGCTCATATATAATAGAGAACTAGAGGCACTTATAAGGGCTATAGAGTTAGCTACCTAGAAATGGCTAGGATAACGGATTATAGTATATATAGATAACTAAGCTATACTATACCGCCTCTAAACCCCGTCTAACCTACTAGATTAAGGACTATAACTTTAAGCTATAGATATAGGCTACTTAATTATAGCTAGATAAGGTAGTCTTACCTTCTTATAGGCCCTAGGCTATATAGGGATTAGAGGAAACCTATAAGTAGACGCCCTTATAAAGGAGGCTACTAAGCTAACCCTAGAGAATAACTACTTAAGTACTACCCTCCTTAGGATGCGCGTATAATAAAGAACTATAGTAGAATAGATAGTATATACTATATAATACTAGGAAGCATAGATAATACCATCCTAGGGGTTATATATATGTAACTTCCTATCTATACTAAGGACGTCCATCTAACTCCCTAAGTATAGATAACTAGAAGTATTAGCCTACTTCTAATTAAAACTAAACTATAGCTACTTTAAAGCCTACCTATTATGGTTTAGTAAGATAGCCTAGGATAACTATAGCTATAATAATACCACCCGATAAACACTATAACATCTTATTAGTAACTGCCTACTCTATAGCTCTACTAGGAAAGAAGTAATATAGGAAGCGCTTTAGGCGTATGATAATAATAGTAGGAATATAGCCTCTATACCCTATAGAGAGCTATTCTAAGGAGACTTTAGTTAATAATTCATACTTAAATTCATATGTCGGATGAAGGTTTCTACTAGGGCATAGCATATATAAATAGTAGACTAAGGGAAAAAAAGAAGAGTAAAAAGAAGAGGAGAGAATCTATTCTAATCTCTACTAGTAGAGTAAATAATAAGCTCCATGATCCCTCTACTTATAGTTCCTATAGGTACTACCCTAGAACCCCTCTAACTAAAGATAATTAAGGAAAGGACCCCTTTATCTATAATCTACCTAATACCCTCTAGGCTTATACCCCTCCTCTACCTTATATAGAGCCTCTACTAAGACCCTAGCCCTCTAGATTAGGAAGGTATTAACATAGCTTAGATGACTACTCTATAACTACTCTAGCTAAATCCTCCTACTCCTAATAATAATTAGATAACTATTTAGTAGTAAGGTAAGAGCTTAACGCTATTTATCTATATAGTATACCTAGGCTAGGACGGCATGTAGAGCTCTATTATTAGTAATAATATTAATGTACGGTCATCTAATAGTAGTGATAGGGCTAGATTAAATTATAAGTAACATTAATATAGATTAAACCTAGGTTCTTTAGCGTTATTTATTTTCTATAATAAGTATTAGCTAACTATACTAGTTAGCTAGAAGATATATGCTACTAGTTAAAAACCTTACCCGTCTTTTTTACCTTTATAGGTGCTAGTAAAGGTATTATATAACGCTAACTAAGAATAGTACTATTAGGGATAGTACTAGAACACTATAGTAGAGCATATATATAATCTACCTTACCTACTACCCTATACTATATTTACTTTTCTATGTATACCTTCTCCCTATCCCCCTTCCTTTCCTTACTCTTACTCTATACTACCTATCTACTTAGATAACGGTAGGAAGGCTAGTCCTTAGCCCCCCCTTACCTAAAAAGAGCCTAGATAAACTATCTATCTATACCTACCCTATACTAATATTATACTAAGAATCGCGCCTTATTATATGAGATTCTTTAGCTAGGCACTCCTACTTACCTTATAAACGTACGCGGGATCCCCTATAGATAGCTCCGTCTTAGATAGCCTATAGCTCTAGTAAGACGTAAAATAATTAATTAATTAATTAATTAATTAATTAATTCCCGTTCCTCTTTCTTTCCTTACTCTTACTTCATGCTACCTATCTACTTAGATAATAGTAGGAAGGCTAGTTCTTAGCCCCCCCTTACCTAAAAAGAGCCTAGATAAACTATCTATCTATAATAACCCTATACTAACATTATACTAAGAATTATACTTTATTATATGAGATTCTTTAGCTAGGCATCCCTACTTACCTTATAAACATACGTAGTATCCCCTATAGATGCCTACTCTCGTAAGATTAAAGGCACCACCCCTAGGCTAGACTAGATCTACTAGAAGATAATTACTAAGGCGTATGACGCTCATCCTAAAAAATTTACCTAGATATACTAAACCTTCTTTACGTATAGATATCACCTAGAATACTAGAGAGAAGCGGTAGGTATAATACTTAAGAAGCTAGGGAAACCTAATTACGTAGACCTAAAAGCGTATAGAGTTATCTCCCTACTTAACTACCTAGGAAAAGTCCTTAAATACATTATTATAAAACATCTTAGAGCGCTTATAGAAGCTACCTACCTTCTATACCCATCCTAAATAGGTAGATAACTATAGAAGTTAGTAATTAATATAGTAATAATCCTTATACATATTATCTAAGATAAGAGGAGGGCATAGTATAAGATATTAACCCTATTCCTTAATATATAAGGTGCCTTTAATCATATAGCCTATAACTAGCTCTTATATATAATAGGGGAAATTAGGCTCCCTACCTCCCTCCTAGCATGGGTAAAGATATTTACTAGTAGGTAATAACTCTAGATCTCCTTTAATAGCTAATAAGAGGACCTTCATCTAATAGTTTTAGGAATCCCCTAGGGAAGCCTAGTCTCACTAATCCTATTTCTTATTTACATATGAAAACTCTTTTCCTCTTACTTAGTCCGATTCCTCTTATACATTAATGATATTTTAATTATAATCTCCTTAACGAGCTAGAAGAAAAATATATAGATCCTCTAGTAGGAAGCTAACTAGCTTTTCTCACTTAGAACCTAATATACCGTCGATTTTAATAAAGATAAAATAGACCTTATCTATTTTATAAGCTTAGACGAGGCTAAGTAAGCTATAATTATACTCCTAGGAGACTATATAGTATAGCTAAAGTAACTCATCTAATAGCTTAGGATATAGTTTAATATACGCCTATTATTCTAGCTATATATAATAATTCGGAACGTCTAAGTAAAGTAATTACTTAGTAGGCTCATACGGCTAGCTAATATATAACATAGACTATTCCCTACTACCGTCTAATAACTATACCTAGCTTACGTATAAAGTATAGTAGATTATAGGTCCCTAGTTTTCTAGTAAGTTAGTAGATCTAAGATACTTAAATAAATACTTTAAAATAATAGACTATACTAAATCCTAGGAGCCTTTTAGACCTTCCTAATTACCCCTATAGAAATTAAAGTAGGACTTCTCCCCCCCTACCTAAGGCGTAATATGTTACTTTAAGTGTACGCTATACGACTCTTTAAGCTTAGTCACTAATACCTAGTATATATAATTATTAATAAGTTTAAATAAGAGAACATACTAGGATGATAGATATAACTTAAACATATCTAGAGTATAATTTCGGACCTAGTAATAGGTACTAAAAGCCTAATTAAACATGGTTCCTTTCCCCTATAGAAAAAGACTACTCTATACGAAGTTAAGATTAGCTACCTCCTAAAGGAATAAGAAGCCTAAGTACATATTAGACGTATAGAATATATAACTTAGGTAGTTATTCTATACTCTAACGCTTTATCTATCCTAAAAGGAAATAGAGTAGGTATAGGAATCATAGCGTATAATACCTAATAAGATAGTATAAGAGTAGTAGTAGGATATAGAGGAAATACTAGACCATACTAGCTTATATATGATAGAGAACTAGAGGCACTTATAAGGGCTATAGAGTTAGCTACCTAGAAATAGCTAGGATAATGGATTATAGTGTATATAGATAACTAAGCTATACTATACCGCCTCTAAACCCTATCTAACCTACTAGGTTAAGGACTATAACTTTAAGCTATAGATATAGGCTACTTAATTATGGCTAGATAAGGTAGTCTTACCTTCTTATAGGCCCTAGGCTATATAGGGATTAGAGGAAACCTATAAGTAGACGCCCTTATAAAGGAGGCTACTAAGCTAACCCTAGAGAATAACTATTTAAGCACTACCCTCCTTAGGATGCGCGTACGATAAAGAACTATAGTAGAATAGATAGTATATACTATATAATACTAGAAAGTATAGATAACACTATCCTAGGGGTTATACGTATATAACTTCCTATCTATACTAAGGACATCTATCTAACTCCCTAAGTATAGATAACTAGAAGTATTAGCCTACTTCTAATTAAAACTAAACTATAGCTACTTTAAAGCCTACCTATTATAGTTTAGTAAGATAGCCTAGGATAACTATAGCTATAATAATACCGCCCGATAAATACTATAACATCTTATTAGTAACTGCCTACTCTATAGCTCTACTAGGAAAGAAGTAATATAGGAAGTGCTTTAGGCGTATAATAATAATAGTAGGAATATAGCCTCTATACCCTATAGAGAGCTATTCTAAGGAGACGTCGGTTAATAATTCATACTTAAATTTATATGTTGGACGAAGGTTTCTACTAGGGCATAGCACATATAAAGAGTAGACTAAGGGAAAAGAAGAGTAAAAAGAAGAAGAGAGAATCTATTCTAAGCTCTATTAGTAGAGTAAATAATAAGCTCTATAATCCCTCTACTTATAGTTCCCGTAGGTACCACCCTAGAACCCCTCTAACTAAAGATAATCTAGGAAGGGACCCCTTTATCTATAATCTACCTAATACCCTCTAGGCTTATATCCCTCCTCTACCTTATATAGAGCCTCTACTAAGACCCTAGCCCTCTAGATTAGGAAGGTGTTAATATAACTTAGATAACTACTCCATAACTACTCTAGCTAAACCCTCCTACTCCTAATAATAATTAGATAACTGTTTAGCGGTAAGGTAAGGGCTTAATGCTGTTTATCTATATAGTATACCTAGGCTAGGGCGGTATATAGAGCCCTATTATTAGTAATAATGTTAATGTGCGGTTATCTAACGGCGGTAACTAGGCTAGATTAAATTATAAGTAATATTAATATAGATTAAACCTAGGTTCTTAAGTGTTCTTTATTTTCTATAATAAGTATTAGCTAACTATACTAGTTAGCTAGAAGATGGATGCTACTAGTTAAAAACCTTACCTGCTTTTTTTACCTTTATAGGTGCTAAGAAAGGTGTTATATAATGCTAACTAAGAATAGTACTATTAGGGATAGTACTAGAACGCTATAGTAGAGTATATATATAATCTGCCTTACCTACTATCCTATACTATATTTACTTTTCTATGTATACCTTCTCCCTATCCCCCTTCCTTTCCTTACTCTTACTCCATACTACCTATCTACTTAGATAATGGTAGGAAGGCTAGTCCTTAGCCCCCCCTTACCTAAAAAGAGCCTAGATAAACTATCTATCTATACCTACCCTATACCGATATTATACTAAGAATCGTACCTTATTATATAAGATCCTTTAGCTAGGCATCCCTACTTACCTTATAAACGTACGTAGGATCCCCTATAGATAGCTCCATCTTAGATAGCCTATAGCTCTAGTAAGACGTAAAATAATTAATTAATTAATTAATTAATTAATTAATCCCCTATAGATAGCTCCGTCTTAGATAGCCTATAGCTCTAGTAAGACGTAAAATAATCAATTAATTAATGAATCAATCAATCAATCAATCAATCAAACCAGCGCGAAACGCGCTAGGAGCTATAAATCATATTCTTCAGCTAAACTTTTGAGAATGCAGCGGTAGCTCAGCGGCAGAGCGTAGGATTGCAGTAAATAGTCAACGGCATCCATCCCGAGGTCCCCGGTTCAATCCCGGGTCGCTGCTTCTTTTTCCCCCCTTTTATTTTTTGGGTTCAGTGCCCCTGGATGTGATCATAATGTGCATGTTGCACTTAGAGGTCGACTACCCAGGTTGCTGGGTGCAATGCTTTTTGGGAGTTTCAGTGATTGGACTAGAAGCGTTGTGCTTGGGATGCATCTCCAGTTGCTTTGGAGAAAGAAACCCGCGAGTTTAATGGATCAGCGGTGGATACAAAGAGCATTGTTTCCCCCCCTCAAGCCACCATGGAATTTGTGCGGAGGTGTTGTTGCCATTGGGATGCACGCATTACAGAAAGGGGAGTCGAGGTTCGGTTCGCGGACCAATGGTAGAAGGAGCTACCATGAAGAAAGCCACAGCAATTGTAAAAGGGGCGGGTTGAAATGTGCAGGTTTGGACCTGGAGTATGAGGAGGACACAATAGTTGATCGACAAAGCAAGACAATCACGCACCAATCACCTTTGCAGCAAGGTCAAGAGCAAGGGATAGGCGTCAAAGGATTTGATTGATACAGCTATAATGCAAGTCCGTGTCGTCGTCCATTATCGATCATAGTCTCTATTGAAAGCTCGAGTCTATACGTGTGCCTGGATGGCCCTGATCCCCAAGACTCCTTGCAATGGAACGTCTGATTTACGGGCAAGTCAGGTCGAAAAGGGGGCTGAAGTTCTCATCGAGAACGCCGAAAGCCTGGGAAGCCGGAGCAACGTAGTAGTCGCGGTTGATGTACCACCAGGTAGGGTAGTCGGGAGTAACGCCGCAGAAGACATCGTCCCAAAAGGTCTTGCCGTTGGCGACGGTGGCCTTGCTGTTGCCGTAGTCGGGGCCAGCAGTGGGCCAACCAGTCTCGGTGATCCAGAGCTTGGCGTTGGAGTTGTAGGTGTTGATGTTGTTTTGCGTCTCGGTGAGGGCCTGCTGGAACGTCTCCTTGCCCTTGGAGACGTCGACGCTCTGCCAGTAAGGGTAGGCGTCCATGCCGACAAAGTCGACGGCCTTGAACAGTGCCGCAGCCGAAGCATTCCAGGCGTTGTAGGTGTCGACGTGACCAATAGGAATGTTCGAGCCGCCGTACTTTTCCTGGCTCACCATTCCCCGGACATCATAAACTTTTTGGGCCAGAATGTCGGCAGTGGTATCACCCCGGTAGAGATCCTCGCTGCCGACAGAAATTCCAGACATCCAGTCGATGCCGTGCGCCGTCATGGCCGCCTCGAGGGCGTCCTTCTCGGCCTGGAAGTGGGCCTCGTCCTCGGTCCAAACGCCAACCAGAAGTTTGATGCCCTGGTCAATCGCGGGTGGCACAGCAAGCGCAAGCGTGTTGCAGTCGCTGGAGGCGTAAACGCGGACGTCGGTAAAGTCGCCAAGCGACTTCATGTTCTTGAAGTTATACGCCCAGTCGGCCTGAGTCTTGCAGCTTCCATCTGGCT
This sequence comes from Phyllosticta citriasiana, assembly GCF_038021145.1. Lineage (NCBI taxonomy): Eukaryota > Fungi > Ascomycota > Dothideomycetes > Botryosphaeriales > Phyllostictaceae > Phyllosticta > Phyllosticta citriasiana. The sequence continues at coordinate 1,156,829 of NW_027117285.1, read as the reverse complement.
TCTGTGCGGCCATATTGAAGCCCCTCGGATTGGTGGCGGCGGCGGCGAAGGGAAGGGCTCCCGCAAAGAGAGCGGCGGCCTGAACGGACTTCATGTCGAATCGTAGAATTATGGTAAAGACCGTGGATTACTATCAGAAAGAAGGACTATGGTGGGACGATGCAAACGACAGTCGGCTGGAGAGTGTGGAGGCCTCGAGACACAGCTCCATGGCTTTTGAATAAATAGAAGCTGGCTGGTCGAGCCATGGTCAACGGCGGTTGTCAACTGCAAGCAAGCAGGGGGCCCTGCTGGAAAAACTGGGGACCAATCTCGTAAAAGGTGAACGCATGCGCTGGAAAAAGGGTGGAAAAGGAGTCGCGCGACAAGGAGACACGAGCGCCGGAGGTGCCTTGACCAGGCACTGTCGCCGGCGCATGGCCGGTGGTGTGGCTGCCGGCACCGCCGCTTACCGGATACGCCACCTTCTCCACCGTGACGCGAGCCGATGAGCGACGTCTGCAAACCTGGGCGGCTCCTCCCGTGCCAACAGTTGAGTCTGGGCCTTGGACTGGGCAGAATAAGGCTGCCTCCGTAGGCGTTGAGCAGCGGCGCTTGACCGGAGCATTTGTGCTTCAGGGGGCTGTATGAATCTCTTTGGCACACCAGGAATCCAACGTCGAACTCACGCAGAAGAAGAAATGATCTGGGGTCGAGAGTCAATAATAGTACACTGTGTTGTTCCCGTTGCGCCTCTGTCCCAGTGTCGAAGGCGCACGGGCACGCGGTCCTTGAAGAAGCCATCATTTCGCGCTATTCATAGTCTCGGAATAGATTCAAAGGACGTGGAGCTTGCAGGTTCGGACTTTTGTTTATTCAATATTTGGCGTCTCTGTACAAGATTCTCTCGTCTAACTCGGGATCGATGAAAACGTACCTTAATTGATAAAAATGGCACCTGCGACCAGTGTCAAATGCTAAGCACGAAAGCAGTCATGGACGTGCTGAGAGACCTCGTGAGAGTGGATGTTTTGACCTTAGACATTGCTCCACAGTCACGAAGCGTCCATGACCTCGGGTAGCAGGCTCATTTCCTCTGCAGAGACTCTCTACTCTCAAAACCACTTTGGGCCCAGGAGTTGAAGGCGGTCATGCGTGACATACGGTTGATTATGCTGGAAGTCGAAAGCTTTCAAGAGACCCGTCAAGTGAGTGGCCGCGGCACACAAGACCAAGACATGGAAGATTTGGTGGGAACTCCCCCAAATATCAAAACTTCCAGGAGACAGCCTTTCAGGAATTCGGGCCTAGGGAGAATTAGCCTCTGCCAACCAGTTCAGGGTGTCAGTGAAGCTTACGGCGTAGATGCCCGCACCGACTATGTAGAGCAGCCCGTGCAACACGAGCCAGTCAAGGGCAATTCTTTCCCGAAGTTTTTGAATGCCGTATAGTCTGAGTCCGCTGACGACTGGAAAAATTGCTGAAAGACCGAGGCCGACAAACATAGCAGCCCGGATGGGTCGGAACGCCGGCGTCCGAAACCTCTCAGACACGGCAGCAATGGCGCAGACCAGACTGTTGGTGGTTATCTGTTGCCAAATGAGTGCACTGGTTCGACCTTGACAAGGAGACAAATTTGATCGCGTTGCTCACCATGATCCAATAGAATCTGACGCGGTCAGGATGCTCGAGCAAGCCGTAGTAGACGCTTGGAATGAAGCTACCCCAGATCAAGAAGACAATTCCCATGTAATCGAGCTTGTTGCCCAGCTTGGCCACGCGGGGAGAGTGGTTGCTCAAGAGGTGGTAAGTGGCACTCAGACCAAGACACATGGCGGCACCCGCAAAGAAGCAGCCAAACATCAAGATGTCCTCTTGATTGGCAGTCTCGTAACGCGCTTTGAGGGTCGAATAAAGCAGGCAACTCCCCAAGGCCGCGGCAACGGCGCCGAGAAGGTGGCTGTACACATTTACAGTCTCGTTGTGGATGTAGAAGAGGCTCTTGATTGATTCAAAGTATGAGTTGGACATTGGTCGATAACCGCTGCGGATGTAGTGATTGTCCTGCTGCCATGGCTGGATCTCGTGCCAGAGCAACGTCAGACGCGATTCCAGGCGTTGCTCAGCGTCGGCAGTCGCGCGGGCCGCATGCTTGACGGCGTCCATTCTGTGACGAGTCGGCCAAAAGTAGGGAGACGGGGGGATTTCAGAGATGGGAGTAGAGAGACAAGGAAGAGCCGTCCTCCTCTCTTCTGGCCAACCGGCCGATGGTCCGATTCAACAGAAATCGATGGTTGAATCCATGGAAGAAATAACTGACACGAGTCCAGAGAAATTGAGCCCGCCACATGACTCGGGTCCCGTCGGGCCTGCAGGTGCGGGTGTGACGTCGATGCCTCATTCCCGTCCACACCAACAGAGACCTCCTACGGACGTAGGTATTCAACTCTTCACCACCACCCTCGCGCCACCAACACGCCCTTGTCGATCCAAATGACTACTCAACAACGGCCCACTGGGCGGCGAGGCCCCTCGATGCAATGGAGCAGGCTGAAGTCGGCCCCATCCGATCCTCTCGAGGCCTATGGCTTGCCGTCCAAGGGAGAGACAAGGCGCGCTCAGCACCCCCGGCCGTCCCAGTCCCGGCGGGATGCTAACACCGGCCTAGGCTGAACGACTTTCGCGCCCAGGAGAGCTACTACAACAAGATTGTGGAGCGCTACATGAAGTTTTGCGCCGGAGCTGGCGGCGCAGACAAGCTGGAGAAGCAGTTCGAGGCGCTATACCTTGCAAACGACGCTTCTGCGACTCCGGTAGCTCGAGCAACAGCGCAAAAAGTATCCACCGTCCCTTTCAAGACCGCCAACATCAGTGTACCGAAATACGTGCGGCCTTCGTTAAACATGTCGAAGAGCGCGCCTGTTTCGGTCAAGTTATCCATGAACCCATCGACTAAGCGTGACCCGTCGCAGACTCTACAGGCCCCTTCGATAGCCAGCAGGAACTCGAGTGTCGAGCTGGAAATGATCCTTTCTGCCATGCGCAAGCTTCGAGAAGGAATATTGTCCTCGCATCGTGTTGACCGTTTCGCCCAGCGGGCTTATATATTCATAATCCATGCCTCGATACTGAGTAGGGCCTGGGAATCATATCTCCCAGCTTTGCTCCACCTGCTTCTGGCCATCCATGAACATACGCCCTTGACCACATCCGAGTTTAACGAATTCGCCGGGTTGCACATTCTTGATATCGCTTGTCGGCAAGGAGACTTGGCCACCGCCTTCAGGAAAAAGAGCAAGGTCGAATATGGATACCACGATCCAACAGGGAGAGTGGACAATCTGTTGAAAGCGTTGGTCATGGACGACTGGGTCACCTTCTGGCGGCTGTCCAAGAGGGTGGAAGGCTATCAGAAGCGGATCATGGAATTCAAGGAGGAGGACATTAGGTTGCACGCCCTCAAGTGCATCGGCAGGAGCTACTTCAACGCTGAGAAGTGCTTCATCGAAAAATGCACCGGAAGGGCCTGGGAGGAACTCGTCAAGTTGAATGGAGTCGGTTGGCAGCTCCAGGAAGATGGCGAAAAGGTGGTCATCAGAATCCCCAAAGCGCGGCGGTGAAGGAAGGCGTCTGGGTGATCTTTTTGGCAATGCATATCGGTCGACAAGGTTGGTGGAGTTTCGGCGCATCGGATATTTCTCAGCAGGCAATGGCATTCCTCACCAGTGGCGCTACGGGTCCTCCTCGCATGGACTGGACTATGTCGGCAGTGGAAAAACGAAACAGAAGCGAAAGAAACACGGAGATCGGACGAGGGGGCTCCGCGGCTCGACCTCGTAGAGTAGGTATCGTTCAAAAATATGGACAGGAGCAATCTTCAATCGCGCGTCTCAGAGCATCTTGTCCACCATCCCTCTTCCCTTTGCCCGCGCGACGTGTTTTGCATCTGTACAAGTCTTGTCGCATCGCGCGTTGCATAGCTGGTGGTCGCCGGTCTCATCGTGATCCTGAGGTCCAAGAGACGAGGTTTGGAAGCACACCGACAAAACCCAGCTAGTAACACTGAAGCTAACGATCCAACAGATTTGAAACACTACCACCTTGAGGGTGTCAATATGCCGATCAATCTCAAAGCCCATCCCCTTACCTGCGCCGAAGGATCGTCGTCGTTGTCGTGGTCAAACGCTGACCAAGGCGACGGGGTATTCTGGAAGACGACTTTTGCGTCTGAGCCCGGATGCTCGACAAAGACGTACGCCCGAGACGGACAGAGTGAGGGAGGCCTGCGGGTAAAGCCGTCGACTAGAGAGGCGTCTCGGGAGCGGGCTGCAACATCTTTAACCCTCAAACATGCACAACGAGAAGCAGCATCATGATCAAATGTAGCGGTGAGGAGAGTGGCACGGGCAACCAAGCAGTTCGATGGCTCGACGGAAGACGGGAGGCAAGCGGCATTGATGAGCAAAGTCCAGAGCGGCGGCCACGGTGGCCGTTTCACAGACCACCAGCCTGCGAGCCAGCCACATAGCCAGCCAGCCAGCCAGACGGTGTGGGGAGGTCGGCAAGCTACATTACGAACGACGGACGGGGAAAAGCGCGGAGAAGAAGGAGCGCGAGAATGCGACGAGAATGAGAAGAGAAGGAAGAAGAAAAGGTCACCGCCGTTTGCGCAGCAGCCGCGGAAAAGACATGAGCATGTAAGGATGGAGTCAGGGTGAGATTATCTAGGGAGGGAGGGAGTGGTCGGGTGGTGTCTGACGGACACGCACAGAGAGGACAGACGGACAGACGCAGACACAGACAGACACAGACAGACGGAGAATTGCGACGAGGGAGGCGCGCAAGGCGAGCAAGCAAGCAAGCAAGCAAGCAAGCAAGCAAGCAAGCAGGCTGGCAGGCAGGCGGAGGCGGCGCGCGGTGCAGTGAGACGAGACGCAGCAGACGCATCAGCGGCACAAAAGAGGCTTTGAAGACGAACACATGGGAAACAGCTGCAACCGCACATCTCTGGGGCCCCAACGGTTGGATTGATTGTTGTCGCCTCACAGCCAATGCCCTGCCTGCCACATTGCACAAAGGAGTGGCGGGGAAAGACAAAGGCGACGACGCCCTTTCTTTTTTTTTTTTTTTTTTTTTTTTTCCTCTTTTGCATGTTTTGGGCTGGGCGCATGGCGCATGGCTGCTGCACGTCGTCGGATGGGGGTGGGTGGGTGGGTGGGTGGAGGTGTTTTCCTCTGGCAACAGCAAGGGTTCCGGATTTCTCGACAGATGCGCCTCGTCTCTGCTGCTGCTGCTGTGCGGGAGCGAGGACCGGCACGCCCACGGGAGCATGCCGTGTGTCAGGCGCTGAGTGGGAGGGTTTCGCGCGTGTGCCTCTCTTGTGCAATCCATCGCGTGTCCATGGCAACGGCCTCAGCTCTGCTTCGCGTGGACAACTCCAACCCTCTCTACCCCCTTGATGCAACCCACTCACTCCATGTAGCCAGGGCGACGACGCGTGTGAACTTGTCTTGACTGGCCCAACCGCCGCCATGCAAAGCCCAGCCTTGCCACGGGCTCTGCGCATGCCAGCCTCGTCATTCATGGCAATCACCCAATCACTATCGGCATGTGGCAAAGTGTGCGACGTCGTAGACTTTGGAGTCAATTCCATTGGCCGTGCCTCTTGGCTTGGCTTCAACAACTTCAAGGCCATCTAACAGCCATGCTCGCGCATAATCGTACAATGTCGGCATCCTAAACGCGTACATAGAGAAGCGAACGTAGTTCGAGGTTCCAGCTGGATCACGAGAACTCCCTGAAATGCCATCATTTTGAACCCATTTCCCCCTTTGCAGTATCAAATACAACCATCCCAGTGTCAAAAGAAAACTCTTGGGGAAAATTGAAAAAGCAAGAAATCCGCTCCCCTTTCTTTCAAGTCGAAAAGTGTTCGGCCGCCGCGTGACCAAACCAGAAAACGTGTAGGCAAAAAATGCAGTTGGAGCCGGCCCAGTCCTCTATTTCCTATTCGTAGCAAGACAAACGTTGACACCCGCACCGGCCGTTCCTGGGACGCCGTTGAATGTTGCGCATCCGCGCATTCGCAGAACCTGAAAACACCTAACAGGAAAAAATTACGGTAAAGGTCCTCGTCTCGTCGTGATTTTTTGAAAGTGGAGTATTTGAAAGATAAAACAGTGTCGTGAAGGCGTGAGAAGCATCCGAGGAGTGCGCGAGCGTGGGTTTCCGGATAACCCTGGAACCTAGTGGGCGCAGAGGGGTCGTTGGAAGGATAACTGCTGAGAAAACTGCTTGACAAGGTTTCCAGCGTGCTGGAAGAACGGACTTATCCAAGCATTGGCCGGAGCGACGTATGAGTTTTGGGAAACTATGCCTCCTGGACACTGGACCGCAGTGGATGACAAGGCCGAGTGCGAAGAGGCCGACGAGGCTGACGAGGCGTGTGAAAAGACGGAACCAGTGTCGGACCCCGAGTTGCCCGACGCATTGGAGAAGCGAGGAAATTGTAGAGCGTAAGGTGGAGGGGAAATTGGGACCTGTGGAACGTAATTGGCCATGTACTGCTGGGGAAGATTCACCAGACCAGGCTGGTACCCGGCAGCGCATTGGTCGTAAGGCTGGAGAGGGGGAGAAGGCATAGGAGCAGGGGCGTAGACCGGAGGACCAGCAGGCTTGGTGAAGCGAGGACACCTAAGAATCGCATCGCGCAACTCAGGGATCCTTATCCGCGTGTCTGGGTTGGTGTCGAAGATTCGGCGCAAGATGGCGTCCAACTCGTATGAAATGGGCAGAATAGAGCGGAGGAAGTTAGGGTCCTTCATGAAGGCGCGGAATGTTGAATCCTCAAGAGAAGCCTTTTTCCAAGGGTTGCGGCCGCAAGTGAGGTTGACCAGGATGACACCCAAGGACCACACGTCGTTGGGGGCGGATTTGTATGAAGCATACGCCTTTGGGTTTGGTTGTTGGCATTCTTGCACACGGTCAGTACAGTATGGAAAAAGAGGATTGGCTTAGTGTACGAACCTGGTGACATGTAGAAGGTGGAACCGCATCCAAAGTCAGAGGTCAAAGGATCAGAGGTGGCTAGGCCAAAGTCGGCCAGCTTCACGGTGTTGCCGTTGTCCGTGACTAGGATGTTTTCGGGCTTCAAGTCCCGGTGGTAGATCCCAAGGGAGTGGCAGTAGCTCACGGCGTCCAGGATCTGAAGGAAAGCACTCCGCGCAAGCTCTTCATTACGAGCGTATCTTCCGCGCTCGGTGATGTTGGAGAAAAGGTCGCCGTCCGGGCAGTATTCCAGGACCACGTAGGTGCAGTCCGGGGAGTCCATGATCTTGACCAAGGAAACAACATTGGGGTGGTTGCTAGCCCGGTGGTGGAGCTGGATTTCGCGCTGCTGGAATTTCCTCTGACGGGGCTCGAGATTGAGCTTGTTCAGGGCCTTGACTGCGTACTGGATCCCGGTGTGAACGTCAACGGCCTTGTAGACGGTTCCGTAAGCACCCTCGCCGAGGACTCCGGTGAATTGCAGACTGGGAACGTGGTCGGGCCTGGAAGTGGGAGCGATGCAGCCGTTGAGGGTTGGAGAAGCCGGGGGAGTCGGTAACATGGTGCGGAAGAAGAGCAAATGGCCTTGGGGATCCAGCGAAGAAGTCCAAGACGGGGGAGAGAGAGGGAAAACAAGAAAGTTGGATGGGAAGGACAGGAAAACACCAGGATTTCCTAGGGAGCGTGAAGAGGAGAGGAGAGGAGAGGAGAGGAGAGAAGGGAGGAAAGATAGTCGAGGAGAGGCGGATGAGGCGGTCTCTTTTAGGGGGGTATGATGTAGGAGGAGGGTGGTGAGTAGTAGTAGTAGTAGTAGTAGTAGTAGTGTAGTAGTAGCAGTAGGAGCCGGAGTAGTAGTGGAAGGAGAAAGGGCGTGGACGGAAGTGGACAGGGAAGTTGGCAGCCGAGGTGCGGGCAGTGATAAGTGGGAAGCACCGACGCACCGTTGCAAGGCGAGACAGGGGTCTTGGGTTCAGCGCATGCAGCGGCCATGACGAAGACGGAGAGGCAGCGGGCCACCCCCTGGCGCAATGGGACATGGGCTGGGACACAAAGGCTTACGGCGGGATGTGGATTGACGAAGGATCAGAAGCACCAAGCACCAAGCGCCGCCGCCCCAAGCCTCCAAGCCTCTTTTCGTGCAGGTTACTTTGGCCGCCATCCCTGGCGTGCGTCACGTCGTGGCCCTGGTCGTGGTTATGGTTATGGTTGTGGTCGTGGTCGTAGTTGTGGCCCTGGCCCTGGCCCTGGTCTCCGCCCTGGCGCCGGGCACCCTGGCCCTGCTTTCCTTCGCTTTCTTGTGGGCCTGCTTGCTTCCGGTCGTGCATCTCATCTGCAGTCAGTCGGTCGTCTCTGAAGCTTGCAGCTTGCATCGCATCGTCTCGCATCGCACCAGTCGCTCTGGCAGGCCCCTGCGCCCATTCATCCATCCTCTTTGCTCTCCCGGCCAACTGCATGCCTTGATGGCCATGTTTCCGCGCCAGCGTCAAAGTCAGTCAAAAATTCGACACGATGAATTGCGCAGACGACGGACGGAATGTCTGCCCACCGCAGTCGCAGTCGATAATGGGTGCTGAATGTGTGTGTGATTGGCGGGCGGGCGACACGACAGCAATTCAGCCTCTGAGCTTTGGGAGATAATAATATGGGAAATTGTGGGACGCGGGGCCAATCACGTCGGGCAGCGGGTTTCAGGCAACCCAGGTCATGCGGGCGGCTGAGATTTTGGATGGAGCGAGCGAGCGAAGAGAGAGACGTGGCATCAAGAAGGAACTTGACCGGCCGCATGAATGACTGACTGACTCCACCCACCCACCCAACCAACAGTCTGGCCTAGCCGTCTCTACTCCCAATCCGGCCGCCTTCGCCCAACCGCCAAAGCTCTCGAATTTTCCACCGCCGGACCGCTTGGCCACTCACCTCACTGCCCGGCCACACTCACAAGTCCCTCCCTCGCCGCTTATCGATACATGACTCAATCGCGACGACACCTTCACTCAACTGCCTCGCCTCTGCCGTTATTCCTCTGATCGCCCCGCATCATCCAAACACGTCGTTGTTGGCTGGCCAGGGAGGGGATCCTCACTCACCGCGCATAGATTGCCGTGGACCCGCGCGAAACACCCGCTTGCCAATCTGTGGTGTGCTCTTCGCGACTCGACATGAATGCTTCGCCACGCTGGCCCAAGCTTCTCCACCCCGTCACGCCTGCAGCCCCAAAGCCAGCTCGTGTCCATGGTTATTTTTTCCCATCCTCTCCATGTGCGCCATTGCGTGCTAAGCTTGTCTGCCAACTTGCTCTAGACTCCCTGTCGTGTCGAGACTGCCTTTCCACCGACGTTTCGCCCAACCTCAGCTACACTGAAACTGCCACCTCCGTTGTCGTCCACAGGGTTGTCCCCATCCACTCACCCGCCCTGCTGACGTTCACGTCGTCCAGCATTGTCATCGCAATCGCAAACAACCACCATGACCTCCCATCAATCAGAATGCTATCACGCTCGCAACTGACGCACGCTAGCCCTTTCGCTGCGCTGCACGCTGCCGAGAAATGACGCCAACGGTGTCCAAAACCTAAAACATTTGCTTTCGCGTCAAGGGTCCTCCTCTTTTTCATTCTTTATATTCCCCCCCCCCCCCCCCCCCCCCCCCTTTTGCCTACCGCCCCGGACGTGCATCGCAAACAAAAGGCCTGCTGCCCTCGCTTTTGCTTTTGCTGCGGCTATTGTTGCCCCATGCGCTTCGTCGCCGAAAAGACAGGGTCCAGAGTCAGCAAAGAGGTTGGAACGTACCTCTTGTGTCTCTGCTTCTCGACTCGTCCGCAAGCCAGCCTTGAGCTGGTGGCGGGTACAGTAGAAGCAACTCGTCGTCGAACACAGCTTCACGTCATGTCGTGCCATGGCTTCCCAGCTGCCCACACTGCGGCTGATTCGCTTTGGCTGTGAATACACGTCTCTGTCGCCGCCGCTGCCGCCGCCGCCGCTGCTGCTGCGTCTTTCGCAAGTCGAGGCAAATGCTCCCAGACGAGGCTGAGTCGGTTCAACCCTCGTGCGGCTTGTCTGACATGGTCAGACACGTGTGGCATCCGGCAGAGAGACGACGCTTGCCGTATCATAGTTCCTCACTCGAGCTCCATCCTGAGCAAGACGGCCCTGAATTTCCAGTCATCGTGAGATTCTGTCCCGGTTCAGATGCATCGTCAGGGAGTCTGCTTTGCAAACCCGGTCAGCTTCCCACCATCCGTCGAAATAGAGTTTGCTCGTCTATCTAGTTTGGCCTACTGATGCCGCTTCACTGACTCAGCGGCGTGCCTATTACTCTAAACATGTCGACCTGCCTGGGGTCTCCACGCTTTGATTGGCGACCGTCGACTCTGAGTTGCCGTACGCAAAAACTCAAGACTTGGGGTTTCATGTTCCGTCATCGCCAACAGGCGCCTCGCGATACGTCTCAGCATCCGGCGATGCGCTCGCTGTATTTTTGACTTTGACACCCCAACCACGATCGGCCCTTATGCTCCATCCGACTCTCTGGCCTGTCAGACGCTGCGGAACCACCACTGGTCGAGGCTGACCGAGTGTCTGCCCATCTGTGATTGTCTTGTGCAAGCCTGCCCGGCAATCGCCGCTGCCAACGCTCGCTGTGCAATCGTGACCTTCCGGCTCGGCCGCCATCTTCACCGGCGAGCGAACATTGACCACGACAATCACGTGAGAGAAGCTTGTTGGATCTAGGTCATGGTGTTAAGCTCGCCGAAGCCGCGCGCAGTGAAGGTCAACAAGTCATTTATGTTAAACCGCCTTGACACGTCCAGTATACACGCGCCATTTACTGAATATCTCTCGTCGTTGGACGTGATTGACCAGAGGTCATGGTGTCGAGCTTACAGGCAGTGCCGCTCTCACCAACAGTCTACGTGGTTGCTGCCTTGGCCATCCCAAGCGAGCGTGTCATCGTCAAGCTTCCCGAGCGGACAGAGGATGAATTAAAGTTTGCACAGACTGCACGGCGAAATTTGGTGCCGTGTTGACTGCGGAACCCCAAGAAACTATAAATTCGGCACCGAAATTAGACTGACCCAAATTTAGGGGATCCGAGAGAGCAGAGACTACCGCCGTCAATATGAGAATCCTGCATTCCTACACTCCTAAGCCGTTGTTTGGATGGAAGGGACACTACTTCTTTACCGGAAGGAATCTACTCTTGGTGTCATCCAGCCGTCGACTTCGACGTCGAGGACAGGGGCAGCCAAGGCCAATGGTGGCCGGGGCTATTAAGAGCCTCAATATTGATTCGACTTGGACATGGTGCCGTCTTGTCAGAAGTGCACTTGCTACGGCATACCTAAACCGCGACCAACATGCCACTGCTTGGATGACAGACCCTGTGCTCACGACTGCATGGCCAAAGAGAAGTCCCAAATGAACCAATGTTGCGGGAGCTCCCGTCAGACGTCGACCGTGTTCCAACACGCAACACTCCAGCTGTAACCACATTTGCTTACCTGGTGTGCGTCGGTAGGCGCCAGCAGTGAGGTGGTTTGCCGGCGGTGACGGCAAAGACGGCTTTGGTCCAACATCGGAGCGGAAGGACTCTATCGATAGCGGCTGCTGGACGGTCCCGCAATCGCTCGAGAGTGTTGAGCGCCACTGACAGCCTCCTTGGGCCAACGACGTCCACAACATCACGGCTACCCCTGCCTCTAGCGAAAAGACCGGGTGGATCTTGGATCTTCTTGGCCGAACCAAGTACCTCACCTCATCTTCTCGCCTGATGCAAGCGTGGAAGATCTGCTCGAGGAGCTCCACCCTCTCCAAGGATCCGCATAAGCCTAAGTCGGGGTCCTCGATCCTGCGCGACCACCTCCTTGGTGGGGGGCGTAATGATAGTGACACAGATTGCTGCAGCGGGAAAAAGTGGATGGACAAAGGTCTGTTGGGCGCATTGTCTTTCGGGGCAGAGGTGAGAAGAGCGCGTCGTGCGAGTTGGAGAGTGGTGATGACGTTCTCGGCTTGTCTCCGGGTCGCATCCGCAACTCCATCTGCACCTCATCTTCGTCACCGCATCCATCACACTGCCTGCCAGCCAACGGCAGCACAACTGCAGTCATCCTTCATCGGCGGCGGCAAAGCTCAAGCGCGCGGGGGCAAGAATCAGATTCGACTGCACATCTTTGCCGTCTTTTCGAAAACATCAGCCTTTGGCAAACCAACGCTCGCTTCTCCACACGTCATCATTAGTTGGTTGTCATCCCCTTCACATACAGTCAGCTCCACACCCACCTCAGCTTCTCACAAGTTGAATCCCGCCAAAACCCGCTGGGAGAGGTCGTCTCCATCGTCAGGTGAGCATGCCGTGGGCGCCCAGTCTTCACGTCCGCCCGGCATCCCACTGAGTCGGCCTTGGGAAATTTCGTTCTTTGCCACCCTTCATCATGCAACACAATGGACCCTCCCGCAATCGCGCCTCTCATAATCATCGGGAACTGCTGCGCCACCGTGAGCATCCCCATTTCCGTCGCCATCGCTTCAAAGGTCCCTTGCCCTTTCTGAACCCAACGCGCGTTCATTTTGCCGTCGATGATACCCAACATCAGGGACAAGGGGCGGTTCCCGGTATTTTCTATAAGTGGACCTCTCGCAACAATCGCAAGGGGCGTCATGCGACGCGTCTGGACCAATCTGCTCTGGAGAATGCCAAAGGCGTGCAAGTACAATTCCTGCAGCCGCCAGGCCATCGCCCTGGCATCGCCTGGGCTTTTGCTCGCATCTTCTCCCAGTTTCCAGTCTGTGATATTTCGTACCTGGTGGCATTGATCTTCACCGCCGGCAGCGTCATTTGGGTCATCAACGGCTTCTTCGTCTTTCTCCCGCTGATCATGCCGTCATCTGAATTCCACAACGAAATTTTGTACGGCGGTGGGACTACCGTCTTCATAGGCGCAACTATCTTTGAAGTTGGCTCGATCTTGCTGATGCTCGAGGCTGTCAATGAGAATCGGGCGGGCTGCTTCGGCTGGGCACTATCCATTGTCTTCGACCAACATGGTTCCAACCACTCTTCTTCCCAGCCGGCTTTGGACGCTGAGAAAAGTATATACACGGTGCAGCTAACTCCAAAGCGCAGTGCATGTGAGCATCACCACGCGAATACCCGCAACCTGGTAGGTCAGAATCAGCATGGCGCCTCAACCAATAGCGACCCAAACGATGAAAAATCATGGTGCTGGTTCCCTTCGTACACCCAACTACGCACCCGCTTCGCGTACGAGCTTGGCTTTTGGGCGTGCTTGATCCAACTCGTGGCAGCCACCATTTTCTGGATCGCCGGCTTCGCGGCGCTGCCTGGTATCTACAACCACATGGCCGACGGCCTGATTGACGGCGTGTACTGGACGCCACAAGTCGTGGGCGGGCTCGGCTTCATCGTCTCAGGGTTCCTTTTCATGCTGGAAACGCAGACGCACTGGTTGAAGCCCGCCCTCGGCCAGTTGGGGTGGCACGTCGGGGCGTGGAACATGCTTGGGGGCGTCGGCTTCACGCTCAGCCCTGCGTTTGGCTACGACATGGCGGACACCTGGGCACAGTACCAGGCCGCATGCAGCACCTTTTGGGGCAGCTGGGCGTTTCTCGTCGGCAGTTTGCTGCAGTACTATGAGAGCCTGGAAAAGCATCCGGTCGAGACCAGGCGTGGGAGCCCGAAGAGAAACACGGTGGACCAAGAGGCCAATGTTGATGATCTACAAGCTGGCGAGTAGGTAGCGACGGTCGACGGTCTTTTCCGCCACGAGCTCATACTTGATTGACCGGAATCGATTCAATCTGCCGGTCATGACCTGACATGGCGGTCTGATGGTGGCCGCCGCCGCCGCCGCACCAGCAACGGTCTTTTTTGTACTCGGACACGGCAAAACGCGCACGATCAGATCAGCTCCCATCCCTCCCAAAAGCAACAAGCAGCAGCAGCAGCAGCAACAACAACAAGTAACAATCGACCGACCGGAAGGCACAACAGGTGAGGAGGACGTCTCAAAGGGCCTCTCGGCATCAGCATGAACCGCACCGCGCATGTCACCGGCCCTCCACAATCGACAGGGCTGGCGAGCTTGGGCTGCGAGGCGTAAGCAGCCACTGCTCAAAAGCAAAATTGCATGAGCGGACGATTTTTGTTTTGTCACTTTTCTTGCTCCTCCCTCCGACCTGCCCGCTTGTGATTCCTTGCCTTGGTCTCCGTTTCTCAGAGGCATGTTTCGCGGCTTCCTGGCCTGCTTGAGTCCAGCAAGGGATGCGCGAGAGTTTGCGTGGCATCGATTTTTGATTCGTGCTAGTACAACCACATGGTCAGGGGACTGGGGAAGGCTTCAGCTGATGCATGATGGTGGTTTGAGTAGGGTGGTATGTCTTTTGCTTGCTTTGCTGTCGTAAAGAAGCCCGAACTGGATCCGGCACTCATGCCATCTTGGATCCTTCTCTTTGTGTCAAACATGCAGCGATTGAAATATTTACAATGGAAGATTAGGAGCGAGTCTACATTATGCACATGCACTTTGAACCCCATTAACCTCCCACCAACTTGGCAACTTGCGCTACTCAATCCCTGCGCCAAAACTTGAGACGAAGACCACTTCTCGGTTGCTTTTCGACCCCGTGTACCTCAGGCGAAGAAGAGTCGCTGTCAAACTGCTCGGCGTCGGGAAGGGACTGCTCGTTGGTGAGCCTAGGGTTGCGCAACACAAGGCCAAAGAAGATAAGCAGCACCGAGAGACCGATGCCAGCGATGCAGAGGTAGCGCTGGACGTGGCGGTATGCGGTGATGGTGGCGTCACGCTGGGGGGTGCCAGGAGGGTACTTTGCGGCCCAACTCAGGGGGTCGCCGTAGACGGTCGTCGCGTCGGCGTCGCCCAGCTCATTTTTGAGCTCGCTGGGCAGAATCTGCGACCATATGGCGCCCGAGACGCACGCGCCCAGCGCGGATCCGATGTTGTACATGCCCAAGAAGAGACCCGTCACGATGGCAACGTGCTCATGCCGCGTGGCCGCCTGGATTGATGCCTGCGCTGGGTACGGGAACAGCCCACCAGCGATGCCCAGCAGGATTTGCGCGCCGACGATGCCGCTGTGTCCGCTCTCGCCGCCCCGATAGTAGATAAGCAGTCCGAAGGCGACCATCCAAAGACAGGTACCGAAAACGATGAAGGGCTTGAGGCGGCGCACCTTGAATACGACAACACCCAAGATCCAACCGGTTAGCACAGAGCAGAAGCTGTATAGCGATATGATACGCGTAGCACTCTTGATCGATTCGTTAAAGGCAACAATCAGAACCGTATAGAGATAGTCAGACTGCATCATCCAGGTCCAGTTGAGCATCAGGGCAATGCCAAGAGCACCCCAGACGGCACGGTCTTTGAGGAGATTGAACGGAATCAGGGGGTGGACTGCCTTCATCTCCCACCAGACAAAGGCGGGAATGCAGCAAAAGCCCACGACTAGCGGGGCTATGATGTGGCCATCTTGCCATTTGCTCGAGACACCTCCAGCCAGCGTCAGGGGGACGAGGAGCAAGGCAAAGACTGCAATCATCAGGATGATGCCAACTGTGTCCAATTGCCAAAACAGGGCAGTGACAAGACCTCGGCCGCCAAGGATCTGGAACGGCGTCTTGTAGCCGGCAAGGTCTCCGGATTTGGTGGCTCGCCGGTGCGCTATCTGCAGAGCAGCCAGAAGAGGGATGGCACTGGCTGGGTAGACGATGGCCCACATGCCGACGCCCCATTGCCAAGTGGTGGTCTTGAGTGTCGATGAAGTGATGTCTCCACTGACCCACGTGTTAATGAGGGCCGGAGTGGCTGGAATGTACGAGAAGAAGAGACGAGAACGCAAAGACGTCACATCAGCTACAATTACTTCAACGAGGAGAATCACAAAGGTGTAACCAATCTGACATTGTTAGCTCGTATTTGAGGTTGAGATCGGCAGGACGCACCTGATAAAAAACGGCGCCGGCGGCAAAGGTGGAAACATTGGTGGCAGCGGCTTCGATGATGGTTCCAAGGACGTAGAAGAAGATGGAAACGAGCACCAGCTCGACACGGCCAAAGACGTCGGCAATCTTGGATGCCGTGGGCTGACCGGCAGCAGCAATGACGCTTCTGAGGACATTGACGGATGCCAGGAGACTGTGTTGGCTGAAAGACGCAGTCGCAGTTGTCTGGATTGCATCAGCCGGGGGTCCGTCGAATCGGTTCATGTACAACCTACTTGATATGTTGAGCGGACGGAAGCATCGAGCGAGTATGCATAG
Source organism: Phyllosticta citriasiana (assembly GCF_038021145.1). Taxonomy (NCBI): domain Eukaryota; kingdom Fungi; phylum Ascomycota; class Dothideomycetes; order Botryosphaeriales; family Phyllostictaceae; genus Phyllosticta; species Phyllosticta citriasiana. The sequence goes on along the minus strand of NW_027117285.1, from coordinate 1,140,503 downwards.
GCAATCAGGAACACGCCAACGAAGAGGAAGACGCGGTCAAACAAGGTCAAGTGGGCAGAAATGGCCTCGATGCGCTTGACACCAGGACTCGTCGCTCCCAGCAATTGGACCTCATGGTGGTCAGATGAGGGGGCCTTGGCGTCGTGCTTGGAGTCGTCGACGACGTCGGGAGGGGTAGGGGCAGGGTCGGAGGCCATGCTCTTGTGCAACCAGAGCAGGACGAAGGAAGGAGGGAACTGGATGGGCTTTTCAATCCATTCCACTGGCGCGGTAGGTTTATGACGTGTCAGAGTAAAGAGCGACGAGGCGAGACGGACCGCCATGCGTCGACTGAGTTCAAAATTTTCAGGCTGGGCATTGTCATGACCTTGTTCAATGGCGCATGAGCGTGAGGCCGTACACAGACACACGGGAGAATTGCACATCTCCATAGGGAAAGTCCCTCATGCAGCTCCTGATTAGATTGATCTAATCGACCAATCTCCACGTCTCTCAGCAGGCATGCTCCCTGGCGCCCAGAGAAAGACGACCCTCAGTGCGGGATGAGGACTTGGCGAGACCGACACGAACGGAACTTTGTTGCTGCTTTCGGAGCCGATGTCGCTGCTGATTAGGCCGAGCCATCACGAAACTTCAGCGGGGAAAAGGACTGGATGGAGCTGGAGATTCGCAGCTCTGGTGGCTGTGGCCGTGAAGAAAGAAAAAAGAAAAAAGAAAAAAAAAAAAAAAAAAGAACGAGGCAAAGTAGTGGTGTTGCCGACGAGGGAAGCCTGAGACGGGACCTAGGTACTTGGGTAGTTGAGATGCAGCCCACGTGACCCGATGCCGAAGGTCACGGGAGGTGAGAGCCTCGGCCCACCTCGCGCGGCCCAGCCCGAAATGGACGTCACATCACAGCTGCTGTGCGCACTGAACCATCGTCTCTCTCCATGACTTTTTGACCCTGCGCCCTCTGTCAAAATGGTCCGCGAGGACCTCATCAGCTCGGCTGTGAGTCGCACCTCTTCCGCACCATTTCTCTCCTTCTAACCCGACATAGGTCACTTGTAAGACCTGCTAGTTCCCACCCACTCTTCCATGCCGTCTCACTCTCCGCAGTCCTCCAGGACCCTTCGGTCGCGAGCGCCCCCGTCGACAAACGGATTGCTTTTCTGCAGTCCAAAAATCTCACCCAAGATGAGATTGACGCCGCTCTAGCCCGCGCCGGCGAAGGCGCTCCAGCTTCGGTGCCAGCTCCGAATACTTCGACCACGGCACCACAGACCTATGCCTACCAGCAACCTCCCCCACCGCCGCCTGGCTATGGCGCATATCCATCTTACTGGCAGCAACCTCCGCCACAGTAGGTCGATGAGCTGTTGGAGTGGTGGCCCAATATTGCGATCTGGAAAATCAGATGGCTGACAGGCTGGGATGATAGAGTGCCGAAGCGCGACTGGCGAGACTGGTTCATAATGGCTACAGTCATGGGTGGAGTAGGCTATGGATTATATTTCACTGCAAAGGTACGCGTTCTCGCAGATTGCGCATGGCGGGACACGCGCTGATTCTGTCCAGCGTTACATCTTCCCGCTCATTGCGCCGCCTACGCCACCACAACTCGAGCAAGACAAGACTGCCGTCGACGAATCGTTCAGCAAGGCATTTGCGCTCCTCGAACAGCTCAACACGGATACTTCCGCCCTCAAGTCTGCCGAAGAAGACCGCACAAAGCGTCTCGACTCTGCCATTTCCGACATGGAGACCGCCATGGAGGGACTGAAAGAATCGCTGAGGCGGCGGGATGTCGACAGCCGAAGACTGGAGGATGACGTCAAGAGCCTGCGTGACCTCATCCCCAAGGCCCTCGAATCGCACAGGGAAAGCACCGACAACAGATTGAAAGACCTGTCCCAGGAACTCAAGAGCCTGAAGACCCTAGTCGGCAACCGCATGGGAGGTGCTGCCAGCGTGCAAAACCCTCCCTCGCGCCCTGGCTCTGTCACGTACGGAGGTACAGGCATCCCCTCAACCAACGGTAGCGGCACACCAGGGTCCTCTACACCTGTCGGAATCACTGGTGGCAGCGGCTTAGGCGTTTCTCAAGACGCTCCGCAAGCAACTTCGCCAGCTCAAACCCCAGGCGCTTCCAACACAAGCGCGTCTACCCCGTACAGTGGCAGGTTCACGAGTGGGAGGGCATCGATTCCGGCATGGCAGATGGCGGCATCGAAGACGAATGAGGAGAAGAAGGACACATCCGAAAGCGGAACCGTTACCGAAGCTAGTCCCGGAGCTTGAAAAAAAGCTTAGTTCCAGTCTAAATGCGTTGATTACGGCACGGGACGTTTTGGCGTTGACTGACCCAATGTTCGGAATTAAATACACTTTGAGATTAAGGACCACAATTTTAGTGTTGCAGTAGGGACCAGGGGATATCGACTCCGCGTGGGTGGAATACACACGCGCCCGCTACTTTGGAGGTAGCCCATGAGATTTGGCAAACACCAAGTTGGGCTCGTTCCTTCCCTTCGCAGCCGTGGAGAAGAGTGGTCTTGACCACCGCTGATGTGGTTCTCGCAATACTTCCGATATAGCTTGACCTGCCTGCTGAAGTGCGCGAAAACAGTCAAGAAATACAATCCGTTGTTTCTGGAAAGGAGCCCTTCGAAAGGCCGCGATGCTAATCGCGTGGGGCTGACTTTCCGCTGGCACCCGATGCAAATAAAGCCACGGCAGTCTGTTGCCATGCTGCTTGCCGGCAAGCCCTTGTCACTGACCTTCGAAATTTTGAAGAACGCATCAAGTATCGACTCAACGCCTCCAACATCTCAAACCTTTCTCGCTGGGTACTGGCAATTGCCATCTTCAAAAGAAGTGAACACCGACCATGCCTGAACGATGTTTGTGCGCTCACTAATAATTCTTGGACGGCGCACATGTTTTGGGAGCAGCATTTTGCACGTTATCCAGGAGACTCGTCTAGGTCCACACCAAGCTGTACACTTGACTACAGTAGTTGATCAAGTCTTTCTCGGCACTGAGGTGGAGAGTAGCGAACGCGTGCGCTCAACCACCTCATATCATCCCAAAGTGAACAGCTCGTCGAGTCCAATCCTACACGATTTGACAGCCGTCTTAAATTTTCCTTGGTCCTCGAAATTCGAGCGGGCCTCTTGAAACTTGGAACCGCATTCTGATGTTTTCAACGGGCAGCATCTCAAGTCTCTCCGGAATGGCGCAACTCGCTACCCATTTCCCGCTTGTCTTCGGAACCGGCAAAGTTGTCATCCGCTACCTCCAAGCTCGTTATCCTCTACGCCGCGATAAATCTAGTTAAAGGTTTACTACGGGGCAAGACTTGGCGCCTCATCAAGAACAAGCCAATAGCCAACCTCGGACCGCCTTAGTGGCGGATACCTCGGGGGATGTCTGCTGGGAGTTTCGAATAGGTTGCTGGTGTTTCAATTATCTCTTTTAGCGAACTACAACGGAGGTCACGAGGATTACAACATTATGTAAGAGAAAGAGAAAGATCAAGCTGTGTATTGTAGGGCACTGGTTGAAGTCGAAACATCTGCTTGTGAGAGGGCAGGGGGCCTAGGCTACATTGTGAGCTTGGAGGTGAGCATTTTGCAGAGTTCCCGAATGACGTACTCTGCTGACTTGTCAGGATTGGCATATTCCCCACAGCTGCTACTGCGACGTGCAGAACAAGGCGTAGAAACTTTCTTTTCCTCAACGGTGGGGAGGCTACGTGCGAAATGTTTGTGCGGGTACGAAAGGTCAGCGGGGTCGTGTTTAAGTAATAGCGGCTTGCGTTGCTACAAGCTTTTAAGCTAGAGTGTCGGTCCTCTGCCCTCCGTCCGAACAATACATTTAAGAGCATTTACTCACAACACCTTTTCTCATCGACACCGCCACAATACCGCTATGTTGCAAGACACGCCAATTACATTGACAGCCGTCCTTGCGGCAGTTGTCGCCTGGGTGGCCTACTTCATGTACAGACATGCTAATGAGGAAATCAAAATACGTCGCTACGGTGGACATGCACCAAGCGTGCGAAAGTGGTGGGATCCTCTTGGTAACAATGCGCTCCATTCTGTCCGAATGAGCGCTCCACTGACAGGTAATAGGAGCTACTTTCATATGGGGTCTCACATCCCATTCCCTCCGAGATGAAAACCTGGAGTTTTTCCACGACCAATTTTGTCTCAGTGCTCATGGGAGAAAGCGTCCCTACAACTATGAAGTCAGACTGTGTGGAAGTCGGTTTATATTCACTGCTGACCCAGACAACGTCAAAGCAATGTTATCCACCCAATTCAATGACTACGGCAAGGGAAAGAGAGTGCGAGATGATTGGCATGACTTGCTGGGCGAGAGTATGGCTGTGATTCCCCTGTCAATTGTGTCGCCTAACGAGTATCCACCAGGCATTCTGACTGCGGACGGGGAAAGCTGGCAAAAATCACGCCAAATTGTGCGTACCTACTTCACCAAGCAACGTATTAGCAACCTCGTATGCTTCGAGAAGCACATCCAGCGTCTGTTGCCGATGATCGGAGGAGGCGGCGCTGTGGACGTCAAGGACCTCTTGGCCCGGTAAGTCACTCGACTGATGGCCCCTGAGATGGACCAAAGTTGATTGGCTTGCAGCTTCGCTCTCGACGCTTCCGCAGAGTTCACTTTTGGAATCGACATCAACTCGCTCCACGAGCCGAAGACTGAGTTTGCGAAAGCCTTCGAGACGATACGCGCTACGCAAGCACTGATTGAGCGCGCCGGAGCTTTCAAATTTCTGATCCGACGTGGCGAGTTTCGACGTCAAGTCAAAGTCGCAAAAGACTTCATCGCACACTACGTTCAGGAAGCGCTGGCTCTCTCCCCAGAGGATTTGCAGGAGCGGGACAAAAAAGACAAGGACTACACATTTCTGCACGCCTGCCTTACTTCGATCAGGGACAGCACGCGCCTAATTGACGAAATCTTGACCGTCGTCACTGCTGGCCGAGACACTGCCGCTCAGACAGTCGCGCTATGTCTCTTTGAGCTCTCACGCAACCCAGCATACGTCATTGATATGCGTCGCGAGATTGAAGAGCAAATTGGTTTCGAGCGACAACCGACGTATGCTGAACTCAGAAGCATGAAGCTGGTGCACAACGCCCTGAATGAGACTCTTCGGCTTTACCCGAGTGTCCCTTTCAATGGTCGTACTGCGCTACGAGACACGGCTCTGCCACGCGGTGGCGGTCCAGAGGGAGAGGACCCTGTCGGCGTCCCCGAGGGCACATTTGTTGTTTGGTCGGTCCATGTGATGCGTGAGTATCCTTCAACAGCTCGCTATCCGGTTTGATTTAGGTCCTGCTAACCTTATTTCTAGACCTCAGCCCGGAACTACTGCCTCCCGAGAGCGAATCCTTTCCTCCAGCACATCTTTGGCGGCCTCACCGCTGGGATGATTGGTATCCAGAATCCTGGAGCTATCTTCCTTTCAACGGTGGTCCTCGCATATGCGTTGGGCAACAGTTTGCCATTACTGAAATGAGCTACGTGCTGGTCCGAATCTTGCAGCGGTACAGTCGGATTGAACTGAAGATGAAGGAGCCCCAAGAGACACCCAAGACTCATAAGTGGGTGCGAAGAGGCGATGGGCCCGAACTGGCGGAGAAGTTTGCCCAAAGAAGCCCCCAGATGGCGACTGAGATCACGATGGCGCCACGTTTTGGTATTCAGCTGGCTTTTCGTGAATAGCTGTACACGCGGCAAATTTGAAAACAAGCAAATGGTTCAGGGTTTTTACGACAGCTCCTCCTCCACAGTAACTTTACCTCTAGTTTCCGCGGGAGGAGAGGGAATTTAAAAGTGACAGGTACCGAATGCAAGACCTACCTTTCCATTTCTCTTCGTCCATCTTAACACGAGCGGAACACCATGAAGCCAGTATCAAAACCGGTATCGACGAACTCTGATACGTCTGCAGGCGCAGGCGCAATTCTCTATTCGTCCTTTGCTCTTCGCTTCATCTATGATACCCTTGTACTCAGAATCTTCTGTCCTTACGTGTGGGGCTGCGCGGCACTCACGGAACTTGCTGCGTTCTTTAACCGCCACGTCGCTACCGCCATATCTCAGTCGTCCTCAAGGAGTTGCCGCCTGCTGGACATGGGTGTCGGGACGGGATACTTTCCCGCACAGGCGCCTCTCGATGACTCGAATGAAATCGCGCTACTCGATCTCAACGCCAACTGCTTAAGCGCGGCCGCCTCTCGGATCCGCGAGGCTCACCCTCGCGTCAAATGCACGACCTTCAATGCCGACATCCTTGAGCCCATCTCCGCTGAAAAGCTCGGCGGGCGCTTCGACGCCATCTCGATGATGCTTGTGCTCCACTGTCTTCCAGGTCCTCCGGCTCGCAAGGGCGACATGCTGCGACGGCTTTCAGGGTTGTTGAACAAAGACGGCGTGTTGTTTGGAACCACTGTGCTGGGCAGAGACGTCACGCACAGCTTTATTGGAAGGATCTTATTGTGGCACCTGAACAGAATCCGTGGTTTTGACAATTACGAGGATGACGTTGCGAGTTTTATCAGGCCGCTTGAGGGCTCTTTCGAAAGTGTCAACTGGAGAATTGTTGGGCGAACTCTGCTGTTTGAGGCGAAGAAGCCAAAGGCGTAGGTTGTGGGAGAGTTCGAGCCTGACCTTGCGAGATCTTTGCGAAGCACGTTTATGGGGAAAATTTGCCAGCTTGTTTCAGAAGTTCGTGATGAGTTTTGGTGACCGGAGCACAGTGTTTGTAGAAAGAAATAAGACGTTCGCCAGGAAACAGTCATCCGCCATCAAAGCCGCGCTGAAGGTGTAGTCGTCCGCCATCACAGCTGCATCTAAGGAGCAGCCATCTGCGATCATAGCTACGACTGCACTTGGCAAGCTGTTTTTCACAGCGAGTGTCGTTCCTTTTTTTCACCTACTGTTGGTGGGAGAAACGTGACAGGCTTTTTAGATACATAGACCGGGTGGCTTCCAGGCGGCTTCTGGGTTGTTGACTTTGCACCCGCTTGACTTAGTCATTGGCTTAAGCTTGACGGGAGCCGAATGTCTTGAATCCGCCCACATCCTTCCATGGTGTCGTCCTACGGTGTCTCGGCAGCGTCCATGATTAGTTTCAACGGTTTCTCTCTTTGTGCCACGGCTCACTAAGACTCGAACACTATGCACATCTCTGAAGCTCGGACTTCCTCTCAACTTTCACAACCACAAGCCGTCCAAGGATCATTCTGAAAGATGTTGTCCACGATTTACACTCTGGCCATCATCGTACTTTCGTACTTTCTATGGAATCTCATCGGTCTTATCAAGAACATACGAGTAGCGCGGACTATCGGCATCCCTGTCGTGTGGAGCCCAGTGTCGACAGAAAACCCACTATGGATCATATGCAGCAAATGGGTGGCGCCGCACATACGGCGGCTGCCTTTCGGCGACTGGACAGACTACAGCACGATCGACTGGATCTGGAACGAAAGAGAAAATGGCCTAAGGGTGCTCCGAAAGTACGGCAAAGTGTTTGCGCATGTCATGCCCGGCCAGATCGTGATTCATACTGCGGATGTGACCATGGTCCATAGGGTGCTCAGCGACCGACGAAGTTTCCAGAAGTCTTTTGGGGCAGTCTGTAAGTAGAGCGTTCAGGCTGGCAGAAGCCATTGGATCACTGACATAGCAGACATGCTTGATATCTACGGACCTAGCGTGATTTCGCGCGATGGGCACGAATGGCAGCGCCATCGCAGAATCACGACACGGTCCTTTGGGGAGAGCGTCAACCGCATTGCATGGTCAGAAGCTGTGCGTCAAACGGGACAGATGATTGAAATATGGTCCCAGGATGGACGCGGGTTTCGATCAACCGTCAAGGATTTTACGACTTTGACCCTGAACGTTCTGATTCGCGCTGCTTACGGAGTCCAGTACGATTTTCGTGATCCATCAGAGAAGCCTCTGCCAAACGGCCATACCAAGAGCTATTTGGAGTGCTTGCGCGAGGTACTGGACCTGCGCAACATCGTTCTCCTCAACATCGTGCCTAGCTTCGTTTTCAGCTTCCCCTGGGCGCCTCGCCGGCTGCGCAGCCTCAAAGCCAGTTACAAGGAGCTCGAGAGATATCTGACCGAATCTGTCGAGGCCTGCAGGAAGACTCTGGATTCCAGCTCAAACAAGAGCCTGAATTTTGTGGAATCCCTGGTCCGAGACAATCAAGCGACGACATCAAAGTCTGGCGGTCTCGGTGACAAAGAATTACACGGCAATCTTTTCGTATGGACCCTTGGAGGCCACGAAACAACAGCAAACACACTGTCGTTTGCGTTCTTCTTGCTTGCGGCCTTCCCGACAGTCCAAGACTGGCTTTTTGAGGATCTTGACGGCATCGAGCTCGATTACGAGTCGTTTCCCCGTTTGGAGCGTTGCATGGCTGTCATGGTGAGTCTAAGAGGCATGCATGCTGGAATCGGCCGCTAATTCCTCCAGCTCGAAACGTTGCGCTTGTTTCCAACCGTTGCTCTCGGTTCAAAAACAACAGGCGCCTCTCCTGTTCCAATGCAGACCATGGAAGGCAAGACTTTCATCGTTCCGCCCCACACAAGCATATCTCCAAATCTCCCGACGCTCCAGGTGCTTTTGGAAGTCTGGGGTCCTGATTCGTTGACTTGGAGGCCGGCAAGGTGGCTCGAGACGGACGATGGCCAGCTTCGAAAACCCATTGAGGGCTCTTTTGAGCCGTGGAGCGATGGCTTGCGAGTCTGCCCAGGCAAAAAGTTTGCGCAAGTGGAGTTTGTCGCAGTCGTTTCTCGCATCTTCTCGCGCTACAAGATCGAGGCCGTACCCGAGGGCGATGAGAGCGCGGAGGATGCCAGAGAGAGGGTGTGGAGGGCTGTCAACAAAACCGAGAGCGGGTTGACTTTGAAGGTGGAAAACTCGGAAAGGGTTGCGATTCGGATGTTCGAAAGAGGAGCAGCTTCGGGGTGACCAGATGCCTTTGAAGGAAAGCGCTGATGATGGCATGGTTCATCAACGTGTAGCGGAAGAGCGTTGCGTGCAGAGCCTCACCCGCTCTCATGAGCATGCTCTGGGGTGGGCGACAACTTGAAGTCTGGCAAATGGCGTGATGCGGTAAACGTGGGGAGAAGACCGGCCAAGAATATCAGCGGTGATCACGGCGATGGAAGGCCTGGGATGACAGATGGCACCGGCTCATGCTGCGTTGGAAGATGGAGACAGGATTGAGATTGCGAAGGACAAGTCGATGGCGGATGAGATGAATTGAGCGAGGCAAGCGTGGTTTGGTTGATGTGTTTGTTGGTCGGGGAGTCGCATTAAAGTCCGGGAGCGTAGGCGGGCCGTGCCCGGAGTGCGGGTTAGGTACCTGGTGTGAGACAAATTGTCGACGGCGCCCACTTGCCTTGCCTTGCCTTGCCTCCTTGAAGATGATTTCTTCGCTCTCACGCCCCACCGACTCCCTCTCTGCCCTCCTCCACCAAGCACCATTGCTTTTCTTCACGCTTCCTTGAGAGTGCATTGGCAAGATTCACGTCACAATTTGTCGCTCCCATTGTCCTGTCAGAGACCACGGCCCTGCACTTCTAATGCTAAGAAACTCCGGATCCCCTTCTAATGGCTGAGTATGCCATGACGAAACAGAACCTCCGACTCAACTCGATTCCAGCTTTTCCATCGACACGTTACTGGCAATCCCGCGACACTACAATGAGGCCGTCACCCGGCTGGTCTGAAAATGCTCGCTCCGGAGAAGAAGATTGAGACTCCAACAATCTGGAGGGGTTGGTTGAAAAGCCGACCGATACGCTGAATCTGCCATCTCCGCCTTGTTTTGGGTCAACGAGGGAGGCGATGGGGGAATTTTCTACTTCGGCAGACCGGTTCCGAAAGCGTGCAACGCAGGTACCTTGAAGAACCTGTTTTTGCTGTGTGACACCGGACCGGACAAGATGCAAGGAGCTGGAATCATACATGGCCCCCACGCTGTTTGCTCATTCCGGCCGTCTCTGGGTCGCCGATTTCAGCATTCCCATGGTGTCCTTCCCGATCAGGTACGGCATCTGCTCAAAGACTTCGGGAGCAAACGACCAATTACTGAGCTCTCCAACGTGTTCCCTGAAAGCCGCAGAAAGGACGAGCTTCCCCGACTCTGGCTCACAGTAGAACATGCGAGAATCCTCCAGCATCCAATTGATCGAGAGGTGGTTGAAAAGATCGCCGGACATGTATAGCTCGGGGTTGTGGAGAAAAAAATCTCGAACTGCCGGCCTGCACTTTGTCAGTCCCAACCCTTCTTTCCGTGGCCTCTTGGATCATACCATGGCAAAATGTCAATCGTGAGATCGTGCGGTATCACTTTCTGGAACTGAGTCGGCTGTATCCATCGAGGAAGCCTCTCCAGGTTTTCCCGACTTGGCCAAATCTGCCACTGTTTTATGGTCAACTCCATGCGCCCGGATGATTCCCACTTTTCAACAACTTACCTGCATCCAGTCTTTGACGAGTTCGGCAACCGCGAGTTTTTCAGCCAGTCCGGCATTGGAGAAGAATACATTGACCACCCGTGGAACCCAAGTTGATAACGGTTGCTCTTGGGAAAAGCCGGCCTCACCGCCGAGGATGGCGTCGATTTCGTTACTGTCCGAACCAAACACTTTTTCAGGCGCATCGCCATCCGCCCTTTGCGCTCGCTTGCTGTCTCGATACATGGCAAAGACATAGGTAATAGGGCTCACATTTGTTGTGCCTGGCGAGACAGGAGCATCGAAGCTCATGGCTGAATGATGGGAAGAAAGATCGGCAGCATTGGATGCCATAATACTCTGTTTACTGCTGGAGCTGTCGTCAGCACTCGTCCGTTTAGACTGGTTAGGTCCAATCACCTTTCTGCCGACAAAACTGCTGGGCCAGCCGAATCCTCTCTGTATGGCGACACATTTGCATTTGGAGAGAACGTGCTGTCAGGAATCCAAACGCCACTATCCCCTGTCCCAAGGAGCGAATGAGCCGTCCAGGTGTGAGTCTACCATTACTGTCAGAAGATTTACCGACGCATTCAAAACCCTGACGCACCTCGCTCATTGTTGGAAGTCCATTTTCGAATCCAGAGCTAACATTCTGCTCAAACCCTGGGTAATATTGTGTAACGTCTTCAGGACTTTCGGAGAGGTCATTCTTGCCATCGGAGTGCTCCCCTGCGGATTCGGCTGTGGGAGTTGAATCTTCAGCATGGGGCGCATCCACCCGGGATCCCCCAAGAATTTTGCGAATCTCATCGGGCGAATGCTCTGAAAACCCGCGTTTCGAGATTTCAAAGGCGAGCTTTGTTGCAGCCTCGCGCTGGGACGAGGTTGCGAGCAGAGGAAGAACCGACTTGACCTCTTCGAGTTCTTGCTCAAGCTTCTTTACATTGACGCGTAACGTTCCTTGCCATCTGTGCTCCTGTCGCATGTCATAGCTACAAGCAGAACCTTTGAGGGCACACGTGTTGCAGACGGGTTGCAATCCATTGCACTACGAGAGGCGCGGGTTGTCAGTCAATGTGCGCAAAAACGACGCGGCAAGTCGCACCTTGCTCTTTCGCTTCTTGCATGGTACACAAGCAATTGCGGTGATGCGTCCTCGTTTGGAACCAAGTTTAGGTGTGGTGGTGGTTGGAGACGGAGTGTTGTCCGAAGACTGCGAGGACAGCTGCGGAGGCGACGGGCCGACCAGGATAGGTCTAAACATTTGCCGCTGCTGGTACGCGGGCATGCCGCGTCCCTGGTTGGAAAAATTCGAGTTCTTGCTGACTCGGGTCTGGCGAACTGAGGAGGTTGAAGGAGGTCGTGCGGCCAACCGGTTCGCGATGCTGATGCGCTCGAGAAGATGCCGAGGGACAGATGCAGACGACGGTGGAGGGACTGACTCTATGGGAAGTTCTAAGCATTTTCACGTTAGTACTTGGAGTTGACAGCAAGCAGGCCATGTATTGGGCACCAGCGGGCGCGGGCAGTCCCCAGGCGTCGCGCCTCACGAAGCCAGAGTATCGGGCGTCGTACAGGCACGGCACGCTCACGCTAAGCCAGGCACTGCGCTCTCTGGATATCTTACCTGGTACCATGCCACTATCGGAGTGGTCTAGAGCGGTTCAGCGGTGCGTAGCCCGGACTTGACTGCTGCCGCCAAAGGATGTCCGAGTGCTGTTGGCGGCGACTGCGACCGCGCGCCCTTGCGTGGAAATTGCGATATCACGACACACAGGACTGCGCCGCCCACGCTGTCAACATTAGCAGCCAAGCAGCCGGTCAGGCGCTCACAACAAAAGTCGAGAGCGACAGCAGGGAACAAATGGCGGAGTTGCTTCCTACCAAGCGTCAGCGGCCAGGAGCGGTCAGTGTCAAGACAGGTTGATGGCGGCATTGGACGGCAACGGGATCCAAGAGGGGGCAGAGGTTTAAAAACAAACGGCCACGCGCTTCTGCCGGACCTGGATCCTTACCGCGTTCCAGCTCAACATGCGGCAGCTAGACTACTGACAGCAGCTCCAGCTTCAGCTTCGCTCCCGCCTTGTCTGATCTGCCCACTTTCGGTCACCTCACTGCTACCGCGCCTAGACACAAGGTTAGCGCGAGCATCAACTGCTCTCGCCGGCGCCAGACGGCCTTTTGTCTCTGCTTGTGCATTACTCGCTCCCTCTCTTTCGCCTCGCCTCCGCTGCCTCGGGACTGCATGACGCGGTTGCGGTATCAGCTTCGCAGATGCAGCCGTGGCCACTGGCTACATGTGATGGCCTCTTTGGTCGGCTTCTGTGCCAAGTCGTGTCCGTCGGTCAAACTCTAAACTCTATCCGCCTCCCGGCCTGTCAACATGTTTTCTTTGGGGGCCTGCGCTGACCGCGGGCGTGTGCGCGCCTTGTGTCATCTCATCGAGTAAGTCCTTTGCCGCCATCGAGGTCACCTCGTCTTGGCAGACGCGAGTCGACGTTGATGCACCGTGATGGGAACTGATATGGGTCGGCTGGTCCGCTAGGCCAAGGGCCAGAAAGCTTGTGATCACTTATCTCTCCCCGTGGACCCTGAGGCTGTACCAAGGCCCTGCGACCTGGCTTTCGAGCAACCTTTTCACAATCGGTCAACGAGAATCCCCCACCCCCACGGCACTTGCGGTCGATGTCCAGCCGACCCGTCAGTCTTGGATTCAGCAGACGTGATTGGCTGAGCTTGTACAGTAGCAGCTGCGCTACTAACTTTAGCCCATGAAGCGACAAGTCCCTGCATATAGGGGCCTGTGAAGATTTCGGCTGTTCTTCTGTAGTTCTAGTTGAGAAAGTCTTTCTACGGTTGACCCTATTTGTTCACACACTTCGTGTATAAAGTGAGGCTTGGTGAGATGGAAGTTCGGGAAATACAACAGCGACTGTTGTATCACAATGTACCTGTCAAAGCTCTGCCTCGTCTGTTTCTTTTAGTGCTGCGCTCGAAGACTCCTGCGCCCCCTCAGAAAAGTAAAAACACCAATTGACTGGCGTCATCTCTGTGGCGAGCATCTTGCTTTAAACAGAATGAATGCGAATCCCGATTCTATCAAAAAGAAAAAGTTACTCGATTTCAGCATCTTCCCATATCGTCCAGCTCTCGGCTTCTTCTGCTGTACCCGGAAGACCAGCGCAAGAATGGGGCTACGTCCAAAGCGCTTTTCCTAAAAGACACCGACACCTGAATTCCTCCCGACGCGCAACAGTCACTCTGGCAATCCGGATGGATGGCCTGCCCCAAGCAACTCAACTCTGTCACTGCTGCCCAATTTCAGTCACCCTTGGTTGAGACTTTTGTGACAGCTGTTCCGGATACCTGAGCCATAACAACGGCGATGTGATTGCCCAATGCGAAAAGAAAAACCTTGAGCTTACCTACGCATCCGTGTTCAATAGCTGTTGTAGATTTATCGCTTTCAGAGTTACCTAGCAACGGTCAAAGGTTGGGCCGTGGTTGGGCAGAGGCGGAGTGTTCAATATCTGGCAGTGCTTGGTTGCTACCCTATCTTGGCTGATACTGTACAATCTGCTCGTATGCGAGAGCTTGCAGAGAAGGACTGTCGGTTGGCGAGGACATTGATGCAGCTTACACGTGCGAATGGGCTGAGAGGACCACTTGATGCTTCAACACGGCATTTTCAAAACCTACACAACGCCTCGCCCGCAGACTATCGCCACTTACTTGTATGTACCCTTGATCCTTATTGACGCTATCCGCTATCTATGTTACAGTAGCAACTCCATTACCCAAAACCAATGCTTGAAAGAAAGAGTATTCGAGATGACTTCCGCAATGTGCCACCCAGTCTTCCATCCCCGGATTTAGCCAGCATGCGCCTTTCCTTTCATTTTGAATGATTCTGCCTGCGGCAATATCGTAGCTTCACTACACCAAGTACAATACAGCGAAAGAAGGACCAAAGCCGACTCAGGGCTTGGTGCGGTGGATGAAGGGATGGCGCAAGGCCTCGTAAGGTGTGATGCGCTTCTCCGGATTCAGCGAAAGACACTTGTCCAGGAAGTCGTGGAAGAGGTTGACTTCCTTGAGTTCAGCATCTGTCAGTCCCTTGGAACTTCCAATGAGACGAGACTTGAGATCCCTCGTTGGCTTCGTGAAGTTGATCATGCGAATGACATCCTACCCAATTGTTAGCATGGATCGACAAAAGGATCCTTAATGCTTACCTTGTTTGTGATCTTGTCTGTTTCCACGCTCCTAAAGAGGTTGAGGTTCTCATCAAAGTGCTCGTAAACGTAGTCCGCCCAGCCTTTTTTGAGCAACTTGACGCTCATCTTGCCACGGCATTCCTGGATGGAGCGAAGCATCTGATTGTTGTCACGTCCAGTAAAGAGAATCTTGCCAGTATAGAGCTCGAAAAGGGTGCAGCCGATGGCCCAGGTATCGATTCCGTAGTCGTGTGGGATCCCAAGCATAATCTCAGGCGCGCGGTAGAAGCGACTCACCAAAAGGCCAGCAGGCACTTCGCACTCGGAAATGTCCATGGCGGAGCCAAGATCGCAGATTTTGAGCACATTGCGAGTGTCGTTGACCAGCATGTTGTCGGGCTTGATGTCAGCGTGGACAACGTTGCACTTGCGCAGCAGGCTCAAAGCGACAAACATTTGCTGCGCATAAGAGCGGACAGCCCTGAGATTAAGCCCGACGTCACGACCAAACTTTTTGAGCACCTCTCGAAGATTGACGCTCAAGTGCTCGAAAACCATACACAGGTGATGTTTGTGGTCAAACCAGCGCAGCATGCGGATACAATGGCGCTTGTCCTCTGGATCGTGGTCTGCCAGCTTCTCCAGTGTTTCGATCTCCTTGACTCCGGCTTTTCTCAACACCTCGTCATTGCGAATGATTTTGATGGCAACAAGGGTATCGGTTTTGACGTCTCTGGCACGAACGACTTCGGAAAACACACCCTTGCCAAGTCTGGCTTGGACTTCGTAGCGGTCGTCGAGCAGCTCATTGAGAATCACCTTGTAGTAGCCTTGGTGGTCGTCCCAGACATCAAGCATACTGCTGTCCAGTTTCTTTACCTGCGGTGCCTTGCCAGACTCGCTAGGATTGGCAATGGGCTTGGAGACTGTCTCTTCAGCAAACATGTCGTCGTCATCATCTTCGGCAAACATGTCGAACTCGTCTTTGCGCTTGGGCTTCGAAGTCTCCTGGGTTTTTGGCTCAGGCGGTTGCGCATTTTCTTGGGCTTCGGCTTCTTGGTGGGCATTTCTAATTTGCTGCTGTTGCTCGACGCGAGCTCTATCCTCGTTCATGTCAGCAGTTGGGTCGTAGTCGGCCGCCGACGGCTCGTCCCTGTCTGTCGAATTATCATCAACGCGTCGGATATTTGCGAGGTCCTCGTCCTGTTGAACCTGGACGGCCGGCGGAGAACCGGGGTTAGAGCCGTCAGGAGTAGCGGGCGATGAGTCCATTGGAGAAACTGTATAAGTCAGCGCACATGTCTGTGTGTTCCCGCTTCGGTACTTACCCGATCTCGCCGGACGGCTGTCGGAACTCTCGTCTTTGGGAGTAGCTGGACTCGATTCATTTCCCAAATGGAGGGCTTGAACAAGCAAAGGCGTGGATTGACCCTTGTACTTAGCTTTGATGGCCTCGCGCCGCTTGCGGCGTTCTTCGATCAAGGCTGCTTCATCGACGGGGTGAACTTGAGGTGGAGCTTGGTCAACGACTAGCTCATCAGCCGACCTGAGCCAATCAATTAGCAGGTTTCTGACTGACGTCCAAGAGTTACTTGCTTGTCTGTCTGGGGTCGCACATCTCGCATTGGTTCGTCCTGTCCCACGCCATTGTGATGCTCGGCCCTAGAAGGTGGTCTGCTGGTTCCTGGAAGCTCGCGTGAGCGCCATTCCGCACCTTTTTCACGGTCGTGACGCCTGCGGTCTCGTCGGTCGTATGAGTCGTACCGGCCATTGCGAAATTCGGCGGAGTGGCCGCCTCTCATGTGTGAACGAGGTGGCGGAGAGCGGCTTCGATGTCCCCGGAACCGATTGCGGTCGGGGTCGTCATACCTTGGCGCGGGACGCGACGTGTCTCCTCGATCGATGTCTGCGTACGAGACGCGGTTTCGACGGTCTTGGTCATGTGGGCGCCTGTCTTCGTAGCGGACCTTGAAGCGACGCGGGTCCTGGCGCTCACGGTCACTGTAGAAGTCGTCCTCTCGACGGCGCTTTTCCCTGCGCGGTGACCGGGCTTTGTAAGGGGAGCGGGAGCGGTGACGCTGGGAGCCATTTTCATAGGGGCCCCTGGGAGAGCGCGAAACTGAGGCACGGGGTCTGGATTGACGGTCAACGCTGATGCCCCTTGAGGATGGCATTGTCGAACTAGTTGCCTTGTCGACCTGGTGCTCGTGTATTTCTCCCTCCGATTCGGATCTTGAGCTCATGATGGGAGTGGGGAAACTGTGGGATGGCGGTTGCAAGTGAGGCAGGTTAGCTTGCGTCTCCACTGTGAAAGCAGGCTTGACAGAAGTCGAACCAGCAATGATAGCCCTCTCCTTGCTCCTGAGCGCCGGCTGAGGCGGTCGCGATTGCGGCACAAGAGATGGAAGGACGAGTGAGGGTGACTGCTCGAAAGCGTCGCGGAAGCTCAGAGAGTAGAAGTGGTGTGAAGGTGCAATGGACGTTTGCTAAAGATGTGGAATAACCGAACCACCACCCACGGGCAGCCAGCTCTTGCCCCAGGCAGGACCTGGACGCGACCCAACGGCGGTGGCCGCGCGGTCGGCAGTTGAAGAGCCGAAGTTCCGACTAGATGGTCCGAGCGCCCCGTGAAACATGATGCAGCTACGCTGCTTTCCTAATCTGGCAGGATGAAGAATCTCTCTCCATGCTTTCATTCTCTTGGAATGCTTCGTCTTGAACTTCAGGCAGTGTGGCTGGACCTTGCGCATGGGGGGCAGTTACAGCATCATGTAGCATGGCTTAAATAGATTACTTAAATACAAGTTATTTAAGCTATCCATCGGAACGCTTCCCTTTTTATTGTGCTTAAGACACATGTAAACTAGAATTAGCTACTGTTAGGTGCCGCCCGTCATGGTCTAAAGGTCAGCGTCCTCTTCTAGCTTATGGAGTTTATGTAAGTGTCCTCGCTCCTATAAGGGCCACATGGGCATTAATGCATTATAAGTAGGTAAATCATGTACGGCGCCTAGATGCTTCACTTTAAAACTTCTCACCCGTAAGGCACCCTAAAAAGCCTATAACTCTTCTAATTTAACCTACTATTGCTCTAGAACGCTAAAACAGCTTCCTTTACAACAAAAAGCAATAATCTGAGACCATAAGAGAGTGCTAAAAAGCGAAGCTCGACGCGGATGGGACTCGAACCCACAATCTTCGCCAAACTCTTTAAGGAGAGTTATCCCAAACCGGAAAGCGACGCCTTACCATTAGGCCACCGCGCCATTTCGTGAATTTTCGCAAATTACATTCTATAATCAATCATCATTTACTTTCTCGAAAACTTCGCTTCATTTCCCTAAACTTCTCAGGGAAAGAGGATAGAACGGCCTTTTTTTTATAGGGTAGGTAGATTCACTAGTAGACTCCTACTTATCTATAAGTAGGGTGTTACGCTATCTAAAGCTAGATTCTATAATATTTTAGATATATATAGATGCCCTACTAAGGTACCCTATATTCTAAGGACGCGATTAATTAATTAATTAATTAATTAATTAATTATTTTACGTCTTACTAGAGCTATAGGCTATCTAAGACGGAGCTATCTATAGGGGATCCTACGTATATTTATAAGGTAAGTAGGGATGCCTAGCTAAAGAATCTTATATAATAAGGCGCGATTCTTAGTATAATATTAGTATAGGGTAGGTATAGATAGATAGTTTATCTAGGCTCTTTTTAGGTAAGGGGGGGCTAAGAACTAGCCTTCCTACTATTATCTAAGTAGATAGGTAGTATAGAGTAAGAGTAAGGAAAGGAAGGGGGATAGGAAGAAGGCATATATAGAAAAGTAAATATAGTATAGGGTAGTAGGTAAGGTAGATTATATATATACTCTACTATAGTATTCTAGTACTATCCCTAATAGTACTATTCTTAGTTAGCGTTATATAATACCTTTCTTAGTACCTATAAAGGTAAAAAAAGCGGGTAAGGTTTTTAACTAGTAGTATCTATCTTCTAGCTAACTAGTATAGTTAGCTAATACTTATTATAGAAAATAAAGAACGCTTAAGAACCTAGGTTTAATCTATGTTAATATTACTTACTATTTAATCTAGCCTAGTTACTACTATTAGATAACCGTATATTAATATTATTACTAATAATAGGGCTCTATACGCCGCCCTAGCCTAGGTATACTATATAGACGAATAGTATTAAGCCCTTACCTTACTACTAAACGGTTATCTAATTATTATTAGGAGTGGGAGGGTTTAGCTAGAGTAGTTATAGAGTAGTTATCTAAGTTATATTAACGCCTTCCTAATCTAGAGGGCTAGGGTCTTAGTAGAGGCTCTATATAAGGTAGAGGAGGGATATAAGCCTAGAGGGTATTAGGTAGATTATAGATAAAGGGGTCCCTTCCTAGATTATCTTTAGTTAGAGGGGTTCTAGGGTAGTACCTATAGGAACTATAAGTAGAGGGATTATAGAGCTTATTATTCACTCTACTAATAGAGCTTAGAATAGATTCTCTCTTCTTCTTTTTACTCTTCTTTTCCCTTAGTCTACTCTTTATATGTGCTATGCCCTAGTAGAAACCTTCATCTAATATATAAATTTAAGTATAAATTATTAACCGACATCTCCTTAGAATAGCTCTCTATAGGGTATAGAGGCTATATTCCTACTATTATTATTATATACCTAAAGTACTTCCTATATTACTTCTTTCCTAGTAGAGCTATAGAGTAGGTAGTTACTAATAAGATATTATAGTATTTATTAGGCGGTATTATTATAGCTATAGTTATCCTAGGCTATCTTACTAAACTATAATAGGTAGGCTTTAAAGTAGCTATAGTTTAGTTTTAATTAGAAGTAGGCTAATACTTCTAGTTATCTATACTTAGAGAGTTAGATAGACGTCCTTAGTATAGATAGGAAGTTATATACATATAACCCCTAGGATAGTATTATCTATACTTCCTAGTATTATATAGTATATACTATCTATTCTACTATAGTTCTTTATCGTACGCGTATCCTAAGGAGGGTAGTACTTAAGTAGTTATTCTCTAGGGTTAGCTTAGTAGCCTCCTTTATAAGGGCGTCTACTTATAGGTTTCCTCTAATCCCTATATAGCCTAGGGCCTATAAGAAGGTAAGACTACCTTATCTAGCTATAATTAAGTAGCCTATATCTATAGCTTAAAGTTATAGTCCTTAACCTAGTAGGTTAGACGGGGTTTAGAGGTAGTATAGTATAGCTTAGTTATCTATATATACTATAATCTATTATCCTAGCTATTTCTAGGTAGCTAACTCTATAGCCCTTATAAGTACCTCTAGTTCTCTATTATATATGAGCTAGTATGGTCTAGTATTTCCTCTATATCTTACTACTACTCTTATACTATCTTATTAGATGTCGTACGCTATAATTCCTATACCTACTCTATTTCCTTTTAGGATAGATGAAGCGTTAGAGTATAGAATAACTATCTAAGTTATATATCCTATATATCTAATATGTACTTAGGCTTCTTATTCCTTTAGGAGGTAGCTAATCTTAACTTTATACGGAGTAGTCTTTTTCTATAGGGGAAAGGAACTATGTTTAATTAGGCTTTTAGTACCTATTACTAGGTCCGAAATTATACTCTAGATATATTTAAGTTATATCTATCATCCTAGTATATTCTCTTATTTAAACTTATTAATAATTATATATACTAGGTATTAGTAACTAAGCTTAAAGAGTTATATAGTATATACTTAAAGTAACATATTATACCTTAGGTAGGAGGGGAGAAGTCCTACTTTAATTTCTATAGGGGTAATTAGGGAGGTCTAAAAGGCTCCTAGGATTTAGCGTAGTCTATTATTTTAAAGTATTCATCTAAGTATCTTAGAGCTACTAACTTACTAGAAAACTAGGGACCTATAATCTACTATACTTTATATATAAGCTAGGTATAGTTATTAGATAGTAGTAGGAGATAGTCTATATTATATATTAGCTAGCTACATGAGCCTACTAAGTAATTACTTTACTTAGGCGTTCTAAATTATCGTATACTACTAGAATAATAGGTATATATTAAACTATATCCTAAGCTATTAGATAAGTTACTTTAGCTATACTATATAGTCTCCTAGGAGCGTAATTATAGCTTACTTAGCCTTATCTAAGCTTATAAAATAGATAAGGTCTATTTTATCTTTATTAAAATTAACGGTATATTAGGTTCTAAGTAAGAAAAGCTAGTTAGCTTCCTACTAGAGGATCCGCGTATTTTTCTTCTAGCTTATTAAGGAGATTATAATTAAAACATTATTAATATATAAGAGGAATCGGACTAAGTAAGAGGAAAAGAGTTTTTATATATAAATAAGAAATAGGATTAGTAAGACTAGGCTTCCCTAGGGGGTTCCTAAAACTATTAGATAAAGGTCCTCTTATTAGCTATTAAAGGAGATCTAGAGTTATTACCTACTAGTAAATGTCTTTACCTATACTAGGAGGGAGGTAGGGAGCCTAATTTCCCCTATTATATATAAGAGCTAGTTATAGGCTACATAATTAAAGGCACCTTATATATTAAGGAATAGGGTTAATGTCTTATACTATACCCTCCTCTCATCTTAGATAATATATATAAGGATTATTACTACATTAATTACTAACTTCTATAGTTATCCGCCTATTTAGGATAGGTATAGAAGGTAGATAGCTTCTATAAGCACTCTAAGACGTTTTACTATAATGCGTTTAAGGACTTTTCCTAGGTAGTTAAGTAGGGAGATAACTCTATACGCTTTTAGGTCTATATAATTAGGTTTCCCTAGCTTCTTAAGTATTATACCTACCGCTTCTCTCTAGCATTCTAGGTAATATCTATACGTAAAGAAGGTTTAGTATATCTAGGTAAATTTTTTAGGATGAGCGTTATATGCCTTAGTAATTATCTTCTAGTAGATCTAGTCTAGCCTAGGGGTAGTGCCTTTAATCTTATAAGAGTAGGCATACTATACTTCCTTATCTATAAGGGGGGGCTAGTCCTATAGCCCTTCCTTATAGTTTATCTAGTTACGTAGGGGAATATATAGTAGTAGGGGGAAGAGTTTCTAATAGAAGGTAGTATACTTACTATTATATAATGATTAGAGTTAATCTTAAAGGTTATATATCTAGGGGATTCGCTTAGATCGGGTTACTTTCGTGTATACTATTACCTTATAGATAGACTAGGGTGTTTCTTTTATAAGGAAGTTATTCTAGTACTCTTATTTTACCTACTTAATGGCTATATTATATATATTCTATGCTTATATATATATAACTTAGTTATAACGTGCCCTATACCTTACTTATATAGTAGTTATCCTTAAGGCTATAAGGAGTAGGGACTACTATAGTTTTTATTACTATCTAGGGGTTACCTATAGGATGCTATATTTAGCTACTATCTCTATTACCTTTATAAGGCGTTATCTAAGTTAGTCTAGGTCCTCTTATAAGGTCCTACTAGAGAGTATATATTATACCCTATTAGGAAGGGCTTAGATAAGTAGACTTATAATCTTATTTAACTCTTCTTAGATGATTTACCTATACTAGGCCTAGTCGGCCTTTTTAACGTTAAACCGTAGTAGTAGTATTAGTATATCTTAAAACTCGTTATACATGATAGTAAAGAGAATAGTATTATAGTTAGATAGGGGGTTCTCTTATACCTACTAGTTAATTACTTAAGTAGTAACTATTAGAGTATATAGGGAGAGGTTAATAACTATTTCCCTTTCTATCCCTATATAAAAGAAGGTACCTACTCTAGGTTAGTTTTAGAGTTTAAGGCGGTTTTCCTTAATCTATTTATATAGAGCTTCTACTTTATAAGATTAGGGGGAGAGTAGGTTCTATATTAGATAGTATTTATTAAAGTCCCCTATATAGATTATTAGTATAGTAGGGGGGCTATACTTAATAACTCTTTCTATTATATGTAGGGAGGATAGGGTGCCTTACTCTACCTTATTATAGATGTTAACTATATAGATAGTATCTTCTCTATAGGTTAAATCTATAGTAAGGTAGTTAGGGCTAGGGAAGATATCTAGATAAGGATTTACCTAGATATAGGTAAGGGATTTATTTAGGTAGAGTATTATCTAAGGACGTAAGCCCTATAGGAAGGTTAGAAGAATTTATATTATAGAGGGGTAGGAGATTAATTATATATTAGCTACATTATCTTATAGTATCATCTATAGTTCCTAGATAAATATTAGGTAGATACCTAATTAGAGAGTATTCTAGAGTGCCGCTTCTATAGCCTAGGTATTCTAGTTTAAGTTAACTTATATAACTTTAAGGTTACCTAATATATATACTTAGGGGATATCTTTATTAGATAGTAGGGATAGTTTAGGTCCTAGAAGTAATAAGTACTATTATAGTTACTATACTTTAGCGCTATATAGGTACATGTTATACCTCTCTTTATATAGTATTTATAGTTATGCTTCTCTATTATATAGGGGCTAGTATATAGTAAGCATTTAGTCCTATTATAATACCTTAAGGAGCTATAGCTAAATTCTTAATACTTTATATACTATACGTTAGGAGTAATCCTAAGGAGTTTTATAACCCTTATACTTACTCCTATAAGGTAGAATAGCTTTAAGATGGCTATCTCTACTTCTTTTACTATATAAAAGGCTATAATAACTAACCCTACTTTCTAGGTAGCTCTCCTTTCGGCCGAAGTAAGCTAGTATAGTGTTCTAATAATAGAAAGGCTAGGGTTAAAGGTATAGACCTCTTCTATAATAAATTATCTAATATTAAGTAGGCGTAGGTCTTCTAGAGGGATACTATAGGTAATAACCTTATACTAGGTTTAGTTCTCCTAGACTATAGCATCTAGGAATAGGTAAGTAAAGAGGTCCTTATAGGAGGTAAGGAATTTAGAGTTATACTAGGGTAAGCTAGTAAGTAGGATGTTATCCTTCTCTATACGTATTACTATTAACATAATAGGGCTAGATATACCTACGTTCTTAAAAGTATTATTAATATTATTTTATATAGAAAGAGGGTTAAAGTCTAGGAAGAGACTCTACTTCTAGATAATAACCTACATGTTCTATAGGGTCTTTTAGGGAGTAGTAGCTAGCTTTATAGTTATCTTTAGGTAGGGAGTTATTATATATAGTTTCCTAGTAGTAGTTACTTTCTAGGCTTAGGTTACGTATAAAGGGTTAGCTAGGGTTATAGGAAGGATAACTAGCTTTTATAGCTAGTAAACTTTTACTTCTAGTATATAGGTAGTATTTTTAAGGGAGTAAACTTAAGTAGTAAGAACTAATAATATATTACCTACGTGACCTATCTTAGTATAATCCTATAGGATGTTACTAAGGTTATAGAGGCTTTACTTTTTACTTATATTATACGTAAGGTTTATTATATATAGGATGTAAGAGAGGGCTATATTAATTACCTCCTAGGTAGTATTAAAGTTTAGATAAAATCTAACCCTAGTCCTTTTTCCTTAGTAGGTAGGGTTAGGTTTAGAAGTATCTACTAGGATAGTTCTCTTTAGCCTAGTATACTATTTCTAGACTAGGCCTAGTATGATAAGTAGTAGGGATAATAGGGGGATAGGGCTTATAGGAGTATCCTAATCTATTTCCTTAGGTTTATTAGCTAGTTAAGTTAGTAGTAAGTTAGATAGTATAGGGATATTCTAGTCTATTTCCTTAGGTTTATTAGTAAGTTAAGTAGGCGGTAGGCTAGGCGGTATAGGGGTATCCTAGATTTTATAGTTATAGCTATCTAGTAGAAGGGAAACTAGTTTAGGTAGGGCCTCCCCCTAGGGGGTAGGTATAGGTATACTTATAGTATGATACTTTAGAGGGTAGGTTTTTACTTTCTAACTTCAGTTATACACGTATAATCCTGCGCTGTGGAGTTACAGCGGGTGTGGTGATTTTTAATTTTTTGAAAATTTTGTGTGTGGCAACAACTTATTGACGCACAGGCTTTTTCTAAGAAGTGGTGGCCAAACCAAAGAAGAGTGTATGTCCAAGGACGCGACGCGGTTACGAAAACTTTCACACACTTCGACGCCGTTGTCCATGAGAATGCAGTTCGCGCTCGACAGCCATTCAGTGAGGTCTATCGAGGGTTGCAGATACTCTGAGGCCATCGCACCAAGCCACGACCAGGATGAACGCCTCGACGCATTGCGTTGCAGGTGTTGCGTTCTCCGCCTTGGAAGCTGCCAAAAAAAAAAGAAAAAATTAGAAAAAAAATTGCTGGCCTTCCCTTGGCTGCTTTCTTCTTTTTCTCCTGATCTCCGTGAGAAATCTACTCTTGCTCATCGAACTCATCCCAAAGCACTGCCTACCAACAGCTCCATCGCTCTAGGTCGTACGTGGCTCGCGTTCCGAGGCGCCTGGCCCCGTATGGACCAACTGGATCCCAGAACAATGGGAAAGCGACCAGGGCAAATTCTTGACCATTACTACGCGTGTTCCAGTCCCCCCCCCCCAAAAAAAAAAAAAAAAAAAAAAAAAGCATGACGACCACTGACAAGATTCGAGAGAGGGCAAAACGACCAATGACGAGTGTGCCTTTTCCGAACCCACTCGGCAACTGTGCATTTCTGGGATATAAACGACGCTATTTCTCATCAACCCAGTATCGACCGGGAGAAGGTTGAGACTGTGTTTCAGCTGCCAAAGTGACGTACATAGTCGATTATTCCCGAACGCCTCGCCAGAAGATGAAAGCGCATTCCATCCATGCTAGTAACCGGCTTGTGGAACTGCATGTGGAACTGCGTCGTCCGAGCTGCGTCTACGGGGAACAGAGCTGCGAGCAGCCGTTACCAAACACGGATGCACAATCTGTAAATTGGAGTGTACGACAAGGAAAAATTTCGAACCATCTAATTGATTACTTCCAAATCCCCGAAAACCCAACGAGAAACCCGACCTTTGTAGGCTCCATAAGCTGAAGGAGAATTCTCTGCACCGCAACAGACGAACGCTGGATATGTCGAACGGACCGTCCAAATACATGGCACCACTCCAGTCAACTCAACGACGCGCGGGTGTATTTGTACAATGGTATCGAGATCTAACACAACGCTAGCAAGCCGACCAACCGATCCAGGGCCCGCATGAACGCCAAAGCAGAAGAAGAAATGAAACTTTTCTTTCACAAGCACAACCGCAAGCACACAAGAACAGATTTCCAGTAAGTGAGCAAGTGTCGGTGATGTGAAAGAAGCGTGTGCCACGGCTACAACGTCCAATTTCGATCCCGGGCTGAACAGAGATAATACGAACTGGTCGATTTCGCAGACCGGCAAAGAAAAGCAGCAACAGACTCTCAAGCACAAGTAGACGGCTTCAAAAAGTCGTTGTGGCCCTGGCTTTTGGTGAGATCCGTATCGCTATGGAAAGGAGTGCGCATAAAGGGGGTTGGAGCAGGCGGATGCATTTCAGGGTCGGGCGTGTCCGGAGGGTGCGCAGGCGTCTCAAACGTGTTGGTGCGAGTCAGCTTGCGCTGGTCACGCATCTCGCTGTGGGCAGCGAGCGTCTTGAAGCCACCCTCATTGCGGTCCTCTTGCTTCTGTGGCCACAAAATCTGGCGCGTCACGACGGCGCGGATCATCATCGAAAATACAAAGAACCACGTGACGATGAGGCCGCAGGTCAGCACGCAGCCGATGATCTGGAGCGCATGGTTGTTGTCGAGGGCTTTGGCGACGGCAAACGTAGCCGTCGTCAGCGCCGTGTTGGGGAAGACGAAAGAGTACCACGTCATGGCAAAGTCCATGCGGCGGCGCGTCGCAGGAGCCCAGTGCGCGCCGACCGAGACGAAAAAGAACCACATGGCCAGGCCCCAGAGCCAGATGCCGATCCAGTTGGCAAGGACGCGACTGATTTGGCCAGTGAGGCGACCGTCGCCCATGAAGTTGGCCGGGATGCACTTGGGAAGCATGTTGCCCATGTTGACAATGCCAGAGACGGTGAACCCTGAGGGACCGACGCTGATGAACATGCCGGGACGCAGCGACTCGCGGGGCAGCTTTTGCGTCATGAGGCGGTACATGAAGGCGGCGTAAATCATGGTCGATACCATGAATCCTATGCCTTGAAGAATGGTGCCGCCGATGATGATGTCTAGAGCGCGGAGGCCTCCAGTCTTTTGAGCCAAATTACCAGCGTGGGGACCGGTGATGAGGAGGGGGTAGGCAGGGAAGATCCAAATGGGCGTCATTTGGGAAATGGTAAAGGTCGTCGTCGACCACCTGAACAGTTAGCTTGACATGAACGGAGATGAACATAACTTACATGATGAGGTAGATGCCGACCGAGAAGAGAATGGCAAGTGCACAATAAATCCAAAAAAGAACGACCATGGCATCTTCAAGCCATTGACCAGCGGCTGGGACGCCATATTGGGAAATGTTGACCAGAATGGTGCCAAAGCTAATAAGGGAGGCAGGTATGAATAAGTTCTCCGTCGGGTGCAAGAAGCTGGCTCGAAAGGTGTGGGGGTAGAGATAGAAGCGAGTACTAATCATGACAATATTGAAGATGAAGAGAACAATGTTGAGAATGAAAAAGATACACCCAATTGCAAAAAGACCGTGGAAGCGAAGGGGGACTGGCGGCAGTCAGTTGAGTTGGATGGAAATTGGCAGATAGATGCACGCAAATCACACAACTCGCGCACCTGAGTATAAGACATTTGCAATGCCACCAGTGGCCATGGTCATGCAGAACCAAGTCCAAGTGAAGTGTCTGATGCGTTCTCTAAAGCCGAGCTTCTGGTCAAAGTGGGCCTTTTCGTTGGCATCTTGGCCGACCTGGAAACCGTTTTGGAGAATTATTGGCGTGGCAGCATGGGAACTATGATGAGACCCAGGAGACTTGGAGATGGCCGGAGAGTTGTCATGATGGAGAGAGGAGCGAGAAACGGAAGGGTTCGAGCGGAAGGTCATGTTGGCGCTCAGACTCGGGTATGGGTGCAGAGGCTCGGCCATATCACGGATCAGACCTGCTCGCAATCAAGTGGGGCGGCGGATGGTGGAGAGCGAGAGGAGGCCAACATGCGGACAGCAGCTGGCGGGTTGAAGGCCGGCCGCCAGTCGGTGAGAAGAAGAGGGAGTAGAGACGATGGCAGATGGAGAGAATGAGGTGTGGTGTTGGTTAGGATGGAGGGGGGGAGGGGGAGGAGGAGAGGGAGGTGGAGACTGGAGGGATGGAGACAGACAGAGGCATTGTGAATGATTAGGCGCACGAACCTGGTCTCGAGTGAGTGACGGACGCCACGGGGAATAAAAATGTTGGTGAAGAGAGTTTTCGCGGACTGACAGACAGAGCCGCGTTCCCGGAAGAGGTCAAGCCAGGCACGCCCTGAAACTGCCGAGCTCTTCTCCGCATCCGCATCCGCATCCGCATCCGCATCCGCATCCGCATCCCTCCCCGATGCCGAGAGCTCACCATGGTCCATACAAATTCAAATTGCCTTCGACTGCCTTTTTCCCCTCCCCGCAACCTGCTTATTCCCGTCACTCCACTCCCACCGCCATGGCTGGCTTCATTCAAAAGGGCGCCAAAAACATCCTTGTCAAGTCTGCCAACGACGTCGTCTTCTTGTCCGCCCTTCGCACCCCCGTCACACGCGCCAAGAAGGGAGCCCTCAAAGATGCTTACGACCACGAACTGCTAGCCGCCGTACTATCTACACTCTTGCCCGCTTTGAACCGCCACTTATCGAGCTGACTCAACTCGTCGCACAGGTTCTCAAGGCAACCCTCGAGAAGCACCCCAATCTCGATCCCTCCAAGGTCCAAGATGTCCATGTCGGAACCGTCCTCGCTGAGCTGGGCGGCTCCAAGGCGGGGCGCATGGCCCTGAACCACGTCGGCTACCCCACCACCACCTCTCTCCAGACCGTCAACCGCGCATGTAGCTCTGGTCTAGCAGCAATAACCGGCGTCGCCCACAGTATTGCTGTCGGCCAGATCGACGTCGGGATTGGCGGTGGCATGGAGAGCATGACCCGCAACTATGGCTCGCGAGCCATTCCGACTCAATTGTGGTCTGAGCTTAGAGACAGCCCCGTCAAGGATGCCAGAGACTGCATCATGAACATGGGCCTTACTGCGGAAAATGTTGCCGAGAGGTATGGAGTAAATAGGCAAGACCAAGACGCCTTTGCCGCCCACTCCCAGCAAAAGGCCGCCCGCGCTCAAAAATCGTCCCTGTTTGACGCCGAAATCGTTCCCGTCAAGACGCGTGCCATTCCAAACCCCGAAGTCCCAGAACACACGGAAGAAATCATAGTCAGGGAAGACGATGGCATCAGGCCGACGACGACGGTCGAAAAACTGTCCACCATGAAACCCGCATTCAAGCCCGACGGAACCTCGACAGCCGGTAACAGCTCCCAAGTCTCTGACGGTGCTGCCGCCGCCCTCATGATGCGCCGCAGCACCGCTCAAGCCCTGGGGCTGTCCGGCTCCATCATTGGCAAGTGGGCAGGCACCCAAGTCATTGGCTGCGCTCCAGACGAAATGGGAGTCGGTCCTGCCCTGGCCATACCCAAGCTGCTCGACTACACGGGCGTGAAAAAGGAAGAAATCGGCATCTGGGAAATCAACGAGGCCTTTGCCAGCCAGGCCCTGTACTGCATTCGCGAGCTGGGAATTCCCGAAGAGAAGGTGAATCCCAAGGGCGGTGCCATTGCGCTGGGACATCCTCTGGGCGCCACCGGAGCGCGGCAGTTGGCGACGCTGCTGCCCGAATTGGAGAGGCAGAGTCAGGAGTTTGGTGTTGTGAGCATGTGCATAGGCACAGGCATGGGCATGGCGAGTTTGATAGTGCGCGAGTAGGCCATCAGTCATAGGTAGAAAGCTATGACCTT
Organism: Phyllosticta citriasiana; assembly: GCF_038021145.1. Classification (NCBI taxonomy): domain Eukaryota; kingdom Fungi; phylum Ascomycota; class Dothideomycetes; order Botryosphaeriales; family Phyllostictaceae; genus Phyllosticta; species Phyllosticta citriasiana. Next base: position 1,110,831 of record NW_027117285.1, on the reverse strand, counting down.
GGCTATCATCATGTTAAACCACCGCAGATACTCCCTTTCATACCCGCTATTTCTTCTTCTTCTTCGCCCGCTCCTCCAAGAGCTCGTCCAAAAAGGTCATCCGTTTCTTTTTGCGCTCCGGTGTTGTCTTGGATTGTGATGCCTTGCCCTTGGCTTCGCCCTCAGACTCGTCCGAGCCAATGTTCGGTGTCTCCGCTGGCGACCTTCTTTGCCTTTTCGACTTGAACATTGCGGCGCGTCCTTCCTCGTTGTCGCTGTCATCTTGCTTCGGAGTAGGTCTTTCTGGCCTTTTCGGGGTGGGTCGTGCTACCGAGGCTTTCTTGTCTGCCGCCTGAGCGCGCATGGCGCCCTTGGGCAAGAGCTTCTTTCGCAATTCGTCGTTGGATGAAAGGTGTTGTCGCCTAAAGCTTCCGTCTGCAATCTCTTTAGGGGGTTCAGCACCTACGCCTTGACTGTCCGGGATTAGCAAGGTCCGCAAAAGACCCAATAGACGCACATTTCGGATTGAGGCGCAAATAGAGCTGCGTCGTCTTGCTGCATTTGCTGCTGCGACTTTTCCGCTTCTGCAGCGGGCCGTGGAGGAAGCCATGACGCAAGCATTGCCTGGCTGCGCGCTAACGCGACGCTCGCCTTGTTGAAGGACACCTCATCGGGGCGCGCCGTGGCAGGCATTTTTGGGTTGGGCGCTGGGTTCGAGTTGGATGTTGAGGCTGAGTGACGACAAATCCCGGCCTTTTGATTCACGTCCGCCGCCGCGCTCGAGCCTCGTCTTGGCGCAAAAGCTCCGCAACACTTGCAACCCTATCATCAAGCTTCTATCTCAAAGCAAACTCACCTTCTCATCCCCTCCTCCCCGCCTCTCCTCTCCTCTCTGTCAACCATGTACAAGCTTGCGCGCGCCGGTCGCCCCATGGCCGCGGCCTTCAGGGCCTCTGCCGTAAGTCCCCCGCCTCGTCCCTGCTCCCGGCAAAGCTGTCAATGGAGCTTCAGCTTGGAACAACCACTGACAAAGCCCAGGAAACTCCCCTCAAGCGCTCGGTCATCCAGCAGACCCGCAACCTGTCGATACACGAGTACCGCTCTGCTGGCCTCCTCGAGACCGTACGATCCCCGAGACAAACCCGCCTCTCCTCCACCGCTAACATGCTGTAGTATGGCATCGGTGTTCCCAAGGGTGCCGTTGCAAAGACAGCGCAAGAGGCAGAGACTGTCGCCAAGTCCATCGGTTGGTGTTTCCTATACCCAAGATGAGTACATGGCTGACCGTTTAGTGGGGGACGACATGGTCATCAAGGCCCAGGTCCTTGCCGGCGGTAGAGGAAAGGGAACTTTTGACAATGGTTTCAAGGGCGGCGTCAGGGTCATATACTCGTGAGACGCTCTCCGAGAAATGTCCAGACGCACACATCAGCTGATATCACGGCTCTCCAGACCCACCGAAGCCCGCATCCTTGCGGAGCAAATGATCGGCCACAAGCTCATCACCAAGCAGACTGGTGCCGGTGGCCGTCTCTGCAACGCCGTCTACATTGTGGAGCGCAAGTTTGCGCGCCGCGAGTTCTACCTCGCCGTCCTCATGGACCGTGCGAGCCAGGGCCCCGTCATCGTTGCCTCGTCCCAGGGCGGTATGGACATTGAGGCTGTTGCCAAGGAGCACCCCGAGGCCATCATCACCACCAAGGTTGATATCCACAAGGGTGTGACAGACGAGATGGCCCGCGACATTGCCACCCAGCTCGGCTTCTCTGAGCAGTGCATCGAGGACGCCAAGAACACCATCCAGAAGCTGTACCAGGTCTTCATGGAGAAGGATGCCACCCAGATTGAAATCAACCCCCTGTCCGAGACGACTGACCACCAGGTCCTGGCCATGGATGCCAAGCTCAACTTTGACGACAACGCCGACTTCCGTCAGAAGGAGGTCTTTTCGTGGCGCGACGTCACCCAGGAGGACCCCGACGAGGTCAAGGCTGCCCAGTCCGGCCTCAACTTCATCAAGCTTGACGGCGACATTGGCTGCCTCGTCAACGGTGCCGGTCTTGCCATGGCCACCATGGACATCATCAAGCTCAATGGCGGCCAGCCGGCCAACTTCCTCGACGTCGGTGGTGGCGCGACCCCTGAGGCCATCAAGCAGGCCTTTGACCTCATCACCTCAGACCCCAAGGTGACGGCCATCTTCGTCAACATCTTTGGTGGCATCGTCCGCTGCGACGCCATTGCCAAGGGTCTCATCTCGGTCGTGCAGAGCATGAACCTGCGCACGCCCGTCATTGCCCGTCTGCAGGGCACCAACATGGAGGCGGCGCACAAGCTCATCAACGATTCTGGCCTCAAGATCTTCTCCATCGACGACCTGCAGAGCGCCGCCGAGAAGTCGGTCCAGTTCTCCAAGGTTGTCAAGATGGCCCGCGACATTGACGTTGGCGTCGAGTTCACCCTCGGCATTTAAGCGCCCAGCAAGTGTCACGCACGCAGTAGTTGCGGTGCAGCAATGCAAGTAGTGGTTTGGGGTTTCTTTGACAGCAGCAGGGACGAGCAAGACGCCCAAAGATGGTAGTGGTGGCGGCGGCACACTTTCCGGTTGGGAGGATCGCTTTGCGGGATTGGGGTGTTGTTTAGATTCCCTATCTTCTCTTTTTGGTCGGCGCCGAGAGCGAGCGTCATACATACATGACTTGTAAATTCCGTAAACCAGACCGGCATTTATTTCCTCCCCCCCCCTACCAAGTGAGCTAGCTGATGGTGTGATTTTGACTGCCATGGGCTGTGAGACAAGACCTCTTCCAATTAGAAGACTTTGAAGGGTGCAGCAGACAGACAGAGACTGATACTACGGCACAAGTACCTACATACCTTGACCATCTCTCCACATCCCCTTCCTTACCAAGCGCCGACAAACGGGCCTACCTGCAATCACCATTGAATCAAGCAGAAATAAAGGACAATGATCAAAACTCGTTGCTCATTTCGCGTGCTACAACCGCTAAAACGTGCCAACTTGACCACTTCCCGCACCACGTATACGCATAAGGGTACCCTCATCCTGATGTCAACTGCCGCCCGAACAACATCATCGCCACCGCCTGCTTCATTCAAGTCGTAAAAGTAAATTCAAGGAAAAGAGAAGTACCCAGTTAATTTAGTGACCAAGCTCCTCCCTACCTCCTTCCTCGTCCAAAAAACTGACGGCTCAAATACTACTCTCTACTCAACTGATCGTATACGTCCCAACCAGACGAATCAAGACAGACGAAACTTTGACGACAAAAACGAGAAAAAAAAAAAAAAAAATTCCCCCATAAAAAATAAGAGACCAGCTGTAGACCGCTTCATCAAAGTCCTAAGAGGCTCACCCCTCTGCATGTCGTTACCTACGGATGATGCCTCGCATATGTGTGGCCGCATTTGCTGCGCCGCAGTCGTACCTTGCCTTTTTATTTTTCGTTATTTCCCCCCGATTGACCGGAACCAATTTTCGTCCCATTAACCCGTCAATCGTACAATGAAAAATCTTATGCCCGTGCTGCTGATTTGAACTCACCGCCCCCCCCCTCCATTCATCATCATTTCCAACCCCCCCTTCGTCTCTTTACGCACCGGACGTGCAGGGTGGAACATGTTGATCATGGTGGGTAGTCAGGTTCTAGACGGGTAAGCGAAATCTTGACAAGGCATTCTAGGTATTCACCAGTAGGGACGGCGTGCGTAGTCGTCATAGCCGCCACCGCGTCCACCACCGACAGGGCTTCTAGGCCTGCCGCGGGGCGAAGGTGGACGGCCTCCGTACGGCCTGTCGTGTCCATTCAGGTAGGGATCAGGCTCGTAAGCGCCACCACGGCGAGGGGGTGGAGGACCACGCGCGTCGTACGGGTCGTCAGGGTAGCGAGCGCGAGGAGGTGGGTAGGCGTCATCGAGAGGCGGACCACGGACGCGAGGAGCAGGAGGTGAGCGGTAACGGTCCCGAGGATCGTAGTAGTCCCGCGGCGGAGAGCGACGGCGGTAGTCGTCGCGGCGAGGACTGTAGCCACGAGGAGGACCGCGACGGTAGTAGTCGTCTTCCGGAGGACCGTAGCCACGTCCACGCATCGGGGAGCGCGACCTGTAACGCTCGCGAGGGCGCTCTTCCTGGATCTGGTAGGGGTTGTCAGAATAAGGACAGTCGTCAAGGTAAAAGGACGGCTTAGGTCTGACATCTGCGACGCATCGGACCGCCTGTCCCTTGAACTCGCGGTTGTCGAGCTTCTCGACAGCGTTGCGGAGGTCGTTGACCGTTTCGTACTCGACGAAACTGAAGCGATTAGCGTCACGCCAGACTCATGGGCAGGGCATACTTACCCCCGGCCATCGCGCTCACGTCCAACCTCGGAGTAAACGACGTCCAATCCAGACTGACGGGCAAAGTCCTTGAGGTCCTGTAGGTCCAGTGTAAGTTCCGGCCAATTGCCCAATGGATGAACGACGAGGTGCAAAAAGGCAAACAGGGAGGTCCGGGCCAGGGTCCAGAAAGCAAGCCAGCAAAAACAAGGCCGAGTAACAGCGCTCCGGGGACAAGCGAGAGTCAAGCAAACAAACGGCGGCTGCTGGAGCGCGTGATGAAACGGCCTCAAGGCTTGTCAAAGGACGGCCAAAGCCACCAGAGGACCAGCGTCCAGAGTAGCACCTCGCAATCGGGTCCAGCGCAACCTGGAGATGCGGACCACGTGGATGATGCTGGCTCTCGGCAGTAGACATGACGGGGAAAGCACATGGCGAGGGCAAGGGCATCCAAGATTCTCAACCAACTGATATGGGGAGTTTGCTAACCTGCCAGCTCGTGTCGACCGGAAGACCAGTGATGGACATGCGGAACGGGGTGCGCCTGGGACGCGGGACGGCGCGCTCATGGTTGTTGTAGCCGTCGTTTTGGCGGCGCGAGCCACGGGCAAACTGAACAATCAGGCGTTCGCCCATGAAGTCGGATCCATCTAGGCGGGTAGGGTCAGCACGGACAGTGGCGTGGGCGCAAGTGGGACAGCGTACGGAAAGCTGTGGCCGGCGTGAGCATTCATGGTCGCAATGAATGGGACGACAGACTTACCAGGAACAACGTCTCTCGCGTCCATGGCATCCTTGTACTCGATGAAGCCGAAGCCATTCATGAGCTTGATCTCGGTGATCTCGCCAGTGCCATGGGTAGCAAAGTGGGCTTCAACATCGGCCTTGGTGGCTGTAGGCAGCGGAGATGGTAGTCAGCGAGGCGCCATACATCCAGGAAAGCGAACAAGAACAGGCAGGTGCAGCAGCAGGTGCAGCAGCAGCAGCAGCAGCATCACCAGGCAGGCCACGGAATCAAGGTAGCTTCGGCGGCGGTCCAAAAAGGCTCGACCAAAAAGCAGTCGGAGTGGGTAGGTAGCAGTGGCCAATTTTCCATCCAGGCCTTCTGGGGAGTGTGCGTACCGTGGCGAGGCAGGTTGCCCAGGTAGAGGCGGGTGGACGAGACCTCAGTCATGACGTGCGATCCGCGAACGAGGCAGCAGCTATCCGGCGGCGCAGGCAAGGCAGATGGGCTTTGAGTTTGCGCCTGGCGAGCGAGGCGCGTGGGTGGATAAACAAGAGGTCGAACCAGAGACACGGGCCGATGGAGGTGAGATGGAGGACCGCGATGGGCGCAGCTGGATGGATCAAGTAGAGAGAGGGTGGGTGGAGTGGGTGGAGTGGGAGGAAGACGAGGTCGGGTGGAGAGGCAGGGCGGCGGCGTAGAAGTTGACGAGGGAGCGAGGGAAGGAACCAGCGCCCGCGTCAACCAACCTAAGTCGGGCTGGCTGGCCCGGGCTTCTGCCGGGTTGGATTCCACCTCACCTCCTAGTTCCAACCCAACGAAACACCTCCCACCAGTCCAGGAATGCCGCACCCGTCGACCCGCCCGCTCCTTGTCGCACGCCACCCGCTCGCTACCTGGGTGTGTCTCGAGTCTACCTTATCCTCTGACCTGACGATCCGTGTCTGATCCGCTTGCATCCTGCACCGAATCGCTTCACTTGGACAAAAATCATGACATCAGCAGTGGATTGCCCGACGAATACGATTCAACATGCATACAGACAAAGGCAACGGGCTGCTGTTATTCGACCAAAACACCATGTCCAATCCAGCTATGCTTACATCCCTCCGTCGCTCCAAACGCCGCCCCATGTGTATATCTAGTGTCGTCACTAATGCAACAACTTGTCGCTCGCTTTTGAAATGATGGTCGCCGCCTTGTTGACCTGTTTCTGCGCCAGCTCCCAGTCGCCCAGCTCGACGGCGTCCCTGACGGCTGGGAAAAAGGCCTCGTCGTAGCCGCTCCACGCGTCTGGCCCAAAAACAACGTGCTTGAACTGCTCGCGCCCGGGCACCCCGTGCTGCTCCTTGCTGGGGTCGTCCTTGCCGTCCGTCCGCTTCACCGGCAGATCCAATAGGTGTGTCTCGAAGTTAGACAGCCTCGCGTTGTGCGATATCCGGTCTACACCCATCTTGTTTGTTTCGAAGCCGCCTCTGGCCCTGAACTTCTTGTTGTTAGTCTTGATAGCAAACGGAGAGACGACTCTTGGCGCTTACCTGTCCCCACCACTCGTCGTCAAACTTGCCAAATTCTTGCGCATTCTTCTTGAGCAATGACGCCGCCTGCTCCAGTGCCGACATGTCGAGCGCCGCGCCTCGCGAGGCGTCCTTGCCAATCACCCACTTCTCCAGGTCCTTGACGTAGCCGCCGAGCGCAAAGGCATAGTCTTTCAAATCAAACGGATAGATGGGCTCCTGCGCAATCTCCAAAATCAGGAGCACCCAGACTTGCGCAAGTGCGGCGTGGTAAACAAAGCCCGGGTCTCCAAACTGGTCCATCCAGTCAAACGTTTCGTAGCAACTGTGGTATGGCATGCCGTTTTCGGGTCCGTCAAACATCATGTCCAGCGAGGAGGCGCCTGCCAGGTCCTGAAACGCAACGTAGTCGCTCCCGGCACCGAGCCCTTGTATTCTCCCGCCGTTCTCGGTCCAAACATCGACCAGCGTCCGGTTCCTGATGGGATCAGCGACGCGGCTGAGGACCCGGGTGAGTGCGTGTTGAAAGAGCGGCGATCCCGAAGCTCGGAACTTGTCTCCGATGACGCCAACATCCACGTTGAGATAGGCAATGGCATTATCGCGAATGTCTTTGATGTGGTCCTCGACATATTCCGTAGATCCAATCATGTTGTATTCTTCCGCATCCCAAGAGGCAAAGTAGATGCTCCTCAGCGGCCGCCAACCCTGCTGAACGAGTAAATCGAGCGCTGTTATGACTTCCATCATGACCGCAGTGCCGCTGGTTCCTGTTAGCTGCTAGAGATTCCAAAAAGACTGTAAAACAAACCTTCCGGCGTCTGCCGAGCCAAAACACCAAGCATCACGATGGTTGCCCACAAAAATCTTCTTTGACGTTGTCTCGACCCCTTCGAAGACACCCATGACGTTCCAAATGTCTTGCTTCTCCTTCTCCTCCTGTTCGTTTTGGAGAAGCACTCGAGGCGAAGACGAGTCTCCAGACCACCATTCATCAACCTCGGGGACTCCTCCAATCCAATCTCTTTCCAGCCTAACTCCATGACCCTTCAAGACCTGGAGCAACCTCTTTGCATCTCTCCACGCAAGCGGAAGACTGGGAATGTTTGGCAGGGCCGAATTGTTGTGCTTGCTGATGCGCTCCGCGTCGATTGTGGACGCATAGCCGGGCGTAAGCACATCTCCAACGATCCAAGCCGATTGCGCCACAGAGCCTCTCTGCACGCCGTCCTCTGGCATCCATCTCCCCAGCGGATACGCGTCTCCTCTGAGAAACCCATCATCTTTCGGATCCGAGTAAATCAGACAGCCTGCGGCTCCAGCCTCTTCCGCAAATTTGACCTTCATGGCGCGATCCGACATGGTCCCGTAATACCGCACCAAGACGATGGCGCCCTTCAAGTCTATGCCCCGGCTCTTCAGTGCTTTGAAGTCTTCGCGGCTGCCATAATTCGCGTAAACCAAGGGGCCGGTGGCGTTTCCCGATCTCGACATGCCGTGGAAAACCATGGTTTGCTGCTCCTTTCGGATGTCCGGAGAAACAGGGTCCTCTTCCAGAATGGCTTCCCAGGCCAGCTCCTTCGGCTCAACAATGGCAACCTTCCGGCCGCCCTCGATGGGGTAGTTGAGATAGACATTATAATCCAACTGCGCAACTTCGTCCATGCCCGCGCTCTTGAAGAAGCGCTCAATCCAATCGGCCAAAAATTTGTCGCCTTTGCTGCCCGCAACGTGATCGACGCTAGCAATGTGTTGAAGGTTCTCGCGGATACGCTCCGCTGAAATGCTCGACTGCACAAACGAACGGGCCCACCTTTCCAAATTAGTGTTTCGTGGTCCAGTCAATTGGCCAAAACTTACTCGGGATTGAATGGTGCCATGCCGTGGCGACCCATGGGAAATACGGACGTAACGAGGACGACGTAGACGAAAGATGCAATGAGCAAGACGCCAAACAGCCGCAGCACAACCGAGTAGCCGGGGCGGAACTGCGCGGGGAATGTAGGTATGCGAGACGTAATGATGGAGAATGAGGGCCAGCGCAGAGGTTTGCGCAAGCGCGGTAATCGAATGGCAGATAGGCTTGCTCCTATGCTAGAGATGCGTTTGGAGAAGCTCATGGCAACGCGGCGTCTGCGCTGAGTCCGCTCGTCGCCGTCTCCGTCGATCACATCCAGCTGCTCCATTTCGCGATGTAGTCCGGCCTCTTCATCCTCGTTGTCTCCTACCATGTCCGGAAGCGACAGGTCGCTGTCCATGCTGGACCGCGCCGACTCGACAGTCGGCTGTCGATATCCATCGGGACGTGCTGGTGCCGCGTGTCTCCTGTTGTTGTCCAGCAAGCCTTGCCGCTCGGCATCGTCGCTGACTTCGCGAGGACCAAGGCGGGAAACGGATGACGGTGGGCGCGACGAGGTGGCCTCCTCATAGGTAGGTATCGGGACGCTCTCCTGAGGGTCGTAGGGGTGCTTTTCATCGGCCATTGCGGTGGACGAGGTGGTGGGTGACGGGACTCCAGGCCCCGGCCGGGTGGCTTATGACGCGGCGACAGGGCGACGTTGGTGGGATAATCGAGCGAGGGTATATCGAATGTTGCGGTCAATGGGGGCTCATGGTCGCGGGAGCGCTACGGGTTTCTGGCGTAGGATGTGGTGACGGTAGACCTGACGGGGCAAAGTCTGGGCGAGGGGAAGGAGGATGGCGGTACGGTGCGAGGGAGATGGCAGACGGATGGCGCGTACACTCAGCACCCAAGGCGTTGCGGCGGTGCATTTGGCGCAGGGAGATGAGGGCGATCCGTGGGCCGGGGACTTGATTCGGGTGTGGAATGCCGTCTCTACTCCTTGCCAGGCATCACTATACTACATGCACACATTGAATTTGTACTGTACCTGCAAACACGATCAAGTGCTGTCGGTGCAACGTTGCCCCTCGCCCCCTGGACAGCTTCTTCACTTGGTGCTGTCCCACTTTAGCACACGCCACCACAGCCATGGAAGACGGCTAAACACGTCTCTTGATTCTAGGGCAGTTTGACTAAGCCATCTCCGACCTTCGAAGAAACCGTTAGTTTGTTACAGTCGCACTGCCGGCCAGCTTCTAGTCAGGCATTATCGCCTAGTCCCCTTAGTCTCGCCATAACCCTATATATTCCTACCTCCCGTCACCGAAATAGTCTGGCCACTGACATAGCTGAACAACGGGCTCGCAACGGCCAAAATCGCCCTCGCCGCCTCCGTCGCAGACCCAGGCCTCCTCAGGGGAATGTCTTCAAAGTCCGCCTTGGCCTTGGTGTCTCCCTGAGCTTTGGGAATGCCCAGCGCGACCTTCTCACCATCCGGCGTCGTGACGAAGGCGCCGTCCTCCTTGGCAGCCGTGAGACGGGTCAGTATATGGCCAAAGGCCACCGTGTTTGACCTCACCCCAAAGGCGGGGCCCCACTCTTTTGCGATTGTCTTGGTCAGGCCCTGGATTCCCTGGAAGCAGTTAGCGTTTCTGCCATTTTGAGGATATAAAAAATACATACAGCTTTGGCAACAGCATAGTTACTCTGGCCCGCGTTGCCATGCAGCCCGGACGTCGAAGAGATGTTGATAATGGAGCGTGGCTCATTGTCCTTTACGCGAAAGTACGGTGCCGCCGCGCGGACGAGCTTGAAAGGCGCTGTGTTGTGCAGCGCGATGATGGTGTCCCACTGCTTGTCGGTAGTCTGAGGAGAAGCCAAAGTCAGTGGACTGGCACAATTAGTTGGTTGGTTGGAATAGCTGACCTTGTGGATGACGCCGTCCCACGTGTAACCGGCGTTGTTGACAATGATGTGGATTTTGCCATTGCCGAATTCGGCAGCTTTCTTGACCAGCTCGTCGATGTACTTGCTGTCAAGCATGTCGCCTGGAACTGCTACGGCGCTTCCACCATTGCGCTTGATGCTCTCTGCCACCGCCTCGGCTTTCTCTGCAGAAATGATCAGCCTTTGGCCAGGTCCAGCGCATGTCGAAGACACTTACTGGCGTCAATGTCAGAAATGACGACTTTGGCGCCCTCGTTTGCAAAAAGCCTGGCCGTCTCGGCGCCGATGCCCTGTCCAGACCCTGTAATGATGGCGACCTGACCCTGAAGCAGGCCATTGGGGAAGTTAAGGTGGCCCGCGATTTGACTCAGGCGCTCCGCAGACGACGAAGACGAAGACATGGTTGACGAGGTCAGAGAAAAAAGAACAAAATACTTTGACAGGTTTGAACAGGACGGAGAGGATTAAGGATTGCCGCGGAAGACGGAACAAGTCCAAAAAGCCGAGCGGGGGGGGGGGGGCGCCAAACGGCCAAAAGTGGAGCACGCGATGGAAGGATGCGAAATCTGGGGAAGCTTTGGCGAGTCACCGAGGATGACGCCTGCACCCTCTGCGCGCTGCCGCGGTTAACTCTACATGTACGTACCAAGTTCTTGTTAGGTCTGCGGTGCACAGAATGTTGATTCTATACTTCTTTTCCGTCGTTGCCTTTGGACCCTGGCCGCAATCCATTGAATTTGACCAATTCATCCTCTTCCTCTCATGCTCCGTTCATGCATGTTCGAAATACTCTTATAGCGTATTTGAGTCTACACAGAATAATAGCGATGGGAGCTTCTGAACGCTCACCTGCTGCTCTTCTACTTGTATCAGATGCGTTCACGCTTTTGCCATCGAGACTCGATTGCTTGAATTTGTTTCAATTGTTTCTGAGACGGGAGCAGTGCTCCACTGGGTATGCTGTTTCCTGTTGCCCTTCCAATGCTTAAACAGACCTGCGCCGAGAAATGCCGCTGTGACAAAGGAAAAGCCTAGTGCGTGCAAACAAGCAAGAGCTGAACCGGCAGCTCTTCCCTGTGTCCGGCGTCGAACTGTGCACCAAAAAAAAGGGGAAAAAAAAAAAAAAAAACCACAAAGCCTCTAGACCCTATTTCTCTTTCCCCTGCCGCACTCCTTCTTGTTCAGCGGCTCTTCAGGAAAGACCCATCCCCTCAAGCGCTTTGCCTCCCTCTTCTCACTCAAGTTCGGCTTGGGAATCCACGAGTCCTTATCCAAGCAGTGCTGCCTGGTCAGGGCAGCGGGTCCGCCAACCTCCATGCGCCAGCTGCCCTGAATTCCCGGCAGCGGGTTCTCCTTCGCCAACATGTGCAGGAACCAGAGAGCGAGGCCGGCCGTCATCTGCGGCGCCCTCTGCTGCTGGTGGCGGCTGCTATGCCTCGAAATCTCAATCGGCTCGCTGAGCTCCAAGAAGCCAAAGAGCGGCACGCCAGCCCCGGCGTCGGCACTGACGACGGTGTTGGTCGTGGCAGCGCGGCCGTTTGCGCCGCCAGCTGCAACAGCATCTTCTGGGCCGCCGCCGCTCCGCACGCACAGCAGCTCAATCTCGTTCATGATGAAGCCGTAGCGGCAGCCGTGCTCGCGCATCACGCGGTGCAGGTGCGCCAGCCCCGCCAGGTAGTAGACCTGCTTGTTGGGCGGCTCGCGCCGCATGCCCGTGTTCCATTGGTCGTACGCCTTGACGACGCCCACGACTCGCCCGCGCGCGTCGCCGTAAATCGTCTTTTCGTAGTCCGTCATGTAGTTGGACACGAAATCGACCGGCGTCTGCGATGATGGCGTCCCCTTGTGCGACCGCATCACCATGTGCGAGTTGCCCTGTGCTACTTGCAGCGCCGCATTCATCTTGACGCCGTAAAAGTCGCGGCAGATGTCATGCAGGTCCGACTCGCTGTCCGGCCTGAGGTTGGGCCGCGACGGAGCCGGCAGTGACTGCGTGTCGACGGGAATGTTCAAAAGGGGCATGAAGCCCGGGATAGATGTGACTGTGTCGATAGAAAAGTCGGTCCAGCTGCGGAGGTTGCGAATGTCCCACCAGTAGTGAGTGCCACTCATGTTGCGAGTACCGGTAGTGATTCGTTGAACGAGAGCCGGGGAGGGATTCGGTGCAGTTAAGTAGTCCATGAGTGTCGTGGTTGCCAAGGGCTGACCAAATTCTTCGGCAGCAAGCCCGTGGACGAGTGGCTGCTGGACCGGTTGGTGGATGGCAGGGATCTGCTCATCGTACGAGTACCCCTGAAAGTGACTCGAGGGCATTGATGTTGTCAAGTTGACCGAAGGTTGAGAAGTGACATATCGTGGCATATGGCGAGAGGCCTTGTACGCAAGACGGCTGGCCACGGGTTCGTCGACCGTGGTGGAAGATACGGAGCGAGAGTGTGTTCGTGTGGAAGAAACAGAAGGAGAACGGGCATGCCGAGCAGCCACAGAAGAGCAGCGAGAGTTTGAAAGCCTCACGGGTGACCCGAGGCTGGAAGCAAGACCAGCATCATAAGCTGAAAGGAGAGATGTCGAAGTTCCAGAGCCAAAGGAGCAATGACTCTCAGGAGGACTCATTGAGCGGCGGTCGAGAGATGTACGTGTGTAGGGACTGTAGCTTTGGCGGTTGGTTCCGCTGGCAGAAGACGCCGTCCTGCGGTGTCTAACGGGGCCACTGCCAACTGGCTCCGCGGTTTGGTCCTGAGACCTGATTTTGGGTAGCAGCAAGGGGCCATGTTGTCGGATAGGCGACCGTGAGGCTGCTGAAGCAAGGCCGCAGGCTTCTGGAGATGCTTCCGGGGTGAGGTAGCCAGGAGGCATCTCAAAAGAGGGCTGATCAAGGTATTCCGGGTATAGATGCACCGGAATAGAAGGAGGCGTGGTTTGTCTTGCGTACATGGCCAGAGAAGATACCGGTGCTTCCTGACTGAATGGGTAAGCTGGAGGCGTACTGTAGAGAGCAAGAATCAACTTACGCAGCGGCGAAGAAAAATATCTAGAGTAGGATTATTGGTGGACTTTTGGTGAAAAGCGGAGACCAGCTCCAAGAGAAATTCTAATCAAGGGAGAGCAAAGGAAAAGAGAATGAAAAGGCCTGAAACTGAAAAGAGGTGACTGCAGAATGCAGAAGGCATGGGCCGAAGGTGTTGGTACTTATTCCACGAGCACGAGGCCGTCATGTCCAGAGACATGGATTGGCGGCAAACAAGATGAAACACACAGATGCTCAATTTAGGACTCCGAGGCCGAGTGCCATGGACTGTGGATCCGCAGAACGAGCCCTGTGAAACTCGGCCGTCCGCTGTGGAGGCTTATGCGCGATTGCAATCCAGAATGGGGCTATTGCGGGCTTCGAGCTCGTGCAGAGGAATTCCGACAGGATCGGTTGGCACTCAGTGGGGACGTATGATTGTCGTGGCATTCGGGCTTTGTGCTGACGGTGGGCCCCAAAAACAACTCGGTTGGGATCAATTTTGGAGCCACAAGCGCCCACAATGGGGCGTGGCGGCGCGTGGATGGCGGCGTAGTCCTTGGAGTTGTTGCAGTGGGCGCTTATATCGACAACGCGTTCGACGCGTCTGATTGGTCGAATGGTTGCAGACGTCGACTACTGCACGGCCAGCTCACTGGCTCTCTGCGCAGCGTCAGTTTCGAAGATGCTTAGCCGTCTGCACAAGTGACTCACTCTGGGGGATCCTCTCTGCCGAACTTTTAGTCTCATTGTCCGGGCTGTCACCACCATCAGTACCGTCCTCAGTCGCTCTTTCAACTCGATGGATCCTGGCCTCCATCGCGACCGCTGCAGTCAAACCCTTCCTTTACCGCCAGGTCAATCCATGAACCCTGCGAGACCCACGATCCGGCGGCTATAGAGCCTCCTAGCACCGCGGCGTGACCGTGCCAATCACCGGTTCGGCAGACATGCAGACATGCAGAATCCCAAAAATATCCCTCTCTTGCAACTGGGTGATCGTCGTTCTTTGCGTTAGCGCCCACCAATCTCATCGCCGTAGTGGTTGCGATTCTTGGATCTGGCAAACAATGAGAAACCATCGCCGAATATTCCTTTGGTCTCGGCCTCAGCGAAACCCTAGGATTACCGCAAGCCTTTCCGATGGCTAGACAAGATCCCCCTCCCAGGTCTTAAGCGCCCGGTTGGGGTTCATTGCGATCCGCAAGGCAAAGAGCGGAGATTCCAAACAGAAGCTTTGCACAAGACATTGGGTGTCATTTGCGATCTGAATCAATTCGGCCTGCCAGAAGTAGAGTCCATGATGTCAACGGGTGAGCCTTGCGAGTCTGTCTTGGAGACTCAGGCGTGTCCATTTGCCGCCTTCTTGCCCAGCCTTGCCTCGACATTTTCCTGCCACCATGAGGGCCAATCCACTACCTTTTTCTGCTTCCTGGCCTCTTCGGCCGCAAAGACCATGGCGTGGCTCTGCAAGACTTCCTCCAAAGTGCACCCGATGAAGCTCCTCTGTGCCGCTTCGGCTTCCAAGCGCCCATCTTTGACGGCAGCCACCGCCTGCACAAACTGCGTCGCTAGCCCATCGTCGCCTCCGCCGTGTCCGCCCCCTCTTAGCTCTGGATGATGCGTCACCGTCTTTCCCGTTGCGAAATTGTGCACCTTGATCGTCGTGCTGTCGTACTCAATCTCGCCCTCGGTGCCGTAGATGCGGCCGCGGCGTTCGCAAATCTTCTCCGTAAAGGCCACCATGTGGAACTGTGCCGTTTTGGCGAATTGGTTGGCGGCAGAGCCGTCCTCCCAAGTGATTGTCACGCATTGATCGTCGCAGACGTC
Source organism: Phyllosticta citriasiana (assembly GCF_038021145.1). Lineage (NCBI taxonomy): Eukaryota > Fungi > Ascomycota > Dothideomycetes > Botryosphaeriales > Phyllostictaceae > Phyllosticta > Phyllosticta citriasiana. The sequence continues at coordinate 1,095,646 of NW_027117285.1, read as the reverse complement.
GTTGTCAGATTCCCATACGCACCGTCCGAACCATGGACGTTCACGTATCTCGTTGTCTGGCGCGTCGGGAGTGTAGTCCTCGGCCAGATCCTTGAGGAGTTGCTTTTCAGCTGCTTCAATTCCCTCGTTGATTAGCACGTCCTCATTCTCAGGGTTGACAATCTTGACGGGCCACTTTGCGTTGCCATTCTTCAAATGTCGCTCGACATAAATGTTGGTGGCACTGAATGTACAATCTCGCTCCAGAGTGCATGATTGGCAATTGGTCGCGCTTCCCGCAGCTGGTGGCTTCCTGGCTTTTCTGAAGTAGTTGAGTTTTCCAGTCGAAGTCACAAATGCCGGCTTATGGATCTTTTCGTCCTCTTTCGCTGGCTCACTCATCATCCACAGAATGAAGTCAATATCGTGACATGACTTGGTCAGTAGCGAAGGAGCAGTGCTCGACTCGCGTCTCCAGTTGCCCCTGTCAAGCTGTCAGCAGCATCACTGCGGAGCGAGCAGAATTAAGCCTCACCTGACATAGCTATGCGAGAAATGCCACCACCCAACAGGCTCTGTATGCTCGACGCTCAAGATATCACCCACGACCCTGTCCTCTCTCACCAATTTTCGCAAGAGCATATTGTGCGGCGAGTATCTCAAAACATGGCCAATGCTAAATACTCGTTCCTGCCATCTTGGTTTATGGTCAGACCCGAGCATCGCTTCGTAAATCTTGACGCAGTCTTCCAAGGTCGTCGCCAACGGCTTCTCGCACATGACGTGCAAGCCCAGGGGCGCCAGTCCCTCCACCACTTCCCGATGCATCTCATCCAAGACGCACACAAACGCCGCATCGACGCCTTGTGCCCATCCCTGCTCTTCCGCCTCGACTCGCGCTCGCCGATGTTCCTCCCACGCCACAAAGTCTCGCCAGTGGCTGAATTGTTGCCTATGCCTGTGTTGCACCTCTTCCTCTTCTTGATGGCTGTCGCGTTGCGGCGGCTCGATCAAATCGCGCGCAAACTTCTTCCTCTTGTACTCGATGGGTTCGGCAACGGCAGCAATAACACAGGCCGTGTGTCTTGAGATGGCTTTGGCGTAGGCGCGTCCGCGCGAGCCAGCACCGATGATCAGGATGCGAGGCGGCGAGGGTGATGACGAGAGGAGCTTTTTGGGCCGAATCGGTAGCGACGAGCAAGCCGAGCTTGGTGCATGAACGGGCGACGCGTCCGAAGCCACGGCGTTCGTGGTGTCAGCAGAATGCGGCATTGTGGTTGAGGCAACGAGGTCGAATGAACAGCAGATGGGTTATTGCAAGGCAGAGACTGTCACTGCTGTATGGGGAGGAATGAAGAACAAGAAGCCTGATGGGGGAGGAGTGCACGCTTATACGAGGAGAGAAGCACGAAAAGAAGGTTGGCTGGAGCAAAGGGTGAGCTTGAAGTGGAGTGGATAATCGGTGGGAGCTGATTGGAGAGGGGGACGTGGGGTAGCAGCTAAAGGGCGATCAGGCCGCCATGTGCAGCCCGTGCGCAACGACAGGAACAGGAAAGAAAGGGAGCCTTCATTCTTCAAAGACATTTATTCCCCTAATGACCTTTTCTGCCTTGCAACCAAGCTTCTTTTGTAACTCCTTGTCCTGTCCCCAAACCCGAGTCTGATCCAACGGCTCAATATTCCATCAGTCAAGTAGAAGCGGCATCTTCAACCTTGGGTCTTGGTGCCCTCTTGTGCCTCTTCTTTCTTCTGCTTGTTCGCGAACTCCAATTCGTCAATGCTTTCGTCGTCATCCATGTCAAAGAAATCGTCGTCATCGTCGTCGTCCATGTCAAAGACACTGTCGTCTTGTGTGACTTTCCTCGATGACGAGGACAAGTCCGATGGTTTGAGATCATCAGATTCCTTCGAAACCTTTGCCTGCGCCGACTTGGCAATCTTCTTTCGAGGGGGCTCGGCCTCGTCGTCGATTTCATCCGGGATATACATGGACTTTCTCTTCTTCCTCTTTTCCTTTTTCTCGAGGTTCTGCGTCGCCTCCTGGTGTATCTGGTTCAACCAACTCAGTTGCTTGACGACCTTTGCGTTGCCTTTGATACGACTCTGGGTGTTTTTCCGTCCGGCCTTCGTGCCACCAGAGCCAGAGGCGCGAGGCTTGGGAGGTTGGACAACCCTGGCAGCGGATGTGAGTTCTAGCTCAGAGTCACTACTAGACTTGTAGTGAACGGGCTCGTTCTCGAAGAAATCCTTGTGAAGCTTGTGTGAAAGGATTTCGCTGGCCCACCATCCGTAGTCTGGCTCGGTTTCATCTACCATGCGCTCGAGTATGGCCGCGAAAGCTTCAAAGCGCTCCGGATCGTCATCTCTGGTGAACTTGTTCATCTCGTCATTGTCGAATGTAGTGAGGTCCGTTTCCATCTTCCAGTGGCTGAATTTGGAAGTCAGAACCGTTACTCCAGCAAATCTTACTGAAGTGAACTTACAACTCTTGGATGATAGGAACGAAGACGCAAATGTGAAATTGACTCTGTTGCTGCAGCTGAACTTCCGTCGGGACCTCCATGGGCGGCCTGCATCTCACTGCTGGCCACATCTTGCCACCCTTGCAGATCATCAAGTATGCTTGCTCGCGTGCGTCTCGTTCTGCAGCCATTGTTGGTGACCCATGGGATTGGGGTGGAAGGAAGTGGGAGTTGTGAGTGTAGAAACTCTCTGAAGTGGTGGAGTCCGGCTGTGTAGTGGAGGGTGCGCGTTGAGGTGGGCGGACACTGCAAGAGGGAGTGGGGGGAATTCACCCAAAATGAAGACCCCAAGTGCTATTGGCTGATTTAAGACTGCGCAAGGCAGGAAGTGAACGATGACTAAGAGGAGGGTGAGGAGTCTAGGTGCCATCTTGCTCACGAGCATGATAATTTGGGCAGAAGGATTACCTAGGAAAGAGGTAAGACATGGACGCCGAGCATTCAACGACCTGCCTGTATATTAGGACTCATACTTGCCACAATCTTTAGCAAAAACCTCCCTATCTCTTCTTGCTCGGAGCTCAGGCTTGCTTTGGACCCTCTCAGAGATTTGTGCATTGCCGAGAGAGATATGTCCTTTGATTACTTGTAGTCGTGAATACCGTGCCTTAAATCGTGTAAGTTTGTCGAGTCTTGAAGCATGGCCCGTTTTTTGCAGCCTCTCCATCTCCTTGGATTCCTGTGCCAGCGAAGCGTTTTACCACAGACCTCGAATCTGCTTCCGTGAGCTTTGCCGGGAGGAACAAAAAGACCGGAACCACACAAACCTGCGATAGCCGCTGAGTGGGTGCCAAAGGATCGCCATCTCTTCTCGCCTGCGTCTCCGCTGTGTCCTGCCTTGCCATCGACACTGTTGCCGACGCAGTTGATGCGCTATCTCGGAATCTTCGAGGGGCCGAATTTTCAGCACTGACATCCCATCCAAGTGTCTCCTCTTCCTCTTCATAATTGGCTGGATCCCATCGCGCATCACCATCATCATGTTGCGGCACGAAGAGCGACTCGGTCTTCTCAGGCTGTGAGTACTGCTGTGCTGCCTGCTGCTGGGATTGCCCGTCTACGTGTGTCGATGGTCGCACTGCGGAGCCTGGGGCGCGACGCTGACGGGGTGCGGTGTGGGATGGCACAACAGGTGGAGGAGGCATCTCAGACGCGCCTCTAGTGCTGGCAGCAGAAGCTGTTGCACTTGTTGCCCGCGTTGAGGCGCGACTCGCCGAAGGCGCAGGCGTGTTTGTACTTATGGGTGGGTCTCCGACTGTCATAAGGGTGAATTCGCAGGTAACGCCCTGGATACCATAAGTGAACTGTAGTGGATATGTAGGGTGCGAATAGAAGGCCCGGATGGAACTGCGTAGTTGCGCAGCGTGCAGCACGATAGACTTGAAGTCTTTGACGCTGATGACTATGTGCTCTCTTTCAGCAGCAGAGAATACCTCAAAGTCATCGGTACTGAGTGAAACGGATGTTTGGAGAGGTTGCTTTAGAATTTCTGAACGGGGGTAGTCAGAAGGGTGTCGACGTTGATGATACAAGCATTAAATACCTCTGCCATTGGTGATTTTCTCAGTGAAGCTGGTATATGTGACACGTCCATTTTCTGTGTAGATGTCGAGCTGTTCCGCTTTGGGGCCAAAAAATTCAATAGCATCTTTCAGCGCCCCTGAGTGGATAGACCAGTGGTTTCTAGCCGATGGCCTGTCGAACAGGGCATGCACTACCTCATGAGGCTCATAGGTGAGCTTGTATGTCTTTGTGACGCCTTGAGGAGTTAGTTCAACGCTATCTCTCCGGGGCGGATGCGGTCACCTTGGTTGGACAGCATCTTGATAATCAGCCGACACTCTGCCTCGTCAGGATGGTCTTGTAGGCTGACTTGACAACGGTCGACAGTCGTGTCTTTGCCTTTAGGGTCCAGGATGCGGCCTTTGAAGACAGAGAGCAACGCCTGCGCTAGATATAAACAAGAAATACATAGAAGCCAATGAGTTGGTCGTACCTTGTTGTAGATCCGAAATGCAAAGCGACCATCGACGCTCGATTGGTTTGGGATGAAATCATATCGCGAAAAGAATTGAGAGTCCAGCGAAAAGGAAGCATAGGCAGTCTTGGACGAATTGAGAGCAGTGAGGGAAAGCTGACGGCAAGGAAATTATTCAAGGTTCGTTGAAATTTTGACAGCAGCAAGGACGTACTCTTTCGCGTCGTGCCTCGAGACCGACGGACTCGCTGAATTTGCTGAGACAAACGAGAGCGTCGTGCAGAATAGCTAGGGCCTCGGGCTGGAGCGAAAAGCAGAGGGAAACCATATTCAAGAAGCAAAGGGATGGTGGAACATGTGTAGTGGTTGCAGGGTGAGGTGGGAAGACGCGTTGGACGCACGGACCTACCTACCTACCTACGCGCTCCAGTGCATGGGTAGTACGTCATGGATGTCATGGCCGTTCGTCCCGCCTGTCGGCCTCATCCGTCCATCCCAAAACAACCACCCTTCAACCATCATGGCTGTGCCAGATCCTAGCCGCGTCGCCCGCGACGCTCCAATCCCTCCTGATATTACAGATGACGTCCTTCACATAGTCTGTGAGTTCCTTGCTAAGGATCACGATTTCGCTACCTTGTTCAACTGCGTGCTTGCCGGCAAGCGGCTCGCTACGCCTGCGATCAAGCAACTCTACCGGTAAGCCAAATCACACCCCGATATTAGCTGTCAAACTGACCAAATCCTTTCTAGCACCCACAGCGTGTGCACCTCTTTTGGGGGCGGCGACACTGAGAACCTCGAGCTGGCCCAGCAGCGCCTGGTCGTTCAGCGATGGGCAATTCTGTGGCGTTCCATCATCGCCTCTACTATGCATGAGACCATGTACCCCTATGCGCGATACGTCCGATCCCTGGACCTCCGCAACCTCTCCTACCTCCTCGAAGATCCCAAATTTGCTGGAACCAATGTTGCCAAGTCTGTCAATTTCCTTGCCTCACTTTTGGAATTAGTCTGGCTGATATACCAAGGTATTTCTTCGGTGGAAGCATGTCCAAGTTTCGCATCACAAGGCCCCGGCCCAATGCTCGTATCAACACGGCTGCCGTCTTGGAAGCAGTCGGAGACGCCATCACTGAGCATGCTCCATTGCTGGAGATTGTCTCTGGAGACGGTATGCAGACGCTCAGGTCGAAACATGACAGCTTGCTCACAAACTTCCAGTCAATAGCGATGAACTCATCAAGTGGGCCCCAAAGCTCTCGAATCTCCGTGCCCTGGAGCTTTGGTCTGGTGCCGCGTTGGACGATCCGCGGGCCCGCGAGGCGGTCATTGCCTCCTGTCCCAAGTTCACTGCCCTAAGCTTCTACAAATGGTTTGGACACAGAGCCTGTAAGTCTTCGCTCACTAATTTCCTCGCAGGTTCGATAAAGATGTCGATGAAAAGATGAGTCACTTCATCAGCGGCCTCACGTCTCCAAGTCTCCGCAGCTTCGAAGTCATTGGCAGCTCCGACATCAGCGCGGGTACCTACCTTGCCCTGAACTCCCACGGTCAAACCCTCAGCTGCCTGACCATGAACCTAAAGGCCACTGACTTGCCGCACCTTCCTTTGCTGAAAGGCTGTACTGCCCTCGAATTCCTGAGACTTGAGCTGACCCACGCCGGTGGAGGTCCTTCGCAGTCCGAGATGGAGAATTTCAACACGTTTCGCAATGACATGAGCGACTGGCTTGGTAACTGCAGGCGGCTCAGAACGCTAATCATAAATGGAGTGGATGCGGCTGCCGACATCATGACACCCGTCCTCGTCGACGAGAACCTCAAGCTTCACTCCCTGGACCTCGACTCATACAACGGCGGCGCACAGGAGCAATTCCACAAGGCACTTGCCTGCCAGAAGCACTTGGAGAGGCTCCGCCTTGATGGAGAACCAGACAACATGACGCGTGACGATGTTGATGCCTTCGCCAAGTCAATCGCCCAGCTCCACAACCTCAAGAGCCTCAAACTCTCCGGCGTGAGCGATTTTTTCCATGACGAGCACTTTATCACACTTGCCGAAAACCTCTCCCGGCTTGAAGAATTCTCTTTCACGGGATTGGGTGTGGGCGATGCCATCCTGCCGTCACTTGCCAAGGTTAGCAATCTGCGTCTTCTCAACATCTTGGCCATCAGCAAATTCAGCTACGATGGTCTCATCGATTTTGCGAATCAGCTGGGCCCAGGTAACCGCGGTATTGTCATGGCCGTCAACTCCGCCGACCCCTTTTACAATCTCGACGAAACCGCCGTGGGACACATCAACGACGAATTGCGCAAAAGGGTCGACGGCAAGCTGGAGTTCATGACTTTCAGAGGTGAGTTGCGGTATCTCCACAACCGACTTCTTAATCATCTCTTGATCGGCTACGTATTGCCCGTTCAGGGGAGTAGTGACGGTCGCGTCTACATCTATCCCGTTGTTGTTCTTCAACTTTGAGACGACCTCAACAAACCAAGAAACTAGCTGATCGCCATGCACCTCTGTGCACCAGATCCCGACGTGACCGACTTTGAAGCCTCCGACTCGGATTGAGTCGTCCTTGCGCGCCGACAGCCTCTTCGACGGGGAATAGCGAGGCTTCGATTATCGACCTTTTCTCTTTTTTGCATCACTGACTCAAAAGGAGCCTTGAGGACGGCAGGTCTAGGCTCAGTGGGAGCGGCGTACTTGGGGACAGGTTACGTTCAACGGGCGATCATCAAGGGATTGGGTATCGAGCATTTTGGGGTGGACCCATCAAGATCGCCATCAACGACTCTTTTCCTTTGCGTCAGGCGGCGACGGACAGGCGGGCTGGGTTTTATTTTCGTGATACCACAGGATTAGGAATGGGAAAACGGCGACATGGGCTTTGCCTTTCTCTCATCTCATGCTCCAAGTGTCATTGAACTGCTGTTTGATCAGGAAGCGTGAGAACGACGGCTTGGATGCTCCCTGTCCTCTCATTCTCCGTCATGTATGCGCCACACAGCTTTGACCACCACCCCTCGCTGCCTGCCTCGCTGCCTGCCCCCCTCTACTCACCACTAACACGACTTGATTCCCCGTAGACTCACTCTCCTTTCTACGCCCCCGTCCTAAGCGTCCAGTCCCAATCCAAGCCCCGTAGCAGCTCGGTCGACAGATCGGCGCCGCCGCTCCCGAGCAACGTGTCCATATTCTCAAACGCATTGTCGAAGTTGAGCCAGTCGGCGGACTCGTTGTTGAATTCACCGCTGAGCGATGATGCTGGCGTGTGCTCCGTCCCCGATTGAATGGCGGCTGGCGTGGATGCGGTGGTCGAGGCGAGAGGCGCGCTGGTACCGCCGCGCTCGCTGCTGATGGCGGGTTGGGGTGCCGCGGCGAGCATTGAGGGGACGGAGACGGGAGGGAGTGTTGGGATGGGCGGAGAGGCGCTCGCACTTTGCGAGGGGTCGAGGTTGACGGCACCGACGTGATGAGGTGCTCCAGGTACGGCCGGCGGCGCAGATGATGATGATGATGATGATGATGAGGATGGATCCGGTAGCGTTGTCGACGGCGGCATGCTGGCACCCGCGTCGCGGGAATGAGGATGGGACGCGGTGCCAGCTTTCCACACATTTGTCGCAGCAGTCCTGGACTCCTGCTGCTGCTGACGGCGGTTGGTCGATCGGTCTGCCTGCTTGAGGGCGGCGGCGCCCAGGTCTGCCATGCAGCCGGCAGTCCACCACGTGGCACGCAGCTTCTCGAGCAGCTTGCAGCAATTTTTGAAGTCTTCCTTGGCGCGGTTCTTGTGACCTTGCAGCTTGCTGCGGCGGAATTGGCGGTATGCGACGGTCATGGCGAGGGCGAGAGCGTAGGGGACTATGGGGAGGGGAGGGAGGTCGCTGGGGAACTCATTGCTGAGTATTGATATTACGCGCACGGCCGAGAGGCTCTGACGCACCGACGAGGGCGTGGATCGTACCGGGTCCGTGATGGATCTGGACTTGTGGGAAGCCATAGCGACGGCGTGGTAAAAGAGCTCGAGAGCAGCTAGAACATGTGTAAGCATGATCCATATTAGAAACTTGTAATGGCTGTGACATTCGTACCAACAATGGGACCCTTGAGCTGGTCACCAATCTCCCCTATTATATCTTCGAAGCCCGGAAACACGTCCTCCAACCCAGTGATTGAAGGATCGCAGCCTGGCCTGTACAACTCGATGACGCGGTCGAGAATGGCAGCCAAAACCAACCAAATGGCAAAAGGCGTCCGTCTCCTCTCTGGCTTTGCGGTCCAGTTTTCCAACTGGTTGTCCCGCTCGTGCATGTACTGCGGTCTCCCGTGGATTGTCGCGTTGATCTTGTCCAGAGACCAGAGACACCAAAAGAGTTTTTCCATGGCCTCGCTCTTTTCGTTGTTTTGCTGGCGCCCAAACTGTAGGCCGATTGTGTGCGCATGATGTATGGCTTGCACCAGGTGCATTGAAGCTGCGTCTGCACCGTCGACGCCTTCGCTGTAGAGAGATATCAGTGTCAAGACTTGGATGATGGTAATGCGGTCCTTTTCCAGGTTAGCATGCAGGCCAGCCACAATGGCCGCGTAGAGCTTTTTGGCAAACTCCCGCGGCGCAAGGAGGTTTGGATTGTTTGACAAGTAAAGATGATGTGCGATGCCCTCGTGTCTGCTGGCGACGAGGCACATGGCCTGCAGAAGCATTCTAGACCCATCTCCGCTGTGTTTGCGATCATAGAAGGTCTTTTGGTCAACGACTGGGAGCAGCGGATTCACATATTCAAAATATACAGCCAGCAACACATCTGCACTTTGTGCATCTGGCATGGTGGAGACTCCGACTGCATCCAGATAGGACTGCAGGGCACTTTTGACGAGTGACTCCTCGGCATTTTGGACCGTGACGTTGGGAGGGGTGCCATTCTGGTCCTTTTCGGTGGTGGATCCCTCAGTTTCATGAGTGGTCGTCACCCAGCCACCTACTTTTTCGCCCGAAATGGGTTCGCGGATGTGACCACTCATGACAGCTTCCGGACTAAGATAGCCAATGAACCTGGGAGGCGGGGCACGACGGCCATCATCGTGGCCACGACCCATCAGGTCGACAGGATGGCCTGGTGGCCTGACAGCACTCGAGCCTTCAGCCGCTGCGCTGCTGCTTTCCTGTGCATCTTCGGTAGCTTCGGTAGATGCACCTCCAGGGTTGGTAGAGGCATGATCGTCGTCTTCATCAAAAGTGTGAATGCAACGCTTCTAGGATAAAGTTAGCACGCGAGTCCAGCCGAGGTTCAACAGACTGACTCTGCGCTTCTTGCAGCTGTCGCAGGCCTTGTGGACGCGCTTGCGCTTTCTAAATAAATCGTTGTTTGCGGCAAACTACCTGGCAGATCAGTTTCGGGCAATGCGACTTGGCAAAGAATCGGCGCACGTACAGTGATCATGCTCGACATGGTGGGACAGATGAAATCAGAAATTGGTTGCGTTAGATCATTGCGTGGCAGCGGCCGAGTTTCCAAACATCATGGCATTCGGGATTCTTTGGCGCCGAAGCAGGCGCAAACCTTGGGCTGTGCTGAAGAGCAGCGGAGAGCTTCAACCAGGAGAGAGACGCGACCTACGGAACCCGACGTCACGTGTTGGATGCCCGCCGCGCGCTTGACTCAAAAGGGCGAAAGAGATTGCTAAGCGAACCAGCGCAATTGGTGGCCGTTGGGGCCTGCATGCAATTGGCCCTTCCATGAATCCATGAATCTTTGAACAACCGGCGTAACCCAACGTAAGTCGCTCAAATAGCAAAAGCTTCACTTTACGCTCGTGGCGCTGCTCCATGGCTAAGTATCTCCAAAACTATTACTTGGTCCTCGCTGCACAGCTGATTTCAAGCAGCTCCCTGAATGCTCCGTGGTAACGACGGTTCCTTAGGTACATCCAAGGTCGGTGATGAATGCTGAGGTCCCTAGGTGGACTTGTCGTGATGTGAACGAATGGTCCATGGGTCCAGCCACACTACCACAGTACCAGGTATTGCCGTTTCTTTGGCACTCACTGTAGCTCCCAAGTTCAGCAAAGAAAGCGGTCCGGCTTCGGGGAACACTTTTCATGTCGTCAACACCGGACATGTTCTGGTGGATGAGGTGTCTGCTCGAAGCATTCTCAGTGACGCAACCACGGCACGAGCCCTGATTTTTGTTCTTCCAAAGGGATGGGGAAAATATCCCCGAAACTCAGCCCCTGCCGCGACCCCTCAGGCCTCTACCAATGCCGCTCCCTGCTCTTGATGCCGCCGTCTGTCGTGCTGTGCCCCGGACACCACCCTGACCACCAACGCCAACGTACGTCGACGTGGGCCGTCCAGAGGTTGAGGTACTGCTTGCGCCAGCTCTGCCTCTTAACCCACCCCTCCTGCCCCTCGTTCCAGTTGCACTGGTGGGTCTGGCCGCTGCCTCTGCTCTCCGCCTTTCGTCTTCTTCGGCCTTGCGCAGGGCAGCCTCCCGACGGACCACCTCTTCACGCTCGCGGCGCTCTGCTGCTTGTCGTGCAGCCAATTCGTCGGCTTCAATGTCGGCCATATCTTGCGAAGCACCTTGCCAATTGGGGCTCAGAATCAGACGTTGGTTGTGTTCGGTCGCAGAGAGTATGCGGGTCCAGGTGTGGAGAAGAGTGGAGGCCGAGTTTACCGTGTGATGGACAGTCTGTTGGGTGGGTTTTCAGCAATGGTATTCCACGGTCTTGATTGAATGGTTCGGCCTTACGTTCATGTTGCTGCGCGCTTTTTCCAGGCTCTCAACGACGCCCTCTATGACTTTGTTGACTGAGCGGACCTGGCCCAGTTCCCGTTTCAATGCGGCCTCTCGAGCTTCGTGTGTAGTATAACGCGATTCTGTGCGCTGGTGCGCTGGTTGGTCTGGCGACGCCGAGGGCGATGCATGTGGGTCTGCAAGCGCGACCTTGGACTTCCTCGCAGCAGGCGCAGGAGTGTCGAAGTCGATTTCCGAGTCTGAGAGAGCGTTGTCGGCCATGTTGGAGCAATGCTGGGACAGATGACGAGGGAGTCGGCAATGTTGAGGGGCGTATAGCTGGAGAAATGCAGCGTGTCTATGATGGACGTGCAAAGCACCCACGGTCGCGTAAATAACACGCCTGCGGTTTGAGGGGCGCTCGGACCACATCGGCCAGCCTCCCACATTCCCGTCCGGTGCTGCCACGACCAGCCCAGCCTGCGACACCATCCCATCTCCGCACCCTTCGCCATCCTTGCATCTCACCTTCCGCCTACACCCTACACCTCACCTGCTGCAACACCTCCTCCTGCTTTCAGACGTCAAAACCCGCGGCCCTCCCCTCAACACCGGACGGTTGACGCTGCCGCATCGCCATCATCTGCGTCCAGTCCGCTGCTAGCCCCGACCGCGTCGTCGCCGCGTTTGTTTAGATCCCGGCCGCAAACCGCTGGCCCGTCAGTTGGCGCAGCCATTCTTCCACTCGCATCGCCCTGAGTCGCTGCTCAGAATGGCTGCCACTCCTCCACTTCTCGAGCGTATTTCTACGCCGCCTGCGCCAGCCCGCGGTCCGCAGTCTGATGACTGGGAGCCATACCGTCGTTCACGCCGAGTCGCCGCACAGCGCGACAGGCACTTGCAAGACCTTCAGACTCGGCCCTCTGCCTCCCCTCAAAAATCAACCGCCTCATCTGCCCGGGCCTCGACACCTCTCGGCAGGCGCACCTCGCCGCACTCCTCTCAGACCATCTCACCTCCATCTTCACCACGCTCCCCCATCAAGCGCACAACCACCAGCGCCTCCAACTCCGACGCCGACCCATTCACCACCAGTCCCAAGGAAAAGTCCTCCAGCCTAACGGCCGGTCCCATTCTACCAACCCCCGCCAAGACGCCCGGCAAACGGAAGGTGTCCCAAGCGGCATTTGGCTCAACTGCCCGCGTGCTGTTTCACGATCGTCCTGCAACCATTGACGAAGTCATGCCTCCCAAGACCGCTCGCAAAAAGAAGCGCGCCGGCTTCTCGTTGGCCAGCTTTTCCGAGTCCTTTGAATGCGACGAGTCCAGCAAGATTGAAATTTACACGGATGGCAAGGAAAGAGTTCCGAGCTACAGCAAAGAGGAGGACAATCCATTCGTCACGCAACCTGGCGAAGCGCGCCGCCCCAAGCCCGGCCCCAGCTCAAAGAAGCCCAAATCTGACCGCGACGAAAACATGGAACGCCGAGCCCGCAACGGAGAGGGCCTCATTCACGTCTTCCGCGGCAAAAAGTTCTTCTCCGAGTTCACCGACCACGACAGCGACGTCGACGAAGCCGAAAGCCCTCTTGGAGGTAGCCCCGTCCGTCGCATAGCTGCCTCGTCTACGGCTCCCCGTCGCCTACTCCGCTCCTCGATCAAGCCGCGTCTGCTCTGGCCGAACGAGGAGCAGCAAGCCGCTCGAGAGCACAGCTCCAAATCTGGCGAAGAAGATTCCACCGACATTGAAGCTCCCTTCAAGGTCAACTCCGGCACGCACTACCAAGTCTCTCGTGGCCACGGACCCACATTCCACGAAGAAGCGAGTCCGACCGTTCCTCAGCAGGGCATTCCTACGTCTGAGACCCCGGCAAAGCAGCGATGCATGGACTTTGCCACGCCTCCGCCCACGCGCTCAACTCGTGCCTCGACCAAAAAGGACGCAGTCGCTGATGCTGGTCCATCTCCTCAACAGTCGCCTAGCCGCACCTTTCGCGAGGACGCCCAGGCCCTCGACGTCACGCTTTCTGTACCCAAGAAACGCAGCCCATTCGACGCCTGGCGTCGCACCAAATCGGGCTCTGGTTCGACCGCCAAGAGGGAGGGCGAGCTTCTTGAGGCCACGGGCGCCAAGAGAACCAGGAGCGCAACGCATGCGCATGCGTCAAGGTCGACGCAGTAGGCTACGGCCTCACAACCCCCTTTCGGGTGGAGACGTGTGTAGACGGGAGATGACATCGCCGCGCTATATACTCTTCACTTCCAAGACTCAATAACGTCTCATCAAAAGCGGCATCAATGTTTTTTACATGGTGCCTTTTTGACCGATGCACACCCACTTTGATCGAAAACGGCTATGACTTTCGTGTCGCAGGTCGCAATCACCCTTCACTATTCTCATCGACGCCGTCTTGGTACCCAACACTTGAGCATTCTCGACTTGTCATTTGCACAGCACCGGTCCGGCGTTTTCTCATAATTTTCTCTTTCAGGATACAGTTCAAATTGGGTCGGTCAATTCGGGCAGGCTCTCTTTGGTGTAACGAATCTCCTTGATTGCTTGCCCCCTGCTTCGCTGCACCGTCACCCATACTGGATTCTCCTTGCCCCATCATACCCGTCTGCAAAGGATTCCCCACACAGCACTCTTCTCCCTTGCGTAACCTTCTACCCTTCTCTTTTGCTCCTTTGTCGTCGCGTTGGCCGAAGTTGGTTGATCGCGCTCTCTTCGAATTGCGCCATTACGACTCCCTTGGCTTAAAAAGTCTTGATTTTGCACGCGGTCGAGTGCACGCGCAAATCCGCATTGGATGCGCGTTGGATAAGCAAAAACCGTCCGTCAACAACCAAAAGCTTTGCCTGCACTCGATCACACAATACGACAAAAGCACCTTCTTGCTCCAACCTTTTCAACACAGACTGCACGACATTACCGAGCGCGTTTTGCTTCAGAAATCAATTTGCTCTTCACTTCTTTTGTGCGATTTCTTCCGGATTGATGAGTTAGGGAAAGACGACAGCAGATGGCGCACTTCTTCCCTCGTGTTACGTTTTTTACCACCACTACCCCTTTGCTTTTTCTGGAATCGGTCGGACCCTCGGGTCTGGAGGAGTCAAATGCAAGGCTTTCGTTCGGATCAAGTGGCGCGCTTCTCGGGATGAGGTTGCGTGGCTGACTTGACAGTAGATAGAATGCCAAAGCGCAAGTAATGCCGCTTGGCTGAGTAGGTAGATGAAATCAGAATTCGACATCACAACAATTGCGCATCGTTCATTGAACTTCCCAAACGTGTCCCAAATACTCTCATGGTGTCTTTTGAAGACCCTGCGACTTCTCTTCCAAATCGACGTGGCTTGGATGCTTCTCGCCCTAGTCAAGTTCACGATCCTCTCCTCTTCTACTGCATCTCCTCTTTCACCGCGTCTTCAGGCAGATGCTCCTTCATCGAATACTCTGTGCACACGTTACGACATGATAGTTAGATTGAGGCGTGTATGCCACATCTCCGCCCCTTTGAATACGTGCTCGCTCGCTCATTGACTCACGAGCAGACCGGAGGGGATTAACTGGCGCAGGACATGCACGATGGATGGATGGATGGATGCCATGGCGTTGACACAAATGACACGAGCCTCCTCAGCCCTCGAAGCACACACCGAGCACACCGAGCGAGCAAAAACGATTTGACAGACCGCCACGCGTTGGTCCGTTCATTCCTTCGATTGATTGATTGACTAAGCCATCGAGCTACCGATACCAATACAGATACAGATACCACCAACACTACAGCTGCCTTCCATTCCATCCCTACCACTATCCGTCTGTCTGTCTGTCTGTCTGTTTGGTCGTCCACCATTCGTCCACACAGTCCGAGCCAGTCTGTTTACCGAACAGGAAAGGATGCCTCGGGGGAGGGAAAAAAAAAAAAAAAGATTTGGGACTATACCGCACGCACGCACGAACGTACGCAGGATGATTGTAACCGAGCACGAGACCGACATGAGATGATGATGATGATGATGATAATGACGATGATGATGGTACTACTACGGGGTAACTAGGTAGTTGGGCGAGTTAAGGAAAAGGAATGCGCATGAGAGAGGAAAATGCTGCGGGAGTGGTAAAGCAGAGAGGAATGCAAGAGAGAAAAGGCGAGAAGATGCCGAACAGTAAAGGGACAGGAGCCCGCCGGATGCAAAGGAGAGGCGGATTTTGTGGCTTTTTGCTTTTTTGTTGCATTTCTCGACGACGCGATGGTGGGTGTGCTGCTGCCCTGGGCAAGGCGCTTCGCTCGCTCCATGACTGGGCGACCATGGTCGTTGGATTAGGCAATGGCAATGGCGGACACGAACGATGGTTGGTCAGCAGGTGGCAAGGAAGGCATCATGTCAGATCAGATGCCGCTTGCTCGCTGCCTGCCTGTCCAGTATGCCTTCCATTCTCCTTCTCTTTCGCCCGCCACCACCACCACCATTACTATCCACTCCGTCACAAGAACCGTCATCACCGCCCCCCTTTTCACCACTCGTCCAATGAGAAAGGGCACTGAAGAAGCTCCGGACAGCGTGTCAGTCGCACCAAAGCGGCAGAGGTTTTTTCCGATTAGTCCCAGCTCTTCTTGTGACTCGGGACGCCCATCCATCATCATCACCGCTTGGTCGGTCATGCCCGCTTGCTAGCTGGCTGGGGTTTAGAGCTGTGGCGGCTGATCGAGTGCGGCCCAATCAGGCAGGGGGGCCGGCGGATGGGTGTGTGAAGGCATGGCCACGGCGGCGACAGGCCAACTCTGCGCAATTGGCTGAGAAGGGCTGGAGCACAAAAAAGAATCACTACTAGCCAAGCTCTCAGCTCCCGTCTCCGTGTCCTTGCCACTGCGGTCGCCGCTTCATTCAGCTCTTGTCGCGGCTGCGATCGGGCTGCTGCTGCTTTTAGTCTTCTCTGGACGCTTGTGCGTCGACTTCGCGGGTCGCTGCGTCTGTCGTGGATATTGTCGACTCAGAAGCGGCGTATTCCGGTGCGCTGACGAATGTTGTTGCACCAGTTTCGTCGCTGCCGTGGTGGCTGTGCTGGGACCTTGACGACGACGCGTCTGTCTTGCGAAAGGGTTCAGAGGCGCCGCCGGTCACAGTCAGATATTTTTGCTCGTTATCGGATGCTGGCATGAGGGAACCTGTGACCGGAAGTTTTTGGCCAGCTTCCGGTGATGTGTTTTTGTCGGAGGCCTCGTTGGTTGGAGCTGTCTGAGGTCCTGGGCTTTTGGCTTTTGTGACACCACTCTGTGTTCCATATGTCGGCTTGGGCGTCAATTTCTGGAGGGGCGCGTTTGGCGCTCGTTGTCTGCCCGCTGGTGGTGTGCTGGAGCCTGAGTGGGAGGAAGCATTGCTGCCTTTCTGTGTCTTTCCTTTCTTTCGCGTGCAGAAGGCAAGGCATGTGGCGGATTCGTCGCTGCTGGATGCTTCTGAGTGGTTCGGTTTCGAATTTCCAGCACCATCCACTTGATCAATGATGGTATCATTGCCTTCATAATTTCCGTTCGAGGACTCGGGGGCCTTGAGGAGGAGCTCGTCGTCTGATGCTTCCACTGTTGTGCACTCTGAGTCTGCATGTCGCCGACTGGAGGTCTGCTTCGTCCAAAGCATGAGATATTTGCCTCCGTGGGCCAGGAGTTCTTGGTGTGTGCCTCTTTCAATAATGCTTCCCTCATTCATAACCAATATGAGGTCCGCATCCATCACGGTTGAGAGTCTGTGCGCAACGACAAAGGTTGTACGGCCTCTGCTCAACCTCCGGAACGCCTCTTGAATTTGAACTTCAGTCTCTGAGTCGACTGCAGAAGTGGCTTCATCCAAAAGGACAAGCTGGGGGCTCTTTATGAGCACGCGAGCAATGGCAATGCGCTGAAGCTCGCCACCGGACAGCTTGACTCCTCGCTCGCCAACCTTTGATCGGTACTTGTCCGGAAATGTCATGATTTTGTCGTGGACTGCAGCAGCGCGGCAAGCATCGTAAATCTCCTCGTCTGTGGCGTCAAGGCGGGCGTATCGAATGTTTTCCATTATGGACAGATTGAACATGGACGGATCTTGAGGCACGACTCCCATGCTCTCGCGCAGACTGTCGAGCTTGACGTGGCGAATGTCCTGACCGTCGATTTGGATGCTGCCTGGGCTCACATCGTAGAACCGCATCAATAGTTTGAGTGTCGTGGATTTTCCGGAACCTGTCTCGCCAACAAGAGCGATTGTTTGGCCCGGTTCGGCGGCGAAACTGATGTCTTTGATTGCCGGTTTGCGTTCGTCGTAGGCATAGCTTACATTCTGGAATTCGACTCTTGCCTCATTGACATGGAGGTCAGGAGCGTCTGGTTGTTCTGGCACGCTGCTCTTGGTTTGGAATAGCTCCAGCATCCTCTCGGCGTCGATCAGATCGGAAGACAGCTTGTTGTAACAACTCGCAAGTCTAGAAAGAGGGCTCGAAAGTGTGGCCCAGTACGACATGAGCATGACGAAGCTGCCAACGGTTGCAGTACCCTCGGAAATGCGGTAGGCGGCCAAGAAGCTGACGACGAGAAGACCCAAGAGCATGATGAGGCCCTCGACCGCAAAAACAATGTTGTAGAAAAAAATGTACCGAACGTATGCGTCAATGTGCTCATCTATGGCAACACTGAGGCGGCTCTCTTCGTGCCCGGCGCGATTGAAATAGGCGACGGTCTGCCAGTTACTGACAGACTCGTACAGGATCTTGTTCTCCTTGACATATTTGTCCACCCAGCGTCGGCGGCCCGTTCGGTTCAATGTCGTAAGTTTGATGGCCGTCCAGATGTAGGTGACAGCTACCACGACCACGGTGAAGGCCAGATAGCCGTCAAAAAGATTCGCGAGGTATACAAAGACGACAACCAAATCGATTAGTAGAGGCGCCGTGTCGACGAACAAGTACTCCACGAGAGAAGTGAGGGAATGGCCTTGCTCTACCGATTTGAGCAGCTCGCCAGAGCTCTTGTCGTTGTGAAAGTCCATGGAAAGCCCCATGACGTGTCGAAAGGCAGCCACAGTCAACCGCGAGTAGGCAAATTGTGTCAAAAGACACTGGACGAGAACCATTACGCCGTCAACACCCGCTCTTGATTTCAGGACGCGTAGTCCAATCCAGATGGAAATTTCCTTCCAAGGAACGTGATGGGTGCCGCGGTCCTCGGTCAGTTTGTTGGTGATGATTCCAATCTGGCGCGGTATCAAGAGGTTGAAGGCACGCTCTGCCAGTATGCATAGCGTAATTATGAAGAGGTAGAATTGCATCTTCCGATTCCTGGCTGGCCAGATAAGGGGAAGAAATATGAAGAACTGCTTGGTATATCCCCACCAACCCCCTTGATCGAGCACTCTCTGGCGCAGCTTTTCTTGTGTCTTTTTCTTTTGCTCTTCCTGTTCTTCCATAAAGCTGTCCTCACGCTCTTCTGTTTCAGTCTCTTCAGTGGTTTCTGTCGTGCCATAGTTCTTGCAGTCTCTTTGCGTCTCGGCCGTGCCGTTTGCGTCGGCTCCGAGCAAAGGCTGGTTTTCTTCATCGGCGCTGGAAAGTTTTCTCTTGCAGGTCCACTCAATCTTGATGCCGAGCATCGATAGCGCGAAGACCATCAAGATTCGCGATATTGCAACAGCCCTTTCGAAGACGTGGAAGGCGCTCTTCTCGGTCTCAACGGTGTCCGACAAGACAAAAACGGTGATTTCGAGCGCAAGTGCGGTAGCCCAAGTCCCAGTATAAGGCAACCATCTTGGCGTTGTCGAATCCACCAGAATGAGAGACATGATGCCCCATACTAGAATTGAAGAGAGGACAAATATGACTTTGGTCTGTCCGGCCCACCAGCCGCGCTGGACTAGACTGCGGACAACGTACGCCGCTGCTTCACCAACATATGTGAAGATGGTCAAGACTACCAGTGACTGGACGAGGAAGCGCCATTTTGGCAGCACCGCTCCTTCTTTGGGCGGTAGTCGTAGAGCAAAATCGAAAATGACAAGTCCCACGAAGCATATCACCAGAAGAAAGGGATAGAGTTGGCGGATGATTCCCAGGGCCTGAGCTTCGTTGGAAAGAGATTCCATGGTAAGGTGTGCTTGGGTCGGTCGAGGATGTCGCCGGAGATGGAAGACCAGAGGTTTATGAGAAAAGGAAAAGGGAGGTTGCTAGGTCAATTGTTTGGCGGCGGCAAACATGGGTCGGTTGGACACGGGCGAGAAGGGCTGTATGGAGCGAGAGTAGGAGTTGGTTAGGTATCAAGTCAGGAGAAGGATTGCGGCGAAGGTCCAGCGGTCCTCGATATGAGGTGAGGCTCAGAGCTGGTGTCTGTGCGGCAAAGGGCAGCTGCAGAAGCACATGCGCGACAGGCGGGTAGAGACTTCTCTTTTGCTTGCCACAGCGGCGTTGGCATGCGTCGAAGGCAACGACGCCCGAGGTCAAGAGTTGCAGTTAATCCGGAGAGCTGGGGCAGAGGCACAGCCCCTGACGCCTAAACGCCTCGAGGTATAAGCTTTTGGGGTCCAGTACTGTGCGGTCAGCCAGGCGACAGGGCCTCAGGATGGCCGCATATCCAGCGAGAGTGGGTTGCGGAACGCGTTTATAAGTTGGAATCAAAATTCCAACACAGGACCGAATGCCCGGTGGACAGTTGCTCCGCACGGGCTCCGGCACCCATGAAGGCTGAGTCATCCGAGATGCGCGCACATGGTGGACATGGGCAGAATGTCGTACCGAGCAGCGATGCAAAGGAGGAACCGGAAGCACACGGTGGTACAGCAGCACATCGTCCCTCGCTGCGAGCGAGCCAGTCAAAGTCAGCCTTTACCGCTCCTCTGTGCCTCTGACAGCCTGCTTTTCGCCCTGCATACCACTAATAAGCAGCCACCCATCGGCGTTTGTCGTGGGCCAGGTGACTTTTATAGGCGCCACTGGCAAGAGATGTGCATGACAGCCTTGCTCTGACTTGATGGCGGGTCCCGTGGCTGCGGGGGATTGCATTCATCACAACCCCCTCGGCCGCAGCCTGAATGGAGCTTTTGCTTGCTTTTTCTCCCTTGAATCTTTTTTCGGTCGTCGACTTGTCGGTAGGGCTGAGCTGAGTAGCGCCTCCGTCCGTCATCGGTCAAGGCATATCCATGCGTAACCGTGGTCCCGAGCTCTTGCCATTTCTTCGTAGCAGCTTAGAATACAGTCCATGTGGCTCCAACGCCTCTTCGTTTTCGCCTCGGCTGCCGGACACTGTATAGGCTGCTGTGCTCCGGGCCCTGCACAATGACGGATAAACGAGGCCGGTCGAGGGGGTGCTGCGACATGCTGGCGGCTTGGATGGACACAAGGCTGGCGGTGATTCAGAAAGTCAGAGGGAGGACAGAGCAGAGACTTGAAAGGCATGGGTCGTCTTAAGTGGAACATTGTTGCGGCTGCCTGAGGTCTGGAATACCGGCATGTCTTGCATGTTTGGGCATCGAGCACGTGGAGGACGAGACCTGTCACTGTAGCTAGCCGGCCGCCTTGCGGCAGAAAAGGTGACGTGCATAGGGGAAGCGTTCGTGGCATATCATCATGGGTAGAGCGGGCTGAAGAGAGACGCTGGCGAACCAAACATGATCGGCTGGTCCGGGTGGGTTTATTCGCTGGCCCAGTATCATGATGGCGGCCGTGGCGATGGACCATGCTCAATCACCAGATTGAGCCGCCGTGCATGTAATCGTCGAATCCCATTAGCAATGCAGGAATGTATGTCGTTGTTTGGCTTGGCCATGACCGTTGCATCCCTGCGAGCTTGAAGACTCGGAGCCAGAGCTCCCTTCTCTCAACGTCTTCCACGCTACTCTGATCGGGACTAGGGACCTTGTCCTCAACGACCGGAACACATGGTGATACGACGTCCCGAGCGCAGGATCGCACTGTCGTGTGTTGTATGCCGCAGTCGGCCGTGTGTCGCATAACACGCTCCAAGGTTTTGATGTTGACACTCTTTTTCTCCGCTCCAAACGCCTGGCTCGATCGCGTCTCGTCAGTGCCGTCTTCGCAAGGGCCAAAGAGGATCAAGGACATGTCGACGAGGCATTGATCCATGCATCTCCAGGTCATGATGCGGCGCAGCATCGGAGCAGCCGTGAGCTCTAGGTGTGAATGGCGGGGCTGGCGGGGCACCGCCGACCGGAGTCCTTAAAGCAACCGTCTGATGTCACGCCGGCAGCTCCACCCACACCACCTCCCCGCAATCTCTTGTTCATTTCCCCGTGGGCCTTTTGGCTAGGTACCTATTTCACCTGCCTTCTCCGCACCTTGATGGTTGTACTAAGGCCCAAGAATCAACCACCCGTCCAGTTTTGAGTCGCACGACTGCCCCACCATCGCCATGGAAGTACCGACTGCGAGTACGCTGAAGGACATCTATCCCGAAGACGCCATTCCTGTGCAGCAGAAGCGCTGGGAAAACCTGCTCAGCAGCTTCAAGACCCAGTATGGACGCCCTGCCCAATTCGTGTCTCGTAGCCCAGGACGTGTCAACATCATCGGCGAGGTGGGGTCCATTCATCCGTTGTCGCAATCAACAATGCTGATTCGATCCAGCACATTGACTACTCACTCTACGAGGTCCTGCCCATGGCTGTGACCGCAGACGTTCTCCTTGCCGTCGCAGTTCGTCCCGCTTCTGAGGGTCCTTTGGTCCGCATAGCCAATGTCAACCCCGAAAAGTTTGGAACGCGCGAGTTTGAGATACCGAGGCAAGGCGAGATCCCAATTGATGCCACCTCACACGAATGGTCCAACTACTTCAAGTCTGGCTTGCGCGGCGCATCCAAGCTCCTGGCGCAGAAGAAGGGCACGGCAGACTTTGCCTCGGTAGGGATGGATATCCTGATGGATGGAACCGTGCCGGCGGGTGGCGGTCTGTCGAGCAGCGCCGCCTTTGTCTGTGCAAGCGCGCTGGCTGTCATGAAGGCAAATGGCGAAGAAAGGGTGGACAAGAAGGAGCTTGTGGAGCTCGCCGTAGTGTCGGAGCGCGCCGTCGGCGTCAACTCTGGAGGGTCAGTCTTCTGGATTCCTAATCTGTTCCTCACTAACGTGCCACACAGCATGGACCAATCCGCTTCTGTCTTTTCGGGTCGTGGCAGCGCTCTCTACGTTTCTTTCAAGCCTGAGCTTTCTGCGAGGGCCATTTCATTCCCGCATACCAACCCGGAGCTTACCTTTGTTATCGCGCAGTCTTTTGTGGCCGCGGACAAACATGTCACTGCGCCGGTCTGTTATAACCTGCGCGTAGTCGAGTGTTCTCTGGCGGCAGCCTTCTTGGCCAAGATCTTTGGACTGAAGAAGCCTCTTCCCAAAGACTCGTCCCCTCTGGGCGTCAGTCTCCGTGGCTTACATGACGCGTTCTTCGAGGAAAAGGAATCTAAGGCCAACAACAGCGCAACACCGTTGGCAGAGTTCCAACAGCAGCTTGAGGAGCTCGTCCGCATCACCGGGGAGTATTTGCCGCAAGAGGAGGGCTACACACGTGAGCAAATCGCTGAGATTTTGGACATTTCCGTCGACGAGCTGAACCAACGCTTCACTTCCCAATTTCCTGTCCGTGCGGAACGCTTCAAGCTGCGCCAGCGCGCTCTCCACGTTTTCAACGAAGCCATTCGCGTGGGCAAGTTTTTGACGCTTCTCGACGATCCGCCAGAGCCCAAGGATGGCAACACAAAGGAGCTGCTGCAAGATCTCGGAGCATTGATGAATGAGACCCAGGAATCGTGTCGCAATCTCTACGAGTGCAGCTGTCCGGAGCTCGACGAGCTGTGCGAGCTGGCTATCGGTGCCGGCGCATTGGGAAGCCGTCTCACAGGTGCTGGCTGGGGTGGCTGCAGTGTACACCTCGTACCGAAGGACAGGGTGGACAAGGTCCGGGAGACGTGGATCAACAAGTACTACAAGAAGAAGTTCCCCAACATCACAGATGAGAAGTTGGAGGAGGCGATCGTGGTCAGCAAGCCTGGATCTGGCAGCTCAGTGTTCAAGGTCACAGGAGACGGTGTGCTCTAAACCATTGGCCCCTGAGCAATGCCCTCGAGTATGCCCCTTTGCATCAGCCAGCTCTTGGATTGTTCCAGCGTAGTACATAATTAAACTTGCTCATACGAACAGAATGGCGGCAGCACCGCGTGTCAAAATTTGCTATTATCTGATGACCCAGGCCTTGCCGCGCCTCCTATAGCCCCAACGCCAATTTTCAATGCCAGCGACATTTTCCCTTTTCCACTTCTCAGACCTTTGCCCACAAGCTGAGCACACCTTTGGCATACTCGACGATTTCGTCACCACCCAGTTTGCTCTCGCCGTAAAGACGGTCCACGAACGTGATTGGGACCTCGGCGACCGAAAAGCCCATTGCCTTTGCCCTGACCATCATTTCCATTTGGAAAGTGTATCCCTTGCTCTCAGTGCTCGTGATGACCTTCTGTAGCACCTCCTTCTTGTACAACCTGAAGCTACCAGTCAAGTCGCTGACGCCGGGCCTCAGGACGGTGTCAGCAAACAAGTTGGCACCGCGCGAAACGAACTTGCGCTTGAGGTCCCAGCCGTAGACGCCACCGTTGCCGGCGTAGCGGGTACCGGTGACAATGTCGTAGTTGCGCGTCTTTTGCACGCGCACCATCTCGGCAATGAACTTGGGGTGGTGGCTGAAGTCGGCGTCCATGATGATGACAAAGTTGCCCGTCGCAAACTGCAGGCCGTGCACGTACGCGGTACCCAGGCCAAGCTTGCCGGCGCGCGGCTTGAGTATGACGCGCGATGGAGTATACGCCGCCTGGAGCTGCGTGGCGACCTCTTGCGTGCCATCGGGTGAGCCGTCGTCGACGATGATGAGCTCCCAGTCGAGGTTGCTGGGGGATTGTTGTTAGCCTTTGGAGGTGGTCATTGTTGTTTCGACGTCGCCCTTACTTTTCGGTAAAGGTTTTGGCGAGCAGCCAGGTTATGATGGGCAGGTTGCGGCGCTCATTGTAGGTGGGCAGGATGACGGAGTACTTGTTGCTCTTAGAGGCCATGGCGGTCTAATGGGTCGTGAAGTAGTGGCTGCGGGCTGGCGTGGTTCGCAAGGACTGCTGCGGAGGATAATGAGCGGACGGCGACTGAAATTGCGATCAGGGAGCCAGGGGGAGCTCTGGCTGGATTGTCATCCAAAAGTGTTGAAGCTGGACAGGGTTGAGCACAAGCAGCAAGGGACGGGAGCATGGAAGGTGTCCCGACACGTGATAGGCTTCTTGTGCCAACTGAAGCCACCGGCAGGCCCCGCCAGTCGGGTGGCATCCCGCCGTCGCAACGGTCAACTACGAGCCACCTTCACAACCGCCTTCACTCCACTTTGTTTCTCCATTTGATTCACACGCCCACTGCATGTATGCCTTGACACTCCTCGTCGACCGTTCTGATCTTTCCATCACCAAACACGAATGTCCGCGTCGAACTTCTTCCCGCAACCGGCTTTGCCAACGCCTCAGCTACCGTACTGATTCGCGACACAACGCGCCATCTCTCTTCACCATACATTCGACATGCCTTCGACTCACACCATCGCCACACGCCCGCGTGAGCGAGTTGAGCGCCCCAGACCGCCGAATCCCGTCGCCGCGCGAGCAGAACAGCAATGGATATTCACCGAGGAGGAGCTGCTTCACACGCCGTCGATTGAGGATGGAATGTCGCCCGCCGACGAACGGGAGCTGCGTCGCAAAGGCATGAATTTTATCGTCCAGGTTGGCGTCATGCTCAAGCTCCCGCAACTCACGCTGTCTACCGCTGGCGTCTTTCTCCACCGGTTCATAACACGCCGATCATTGGTCAACAAGGATGGACACAAGGCGCTACACCACTATGTGAGTTGGACCAATGGTCTTTGCTGGCGCATCTAATGCAAAGTAGCAAATCGCCGCGACCTCGCTGTTTCTTGCCACCAAAGTTGAGGAAAACTGTCGGAAAATGAAGGAACTTGTCATTGCTTGCTGCCGGGTTGCCCAAAAAAATCCCAACCTGCTTGTCGACGAACAGACCAAGGACTTTTGGCGTTGGAGGGATACTATCCTGTACCATGAGGACGTACTGCTGGAGACGATTTGTTTCGACCTGACAATCGAGTCGCCGTACAAACTCTTGTTCGACATGCTCAAGTTCTTTGGGATGGAGCACAACAAGCGGGTGCGAAATGCCGCCTGGACATTCATCAACGACAGCCATGCGACCCAGCTATGTCTTCTCTTCACCTCGCGCACCATTGCGGCCGCAGCGCTCTATTGCGGTGCGCGGTTGTGTGACGTAAGCTTTCCCGATGAAGACGGAAGACCCTGGTGGGAAACGCAGTACGTCAAGCTCAAGGACATGAGGCGGGCGTGCAACTACATGGCAAGCATCTACGAAAAGGCGCCAGTCAAGGAGGGCATGGAGAACATTTACGTAGGTCTACGGACCGCCGAAAACGGCGACTTGATGAGCGCAGCAACTAGACTAAGGACATCCCAGACGCCAATGAGTCCTGCAGCGAGCTCCGTTAGCGTCGAACCCACCGGCAGCGACCAGGGCGTGAAGAGATCTCGCGAGGAGCACGTCAAAGGAGACGACGACAGCGCGGCCAATGGCGAGAAAGAACGGCACGCCCAACCGGAGACGACCAGGAAGGATGACGCTGTAGCCGAAGGAGAACCAGGGCCGAAGCGTCTCAAGACGGGGTCGAATGGCGGGTCTACAGAGGGCGAGCCGGGCCCGAAACATCACCAAGCCGAGCCCAACGGGGCATCGGTCGAACGGACGCAGGGTTCTGCAGAAGCAACGAAAAAGACGGCTGTCGCGGACGATGACCTCAGCGAAGAGGGCGAAGTGGAGGAGTAGCACTCCCCCGCGGTGTAGGGGTTTTGTCTTGGATGGAATTCAAGATCCAGACACCAAGGTGTCGAGGGGTTTGGTCAGCTAGGTATTTCATGGGGTGCCAGGTGATGAGTTATCAGGATCAGTCAACATTTTTGCATCAGCGCTGGCGTTTATGGTTTGGTTGCGATGCGTGGGGCGTCCATGCAAGAGCTGCGGAGCGACACTCCGCGAGGATAGCGATGAGTGAGTATCGACCAAGGACTTTCATCTATGATTTCAATATTTTGGATGCACTCACTTTGGTGGTGATGTGCCAGGGGCACCGACCAATGAGAGTGGAGATGTTGGCGTCATTGGGGCACCCTGATGGAGCGACAGGGGCCGGGTCGCGGCCTCACCCGCAGTAGTTCCACTTCGCTCTTCTTTCCGTCCACTCAGATCCACTCTGCTCCTCCGCGTTGTTGGCTTATCGCTCCTCCAGGTGACTGTTAAACTGCCCGAGCTCGCTGCTGCGGTGTCGCGTCTGCATTTGACCAACTCCTTCCAAGCCTCCACCATGTCGTTGCTCGCCGGAGACCCTACCATGTCTGCTGCTCCGAACCCTTCTCCCTTTCTCCGCCTGCCCACAGAAATCCGCCTCATGATTTACGAGCTCCTGCTGCTGCCAGCGAGCGCCGAAGTACCTCTTCCGCGGGAAAAAAACACCACGACGGCCCAAGATTCGCAAGACAATGCCGACGACCCAAACCCGCTTGTGCCTCCACGCACCCTCCAAATACGCACCATTGACCCGCAGCACGTCCACAAGCATCTCTCCAGCTCGTCCTCACGCTCGACCCGGCCCACCTACCACGCGCGCAGCACCGCCATCGGCGCCCCGCGCTTCTCGACCAGCGGCACACAACCGACGACGTACACGCTGCGCACGAACCCAGGATTGCAAGGGGCGACGGGGCTGCTAGGAACGTGCCGGCTGGTGCATTCGGAGGCGGCGGCGGTGCTGTACTCGAGCTACATGTTCGACTTTGACACGCACATTGAGGCGGTGGAGCCGTTCCTGTCGGCGCTGACGACCCTGGCGCGCCGCAGCGTGACGCGCCTCAGGCTCGTCAAGGGCGCGCTGCCCGGCGAGAAGGAGTGGGATCGCGCCGAGTGGAAGAGCGCCTGCGAGTACATGGCGCGCGAGCTGCGCCGCGAGGAGCTGGTGCTGGAGCTGGGCGTCGTCGCTGGGAAGCCTGGGAGCAGGGGGAGCAGGGGAAGCAATCCAGATGCGGGCGAAGAGGGCAATGGCGCTGGCGACGGAGACGGCGACGGAGACGTAGAGTTTGATGGCTGGGACGGCGTTCCCGAGCTTTCCGTCGACCACTTTCGCCTCGTGCAACCGCGTCGCGTTGCTACAAGAGCCGACAGCGGCATCGCGACGCCTACATCGCCCGTCTTGGAGACTGGCGGGGGCGGCAACTCCCCTTCTTCGCTGCACCGGCAGCTCCAACCGCATCTTGTTTACGGGCTGGGCCTCAAGGCACTGGCTGGTATCGACTTTGAGTGGGTCGAGCAGCTGGTTGTCGCACTGCGTGGGTGCCGCGACGTGCGGGTGCGCGCAGTCGTCGAACGCTGCGCACCGCCTGGCGCCAACGAGATGGTGGCATTTTGGGTTAGCTTTAGCAAGAGCGTCGAGCGCGCATTTCGCGTGTGGTTGAGGAGCATGATGGTGGCGTAGCTGAGATGTGAGCAAGCGGTGGAAGAGGAATTGTTCGAGAAGTCGTGAAATCTGCGGGCAGGCTGGCAGGCGGATGGATAGGGAGGATTCGAGTGCCTTTCCCTGTCTGATTTCCTGCCTGCCAAAGACATGTCATCGCCATGTCTACGAACAAACGGATGGTGTAGGTGGTGTTGAGGCATCGTCCCAAACCAACACCTCGACAGCCGACCAACCCAGAGACGAACCAGCGAGAGTCGAAGCGTCGTCGGTTCAAAGTTCGGGGCCCCAATCCAGAGAAGCGGAGGAAGATGTTGGGGTCGGCTGGACGGTGCACGCCGTTGCGTGGAGAAGTGGTACCACATCAGTCGAGGTGGTTACGACCGCTCTTCAAATTGTCACTCACGACGGCAAGTCGGTCCGGATGTGTCTGAGCTGAGCATCCCTCTTCTTCTCGCGAATATTCGCAGTGCCTGGCCGGTGTCGAGGTTCCATGTCGATGCGTCTGTGTTGGTGCTCTCTGCCTTCGCAACCATCCACCTCTGGTTGTGCTCCCTATTCCAGTACAAGGCCTGCGCTGTTCAGCGGCAGTGCAGGGGAGGAATATGAGTCAGAAGCACGGCGAGAGACATCACCTTTTCGCTTTTTTAAAACTGCTCTTCGGGTCTTTGTTTCGGTCTCGTCACATAATACCTCCTGTCCTCGGGACAACGGGGCGTCTAATTTCAGCAGCGGGAAGCCGGAGTAGCAGGCGTTTGGTCTTTGAGCATTGGAGTAGTTACGGTAACCAAAAATTTGAATTTTTGTTTTTGGCATCTATCTTCTTTTTGTCGCGTTCTCGCCCTTCTACAAGTCTTCGGTGCAACTTGGTTCTCATACACTTCCTCAAAATGTAGGATTGGAAGTGACTGTCCAGACAAGCCGACTGACAGTGCAGTTGCACGTCATAGATCAGCTGCCCTGTCCAGCACCTGCGTAAACTCGCCAGTGTTTGCCGGGGAGGAGGAGTCCAGTCGCAGCCTTCACCCAAGCGTTGAAAGCGCTGCCTTCTTTAACACCTGCGAGTGCACAGGCCGACTCCACCACCACCTACCTATTTCTCCAGGCGCCTCTGTCTGCTCCTTCAACTTCACCACCTTCCTCCTTTTCCAACCTGCCAGATCATCAGCACACCACTATTTCAAGCCTCGACCATTCAGCAATCGCCATGGAGCGAGAAGGAGGAAGTGCCAACAGTGTGAGTTTCTCGCCATCATGCAACGCTGTTTGCTGACTGGAAACTGCAGGGCAGCAACTTTGTTTCACATGCGAATAACAGAGATGAACGTAGGCACTATGGAAAGCTTAGTGAGGTAGGCACATAGACTTGCAATAGAAGGATCTATTAAGGGATGTTGCTAATTAGCTGTACACAGCTCCAGAAGAAGCCCCGAATTAAGTGGCGCCATGAGGAGTCGTACAGGAACGTGCGCGAGCAGATTCGACAGGACCTCAAGGAGATGGAAGACTACACCGCCGCTTGCCGCCGTTTGGAGGCAGATATCAGGATTCTGAAGCCCCAGCGTGAGGCCATCGCAAAAAGCAGTGAGACCTTTGAGAAGATGTGGGATGCAGGCTACAGGAGAATCCACGAGATCGGAAACGATATTCCTCGCATCGAGTTGGTTGCAGAGCTTGTAGAGGAAGGTTGGTACAGGAACATAGCTCAATCTCTCGGGATCGATGTCCACTGATCTTCCATTGCTAATTCTGACAACACTGCAGGCGTTGCGGACCCTTTCAAAGTTCACAGAGATCCTAAATGAGAATCGCTCGCGGATGCCGCTGGCACGCTATTGGTCAGTCATGCTTGGACAGACTACCTAGGTATATAGGCCTATCATCTTGGCGCGCATCACCCACCTAGAAGTACAACATCACAACACCTCTCACAACTACCTAATCTTGGATCTTCCGATACTTCTTCATCCTACCTCCGATTAAGCCCTTCGATCTTCACCCCGCTGAGCGCATCCAAGGGATCAATAAACCTCAGTACCTCACATTTGAACTTCGTCGGATGTGAGTGCACCTCACTTCTTTAAAGCTTACTCATTATTCTGAAACTCACATCACCTGCAGATCTGCGACCACTTTATTCAAGAATCTCACTTTGCTTGTCAGCCGGGCACACCATTTCCTATTTTCATGGCTAACAGCCCTCTCGGCTGCTTTTGAGAAGACACAATCAAAGCTCCTCCATATCAAGATGATGGCAGACTGGAAGGAGATGAATCGAGTGCTCGATAAACAGTTGCGGATTGTGGAGAATGAAATTGAGCATGAACAAAAGAAGCTCTCCGCAATCAAGGCCAAAGCCGCCGAAGTCGCCAAAATGATGGGAGAAGTGAAGGACAACAAGGCCAAACTCGAGCGGCAGCGGGAGATGGACATTGACTGCACTCACCATGACAACGACCACCTTGGAAACTACACATACCTTTGCGAAGCTGAAAAGGGCAGGAAAGTCATAAAAGCTACATCAGATTTCATTTGCTGTAGGACTTTCCGAAGTCTGCGGAACTTCTCCGGGAGCTCTACGACGAAATTCGGAAGTCCTGGAACAATGGCAAGCCAGGCTGTCCGCTTGACCTCTTCGCGGAGACCATTAAATGCTTGCGGATTGCGACAATACAGCGAAAGCGGCGGGCTTCGGATTGGACTATGAGGTTGGTCCGAAGTGAGGTCAGGAACGGTCTGGGTACATCTCTTGATAAGGTCTCTTGGGAGTAGTGATTGATGATTTTGAGAGTCGGCGAGGCGGTTCGAGGGACTCGTCAAAAGTTCATCATGGCGGGGAGCTGCAAAAAAGGGACATTTGCTTACTTCACCTTCCTCTGGTCTACATTTCAGGCCCAAAAACATGTCTCTTCACAGAACTGGTACTGTCGTACCCGTGATTGCGTGCCTTTACAACCTAACCATGTCAATTCTCTAAATGACAGAATCAAATGACCAAGATCCCGTGGAGAGGCTGCGCTAAATTTTGTCCAGCCTGGAGAAGTGTCTTCGCTCGGATTCAAACTGCACGTAATGACAAAGGGCCCAATTCCTTTCATCCTCAACTGGCTGCTCAGCTACTTCGATAGCGACCCTACGGAGTTCAATTGACGTTGAGGTGCGAGGATCCTGGGTGCGTTTATTGAAGGACCTTTCCGTCTCAACAAAGGCACGCGGCAACCTCGGCTCGCCCTCGCTCTCCCACGGCCTTTTTCTATGTTAATGACCTTCCTAATGTACCGTTCGACGGACAAAAGGATCACAAAGATGACTGAATTTACAAGGTGAGGTTTCTGAGCTCTACTGGTGGAGCGAACAACGAGCTCCATGATCCCTCCACTTGCAGTTCCCGCAGGCACCACCCCAGAACCCCTCCAACCGAAGATAATCTAGGAAAGGACCCCTTCATCCGCAGTCTAACTGACACCCTCCAGGCCCGTACCCTTCCTCCACCTCATGTAGAGCCTCCACTAAGACCCTAGCCCTCTAGATTAGGAAGGTGTTAACATAGCTTAGACGACTACTCCGTAACTACTCTAGCTAAACCCTCCTACTCCTAATAATAATTAGACGACCGTTTAGTAGTAAGGTAAGGGCTTAATACTATTTATCTATATAGTATACCTAGGCTAGGGCGGCATATAGAGCTCTATTATTAGTAATAATATTAACTTATAGTTATCTAATAGCAGTAATAGGGCTAGATTAAATTATAAGTAAAATTAGCGTAGATTAAACCTAGATTCTTTAGCATTATTTATTTTCTATAATAAGTATTAGCTAACTATACTAGCTAGCTAGAAGATATATACTACTAGTTAAAAACCCTACCTACTTTTTTTACCTTTATAGGTACTAAGAAAGGTATTATATAATACTAACTAAAAACGGTACTATTAGGAATAGTACTAGAACGCTATAGTAGAGTATATATATAATCTACCTTACCTACTACCCTATACTATATTTACTTTTCTATATACGCCTTCTTTCTATCCCCCTTCCT
The DNA here is from genome assembly GCF_038021145.1 of Phyllosticta citriasiana. Taxonomy (NCBI): domain Eukaryota; kingdom Fungi; phylum Ascomycota; class Dothideomycetes; order Botryosphaeriales; family Phyllostictaceae; genus Phyllosticta; species Phyllosticta citriasiana. The sequence goes on along the minus strand of NW_027117285.1, from coordinate 1,063,801 downwards.
TTTATTACTCTTACTTCATGCTACCTATCTACTTAGATAATAGTAGGAAGGCTAGTTCTTAGCTCCCCCTTACCTAAAAAGAGCCTAGATAAACTATCTATCTATAATAACCCTATACCGACATTATACTAAGAATTATACCTTATCGTACGAGATTCTTTAGCTAGGTATCCCTACTTACCTTATAAATATACGCGGTATCCCCTATAGATATAATAACTCTATACCGACTATATAACTTTTTCTAGTCTAGCTACTAATTCTTAGAAAATAGCCGTGCTTAAAATAAGTCGTTACTATACCTATAAAACCTTTACCTAACTAAAACCTTATACCTATCTTTTCTTAATAGCGCTTTAGCGTACGAGTAACTAGATAGGGTAGAATAAGATATACCCTCCCCTATAGGAGGGTAACTAGGATGTAGTAATAGGAAACACTATAGAAGAGGGTGAAATTCCCTAGTAAAGCCTATAACTAGACCTTATTAATAATAAGAAAAAATATACGGATGATCCTTAGGTAAACATCTACCTACTACTCCTACTAGCTTCTAGGTATAGTGCCTTAGGTACATCTATAGCCTTAGGCATAACTATTTTAGGCTAATAGGGAAACTCTACTTCCTATATGTCTTCTAGCCTGCTAGCTATCTCGTATAAGGAGTTTCTTACTCTAACTATAGGTAGTAAACGCCTAGTACCCTCCTCTAACTTACTAAATAAGAGAATATTCACTTAGCCCTTCGTAGTAAACTTTTATATAATAAGCGAAGCTCTTAATATAGCTCTCTTATGTATAGATAACGCTACCTATCTCATACTAGATATAGAGATAAAGAGAAAGCTCCTTAATCTTACTATAGTATTTAGAGACTTTATAGAAAAGGAAAGGGTTAACTTTACTAAGTTAATTCTTACTATATAGATTCGTTCCCTAGAATTAGTATCTCGTACGCTAGCCTAGAAGGCCTAGTAGACTTAGGCCCCTACTCCTAAACTAAGAATAGTACCTACTATATCCCCTCCTAGCCCCTAGACTACTAGATCCCCTTATATATTTACCTATATAGTAGCCTAGGGAGCCTCCTAGAGTAGCGTACTATAAGAATAGACGGTTATTAAGAAGAAAACCTAAACCCCCCGCCTTTAGCCGACTCTTTAGGAAAGATAAGTCATTGTAAGAGGCTAAATCCCTAAGATTACTAGCCTTACCGTATGAAATAGCATTAACTAGTAGCTATAGGTAACTAGCCTTACTGCCCCCGTTATCGCCTTAGTAAAGGAATCCTTTAAGGGTAACCTAATCCTTATATACGTACCTAGTTTTACTACTAACTTTCTTCTTAGTAAGAAAGAGGTACTACTTTATACGTTCCTAGGGGCTTCCTTTTAAGCTAATATCCCCTAGTTTAAAGTTATCACCTACGGTATTCTAATAGTAGACCTAGATAAAGTTAACATTACTAAATTCATTACTAATAAGGTAGTAACCTTTAACCCTAGACTAAAGGTAATTAGGGAGCCCTACTAGCTTACCCCTAAGGAACGCTATATAACCTAAAAAGTGGGTTTAGTAGTTCTTACTTTTACTACGGAGGTAGAGGCTAAAAGGGCTATTATAAAGAGGCTAAACATCGTAGGAATTAGCGTTAAAGTAGAAAAGATACATAATATACCTATCTCTACATAGTATAAGAAATGCTAAACTTTTAGATATAACTCTATACGGTGTATAAAAGCTCCTAGGTGTAAATACTACGTAGAGGCCTACCTCTCTACCGCCTATAAATGCCCCTATTATATGATAAAGGGTAAGGCTTATCTCTATATAGCCCTCTAGTACGTTAATTACTATAGAAACTACTAGGCTATAGATAAATAATGCCCTATTACTACCTTAAAGCGTAAAGCATAATAGAGGACATTAAAATCCTATAAGTTAACCTTAATAAAAGCCTCCTACCTATAGAGACGGCCCTTTAACTTATAGTAGAGATAGGGGTCTACCTAATCCTCATATAAGAACCGTAGATAGTAACGTAAGACGGAAGTCTATAATTAGTTAACTACCTATCTTTCTACTAGATCCTCCCCTCGTACGGGTAGAAATACCCCTATATGCTAGTATACTAGTTAAGATTTATATAGGGAGTCTAGATTAACTTTTATCTAGATATCCTCCCTAGTAAGGACATCCTCATGCTAGAGATAGAAGGACTAACTATATAAACTCGCCTCATTAATGTATATAATGAAGCTAGGTAAACCTAAGCTAATAAAAACCTTCCTTATATAATAGAGAGGGTCCTAAAATATAATGCGGTTAAAACCCCCTCTCTCTTTATAGGGAATTTTAACGAACATTATCTATTCTAGGACCCCCTAGCCGTATAATTACTAGGGGCTAAGAAGCTAATAGACTAGATTAAAGATAATAACCTTAAGATTATGAATACCCTAGGGGAAAGCATATACTTCCGCTACGGTATAGCTAATAAGACTATTATAGATCTTATAGTAGCCTCCTTATCTATAGCTAACCTTATACGAGACTAGTAAATAGTTAAGGTAGGATTAGACTATAAGGGAATACTATTCACTCTTACTATTTAGTCCTAGCCTAGAGGCCCCGGATAAGCTCGGTATAACATAAAGGAAGCTAAATAGCTAGAATTTTAGAAACTATATCGGACGAGACTTACTATAGCTATATAGGCTATATAACCTAAGATTATAAATCTTCTAGCCTAAGCCCCTAATAAGGTCCTTACCTAGAAGATTAATATCCTAATACTTAACTAACTAGGGGAGGCACTTTAAATAGCTATTAGTAACTCTATAGCTATATATATCCCTATCTACGCTCCTAAATCTAGGGTAAAGCCCTAGTAGATAAGGGACCTATCTAACCTTCGTACGAATATAGTAAGGGCTAGACGTACGAAGAACGGAGAAGAGTATAAGGTAGCTTAGAATAAATATACTATAGCTCTAAAATTAGTAAAGTCTAACTACTAGGAATCCTTCCTTATAGAAGAAATACCTCATATAATTTTCTAAGCTATAGCTTATACCTATCTATCTACCTCTAGTCTTATCCCATAAATTTAAGATATAAGAGGGACCTTATACTCTTCTTTCCCTAGTAAATGCTAAGCCCTCTAGGAGAAATTATTCCCCTTACCCCCTTAGGCTTAGTCGTACGACTAGGCATCCTATTAGCCGGACCTAGACTAGAAATAGCTATTACTTACTAAAGAAGAGCTAGCTAATATATACTCCTCTTAGATAAAGGGTAAGTCCCCTAGCCTAGATATAATCACGTAAGAAATCATTATTAAAGTATATAAGGCTGCCCTAGAGTAACTCCTTTATATCTATCATATACTATTTAACTAGGGCTACTAACTACTTCTCTAGAGAGAGGTACGTAGAGTAATCCTATAAAAGCTAAGTAAACTAGATAACTCCTAACCTAAGGTATATAGGGTTATCTCTCTTCTTAACTACCTAGGGAAGGTACTAGAGAGACTTTTTATAAAACGGCTTAGGGTACTTACTAAAATGACTAACCTACTCTACCCCTCCTAAATTAGGGGTAGGCTAAAGAAGTCTGTAATAGATATAGCTCTCCTTCTAACTTATTAGGTCTAGGGAGCTAGATAGTAGAATAAGAAAGTATCTACCCTCTTTCTTAATGTATAAGGGGCATTTAACCATGTAGCCTATAACTAACTCCTTATAGTTATAGCTAGACTTTAGCTTCTAGTACGCCTTCTATACTAGGTTAAATCCTTTCTATAGGATCGTACGACCTAGCTATTATTTAATAGCTAGATAGAAAACCTTACCCTAGTCTAAATAGGAATCCCCTAGGGAAGTCTAGTCTTATCTATCCTATTTCTTATATATATATGAGAGATCTTTTAAATAGGGGCCGTTAGCCCTCTCTTATATATAGATAACATCTCCCTTACTACTATCTCCTCCTTATAGAAACGTAACGTAACCCTCCTATAAAGAGCTACGTCGTACGATTTTTAGAAAGGGAAAGAATATATAGTAGACTTTAACCTTAATAAGATAGAGCTTATCTACTTCTCTACTAGGAAAATAGACCTAGTCCTAGTCTACCTACTAAATAGGGAAAAGATATAGCTAAAATCCCTTATAAGATGGCTAGGTATTCTATTTAATAAAGGTCTTACCTTTAAATAACACCTAGCTACCCGTATCACGTAAGCTAAGGGGGCCTTCTCTAGGCTTACCTAGTAAGTAAACATGGAATAAGGCCTTTCTCCCTAAGCCGTACGATAAATCTACCTAGTATACATACTTAGTATAGCTAACTACGGTAGCTAAATCTACTAGAAGAACTAGGCTAGCTTTATAAGGAGCTACTAATCCCTATAGGGAGTAGTACTTTAAAGGATTCTTAGAGCCTTCTAGATGACCCCTACCTAGCTAATAGAGCTAGAAGCGGCTCTTCTCCCCCTAGCCCTACACCTTAATAAGGAAATTAGGTCTTATACCCTCCGGGTAAGGAAACTTATACTAGTATACCCTATCCGTAAAGCCCTTAAGTAAATCCCCGCTCTAATAGAAGGGGACCCCGTATAAAAGCGGCTAACTTAGCTTAAGAGAGTAAAAGCTAGCATTATACATCTTAAGAGTAATAGCTAGAAGAGAATTACGTACTTCTACTTTCCCCTATAGAAGAGATCTCTCCTATATAAGGTATATATTAGTACTAATTCTAAAGAGGAGGAGGCTATAGCCTATTAGTAGATAGTGAATAAAGCCCCCTCCTTAGACGTTTATATCTATATAGATGCTTCATGCATCCCTAGTAGATAAGGAATTAGTACGGCTTTTTACGCATAGAACCCATCTAGAGACGTACTATATACTAGTAAGGGAGCTAACCTTAGCCTACTACTAATAGTATATAACGGGGAACTAGATGCTATTCCTACTATACTTAAGTAGGCTATCTCATACGGCCTAAAGAATAACTATATTAAGGTCTTCGTAGATAACTAAGCCGCCCTCTAGAGGCTTAAGGTCCCCTCTAATAACGCCGGCTAGGAATGCTAAATATAAATAGTTTAAGCTATAAACACCCTTATATGAATAGGATGTAGGGTTTCCCTATACTAGGTACTACGGTATACTAGTATCTATAGGAATAAATAAGCTAATTATATTATAAAGGAGGCTATATTAGATACCTTACCCTCTAGGGATAGGACTAGCTTTACTTATATCTAGTAATAGCTACGAGTATAGATACGTATAGAATAGGTAACATATATTACTAAAATAGCTAAGAAAGCTATTATACGAAACCCTAACACCTACTACGCTAACCTATAGTAGAAGCCTAGAGGACGCATTAAAATCCCCTATACGGAACGGTAATACGCCTTAGCCTTCTACTAACTAACTTTTAGGCACGGCTACTTTAAAGCCTACCTATACTACTTTAGAAAGATGGATATACTATACTACCCCTACCGCGGCACCGTAATATAAAACCTAAAATACCTACTTCTTAGTTACCTAAGATATAGTAGTATATAAGAGAAGCTACTAGCTAGCCTCTTAATATAGCTAGCTAAGCTAGTATATAGGAGTAATCTCTTAATAGAGCTCCTCCTAAATACTTATCTAGGAATCTCCTATATAATAGAGTTCCTCTAGTTAATAAAGGTATCTACCTATAAGTAGTACCTTAGTCTTATGCCTAAGGAGGCCTAAAACCCTTACTAACCCCCTACCTAAGGAGGCTATAAACCCTTACCTTAGTATACTTCCCTATGTTTCTCTTCTATATAACCTATTTCTCTATTCTTATATATAGCCGCCTACGGTTATATGAGTAAAATCCGTACATAATAGCTAACTATTCTCTAAAAACCTATAACACTCTTCTTTAGTTTAGCTACCACTTCTTAAAAAAAGTGTTAGCGGTATTCTATAAAGATAAGTAATATCTTTATTATATACCGTATAGTAGATGGTTTATAGTAGAGAATGTAGTAGATTCTTTACTATAAGAGAACTTCCTTAAAGGACTAACTAGCAGGCTACCTAAGGGTGTTTATATAGAAGAACCTATAGATTCTAGAGAGTTCTATCTCTAGGTAATTAGTAATAGGTTCTTCTATTAATAGAAGACGATTTCTAATTAATCTAGACTAGAAGATTCTAGGCCTTAGTAATGAGACAATCTAGAATAAGGGCTAGAATCTAAAAGAACCCGTAGGAATAAGTTCTTAGTAATAGAAGAGGTCTAGAAGAGTCTAGAATAGTCTAGACTTATTCTTAGGCCTCTAACACTCCCCCTAACTTATTACGTAGGGTAATAGAGAGGAATTTAGTAAAGAGAGCCTTAGTAAGTACCTTAGTTAAGGCGTCTGCAGGCATCTCTTTAGTAGAGATATAGTAGAATCTTATAAGATTTTCCTTAACTAGCTGCCTTAAGAAGTGATACCTTATGTCTATATTCTTAGACTTTTTAGTAGCATCTTCCGTAGCAGCTATAGCCGGTATGTTATCTCCTTTAAGGACTATAGGAGTAGGTATAAGGTCTTTATAACCTAACTCTTCTAAAAATCCTTTAATATAAAGGATAACCTTAGCTAGTATACTATAACCTATATATTCTGCCTCCATAGTAGAAATAGAGACATAGGTTAGTCTACTAGCCTTCTAGGCTATAGGCCTATTAGTAGAGTAAATAATATAAGCTGCTAGAGAATGTCTATTAAGCTCATTCCCTAAGTTAGAGTCGGAGTAGGATTCTAGATTAAAACTAGTACCCTTATAGGTAATAGTATAATCTTTAGTTCCTTTTAGATAGGATAAGACTCTTTTAGCAGCTCTAAGGTGCTCTACTAGAGGGCAGCTTAAATACTAGCTTAAAGAAGCTAGTATATAAGCTATATCAGGCCTAGTATAGACTATAGCATATAGAAGAGAGCCTATTAAAGATCTATACTCTTTAATAAGGTCTTCACTAGCCTAATAGTCCGCGGGTAGTCTAGGAAGCTCCTTATATAAATAAGGAGTCTTAGAAGGCGTAATTATTAGAGGCCTAAGAATAAGTCTAGACTATTCTAGACTCTTCTAGACCTCTTCTATTACTAAGAACTTATTCCTACGGGTTCTTTTAGATTCTAGCCCTTATTCTAGATTGTCTCATTACTAAGGCCTAGAATCTTCTAGTCTAGATTAATTAGAAATCGTCTTCTATTAATAGAAGAACCTATTACTAATTACCTAGAGATAGAACTCTCTAGAATCTATAGGTTCTTCTATATAAACACCCTTAGGTAGCCTACTAGTTAGTCCTTTAAGGAAGTTCTCTTATAGTAAAGAATCTACTACATTCTCTACTATAAACCATCTACTATACGGTATATAATAAAGATATTACTTATCTTTATAGAATACCGCTAACAGGTTATGAGCCCGGCTAATAGTAATCTATAGATTACTATATAGCTTGCCTTATAATTTATAAGTAGGATTTTACTTCCTTCCCTACTTATAAGAAAGAATATACTATTCTTTCTATACTAGACCACTCTTATAAGTAAGGCTTAGTAAGACTATCTCGGTAGATAGCTATTAAGCTAAACTTATAAAGAAGTCTAGGGAAAGCCTACTTATTTATATAAGTAAGGCATTTTTTAGGGTAAGGACTAGTATCCTAAGCCCTATCCTTAGGCTCTTAGCCTATCGAATTTTTCCTAGGACCGTCGGGCCTATATCTACCTAGGATTTTATTCTAGAACCTTCTAGTAGTCTAGAATAACCTTATTCGCTACCTATTCTTTACCTTTCTCCGCCTTTCTCTAGATTTCCTCACATTTCTATCAACTACGTTAATATAAGGTGTGGCTGCGCGGCCTCTATACCATATTAGGCCTAAGCGTTACCCGTTTATACTAGTTCCCGCTAGTGTCTTGGCACGAGGAACACTAAAACTTCACGACACTTCGAAACGTTTTCGACCCGCATCGACCCGAATACTTTGCTTAGTAAGCAAAGTAGTATACCGTTTTGAAGAGAAAAACTCGGCGGACAAGGATCTAAAATCAGATTCCTTATATCTCTACTCCCGGCTAAGTTATTAGAGAAAACATCGATACTCTAATAATCTCCCTACTTTCTATTAGGTGCATCAGGCCCATTAGCACCTAATAAACTTCAAGACTTCATACACTTATAGTTTCCGCTTAAAACTATAAGTACATAGAGTTTTATACTCTAAAGACCTCTATAAGGTATAAAATCTTTAATATACCTTAAGAAAGGAACATCTTCTACTAGGAAATATGGGAAAAGAATTCCCTAGCATTCCTAAACTTAAAGGCCCTAAGAACTAGGAGTCTTAGCGATCTACTATAAATGATATAGTGATTATAGAAGGGCTAAAAGCCTATCTAGACTCTAAATCTTAACCTAAAGTAGAAGATCCTACCTAGGAGGTTAATAATGCTAGAATAAGGACTTTCATTAGGACCTCTATAGATCCTAAACTTTATTCTAGCATTGCCTATTATAGAACTGTAAGTTCTATGGGAGAAGCCCTTAGAAAAAGATGCGAATCTAAGGGACTTTCATAGGAAGTCTCACACTTTATAAGGCTACTAAGCCTTAAAGATACGGGAGATATTAATACCTAGGTGGCTAATCTATTAGATGAGATAACCCTATTATCTTAGACTAAGATGGCCTTAACGGAGAGGCAGAAACTAGGTGTATTCTTTAGTAATATACCTAGTAGCTATTCTTCATGGAGCGCCGTAGCCCAGCTAGGGCTAAAAGAAGAGACTACTCTAGACCACCTTATAGAGCGTCTAGTAGAAGAGTCTCGGCGCCGAGAACTAGAAGAAGAAAGTAATACTGCCCTTATTACTATAACTAGTAATAAAGGGAAATCTTCTAAAAAGAACGCCTCTACTTATAATAATAAGAGTACTAAGAAGTGCTCTTATTACAAAAAGAATGGCCATCTAGAAAAGGACTGCTATAAAAGAGCTAGGAATTTAAAGGGTAAAGAAAATAATAGTAGTCCTACGGATTTAGAGGATACCCTACACATTATAGGTTATACCTCTTATTTTACCGCGGGTCCCGGCCTAAATGACTAGATTCTAGACACCGGCGCTATAGCCCATATGTCTAGACATAAAGATCTCTTTACTTCTTTAAAAGAAGTAAATTTACCTATAAAACTAGGTAAAGGAGAGATCTATGCTAAAGGAATAGGTGCTATACCTATTACCTTTAAGTACGCTAATAGAAGGATAAATCTAACCCTTCTAGACGCTCTCTATATCCCCGATTTATCTATAAATCTTATCTCTATATCTAGGCTATATACACATGGTATATATCTAGATATAAAGAACTTAAGACTTATAGATAAAAGAGAGCAGATATATGCCGAAGTTTTACTTCAGAATAACCTATTTATACTACCTAAGGTAGAATCTACTATAAATTACTCATATATAGTAGATTTAAACCTATGGCATAATAGGTTAGGGCATATAAACTTAGAAGCTCTTAGGGCACTACTACCTGTTAAGGGTAGTAAAATAGACTGTTCTATATGCCCTTTAGCTAAATCTAAGCGTACTATATCTACTATACTAGTAGCGGTCTCTAAACCTTATGAAAAGATAGGTCTAGATGTCGTAGGACCTATTACTCCTAAGGGAATAGGGGGATACACCTACTATATAGCCTTTATAGACTATTATAGTAGGTTTACATGGGTATTCCCCCTATTTACTAAAGGAGAAGCCTATAATAAGATAGTTTACTATCTTAAACTTATAGAGCCGCATGGTAAAGTCCAGTCTTTAAGGCTAGATAATGGCCTAGAATATAGGGGAACTCAGCTAGATTTACTAGCTGAAAATAAAGGAATAACTCTAGAAAAGAGTTCTCCTTATAGCCTAGAGCAAAACGGGCTTATAGAGAGGACACATGGGTTAATAGATACTATTACCCGTTGCCTTCTCTTAAATTCTAAGGTCCCCCTTACCTTCTGGCTAGAGGCTATTAAAACCGCCACTTATATTCTAAACCGGACCCCTAAGAAGTCCCTAGAGGGTATTTCGCCTCTAGCCCGGCTAAATATAGCTAAGGGCAGGTCTCCTACTATAAATCTCTCTTATATAAAGACTTTCGGAAGTAAAGTCTTTATAAACATCCCTAGAGAAAAGCGTACTATATCCTCTAAGTATTCTCCACGCTCTAGGCCTAGTATATTATTAGGCTTTAAGGGGGAGCATATTTATAGATGCTGGGATATAGAAAAATAAGCTATTATACGCACTAGGGATGTTACCTTTAAAGAGGATGAATTTCCTTCTCCCTATACTAAAAGTATAGAAGATAAGGAAGATATAGACTATACTAAGCCTATATTTCCTTCTTCTATAACTAGCCCTCCTAATAGACTAAGATCTAGGTCTATAACTACTATAGATACTAGTAGGGAGGAGCCTAGGAGAAGTGAGCGCCTTAGAGAAAAATCCTCTGAGGAATCGACTACTATAGAGGCTACTATTAATAGCCCTATAGAAGAAGTACCTCATCCTCTTAGAGAGACCTTTAAAGAGGTTAGAATCCCTAGTAGTAGCAGCTATGTTACTATAGAAGGCCTAAGTAATATAGAGGAAGATATCTCTTATTACTTACTCTATAGTAATGGGGAACCTACTACTTATAGTTAGGCTATTAATTCTCCTAATAGCCTAGACTGGCAGAGAGCTATGCGGGAAGAATATAATTCCCTTATTAAGAATCAAACCTGGATCTTAGTAGACCCCCCTAAGGATAATAAAATTCTTAGAGGCAAATGGGTCTATAAGATTAAAACTAATAATAAGGGAAATATTACCCGCTATAAGGCTAGATGGGTAGTGTAAGGCTAAAATTAGGAGTATAGTATAAACTATAAAGAGACTTTTAGTCCTATAGTCTTACCTATAGTTTTACGCCTACTACTAAGCCTTTCTGCCTATTTAGACCTAGAAATCGTACATATAGACGTCGAAACCGCCTTCCTAAATAGGAAAATAAATGAAGACGTCTATGTACATTAACCTACAGGCTTTAAGCTTAATAATAAAGTCTATAAATTAAAGAAAGCTCTCTATGGCCTAAAATAAGCCCCTAGGGCATGGGCAGCCTGTTTTAGCCACTTCTTAGAAGAGAATAGCTATAAACAGCTTCTATCTAAGGCCTGCTTATATACTAAGACCTTTAAAGAAGGCTTATTTATATAGGTCTTAGTATACGTAGACGATATCCTACTTTTTAGTAAGGATATATCTATTATTAATTCTTTTAAAGAATTAATAAGGTCTAGGTTTACTATTAAGGACCTAGGACCTATTTCCTATTATTTAGGAATTCAAGTCACCCGGGATAGGTCTAAAAAGACTATATCTTTATTACAGGAAGGCTATCTTTCTAAAGTCTTAGAGACTTTCTCTCTAAGCTCTATTACGCCTTCTAAGACTCCTTATTTATATAAGGAGCTTCCTAGACCACCCGCGGACTATTAGGCTAGTGAAGACCTTATTAAAGAGTATAGATCTTTAATAGGCTCTCTTCTATATGCTATAGTCTATACTAGGCCTAATATAGCTTATATACTAGCTTCTTTAAGCTAGTATTTAAGCTGCCCTCTAGTAGAGCACCTTAGAGCTGCTAAAAGAGTCTTATCCTATCTAAAAGGAACTAAAGATTATACTATTACCTATAAGGGTACTAGTTTTAATCTAGAATCCTACTCCGACTCTAACTTAGGGAATGAGCTTAATAGACATTCTCTAGCAGCTTATATTATTTACTCTACTAATGGGCCTATAGCCTAGAAGGCTAGTAGACTAACCTATGTCTCTATTTCTACTATAGAGGCAGAATATATAGGTTATAGTATACTAGCTAAGGTTATCCTTTATATTAAAGGATTTTTAGAAGAGTTAGGTTATAAAGACCTTATACCTACTCCTATAGTCCTTAAAGGGGATAACATACCGGCTATAGCTGCTACGGAAGATGCTACTAAAAAGTCTAAGAATATAGACATAAGGTATCACTTCTTAAGGCAGCTAGTTAAGGAAAATCTTATAAGATTCTCCTATATCTCTACTAAAGAGATGCCTGTAGACGCCTTAACTAAGGTACTTACTAAGGCTCTCTTTACTAAATTCCTCTCTATTACCCTACGTAATAAGTTAGGGGGAGTGTTAGAGGCCTAAGAATAAGTCTAGACTGTTCTAGACTCTTCTAGACCTCTTCTATTACTAAGAACTTATTCCTACGGGTTCTTTTAGATTCTAGCCCTTATTCTAGATTGTCTCATTACTAAGGCCTAGAATCTTCTAGTCTAGATTGATTAGAAATCGTCTTCTATTAATAGAAGAACCTATTACTAATTACCTAGAGATAGAACTCTCTAGAATCTATAGGTTCTTCTATATAAACACCCTTAGGTAGCCTGCTAGTTAGTCCTTCAAGGAAGTTCTCTTATAGTAAAGAATCTACTACATTCTCTACTATAAACCATCTACTATACGGTATATAATAAAGATATTACTTATCTTTATAGAATACCGCTAATAGAACTTCCTTAAAGGACTAACTAGCAGGCTACCTAAGGGTGTTTATATAGAAGAACCTATAGATTCTAGAGAGTTCTATCTCTAGGTAATTAGTAATAGGTTCTTCTATTAATAGAAGACGATTTCTAATTAATCTAGACTAGAAGATTCTAGGCCTTAGTAATAAGACAATCTAGAATAAGGGCTAGAATCTAAAAGAACCCGTAGGAATAAGTTCTTAGTAATAGAAGAGGTCTAGAAGAGTCTAGAATAGTCTAGACTTATTCTTAGGCCTCTAATAAGATACCCCTATACTACCCGGCCTACTACCTACTTAACTAGCTAATAAACCTAAGGAAATAGACTAGGACTTCCCTATATACCCTATCCCCCTATTATCCCTACTAATTATCGTACTAGGCCTAATTAAGAAATAGTATACTATGCCGAAGAGAACTATCCTAGTAGATGCCTCTAAACCTAACCCTACCTACTAAGGAAAAAGGACTAGGTTTAGATTTCATCTAAACTTTAATACTACCTAGGAGGTAATTAATATAGTACTCTCTTACATCCTATACATAATAAACCTTACGTATAACATAAGTAAGAAGTAAAGACTCTATGACCTTAGTAATATCCTATAGGATTATACTAAGATAGGTCGCGTAGGTAATACGTTATTAGTTCTTACTACTTAAGTTTACTCCCTTAAAAATACTACTTATACGCTAGGAGTAAAGGTCTACTAGCTATAAAAGCTAGTTATCCTTCCTATAACCCTAGCTAACCTATCGTACGTAACCTAAGCCTAGAAAGTAACTACTACTAGAAAACTATATATAACTCCTTACCTAAAGATAACTATAAAGCTAGCTACTACTCCCCTAAAGGCCCTATAGGATATATAGGTTATTATCTAGCTATAAAGTCCCTTCCTAGACTTTAACCCTCTCTCTATATAAAATAATATTAATAATACCTTTAAGAATATAGGTATATCTAGCCTAGTCATGTTAATAGTAATATATATAGAGAAGGGTAACATCCTACTTACTAGCTTACCCTAGTATAACTCTAAATTCCTTACCTCCTATAAAGACCTTTTTACTTACCTATTCCTAGATACTATAGTCTAGGAGAACTAAACCTAGTATAAGGTTATTACCTATAGCATCCCTATAGAAGACCTATACTTACTTAATATTAGATAATTCATTATAGAAGAGGTCTATACCTTTAATCCTAGCCTTTCTATTATTAGAACTCTATACTAGCTTACTTTAGCTAAAAGGAGGGCTACCTAAAAAGTAGGGTTAGTTATTATAGCCTTCTATATAGTAAAAGAGGTAGAGATAGCTATCTTAAAGCTACTCTATCTTATAGGAGTAAGTATTAGGGTTATAAAGCTCCTTAAGATTACTCTAGATATATAGTATATAAAGTGTTAAGCATTTAGCTATAGCTCCTCTAGGTGTCGTAATAGGACTAAATGCTTAATATATACTAGCCCCTATACTATAGAGAAGCATGACTATAAATACTATATAAAGAGAGGCATAATATATGCCTATATAGTGTTAAAGTATAGTAACTATAACGGTACTTATTACTCCTAGGACCTAAACTATCCCTATTATCTAATAAAGCTATCCCCCTAGCATAAATATTAGGTAACCTTAAAGTTATGCTATTAGGGATAGTACTAGAACGCTATAGTAGAGCGTATATATAATCTACCTTACCTACTACCCTATACTATATTTACTTTTCTATATATACCTTCTTCCTACCCTCCTTCCTTTTATTACTCTTACTTCATACTACCTATCTACTTAGATAATAGTAGGAAGGCTAGTTCTTAGCCCCCCCTTACCTAAAAAGAGCCTAGATAAACTATCTATCTATAATAACCCTATACTAACACTATACTAAGAATTATACTTTATTATATAAGACTCTTTAGATAGGCATCCCTACTTACCTTATAAACGTATATAGTATCCCCTATAGATAGCTCCGTCTTAGATAGCCTATAGCTCTAGTAAGACGTAAAATAATTAATTAATTAATTAATTAATTATAATTAATTACTCTTCTTTAGTTTAGCTACCACTTCTTAGAAAAAGCCTATACGTTAATAAGTTATTACTATATATAAAATTTTTAGAAAATTAAAAATCACTACACCCGCTATAACTCTATAGCGTAGGATCATATATGTATAACTAAAGTTAGAAAGTGAAAACCTACCCTCTAAAGTATTATACTATAAGTATACCTATGCCTACCCCCTAGGGGGAGGCCCTACCTAAACTAGTTTCCCTTCTACTAGACGGCCGTAACTATAAAATCTAGGATACCCCTATACTGCCTAGCCTACCGCCTACTTAACTTACTAATAAACCTAAGGAAATAGACTAGGATATCCCTATACTATCCGACTTACTACTAACTTAACTAGCTAATAAACCTGAGGAAATAGATTAGGATACTCATATAAGCCCTATCCCCCTATTATCCCTACTACTTATTATACTAGGCCTAGTCTAGAAATAGTATACTAGGCTAAAGAGAACTATCCTAGTAGATACTTCTAAACCTAACCCTACCTACTAAGGAAAAAGGACTAGGGTTAGATTTTATCTAAACTTTAATACTACCTAGGAGGTAATTAATATAGCCCTCTCTTACATTCTATACGTAATAAACCTTACATATAATATAAGTAAAAAGTAAAGACTCTATAACCTTAGTAACATCCTATAGGATTATACTAAGATAGGTCGCGTAGGTAATGCGTTATTAGTTCTTACTACTTAAGTTTACTCCCTTAAAAATACTACCCGTATACTAGGAGTAAAAGTTTACTAGCTATAAAAGCTAGTCATCCTTCCTATAACCCTAGCTAACCCTTTATATATAACCTAAGCCTAGAAAGTAACTACTACTAGGAAACTATATATAATAACTCCCTACCTAAAGATAACTATAAAGCTAGCTACTACTCCCTAAAAGACCCTATAGGATATATAGGTTATTATCTAGAAGTAGAGTCCCTTCCTAGACTTTAACCCTCTTTCCGTATAAAATAACATTAATAATACCTTTAAGAACGTAGGTATATCTAGCCCTATTATGTTAATAGTAATATATATAGAGAAGGGTAACATCCTACTTACTAGCTTACCCTAGTATAACTCTAAATTCCTTACCTCCTATAAGGACCTCTTTACTTACCTATTCCTAGATGCTATAGTCTAGGAGAACTAAACCTAGCATAAGGTTATTACCTATAGTATCCCTCTAGAAGACCTACGCCTACTTAATATTAGATAATTTATTATAGAAGAGGTCCGTACCTTTAACCCTAGCCTTTCTATTATTAGAACACTATACTAGCTCACTTCGGCCGAAAGGAGGGCTACCTAGAAAGTAGGGTTAGTTATTATAGCCTTTCATATAGTAAAAGAAGTAGAGATAGCCATCTTAAAGCCATTCTACCTTATAGGAGTAAGTATAAGGGTTATAAAACTCCTTAGAATCACTCCTAATATATAATGTATAAAGTATTAAGAATTTAGCTATAGCTCCTTAAGGTATTATAATAGGACTAAATGCTTACTATATGCTAGCCCCTATATAATAGAGAAGCATAACTATAAACACTATATAAAGAGAGGTATAACATGTACCTATATAGCGCTAAAGTATAGTAACTATAACGGTACTTATTACTCCTAGGACCTAAACTATCCCTACTATCTAATAAAGACATCCCCCTAGTAGACATATTAGGTAACCTTAAAGTTATATAAGTTAACTTAAACTAGAATGCCTAGGCTATAGAAGCGGCACTCTAGGATACTCTCTAATTAGGCATCTACCTAATATTTATCTAGGAACTATAGATAATACTATAAGATAATATAGCTAACATATAATTAATCTCCTACTCCTCTATAATATAAATTCTCCTAACCTTCCTATAGGGCTTACGTCCTTAGATAATACTCTACCTAAATAAATCCCTTACCTATATCTAGGTAAATCCTTACCTAGATATCTTCCCTAGCCCCGACTACCTTACTATAGATTTAACCTATAGAGAAGACACTATCTATATAGTTAACATCTATAATAAGGCGGAATAAGGCACCCCATCCTCCCTATATATAATAGAAAGAGTTATTAAGTATAGCCCCCCTACTATGCTAATAATCTATATAGGGGACTTTAATAAACACTATCTAATATAGGACCTACTCTCCCCCTAATCTCATAAAGTAGAAGCTCTATATAAATAGATTAAGGAAAACCGCCTTAAACTCTAAAACTAACCTAGAGCAGGTACCTTCTTTTATATAGGGATAGAAAGGGAAACGGTTATTAACCTCTCCCTATACACTCTAATAGTTACTACTTAAGTAATTAACTAGTAGGTATAAGAGAACCCTCTATCTAACTATAACACTATTCTCTTTACTATTATATATAATGAGTTTTAAGATATACTAATGCTATTACTATAGTTTAACATTAAAAAGGCCGACTAGGCCTAGTATAGGTAAATCGTCTAAGAAGAGTTAAATAAGATTATAAGTCCACTTATCTAAGCCCTTCCTAATAGGGCATAATATATACTCTCTAGTAGGACCTTATAAGAGGACCTAGACTAACTTAGATAACACCTTATAAAGGTAATAGAGATAGTAGCTAAATGTAGCATCCTATAGGTAACCCCTAGATAGTAATAAAAACTATAGTAGTCCCTACTCCTTATAGCCTTAAGGATAACTACTATATAAGTAAGGTATAGGGCATATTATAACTAAGTTACATACATATAAGCACGGAATATATATAACATAGCTATTAAGTAGGTAAAATAAGAGCACTAGAATAACTTCCTTATAAAAGAAACACCCTAGTCTATCTATAAGGTAATAGTATACACGAAAGTAACCCGATCTAAGTGAATCCCCTAGATACGTAACCTTTAAGATTAACTCTAATCATTATATAATAGTAAGTATACTACCTTCTATTAGAAACTCTTCCCCCTACTACTATATGTTCCCCTACGTAACTAGATAAACTATAAGGAAGGGCTATAGGACTAGCCCTCCCTTATAGATAAGGAAGTATAGTATACCTACTCTTATAAGATTAAAGGCACTACCCCTAGGCTAGACTAGATCTACTAGAAGATAATTACTAAGGCATATAACACTCATCCTAAAAAATTTACCTAGATATACTAAACCTTCTTTACGTATAGATATTACCTAGAATGCTAGAGAGAAGCGGTAGGTATAATACTTAAGAAGCTAGGGAAACCTAATTATATAGACCTAAAAGCATATAGAGTTATCTCCCTACTTAACTACCTAGGAAAAGTCCTTAAATACATTATAGTAAAACATCTTAGAGCGCTTATAGAAGCTACCTACCTCCTATACCCATCCTAAATAGGCGGATAACTATAGAAGTTAGTAATTAATGTAGTAATAATCCTTATATATATTATCTAAGATAAGAGGAGGGCACGGCGTAAGATATTAACCCTATTCCTTAATATATAAGGTGCCTTTAATTATATAGCCTATAACTAGCTCTTATATATAATAGGGGAAATTAGGCTCCCTACCTCCCTCCTAGTATAGGTAAAGACATTTACTAGTAGGTAATAACTCTAGATCTCCTTTAATAGCTAATAAGAGGACCTTTATCTAATAGTTTTAGGAATCCCCTAGGGAAGCCTAGTCTTACTAATCCTATTTCTTATTTATATACGAAAACTCTTTTCCTCTTACTTAGTCTAATTCCTCTTATACATTAATAATGTTTTAATCATAATCTCCTTAATAAGCTAGAAGAAAAATGCGTAGATCCTCTAGCGGGAAGCTAACTAGCTTTTCTTACTTAGAACCTAATATACCGTCGATTTTAATAAAGATAAAACAGACCTTATCTATTTTATAAGCTTAGATAAGGCTAAGTAAGCTATAATTATACTCCTAGGAGACTATATAGTATAGCTAAAGTAACTCATCTAATAGCTTAGGATATAGTTTAATATACGCCTATTATTCCGGCTGTATATAATAATTTAGAACGCCTAAGTAAAGTAATCACTTAGTAGGCTCATATAGCTAGCTAATATATAATATAGACTATCCCCTACTACTATCTAATAACTATACCTAGCTTACGTATAAAGTGTAGTAGATTATGGGTCCCTAGTTTTCTAGTAAGTTAGTAGATCTAAGATACTTAGACGAACACTTTAAAATAATAGACTATACTAAATCCTAGGAGCCTTTTA
The DNA here is from genome assembly GCF_038021145.1 of Phyllosticta citriasiana. NCBI lineage: Eukaryota > Fungi > Ascomycota > Dothideomycetes > Botryosphaeriales > Phyllostictaceae > Phyllosticta > Phyllosticta citriasiana. Next base: position 1,044,833 of record NW_027117285.1, on the reverse strand, counting down.
GACCTCCCTAATTACCCCTATAGAAATTAAAGTAGGACTTCTCCCCCCCTACCTAAGGCGTAATATATTACTTTAAGCGTACGCTATATAACTCTTTAAGCTTAGTTACTAACACCTAGTGCGTATAATTATTAATAAGTTTAAATAAGAGAATATACTAGGATGATAGACATAACTTAAACATGTCTAGAGTATAATTTCGGACCTAGTAATAGGTACTAAAAGCCTAATTAAACATAGTTCCTTTCCCCTATAGAAAAAGACTACTCTATATAAAGTTAAGATTAGCTACCTCCTAAAGGAATAAGAAGCCTAAGCATATATTAGACGTATAGGATATATAACTTAGGTAGTTATCCTATACTCTAACGCTTTATCTATCCCTTAAGGAAATAGAGTAGGCATAGGAATTATAGTATATAACACCTAATAAGATAGTATAAGAGTAGTAGTAGGATATAGAGGAAATACTAGACTATACTAGCTTATATATAATAGAGAACTAGAGGCACTTATAAGGGCTATAGAGTTAGCTACCTAGAAATAGCTAGGATGATAGATTATAGTATATATAGATAACTAAGCTATACTATACTGCCTCTAAACCCTATCTAACCTACTAGGTTAAGGACTATAACTTTAAGCTATAGATGTAGGCTACTTAATTATAGCTAGATAAGGTAGTCTTACCTTCTTATAGGCCCTAGGCTATATAGGGATTAGAGGAAACCTATAAGTAGACGCCCTTATAAAGGAGGCTGCTAAGCTAACCCTAGAGAATAACTACTTAAGTACTACCCTCCTTAGGATACGCGTATAATAAAGAACTATAGTAGAATAGATAGTATATACTATATAATACTAGGAAGTATAGATAATACTATCCTAGGGGTTATACATACGTAACTTCCTATCTATACTAAGGACGTCTATCTAACTCCCTAAGTATAGATAACTAGAAGTATTAGCCTACTTCTAATTAAAACTAAACTATAGCTACTTTAAAGCCTACCTATTACGGTTTAGTAAGATAGCCTAGGATAACTATAGCTATAATAATACCACCTAATAAATACTATAACATCTTATTAGTAACTACCTACTATATAGCTCTACTAGGAAAGAAGTAATATAGGAAGCACTTTAGGCGTATAATAATAATAGTAGGAATATAGCCTCTATACCCTATAGAGAGCTATTCTAAGGAGACGTTAGTTAATAATTCATACTTAAATTTATACGTTAGATGAAGGTTTCTACTAGGGCATAGCACATATAAAGAGTAGACTAAGGGAAAAGAAGAGTAAAAAGAAGAAGAGAGAATCTATTCTAAGCTCTATTAGTAGAGTGAATAATAAGCTCTATAATCCCTCTACTTATAGTTCCTATAGGTACTACCCTAGAACCCCTCTAACTAAAGATAATCTAGGAAGGGACCCCTTTATCTATAATCTACCTAATACCCTCTAGGCTTATATCCCTCCTCTACCTTATATAGAGCCTCTACTAAGGCCCTAGCCCTCTAGATTAGGAAGGCGTTAACATAACTTAGATAACTACTCTATAACTACTCTAGCTAAACCCTCCTACTCCTAATAATAATTAGACGACTATTTAGTAGTAAGGTAAGGGCTTAACGCTATTTATCTATATAGTATACCTAGGCTAGGGCGGTGTATAGAGCCCTATTATTAGTAATAATGTTAAAGTATAGTCGTCTAATAGCGGTAACTAGGCTAGATTAAATTATAAGTAATATTAATATAGATTAAACCTAGGTTCTTAAGCGTTCTTTATTTTCTATAATAAGTATTAGCTAACTATACTAGTTAGCTAGAAGATGGACGCTACTAGTTAAAAACCTTACCCGCTTTTTTTACCTTTATAGGTGCTAAGAAAGGTGTTATATAACGCTAACTAAGAATAGTACTATTAGGGATAGTACTAGAATGCTATAGTAGAGTATATATATAATCTACCTTACCTACTACCCTATACTATATTTACTTTTCTATATATACCTTCTCCCTATCCCCCTTCCTTTCCTTACTCTTACTCTATACCACCTATCTACTTAGATAACGGTAGGAAGGCTAGTCCTTAGCCCCCCCTTACCTAAAAAGAGCCTAGATAAACTATCTATCTATACCTACCCTATACTAACATTATACTAAGAATTACGCCTTATTATATAAGATCCTTTAGCTAGGCATCCCTACTTACCTTATAAATATATATAGGATCCCCTATAGATAGCTCCGTCTTAGATAGCCTATAGCTCTAGTAAGATATAAAATAATTAATTAATTAATTAATTAATTAATCAATTAATTAATTAATCAATCAATTAGGTTTTAGGACAGTTAAGTTACAAAATATATTTGTTAAAATTCCACCTTTACTCCATTAGCTGATACAGCTGCCCGGCTAGCTCAATCGGTAGAGCGTGAGACTCTTAAACCGCCCTCTTAAGGTGACATCTCAAGGCTGCGGGTTCGACCCCCGCGTTGGGCTCAATTCCCACAACTTTTTGCCTTCTTTCCAGGTCCGAACGGTGGTTGGAAGAATTGGGGGGGGGGGGGGTTTTTTTGGGTGTTTTGTGCGGAGATTGATTTGATCGTCGCACGTGCATCGGCCCGCTGGCAGATCCCACGTGTCGTGCCTTCCTCTTTTGAAGATGGACTTGGGAACGACTTTACGTTTGCTGGCTTGTGGAAGATGGAGTGGATTTCTGGATTTCTTGAGTCTGACAGAGCAAAAATTGGAGGGAGAGTTAGGGATGGAGCATGTTGGCTTCATATGTGTGCTGGATCCCCCGAGCGACAACAACGACGATGCCTGTGAATTCCCCGTTCACACATGCATACCACAAGATTGTAATCGGCGTATGTGTGAAGTCTCTATCTCTTATCCAAAACCCAGATAATCCACCCGCATCACAAGTCATAGCGAGACTCGTCGGCGTCGACTTCTACCTCCGCGCAGAACCAGCTCGACACGATTGGCTCGCTTAGACAGCTGGCAGGAGCGCACGGCGCAGGCGCGGGGCTTTGCGCCAACTTCGAACGTCGCGTGGGATGACATGCGCATGGAGAGAAATTCTGAGTTGCCCACCTACCTGTGATTGCGCCGCGGCGGGGAGGGACAGGGGATTTGATGCTGTGTTGGACGGGGATGGCTGCGCCTGATGGTGCCTGGTGGAAGGATTGTATTTAGGTGTTTGAGGGCGGAGGGTTGGAGGGTTGGCCAATTGTGTGTACAGTGAAAAGGTTGAACTGATCTGGAGATGTCCTCGCGGAGAGGTTCTGTGTGGGGTTTGTGTTTGGGGGGTTGCTTATGCTGTATCACAAGACGCAGAACGCAAAGCAGCTTCAACAGAGGCAGAGACAAGGAGCATTCGACTTTTACTCTTCGGGTCGTGCCGGTTGTTGGTGAGTAGCGGTCACTACTTTCACCCAGATGCCCAAAGGAGGAAGCAAGGCGAAAAAAAATCGTGACAAGACCCTGGTGAGCACTCAAAGAGATACAACTCGTTCATCAAGACGCTACAACTGAATGCCGACAAGACTGGTTTTGTTTCTTTGGCATGGTAGCATAAGAAATGTGTCCCATGACAGCAGCAACGTCTCAAGCCAGCAAATGGTGACGTCTCCGAGTTGACTCCGGCAGCGGCTGGCAGGCGCGTGCGCCACCATTCTCTATCCACATCACCATTCCTCAACCATTGTTGCTGGGGCCAGCTTGATTTCAGCACCCATTTCTGCGCCATGGGCCAACAAAGAATTCTAGTGATAGCGGGCTCAGACAGCTCTGGTGGCGCGTAAGTTCCCTTCCCAACTCCGGCACTCTCCAAGCGCAATCACCACTCCTCCATGTGCGGGCATGCATGCATCCCCCACTCTGCAAGGGCAAGTGCAATGCAGCGTTGCATGTATCAGAATAGTGCCTTGTCTGGTGTACTTGGAGATTGAGTTGGGAGCTTCTGCTGATCATCATGCTTTGTGCGTAGCGGGCTCGAGGCAGACCAAAAGGTTGTCGCGTCGCATGGATGCTATGCAATGACGGCGACGACGGCGCTGACGGCACAAAACACGCTCGGAGTGCACGGCATCCACGTCACGCCGTCTGGCTTTGTGCGCAAGCAAATCGAAGCATGTGTAGAAGACGTGGGCGTAGATGTGGTCAAGACTGGTAGGTAGGAGTGTCTCTCCGCAGTAATTTTTCTTTTCATCAACACCGCAATGTCCGGGTTTTGATTCGACGTGTGGTTAGGCATGCTGGCTTCGGCCTCGACTGTAGAGGTGGTGGCTGAGGCGCTCAAGAAGTACAACGTGCCGGTTTCCGTCATTGATCCTGTAAGCGTTTCCTTGTCCATTGCGTACATTTCCTCACGTCCGTCAGGTCATGGTTGCGACGTCAGGGGCACAATTGCTTCCTGAAGATGCCGTGGAGACGCTCATCTCTCAACTTCTGCCGCTCGCTACGGTCGTCACGCCAAACGTGCCGGAGGCCCTCATGATACTCAAGCATCGAGACAGCCAAGGGCCCTCGCAGTCTGAGCCGACGACGGTAAAAGAGTTGATTTCAATCGCTCAAGCCGTCCGCAACCTAGGCCCCAAGTACGTCTTGCTCAAGGGCGGACATGTTCCTCTCACGAAAGACCACACTGCTCCGACCAGCGAAGCGGGCCGCCATGTGGTGGTCAACGTACTGGTAGGGCCAGGCGAGCCCGTCATTATGGAGACTGGGTATCAGAAGAGCAGAAACACGCACGGTACCGGCTGCTCGCTCGCGTCTGCAATCGCCTCGCGGCTAGGCTTGGGCATGACCATGGAGCAGGCAGTCAAGACGGCCAACTATTACATCGAAGCTGGAATCCGAACAAGCAAGGACCTCGGGAGCGGGAGCGGACCAATCAACCACTTTCACTCGACATACATGTTGCCTTTTGCGCCAGGCCGCTTCATCGATTATCTCCTGGATCGAGACGACGTCCGGGGACCGTGGAGAGAGCACACGCATCACGAATTTGTCAAGCAGTTGGCAGATGGGACGTTGCCTGTCCAAAAGTTTCAAAACTACTTGGTCCAGGACTACTTGTTCTTGGTGCGTGGATGGGCACTTGTCGAGAGAGATGCTGATGTTGGCAGATTCAGTTTTCGAGAGCAAACTCGCTGGCGGCGTACAAGGCCAAGGATTTGGACGACATCAACAAGTCGGCGAGGATAGTGTTGCATATCCAAGAGGAAATGGGGTTGCACGTCAGGTACTGCGAGGGGTTCGGGCTAACCAAGGGCGACATTGAGAGGCACGAGGAGCACCAAGGTCAGTGACAGGGAGCGGTGCAACATGTCAAACGGAGTCATGGCTGACGATGGTGGCGGCAGCGTGCACGGCGTACACGCGGTACGTGCTGGACATTGGGCAGTCGGAGGACTGGTTTGCGCTGCAGGTGGCGCTGGCGCCGTGCCTGCTCGGCTACGGACACATTGCACGCAGGCTGTTTGACGATCCGGCGACGAAGCGCGAGGGCAATCGGTACTGGGATTGGGTTTTGCAATACGTGGCAGACGACTACACCGCCGCGGTGCGGACGGGAGCAGAGCTGCTGGAGAAGCACGCGGCGCGCCAGTCGCCGGCCAGGATCGAGGAGCTGGTGCGGATATTTATCCATGCGACCAAGGTGAGTGAGCAGAGCAACATGATGATGGGCGAGAAGGAGTGTGCTAAGAGGCCGCCAGATGGAGACGGGGTTCTGGGACATGGGGTCTCTGTAGTCTACAAAGGGATGCGGCTGAAGCCGAGGGATGGGCGGTGGTGGGTAGTAGCGGTGGTCAGAGAGGAGGAGGGAGGGATGGATGGATGGATGGATGGGAACGAAGACCAGTATGGAAAAGCACGAATACAGTATGTATGCAGTACTGTACTACTGTATGTATACTGTAGACACAACGAAAGAGGCGACTCGCCACGGTCGGTCAGGGAAACCCTGGACAGATTTTTTTTTTCCTGGCGGTCGGTAGGGCGGACCAATGGCCGTGGGCTGGTCTCGGCCCGAAGTTTTCTGCGTTGCCTCCTAGCCAGATTGGGTCCACTGGCTGCTCTGGCCGCTGGTCCTCTTTCCGCTTTTTCTGTCCTGTCAAAAACATCGCCCTCACCACTTCCTCCATCCCACCCTCCAAACACGCCCTCTCATCGCCTCTTTCCGCTACTCGACTCCCATCTCCCCCCCCCTCGTCTTCATTCCGACGCCTTTTTGCGCGACGCTGCTCTCGAGCCGCGCTTAATTTCACGCTCTTTATCACCCTTCTCCGGTCCCTACTGAGCCTGCCTGCGACCATGTCCTACGGCGGTGGTTACGGCGGTGGTTATGGTGGTTCCCGCGGCGGCGGCGGCGGCGGCGGCGGAGGCGGCGGCGGAGGCGGCTACGGTAACGGGTACGATAGCTCGCGCTATGGATACAGCAATTCCAGTCACTATTCCAGCGGGTATGCCCAACCCACAGGTCTAGATATGGCCGGCTGCGCCGACATCCATCCCCCTCCCTTCACTCCCTCTACACCATCCCCCCCATTTGCCTGAGCGTCTTTTCCGTCGCCGTCTCGTTGTTTGCGACGAGACGCGCTCTTTGGCGACGCTCTGGCGGCCAACATTCCACCTCACCTCGCCTACGACGCATTCAGAAACGCGCTGACATTTGCCCCAACAGATACGGCGGTTCCAACGGCTACTCCAACGGTGGTGGCGGCTACGGCGGCGGCAGCAACGGATACAGCGGTGGTGGTGGTGGTGGTGGTGGAGCCTACGGCGGCGGCGGATACGGTGGTGACAGAATGTCCAACTTGGGCGCCGGCCTCAAGGCGCAAAACTGGGACCTCAACTCCCTCCCCAAGTTCGAAAAGTCTTTCTACAAGGAGCACCCCGACGTCGCTGCCCGCTCGCAGGCCGAGGTCGACGCTTTCCGCAAGGAGTACCAGATCGCCGTCCAGGGCCGCGATGTCCCCAAGCCCGTCACCACCTTTGACGAGGCTGGCTTCCCCGGCTATGTCATGAACGAGGTCAAGGCCCAGGGTTTCGAGAAGCCCACGGCCATTCAGAGCCAGGGTTGGCCCATGGCCCTCTCTGGTCGCGACGTCGTTGGTATCGCCGAGACCGGCTCCGGCAAGACGCTCACCTACTGTCTTCCGGCCATTGTCCACATCAACGCGCAGCCGCTCCTCGCTCCCGGCGACGGTCCCATCGTTCTCATCTTGGCCCCCACTCGTGAGCTGGCGGTCCAGATTCAGCAGGAAATCTCAAAGTTCGGCAAGTCGTCTCGCATTAGGAACACTTGCGTCTACGGTGGTGTCCCCAAGGGCCAACAGATTCGCGACCTTGCGCGCGGTGTCGAGGTCTGCATTGCCACCCCCGGCCGTCTCATCGACATGCTCGAGTCGGGCAAGACCAACCTCAGGCGTGTCACCTACCTCGTCCTCGACGAGGCTGACCGCATGCTTGACATGGGTTTTGAGCCCCAGATCAGAAAAATTATTGGCCAGATTCGCCCCGACCGTCAGACTTGCATGTGGTCTGCGACTTGGCCCAAGGAAGTCCGCCAGCTTGCATCCGACTATCAGACCGACTTTATCCAGGTCAACATTGGTTCGATGGACCTCTCGGCCAACCACCGCATCACCCAGATTGTCGAGGTTGTCTCGGAATTCGAGAAGCGCGACAGGATGAGCAAGCACCTCGAGCGCATCATGGATGATAAGAACAACAAGGTCCTCATCTTCACAGGTACCAAGCGTGTTGCCGACGACATTACTCGCTTCCTGCGCCAGGACGGCTGGCCCGCGCTCTGTAAGTTTGACCACCGCAACACCAAACCACTAAGCTAACATTTGCACAGCCATCCACGGCGACAAGCAGCAAAACGAGCGTGACTGGGTCCTCAACGAATTCAGGACGGGCAAGAGCCCAATCATGGTTGCCACGGACGTGGCTTCTCGTGGTATCGGTATGGTTGCGATTGTTCCTGCACTTCCCCTTACCCCTCTGCCTGTGCTCTTTTGCGTGATCTGTGTGATGCTCTGCTCTCTATTCTCTTGTGCGCCTTTTACTGCATTCATGACGTCCAGGGCTTGCTTTTTCCGGTTCTCCTCTCGGGAACCTTGGTTGTCAAGGAGGCGAAGCTTGCTTCACTCACTTTCCGCTTCTCCATGTGCCGCCCGGGTGCGGAGTCGGATGGTCTCTTGACTTGCTCGAGTTGTAGTTCCAAGGTTTCCTAACCCACAGATGAGGACCTCTCCCAGCCTTGCCGGCGCACCAAGGATGCCGTGACTCCTTCGCGCACAGAGAGTAGTGCATGCAACATACTGCAGCTTCATGCGATCAAAGATTGCCTCGCTCCGAGACTTACCTCAAGGCTAAAGCTAACTTGCTGTCAAGACGTCAAGAACATCACTCACGTGCTGAACTATGACTACCCCAACAACTCAGAGGACTATGTTCACCGTATTGGTCGTACTGGTCGTGCTGGTGCAAAGGGTACCGCCATCACCTTCTTCACCACTGAGAGTAAGTCGTCCCCCCACCTAGCAGTGATCCCTGGATGCTAACGCCTCGCAGATGCCAAGCAGTCTCGTGATCTCGTGCAGGTGCTTTCTGAGAGCAAGCAGCAGATTGATCCTCGTCTTTCCGAAATGGCCCGCTACGGAGGTGGCGGCGGCGGTGGCCGTGGTTGGGGCGGTCGTGGACGTGGTGGCCACGGCCGCGGTGGTGGCCACGGTAGGTTCTCCAGGTACTGAGCCGGTCCGAAGAATCAGAGAATGACCAGAGCCTCTGCCTCGGGGGCGATGCTTACAGGTTACTCCGGTGGCAACTCTCAGCCTCTTGGTCGCAACAGGTGGTAAACACCCAAGCATGATCAAGTCCATGGCTATCCCGTCTGCGACGCCCGCAACCGAGGCCGACTGCACGTAGGCTTCGAACATTTTGCATTGAAATGCCCTGCGGATTCTGCGTCCAAGACGACGGTGGTAGGCCTCGATTTCACGGCAAAAATCACGGCGTCGGAGTGATGGTGTTCAGGCATAGATAGGTGGTCTGCTTTGTTTCTTGCTTTTCTCTTTCCTTCCCAAGTCCAGCTCTTGAGGTCGGTGGGGTGTCCCTTTTCACACAAGACGGGCGGCCGTCATGGGGAAAAAGATGGGGAGTTGTTACTACTACTACTACCAGCGGGCAGCATCAAACGGTCCTGGATCGGACGGAATCACTTCTTTCATTTTCTGGTTTTTTTTTTTTTTTTTTTTCCTTCCTTTTTCCTTTTCCCGTCCCTTTGAGTCTTGATTCCAAGGCGGACATGTCGGGGAGGAATCATGGACCCAGATTCGGTCTTCGGTGCGCGCACACACACTCAAAAAAAAAAAAAAATCCATACAACTAAAAACAACAATTCTCCCCCAAAAAATGTTCTGTCAGAAGGCGGACATTTGTATTTCTTTTTCGGAGAGTACGAGAGGTTAGACGGCGGTTAACGCCACTCAGAGTGGGTTTGCATTTTTCCCTCTAGTCTTTTTGCTTGCTTTCGCTTTTCGTTGTGCCTGTTGTTTCCTTGCCTGGCCCCCCCTGCTGTTCCTAATCACCACCATTACACACACACATGAGCTTTGTCACGGCAAAAACATGGAATCCTGGGAATAGATTTGAATCATCATCTTGCTGCAGCTGCAATGTCTGTTCAGTACGTGCGTGCTTTGGTCCGTCTCGCTTGGTTGCTGGTGATGATGAACACACTCGCTTCGTCATGTTTGTTGAGGCGCAAGCTGCAGGTGGAACTGTGATATCAAAGCATTCAAAACGGACTTCACGAGGCCAGACAACCCGAGATCGGAGACGTGCAACTTTTACAAACCCATGAGGAATGCAGGTCTATAGTGGGGGGGTATCAAGTCTACCTATCTTCCAGCATCCCGAGTACCCTTCGCAATTTCCACCCGCGCAGTCACCTCCCCTGCTGCTGCATCCTCCTGATGCGCTCCTCGGCGGCCCTCGCCCTGCGCTCCCGCTCCAGCCTCTGCCGCATTTCAGGCGTCAAGCCTCTCGCCTCATCCTCCCTCCTCTCGCCCGCCGTCTTCTCCAAGCCGGCCGCGCCCAGCCCCAGCGTCTTGCCCTTGCCGACCCTCTTCTCCCGCTGCTCCCGTGCCCGCTCCTCCTCCTCCTTCCTCAACCGCTCGACCTCCGTCTTCCGGCGTTCCGACTCCTTGGCCGCCTCTGACGCCTTGTCCGCGCTCTGCTGCTTTTCGACTTCGGCCCGCGAAATGCCTGCCGGCACGTTGGCCTTGTCCCACTCGAACGCTGCGTCGCCGAGCTCGTGGCGCGCGATGCGGAAGGCGTCGCGGGTGGCGCGGTCGCCGGCAATGTCAAAGGCCGTCTTGCCGTCGAGATTTGTGAGGGTCGGGTCGGATTTGGTTTTGGTGAGGAGTGCGAGGACGACGGCTGGGCTGTTGAGGTGCGCGGCCAGGTGCAGTGGGGTCGGCGCGTGGTAGTTCTTTTCGGTATCCCGCGGATGGAAGCGAAAGTCTGGAGGTAGGTTGTTGCTCTGGATGTATGAGACGACGCCAGGCGCCTTCGAGCGCCTAATCAGCGCTTGTAGCTGTGACGTGTGGAGCGCCGCTTCTTCTTCTTCGGGCGAAGGTTTCGGTTTGGCTGGTTTGGAGGGTGCCGGTGTCCGCGAGGGTGATTCTGTAGGTTTTTGGGCTGCTTCTGCGGCGGCAGCGAGGGCCGCAGCATCAATACGGCTGACCTTTGCTCGAGTCAGCTCGATGAAGGAGCGCATGAGCTCGGCCTGCGTGGCCCGGCGCGTGCTGAATGGAAATCCTCGGATGCGCGGGTCGTTGTGTCGAAGGACCTGGCCATCGTACGGCCCGTAAAGAGTGCGCCGATTCGTCGAACCAGTTGCCCGGATGAAGAGAAGCTCGGAAGTATCAATCATGTCCTTCCATTCCGCAAGGAGAGCCCGCACCTCGGACGTGAGTGCAGCCTCGTTGTATCTTCTCAGAGAAGAACCAGCGGAATGTGCGTTGCCTTTGGATTGGTCGTTTGCTGATTGCGAACCACCCTGCTTCCGCCTGGTTGTATATCTGTGAAAAGTCTTGTGTGCCACCACCGAAGCTTGCCGTTCGTCGACCCCGGTGTGCTTCTTTCCAACCTTGGGTGTGAGCGCAACGATCATTGCTGCGAAATGGCCGCCGCCAATCATGCACAGAAAGTAGTGAGGTCCAATATCCGGAGCAGATGGGAGCCTGACACCACCTTCGTCCTCCTCATCCGCCTTCTTTGCGTTCTTCGCAGGTGGTGGCAGCTGCTTCTGCTTGAGGGCGTCGACGATGCCTCCCTCATTCTCTTGCTCTGCATCCGAAAGAATAGCCCGATAGACTCCCAGATTGATCTCCTCTGGCAAAATGGTACTGTTGAACCATAGCATCGGTGGCTTTCCGCCGCCTCTTCTCTTCCTCCTCTTCCCAACTTCCTCGGCCTCCTCTGGCCCCGCAATTTTGGCCTGTTTCTTGAGAAGTGCGCTCAGCGTGCTATCTCCCTTTTTGCCTTCACCATCACCCTCATCATCTGAATCTGACTCGGAAGATTCTGAACCGCTAATACTCTCGTCTAGCTCACCGACCAGCTTTTCAAATTCAGCCTCTGTGACGGGTTTCACGCCGCGCATCTTTTGTTTAAGGTTATAGCTATGCAGGTCTGATCGAACGTGGTCGCGCTGCTCCTGCAGGGTCGGGAATGTGAGATTGCAGAGACCGCATGATGTCGCTGTTGCGGGAGCACCGTCTTGCTTCTCGGCGTCGGTCGATGATGGCGTCTGCGTTCCAGAGTCGGGCTCAGCGTCAGCGGGTACGGATGCGTTGCTCTGCTGTCGTAGCGAGATTGTGTCGAGGATTTCGCGGGGCAGATCAAAAACTGTTCCCTGTCAGTCGCCTTGATCTTGTGTTGGTTTCGCAGTTTGCTTACCGTAGAGCGGCTTTTGAAGTAGAGGATGCTCTTCTTTGTGAGCCATGGCGAAAGATTCAGGAACGAGAGAATGGGTTGGTGATGACCGGCTTGTCCAAGAAACGCGTAATTAAGTACGCTTGTGCAAGGCGAGCGGCGGACCTGGTCGTGAGCTGTTGGGCAATACGTCAGAGTACGAAGTTCCGTAACACACAACCTAGTGAGTCAAGCACGGCCCGATAAGATTAGATCTGAAGACAGCAGAAACGCCCTCTCGTGGAATTCAACTACGGCGTTCGACCGGGTTTTCTATTATGCACGATTGTCTTTCCTATAAACACTCTGGCAAGAAGATATAGCTGGCCCAAATAGCCATGTCTTCAGCTCGGCCACATTGAATGTAGATGCCAGTAACAGGAGCACATGTCAGCCCAAACGCTAAAAAACAGTAAATCAAAGCTAATTGCAGTCATTGCATTCTCATGCTCAAGAAGAAGACATGACAGGATTTCGAATGTCAAGTCCAAAAGCTGCAGCAAAAGGAGCGTTGAAGTGCACACAGACCTCAGCACGAGCCACCAGACCGGCTCGACCGTTCCCAAAACAGCCTAGCGCCACCAGACCACCACCGCCGATCCATCAATGCTCCATTTCATCACGACTCGGACATCAAACCTTCCGCCTTCTCTCCAATCCGCTCCTCACCACCTGAATCCGCAATCCTTCACAAGTCATGCTCAGAACGGCGCCCTCACACGTCGACCTTCTCATCCTCGGCGCAGGCTGGACGTCCACGTTCCTTACGCCACTGCTGCAGCAAAAAAACATCACATACGCCGCAACCACGACCACCGGCCGCGACGGCACGCTGCTCTTCCGCTTCGACCCGGACAGCGACGACGTCGCGCCGTACGCCGCACTGCCCCGCGCGCGTACCGTTCTCATCACGTTTCCCCTGCTCGGCCGCGGTCAGTCATCGCATCTCATCAACATGTACGGCAAAGCGCATGGCGACGGCGACGACAGCAGCAGCAGCAGCGCCGCACCAGCACCACCAGCAGCCAATTGGATCCAACTGGGCTCGTCCGGCGCCTTCGCCAACGACGCGCACTGGGTGACGGCCGCGACGCCCACAGACACCAACATCGCGCGCGTCGCGGCAGAAGAAGAGCTGCTCGCCGCGCCGCTGCGTGGCTGCGTGCTCAACCTGTGCGGGCTGTACGGCGGCGCGCGCGACCCGCGCGGCTGGGTGAGTCGCGTCGCGCGCAGCAAGGAGCAGGTGGCGGGCAAAAAGGCGCTGCACGTTGTGCACGGCGACGACGTGGCGCGCGCCATTGTCGCCGTGCACGCGGCGTTTACGCCCGGCCGGCGCTGGCTCGTTACCGATTTGCACGTGTATGACTGGTGGGATCTCATGTTTGCGTGGGGACCGGAGGCCGAGGCCAAGGCGCGCGAGCGGTTGGGTGATGGGGAGGCGGCCGGGCTTGATTACAGGAGGTGGGTGAGGGAGTTGATGGATGAGCTGGACGTGAGGGCTTTGCCGCGGGATACCGAGATGCTGGGGAGAGTGCTGGATGGGAGGGAGTTTTGGCGGCATTTTGGCTTGTGGCCGGAGAGGGGAAGAATCGTTTAATCTATGAAAACAAAAATGACACTTTGAGACCACGTCTGACAACGTGCTTCTCGGACTGACTTCATCTGCACCGTCCACAAAGACGAATAGGATGAAATCTGCAAAACCCCGACATGGAGAGAATCAGCGCCGGACCGGTCTCCTGAAGGTTGAAAGCTCCTCCTGAACAACATGAGCAACGCAAAGTCAGAATTTCCACCCGACGCACATCTGCTGCAGATATAAGTGTACGGTAAATATATACATTTCTTCATGTTCTTTTCTCTTTACCTTACCCGACACGATATTCGCTGGGGCATATAAATACAAGGAGCAGCCGTATCATCTAAGCCAGCGCCCACGGCCCATCAATATCCAGCATTCTGATACCCAAGCGCATGCAGTTCAAAGTGTTGTGGCATCCGATTGTCGTCCGTCCCATCCTGATCCATGATGCTCCAAGGCCAAAGAAGCAAGAGACAAGACATGACTCCAAAGAAAACAGGAGAAGAATGATGAAGTCGCCATCCCGCCGGTCCGCCGTCCGCCACGCAATGCAAGCAAGCAAAAGAAGGGGAAAATGCTGAGAGCCGTGATACGCAATGACGAAACGAAAGGAGCAAAGAAAAAAGTGGTGCCCAACGATGCAGAAAGATCGATGCGTTGCGACACCAAAGAGTATTAAACACAGTACGAACGAAAGAAAAGCCCCTGCATTCGCAAGAAATGCGACACTCAGGGACGAGCCATGAATGCTCGTGAAACACATCTCATCTTGTTCAGTCTTTGTCGGTCTTCACCTCACTGGGAGTAGCTGTGCCATTCGCGCCACTACCTTCTTCATTCCTTGCAGACGCGTCCCCCAAACTCAATCGTGCAACCTCTTCCACGACACCAGCACTGCCAATGTCGCCAACGGGAAGGTCAAGGCTGTTGCGGAGGCCTACAGATTCGGTCCCCGTAGTGCCTGGGCCCATGGGTGTTGATGGTGAGCTATGATTCCTATCGTCATTTTTGGACGCTTCATGCGGAGGCGAGTCTGTTGGGTCCGCCTCCACAACATTGGTTTCGCCCTTTGTCGAATCTGAATGCTTCCAGTCCTCGGCTGGGACACTGGTGGGCCCCAGGCCGCGGTGGTATTCCATACTCCGAGGGAGGCGGGGAGAAGCGACCGGCGACGAGGTAGCGGACGAGTCCAAGTCAGAGTAGCTCAGACCTGAAGCTTCTGCTTGAGCCAGGGCAGCAGGTGTAGGAGGAAGCTTTTTTTTGAGGTCAATACTGCCGGAGCTTGGTTTTGAAGCGTGAGCGGCATGCTCAGCAGCATCTTTGGTGGTTCCATTCACACTGTTCTTTCCCTTGGGAGCTGGAGCAAGGAAGCGCTGGAGAGACCACTTGTTATTTTTCCCCTCATTGCCTGAACTCAGCGAGTCATCTTCGTCCGTCTCGTCTTCTGTGCCTTCGAAGTACGAATCGTCCCATGCAGTGCTCGCCTCGCGCCTAATCCGCTGGTGAGCCTCGGCTTGAGTCTCTGTTCGTGGAGGAGAACCGGTAGAGCTGCTGGTGCCGCTTCCTGTTCCATTGTCACTGCCCGTGCGAACAGGCAGTGGACGCAAAGGCTTGAGTTCGTCTACCGCCTCGCGTAGCTCTGTGGGGCTGGCATCTGGGCGATCCTTGGAGCTCTGGTCCTTGACCTCTTCGCCTTTGGCGGTGACGGCTGCATTGACACCTTGGGCACGGTCACGGTTCGACTCGCGCTCGTCCCGCGTATGCGCCGTGTATGTATCGGCAAAGTGAGTATCACACAAGTGCTTGACGACAGGCCATCCGTACGCGTTGGCGAACATACGGCGCACGATGATGTTGTTGTGGGCGTCGGGCTCAAGACGGACTAGAACTTTGCGCCAGGAAAGGTCTTTGTGATAGGAACGAGCAATTTTCTCTTCGACACGCATACTACTCGAATCGACAGTCTCTGTTGTTGAGACACTCTTGACGCTCTGATCACTGGATCCGTTTCGAGTGATTTTTGAAGGGCGGCGAATGGGAGGTGGAGGGATGTCTTCGGGGTGGTAGACTCGGTCATGGAAAATAGTGCGTGCGCGCACTGAAGGATCGGTGATCCATGAGACTGGGGGGATTGGTGGATTGAGTAGATCGCCAGCAGATTCGAAGAACGAAGTCTTTGGCGGATGATCATGGTCGTCCACGATGGAGCTTTCGCGAGAATGGTTAGTCTGCTCATGAGAGCCATTTGTGGGATCGGCCGAGACCTCTTCGTTGGACGAGACCTGCAATGTCTGGCTTCTTTTGAACATCTTCTTGTCTTTTGGCGTTGTTGTTGCTCCTTTGAGATAGTTAAAGAAGTCGGTGAAAAAGTTGGCATTCGTCGGGCTCTTGGGCGACTTCTTGAGACCTGTTGCAGCTTGAACCGCCTGCCTCTGTGAGTCGGACAGGAATTGAGACGCTTGTGGTTCGCCCGATGTTTGGGCAGTAGTGTCTTCATTTACAGCGTTCTCACCCGGCTGTGGCACAGTGTGCTCGGTGCTTCCTGACAAAGGCGTACTCGTACCGCTGTTGCCGTTGTTGTCTTCGCCTTCGGGCAGGGCAAGTTTGGACGGCATTGGAGACGAGTTTTGCCCAGTTAACTCGGCATAGCCCCAGTTGGCCAGAGTGCCTACAAGACCGTTTTCTCGTCTTGCCTTTTCCACCTTTCCAAGACCTTTCCAGTCCAAGAATAGGAGACAGCTTGTTCTCAATGGTACGATCCCGTCATTGACAACGTTGCCATACACGGTCCGGTTCCTAAACATTCTCAAAACTTGGTGTGCAGGACCTGTTGGAAGTATCCGCAGAAGTGGCTTCGTTCGGGGATCCTGTGGCTTCTTTTGCTCCTTTTGATTTGCACCACCCAAGCCGTTGACCATTGCTGCCCATCCACCTCTTGCAATGGTTGGCGCTCTCCACGTCAAACCAAGGTCCTGTCCAGTCCGTCCGATCAAACCAAAGTCTAGCGCAAACTTGACATACATTGGATTTTCGTTGCTTAGTCCGAGCAGAGGGGAAGCCATGGTGATGAAGTTGACGGGCTTAATTTTGGAGAAGAACTCTGGAGAGTGTTTGTGGATGTACGCAATTGCATAAGTCTGGATCAGACCTCCCAGAGAATGACCGATGAAGCTGATGCTCGTGTACCGGTAAGCTCTTTTCTTAATTGCTGCGTCGGGCTGGTAATGCACGCTGCTCCCCGCATGCACTGGGATTCCTTCGGTGACGGGCGATTTGTCCTTTTTCTGGATTGAGTCACTCATGGCCTTCTTAAGACCCTTTTTAACTGGATAATAGGGAGGCTCCGGGTGCGCTAATCCGAGCACGTATTTCGCTAATCGTTTTCCCAGGTACTGGATCCCGCGTTCGGTGCGGACGGCATTTCCAGGATAACCTCTCACAACGACCTCTTCATCATCCGTCTCATCGTCTTCGATTTCGCCTTCGTCGATATCAGCCTGGCCACCGGACAGTGGAGCGGTCGAGTAATCTCCGGCTTCCCCGTTATCAGATTGTGTGGTGGTGGTGGTGGTGGTGGTGGTTTCAGATGATGCCGCTTTTGAAGCCGCCTTTCTTGCTTCTCTCCTCTCCTTTCTCCTTTCTTCCCGGGCTTGAGCTGCTGCTGCGTCAATGCTTTCCTTGAGGTAGAGCATATCAGCACCCAAGTTGCTGTGCAATCCATGGGTCAGAATGACCAGGTGCAATTTCTTTTGCTTTTTCAGCTTGGCCTTTTTCGGATTCTCTGCCTCATTTTCACCGGCATCGCCTTCGCCTTCATCCCACTCGGGCAATGCCGGTTTGTTCCACAAGGCTTCCGTGTCTTCCACCACCAGCTTGACAGACTTGGAGTAAACGCCCTTGTGCTGCGCGCGATGCCGGCCCTCATGCCCGTTCCTGCCTTGCTGATGATCCTCGATCTGTCCAGGAGCCGATTGACCATGCGCTGCTGCGGCGGCAAATCCGTACTCTAGACTCCGCTCATCCCTGCCAACCAAAACCTCAAAGTGCACGCACGCCGAGGTTGAAAAGAGAATTTGACTGTGGACCTCGATAATCCAAGTCACGCTCTCAGGATGACCTTCGGCGTTGGGACTGATGCTGGCCTTGCCACCCGACTCTCTTATATCCTCTGGTATCAACAGCTGACTCGTCCACGAGCCTCCGGCTTTGAGGAACGGCTCAAAGTCTGGTATGCCCTCCTTCTTTGGGTTCTCGACCTTTCGGTTGGGATTGAACGTGGAGGGATACGCGGCGACATGGAGGGTATAAGGACCGTGGAGATAGGCGGCGCGGAGAGGAATGGCAGAGGTGTTTTTGATTTTCAGGTGGAGGTGAGACGGCGAAGGGAGGATGCGGTCAGCCGAGGGCGTGTAGGTGAGCGTGTACCTGGGCCCAAAAAGTCAGTCTCGTGAGGGTGGACAGGAGGCAAAGGATGGTATCATACCGCACGACCTCTCCGACCTTTACGCTGCCGGCTTGGTGCACGAGCAGCATCTTGCGGGCGGAGCGCTCCGCGGCGGGCGAATCGTTCCACGCCGGAGTCCAGTTTAAAAAGGGCGAGACTGGATGGGTGGTGCCGCGGTCGGGAATCTGGGAGAGGGAGTATGTTCGGGGCGGGAGGAGCATTCACGCGCGACCCTTTTGGACGGCGACCTATCTATGATGGACGGAGGAGCGGCACTGGGGGCGGTGGGCGCGCGTGGCGGTCATATACCACGACGCATGGATGGATTGTGGACGAGCGAGTAAGGCAACAATCGTCAAGTGCCGATAGGTCCGGACAACAACGGCAGCATCTCTCGTAAACGGTGGAACAGCAGGTGGTGATGCCAGTGCGGGCAGAAGTATTCGGGTTCCGCTTGCGCTGGGTTGAGGCTTGCAGTGCGCTGGAAGTTTACCTTGCTCGACCTCCCTCGCCCTGGGACCCCCCCCCCCTCCCCTCCCGCCCGTCACGCGCGTCGTCGCCATTGCGTCACTCCGAATCTTGCCCGGGGAGCGACGATATCACGCAGCAAGGACTTCTGCAAATGGGAGCTGAAATGTTCCCCGTCGGCATCCCCCTGAATGCGTCCCTTCAGTTAGGTGCTCACGAATGCTCCTTGTACTCTGGTCGCCCCCCACTTGTTGGGGTGCACGAATGCTCCCTGTCTTCGCCCAATTTAGTGTCGTGTGTACTGTGCTACTAAGCCTGGAGGGATGTGAACATGCCATTCTAAGCTTATTCTCAACCACATGGCAATGTCTAAATTCTCGTCCGTGTTTCGGTCTGTTTACTCCATGCAGTATGGGAAACAGAGCTGCCTAACTCCCATGCCTGTGCAAATCCACAACATGCTCCTTGACCTTGCGCACCTCGGCCCAGCCTTCCCTTTCTACGCGCACAATCTTGCCGTCGACACAGAACCGCCGCCACCGTTCATCCTCCTCTGCGCCGTCCAAGTCTATGCGGAATCCCTCGACATCCTCGTACCCTACCTCCGTTTCCTGCACGTGCTTGCCGCCTTGGTACGCCAGGCCCATGATTTGCATGATCCTGTCACTGGCTATTGGCCCAAAATGGACCAGCCTCAGATTCCCGTCAAGTGGTTGTGAAGCGGGCGAGATGTTGAAATTCTTCTCCAGGTTCGAGACCATGGTTCCCAGCACGTAGGCGTGCTCATGCCTGTCAATGTGTTGCCAGCTCCCGTCGGCCCTCATGAATTTGACTTCTGCCTTGTACCGATGCGCCTCGGACCCGTCTGCTGGGAACAGGGCCTCTTTGGCCGCCATCTGGAACCTCTCGACGCCGAATTGGCGAAATTCAGTGGTGTCGCTATCCGCGACCAGGCTGGCATGCATCGCCCAACTGCAAACCACCGCTCCGTACATGACCGGGGTGCCTCCACCGTTCTTGTCAGGAAGCTTTTCTTCGCTGTTGCCTTCGTCTACGAGCAGCTTCGCCCCGGGCGAGAACAAGACCCTGAATAGAGGTAGTTTGGACGGCGTCCCACGCGCAAGAGCTGCCAATCCGAGCGTCTTGTCCCCTGCAATCCCGGAAGAGTGTGCTAGCGCGTTGCCAGTACCCATTGGAATGAGTGAGACAGACGGAGCCACGAACGACTCGGTTCTCTGGTTGACGCGCAAGCCATTGATAATGTCTACGATCCCACCATCGCCAGAGAGTAGTATTATCCGCTGGGATACGCCTTGATTTGCGCGAGGGAGAAAGATGTCGTTGGTGAGCTCGGAGATGGTCTTTGCAGAAGTTGTTCGATGTACGTCAAAGTGCTGATCTTCGCGGAGTTCCAGGCTGTCCAAAAGCGGCTTCAAACTGCTCTTGTAGAAGTCCTCAGCCAGGCCCATTCCCGACAGGACCGAGATGATGATGTGAATCCTTCCGATGCCGCCCTCCTTGCTCCGCTTGCCATGCTGGACAAGGCTGACAGGTTGGATTGTATATTCGGAGACAAAAGCATCGGGCAGGTTCTCCGTTACGGCCGACCTGAGGAGTGGCACTATCTGGTCGGTTTTTGCTTCTGAGGATTCATTGGCGTGTTCAACGTAGAGAAGTTTGTGGCCAGAGGCATCGTCCAGCTTGACACAGCCTACTACGCAGTCTCCGTAGATTTCTAGGCTTCGTTTGCTGTCGTTGAGCTGACAATGGAGGGCCGTCTTATCGCCGTTCCGGGTGTATTTGAAATCGGCAATCTCGCCGTTGAACTTGGAGGGCCGGTGTTCAAGGGATGGCGAGTGAGACTGAGAGCCGCCCATGGCTTGTTTCTCGAAAACAAGCGTCATGTCGGCGGAGGGTAGTCATGGTAGGGAAGGTGGTGGGGTTGCTGATAATATAATCGAAGGAGTGATAGAGGGGCAACCGGAAGCACCATCACACCTGAACTGACGTGCCCGTGCCAGGGCTGAGTCGCGCAGGACAGCTGACAAGTCGTGGCCGCTCATCCAAAGCCATCTTCGCATCCCCGGACAGCTTCTCTTTCTCTGCAGGACCGCATTTCAAACTAGGTGGCTCAAACGCAAAAGCAGCACCCCCCGCACTATGCGGAGAGTCATTGACGAATGCTTGGTCGGCCCGCAAAAGACCTTGGTTGAATTTAAACAGTCATCAAAAGCCGTCATCCCCCGCGTCCACCAGACAGACTTTCCGTTGTTTAAATGTCCTTGACGCAGCCTCGTGAGCATTCAACAGCTTCCATGCACCTCTAGTCCACTGGGCTGAGGTACAGGACCAAGAGTAAACATGACCTGTCCACCATGATCCCGGAATTTGCGCTAGCTACTCTCTTCTGGCCCTTTCCCTCGGCCTCTCAATAAATTGCGCTCCCTTCGAATCCAAACGTACTCATCTCCCACAACCGCATTTATCGATGCTCCGTGATAAGCTTTCACGCTTTCAGAGACCTTGCCTCATTCCCGACTCCTGCCGTCTCCACCCCCTGGCCGGCGGCGGGTTCGGAGGTGGCCGAGGCGGCGCGAGCGAACAAAGCCCATTCCGCCAATGAGGCCCAGTTGGGCCGCCCCGGACCGCCAACGTGAACCGCAGTTTGACGGCTGTATGACAGGGGCTCTTGGTTCCATATAACCTTCAGGCTATTCATATAAGCAACAGTCTTTTCTTGATTGCTCGTCTTTGCAATTTAAATATCCTGTCTTTCCGTTCCGTTGGTGGTGTGTTGTGTTCCGTTTCCGTCTTTGTCCCTCCGCTTGGTCAACAGTTTGCTTGCTTTCCGTCATGGGAGATCGAGAAGTGCAAAAGACGGTGTATGTTGGTACTTTTGTCCAATCCAAGTCCTTGCAAGAGCTGGATATTTGTGAAAAGGGGGCTGTCGGGGTAGATGAAAATGGAAGGATCGCTTTCACAGCGCGCAGTGTTGACCATCTGGAGACTGTCTTGAAGGAGCATGAGGGCTGGTCAGGCGCCAAGGTCATTAAGGGACAGGAGAATGACTTCTTCTTCCCTGGCTTCATAGGTATGATTGGCATGAGTATTCCAAATGCAACGACTGACGATCACCAGATACGCACATCCACGCCCCTCAATATCCAAATGCTGGCATCTTCGGAAAATCCACCCTACTCGACTGGCTCAACACCTACACCTTTCCTACCGAGACATCCTTTTCGTCCCTCTCAAAAGCCCGTCTAATCTATAACCGCGTTGTCCGCCGCACCCTTTCCCATGGCACCACCACCGCCGCCTATTACGCAACCATCCACGTTGCCTCAACCAACCTGCTGGCCTCAATATGCCTCTCCAATGGCCAACGCGCCTTCATCGGGCGCGTCTGCATGGACGCCGACCTCAGCCCGCCAACGTACCGGGATGCCTCGGCCGCAGACAGCATCGCATCGACGCTTGCGGTCATCAACCACATCCGGCAGCTAGACCCGTACGGCACGCTCATCGCCCCCATCATCACGCCGCGCTTCGCGCCCTCGTGCACCGCGCACGCCCTATCCCTCGTTGGCGAGCTCCAGCGCGAGCACAACCTCCTCGCCCAAACCCACATCTCGGAAAACCCGTCCGAAGTCGCGCTCGTGGCGTCGCTGTTCCCCAACGCGCCGTCCTACGCCGCCGTCTACGACGCCGCCGGCCTGCTCAACCCGCGCACCATCCTCGCCCACGCCGTGCACATGACGCCCGACGAGACGGCCCTGGTGCGCGACCGCGGCGCAAAGGTCTCGCATTGTCCTGTCAGCAACTCGGCTCTGACCAGCGGCGTGGCGCCCGTCCGCGCGCTGCTCGACCACGGCATCGACGTTGGTCTCGGCACGGACGTTAGCGGCGGGTATAGTCCCAGCGTCCTCGAAGCCGCGCGCCAGACTGTCCTCGTCTCGCGGCTGCGCAGCGTCATTGTTGCTGCGGACAGGGAGCGCGAGCAGCGGGAGAAGAAGAGGGAGGAGGAGAAGTCGGGAGAAGGCGAGACGGGCGGCAAAGATGACGCAGAGCACGCCAAACTGTCGACGGAAGAGGCGCTGTACCTGGCGACGCGGGGCGGCGCGCAGGTCGTCGGACTGGCCGATCGCATCGGCGCGTTCGAGGTTGGCATGGAGTGGGATGCGCAGATGATTGGGCTGGGGCCGCTCGTCGGAGGAGAAAAACCCGGCCAAGACGGCATCGAAGACACGGAGACGGTCGATGCCGAGTCGGCTGAGAGGGTGGAGGCATCGCCCGTGGATATCTTTGGGTGGGAGACTTGGGCCGAGAGAGTCGACAAGTGGGTTTTCAATGGCGATGATAGGAATACGCTGGCTGTGTGGGTTAAAGGGCGATTAGTGCACAAGAGGGAGGGCGTCGAGGTGTAGGTTCTGCTATTTGATTATTAGGAGTTTGAGCTAGTGCTTCAGAGACAGGTAGTCTCTCTGCGTGTCGCCCACAAAACTTCGTACACAACTAATGGAGACTCCTCATCGTTCAAACGAGGTTCATGGCAACGAGCCCATTCATCTATTAAAATGCTCGTAGCCTGTCTGCCTATCATGTCCACGCAACGCTCCCTCCAATCCCCCTTTATGCAAACATGTTGATCGTCTCCTTCTTCTTGGCCTGCACCTCCAGGATGGCGTCGACGTAGTGCTCGTGGATGATCTTGGACTGGCCGGAGCGCAGGGCAATCATGCCCGCCTCGACGCAGACGGCCTTGAGCTGGGCGCCGCCAAACTCGTCCGTGCTGCGCGCCAACTCGCCCCAGTTGACATTGTCGTCGACGGCCATCTTGCGGCTGTGAATGCGCAGAATCTGGGCGCGCGCCTCCTCGTTGGGCAGAGGGAACTCGATCTTGCGGTCCAGACGCCCCGAACGCAGCAGGGCCGGGTCAAGCACGTCGACGCGGTTGGTGGCCGCGAGCACCTTGACGCGGTCGTCCGATGCGAAGCCGTCGAGCTGGTTCAGCAGCTCCAACATAGTTCGCTGCACTTCTCTGTCTCCCGACTTTTCCGAGTCGAAACGCTTGGTGCCGACGGCGTCGAGTTCGTCGATGAAGATGATGGACGGCGCCTTTTCTTTGGCAAGGGCGAAGCAGTCCCGGACCAGCTTGGCACCATCTCCGATGAACATTTGCACAAGCTGAGGGCCAGCGAGCTTCAGGAAGGTTGCGTCGGTTTGGGCAGCGCAAGCTCTGGCGAGCAGAGTCTTGCCGGTTCCCGGGGGTCCGTACATAAGAGCACCTGTTTCCGACCAGTCAGATAGAGTCGTGATTCTGCAAAATCCGCATCCACTTACCCTTTGGCGCCTTGATCCCAATCTTCTTGAACCGTTCAGCCTCCTTCATTGGCCACACGACTGCCTCCACCAGCTCCTCAATCTGCTTATCCAAGCCTCCAACGTCCGTGTACTTTTCCGTCGGCTTCTCGTCCACCTCCATGGCCTTGACTCTGCTGTCGTACTCTGCCGGCAGGGTATCCAAAACCAAGTAGGAATCTTTGTTGACACCGATGAGGTCACCGGGCTTGAGCTTTTCGTGGTCCACAAGACCGATGAGGGGAAGGAATATGGTCTGACGGGTCGATGTCTTGATGACGGCGGACTTGCCCACGCGCGTAGCGTCGAGGTCGATGTTAGCCCCCTCCTCAGCAGCTTCCGCGGCGACATCGAGATCAAGAATCTCAACAACGTTGCCGACGAGATAGGGAAGTTGTCTGTGGGGAGATGGTTAGCGGGAGCTAGGAGCGTGCCGCGGAGCGACCAGCCAGTGCCACCGATGATGACGTTACCTGTTGTTCTCAATCTTGTCCATGTTGTCCTTGATCTTCTCGTGCATGGTTGCCTTTTCGTGTGTTAACCGTTGAAACTCGCTCTTCATGATGCGCATGTCGTTTTCGAGAAGCCGCCTTCTCGCGATGATGTCGCGCGTGCTCAGGCCCAGAATCTCCGCGTCCAGAACGTCATCCTCTTTTGAATCTTCCGCGTCCTTCATGTCGGCATCACCGTTCTGGTTGCCCTTGCCGCCGTCCTTGTCCTTGTCGCCATCCTTCTTGCCCTCGTCCTTGCCGGAGCGCTCAATGTCGTCGAGGTCCTCTAGTGTAGACATGGTGGCGTAGAGGCGTCGGTAAAGTAGGTTGGAAGCCTTTGCAAGTGTGTCGTTCCGACCGAGCTGTCGATGAGATTTGGAGGCGTTTGGGGATGTGACAAATGGCGGAGGTGGGGAGGGTGAGAGGTTGACAGTTGGATGCTGATGGTTGCTGGTGGATGGAAGCTCCCCGGCACTGGCATGGCGCTAGCGGTCCACGGTGATTATGTCATCATGCTCCGGTCCGAATGTTTATCAACGCTCAAAAGCTGCACTACTACGACGTCGACGACTGACTCTCAAATGGAATGTCGCAGAGTGAAAGAGATTCAGGACCTGCCATTAAAATCATGCTGTTGGCTGAGTTTGAAATGTAGAGGCGCAGTGCGGCAAATGTTCCTGCTACTCCCCCCATCGCTCACTGCATTCTTTTTCTTGTGTGAACACTATATAGATATGGACAAGACTAACAAGTGCCAGCAGACTAGGTAAGTATCGCCCTCGTAAAGCACTGAAGATGTATCTTCATCAAGCAAGTTCGGTCACGATTTCGACCTTTGTCGCACCACAAGCCGACAACTATCCATACTCGTGTCCTTTCGACTTATCTGTACTGTATCCATGCGACCTTGTTCTTGAATCCATGGCCGTCATCTCTTACAATTGCCAATGCATAAGACCCTGGTTCGGAAAATGGAGGCCCCTGTACCGCGCGAGAAAATCATCGTTGTTGACTGCACATGTGGTCAATTCTCGCTCACCAATTCTGATTCTGAAACTCACTGTAGCCACCACACATTCTGCGCTGGCCGGTAAAGGCCGACCGACCATGGAGGACGCGCCAGTTGTCGAATACTGTGCCAGGGTCAGCCAGATTGAAAGAAGCAAAGTAAAATGATAGGAGTCGTACTCAGTGGCCGTCCGGGCTTGAGCTGCTCCCAGTACTCATTCGTGGGACTCTTTATCAGTTCGTTCCATCTCCTTTGCATCATCAGCCAAGGCTCGTACCAGCATGCTGCAGACGAACTTACCTGGCCGAGAGGTACCAATGAGTGAATTTCTCCAACGGCGGTTGTAGTCCATCTCGATCGTAGTTGTTCCATCGAATTTGGACCAGCTGGTGTCCTTTGTGTATGAATGCGGGATAAGCCTCCTGAGGGAAAAAGCTTTTTCCTTCATTACCGCTGGCGTGGCTGTAGAACTTGACCCGCGACATGACTTCGTAGTATGTGCTTTTAGTCTTCCACAGGTCCATGGCAGCCTTGAAACCATCGACGAGTAGCGAGACGCCGCCCTCGCCCCCTTCATGGGAAAGCAGGTGGAACATTTGCAGGCGTGCCGGGTCCGTGAAGTACGTCGTGTCTGTGTGAGCGTCGAGCCCGAGGTTGGTGTACGCGGTGTCGTTCGAAGCCATGTCAGCCGTAAAATCCCAGAAGCCACCTGCGTTTGTGTTAGTAAAATTGACGGCCGGCAAAGGAAGAGCTTGTACCGTAGTGAGTGGGTCGTATGAAGGAGATTCTTTCGAGGAGTTCTTGAGTTGCCTCGGGCGTGACTGGGCAGCCGTCGACATAGCAAAAGCCGTATCGTTTCTGTGCATCATCAGCCCTGTCTCTGCATCAGAAAATTCCTTGCTTACAATCAGGTAGGTCCATTCTTTGACACCTTCATCGGAGGCCATGACCTTGTCGTAGGCCACCATTGGCGGGTTTTGCTTTATTTCGAATCCCCAAAGTTTCGGCCTGGACAAAAAGTCAGTGCATGAGCAGAATGCTTGACGTGGATGTTCTCACTCGTGGTCGCCTTGTCTTGCTGCATCTTGGTGTTCAGGCGACAGTCTTGCAATAAGTGCATCTTTCGTGAACGTGCTCTCATGGCCATCGCTAACTGCAAGTTATATGAGCCGCCATCCAAACAGCGTCGATGGAGCGCATTTGGCTCTTACAGAGCACGCATATTTCATTCTCGGTTACTTCGGCCTTTATTATGAACAGCTTCTCCGGAATCTGTAATCAATCAGAGGAGAATCGGGCAAGTAAAACTTAGGTCTCACCGAGAAAGTGTCAATTTCACGCTGCTTTGTGATTGGATGGACGCAATCCATGCATTGGCAGTTGTCCCTGGAAAACTTAATTTCTGTCCTTGGTCGAGTCCGGTCCGGATTGGCATTACCTTAACCATACAGGAGGACTTTGTGGATCAGTTTCTGGCTTGTAAAAACGAGGGGCAGGATACAGCAGGCTTACATGGCACGGATGGTCTGGTCTCCCTGGCGATCGAAGCCAGTGAATTCCAACTTGCCGCGTGCACCGCCGCTGGCCGGGATGAATTCAAACCTTTGGATTGCGTTCGGATCCGGTCTGCGGGCATGAAGGAGCGGGTGGAACTCAATCCGTCAGGCTTGAGCTGATGGTGGGATTCTCTGCAAACTTACCGGTTCCGATTTCTTTGCTGCTTTGCGCACGTTTGGGGCTGGCTTATTTCCTTCTTGTTCGCGCTGGAACCGCGTCAAAATGCAAGAAATGCAGCGAGCTCGAGCTGACATACAAGAGTCTGATACGTAGCTTCCAACGCGTCCCAGGCGTAAGATCGCCTGAGCTGCAGCTGTGGCGCTGAAGCAATCGCGGTCCTAGAGATAAATTAGATTGGAAGCGCAGGAGAGGGATGAAAAGACTCGCCGGTAACCAAGCGCGGATGGCTTGACCGCGCGCCGTATCATGTTGGGTTTGCCAATGTTTCCGTCAAGTCGTGGGTGAGGCACGGCAGCGGACAAGTCAACAGTCGGAGGTTACTGTACCACCCCACACCCCGTACAAAGCTAGCCAAAAATGGTCTAGTGCACCGTGTCCTTACTGCGACCCTGACAGCCGAAGGAAACACGCCGTTTATCCGTGTGTGCGACAGAAGGTGTTGTTTCGCTGGCACGCTAGCCGCGCCATGAGCTCGAACTCGAACTCGAACTCGATCAAGTCCTCGAGGCCAATCGACGTGCCTGTTTGGACGGTGCCTTAAATTTGAGAGATATATAACGATTGTTGACCGCCTTCCTCTCAACACAAGCGCAGCTGCTTAGAAGCAGCTTCTGAACCGATGCCGGTGAGGTGGCCGAGTTGGTTATGGCGCCAGGTTAAGGTTACCTTAATATCTGCTTCCTGGTGGGGCAACCCGCGCGAGTTCGAGTCTCGTCCTCATCATTATCTTTTTGTCTTTTGAAACCATCGTTTTGTGGTTGTTGAGAGGCTGGGAGGCTGGTGTTGAAAAATTGATGCAGTCCGTGCGTTGCGCGTGGCCCGAGCGGGCGGCACGGCACGAGAGTCCGCCGGCCACGAGTCGTTCTTGCCTTGGAAGTCTCACCATCCAAGGTCTGTTTTGCCTTGGGCCTTCAAGACTCGTCGCGACAGTTTGGCGCTCCCAAGAAATGAAGAATGGGCATCCCTTTGTTTGAGCGAGGTAGTAACAGATGATTTGCACCAACTTTCTGGAGGATTCCCAAACGATGAGGGTTAAGCTCTCATTTTATATTCGATCCTCTGCTCAACGTAAATCGTTACAGTTACATCATAAACTGCATCTCTATACCTACCAGTGAATCGAACTACAGCCTCAATCCACGTCTGGCACAGGCAAGCCATTGTACATTTTCATGTGACGTCCCTGGGCCTCCATGGCCTCCATGGCCTTCTTCTCGCGCAGTTCCGCCGCCTCCTTATCCGACACCAGCACAAAGTCGTACGTGATGAGCTTGCCGCCCTCGGGAAAGCCGTACTGCTCGGCCTGCTCTTTGGTCACCGTGCCCAGGTCGATCAAGAGCGTCTCTTTGACGCCAAATACGGCGTCGGACGTCTCGTAGGGGTCGTTGCGGAGGTACAATGCACTGTAGTTCAGACAGTCAGCAGATTGAAGGCGGGTGAGCAGTGGGAAACTTGCGTGATTAGATGGTCGTAGCCCTCCTTTGCAAACATGAAATGCATGTGGCTCGGGCGGTACGGATGCCTCTTCAACACCTTCAACAGCTTGCCGACCGGCCCGTCGTGCGGGATGGGGTAGGGTACGGGCACAATGGCCTTGAACCAAAACAAGCCGTCGTCGTCGCTGCGCAGTATCGCGCGTCCGTCTGGCCCTTCGCGCCCTGCGTACTGCACGTCGTAGAAACCTTTCGAGTCTGTTTCCCAGACGTCAATCTTGACGTTGGAAATGGGACGGCCCGCGGTGTCCTTGACGGTGCAGAGCACTAGACAGGGCTCCCCTTGGGGATCGTGTGAAATGGTGCTGCCACCGGGCTCTTCGTGGGCATCGTGGGTGTGGAACGGGCCAAGCACGGTACCCTCAGTGCTGGCCGGCGGCTTGGGGTGGTCGATCGAGTCGATGAGGAGGGAGAGGCCGAGTATGTCGGACAGCAGAATGTACTCTTGCCGCACGTCGCTGCAGATTTTGCCAACCTCGGTCAGGAATTGGAGGCCCGTCATCCATTCATTGGTGCTGAGGCGCGTCTCACGCGCAAAGTCGTGGAGGTGTACGACGGCGCGCTCGATGATATACTTGAGGCGTGGGTCCGGGGCGCGCGAGTTGATGAGGTGGACATTTTCAGTAATGTTGTCGATTGTCAAGTCTTTGAGAGGCGGAATGTCGACGGCCGAGGGATCCATGTTGTAGAATGGCGAACGGCAGCACGGATTTGGCAACTTCTGAGCGAGCTCAATTGTATATCAATCGGATATAAGTAGCTGGAGAGATCGGACATGGCATTGATTTATCACCTGCAGCAGGACGCGTACTAGGTAGACGTAGAGGCTGTTTTGACCCCGCGATCGCCCTCCCCGCACATGGCACTTGGTTCGGCGAGAGTGGTCGGTGTGTGCAAGTATGGTTGAATATGACTGGCATGGGTCCACTTGGGCCGGACGGAGAGTGCAAAAGTCAAATGATGATGAGAGGACGTCGGGGGATGATAAATGCTGATGAATTGAATGGTCCAATGGCGACCGACGTGCAAATCTGGGGGGCCAGGCGCGCCAACCCTGCCGGAAGGGTTCCGCTCTAGCCTCTCCCCCCCTCACTGCCCGAATAACCCGCCGACGAGATGTTTGGTAATGACAGCCATGGTCACAATTACACGAGTGGGAGCTCAAATGCTCTAAGTTTCTATCTGGCACGGATGGTTGAAGGTTTCCAAGTGGTCTGGCGTCTAGAAGCTTGAAAGCTCTCCGTTTGCTTTCAGACGACGTAGACGTCGACGTTTGCTTGGCATCAAGCCTGGCATTCCTCATCCCACGACCACTCTACAACCTGCTCTTGACCTTCAGATGCTTCGCCGCAAACTCGATCGCCGCAGTATATCCATATGTTCCCAACCCACAAATCACTGCTTCCGCCTTGTCGCTGAGATAACTGTGATGGCGAAACGGCTCTCTCTTGTGGACGTTTGAGATGTGCACCTCTACAAAGGGCACGTCGATTCCCGTCAGCGCGTCTCTCAGCGCGACACTGGTATGCGTCAGGGCTCCAGGATTGATGACGACGGCGTCAATTTTTCCACGGGCCTCGTGAATCCGGTCGATGATGGCGCCCTCCCAGTTGGATTGGTAATCTTCGACCTCGACTGCGAGTCCTGCAGCCTGCTGTTTCGCAAGGTTGACCACGTCGCTCAATGTGGTACTTCCATAAATGTGCGGCTCGCGTGTTCCCAGGAGGTTGAGGTTGGGCCCGTTGATGAGGAGAATGCGCTTGGCCATGGCTGATGCGAGTCGTTGAGGAGTCGCTTCACAAGGAGCGGATTGGTAATGCTTGACCGGTGGGTGGTCGTATGTTTGTTGTTTGAAGAGTCGCGAGAGCTGGTTTCAAACACGACCTGCGGACATGGCGACGAAAAGCATCTCGCCGACAGCACATCCCCACGATCCAGGGAAAACATTCATCCCAGAATGGAATGAATTCCGACAATCTCATGATTGTCTGAGAGGTCTTGAAGAAGAGGGAATCCAAGCGAAGGAGCAACCGAGCACGCCCTTGACATGTCGAGTCGACTCCTGAAGCATTGTTGCATGATGGTCCACTCCGAGCATGTTTTAGAGATGGCGAAGCAGCTTTATCTAAAGCCTTGCACGGGCTCTTTGGCGGCCATCAGAGCGCCGCGGGACATGTCCGGCGGACTGTGCGCTTTGTGGCGGTCAGATGCGGGTCAGGACGTCTATTCGAGCTGCGTACCAAGCAGGGGAACAGCTATAACCGAAGCGACAATGACTGCAAGGGCTCTCTTCGTCTTATCAAGCCCCCTCCAGCTACCCTTCACGGCTCACAAGACATCAACATGACAGCAATCGAAGTCGAACAGGCAGAGCTGGACGAGATTTATGCCTTTGCCGTGCAGCTGGGCAAAGATGCTGGCAAAATGCTGCTCGAAGCGGCCATGTCGAGGTGCTCGGCTGGAAGACCGGAAGAGAAGGAACATGTGGAGAAGATGAACGCCGTCGACCTGGTGACTCAAACGGACGAAGGTATGTCGTGATCGTTGTCTCGATCTGGTAGTCGATGCTTGCAAAAGAAATGGCTTTGATGCACAACTCCATGTGTTGGTCGTTCCGACAAGAAGAAAGATGCAGCCTGGAAGCCATGCCTCGGCATATACCCGTTTTACTTGCTGCTTTTGTTGCTAAGTGCTCGAGCAGATGTCGAAGCATTTATCAAAAAGAGCATTGTTAAGGAATACCCCTCTCACAAGTCAGTCGCAGCTTCATGTCACCTTTGTGACCCGCCAAAACACAAGACTCCCAAAAACTCGCCAAAACACAAGACTCCCAAAAACTCACCAAACCACTCTCCAGATTCATTGGCGAAGAAACCTACTCCAAAGGCGCATCAAAAGACTACCTAGTCGACAAGTCGCCCACATGGATCATCGACCCGCTCGATGGAACGGTCAACTACATCCACCTTTTCCCCATGTTCTGCGTCAGCATCGGCTTCGTGGTTGAGCACAAGCCGACCATTGGCGTCATCTACGCGCCATTTCTCAACCAACTCTTCACGGCGTGCCGCGGACGCGGTGCCTGGTTCAACGAGACGCAGCAGCTGCCGCTGATGCGCAACCCGGTGCCGCCAATGCCGGCCAATGCGCCCTCGGGCTGCGTGCTGAGCTGCGAGTGGGGCAAGGACCGGCGTGACCGCCCCGACGGCAACATGTGGCGCAAAGTTGAGAGCTTTGTGAATCTGGCGGCCGAGAGAGGCGGCCGAGGTGGCAAGGGGGGAATGGTGCACGGCGTCAGGAGTTTGGGGAGGTGAGTAGAGGCCGATTTCGAGAGGCCTTCCTGTTCCGATTGTTTGCTGTGCGTGGCTGTGGCTGACTTTTGATAAGCGCAACACTGGACCTGGCGTATTGCGCCATGGGCTCGTTTGATATCTGGTGGGAGGGCGGCTGTTGGGAATGGGACGTTGCAGCTGGCATTTGCATTTTGTTGGAAGCGGGTGGGTTGGTCACGACGGCCAATCCACCTGCAGACCCTGCCACCGCGCCCATTGAGGAAGTTCGATTGGGGAGCAGGTTGTACTTGGCTGTGAGGTAAGTGACGACTCCTCCCACATCCACTTTGAGAAGAAAGAAAAAAAAGCAGACATGGCGAGCCTTTACCTGCTCGGACACCAACCTGCTGGTGGAGAAGCGTCAACTGGCAGGGCACTGGAGAAAGAGTGGATTTATTGATTCTTTGACGAGGAAGCTGACGTTTATCAGACCCGCAGGGCCGTCCGAGAGCGAGAGTGGCAGACAGAGCCAGGAGCGCACTGTCCGAGAAGTGTGGAAGCGGGTCAGGGAACTGGACTATAACCGACCAGGTGCATAAGCAGAACACGTCGGATTCTGTAAGCATAGGATTGCATCTGCTAAACAGCAGACAGGCAGGTTAGCCGTACCATCAGGCGTCATCATCTAGAAATTCGCATCAATTCTATCTATACGAAATGTGCAGAATTTGTGCAGGTCGTCCCGACTGGTTGTGTCTAGAATTAACTGTCGCCTCGCTTCTTCAAGTATGCGTCACGGAGAAAGTCGTCGCGCTTGTTGTGCGCGGGCTACCCAAAAAAAGAAAAAAGAAAAAGGATGCCGAATTTCGCTGGTCAACTTTGCGGGTTGTTGACGAGGAGGACAAGCAGCTTCCAGAGACCTCTTCCAGCCCCATATTCAATGGCCGTTTGCCCCGTCGACTCCATTGGACCCATCCACTCCGTTGGATCCATTACCAGCCGTCTTGCTCGACCCGGCGAGCTTGGCAGCTATGACGGCCTTGACCTTCTCCACGGGGAGCTCGGCCAAAGCCTTGCCAGTCCAATACTTATCCTGCTGTTTGTCAGAAGACGGTGGCTTGCTGACATCTGGGGAAAAGCTCAGATCCGGGGCCCTAACACGGCACAGCCCAGTGGAGCCTCTGCGGGGAACCTGGGGAAAGGCTGGAAGCTTGCCCACAGGACTGCCCAGCAACGGACCGAGTCGAGTGCGCCACGCCAGGAAGGGCGAGCCTGAATGGTGCCATTTCTTGGCTGCATGGAAATTTCAACGTACCTGCTCTAGACCCTGGTAAATCATTGCTTCAGTTCCCAGTATGATTTGCCAGCCTTCTCGCTGAGCTATCTCGGCAATCTCAGTCCAAGGACTAGGGTGGTAGCACATTTCGAGTATGGCGCCCTTTTGCGGCTTTTGCAAAATTGTTTCGAGCACTGCGCGAGCCTGTCTTTCTGTGACAGTAATGGGAGGAAAGTTGGGAACGCAGGCGACGATTGCGCCTGGTGCTTCGAGCGCTTCGGCTTGCTCCACCGTCTCCACGTGCACTAGACCGTCGCCAAACCCACGCTCTTGACACTCGCTTATGACGGCTTGGACCTCACTGGCGTCGCGGTTCACCAGGTAAATTTGGGTCGCCTGCATAAACTTGCGCAGAGCGTAGACGGCGGAGCGGGCCGCGCCGCCGCCGCCTACAACGAGACCCGGGCGGCCATGGTAGACTGTTGCAGGCGAAGCGACGTTTTGAACAAAGGCATCGCGGATGCCAATGACGTCCGTGTTGGTGCCCGTGTAGATGCGCCGGCCTGTGTTGGGGTCGGTGCGGATGAAGAGCGTGTTGCAGGCGCCCACATCCTTGCCTTCGGGTGTGACAGCGTCGAGGTGCTTGAGAATGGCCACCTTATGGGGCATGGTGACCGAGGCGCCTAGGCGGTGTTACCAAATGGAAGGCCTTTTGGTTTGCCAATTCCTTTACCAAGGCCGGGGCACCTTCCGCTTTACATGAACAAGATACGAGATTGCAGCTTGACCTACATACCGTAGAATTTGGGGTCTTTGATTCTCTCGAGAAAATCGGCCATGTCGGTCGAGTCGAGTGGTAATTGTGACCAATTCAGGCCAAGGTCGTCGTAGACAGTTTGGTGCAGCAACGGGGACATGGAATGGGCAATCGGATGCCCAAAGAGGTAGCCATGACGCTCAAGATGGTCAGGAATGGGAGTGATCGTCATGTTGGCTGTACTGCAGAAGAACAATCAAGAGCGAGAAGAGGATATCAAGAATGCTGCGAGGCAGTTTAGCGGGTGCGATTGCGCCTAGAAAAAGGGCCCGACAAACCCAGAAGCTAGGGAGACGGTGGAATCTGGCACAGCAAGCAGCAAAAGGATTCAGCCGCGTATAACTAGTTTCAAGAAGGTTGACAGGTTGGATCCTGGGGAGTAGCACTGGTCAGCATTCGCCAATCGCTTGGCTCGGGTAGAGAATGACGGTGGATGAGGCAAGCGACATAGGCAGGGGGGGGGGGTTTTTCTTTCATCCTCGGAAAACCCACCTCCGACACCGCTTCCACCCTCTCCAACTCGTCTTTTTCCCCACAAACATGCATCATGCGCTCCAGATGGCCGAAAGGGCGCCGCGCAGACGACGCTCTGGCCCACACTCGCTGCCCTGGGCTATTCCCCGGCGCCGCACGTGGGTCCGCCGCCAGGAAGAACACGCTCAACCTACTCAGTCTTCAACTCACTGGCCTTGGGATAAAAAAGACTCTGTGCTCCCCGCTCCAGCTCACCCAGTCCACTCGTTGACTCATTTTCCTCGTCCTCCGCAAGACCTCTGTCCACCCTGGCGCCAACTACGAAACTTTGTTGAGTCTTTGAGAAAAAAAGAAAAAAAAAAAAAGAAAAAAAAAGTCTTTCTAGGCCACCATGGCCATCCTCAAAGTCGTCGAGGACCGCCCTACGCCGTCCGCCGTCTACAACTGGCGCGTCTATGCATTGGCTGCCGTTGCTTCCTTTGCATCATGCATGATTGGATACGACAGCTCCTTCATTGGCACCACCCTGAGCCTCTCCTCCTTCGAGTCTGAATTCGGACTGGACAAGATGAGCTCCTCGCGCCTGGCCTTGGTCCAGGAAAACATCGTCTCCGTCTTCCAGGCCGGCGCATTCTTCGGATCCCTCTTCGCCTATGTCAGCAGCTACTACTTCGGTCGCAAGATCTCGCTCCAGATTTTCTCGCTCGTCTTCGTCGTTGGTTCCGCTTTGATGCTCGGCGCCAACGGTGACCGAGGCCTCGGGCTAATTTACGCTGGACGCGTCCTCGCTGGCATTGGTACTGGCGGCGCGTCCAACATGACGCCCATCTACATCTCCGAACTCGCCCCGCCTGCTGTTCGCGGTCGTTTGGTTGGAATCTACGAGGTCGGCTGGCAGATTGGCGGTCTCGTCGGCTTCTGGATCAACTATGGCCTGACCGAGACCATGGCCCCGAGTCATAAGCAATGGCTGATTCCGTTTGCCATTCAGCTCATTCCTGGTGGTCTACTTTTCTTCGGCGCTTTGTGGCTCAAGGAGTCGCCCAGATGGCTGTTCTCTCAGTACAGGAGGGACGAAGCGTTGAAAAACCTTTGCTGGATTCGCAATCTTCCTGCCGATGATGTGTACATGATTGAAGAAGTCACTTATATTGAGAACGCCATTGAGGAGCAACGCGCCAATCTTGGTCGTGGTTTCTGGAAGCCATTCCAGGTAAGCTTAGATCAGTCGCATGTGAGCCGCTCTGTACTGACACTTTGTTCGAGGCTGTTGGCCGCTCGCGCTCAATTCAGTGGCGCTTTATTCTTGGTGGATCACTTTTCATGTGGCAAAATGGATCTGGGTAATGCCCTCTTTGCTCCTCTTCTCTTCCATCTCTCCCCAAATGACAACCCCTTCATTTAGCTTTTACTAACACTTGATGACTTAGAATCAACGCCATTAATTACTACAGCCCAACGGTCTTCAAATCCATTGGTTTGACAGGGAAAAACTCGTCATTTTTGACAACTGGAATCTTTGGCGTCGTCAAGACGGTCGTGACCTTCATCTGGCTCTTCTTCCTCATCGACAACGTTGGACGACGCAACATGCTGCTCATCGGTGCAACTGGCGGCAGTCTTTGCATGTGGTTCATTGGTGCCTATATCAAGGTGGCCAATGTTAGCAGCAACACCGCAACTGAGAATGTTGGGAAAGGATTGGACGGTGGTGGCATTGCAGCCATCTTCTTCTTCTATCTTTGGACTGTCTTCTACACGCCTTCTTGGAACGGAACTCCGTGGGGTAAGTTGGAACAAATGATTAACTGTTTCAGATCAACGGCTGACAACGCGGCTAGTTTACAACTCTGAAATGTTCCCACAAGAGGTTCGCTCCCTTGGTCAAGCTTCCGCCGCTGCAAACAACTGGCTCTGGAACTTCATCATTTCCCGCTTCACGTAGGTTGCCCCCACCAACCCAGAAGAACCGACGCTGACAAAATCCACAGAGCCCAAATGTTCCTCAAGATGGAATATGGCGTTTACTTCTTTTTCGCCAGCCTAATGATCTTTTCCGTTGTCTACGTCTGGTTCCTCGTGCCAGAAACAAAGGCTGTCCCGCTCGAGTTCATGGACAGACTGTTCGAGATCAAGCCAGTCCGCAAGGCCAACGCCGTTGTCATGGATGAGCTGCGAGATACCGACGAGAGGCTGCGTCAGGAAGTGGAAGGCACAGGACTCTCGGTGCATAAGCCGGGGGAAAAGTATATCGAGAAGGTGCGCGACGAAGATTGAAAAACAATCACCGCTACGATTTTGACGCAAAATTGACGTTGATGAAATAGGAAGGGGGATCCAGCTCGGAAGAGCTGGGAGAGTGACGATATGTGTACAGTTGATTTTGTTTCATACTTTGGCATGATAGACATAGCCGACCTCTGTAAAGCAGCGCGGCCTTCACGACATGAAATGTACAAAAATCCATTCAAAAGCGAACGACAAAGCTTGAACGTTCCAGTGGCCAGTGAGCAAGCCGAAGAAGCTTTGCTGTGCTTCTAAGTCGTTAGCGCACGGACGACTACTGTCCCTCCTAATGGAAGCACCATGAGTGGCTCTACAGCCTTCTGTCACAGGCCCTTAGAATAGTATGGAGGTCTCATGTCTCTTCCCCTGGAGATTTAGTGGGGACTGCTATTCTCCAACCACAGCAAGGCGATGATACATCTTGTTCACACGTAAGAAACACAAAGCTCTATTAGGAATGCTGACATTGAACAAGTCTCAAGCCTTGGGCGTATAATTCTCACTATCCCAGAATCTCTCAAAGCATGCTACGGACTTCCACAGTCCTGTCCAGTCCCCTGGATGCCAACGCTTTCTTGATGGCCACAGCAACTTTGACGGCAGAGAGACCATCCGCACCTGTGCATCGCGCTTTCCCTTCCCCTCTCAGGACGCTGACGAGATTCTCCACTTGCAAATCGAACGGTGCCTTCATCTCCGCCTCAGATAGCAGAGTGTCAAGAGCAATCGTTTTCTCAGTAAGCGGGCTAGACCACGACTTGTCCACGGCCGGGGTATACGACGTCATGCGCAGATCCGGAACGCTCAACGAGGCGTCGGTGGCCAGAACACGGTAAAAGTCTCTCCCCGTGCGTGGGATGAGCGGGTTTTCGCCTGCAATCACATAATCAATGATGACAAGGTCCATTTCGTCACTTTGCGGTCCCAAGCGCCGTCATCCACCATGGAAAGGACACGTAGAGAAGGGTTGTCGACACTTACCCGTGCCCATCTCGAACCCATGCCCGCTGACAACGGCATCACAACACACAAACGTCCCCACGACCCCACTCTCAAACCGCAGCAGCACGGCTGCTCCCTCATCCGCCTCATAGCCCCTCGTCTTCGCCGTCTCCTCGGCGCTGACGCGCTCAACCGGACCAAACAGGTACTGCAGCACATCAACATCATGGATCAAGTTGATCCAGACGGCGCCAGCGCTGCGGCGCCAGTCGGCCGGCGGGTCGAAGTATGCCGGCGGCTTGAACAGCGTCCAGAGGCCGGACACGGCGATGACCCGGCCGAGCTGGCCCGACGCAATGATGCGCTGGGCTGCCGTGACGAAGGGGTTGAAGCGTCGGTGGTGCCCCGTGAATAGGTGCAGTTTGAGTCGTTCTGCGTGGCGGACGAGTGCTTCGCCGCTGGCAATGTCGATCGAGAGCGGCTTTTCGCACACGACGTGGATTCCGGCATTCAGTAGCTCTGTCGACACGGCCACGTGTGTGTGGTTGGGAGTGCACACAATGGCGGCCACTGGCTTATCCCGGGACGAGACCATTTCCTGAATTGAAGGGTAAAGTGGGACGCCCAGGTCCGAGGCCACCGTGGCCGCCGCCGGATTTGGGTCTACGATGCAGGCGAGCGCGGTCGAAGTGTTGGAGATGACCGACTGGGCGTGGCGTGGGCCTATCAGCCCAGTCCCCACAACGGCGACTGGAATTGGCGTTTGTGAAGCCATCTTCAGGGGGTTGCAAAAACCCTTGCTCGAAAAGATACGGACAGGCAGATGATGTCTCTGTGTATCTATTCCCAGTAAAAGCCAAAAGTCTTAGGGCGGCCCAAGTGGGCAAGTGCGTGGAGTTGAGATTTTGCGGACTCCACGGGCGGGAATTGCAGTGATTGCTCAGCTCTGTTATATTTGCACCGTGGGGAACGCAGTGATCATCTTTAGGACTCCCATTCCCTCAGAGCACTTCGTGCATTGGAGGCGGGGCCGCGAGGTGATCATGAAGGAGTACCTAGGTAGCGCAACTGGACCCGTGCGGACCGGCAACCGACGCGAGGCACCCGGGGACCGACAAGGGAGTGACGAGTTGGGCTGGCGGGCGGGAGAATCTTTAACCCTCGACCTCAACTCTAACGACGACATCGGGTGCGTGGCGCCTGTAACCAACCACTGCACACGCAGCGCGATGACATTTTCCCTGACTTTGGAATCTCTGCTTGCTTGCTTCTGGATGACGGCCTTGTGGGTTCAGCGGAGTAATGATTGTCAGGCTGCTCCTGCCAGCCGGAACGGCCCAAGATGCACATTCCGCTGAGCTCGTGTCTGGACAGCTCCCCTTTGGCCCAGCTATATCTCTCAGCTCTTTCGCCTCTGGGCTGACGAAGGTGAAGGCCTCTTGATTTGTCGATCGAGAGCCAGAGCAAAAAGAAGTACTTTGGCCTCTTTTTCTATTCAGCCAGGCCGGCCAGGCACCACGTCTCGAAAACCATCGAGCTGTTTGAAAAAACTCCCATCCAACGCACTCCTTCAGAACCACCCGACGTCCAAACATTCCGCCGGCACATAATCGAGAATAAGAAGATCCACTTCTTCGACCCTCTCCACCTCTTCATCCACCGATCATCACTGCTCTATCAGTCAACGATTACGATTGCGAATCACCAACCATGCCGTGTCACGCCGCCATATCGAGCATGTCGCTCGGCCGCGCCTGGGTGCACTCTCTGACCGCCAAACTGGACCAATGCGCGGCCCACGGGATAAAAGGAATCGAATTTTTCTACGAGGACCTCGAGTACCTGGCGCGCGAATTCCCCGGCGGCGCGACTGCCGCCAACCAACTGCGCGCTGCCATGCTGATCCGCCAGTGGTGCGACGTGCGCGGCATCACCATCATCTGCCTGCAGCCATTCATGCACTACGAAGGGCTGCGAGACCGCAACGAGCACGCATCCCGAATCGAGCAGATGCGGCTGTGGATCCGGCTGGCCAAGTTGCTGGAGACGGATCTGATAGCGATTCCGTCGTCGTTCCTGCCGGCCACGCAGGTGTCGGGCGACGTGGCCCTCATTGTCGAGGACCTGCGCGAGGTCGCCGACATGGGCGCCCGCGAGTATCCCCCGATGCGCTTCTGCTACGAGGCCCTCGGCTGGGGCACCCACGTCGACACGTGGGAGCAGAGCTGGGACGTGGTCAAGCGCGTCGACAGACCAAACTTCGGCCTCTGCCTCGACACATTCAACATTGCCGCGCGCATCTACGCGGACCCGGCGGCCGAAGGCGGCAAGACGCCCAACGCCGACGCTGCCGTGCGCGCCTCGATGCAGCGCCTCGTCGCCGACGTCGACGTGCGCAAGCTGTTCATGCTGCAGCTGGTCGACGCCGAGAGGCTCGTCACCCCGCTGCGGGAAGGCCACGAGTTCTACAACGCCGACCAGCCCGCCCGCATGAGCTGGTCCCGGAACTGCCGCCTCTTCTACGGCGAGAAGGACGAGGGTGCCTATTTGCCCGCCAAAGAGATAGCCGAAGCCATCATCCACGGTCTCAAGTACGAGGGCTGGGTCAGTGCCGAGCTGTTCAACCGCTGCATGGCGTACGAGGACCCAGACACGCCCATGAAGCTGGCGCAGAGGGCCGCCGTGTCGTGGAAGAAGTTTGTGCGGGACTTGGGCATCGAGGATGGCGACGCGGTAAGGCCTATGTACAATCACTTCTCAGAGCCTCATCATCGGTTGTGATTCGGAGGGTTGGCAAGCAAGCGTTGAATTTTTTTTTTTTTTTTTTTAAGATACCACATGAAGCAAGTGCTTTTGAATTCTTGCCTGCTATGCTCTCCTTGCCCGTCATGTCTACTGCTATGCGTGCTCGCGACCATTTGAAAATGCCAGGAGTTTGCCTGAGAGATTCTCCTGCCCGCTTCATGCTCAAGAAAAACAAGCGATGCATCCGAACCAACTTCCTGTGATGCCAAAAGAGACTCGATGCAAAATGACCCGATGCAAAACCTGGAACGGTAGGATGCGGTCACTCGGCCTGCACAGCTCCACAGGTCCCAAAAGCCAGAACAAATATCTGGCAACTCCAGCCGGCTCAATCGTGAGCTTGCAACACTGATTGATTGGGACACAGAAGAAGTGTGTTGATGCGTATGAATTGGGGGTTGGAGATGAGCAGCGTCTGATTGTCGAGGAGCGAGGTGGTGGTGAGCAATGAGGTCCGCAATGGAGGTGTGATGGAGAGTTTTCAAGCCCGACGAGCAGCCACCCCGGTCCTTGACTACACTGCAGTTTGAGAGTGTCCCAATTTTCTGCATGGAGGGCTGTGGGCGCCACCACTCCTCTCATCAACCCTGAACCCAGTAAGCTCGAATACCACGAATACGCGAGGCTCTTGATGTTGTTGTATGTTGAGTCGAATCGATTTTCTTTCATCTAGTTTCAACCGGCGTCATGTCACGTCGACTCAGATGGTCTTCTCTGGTCGCCGCCTGGAGGTTCCAGAATGCCGGCGTGCGAAGTATTGCTGCGTCCGACAAACGACCCAAACACTGCGTCCAGACCGCTGTATTCCGGCGTCAAGACGTCGGACAGACTCATGTCAGGGGCAAAGCCCAGATTCTGTAAGAATTGTGGCTGTCGATCCAAACGCTCCGGTCCCTCGAGGGTGGCGAGCTCGTCAAACAGCGCGTCGAGGTCGTTTGGGCTCGCTGCGGTGAAGCGCTCCATGCTGGCAGGCTGGTCGTTGTTGATGTTGACTGTGGGCTGCTTGTCCGGCGGGGCGAATGACTGAATCGTATTGCGGCGCGTTGGAAAGCCCGTCTGCTGATGGACGTTGCCGAGGACTTGGGTGTATTCAGGGCTCATGAGGTCGACGGAGTTGTTCTTTAGAGTAAAGGACTGCGGGCTGTACGAGGCGGATATGGATGTCTGGTTCTGTGAGGCGGGAGAGGGGTATGGAAACGTATGCGACGTCGACGAAATGGCGCTCAAGGTTGAGTTGTTTGCGGCCGAGGCTTGGGCGTTGTTGCCCCTGGGGCTTGTTCGTGGCTTCTCGTAACTTCTCCAGAGGCCTCTGTAGTTGGTTAAGAGCGAAGTCCACTTACTTCTAATTTCCGATGGAAGGGTTTCGAACGCGCCGCTCCGTCCAGCCAAGCTTATCATGGGACTAAAGATGGGAAGCATCGCCGGAGTGCCGAATGCGTTTGCGTATCTGAGCAAGGTCTCGACAACTGCTTCGACAGGTACTGCAGTGGGAACGGCAAAGGCCATGCTAGCCAAAAGGTAAATCAGTCGGAGACCAAAAAGTGTCGGAGTGGGAGCCGGAAGCTGTTGGTTCGAGTATACGGCCTTGAGGGATGGAGGTATGCTGGAAATCCACTGCTGCAGGTGCATTGATGCGGCATG
Organism: Phyllosticta citriasiana; assembly: GCF_038021145.1. Taxonomy (NCBI): domain Eukaryota; kingdom Fungi; phylum Ascomycota; class Dothideomycetes; order Botryosphaeriales; family Phyllostictaceae; genus Phyllosticta; species Phyllosticta citriasiana. The sequence continues at coordinate 1,002,717 of NW_027117285.1, read as the reverse complement.
ACCATCCAGTGAGCCTCTTAGGACGTCGTTGATGATGGTTAGAATCCTGACAATGTTGTTGAAGGTGCTGATGGTGTGGACAGGGCTACGATTGTATTGAGCTGGGTTCGAGGTGCTTGGTTTGAAGTCAGGGCAGCCCACCCATGGATGCCATTCCTCCAGGCCATCTTCAGCAAGAAGGCCCACGCGGGTGACATGCTCCCTTTTTAAAATTGGCTCTCGACCCAGGTGCGCCGATACAATTGTGTCCAGCGCGAAACATGCCAGAAACACGTGCCTCTCCCGGGGATCCCGTTCTTCTGAAAACGGAAAATTTTCTGTCCGTTGAGTGCTACTGTGCAGGCCGAGGAGCATTCCTATGCGAATAGCATATCCAATCTGGAGCCAAGCTGCTCGTGACCGATCTGCTCCAATGTTGACCAGAGCGAGTAGTAAGAGTGCCTTGACGTGGCCTATTTCATGAGTCCCTTGCTCAACGGGGATCAAGTCTCTGGCTGCGTTGTAGATGTCGTTGGGTTGTAAATAGGAGCTGTCTTTTGTTGGTTCCGGTTGGGTGTTGTTTGAACTTGCAGCATACTCCTGGACTGATGCGATGGCAAGAATTGCCCATAGCTCAGCGTGGTCCCCTGTCCCCGTCCCTCTTGAGCTCAAGTCGAGACCCTCCTCTGGATAGGAGTAGGATATCTTGAGTATGTCGTGCTTTTCGGCGACAGGAAACCAGCTGTGGGTATATGCAAAATAAACGTCAAAGAGTCTCCACAGGTTGGATGGCAACCTAAGTTTGGTGGGACTGGCGGGCGACAAGGACGATCTGATTTCGAACCCCTGATACTTGCTCGGCGACCCCAGATGCGAGGCTCCATCACCAAAGTTTTTGGGAGCTGCAGGGTTCAAAGACAAACTCTGCGTCGTCACATTGGGCGATTGAACAGAGTTATGGGCAGCAAAATCATCATCATCTGGCTTTTCGTCGTCTGGCGATGTCGGCGAAAGGGGTCTGTCGGCGTCAGGGACCACATCTGTGCCAGACAAGACCTTGTCGATGTTCTTGCAAAAGCTGCTTCTTCTCCATTTTCTATGCAGCTTATTAGAGTCGTCACTGTCTTTGCCAAGGAGGAGGGCGCGGCCGTCGGACTGGTTGAGAAAAGATACCAAAGCATCCTCAGCTTCTGGGTCTTTTGAAAAGGTCCAGGCCAGGGCTAGCTCCAGGGTTCGTATGTATCCGGGCTGAATGCCACGCTTTTTGGGGTTGGCCGTGTAGGAGCAGTTGCGGTTTGAAGATGCGCAGGTAAAACAAATGGGCTGGATGCCATCGCACTTTTCGCGAGCAGCTCGACACTGATCGCAGGCTCTTGAGACACGCTGTCGTTTGGCGGGCGCTGGGTTTTCTTGTCTCGCTTGTGCATCCGTGGGTCCGGCGGCATTGGTGCCTTTCCTTTTCCCTCTCTCGACACCGTCAGTGCCTGCCATGGTGCACCTGCGATACAACTGTAATGACAGGCGCCAAGAACATGCGGTTGCAACTGCGGAAGTTTGCTGTGGTATGGCCTTGTACCCAGCTTTTCAGAAGTGGGCGGCTGGCAGAATGTTGAACGCTGTTGAACTGGGTCAGCAAGATTTGTTTGGGCGCAATTGGAGACGGGAGACTCACCATTTGGCTGAGAAGAGTGGGCATCACGGGGATCGTGGAGAGTCGGGGTCAGTTTTGCTGTGGTGATTCCATCATGCGGGGTGAGGAGTGGAGACCTGGGGAAGTTGGTCGGGCCGTTGTGCACCTCCCACTCCCCCCCAGCGGCTATTGTCTTATCCACCCACTCACCTCGACATCTCGCGCCTCGATTTCCCTTTTCTCCCTGCATTGCACATCTTCCTGGCAGGCCTCGCGTCTGTGCCATCACCAAGGCCCATTCAATGCTCCATACGAACTCTTGCCCTGCCGAAGGCCCCATCTTACTTCCCACCTGACCACACACTGGCCGCCTTCTGTTACGCCAGACTCGAAATGAGGCCGTAGACAAGGCCTGTGGAAATCCGACCTCGCGCACAAGTTTCCGACTCTCTCAACCTGCCTCATCACCATGGACGCCGTCGGCATAGGCTCCAAGCGACTGCACCCAGCAACATTGAGCAACGAACTTCCAAAAAAGAAATGCGTCAGACTGCATCATCACCACCCGCCAATGCATCGACAGATTCCTCAAGAACCTGGTCTACATGAACACGTTGCCGACGACGACGGCCAAGCAAAGTCCCGCCATGTGCCTGGCAGCAGACCCCCGAGTACTCCTCCAGAGGCTCTCCAGGACCAGACGCCGCCCGCCGCGTCGACATCTTTCTCTCCGGATGCCTCAATCGTTCTCGTGGGCTTCCGTGGAACCGGAAAATCTACCTTGGCAGTTATCGCTTCTCGTGCCTACCAAAGACGAGTCATTGACGTCGACCAAGCCTTTAACGATGCAACTGGAGAAAGCGGCTCCAGCTATAGGAAAAGACATGGCGCCGCCCAGCATGGCTTACGATATTTGCAAATTATGAAGTCACTGTTCGAGGCCTATGAGAAAGAGAGCATCCTCATCTGTAGCATGAGCTCGATGGAACAAAATGTTCAAAAGTACCTCCAGCAATACGCGGCAACGCATCCCGTCATCCACGTTGTCAGAGATTCGCAAAGCATTCAAGATTACCTCGGAATCTCAGATAGTGCGAGATTCCAAAACATTCTCCGCGCTGCAGAGGAAGTCATGAGGTCCTGCTCCAGTTTTGAGTTTTACAACGCACCCTCCCAATTACCATCCCTCCCACATGGTGACCTCCATACGGGACCACCAAAAGCTGTTGCGGACTCTCATTCCGCTCGATTCTCTCTTCCACCATTCCTTGCGCTCAAGAACGTGGAAACGCACTTCTTGAAATTCATCTCACTAGTAACCCCTGGAGCTGTATCACATCATATGGATCCCTCTCTTTCCGGTATTGCTGCCCACCTGCGGCCCTGGACATACGCTGCCTCCGTCCGATTCTCTGAACTTGAGGCTATCTCTGACCTGGATGCCCTGACGGTGGGCGCTGATGCCCTGGAGATTGTGCTGGACGAGAAGTATTGGGAATACACGGATCGACAACGGAGTCAAGAACTCACAAAATCTCTTTCAAAAGCCATTTCGCGGGCTCGGAGCGGCAGCACTTCGCTCCCCATCCTCTTCCACGTCGACCCACTCATTCTCAGACACGACGCTAGTTGGTATTTTCGGATTGTTGGCTTGATTCTAACCATGTGCCCCGAATACATCACCTTTGACATTGGACAAACAAGCATGCAGAAGGGCGGCTGCATCGCCCTTGAGGGGATTGTCAAAACGAAAAAAAAGGCAGTGCTCATTGGGCATGTCGGCGAACACGACATTCAAGGAAGACCATGGGGTGATGAGAGCTTGATCGAAGCCTACAAACGGGCTCAAGACTATGGATGCGATATGGTCCGGTTCACGAAGCCTGGTGAATCATTGGACGACACATTCGCCATTCATGAGTTTACCCGTGAACTTGAACGTCTACCGGGTCCCAAACTGCCGGTCATTGCGTACGCGACCCATGAACGTGGGCGGACCTCTGCATGTTTCAACCGGATTCTCACCCAAGTTACAACAAATGCGAACGAGGCGAATCGCCTTTGGGCTAGCGAGGGCATAGTGGCGAAAGCTCCTCCTGTAATTAGTGCCAAGTCCGCCACTCGCGCACTATACAGCAGTTTTGTCCTTGATCCTTTGCGATTCTACATTGTGGGGGCAAGCGCAAACTACAGTTTATCGCCAGCCATGCACAATGCGGCGTACAGCGCCTTGGGCCTACCACACTCCTATGAAATCCATCAAGTTGCAGAGCTGAAAGGCATTGGGCCCCTCATCAGAGGCGAGTACTTTGGAGGCTCAAGCATTAGCCAGCCGTTCAAAGTCGAAATCATGGACCACCTGGACGAACTAAGCCCGCATGCACGAGCCATTGGCGCAGTCAACACCGTTCTTCCAGTGCGTCGGCTCTGCAAGGATGGCAAAATTCCTAGAGCGGTTGAGTTATTTGCCGAACGCAGCGTGGCGGGCCCAGTATTAAAGCTCTACGGCGAGAACACTGACTGGATCGGCATCACCGCTTGCATCAGCAAGGGCCTTTCTCCTGCGAATGCCGTCGGACCTTCAACGACGGCCTTGATCATTGGAGCAGGCGGCATGGCAAGGGCTGCCGTCTACGCGCTCATCCACATGGGCGTGCGAACTATCTTCATCTACAACCGGACGGAGAGCAATGCCCGGCGCCTCGCCGAGCACTTCTTCAAAAATTCTGGTGACTCTAGGTTTTGTAGATACCACTTCTTGCAGTCTGTCGACGAACCGTGGCCTAAGAGCCACGGCTATCCCACAATCGTCGTCTCATGCATCCCGACGCACGCTGTGGGCGACTCGCCGGCGCCCTACTTCACGCTGCCGCAGCAATGGATGGGATCCAAGACGGGCGGCGTCGTGCTTGAGCTTGGCTACAAGACACTCAACACGCCGCTGCTGCAACAGATTCGCGCCGCAAGCCATCGCAACTGGGTTGTCATGGACGGTCTGGATCTGCTTCCCGAACAAGGCTTCGCTCAATTTGAGTTGTTCACCGGGCGGAGGGCACCGCGCAGACTGATGCGTTACGAGGTATTGAAGTGCTACATTGAGAGGATGAGCGAAAACGATGAGGCGCTCGATTTGGTGAAAAGGCGCTCGTTGGAGGTCAACTCATGGTGAGCCATGGTCGAATCAGTCCGAAGTTTTGGAGTTTGCATGACTTGAATAGGGTCTTCGTCTTTTCGCTCTCCTGCTCAAAGCGGCGGAAGAGTGTTGTCAAAATTGTCCCTGGTCGTTGAAAACGGATACTTCTCATTGCTACGTTCTGGAGATACTCGAATGCTTCTTGCCACCATGTCTCTAAGATTCTCGAAGACCCCTCGTCACTACGCCGGCTAGGCGTTTGAGCGCTTTTTCCCCACTTGCTGTAAGCCTCCGCATACTACGTCTTGCTTCTTTCGGCAAGGGAGATTTGCCCTTGTGTGCCTGTTCGTCATGAACGAGCTCAGGTATTGGGCCTAAACTTTGCGTCCATTTTCGGCCTTTGCAGTCTCGTTGTGTGCCTTCCAAGAAGCACTAGCGGTTTTCACGATCTCAATCTCTCGATCGCAGCAGGTGCGATTTTCAAAGTGCAGATGGACTGCTGTTTCCGTTTCCGATCTACCTAACGACTCGAGAAGCTGGACAGGAATATCCCCAGTGTCAACAACCGCTTCAATTTGACCAGCATTACAAAACATCGTCATTCTTTATCGTTTGCTATGAGTCCACGGACTTGATCATAATGAGTTCCGAACAAGTCTCTACTATCTGCGAAAGCATCGCAGCCTATCAACATGTGAAGCAGTATAGGCCGCCCATTTCGACGCAAGCTCTGTCCAATAGCCCTTTAGGAAAGCTTCCAAACGAACTCATTTTTATCATTCTGGAATATGTCAGACAGGGAGCCGACTGGCACGAGGATATGCAGTGTCTTCTCACATGCAGACACTTTATGGTGCTTGGATCCGGCCACTTGAGATTCGGGCGCTACCTGAATCGCAGTGGTTTTCTTTCGTTCACCTGGCGATTCCCTGCCCGTTTTTTACGAGAGCCCTTCGTGTCTGACCATCGGGCCATTTTATCCCAACTGGACGTATCCTCTACCAAATGACAGGAAGACATTGTCGATTCCGCTCGATCTTCAATGGGACCCCAGTGTCCAGTTTCTTCATATTCTTCCACAGCTGACCAACCTGCTCACCTTCTCCCTCAGCATCGAGGCAGTCGAGGACTATCCGGCGAGTAATAGGTTCCTGATGGGAGTGCTCAGCCGACTGCCACATTCAGTCATCGACCTGGAGCTCGACACAGGATGCAGTCGGCGCGTACCACGCGGAACAACCGAGTTCCATCTCTGCAAAGCTCTCGGAAAGATCCTGCCTCGTCTGCATTGCCTCAGCCTCCGAACCAAATGGGTCTGCGGCGCACTATTCGGCGTCGATAAGCCAGAAGACGAGTTGCGAGTATGCTTCCCTCTTCTCGAAAGACTCGTCATCGAAATCCCCGACGTACACATGCCATGGCCGGAGCCTTTCTCAGTCGACGACATGGGCTGCGGCGCCATATACAAGACGCGCCGCCCGTACGCCGACATGCCCAAAATGCTCCGCATGAAAAGGCACGGCGCATTCCCCTTTCTCCACATGTGCACCTTCTATTTCCGCAAACGCATGCCTCAACCAAAAGCCGACGGCTTCTCCCCAGTGACGCACAGCTTCCACATGTTCGCCAACATAGTAAACGAGACGTCGCTCATCATCCCCAACCCAACACCGGCCCCGCACAGCGGCAAGCGCGTGCTCCACACCAAAGCTTGGGATTGGACCTACTTCCAGCTGCCCTCCGACCTGCATCGCGTACCCATGTTCGGCTTCTGGATGACGCTCTTCAACGACATGCGCATGCCCGACCGCCTCGGGCTGCACCACCACCACCACCACCACCACCACAGCAAAACGCGCAAGGTGCTGCTGGATAAAATTGCGCCGGAGCTCGTCGACTGGGACCACGACGTCTTGTACGACCCCGACGCGACGAGGCGCTGGCAGCTGTTGAGCAGCGGCAGTCGCGCTTTCAGGGGCGTCTTTGACTGCAATCATGAGTATGGCTTTGTGCCGCCGAAACGCGTTTTGTGGCGCACGCCGGATGGCGTTGCGAGGGCTGTTAAAAAGTCGCGGCTGTTGTTTGACAGGATGATTGGGTGGCCATTGGAGGATGGGGGGGTGGAGCGTGACGGGCGAGGATAAGAAGGCGAGACCGAAAGGGTTCGGTATGATGTGATGGGGATTTGGAAGGGACGTTTTGGAAGGTAGATGCGTTGATGTGAGTAGCAAAAGCGCTCATGCCGCAGATATCCTTCATGCAATCAACGACTTGGTCACTACTTCAACTTGCCTTCGTCTGTGAATCAAGTTTGCGATGAGAGAGAATCGAAAATGAATGCCTGCATCCATGCATGTATAGTACAGCCGCCGACAAGTACACAGAGAGTAAAAACACGACCAGACAGACACTGCGAGACACTACCCAATAATGTACAGCGAGACGAGTATGAATGGACGAACGATGCGCGTGCACAGCCGGCGAACGCGAAACCAAATAATGGACGCCAGTGATTGCTCCCCATCCCCTTTTCTAATTCCTTACCCCACTGGAATGATGTGTATCTCCCTATGTACCTTGAACAGACCAGTGTGTGCAATGAGAACTTACGAAAGAGAGCAAGGAAAAGCGACGAGTGCAATGAGCGAAAAAGCCTTTGGAACTCAACGACGATGCGCAAAAGAGGAATGACGACAACGCCGGCAACATCAGCGCAGGCCATCAAGGCTCCGACTCCGGCTCCTGCAGGCGTTCGAAAGTGACTTCCTCCTCCTCGCCAGGAGCATCCGTGTCACCGCGCGATGCCTCTCCGAGCTTCTCCATCTTCTCCACCTCTTCATCAACGCTGGTGATTTCATCCGACGGTGCATGCTGTCCAAAAGCTTGGGGAACCTTTTCGGACAGGTTGATTGCGATGAAGGATTTGGGGAGTTTGACGCTGCGAGAGGCACAGTCAGTTGCGATCAAAGAGACATGAGGAAGCAGTGCGGGCGACATGCATTAAGGGAAATGAGGAAAGTGAAGCGGGAAAATCCGTACCTGTGAAATTTGGCGCGAAGCGTGCCAATGACATCCTTCCAATCGTGGTGCGAGGTGAGGGAGCGGCGCTGGGCGATGCCGATGCAGTGTTTGCTGTCGAGTTGGCTGCACAGGGTCAGTCTTATTTTCTCCAACAAGTAGGAATTGGGAGAACTTACATGTCGAGCGGGTCAAAAGTGTGGCAGCCGGGCGAAAGGCTGATCCTGATCGAGTAGTTGAACGACGAGGGTTCGTCCTCGGCTGTCGGGTTCTGTGACTCAAACAGCTCGAAGCAAATCTGCGACAGGTAGTCAAGCTCCGGGATGGCGTTGCGCTTGATCTTGGTTTGGATGCCACCTTCGAGAATGCAATTAAGCAAGGTGTAGATGTGCGACTCCTTGGTGAAGTAGAAAAAGGCCTTTGCTTCCTCTGATGCCTGCACTTCCTCGAGGTCCTTGACGATCTCCTTCAGCAAAGGCAGCGAAGTCAATAGGCCGATCTCCAGCTTCTCAGCGTCCGTTATGCCATATTCCTGAGGACCAATGTAATCGAAGAGGACTTTGCAAAGCTTGTAGAGCTCACGCAATCGCTCCAAACGAGCATCCGTCTTTGCTTTCGACGGTCCATTGCCAACACCTTCAAAGAGGTTAAAGTACGACTCTGGGGCCGGACTGGCTTCCTTGATCCTGACTGGAGGAACCGCCTCGGACCGCCTCCTGAAGCCAATACGGTGCGAAATGCTACCCTTGTCATAATTGTGTTCCTTGCTCTCGTGGACAACCTCAGACGGGCTCGAAGGCTCAGTAGACTTGGCGCTGCTCGTTGCCGTGTCCTTCCAAGCAGTCTCGTCGAGAGTTTCTTCTTCGAGCATGCTGAAGTCGGGAGTGAAGACCCACTCGAGGAATTGCCGGTTGTGGAGGGCGTCAAATTTCATAGTGTCGTAGAGTTCCGAAATCTTGCTAGGATCAACCTTTTCCTCGTCGCAGAACTCCTTGAAAAGCTTCTCCCAGCGTTCTCTGAACAGCTGGGGGTCTTCACCGCTGCACCAACGGGCCTGTACAGCACTTGCTACGGTAGGAGTCCCCGCTGAGCTTCCATTGGTGCCATTCGTTCCATCAATCGGCCCCTTCGACACTGCGTTGAGCGAGGAGACGGCATCGCTCCGCAGCTTCATAAAGTTGTGACGCATGACCTCGCGGTGGAACTTCATCAGCTCCACCACACGGCGGACGACGATGAAGGGCTCTGGCATGTTTTCAGGCCAAGCGAATTGAGGCGGAGCCTTGTGCCCCGACCGGAGCAGGATCTTGAGCTTCTTCTTCACCTTGTCCATTTCATCTTTGGCTGCGTTCGAGTCGTCAAGAAGATCTTTCCGCACCGTGATGAAATCTGGTGCAAGCTCTTGATTGAGAAACGTTGTCGCAAATATCTGAGCGCTTGTCGTAGAACGGCGCTCCGAGCTGCTAAAGACTCGCACGTCGTCCAAAGCCTCGCGATTCATCAAGAGCATGTCGTTCCTAATGTTCTCTCCCAAATCATGTGCCTGGTAACGTGCCGAATGGGTAGGCTCTCCACCCCATTTGATAATCAACTGAAGCTTGTCGAGGACCAGATTGTTTTCGGCGGCCGCGATCCTGGACATGGTGACACCGGACAGGGAATCACTCCTCTTTTCCTTCCATTCTTTGAGTTTTTCTGGATCAGTTGGTGGCGGGTTATCTTCCTTCATTTTATCATTGTCGCTCTCTGCTTGGATCTCAGCCAGAAGCTCAGGAGACATCTCTTCCTTCTTTCGCTTGCGAAACATGGGCTTTATTTGAACCTTTGTACCAGGCCAGCCGATGCGCTTGTTCAGCGCGTTCCTCAGGCTCGAAAGTTTTTCGTGGTCTTCTTCACCCTCTTCAAACGCTCGAGAGACAGCGTCTTGAACACTTTGCAGAGCAGCCTCGCCCGTCAGAAGAACTTCCTCCTGGTGGCCTTTCAAAAGCTCGATAAAAGGCTTCGTGTGAAAGCTGTATTTGATCTTTTGCTTTGGGGTCCTGTCCGCGTGGCGAATTACCGAAACCAAGCCTTTGAGCTTCCACTGGGCTTTTGATGCTGGGGCAGGGACAGGAGCCGTCTTTTCCTTCTCGTTGTTGAGTGTCGCTGTTGCTGTAGGCATGGCAGGTGGCGGAAGCATTTCTGGAGCTGCCAGACCTGGAGAGTCAGTCCTGAAGTCAATGATCTTCTCAGCGCTTGGTGAAGATGCTATGGGAGTTGGGGCTGAAGAAAGATCCGGTGATGCCGAAACATGGCCATGCCCATGCTCCCTGTGCTCCCTGTGGTGCACATGGTGAGCGATCCTTGAAACGCTAGGAGACTTGAGAATTGATTTTAGTTGGGCGCGGTGTGCAGACAAGGTGTTCTTGCGCTGCGAAGACTTTTCGGATCCCTGGGGATCTAGCGGCTCGGAAGGTGGCAGCTGGGCTGGCGGTTGCATACCCTCGCGGCGCTGCTTCTCGCGAACAAACATTTGCTTGAGAATGCTCGCACACTTGTCATAGTAGTCGTTGTTGTCCTTGACAAAGCTCCATCCATTCACGTCAATGACGTAGCTCTTATCTCCCGTCCGAAGCAAATCGAAGCCGCAAACGCGCTGCCCGAATCCTTCAGAGATTCTTGATGCAATGGCCGCCTCCTCCTTGGTAAGGCTGGTGACGTATCTGATTTCCTTGCCGTTGGGGTTCCGCTTGACGATGCCATCGACGACAGGTGACTTTCTAGTCTCGGCATGACAAAAGTCTGGCCCGACGGTGTAAGCTTTGACGTCCTCGGCATTTTCCACCCTGAGGAACTGCTCGTAGATATAACTGCTGTGTTGATCGGTGATTGACCTCGGCACGTTGAGGGTCTCGTCCTTTTCAGAGCTCTTGTTGTTGACCTTTCTGAAAAGTCGTCGTCCGCCACCACCGCTGGCCTTGGGAAAGTAAATGTGGATATTGTGGTCTTCTCCGCTGACGGGTTTCTCGACAAAGGGCTTCTTGAGCTTTCGACCGTCGACGCAAATGACGTCATTGTCCTCGAACATCTCGACCTTTTTTGGGGGCGGCAGACCACCACCCGTCCCGTCTTCACGGCCTTCGAGCCTCACACCGGTCTTTTCGTACATGAGGTGGGCCAGCTCGGCGGAGGGAAGACTTGGGCCACCGTCTCGGTTGACTTCGACTCGTCTTGGCGTTGGGACATTTAGCTTGTCGAGGATTCGGAGACAGATGCGGCGGTCCCAGAGCACAGTCTGCATGGGCAAATCGTTGACACAGAAGGGCTTCCTCAGCTTTGCATAAGCTATGGCTTTATCCAGAGGGAAGCCGTCGGAGAAGAAGGAGATGAGGAAATCACAAATGGGCCAATTCTCAACCTCTTCGTCCAGAATGACCTTGTCTCCGAAAATAATGACCTCGAATTCTGCATTTGCAATCAAACGGTTCAGAATGTTCCTGCTCGGCTTGCTCCGAGCCTTGGTGTCCAAGGCACAGACTCCTATGATTCCGATCGGAGGTTTCTTGCCCTCTGTGTCTCTTGCGTCTTTGCCGCCAATGACGCTCCTCTCGCTGGCTGGGCTACCACTACCACCAACGCTTGACCCGTGATGGCTTGCGCGCCTTGTTGAATGGTTATTCCTGCTTCGAGATCGGCGGTGCTGCAGAAGTGGAGTGTGGCCATGGCCGTTCAAGCCTTGCATCGTGGGGGAACCGGGGACGCCGGACGACTCCTTGGGAGACAGCAAGGGTGACTGCGAAAAATTGGCCCCATGGTTCGAAGCGGTGGTGATGGACAGAGCCGAGGTTTGAGTTGTTGTTCCAAGTGACGGGCCGTCAGATTTAGCTACACAAGAGGTCAGCACATGTGGTGTATTTGTCTGCTGGCGACGTACCATCTGGTTCCGAGCCTGCTACCGAACTCGGACCACCAGAGTTTCGGGCGCTGTTGTATATCTGAGAGCCCAGGGAGTACAGAGAAGAAAAGGACATTCTGTTGGACTCTTTGTCTGGGAGAGAAGCCGTGGGAGCAGCATCATCTTCAGTAGCAGAGGTGGCCTGGGGATCAGAGGACTCGACGTCGGGAGAGACTGCGGGTACAGCCATGTCTGAGGCTTTTGAAGGTCTACGGCCCAGGCTTTGCCGGGTGATTGGCTTTGACGTAGGCGGAGGCATAGAGTCTAGGTCGTCTGGTGAGCGGGATGATTGGGCGGGCAGCGAATGTGATGCATTTCGGGGTCTGGTGCTCTCAGCACTAGAGGAGCGGGCCAGGGGATTCATCAGAGGCAAGCCAACGAAGGCGGCAGTAATGAGATGGGAGTGGCTGTCGCGGGGGTGTGAGGGTTGCTTTTTTTTCCAAGCGGAAGGGTGCAATGGCTGCTGCACATGCGGCGCCCGCAGCACGGACGGGACCGAGGAATGAATGGTACCTTGGCCTTGGCGCGCATGACGTCGGGTCTCGCTGGGTAGGTACCTGGTACATGTAGGTGGGTAGGTAGGTAGGTAGGTAGGTAGGTAGGTAGGTAGGTAGGTAGGTAGGTATCTATGTTGGCCTGGTGCTGTGGTGTCTGGTGCCGTTCGACGTTCGCGGGGTCAATCCTGGTGTGCGGACCGCATTCTTTATATCCATCCGTCTGTGTCCAGAATCCATTTATGCGCGCGCGGCGCGGCGAACAACCTCATGACTCTCCCGACCCATGCGCCTCTCGCCCTGGAGCCCGCCGCCCTGGGCCATCCCTATCCAGACGACTACCGTCAATGACCCCCTGTGCCACCTCAGCCTGTCAGCATCCTATGTATTCATCCCTCCTTGTCTCACTCACGTCGTCGGGAGTGCCGTTCCGCCGCGTGATGTTGAATCATCTCCATCCGTCTCCGCCCCTGCTGTAGATCCTGGGGCTGCTCAGATAAGATAAGATCTGGATTTTTTCCACCGGCGCGTCCAGCTCCTCTCATCTCAGTCCTTGTCCGCGCCGAGCACCCCAACATATGCCATGTCTGCCACAACCGCAGCAACCCAAGTCGCCGAGGGACCGGTCGTCAAGCGTCAAAGGCTCAATGCCACCCTCGCGCGTCCAGACGGCGAGGCGCGCAGCCGCAAGTCGAGGCTCTTTGCACCTTATAGAGTATGTCCAACATCAAATCCAAGCTTACCTGACCAGCTACTGATTCTGAAAGACTGTGGGGTTGATTTCACCAACCGACGTCCCATTCACATCCGTTCCGCTGGGAAAGACGACCTTTCAAATCACCACCTCCGTCGGACGCAGCCTGCAAACCTTCGATTTGCGCCGTGGCCTGAACCTCGTCTTCATCACCCGCCCACAGACGCCAGAGAACATCACTGCCACCACAGCATGGAAGGACCGCATACTTGCTGCCTGGGGAGGCACGGGCAAGCAAGCACCAAGAGGCGTCTGGATCTTCAAGCGCGGCAAAAAAGTAGGCGAGCTGGAGATGCCCAAGGGCTGCGAGCAGAACATCAAACAGATTCTTGTCTTTGGTACGTGGATAGTAGGCTGTGGTACCACAAGGATCGAGGTCTGGAAGTCGGAGACGCTGGAGCACTACACGACCCTTACTGCTCCCCGCGTTGGCGGCGTCGGAAGCAGACTCACAGGCGGCATTTGCACCATGCCGACCTATCTGAACAAGATTTTGGCTGGCAGAGAAGACGGGAGTGTCGAGATTTGGAACATCAATACCGGCAAGCTGTTGTACACCCTTCTGCCCGCTGCTGCAGAGTACGGCGCAGTCACGGCACTCGAACCGACACCTGCTCTATCGATGATTGCCATTGCATACCGCAACGGTCCCGTCGTCATTCATGACATTCGAGCCGATAAGAAGATCTTGAGCGTCAACACTGGAGCCTCCAAAAAGTTCCCTGTAAATTCCATTTCGTTCCGGACCGACGGACTCGGCGCTGGAGATGACGGGCGCGCGGACGGCGTCATGGCGACAGCTTCCAAGGATACGGGTGACGTTACCTTTTGGGACCTCAACGGTGGCGGTAGGAAGATGGGTGTGCTGCGAGGCGCTCACGCTCCGCCCTCTGCTGAGGCTGAGGGTGTCGCTGGCGGCATTAGCAAGGTTGAATTCCTTGCCGGACAAGCGGTGATTGTCACTAGCGGGCTTGACAACTCCCTGAGAACGTGGATATTCGATCAAACGCCCTTTTCTCCGGTGCCCCGCATCTTGCATTCTCGTAGCGGTCATGCCGCGCCGGTTTCTTCGCTGGAATTTCTTCCTTCGGACGCAGATGGAGCTGATGCTGGCGGCAAATGGTTGTTAAGTGCAAGCAGAGATCGGACACTCTGGGGTTGGAGTTTGCGCCGTGATGGGCAGAGCTCTGAGCTCAGTCAAGGAAACATTCGCAAAAAGGCTAAGAAAATGGGCATCCTCAGCGAAGGCCTTGCCTCCATTGACAGCAGCTTGTCGATTGAAGATTTGAGGGCACCCAAAATCACGCACATGGCGTGTTCTCTCAACAGAGATGGAGGTATGGGTGCTGCGCCTGGTGTGAATACTGTCTGGACCAATCCTGGTAAGGGTAAAGGTTCTGGTACCGATTCGACTTCTCTCACCGGATGGGAGAGTGTTGTCACGGCCCATGAAGGCAGCAACACGGCGAGGACATGGTTCTGGGGGAGGAAAAAGGCTGGACGCTGGGCTTTTGCCACCGGAGACTCTACCACAGTTCGAAGCGTGGCCGTCTCGCCATGCGGAACCTTTGCCGTCGTCGGATCCGAGGGTGGTGGTATTGACACCTTCAACCTCCAGTCTGGTATCCATCGGCAAAGGTTCCCTGCGCGCCTGACCAAGGAGCAAGCGGCACGACTCAGGCTCCAGCAGCTTGAGCAAGAAGGTCAGGAAACAGAGAGTAAACCCAAAAAGTTTGCAAGGGGCCAGGGCAAGCATACAAAAGCAGTCACCGGCCTGGTTGTCGACAACTTGAACCGCACTCTGATCAGTTGCGGCGACGACGGCAAAGTCAAGGCAAGTCTTGAATCGATATCAGAGTGAATTATCAACTGACCTTTTGTACAGTTCTGGGACTTCTCCAGCGGGCTCCTTTTGCATGAGATCGATTGGTATCCAATGGTTTCAATCAATAATCTGCGTTTCCATCGACCCAGCGATCTTGTCGCCTTGAGCTGCTCGGATTCCTCCATCCGCATCATCGACATTCAGACCAAGAAGCTTGTCAGAGAGCTATTTGGCTGCCAGGGCCAGATCACAGATTTTACCTTCTCCAACGATGGCCGTTGGATCATTGCTGCGTCTGCCGACTCTGTCATCCGTGTCTGGGACATTCCTACCGGACACATGATTGATGCGATGAAGCTTCGCAGCCCGTGTCACTCGCTGGCCATGTCTTACACGGGCGAGTATCTGGCTGTTGCACAAGACGACACTGTCGGAGTGCACATTTGGACGAACAAGACACTGTTCACCCATGTCCCGACCCGCCACATATCTGACAAGGACATTGCCGAGGTGGATGCTCCGACGGCGTCTGGAGAGGGCGGAGAAAACCTCGTGTCCGCCGCGTACGACGAGGGCGCCCAAGAAAATGAGCAAGAGGCCGGGGATGTCGGCATTCCATCGGTCGACCAGCTCAGCGAGTCCATCACAACGCTGAGTCTGGTGCCGAAGTCTCGCTGGCAAAACCTGCTGCACCTAGATCTCATTCGTGAGCGCAACAAGCCCAAAGAAGCTCCTAAAGCTCCAGAGAAGGCGCCCTTCTTCCTGCCAAGTCTTCAAACCGGAGCCAACAGCTCGGTGGCGGCGGACGCCATAGCAGGGGCATATCAGAAGGAGACGACGGAGAAGGCAGGGCCACTTTCTAGAATATCTAGGTCTGGCGCATATCAATCCGAATTCAGCAAGCACCTGGCTGAGACGGAAGAGACGGGCAAACACGATGAGCTTCTGTCGTACTTGTCCTCGCTGCCACCTAGCGCGGCGGACTTGGCGATTCGATCGCTGGAAGCACCGCCATCGCACGAGTTCACAACGTTCATCCAGGCTCTCACAGCGCGGTTGAGACAGAAGCGTGATTATGAGCTTGTGCAAGCATGGATGGCGGTCTTTTTGAAGCTACACGGAGAGTCGGCAACGGCCAATGAGGAGGTGGTTGAGGCGCTCAAGGAATGGAGAGAAGAGGCAGGAAAGGAGAGACAGAGGCTCGGTCGGCTCGGTGGGTACTGTGTTGGTGTTGTTGGATTCCTCAGGAGCGCACGATAGGAGACATTAGACTTGTGTAGAAGGGCAGGGATCAGTCTCTACCACTGTGGAAACAGTCAGCACTTTTGTCGTTCATATTTCAACATGAAGCCCTTGACGGCAATGAAATTATATATGGTTGAAATGCTGCCGAATTATTATTTACTTTCACTCGCTGGCGGTTCACCTGGCGGGCCTGCTGGGGGGAGGGCGCTAGGCTGCAAGCGAAGCTAGCGCGTCAGCACATCTCACCACCCTTGCGAAATCAACAAAGCCGCTCCTCTGCTCACTCGCTGCATCTACACCCCCCATCATCCAACTCCCATCGCCGACTTCATCAGCGACTCGACTCCCATCACATCCACCTTCCTCTCAACTCATAATCACCGTCGAAGCTCAGCTTTCCGTTCCGGTTTCGCGACATCGCGTTGGAAAGCGCCTCACAGCTCGAGGGAACGACCTTGCTACCGTCTAACGGCAGCTTTCCGCGCTCGCGTTCGCGCTAGCGGCTACTCCACCTCAGTCCATCCCAGCGACGCGCTTCAGCGAGCTCGCCTCCACCACACACCCTCTCCACACCAAATCTCAACTCTTTCCTCAGATCCAACATGCCTCCCAAGAGGACTGCGGCTACGGCGTCGGCATCGACCGCCAAGAAGGCTGCCCCCAAGGCTACGGCCAACAGGTCGACCACCAAGGCGAAGGCTCCCACCACTAAGAAATCCGCCACCACCAAGACCACCAAGTCGACCACCAAGGCGACCGCCAACAAGGTCGCGAAGCCTGCCGCAAAGGCCCCAGCCAAGGGCAGACGCGCCACGAAGAAGGCCGAGCCCAAGGCAAAGCCTGCGCCTAAGGCTGAAGGTAAGTGACATTCGCTCTCCTGTCACGCCACCTGAAAGCTTTTGCTGACTTAGCAACAGAACCCGTCGTTGAGAATGAAGCCGAAAATGCAAAGGAATCATTTTCGACTGTAAATACGAATCCGGCAACAGACGCCAGCTCTCAGAACGCTGAGTCTCAGCAGACGAACATGACCACGCCCGAGCCAGAGCCCGCGCCGGCCAACACATCCAGGAAGCGCAAGGCCATTGAGACCGTGCCTGAGGTTCCCGTCGCGAAGAAGATCAAGGTCGCGCGTCTCAAGGAGCAGGAAAAGAACATCGCGCCCACCCAGAAGCTGCATGTCTTTGTGTTTGGCGAGGGCAGCTCCGGTGAACTTGGCTTGGGCACTGCGAAGAACGCCGTCGACGTAAAGCGGCCGCGACTCAACCCCCACCTCCAAGCAGACAGCGTTGGCGTCGTTCAGCTTGCCACTGGAGGCATGCACGTTGTCGCCCTCACCCACGACAACAAGATTTTGACATGGGGTGTGAATGACCAAGGCTCGCTCGGTCGCGACACCGCCTGGGAGGGTGGTCTCGTCGACATTGACGACAACAAGAGCGACGACAGCTCAGACTCCGGCTCAGACAGCGGAATGAACCCCCGCGAGGCCACTCCTACCGCCATCCCCGACGACGCATTCCCCTCAGGCACCAAGTTCGTCCAAGTCGCCGCCGCCGACAGCGCCTCTTTTGCGCTCACTGACGATGGGCTCGTGTACGGCTGGGGCACATTCAGAAGCAACGAAGGCATCTTTGGATTCACGAAGACCGTATTTGTCCAACGGACGCCCATGCTCATCGACGGCCTGAAGAAGATCAGGTCCATTTCCTGCGGCGCAAACCACGTCCTTGCCCTTGATTCGAGCGGAAACGTGTTTGCTTGGGGCAGCGGCCAGCAAAACCAGCTGGGACGCCGCGTTGTTGAGCGCACCAAGCACGAAGGCCTCGTCCCACGCGAGTTTGGTCTTCCACGCAAGAGGATTACCCAGGTGGCATGCGGCAGCTACCACTCCTTCGCCCTGGACAAGAGCGGCAATGTCTGGGCTTGGGGTCTGAACAACTTTGGCGAGACCGGCATCCCCGACAACGCCGGAGAGGACGACGCCGTGATTCTCAAGCCGACCAAGGTCGACAGCTTGTCCGGCAGGAATATCTCAATGATTGATGGCGGTGGCCACCACTCGGCTGCTGTAACTGAGGATGGCGACTGTCTGGTCTGGGGTCGCCTGGACGGTAACCAAATGGGCATTGCGATAGACACTCTGAAGGCTTTGCCTGAGGATCAAGTTGTCAAGGACGAACACGGCCGTCCCCGTATCCTGAAGGTTCCTACCGCCCTCTCCAACGTCAAGCCGGCATCCCACATCAGCTGTGGTGCCGACCACAACATTGCCATCACCAAGGAGGGCAAGGCCTACGCCTGGGGCTTCTCGGCCAACTATCAGACTGGCCTTGGAACAGATGACGACGTCGAGGTTGCCACCATGATCGACAACACCGCGGTCCGCGAAAAGAAGCTCAACTGGGCCGGCGCTGGTGGCCAGTACGGCATTCTGACTGCTCCGGCCGAGTAAGCGAACGGCATCACGTCAACAAGCTTCTCGTAAGCTCCCGTTATGCATGGCGTTGAGCGACACGAACACGCTCCGCGCGAACTTTGGCATTCCATTTTTCGGCCTTGCACAGCGGTGGTATTGTTCATGATCCAATACAGATTGTGAAAGCGACAGTCACAGATTTCTCGGTACTGTTTTGGGTGCCTTTGACGCAACGGAGCGGTTATGTTCTGGGGGTACGCATGGCACTGAAGCCATGCTTTCAAAAAGCTCGGCATTGACTAAAAGTTTGAATGCATGTGGTTGCAGCGAGCAAGTTTGAGGAGTTGAGCACAGCGAAAGCGTTCAAGCTGCACAGGAGGAGTTTTCGAGTTTGTATGGTAGAGCATAATACGGCATGGCGCAATGCGGGGAGGACTGATTGTTTTTTGGATTTTGAATCGAGGCGTACAGAACACGGAGACAGTTTCAACGGGTTACGAGATCACATAGACTTGTAAATGATCAAGGGCTTGAACAAAGAATAGTGGACAAATAGTGGTTTGTTTGCGCGGCCAGGGAGTGAAAGTCCAACGCGAAGACATCGAATAAGAGGAGGCGGTGATCATGGTACTCGGCGTCGTCGGCGGGTTTTGTATGCGTACATGGCAACATGTTCGTATCTCCCCGGCGAGGCACCCCGTCACCAAACGAGCACACGGACCGTTTATATAGCCGACCGTGATAGCATTCCCCAAAAGCAATGACTGTCAGAGAGAAAGTACTGACGACGCGCCAATGACGAGCCAAGGCAGGCCGACGGCCGGATGGCGATAAACCCTTGCTAGTATTATTCCATTTGCATGTGTGAGGGTCTTGGGGCTGCGCGCAGCCGACTTCGCCCATCAGTCGGCCTGGGGTCCAAGAGCCGTTTATAACCATGGCATCGCGCCTTGCCTGCTCATGACCAGTGCTGGCTTGACGCCCTTGTCGCCGCAAGAAAAGAACAAGGCCAACTCTGGTCTTGTCCTGTCACGACATCGTCGTCGACCTTCCCACAACGCTTCTCGCCCCCCTCTCAACCTTCTCCCTCCTCCCAGGATCGTGCTGTAAGACCTAGGCGCGCGTCTACGTCACGACCAACCTCCCGGAACACACATTCCAAACACGACTCCAACACGTCTCTTCGTCTGCGCTTTCGAACCTATCCGCTGTTGTTGATTGCCCGATAGGGCTTCAAGTCTGTCCTCGGTGCGACATTTGCCAAAATGCAGTCTCAATGCGCCAAAATAGGTTTCCGAGCATCTCGGCTTAAGCTAGTGCAAGATGCAGCTGTCCGAGGGCCGCGCAGCACGCGTGTCTGGAGCTCTCGAGGCGGACAGTCTCTGGCGTCGCTCCAGGGAGCAAGGGCCTACTCCAATCGAACATATCACTCGAGCACCGTGGCCGACTCGAACGGCAGCAATGTTAAGCGCGCCTCTGCCTTTGCGCCGCTAGACACCTTTGCGCGCCGCCACATTGGACCTTCGAGCAGCGAGACGGAGCAGATGCTCAAGGCCCTCGACCCGCCGGCAAACACGCTCGACGACTTTGTGAAGCAGGTTGTGCCTGCGGACGTTCTTTCCGACCGAAACCTGTCCATTGCAGGACCGGCCGTCAAGGATGGGGACAAGACGACGTCCAGCGACGAGGGATACACTGAAAGCGAGCTGCTCGCGCGCTTGAGGGAGATTGCGAGCCAAAACAGCGTCCACAGAAGCTACATTGGTTGTGGGTATGCGGGCACGCGAGTACCCGAGGTCATTAAGAGAAACATTCTCGAGAACCCGGCCTGGTACACGAGCTACACGCCCTACCAACCGGAGATCAGCCAAGGCAGGCTCGAGTCGCTCTTGAACTATCAGACCATGGTCTCCGACCTCACGGCGCTGCCCGTGTCGAACGCGTCTTTGCTGGACGAGCCTACGGCTGCTGCTGAAGCTATGACCCTGAGCGTAAATGCACTCCCAATCAGCCGCCAAAAGAGACCAAACAAGGTATATTTTGTCGACGAGCACTGCCACCCGCAGACCCTCGCAGTCTTGCGCTCCCGCGCCGAAGGATTCGGCATCACAATTGAGGTTGGCGATGTGCTCAAAGACGGCAGCAAGCGCGTGCAAGAGATTGGACAGGATCTCATTGGCGTGTTGGTTCAATACCCGACCACCGAGGGCGTCATCGAGGACTACCAGGGCCTTTCCGACACGGTCCACAAGCTCGGCGGCACTGTCAGCGTCGCGACGGACTTGCTTGCTCTGACAGTGCTCAAGCCCCCTGGAGAGTTTGGAGCCGATGTTGCGTTTGGAAATGCGCAGCGTTTTGGTGTGCCGTTTGGCTATGGTGGTCCTCACGCTGCCTTTTTCGCGTGCAGTGACAAGCACAAGCGCAAGATTCCGGGTCGTCTTGTCGGTTTGTCCAAGGACAGGCTGGGAAATCCGGCGGTGCGGTTGGCGCTCCAAACCAGAGAGCAGCATATTCGGAGAGAAAAGGCAACCAGCAACATTTGCACGGCGCAGGCCCTGCTTGCCAACATGAGCGCCATGTTTGCCGTATACCACGGTCCCGAAGGCTTGAAGGCCATTGCGAACAAGGTCATGGTAACGGCGGGCGTCGTTCGTGAGGGCCTGGCGCAGCTTGGTTTCGAAACTCGGCAGAAAAGGGGGGATGTCTTGTTTGACACTGTCGTCGTCGACACGGAAGCCAACTCGGACAACATCCTCGCTCAAGCGCTCGAAACGAAACAGATGAACTTGAGAAAGATTGATGACAGTTTCGTCGGCATCAGCGTTGACGAGACCGTTTCGAAAGAGGATGTGGAAGACATTCTGGACGTCTTCCGGTCTTTTGCTGGCATCAACGATATCCCCAACGTCGAAGCGCTCGCCGAAAAGGTGACAAAACGGTCGATTCCTGAAGGCTTCAAGAGGTCGTCATCCTACCTCACCCACCCCGTCTTCAACACGCACCACTCCGAGACGGAGCTCCTTCGCTACATGCACCACCTTCAGTCCAAGGACCTTTCTCTTGTTCATTCCATGATACCCCTCGGCTCTTGCACCATGAAGCTGAATGCTACGACGGAGATGACTCCTATTTCGTGGCCCGAATTTGCTTCTTTGCACCCCTTTGTGCCCAAGGACCAAGCCAAGGGCTACGAGACTTTGATTACGGAATTGGAAAAGGACCTGGCGGAAATCACCGGCTTCTCCGCAGTTTCTCTACAGCCAAACTCTGGCGCTCAGGGCGAGTTTACCGGCCTTCGCGTCATTCGCAAGTTCCACGAGCAGCAGCCGGGAAAGAAGCGCGACATTTGCCTGATTCCCGTCTCCGCGCACGGCACCAACCCTGCCAGTGCTGCCATGGCGGGCATGCGTGTCGTCACTATCAAGTGCGACACAAGCACGGGCAACCTTGACATGGAAGACCTCAAATCCAAGTGCGAAAAACACAGTGACGAACTTGGCGCCATCATGGTCACCTACCCCAGCACATTTGGTGTCTTTGAGCCCAAGATCAAGGAAGTGTGTTCTCTGGTCCACCAGCACGGCGGCCAAGTCTACATGGACGGCGCCAACATGAACGCTCAGATCGGTCTCTGCTCGCCAGGTGAAATCGGCGCCGACGTCTGCCATCTCAACCTGCACAAGACTTTCTGTATCCCTCATGGCGGTGGCGGACCAGGTGTTGGACCCATTGGCGTTGCCAAACACCTCGCGCCCTTCCTGCCCGGCCACCCGCTCGTTCCCACTGGCGGCGAACAAGCAACACACCCAGTCTCGGGAGCTCCTTGGGGCTCCGCATCAATCCTGCCCATCTCCTGGTCATACATCAAGATGATGGGAGCCAGGGGTCTGACGCACGCGACCAAGATGACGCTTCTCAACGCCAATTACATCCTGTCGCGGCTGCGGCCGCACTACCCGATCCTGTACACCAATGAGGCGGGACGGTGCGCGCACGAGTTCATCCTCGACGTGCGGGGCTTCAAGGAGAGCGCGGGTGTCGAGGCCATCGACATTGCCAAGCGCCTGCAGGACTACGGATTCCACGCGCCGACAATGAGCTGGCCCGTTGCCAACACGCTCATGATCGAGCCGACCGAGAGCGAGAGCAAGGAGGAGCTTGACCGCTTCTGTGACGCCCTCATCAGCATCCGCGCCGAGATTGCCAAGGTCGAGAATGGTGAATGGGCCCGTGATGGTAATGTGCTCAAGATGGCGCCGCATACTGTGCGCGACTTGCTGGCGTCCAAGTGGGAGCGCGACTACGAGCGCGAGACGGCTGCTTTCCCGCTGCCCTACCTTAAGGAGAAGAAGTTTTGGCCGAGCGTGGCGAGGTTGGATGATGGTAAGTCTTTTCCCCTTCCTTTCCTCCTTCTCTTTGACAAGATGCTGACGCCCACTTGCACAGCCTACGGCGATGTCAACCTCTTCTGCACGTGTGCCCCCGTCGAGCCCATCAACGACGACGTCACGGGCGTTGCGGCACCGCAGCCGACGTAGAAGGAGAGGAAAGCAGAAAAATTGCTCTTGGATGAGTAAATGTTTGGACTTCAACAACGACAACTTAATCATACCCCGATGATCCGTGATTCAACCACGGGTCGCTTTTCAGCATCGAAAGTGGAAGAGGAATAAGCAAGACACAGAAGGAAAAAAAGCTCTTGTCAAAAAATTACTGATTTGCACGAAGGCATCGGCGTTGCGCACCAGCAGCACCAGCAGCAGCAGCACCGGCAAGGAATACAGAAGGCAAGGAAAGAAAGAGTAGAGCGCCGGAGGTAGATGAGGTAGATGAGACAGACAGGCGGATAGAAGGGCAGTGCCTCAACTCACTGCCTGCTCGCTCGCGACCTATTGCACGCCAAGTTCGTTCATATATCCAACCCCAGATCAAACCCTAGCTACCTACCTACCGACCTACTTGACTCGGCACTCAGCATCCACCCATCGACGTACCTTTCTCGCCTGTCATCAAGAAAACTAATGCAATTCAACATTCTAGAAAGAGAAAGAGAAGGAAACGGTAAAGAACAAACGGCGCTCGCGGCTGGGGTTACTGCGTGCTTGATTTTTGGGGGATTTTGGATCAAGGTCTCTTCGTTCAAGGTCGCGGTTTTGATGAGGTGTTTCTTAATTTTGTCAAATGTTTTGATTCGAATTGTTGGATTGAGTTGGCTGTTGTAATTCCAAGACATCGTCTCCAATCAGCACCACCATCCCTCACTTGTTGCCGCATGCAAAAAAGCGTCCTGTCGTCAACAGTGTCACGACGACGACAAATCCAAGCATGAGAAAACGAACGGTATCTGCATCCATGTTCCATCATCCATCCATCCATCCGTCCGTCCGTCCGTCCGTCCGTCCGTCCGTCCGTCGAATACCGACCGAGGGGATCACAAATTTTTTTCAAATCACGATGGTCAGCCAGCTCCACCTATCCAGATGATGTCCGCTGCCCCCGCACGCCCGCCCTCTCCGCAGTCCAAAGCCCAAGAGAGAGAATCATGGACGCCGTCGGCCATGACCGTCCCAAAAGAGAAGTCATCTGCAGATATCAAGACGCTGCTCATCATCACAAGCTAGAACATGAAACATGGCTCGTCCTCGCTCCCTCGCTCCCTCCCTCCCTGTCTGTTGTCCTCCTGTTGAAACTTTGCGCATGCACTGCTGATCGCCATGAGACGGTGTTTCAGCGTCGCGACTCGTCACGTCATGATGACCAGTCGTGGTGGTGGTGGTGGTGGTGGTGGCTTCCGTTCGTTGCTTGCTTCAATGCTAGCGCTAGGTCCCCTTCAGTTCCTCCCGGTCGTTCTGTTCTCTGCTCCGCTTGGACCTTGGACCTTGGACGTACGCCGCGGCCCGCCACTTGCAAGCGACGCCACAGCTACAGCCGCCACATCATCATCGTCACCAACCAAAGTCAACCGGCATCATCAACGTCAGCGGCCCTTCGCTCGTTCGGGTCCCTGAAGATCACAGCATCCCTCTCATTCATTCATTCATTCATTCATTGACCTTTGCTGCCCTTCTTCGTCCACGGACGGCACCATCCCGTCTCTGTTCGAAACTGGATGCCCTACCTAACTGCCTGACTGCCTGCCTGCCTGCCTGCAAAAAAAAAAAAAAAAAAAAAAGCTTGTAAATTGCACCTTTGCGTCATATGGTTGCCCGCCGCACCACACACACACACACATACATGATGACGATCATCCATCCAACCATGCCGACGATCGACACGACTGATACACCGTCCGCCCACCCACTCGCTCACTCACGCTGCTTGCTCGCTCGCATGCGTACGGTACGGTCCCACTGTGCAACCACCATGTGCCTCTGCCAGCCACGCCGCCGCCGCCGCCGCACGCGAAAACGCGTTGGCTGGCTGGCTCAACTACCCCATCAATCAACCACTAGTCTCACGGATGCAGGAATGCCGCACGTCCTTTGAGGGCAATCAATCAAGCAGTCAAGCAATCAAGCAACCCCACCTCACTCCACCTGTACCACCGCCACCACCATCCTGATCGCGCAGCCTTATCTTTTGGTGGTGGTGGTGGTGGATGGAGATGGAGAGTTTCGTCAAACAATGGCCAGATGATTGCAGGGAGCGAACCGAGACGGTGAGCAAGCTGTGCTGCTGCTGCTGCTGCTGCTGCTGATCCA
Source organism: Phyllosticta citriasiana (assembly GCF_038021145.1). Lineage (NCBI taxonomy): Eukaryota > Fungi > Ascomycota > Dothideomycetes > Botryosphaeriales > Phyllostictaceae > Phyllosticta > Phyllosticta citriasiana. The sequence goes on along the minus strand of NW_027117285.1, from coordinate 977,585 downwards.
CACCGGTCGTCGTCGTCGTCGTCGTCGTCGTCGTCGTCGTCGTCGTCGTTGGGTCGATTGATTGGGGGGTTTAGCCTGAGCCATGTGCGTCCGTTCGTTCGGCATCTTGTGCCGTGCCCTACCTTGTTGTCGTTGTCGCTGTCGCTGTCGTCATTCGTCGATCCGACAGGGCGTGCCTGTCTCGGCTAAATATGTAGCTAGCGAGCTGGGAAGGGGAGGAGCTGGGTGGTGGAGTTGCGATCAAACACCCTGTTGTTGATTACGATGGGCCCGTCGGTCTGTCCGTCTGTCTGTCTGTCTGGTTGGTGCAGGGTGCGTGTCCAGCAGCTGGTTCGCTGCCTGGCTGTGCAGACGGGAGACCTGGTGGCGAGAAACGTGGGGAAAACGAAGAAGAGCAAGGGTTATGTGCCAAATTGACGGTGAGTTTGCATGTTCGCTAATGGTGGTGTGTTGAGTTGGGTTGGGTGGGTGGCCGCAAGCAAGCCTGCATGCATGTGGTGTCGTCCTTGACGCATACGTCACTCGCTCACGACGCGAGCAATCGCCTGAGCGGGCCGCCGCTGGCGGGCGGAGCGGGGCGCGGGCATTGTGGCATGCCCTGCTCGCTGGGTGGCTGGTGGCCGTGTATTGCTACCTGGTACCTTACGACGGACAACCCGAACGACGACGAGGGGAGAGACCGAGGAAGCGGGGATGGAGAAAGGTACCAGGCAGGTAGGGAAGAGGCAGGCGGGAGATGGTCAACCAACAAGTGGAGCTCGCGACTAACTAAGAGATACCTTGTGTAAGTTCGGCCAAGTCGCTTCGTGACGCCATGGTCGCTTGATCTTGACGACATGGGGAGTTGGCGTTGAGAACACCACGTCAGAGCGGAGCGAGGTAAGAAACCCTAGCTTGGTGGCCTTCCGGTGTATCAGTCCAAGAACAAAACAGCAGCACGTGGGGTACGGCGCGAAGACGACATCTTTGTAGCTGAGGGACATAATGGAGTCGTTCTTCTGTCGTCCAATTTGATCTGACCCATTTCCACGAAGCTAAGCTAAAAGCAGGCACAGTTTCCCGTCCTGGCAAATGACAATCTTGACGTCAGTCAATCTGTTCACTCTCTGTGGGTTGAGTAGGTTGCGTGGAAAAGTGACAGAGCACCAGGATAACATCCATCGTCCCAATTTCATACGTGTAACTCACCATTTGCCCGGTCCCAAAATCTTGAAACCCTCGTATTTTTTCAGCAGTGCCCTGCAGTTCTGATCCGGGCACCTGTTGTGATTCCTCTTCCCGTCGGTGCGCTGGAGGCAGAGGTCTGGACGTTCACTGCAAGTACAAGGTCAGCCAGTCAGCATCTTTCCTTGTCTGCGTCAAGAGACCAATATCTACCCAGAGACTGCGGACAGGGACAGATGATGGAGTACAAGAAAAAAGAGACACGTACGTGATCTTGCCATACCGCACAATATCGACCACGGCGCACAGGTCCCCGCCTTGGATTTCGCCGCAGCACGGTAACAAGTAAGGGTCTTGCGGCGGATCTGGCTGCTCGGCTGGAAAGTATAAGGGCCCTATTTTCGCCTACATGGCACCACGCGCCAGACGTGGGACGTTAGAACTCGCTTGAGGAGGCCGGCGCGCGCATACACGGGAGGTTTGTGTTGTTAAAGTCCATTTTACTCACTGTTGCTGCGAGGCGGAGCAGCTGAAAAAAGACAAGCAGGACCAAAGTCGGATGGAAGGTTGTGGTAGCTGGCCACATTATTGCGATATGCTCGTCGTACGCGTAAGATGCGATGTTCTCAGAGAGACCGAGACTGACTCTGATTAGAGAGAGGAAGATTCGAACACGTCACGATTTTGGACGGTGTCTTTGACAGGAGGACAGACTGACAATCAGCAAAGGCGACAATCCACCAAACAAACAAAGTATCCTGGTAGTAAACTTGGGTTGTTGCTGCTGTTGCTGCTGTTGCTGCTGTTGCTCTTGGCATGTATGCCAGTAAAGTACAGGGAATGGCGTGTTCGTATTTTGACAACAATCTCCCCACGCCAAAGGACGAAAACGAGGTCGAACAGGGTTGGCTCCGCAGCCGCGCAGACGACCTAGGTAAGTAGCTGTATACGAATACCTTGGTACAGTAGAGATCCAGACAATGCTCAGTTGCATCATGCCAAATCCCGAATAAGAAATCGGCGTCAGTCTGCAAAGCATATGCTTTGCATACTGCGGCACCTAGGTTCAGAAGGGAGCGGTTTCTTCCTTGTTCTCCCGAATTGATTGGCCGCCGTCTTTGACAATCGCTTAACGGATTCTCCATACCCTTGCTGGCTCGTGTCTGCCGGTACAGTATTCGTCCGTCGGCAACGGATAGGAGGCAGCGGATGACAGGCGACAAGGCGATACATTGACGGACGGACTATAGCACGTAGACGGCACGGAAACACCGGTCCGCTAGCCCCGTGAGCTCCATCCGTCTCTCCGTCTACCTCGGACCATCCACCCAAACCGCGCAATAATATCCTGTCTACCCAGACCATCTCCGGCCAATGGACGTGTCCGAAATAGGTAGACTGCCTTTCTGACTGGCCGGCCGGCAGCATGCAATTCCAGATCAAGACGAAAGCAAGCGACAAGCTGAAGCCGCCACACCGCAGCGGAGGTAAGTCGATTTTAGGAAAGCACCGCCGTGCGTATGGCTGTTTGGCGTGGATAGGCTGGGCGTCGCCAAACGCAACAGAAACGAGTTTAAGGTTTGGATCAAGGGTAAAGCTTATCGTTGTGCGCCAAATGGGGCAAGAGAAGCGGATTGGAAACGTGGGCAGTAGAGGAGACAGATGCCGAATGATGTGTTGGGTCTTTGATGCTCCTCCTTTTTCTTTGGGTCTTAATGCTGATTGTGGGTGTGTGAGCGCTTGTACTTTGGACTTGGTCGTCGTTGTTGTTGGGGTTGCGTCGAAGCCTATCTATCGACGACGAAAAAGGAAAAAGCTTGAGAAAGGGAAGACACGCCACATGTGCAGCAACCCTCGGCCTAGCCCAAATTCAATCCATCAAACGGACTGCAAACAGACGGTGTGGCGTCTGCTTTCTAAGCATGTTTGCTTCAGCCGGGGTGACTACGAGGGCGAGAGAGAGAGAGAGAGAGAGATGAGAAACGGATCTCGGCGAGTCGGCAAATACAAAAATGTCCGAGCTGCTAAGGTTTAAGAGAAATGGGAAAGTAATTCGTTGCTAGAAGCAAAGCATATATCAAACAAGCTTTGCAGGCGATATCGTTGCTCATTTTGGAGTGAAGGTCTAGATTTCCTCTTCAGGAACATGATCAGCGGCAATGGAAAAGCGATTAAGGTGGAGCATGGTGGTTTTGGACCAACGTTTCTTTGGTCGATCAGGTCAAGTTTTCCTTCCCTGGTTACCTATCCTATTTCCTGTTACCAATAGGTTGTAGGTATGCTGGTCAGCTGGTAATCAGACACGGCCGTTCGACGGACGGACGACGGCTCGACAAACCACGATACAGACAACCTACCAAACCCGAGCCTCACGATAGCCATCAGTATGCCGTCCACCACAGTCAAAATAGCACCGCATGGCCAGGAAAACAGCCGCCGTTAGAGGTCTGAAGCTCCGCTGCCCGCCAGCCAACGCCACCACTTGACGATCGCACTGCCATGACATCAACGGCACCGCATTCCATTGCGGGCAGCGAAGTATTCTTTAGTGCCACGGCGACGGCGTCCCTGTTTCGCTGCCCCACTGCCGCCGCCGACGACGACGACAACGAAGAAGCACCATGGGGCGGCGGGCTGCCAACTTACCGAAGAGACGATGCGACGCACTCACGCACGCACGCATCGCACATGCAAGTGTGGAAGATACGGGCGGGAGGGCGGGCGACGCACTAACCTGACTGACCTTCTCGATCTACCTACCCACGCACCAAGCGGAGTCAAAAATAGAAAAGAATGCAAGTTAGAGGGGGGGGAAAGGACAGGTGAGAGATGATCCAAGACAAGACAAGGAGGGCATGGACGTTGGGGAAAAAGTGGCGGGAGGCCTGTCATGTCGTTGTCTGCTGCTTGATTGTTCGCGCCCCATTGACTGGTCCAAAAACCCGCTGCAGCGCGCCTTGGACATTTCTTGCATTGCATTGCATTGCATGACATCAATCGCGTTGTTAGAATGTCCAAGGAGGGTGGGAGAATGGGAGGGAGCGGACGCGCGCATGCATGTGCGCATGCCTGATGCAGGGCAGTGAAGGAAGGAGCAGAGCAGAACAACGCACGCATTGCAAGACCAAAGGCATTGATTTGCCTTCTGGCGCTTGGTACTCCTGTCCATGGCGAGAGTGCGTATGTATGAGTGCCGCGCATTCTCCTGCGCGGCGTTCGAAGACACAAGGACGGTAGCAAACGACGGACGCCCTTGACGGCGCCGGGCAGAGAAGATGGACAAGCTGATGAAGACGTCCGGTGTCGTGGTGGTGGTGGCGGTGCAGCAGCGGCAGTTTGCTGCGTTGGCTGACTGACGGGCAGCAAGTGTGTATTGGAGAGACCAAGGAACAGGAAAGAGCGTGAGGTAGAGTGGACGTGGCGTTGAGCTTATCCGTCCGCAAACGGTACCAGAAAGAGAGAGGCCAGGGCAGGGCAGGGCAGGGCAGGGCAGTCAAGGCGGACAGGCGTGCCAGTGGCCACGTAACCAGCCAGCCAGCCAGCCAGACTAGAACCAAGGCCCAAGGCGATATCCAAGGCGAATGCCGGAGGCTGTCAACTCGTGATGGAGGGCTTGTCAATGCCAACCAGTCCGCCGTGGCACGCACATACGCCAATTGCCGAGTATTGTGCTGCCTCCCTCTCGCTCTTCCGCCTCTGCCTCCAAAAAAAGAAGAAGGCATGCTACGGACAGACGCCACAGCCGGCAGCGCCAGCGCCCGCCATCGACAGACGCCCCCCGTACTCCTTGTACAAAAATACTCCGCCCACCGCGCACCCGGGTGCGCTCGACAAGCCGCAAAAGCCAGAGTAGGATACGATGCCGTTGCAGCGGCACCAAGTTTTTTCCCTCGCTGGGTGAAGGCGGCGGCGGCGGCGCACAGCATGCTTCCAAACCGGGTTTGGTGGTGCACGACGACTGCGGGGAACGAAGAGGCGGACAGGCGATGCCATCTGGAGACTGCGATTGCATTCCGCGACTGACGGGCGGGTATGTACGGACGCGCTGCGGACAGACGCCGGATACAGGATGGCTGCTGACAGCGGCGTCGAGGCCGCACCCACGACGCGGCGGACGCCTACATGGCTGTCTGTCGACAGCGGATCGCGATCGCGATCGCAAGTCGCACCTACAGTCCGGCGCCAGAACGGTCGTCTTGTCCCAAGCCCGCATCTCTTGATTCCTCTACCTCACCGGCGGACTGGCAAGCGAGGCGGACACCGACAGCCAGGTTATCGAGGTGCAGCCCTAGCGGGCTGTCGTGGAATGGAACGAAAGAATAGAATGGTCATGGCGCGGTGAGTTTCTCTTCGCTCGGGACGACCGGTGAGTTCCAAAAGCAAGGAGGGAGGGTTGTTTAAAGTTGGTTTTTTCGTTTTTCTACTCGCTTGCTGGATACTGGATGCATGCGGACCGTGGTGGTGCCAAACATGCGGCTGAGCAACCACCGCCACTACGACCATCAAGACGCCACAGTGTGACGACAGCATGCAATGCGCCGTCAATCGATCGACAACCCAGGGCGGTGTGAACCGGGTAGTTGGGATTGAAGGGCTCTTGCGGCGCCGCAAAGACGTGTTTGATCTTCCTGAGAAAAAGGAAAAACAGGAAAAGCGGTTGGCCAGGGACGAGTCAACCCATTGTTCTACGCGGGAGTTTGATGAGCAGAAAAAGCAAAACCCCGTGCGTGTGCTGTGCATCTGCTCTTGTCCAGGTGTGTCGTCTGTCTGTGCCTTGTTGGGTGGTGTCGTCAAATGATGAGGCTTTGCTTGCCCGACGTCCTTTGCATCAGGCGTCCTGCCAGTCCGATTCAGCCTCAATCTGCTGCGTGCACCCGGGAGAGAAAAAAAAAAATCTTGTCTTGCGGTAGCAAGGGTAACGGACAAGCGACACAACAGGACACAGCCTGCCTGGTTGCCGCGCAGCGGTGAGGGAGTGCAGCGGTCAAGTTCCAAGGGCAGAATGATCGAAAGACGGACCGGAAAACGCCCTTGGGCATTGTGTGTCGCCGGCGCAATGGACCAAGGCCGCGGAACAATGACGATGAGAAAGAGGCAGCAACACAGCTCATTTGTTGGAGAAGCGCGCGGCGATATAAGCGATGCTCGGTAGACGCCTCAAGCCAGCAAGTTTGTCTGTCAATCCGGAATCCTCCATGATGCGTGTGGAGACTGGATCAACACGTTTGGGCCGAAGAGGCGCAGGTCAATAGTGTTCGAAGTGAACAGAAACACAAGGTAAGTTTGTTGGAATGCCGATGGCTGCAGCTAGAAAAGAATCGAAGATGCATGAGTTTAGTATTGTCTACGCAGGGCTGATGGGTACAGCGTTGATGCTTGCAGCGCAATGAAGATCTCCGTCACGGCGCTTTCGGCTGGCACTTGGCACCGACGACGACGACGATGATGCGAAGAGTTTTGCCCTTTCGCTCCGCTTTGCGAGCCGATGGGTCTTGACAGTTGACACACCTACAATGTGGAGAGGACAGGGTCCATGATAACGCTGATGACGATGATGATTGTACCATTGGCTCTCGTGTTGGCTTTCTTCTCTGCTCTCGGTGTCGTCCACATTGGGCACGTAGTTGCGATGCCCGGCGGGCAAAGCAGGAGTATCGAAACTTTTTTTTTTTTTTTTTGTCGACCCGGCCGGCGCTTGCTTTTCTTCACGCTTGCCTGACCGACCACATGAAAATTGCTGCCCTCCGGTCCCAACAATGATCGCCGGCAGGCATGGGCGATGCTCCCAATTCATCCTTTCGCTCGCTTACCGAGCGACACACCGCAAACACCGCTCCCTCCAGTCGACAGCGCTGCAGCTGCCCGTGACGTCGTTGGTTGTCGGCGTCCCCGGCCATATCAGCCTTATTTGCTAAGGGCCTTGGTTTTGCGGAGCAAAACGGGAGCGAAGCGAGCATGAGGCCGCTGGAGTCGTTCATTGATCCCTCACGGACGACGATCCAGCTTCACTTTTAACACCTGCCATCCGCGTGAACCGTTGCCAAGCCTCAGATCCCACGATGTATGAAGTCATCGAATTGGTCAAAATTCGGCTCTCACGTGCGACATCAAGTCCTTCCCCGGGCTTGGTTCTCCGCAACAGCATAGCGATGTCGGCAGTGGTCATGGTCTCCCGGGAATAAACCACGGCCCCAGACGGAGCCTGAACAGTCGCGAATAGACGATATACAGTGTGGCAGTGCGCGCGGCAACAGCAGAAAAAAGCGACTGTGAGAGGACGGAAGCAACCGAATTTGGCCGCTCAAAGCCCCGCTCGTATCTTAATTCCGTCCTGTTGGCTTGGTTCGAGCGCTCCAAGAGCCGGACACGCACAGCGAATAAGTCCGGGCGTGCCCGATGTCCGGTGCATGTCCTGCTTCATGAATCTGGCGAGCCGATTGACCTGCAAGATCCTCTGGTCCACGGCTTGATGTCGAGCAGCGCGACACGGACAAGGAGGAAAGCACTTCGCGCCCCGTGGAAACGACCCTGTGACGACATGGATCGCCAACTCTCCTGGAGCAGAGCGCCGGCGCAACAATGCGGATGGACGTCTTTGAAGCTGCTCAAAGCGCGGCAGGAGGCAGGAGCTTGGGTCGGCCGTGGTGTTGACTTTGCGTGCCCTCGTCCGCCCTGGTTTCAACCGCGCCTCTTTCTCTCTCGCTCTCCACTTTGGTCACAGACCTCACTGGGGAGGAGGTGTCTTTCTGCAGCTCATCGAGCTCGGGGGGGGGGGGGGGGGGGGTCCAAGTGCTCTTTTCTCGCTCTTTCAAACACAGACCGGGCCACCTCTTCACCGCCCCTAGCCCCCTCCCCAGAGTTTTCGGCCCCTGACATGCCGAGATGACATTGCTCAAAGGGTAAAATGTCAACATTCATCGGCCCGCGCGTGTTTTTGCCACCCGAACGTGCCTCCAAAGAACCCCAACTCGTGAGACTCTCTTGCAGTGCGTCGAAAGGGTCTCACAGAGAGACGTGTTTGCTCCGTCAGGGCGTCCTTCTAGCGTCTTGGCACGAACATTCTGGAATATTGCTCCTTCAGGAGACGTGGCCGTTGCGCTGCGCTGCGGCTGGCGGTGGCAGGTGGCGTTGGACTGGTGGGTTTGTGGTGTTGGTGTCAAATCGTACGCTCCCCACTGGCAATCAATCCCCTTATCCCTGCAGCTGACGGCCACGACTGTGCCGCAGCGCGACAGGCCCCAATCATATTCTTGTCCAGGCAGCGAGCTTGGCAGCCTCGATAGCGAGAGCAAAGAGGCGAGGAAGTAGACGCCCGGACGTGGGTAGCGCGCGGCAGAGGTTCAGGATTTGGGGGCGCTGAAGCAACGGCACCTGTGAAGTTGCTAAAACAAGGGTCCTTGGTGGCCAACCCAGGGCGGCAAGGATGAGCTAGTGGAGAGTAGCCAGGAACGCGCACCGAGAGGCGCTGCGCAATCACCCGCACGCAACAATGCGCAAGTCGCAAACGAGATTTTTGGATGGTGCAAGCTGGGCGGGATGGGGCGTTTGATGAGCAGCGGGCGAGTTTCCAGGGTCCTGAACCAGTTGAACGAGAGGAAGAAGGGGAGCAGCAGCTTGAGACGCGGCCTGGCGCTCGCGAGACGAACGCGCCGTTTCATCCATTCCGGCCAGCCTCCTACGCTGCTTGCTCCTAATGATAGACGGCTGTGGCGAGGATGATCCGCTTGCATCATGTTTGGCCTATCCGCGTTTCAGAATCTGTCGTTGCGAGGAACCTTGGTCCCCCAGCTCCCTCCAGTCTCAGCAGATCAACCTTGGGTCCTTGGTGTGCTGATTGCCAACACGTGGGTTTATGGCGAGCTGATGTGATGCATGATGCAGCGCGCGTCGGACGAGTGGCCCTTTTCTTCTCAGCAACGTGGCAGCGCCCGTTATTGTTCCCTTGGCAGCCGGAGCCGTTCGGGTAGGGAAGAGCAAAACAAGGCAAGACGTGGAGTGGAGTGTTTGCGCGTCCGCGTGATTGTGGAATTTGTGCCTCGGGCCATGGACTCGCCGGACGAGCGGTGAAAAGATGAAGAGGAAAAGAAAAGAAAAAAAAAAAAAAAAGGTGCGGCAACCGCGGACATGCAGTCACGAGGCTGCCGAGCCAAATTTTGCCCTCCTCCACTGGCCCATGGCAGACGGACGGGTAGACAGGCACACGGGTGGCAGGGATGCGGCAGGTTTGTCTGTACATTTTGAGAGGCAGGACCTCTATCCCACAGACAGTTGGAGATCCTACAGCCCAACAAAGTGCCTGGTGGGCAATGCTCTGACCCGGACGGTGCTGGTCCCGTGGCCGACTTGAAGGAGCATTTCATCATCGTCCAGCCTTGTCCGTCAATCTCAGAGTCAGTCGTGGACCCCGCCAGATCAGATCCCCGCGACATGCAGCTGCATGACTGAATGACTGCATCGAGCCGGCTCACAGCAATGCGCCTATCGCGCTCGTGAGGTGCGCGCATTAACAATTGGCACGCAGCTCGGTAGGGATTGAGGAAAACACCCTAGTCTGGAGAGTGGATACTTTTTTTTTTTTTTTTTTTTTTTGGGCGTTCCGCGGTGAGGAGCAGTTTTTGTGAAACAGCAGTGCCGGGGTACCACAAGGCCTTGATCAAGATCATCATTGAGAGGCACAGCATCCAAAAGGGTGTTTGCAACGATTGATATTCGAGACCTGGTGAACAGGTCGCAGTAACTAGGAGTGGGCGCGCACAATCTGCCCGGGTATGATCCTCCTCACATGAAAATGAAAGCCACATAAACCTCCCAAGGCGCATGAAGCGCGTAAACAATCCATGATAGAGTGATGCAACATGACAGAACCCCCACCCAACCGGCGCCATTGATGCATTACAGTCGCCAAGGGCGCTCGTTAATTAAAAAAGAGAGAGGTAACGAAGGCGTCCAGGATCGCCCGAGGTCGACAATGCCGGACCTGCAGCGAAGTCGAACTTTGATAGAGAACAAGGTTGAGGATAGAGTCGTGGAGCAGATGGGTCAGGACAGCGCAAAGCTTGCCCGACGCAGACGTCTTCGGCGCCAGGAGAGGCCGACCATGTGACGGAGGGGGTTGCGAAGCGGTCCCCGTATTGTGTCGGCGAGAAGCGCTCATGCGGCGAGGTGCATGGCGTGGAGTAGCGAACTCGTGCCTGGGACCCTGGCGGTGCGGGTATCAGGCATGCGAGGTCCCGCAGTGGCGGCGCATGGTGGACAAGGCCACTTTAATATTACCGCTGGCTGATTGAGCCAGCGTGATAAGAATGATTGGCCGGGGGTCGGCGTGGTAGATGATAATCGCTGATGAAACACCAGATGTGGAGTCGAATGATGCCCGTTGTTGCTAGGACAAGGATGACAAGGAGATCCGAGTGTCGCGAAAAGCGGTCATGGGGATAGCGAGAGAAGCCGAGAGGGAAGACAGAAGTTGTCAAAGCGGCGCAGAGCAGCAGGCTTAGTTCTTGGGGAGAGGAGGCAGAGGCCTGGTAGGAGGAGGGCCGGGGCAAGGAGGCAGGTGAGCGGTGGCCGGCATTGTGGAGGATTGGAGGTGTTGGTGAGTGTGGTGGTGGTGGTGGTGGTGGTGGTGGAGGAGGTTGTAGAGAGGAGGAGAGAAGTGAACACTAGTCTTGTAGACGAGAGAAGAAGTGATGATGGTAGTGGTGATGAAGCTGGTTCAACATGTAAGCGGCAGGGCGGAAAGATGGTATTTATGGCTTTTTGGGCTTGGAATGGTGTGAGGCAGGCATGCCGTTTCGGACAGTGGTGTAATAAGCTCTTGGGGCCCCTGCTGGCTGGCTTCCAGGGCCATGCTGGTGAGGCGGCCAAGGGCTTGCGCAAGGCACGACACGGGCACTTTGTTGTCGGGCTGACCGGCAGTGCCTGAACCGTGCCCTTGGCCGGGGGTCGCTGGGTTCCTTCTGTCGCTCACTGCCTGCAAACAACCGAATCAAACATTTGGCTGCATGTTTCAGCTGCTGCTGCTGCTGCTGCTGCTGCTGCCGCTGCCGCCGCCGCCGGCTGGTGAGGCGTCCACGGTCATTGAACGCACAGTAGTACGCGTACGGTAGGTACATGTGGATATCTAGGTAATGTCTGGTGAGTATTTGTCGCCAGTGACATCAGGTTTCACCATGGCGCCGCCAAAGAATAATTTGGATACTCGTCGGACCGACTCTGGTGGCTTCGCGTCGTCCACTTCATGGCGGGCAGTCAACTTATTTCACTCTCCACACTGCTCGTGCTCCCCTTCTCCCGCCCTTCTGCAGGTTCGAGATCTTCGCGCACTGGGCATGCCCGGAGATTGAGACCGCTGCTCGCTTTCGGCGTCCTTTTCGGGCCAAGCACCTCTCTCATTGAACTCTCAACCACATACAGTCCCGTCTGATCTGACGTGACCAACTGTCTGTGACGCGTCGGCCGAGCAAACCGCCATCGTCACTCAGGTCACCATTCTCTTCTTCATCTTGCTGTCTTCCATTGACTCATCACCATTGCATTCTTCCAACTGCCGCTGCCTTGCTTCGCTTGCATGCACATACATGTCGCTCACGTCATGCTTGCACTGCTCTAGGTCGCCCAGATGAGCTCCCCGCAGTATTGCTGCTGCAATGCGTCATTGCATCAAATGCCACCACCTCAACATCATCCATGCTGCCACTCCAGTCATCTCTATTCGACTTGGACTGCATCTCGCCGCCTGGAGCATCGTCAGGGGTCGCGTCGCCTTCCCCTTGAGCACTTGTTCCTTGGCCGCCGCTTGAACGGCTGCTAGCTGCGACCACTGCCGTAGCGCCGCCTCCAGATATCTGCCATGCTACTTCCAAGATCGCCATGTCACCCTCACAGGCCATGTGCCCCGATCTCTGGGGGATGAGCACAAGGCATTCCTCGTAACATACTTCCAACCCGATAGTCGATCGACACTGCTGCTACTGCTTCACCTCATGTGCCCGCGTTTGTGGGCAATCTCCGCAGTCTCCTCATTCCAAACCAACCGACGCGTTGCGCAACACTCTGAGCTGTGCCTCTGGAAGAAGCAGGAAGTCAGGACGTGGATCGATTGGCTTGTTGCCAGAACCAATATCTTCGTCAATGTTCACTGCCAAAGCATTGCTCGCCGCCCGTTGCCTGATCGGGGACCCCAGAGATGGCTCTAAACCGCTTTGGGCGCCCTCCGATGCCGTTTTGGGAAGAACACAGAGAGACCCTGGTCGTCCTTCTGCCAACGCCCCACCCGGACTCCCGTTTCAAGCGCCAGCCATCTCTCCACGCCCTTCTCCACCAGGTCACGTCTGCGGGCACAGCCGAGTCCATTGTTGATGCTCAAAGCGTGGCCCTCCATTCTGCGGAATTGCGTGGTTCCGATTCTGTCCTGCTGAGCCTGGCGCCTGGGCAAGGCTTGTCCAACGCCTTTGACGGCTGTTCCTGACTAGCACCATGCCCTGGACCCTGGCTCCTCGAGAGACACCGTCTCCAGGCCGTGACATCTTGGGCACTCTTCACTCCAGCCGCTCGCAGGGTCCGATGCCATGCCTCTCCGCCGGCTCTATTGCCGCAATGTTTCAGCATGCCCGCGGGCCCAGCTCGGCTTCCGGGAAATGCACCTTGTCCCAAACGCGACCTTGGATCTTTTTCGCGCATTGACTGTCGATAGGAGTTGCGGCACGGTACGGAACATCTGCTCTAGGACCAATGCTTTCATGACTCCTCGTCCTGGGCGCTGCAGAACCAACACCTTGATCCTGTGGCCGAGTCTATCAGCATCCCCACATAGCCTCACCCCTGCATACTTCTCGAGCGCTCTCCCCACCACGTGGGCTTGTGGCTCTGTTCGCGATGCTGCCATCAACTTCCACCGCAGCTGCTGCCTGGCGTCACGGGGCATGTGGCGCGCCTTGCCGTTCTATTCGTGGCCTCGTGAATCTTCCTCAGGATCATCATCATTCGCTTCCGCTCATATCCAGTCGGCGGCGCCGAAGAGCCGTTGCTTGCGGGGGCCGTTTTGACTTCCAGATCTACTCGGGTCCGCATGTGCGGATACCCACCATCTTTCCTGACTTGTCCCGTCCGGCTCGAGCATGTCCGGGGAATTCGCCTTGTCTGCGTCCGCTGCCCTCTGGTTTATCCACGGTCTCATCCCGTCAGGTGCCATCAGCGAGTCCCGTCGCCTTGGTTCTGCAAAGCCGTTCCAATGACTCCTTTCCGTTTCTGCGCGCCCAACCCATTTCGGGCGCACTCAGGTGGCCTTAACCCGTAACCGTGTCGTCAAATGCTAAAGAAAGTTTTGTCGCCGAGAAGGACTCCACAGACGCGAGAAGAGACAAGTCGAGTGGAGCAGAGAAAGTGGTCTGAGTGGTAAGCTTTGCACTTGACGCCTTTGTTTATGTTGCACCATGTTCAATCGAAATTCCAGCGTCATGCATCGAAGATCTATCATGGGTATGACCTCGTAAACAAACAACAGCGGTTGAGAAAACATGCAACAGAAAAAATTTTTGAAGCATCATTGTCAGTCTGAAACGTGCGCTCTTTTCGGTTGGGCAAGCTGGGGTTTACTGTTCCGTCTGATGCCAGCCCAACCGCCGCCAATGAGATTCGGAGCAGCAGCTTTGTCCGAACAGTACGTACCGCGCGTGCCTGCGTCTTCACCCCGGCGGCCCTTTTGTCTCAACTGTCGGTGACGGCAGCGCGAAAATCCTATTCGAGAGGTTCTATCGGATGATGCTCGAGTATCGCCCCCAGTCAGTCAGGAGAGTTGATGGACGGTCAATCAAACAAACGTCTCGGGACTTTGCGAACCGCGGACGTCGCAAACCGGGGAATCATGAGACGGCTCGCTCGCTGCTACTGCTCGCTTACTCGGGCAGGTGAATGCAAATCCGGGGTCAGCTCGGGCACCAGCTGGCTCGATAACCCTGTGCTTTCTCGGGTCCTAGACGACGACAGAATCCTTTGGCTCTGTCGTTCCCCTTATCGACCTGCCTATCTGTCTGTTTCCCTCTGCAACATTCAATCGTTCCCAACAGCGACCGAGCCTTCCCTTTCTAGTCGGCCGTTGGCAGATAGAGCGCCTCTACTTGGAGTAGACAGCCACCGATATCACATCAATTTTACTTCGGCTGGGCGACGACCAAGTAGACAAATGACGAGACTCTAAATCGTCCGTCTCATGTCAAAGCAATCTCTGCGAAGTAATCCGCTTCAAGACAATTTGACCATGGCGAGCAAGGACATCCTCATTCCACCATCTCCTATGCTTACCCCTACCTACCCGCACACTTTCGACTGTCTCTGTCAGCATGCCTTTCTCTGGCTCGTCATGGAGCACCCCTTCCGCGCAGAGCATGGTTAAGCTTTCCCAGATATTTTAAAAAAAAAAAAATTTTTTAAATTTTTTTTTTTTTTGGTCTTCCTTCGCTCATCCCCACAATGGTGCCTTTCTTCTCCTTTTCGTCGTTCTCGTAGTCGCTCGCTCGCATACCAAAGCGCACAGCCATCATGCACACATACTCAACGCGACCGGCACAACCGCACAGTCGTCGTCGTCACCGCCGTCACCGCCTGCCGAAAAACCGCACACAGAGACGAAAAGTAGAAAGCAGCATACGTAACCCTTTCCCATCCCTTAGGTCGTCCCCTCGCACACCCGCCCCTACAGCCATCTTCCCTGTCCTGTCCTGTCCTGTCCTGTCCTATGCGCCTCACCCACAGCGGCGAGTATACGAGGGCCATGGTGCCACTGTACGGACGAGACGAACACGCGCACCGCTCGGCAACTTGGCCACTTACATACTTGTTCCTAGCACGCGACTTATTTACCAGGTACAGTATGAACGTGTGTAGTTATAGTAACGTGGCCAGGAACCGCCTCCTTCTCCCGCCCTCTTCAGTCATTCCGTCATGCTCTTTTTGTCTGCCTCTTTGTCTGCCCTGTTTTGCCGCCTGCCGCGGACGGGCTCTCGGCGTTGGTGCTGGGCGATGGTGGCGGTGCCTGTGACTTTTTTGTTTCGCGCGTTTTTCTTTTTTTTTCTTTTTTTTTTTTTTTTTTGGCTGGTGGGTTGGTGGTGTTGAGCAACACGCAATGTGAGCAAGTGTTCTGTCTGCCCTTGGCTGGGTAGTAGGTGTGTACGGTTGGTGGGTATGTCGCTGCCTAACCCTGACAGACACAGATCACAAGAAGTGTATCTTGAGCAGCTACAGTGGCTCCAATCCCACTCTGGTATTGCCAATATCAACTATATACTGGGACTATGGCAGCAACCAAGTTGGGTCTGGTAGCGGCGAGAGGACACCTACCTACACAGCCACACACACAACCGCCCTACCACAGCGCATCTCATCCTTGTTGGTACTCTGTAACATGTTACAGACTCAGTCATTGAGTCAATCAGTCATGCCCAGCCCCAGCCCAGTTCTCCCGTCCCGCCGCCGCCGCCACAGCTTCCCGCTGCTGCTGCTGCTGCTGCTAGGTAGGTGGTGCAGCGGCCGCGGCCGCTTCGTTTCGTTTCAAAACCGCCCTGTTTCGTCCTACCTTCTGCCGTCTATCGTCTGCCGCCTGCCGTCTCGCCTTAGCCGTCGGTTTTCGAATTGTTTTGTTGCCATGCTCTTTCCCTCTGTTTCGCACGCAGGCGCAAGGAAAGCCTCAGCCAAGGCTACCTAGCAGATGCAGACGGGAACGTGAGTGAGGCAGGGACGAAACAAAACAAATCAGATGATGCCGACGTATTCGCACGTACTTTTGTGTCTGTGTATGGCGATTGTTCGTCTGTGGGTCGGGGTTGCTGCGATAACGTCATTGTTGCCGTCACTGTCACTGCCATGGCTGCGGTGATGCATGTGGGGAAAGCTTGGGGTGCCGTGGGATGCGATACGACACGACGAGGGGACAAGACTCGGACAAGAAAGAGAGGGGGCGGGCGGGGAGGATTGGATAGGAAGAAGAGAGGCTGTGTTTTCCGTGGATGCCTTACAGGCGCTTGCTGGGTGTGACGCGTTCTTGGTCATGTCATGAGAGGGGAAGCAAAAGGTTTGTTGGTTTGTTGCACATGCAGAGAAGGTGGATGGAAAGCTTCCCGCTGCTCGTACCTTGCATTGGTTGGTTGGCTGGCCCGTCTCGCCCGGCGTATCCGGGTGGGTGGTTTTCGGGAGACTGGTCTTCTGATCATACCTTGACTCTCGAGTCGGTTGACCTCGCTCGCTCTTCGTGATATGCTTGTTTGCATGCGTTCCCGGCTAAGTGACTCAAAGAAGAGGGGTCTCTCGCTTCATGACGGGGATGCAGCAGATGGTAGGTAGCTGCTCGCAAAGTGCGGTGAGCGGCGACAGACTTTGATTCTCCATGCTGTCTGTCTCCTTCCGAATTTTTTGATTGGACCAAACGCTTATTCAGCCATTCCTGCTTCCTGCTCTGACTCTCAAGCTGCTTACTTACTGTCGCTGAGCCAAGTCTTGACTTTTGACTTTGGAGGTGCTTGTATTGCTTCGTCTTCGTATTCTGATGCTCTCTCACAGGACCGCGGAGAAACAGGTTTTGCGAGATGGCTCCCAGGGTTTCTGTTGGCCCTAACAAACTCAAACGTCATCATGCAATGCTTGCGGTTGAGGTGGAGTGTGGTTGACGTGAAAACTGCCTGATCAGCACAGCATCGCACCAGCCACCTCACCCGCACTGAAGACTCCACTTCTCCGCATACTAGCCAGGGGCACACATGCAAATTCGCGCAGCAGTATCAGTCGAGCATCTTTCGATTGTCGATCGGCTTTCCTCTTCAAACGCGTTTGATCGTCTTTGTCTGTGTGAAGGCCTGCAAGTCATCAAGAGCACGCGTCGCCAGAGCAGCCTTGCCGGCGAAGATGAGGATTTATTCCTTAGGCATCCTGTTTGATGGGCATTTCTGAGATGCCTCACGAGGCATGCTTTTGGTGGTCGGTTTCAGCTTCCCTCGACAAGGACGGACTGGCGCCTTGCGATTAAGGCATCTCGACCGATGTTTGTCCGCACCGCACCGCATTTCCACAACACCAGGCATGGCGGTCCGGATCTCGCGGACAGGCGGTCAGTCGACCTGCCGTCACAGCAGCGTCAGATTTTCACATGCAGGGCACCAAGTTTCCGAGACGACTCCAAACACCAAAAAACTTGTTGAGTTGCGGCTCGAGCAGGCTGCCGCACATGCTCCAGCTTCACCGCTTCCTCTGCTCGAACGAGCCCTGCCGGAGCCGAGAATCATCACGAATCGATTGGGCCGAGCACACAGACAGCGGCTTCGCTCTACGAGCGGTGTGCCACTGCTACGTATGCCAGTATGACTCACAAGCAGACCGCTCCCGTGGCCCTTCCAGAGCTCGTTTCAAACTCCGGCGAGGCTTTGCCGCAAACAAGTCAAGGATGCCTGCCGGAGGACCGTCGTCGGCGTCCAGGGCATTCAAAGCAGGATGTAGAAGGGGCAAGGAGCAAGCAATTCGAATTTGTCAACGCGCATGCGCGTCTCATACAATGGCTACACGCGTGGACTCGCCTAAGGACCCTGAGTCTGCCTTCCAGAAAATTCTTCTACCGCGCGGCCGGATTGATCGGCACAGGCGTCTTGAGCGTCTGGCTGAGACACCGTGTCGTTACTCGGTGAGAGCAGTTTGGTGCCCTTCATCATCCGTTCATCTGTTTCGGTGAAGACACGGGGGACACGAACTGACCACGTGTGGGCGGTTGCAACAACGAAAGACGCCGAGCAATGGAGCCTTGCAAGGCGAACGCTATCACGAGACCCACTGATCGTTGGCCGTTGACCCGCTGGTGGCGGAAGAGATGAGAGGTGACGAAAGGATTGGCGTCGATGGCAGAAGAAGCCTTCCAGAAAACTTCTCGAAACAAGGATGCGCGCACATCGCCTCGTCCCACAGGCGTGTCAAACGAAGAATCTCCAGATGAGATGCGTAGGGCCTGGCCGCACGGACAGTATCGCCTGACGGGCAACAGAGAGCGTGTTCGGACAGGGATATTCCTGATGGAAGACATGGGATCCCAACAGCTGCTCAAGGCATCCCCCTATAATCTCGCCCGTTGTTGATGTGAGACGAGGTTTTCAAGGCTTAGTACGAGTTCGGCGCTCTGTACCTGCATATCGGAAGCGATTCGTTGGATCGGATCGAGAACGTTGAGCTTCCAGTGCGGCGCCAGGAGATGTAAAATGGGATCCATTTCCAGAAGGCTTCTCTGGCCTGAAGAACTTGGACCTGAAAGCTGGCAAGTATCACGTACCCTTGAAACCGGCTATGCTCTTGGACATTCGTATCGCAAGGAAAGCCTCTTCTCCATCACGAAGACGCAAGCGTGGTCATTTCGCTTCTGGCGTACCCGAACCTGCTGATTTACGAGGCCAAGGTTCGCAATCTGGCCCAGTCATCGGTTATGCCTTGGTTGAAAGCATGGTTTTTGTGATCCTCGATTCTCAATCATCGCCATCTTCTTCGGATCCGACATTTGCGGCGGCCTGGGTGGAAACCCAGTTCTCCATCATCTGTTGGCTGCTTGGAGCCTGTGCCGTCGATCCGGTTGTGCCAGATCCTTTCGCTGCGGCTCCTTTGCGTTTGACGACCAAGCAGAGAATTCGACCATAGATACTGAAGCCATCGTACGATGTATTGAGCATCAGTTTCTTCTTGTCTTCTTTGAGCCCTTCTACTTGATCATCTGCAGCTACTGCGGATTGCTTTCTCTTTCCTCGGCGAGACGAGGATCCCGAAGCATGCTCGGATTCGCTGGAATGTTCGTTTACAAACAGTCCTTCAGGACTGCCTGTTTGGTCCTCACCGCTGCCATTAGTCGGTGCTTCGGGAATGTCGGATAGTGAGAGCGGCTGGTCTCCTTCCTCATCCCTGATTGTGATTGTCTCTTGTGGTCTCTCAACAGCCAAGTCAAGTGGATTTTCGACGGTCTTGCCAGTGGTAAGCCAGCCGGTCAATTTGCCAGAGTTACTTTTGAGGCGGGGTTTATCGTTGAATCTCTTGTTCTTTGTAAGAAGTGAATGGGGCGTGGAATTGTCCGTTAGGAATATGGATACTTCAAAGTCATCTGCAAGACCCCATCAGTATTCATGGGAATGAGTCGTGGCAAACATGAGACCCTCAAGCATTGACTGCCTTTGGAATATGATGTCATTTGTCATGGTGATGTTTTATGCTTACCTCCAGTTACCACGTCCTTCACACCTTTTTTGCCTTTGCCTCTGCCTTTGATCCTTTCCTTTTCCTCCCACAACTTGGGGAGCACCAGAGGTCTCACCGCCTCGATGATGCGTGGCAAGGCTGGGTCGCTTTGGCGAAGCAGCCAAGGGTCGCCGTAGGCAGGGTTGTCGAGGTATATGCGCACTTCGAGGGCAGAATGCCCTGTGATTCGGAGGTAGCGGCGAATGGGCGCCATGCCGACTCGCGGGCTGGGGCAATGCGTGATGCGGTTGCAAAAGCTCCAGAAGGCCTTTTTCTTGGAAGCAGAGAGCAGCCGAAAGAGGTGAATCTGGATTTGAGGTCGTTGGATTGCGAAGATGGCGAAGGTGCGTGGTTGCGCAGCTGCGATGACGTTCGGAGGTTTTGCGGAGGATCTGAGCGTTCCGCCAAATGGAAGGGACAGGAGCTCCTCCCCTGCAACAAGACTCTTACTTCAACACCATCATCGCACCCACCCGACCCATATCATGGTTTTGGAGCTGCACGTCTGGGGTCCGGGCTTTGGCCTGCCGTCAGTAGACCCAGAGTGCATCGCCACCATTGCATACGCACAACAAACTCTGCGCGACGGAGCCTGGGCAGTTGTTGCAGCTCACGATGTTTCGCTGAGCCCGAACAGTGCGTGCGTCTCAGGAGATTTAGTTTCCCAGAGAGCCCCGATGCTAATGCAAAAAAATAAGAAGCCTTCCCTGCCCTGCGTAACGGTCCTACTTGGATTAGCGGATTTCATGCCATTGTGCAATACCTTCAAAAGCACAGCGCCATCGAGCGCAACCTCGACGAGGAGCTCAGCGAGAGGAGACGCGCCGACATCATTGCGTACGTGTTGGACCGCTTTCTCTGGCCACGCGACACTACTGATATGCTGTCTCTGCTAGTTACACCTCGTTTCTTCGCGCCAATGCGCTCCCTCTTGTCGACCTGAACCTCTACGTCTCATCCGCAAACTATTACTCGGCAACTTCCCCCGCGTTTACGGCCCTCCTCCCCGCGCATTTGAACTATACTGTCCCTGGGGCTCGCCGCGAGGCTGCGCGGTTGCGAACACAACATTTGGGTCTGGATGACCTTGACTTGGACAGTTTTGCGGACAACGAGGGTGTTGTGGAAGACAGCTTCTCAGCTGCGAAAAGAAATGCTGGCATCCAAGATCAAGGGCCAGCGCCATATCGCAACAGTCTGATCTTTGGCAAGGGCAGAGGGTTGAAGGGTTTTTTGCGACAGCCAGAATACGCGTCGCGCTTCAAGCTCGCAGCAGCTGCTAATGACTGCTTGGCACCGCTTGACGCCCTTCTCGAGGAAAAGGAGTTTTTGCTCAAGACCGACCACCCGACCACCCTAGATTGCCTGGCATTCGGATACCTCGCGCTCATGTTGTATCCTGACATGCCTTCTCCGTGGCTGTCAGATCACATCAGGACCCGTTATCTGCACCTTGAGGAATACATCAATCGCATGCGCTCGCTGACAGTCGGGGCGGAAAACCCAAAACCTTCGGATTTCATGGCACTGAACGACCTTCGCCGTAGCCCTGAGCTCATCACTCAGGGTCGCAGGGAGCTTGGCTTGCTGCTACCATGGGCACCGTCTGCGCCGGTCACGGCCACCGGCGCCATTTCAAACATTGTCCAAAACATCGCGGCGATGATTCCTGGATTGAATCGCTATATTCTCCCTTCTCCAGTCATTCCACCGCCAGGAAAGAAGCTGTATGCTCCTCCAGAACCATTGATTCACGGCTTCTCGACGTTCCTGGCTTCCGTTGCTGCAGGCATTCTCGGCGCTGCTTATTATGTCCAGTCTCATCCAAACCCCCATGACAAAATATTTCGAAATGAACAAGCGTATGAAAGGAGCATGAACAGATTTGCTGGCTTGGGTAATGCCGAGGGATTCTTGTCGGCCCTCGGAACGCATTATTCCCAGGAGATGGAGTGGCAGAGACAAACAGAGCAGCAAATCCAACGCGAAAGAGCTCAGACGGAGCCTATCGTCGAGGCTGGACTCACGTACAATAGGGTGGAAGGAAGAGTCGGTGAGAAGGGGGAGCCGGGGACTTCTTAGGCCAGGGCAGGATCCGGCTTGCTTTCAGGGTCATACTTGCGATTAGCGATTTTTCTTATCTTCCATCTCTACTCCTTGAACAGCAAAGAGATACCTGTGTAGGCCACTTGACTGTGTTAGATCAGCTCTCTGTTCACATTCAAGACCGGTCCGCCTCATATAACTGCTTTTCTGACTTGACTTCGGCGTGCGGGCGTTTTCGGCGAATGACTCGCCCTACTACTGAGCTGGTGCAGTAAATATTGATGATGACTCTATCATGGATGGGCGAGGACTCTGTTGGTACCACTCCGTTTGTACCTTACCTTGTAGTGTGTGGGGAATGAGCGAGTGACTTGAGCAAATCGTGCAATCACTTCCGCGCTTGAAATCCAACGCCCACTACATTTGCTCGTCGAGCAACGTCAGCTGCTCGGAGATGATGCTTCGGAAAGCTTTGCAGATAGCCTGTGATGCTCGAAGCATTGAAATTTGTCGCATGGATTGAAATGGGGTCGAGGTTGGCAGGAAACAAGGGCTCGGTGAAGTTTGACCACAGCAAAGCATTCATTCTGCCCAAGCCTCGCCTCCACCAGAGCATTTGAGGCTTGAATTTGTATGTGTACTTGGACTCCGCGCACGACTTTTTGCGTTGCGTTTTTGCGGATGTCTTGTTGGTGGTTTGGTAGCCCTGAACCACTACCGAGGTGACGCACCTACGCATCCATTTTCGCAGTCCTTTAAGAGCCCATACAACCACCCACGACATTCAAAAACTCTTAAATATACTCCGAAAGACTCGAAAAGTCGTCCCCTCGTTCGTTCGAGGTCTAGCAATCCGCCTGTGGGGTCGGGGACGCTGTGCTTTTCGCAGTTCCTCAATTTGTTTGAAAGATATAAATTCTTTTTCTCTCGGAGACTTTAGATTTCTTCAATGGTCTAGTGGTGATGATTTCCGCTTGTCAATATTCGTATTACAAGCGCGGGAGACCAGGGTTCGATTCCCTGTTGGAGAGAAATTCCATTCCTCATGATGAAGATGGGGTGATATTTTTGGTCGATAGAAAAGTTCTTTTTGTGGCCAGGGGAAGGGCGAAAGGGGTGGGGGTCAGGGGGATACGTGCCCCCCTGCGACATGGAGCGTTACTTCCAGACCGGGAAAGCATCAGGGAACGCTGTTCCACTTCAGGGAACGTTTGCGAACAGCTTCGCTCAAAGCTAAAAGCACATTTTCTACTTTTGCCACTATCTCTTGTATCCTGTTTATATGACCCATCATAATCCTACATCACCTTCGACATCTTTCGGCGTAATTAGTTTGGCTCAGTTATGGTCTCCACACATCAGAAAGGGAGAGAAGGAATACGTGGTCCAAGTGTAGGCCAGGACTGCCCTGCGCGCATGGCAGAGCGAAAACACACAAGCAATGCCTAACCAACGCTACCTGCGTTCATCGTTGCTCTACGAAGGAAAAGCAAATGCTGGAGAGCGAGGAAAAATTCAGGTCAGACGCAACAAAAGCTCGAGGCGGACGCTGACCAGGTCTCCCCCCTTGTTCCCCCGTCGCTAAGTAAGCCTTCCGAGGCTTGCGGACTGCTGTATACAGCGTGCAAAAAATCATCGACAGCAGAAAGCTACAGAACAAAGAATACTTCCAGATTTCATGATTCCAATCTAACCGACTAACCTTTTTACTACCAACCTTCGCTCTATTCATCATTACACAACTTCAACTACAACTTTCGTGCCTAAGTGGCTGTCAGAAAACGGTCTTCTCCAGGTGCATCTGCAATAGGCAACTGCAGTGCCCCAGCTTCCTCCGCAGCATTGATTGAATGCTGTCCAGGCGCAGCCCTGGCTCTAGGAGAAAATATTTCTCTCGACACTACCCACAATCGCGCCACGAGATCAGTCAATTCGAAGGGAAAGAGAATCAAAGCCAAAATCAAACACATTGTTGAAGCTCTTCTTCCCTACAATGCCGTTGGTCAGTTTCGTCGGCTGAGTAGGCGCAGCAGGCTTGACGCCATTTACTCCATTGTCTGCGCCCTGAACTCTATTTGTTCCATGCAACCCGTCTGATGCAGGTGCACCGTACGTGTGCAGCGACGCACCCGGAGCTGCAGATCCACGAGAGGCACCATTCGCATACGACCTGCTGGCAATGCTCGAGGCCTGGTTGCCGCTGGCCAAGCCGGAAGCCAGGCTCGAGAACGGTTTCGAGCTTCTCATGGGCGATGCGGCACCGACGACGGATGAAAAGGGCCTCGAAGCATACTCTTGCGTCGTCGGCGCCTTCCAAAGGTAGTTCGAGGCAGGATGGTCCGCCGCTGGAAGCTTCTGGCCTTTCTTGCCGGAAATGAATTCGCGCAGCGTGCCTCCCTGAGGACCTTCATGGAAGATTCCCCGTCTACGGAGCTCCGGGATCAAGAGCTCGGAAATGTCGACAAAGGATTGCGGCAGAATTGCGTATGCCTGAGTCGATGGTCAGCTCAGCTCAGCTCAGCTCAGCTCAGGCAAGTCTTCGCGCTTCTCGTCATGGGAAACTCACAATATTGAAGCCATCCAGATCCGACTCCTCGATCCAGCGTTCAAGCTCGTTGGCAACGTTCTCGGGTGAGCCGACAATCGTGCCTCCCAGCCCACCAATGGTGACGTTCTCAGCGAGCACCTTCTTTGTCCACTTGCCGACCTTTGGCTTGTGCTTGCCGAGCGCCTCCATGTAGCTGCGGATAGCGTTTGTCTCGACGACGCGCAGCTCTTCATCATCGTCATACTGGTTCATGTCGTAGCCCGTCCAACCGCCAAATAGGGCCAGCGCGCCCTCCGTGTCGCCATACGACGCGTACTCTGCAAACTTGGCTTCGGCCTCTTCTTGCGTCCGTCCCAGCACGATGCAAATCTTGCTCAGCACCTTGATGCTCTGCGGGTCGCGGCCGTACTTTTTGGCCTGCTCGCGGATCGTCTTGACGAAGTTGGCGCAGCTGGCCGGGTTGTGCCCCGATACAAACACCATTTCGGCGTGCTTGCTGGAGAAGGCCGTGCCAGCTTTGGACGTGCCCGCCTGCATGATGACGGGCACGCGCTGCGGCGACGGCTGGCAGATGTGCGGTCCGGGCACCGTAAAGTGCTTTCCTTCATGGTTGATTTCGCGGACGCGGCTGGGTTCGGTGTAGACGCCTGTCTTGCGGTCGAGCACGACGGCGTCTTCGCGCCACGACGACTGCCACAGCTTGTACACCACTTCCATAAACTCTTCTGCCAGGGCATAACGCTCATCATGGTCGGGCTGAGATGTCATTCCCAGATTCCTCGCTGCGGCATCCAGGTAGCCGGTTACCACGTTCCATCCGACTCTGTTTCACGTCAGACGTGTGTCCATTCCGTTAGACTGCATCCTTGAAACTCATGCCAAAAATGCAGAAATGACCATCATGGAAGAAGAGTCATCATAAGGGAAGAACAAAGCACAACTCACCGTCCCCCGGTCAAATGATCCAACGTACTCAACCTCCTCGCCAAATGATACGGCTGCTCATACGTCGTCGCCACGGTGACGCCAAAGCCCAAATTCTTGGTCTGCGCCGCCATGGCCGGAATGACCTGGACGGGCTCGTTGACAGGCCACTGGGCGCCAGACGCAATGGCCGGTTCGAGGTTGCGCGGCCCGCGATATACGTCGTAGCCGCCCAGCACGTCGGCGATGAACATGGCGTGGAAGCCGCCTTCGTCGAGCAGCTGTGCCAGCTTGATCCAGTGCTGCACACTGTTGAAGTTCATCGACTCGTCGTCCGGGTGCTTCCAGAGCCCCGGCGATTGGTGCCCGCTGCCTGGCTTTCGTGTTGGAGCATGTCCCTTTTTGTTGTAGAATGATGACTTACACATTTCCACAAAGGCATTGAGGATCATCTTCTTTTTGGGCTTCGCGCTGCCATTGGCGGTCCCGTTGGCTCCGTAGGAGCCGTTCGATGTTGCTGCGACCATCGTGGTGAGGCGTTTCCAGTTAAGTGTTCACTCGTTGCTAGACTGTGTTCCACGGCTACTCGAGGTCTGCAATTCTTAGACACAACTCGAGCCGAACACCTGAATCTGGAACACACCGACAATTGATTGCTCTCCAGATCAAAAGTCACGCGGTGTTCTTAAGCCATGGGCGGTTGGTGGTGATGACGAAACACACGTGACCGCTTGCACCATCGCATGCTGCGGAGTAGCGAGCAACAACCTAAATGCCTTTCAGTCGCAGATACACCCCTCCAGAGCCGCTAATTGGCAGGATTCAAAGGTGGGATGCTGCAAGCATAGGAAGCACCACTGGCCAGAGTTTGGACAAAGTTTCGCATCGCCAGCTTGACGTGGAATACCAACTGAATGAGGCAATCCGACGACCATGGGCCAAGAAGAAAGAAAAGAAAAGTCGTGCATTAAATCCCCCAGAACCCATTATCATGTTCTATGGAAAAGAAGTGGCGAGGAAATTCAATCCTCCCAAATCATGCGCCTCGCTATGCCTGATCCCGCGATAAAACCAGGGCGCAAAAGGCCGAATGTGCTCTCATCAAAAGACCGCCCATAACGTTGCATCGCGCAAGGAAAGAAAATCACCGATCCTGCTGTCTTTCACTCACTCACTCACTCACTCACTCGACTTGGACTGTCGAGCCATCCTGCGCCTGCAAGAGCTCCTCGCCACCAGCCTGGTCCCGTCCCTTGTTGGAGTCGACCGGCTCCAGACCAGCACCACTTGCTCCTCCTCCGTGCAGCAGATTCGACTTGCTCTGTTCGTGTGCCTGCGCCTGGGCTTGGACTGCCGTTGTGTTGAAAGCATGCCAAAAGTCCGGTGCCTGCAGGATGTATGTCGACATGGCGACACGGAATCTCTGCCGGTAGTCCTTGGGACTTGTGACTGTCGGCTTGTTTTTGCCACGATCTTTGATCCACGTTTCCAGTTTCTTGTCCCAGGTGTAGGTGCGGATGCAGTCTGTTCAAAATCTTAGCATCACAGACCAATTTTTGGCTTGGGTGGAAGCTTACCGATGATGCCAACGACGATTTCCCTGTCTGCATCGTTAAAGCCAGCCATCAGACTGTAGTCCATGACATTTTGCTTCGACAAAAAGAGCGTGTCGTTGTAGACACTCAAAGAGAGCGTCTTCTTGGTGTGCTCTCGAACAAAAATTGGCTTCTCGAAGATGATGTCAACCAAGTTTTCGTCAAGGAGCACCTCATCTTGCTCGCCCGTGCTCTGAATCTTTCTGTTGCGCATCGATCCCTTCAAGTCAAACCGCCTGAGATCGTTACCACGGTCGTAGAATAAATTCTCCATGACCAACATGAAGCAGTCAAAGTCCCGACCCGACGCTGGATTCTTAATGGTGACCTGGAAGAGGCCAAACATCTTGGCAATCACTGATGGCAGGTTGTTGAACAAGTTTTGATGGGTAAAGGAAAAGTAGTCGGGGGCAAACTTGAAGAAGGCATTGACCTCGACTGATGACAGCGACTTGAGCACAAAACGGTCGTCCAGGGTCTTGAGGAAGAGAGATTTTGTCTTGCCGCCCTTTGAATCCCACTTCAAGCAGCGAGACAGAGACTCGACAAACCGATCGGCGACGCCACACTTGCGGCGCAGAGCGTCGAACGATTGAGCATAGAAGATTTTGCACGTGGCCCGAACGCCTCTATTTTGGAAGACGTACTTGATGTTGGTGTTGGACTTGTGCCTAAGGTTCCGCTCAATGTTCTCGTCTTCAACAATGGCCGGGTCGTACTCGCTGGATTCGCTGACGGCTGGCTCGAACCGAAACTCTTTAAGCTTGGCCTGATAATCTGCACTGGACAAGGCCAGCGCAATAATGGAACTGGGCTCGTCCTCGCGCACAATAATGTCCGAGTCTTCCCACACATGCTCAATGGGGGCGAATGGGTAGTCGAGAGGGGTCCAGCCGCTTGCAGAGCGTTCTGACCAGAAGTTGTTGAGCATCTTCATCATAAAACTCTTTTCGTGCTTGGGCAGATCCACACTGAGATCCATGGAGGAATCCATCGTGGGCAGGCTCTGCGAATCGTCGCCGATGTCCGGAATCCCAATGTCTTCAAGCAGGCTGTGATCGACATCACTTGCTTCGGCCTCAGCGTCAGAAGTGAGATGAAGGCTTGCAGAGTCTGTGACGCTCTCACCACCATCAACAGGCCTCACAACTTCGGTTGAGTCACCAGGATGTTCTTCGGCCGACGATCGTGATTCATTCGTGGGCTCCGTTGCTGAAGTGTAGCCACTCTCATCGAGAGCGCTAGTATCAACACTGGATCTCTGTGGTGGACTGGTGCCGGACAAGTCTTCATCAGTCTCCCTTTCTTGAGCGGCGTCGCGGGCATCTCGATACACTTCGACAATCGGTTTCGACGATGCAAGAGGATAAGCCCGTGCCTGTCGACTCTTCGCTGCTCTTTGGTGGCGTTCTCTGAGCCGTTGTCTTTCAAACTCTTTACTCAGCTGCTCAAAATGCTTTGCAAGAGTAGAAACCTTAGTATTTTGCTGCTTGCTGGGGATCGACCGCGGAATCATTGATGACTTGTTGGCTCTCAAGGTACCGCCAAGACTACTGAGACGCTTCGACATGCGTTCTTCAAGTGTGCGGGCAGTCTCCACAAAGCTTGGCTTCCCTGCGTCTGACTTGCCATTTTCTGAAGAATTGGCCCCGTTGCTTGGAGGGGCGCCGAGGCCTTGCTGCTGTATACGAGCCATGCCCGTTGCTGATTGAGTTCGATTCAGAAGGGTCGACCCTACGTCGCGCTTGGGGATGTCCGATAGTCTAGGTATGCGAGATTCAGGCGTGTTCTCTGACGAATCTTGAACATCGGTATGACCTCGCATCTGCTCAACAATGTCGGAGATGCCACGAGATAGCGGCACTGGCGGAATAACGGTCGACGCAGTGGCTGATGTTGCGGAACTACGTGAAAGGTCGCCTGCCGCAGCAGAAGCTTGCAATTCGGGATGAGACGGCGTGGGTTGTCCTTGACCACCTTTTGGCGAACCTGGAGAGCCGGCAGACACAGCCAGGTCTAGATGACGCACGTCTTGTCTATCCACGGCCTGAGACTGGAATCCAAAACTTGGATCCATGTTGGCTGCCTTTTGTGACTTTTCAGATGGCGTTTCTGTTTGCGGCTCACCCTCGGGAGGTGTGTCGGCATCTCTCTTTTCTGCAGCGCTCTGCTGCTCAACTACCTCTTTCAACATGTCCGTTGTTTCCTCGGGACTCATACTGCTTGGCGTTGGTTGGATTTTGAGCTTCTCGTCATCCATCTTCTCGCCACCGTCAAGCACAGCCGGTGCCTCTTCAACACCCTCTTCAATGGAGTTCACCGTCGTCTGACTTTCGTCGCGGTCCAGGAAAATCTTTTTGAGCTGCAAGACAGCAAGCCTTTGAATGTCCTTCTCGCTTGGAAAGAACGTCTTTTCAAACTTGACAAAGGTGTCATCCCATGCCAGTGCCTTCTCATGGATCGCTCGGATGGCTCTGTTCAAAGGAATTATTTCGTAGTACCTGCTTCCCATGTACTTGTCTTGGAGTTTTCTCCTCAAGAAATCCTGCTCTTCATTTGCACGCTTCATCAACCTTTCTACTTCAGCTTTGCAAGCCTCGGCTTTCTCGGGCACCACACTTTCGACCCGGATGCTGCGGATACGAGCCTTGACCGAAGTCATGAAGCGGTCCAAACGCTCCTCAATCTTGAGAAACTGCTCGTTCTTCAATTTGAGATCCCGGTCGACCTTCCAAGTGACCGTCGGGCGCGGCACAATGACCTCGTAGAGCTGGATAGGGTCAAATTGGATGCGAAGCGCTGTATTGGCAAAGCCGAAATATCGAACATGATTTCGATGAATGTCGTGAGGGCAAATATCAGCCCGTGGATGCAAGTTGGTACTCCAGTAAGTTAGCTCAAGATACTTGGCGAACGAGTATTTCCATGTGCTTTCAGACATGGGAATTGTCTGAGTTTCTTGGCCGCATATTCGGCAACTACTCCACATGAGGATGGTGTTGTGAAGGCCACGAATTTTGGATGGATACTTCTCAACCACGACACTCATCTGGCCGTCTCCGTGAATGTAGTGTCGGTGATGGTCAAGCATTTTCTTCCCGCACCCGTTGGCAGTGCATATTTGAGTCGCCGTGTAGCAGAGGTCCTCGACATATTGACCGAGTGTGCAATCGGCAGCAAAACCGGGCTCGAGGTCATGCTCTTTGTAGAATTCGAGAGAGATGATTTCGGGGCCAACACAAGGAGTCGACGTGATTGAGTTGACAACGCTGTATAGAACGGCGATCTTTTGGTGCGTGTATGGATCAAATAGGTCGTTGTTCGCCGCAAGATACATCTCCCACTGCCTTTTTTGGGTCAGATAGTTGTGCATGGCTTTGTCGTATTCGGCGTCATGCACAGCATGCAAAAAGTCTCGAACTTGTCTGGAAGCCTTGTCAACGAGCGAGTGCACCATCTCTGGCTGGACAAGCTCAAAGACCTGCTTCGGCTCAACCTCTCGCTTCTCGTCTTCTTGGTCGTCTTCTTCACCATAACGGTCCCGCAAACGCTTCAGATACTCCAAACGCCGCTCCTGTTCACGCGCTTGCGTCAAGAGGTAAGGTTGAGAGAATTGGATAAAGGGTGAGGCGGAAAGAATTTTGGTCTTGTGCTTTTCAACCATGTCGCCATAAAAGGACGGCATGGGAACATCTTCTGGGACAGACATCTCCTCACCAGCCGACGCGTGCGGCACATCAGCTTGCAGCGCCGCCTTTTCCGGGTCAGTCTCGTTTTCAGAAGAGGCGGTCAGGTTTCTTCCATCTTTGACTCCAGGAACTTGGAGGAGGTCTTGTTTCTTTTCCAATGCAGCGGGCTGCTTGACTTGAGCACCGGCGCCAGTAAGCTGCTCGCGAGCCTTGAGTTCGGCATGGATCGTTGAAGGAATGAGGACAAATTCGTCTCGCATCAGGCAAGTCTCCAGCTTGAGGTTGTAGACAACGTAACACAAAAACTCGGTGATTCCTTTGAGCTTCCGGAGCGTCCCAACTTCTGCTCCGCGAAGCGCAATAGTACAACCAAGCTCCTTTTTGCACCCGGACAGGTAGATGTATGTCTTCTTGACGCGACCGTGAACGTAGGTCTTGACATCAAAGCTCTGGCATTGCCCCAGATGTGACGGATCCGTGGCGAGTTTGTCGATTGACGAAATCATGCGAATCTGTAGGCAACGTGCGACGGCATTCAAGACTGAGGGTTTGACATTGTAGACGACGGTAATGTTGTTTTCTTCCAAGTACTGAAGAGCGAGTCCGGAAACGTTGCGTTGAACCAATAGGACCTGAGGATTAAGGGCCGCGATCCTGCCCACGAGGTTACGCAAGAACTCTCTTTCCTGCGCGATTACTGGCTCCAGGCTCATAAAGTGTTGCTGATGACGTGCATACTCTATCGCAAAGGTAACGATGAGCACGCGAGGCTGAGGTATGCTCCGGGGCATGCTCTTCAGTGCAACGTTCTTCGTGAAGACGACGCCTGAAATATACGAGGTGTCGCCAGGCCTGCCTCCAGGAATTTTCTTGAGTTTGATATAGTGTCGAATATCAATGTCATCGCTGCGCTGAACGTCGGGATTGACGTCATCGGTACATCTCAAGAGAATGGGCATCAGAGCCTTTTCCCAGCTGGAGACGTTTGCAATCTTGGCATCTTGAACCATCTGTCGCAGTAGCTTGCGGACATGCTGCAGGCTGGCTCGGTTCAGTTCCACTGCAGGGGCGTGTTGGCCATGCATGGAAGCGCTTCGAACCATCTTTGACCCGCCACCACTGACTTGGGCAAGCGTTTGAAGAGCTCCAGATTGCCCACCAACAAAGTTCCCGAGGCTGATGCCGAACGGCTTTAGTAGACTGTTGCTCTTGGCTCTCCTTGGTGATGGCCGATGTGTGACACTGCTCACGCTGAGATTGCGGCGTCGGTTGAAGCGGGGCGCGTGTCGACTGGAAATACTGAGCGAGTCCGAATCGCGTGCCGGCGCAGCCAACTGGCTTGCAATGCTTCGGTCACCTGCACGTGACTTTCCTTTCTTGATTGCGGCCAACAAGCCTCCCAAGCCCGTCTCGTTATGACTAGCGTCGTGGTGGTCGTGACTCAAAGTTGCAAAGATGTTCGGGTGCTCCTCTTCGCTTGATTCCTCGTCTGACATGAAGGCGGCCAAATCTGGGTCGATGATGCTATCGTTGTGGAACGCTGGCAACGAACGCTTGTCGAGCTCCTCTGTCTGGTGGCGATGGAACGGCGCCCGATCATCTTTCATGCGCATATGTTGGTGTTTGGAGTGATGGCGCCTGTGGCCAGACGAGGAGAGCGGCCTCATGCCGAGAGACCGCAAAGATCTAGAGGAACTGGGACGTGGAAGCATCGTTTGCCCCGCGTTAAACTCGATGACGGCCGAACGCATGCGCTTTTCTCCAGGCTTTCGCGAGGTAGGTATGCCCATGGTCGGAGCACCTATTTTAGTGTGATCTCTTCCCTTGTAATTTTCGTTCCCAGTTTGAGCACCCTTTAGAGCATCGTTTTCTATCGAGTCCCTACGATCGATCTGTCTTGATATTGCCTCGCTTTCGAAAAGCGAGCTCTGGTCCGCATCTTCCGAGTAGTCTGAAGAATCATCGTCGTTTCCATTGATGATAGCCTCGCAAGGCTTGCACACGCGAATGTTTCCAGACTGACCAAAGACTTTACCTGAAACTAGGGAGGTACACTTGGAATCAAAGATCTGACCACACGTCCCTTCCTATTGTCAGCAAGCTCGCACACACAACTATACAACTAGACTCACGGCAATGATGCTTGCGTCTAAAGGTCGAAAAGACTTCACCACAATAGAAGCAATCTTTCGCATTTTCGTCTCGCATCCAAAACTCTTTGCCCAGTACCCTCCGCTTCATCTGGGCGAGGGTAGTACCGCTCCGGAATTCGGGCTGCTTGCTCTGAGGAGTCGAGCGCAGCGCTTCCTCGGAAAGCTGTGCTGAGGCATTTCGTGCCGGAACTTGGGTGGTCACAGAACTGATTCCATCTGAAGAAGAAGATCGCGAGGGACGGTACCCTGGGAGGTGGGATGGGCCTATCGACACCATTGACGGGCGCTGAGCACTCTGCTGAGCAGCCGAGGATAGTTGGATCGGGCCAGAGGCGACAGTCTCGTCGAGAGAGTCGTTCGAGGTGTTTGGAAGTTTCGGAGGGGCTTCATTGGGCTGATTCAGCAGCGCTGTCTGTGCGACTTGACTGTTTTTCCTTGTGAGAGGTGCACTATGGACGGCTGGGGGCGGCTGTCCCTGTGTTACGTCTAGGCGATTGGACCACGTAGCTCCTGCTTCGGTCGGCAGCGGCTCGTCGACGAGCAGGACGTCGTCCTCCCCAAATACACTCGAGCTGTCATCTTCCGAGACGCGATGGATGAGGCTGGGCCGTGAAGGATCCAGCGACTCGGGTGCATGGCTCCGGGGAATGCTCCGGCGGAGATCAGCAGGGGAATGTGCATGCCGGTCCAATTGCGATGACGTTGTCGAGTTGCTTGCACGCCTGCTGTGGTGAAGATCTGAGGTCGACTCGGATCTCGAACCCGTACGCGACTGCCCAGCCACATGTTCTACAGGAGCAAGAGCAGAGAGAGGCTTAGCCTTGGTCTGGAACATCAAAGGAGACTGAGGCGTGATTGCAGACGTGGAGGAAGACGCAGCGGCTTTGGGAGTATTCAGGTTCTCAGAGGGGTGAGAGGTTGGGGCATCTTTGAAAGAGGGCACAAGAGGAGACTGCAGATGAGACGTTGGTGTCGACAGAAGCACCGGCGAGGACACGGCCGTCCCTGCTGCGCTCTTGGTTGATTTCCTGTTCCCATCCGTCCTCGTGCTGGAGATGGAGCCGTCGCTATCGTAGCCCGTTGAACTCGGTGGGCCGCCGCCACTATCCCTCCGTCTTCCTACCGACGTTTTGAACCTATTATACAACCCACTAAGCCCCCCTTGTACCAAATCTCCTGCTATGCCTTTGCTCTCGTGTACTGCAGCCGGTGGGGGGGTAGCAAATTGGTCAAAGGTCGTCAGCGACTCTGAGCGCGAGGCCGAGGTGTGGATTTGATCCAAAGCCTCGCGGAGAACTTCTCTGTCGACCGGACCACGCGAA
Organism: Phyllosticta citriasiana; assembly: GCF_038021145.1. Lineage (NCBI taxonomy): Eukaryota > Fungi > Ascomycota > Dothideomycetes > Botryosphaeriales > Phyllostictaceae > Phyllosticta > Phyllosticta citriasiana. Next base: position 943,901 of record NW_027117285.1, on the reverse strand, counting down.
GATAGCGAGGCTATGGAGCCTCTTCGAGAAGCTGTCCGACCAAGAGGACCGAGCGAAAGGCGGAGAGTCGAGGTCGAGGGGCTCGAGGACATTTCCTGGGGCTGGGGAGTGACCATGGCTATTGGCAGAGTTACGGCGAGGGCATCAGAGAGCGATCGGAGCGCAGAGAGGGTCTAGTATGGGAGTCGAGATGCGTAGCCGCTCGGGACGGGCTGGGAGGCAGAGCAGTAAGGAATGGAGGGCCGGAGAGCAGGAGGTTGCAAAGGCTCACATGGTTCGACCTGAGGGAGTGCGGACACAGTCATGGAGTAGAGAGCGGAGGAGCAGTTGTGGGTGGCAGAGGTCGATGGGACAGACGCTCTGATGCAGATCGGTGCGGAAGAGAAGAGTTGAACCCAATCCAATCCAAGGACCATCTCCGATTGCCTTGTTTGGTCGAACCCCCGATCGACTGGTCTGAGCTCGGCCCGACTTCTCCGCGACCACGTGCAGACGCGTCCACCCGAAGACGCGCCCCCGCAACACCTTTCGGCTTCCTATCACACACCAACTCACGGCATTTCTGCAAAACCATCCCATGTCTCGCTTCGACGACTGGCTGGCGCCTGAACTAGAACATGAAATCTCCGAGGGCCTAGAATGGCGAAACGAGAATACCGAGTCCAAGAACAAAGTCCGGCACTCGCAAGTCCTCGAACAAATGTACAGAGATGACGGAAGCAATCTACGCTTCGCCTACGCGACAAGCAGCCCCGAAGCCAAAGTCCACGTGTTCCAAGTCAGACTCAACAAGACGATTTGAAAGCCTCAGAACTGACTCGAGTAGCTCCTCCAAGACCACCACAATCCCGATCAAGAATTCGTCGATGCTCTCGTCTCCGATACCCACACCTCAATCAAAGTCCGATTTTCCTCGTCGTTCATTCGAAACTTTCGCAAAGAATCTCCCGACGTACTCAAGAGGCTCCAAGGCGCAGTGTTTGTGCTGAAAGAGGTCGAAATCGTTGTGGCATATGTCGGTGCCATGGGGCAAGATAAAGTGTACCTCCTTATCACCGACGCACAATATGGTGGCCCCAGTGGACTACCCATGATCGGACGGCCAAGCCCAATTCATGAAAGGTCCAAGATAGAGCATCTTCTTAGCAAGCTGAACGAAGATTCCGCCGACGTGGATGATGATGACTCCGCCGACGAAAACATGGAAAGCCAGAGTGGTCGGAAATCTCCTCTCAGCAGCCAGAACCCTGACGAAGACGATTCTGCCATAGCAGACACCCAATTCGGTACACAGATGATAACCAGTGCAATACGGCCGAAGAAGAACCCAACTATGGACACGTCCAGACTCAGTCAAAGCACTGCGGTACCTGTAAATGGAAACCCTCTTGATGTTCTGCAAAAGACGCTCTCGCGTCACCAATCTGACAATTCCGCGGAAACCGCAAAACGAAACGGAACGGGCGCTCAAGCTTCTACAATCACAAAGATCAAAGTGGAACAAGCTGATCCAGTGCCACCTCGAGATCTAGAGGCAACGGACGAAAACGCCAATGCGTGCTCGCGCAAGAATGGTGTCAATGGTCTCGATGCCGTCCCCCCGATTTCGACTGTTGAGCTGCAAAGTCAATTGCGAAACATGAGAGAAAGCACGCCAGTTGCGAGAAGCTCAATTCCGCGGCACGGGATGCACGATCAGCTTTCTAGCCCAGCGTCATCTTTCCGAGATGCACTACTAGTCGACGCTGCGAAAAATCTCCAAGAAGTCCCGCAGTCATCAATGAGGGAAGCAGATGACGCGCCAACTTCCTTCCAAGCACCTTTGCCCGAGAACCAGTTGAACACACAAACCAGCTTATCAAGTTCCAACAACTTTGATGTACATAACGGGTTGGATCGCACGCTTTGTACAGATGGCTCCCAAATGGCGAATCCGAGTCTTCCAAGCTCAACGAGCGGCCCAGCCCAAAGCAGCGGGAGCAACGCACAAGGCTCAAACTTGAAAGCCTCCAGGTCAATCGCGAGCTCTGGTCCGTGGCAGGTGAGCGAACGACGTGTGAATATCTCTGGTTTTGGAGATCGCTGACTCAAAAACAGGGTACGTCTCGGATCTCACGAGCAGTGGGCCGGATCCCAGAGGACCAGGAACTTATTCTGGACAATAATCAGTGTAAGCAACCTTTTAAATTTTTTTCTTTTTCTTTCCAGACTTTTCCTCAGCGTTAACGCGACCTCCAAGCAGCCTGGCTGCCTCCACCTGCTGGTACGGCATTTCTGAAAGCGAGTTTGCCAGAACATGTTCTCAGTTGGTTCAGCAATCAAACTGAGGAAGCTGAAAAAGAGCCCAAGACACAGCAAATATCAACTGGAAATTCTACCGGAGTCGAAGCCTGCAATTCTCAAGCTCCATCTGCCCAGACAGTAGACGACAAGGACGGAGGAGCTGGAAACGAAGACGAGCCTAGCGATTCGGAGCCTGCGCCTAGTGGCCAGACGGTTACATGGAGCTCATCACCAGTGCGGTCTGTCGCGCGCTTAGCAGACCGCGAAATACCACCAAGTAGCGTCGCTGAACAACAGTTCTCAGAGCGATCAGTCATGCCTGCAGCTAACTGTGATGAACTTCGAGTGGACAGCAGCGCCGAAAAACGACCGCTCCAGCGTACGTCTGAGGTGATGATCACGAATGGCAGCCAAAGGCAGCCTCGCTCTCAACATGTGGAAAGTGCCCATGATAGAGACAGCGCCGACGTGCGGTCATCACCTCCTTCAGCTGGAGCTGAATGTATACACGAGGAAAATGCAAAGAGTGATTTGGGAATGACAGCACTAAAGTCTCCACCATTCCATCAAAGTCCATTCCACCAAAAAACTTTAGGGCCCACAATGTCCAGCGCTGCAACACTACTTCAGCACAATGATGTCTCGCGAGTGGAGGAGACATCTTACAAAGAAAACGAACACTACGTAAGTGACAGGAGACGAGATCGCAACTTCATGAGCGCCCACCTGGCGTCATCTTCGCACCCACCGCCTCGACTTGAGCAAAAAGTAAGCGCCAGCAAAAAGGGACTCCGCTTTGATGGAGTAGCCGAATCTCAACCTTCCTCAGACAATGATGATGTTCTAATACAGCGACAAATCCAGAACGAGATAGAGAGTCGTGTGTCACAGCAGAACAGAAGGGACACGAGGCGACTGAACGATGAACGTCAAAGGTCCATCCCTGGCGATGTTGAGAAAAGAACATCATCAAAGAGAAAAGGGCACTCAAGTTCTCCCGAGAAGCCATCAAGCAAGAGGCGATCGTACGCCTTCAGTCAAGAGAGTCCTGTCTCTCAAGATCCTCGAGAGAATCTGCAGCATCAGAGACGAGAGTTCCATTCCAAACAAAAGAAAGCGGCGCAGTCAGAACAGACAAGCGACAAAGACCTCGTGTAAGACTTCCAGAAGATTCACTCGACAGCCTTTCACATCCACTGACCAAACATCACCGCAGTCTCGTCAACTTGTCTCGATCCGACGCGGATGGCGCCCACGGCGACCACAACACCACAGCCGCGAAGAAAGAGAGCGGACTTGAAGCTCCGAGCAGCATAAACCAACACAAGGGCTTACAGCCAACTCAACCATCACGTCCAGAAATGTCTCGACCACTCGACCAAGCGAACCTTGAGGACGCTTATGATGTGTTTACTCAGTTCAAAAGTGCATATCCCGAGTACAGCGGTGACCGCAAACACTTTGAGGGCCTTTGTCACATGCTTGACTGGCTCCGGTCCGACGAAGGCAAGGGCTTCCCTCAGTCTGTGTGGGATGACTTTGTCATGAGGCAGAAGAATGAGTACAGGTCTTACTTCGAAAGATGCGCAGACGGTGGACAGGACGCGTTGCCGTACTGGAGGTTCTACCTTGAAGAGATTTACGATGTCAGGCACACTAAAGCGATCCTCAACAAGTTGACTTTAGCCCAGGTGCTCGAGCGCTCAGACTATCAGACGAGCAACCCGCAGACCAGACAGCGAAGCTGCTCCCCGGTGGTTGAGCAGCAACTTCGAAGCGATGTTTTCGGAGCGCCCGCAACTGGCTATCGCGAAAGATCGCCCGTACCCAGACCTTCCATCAATCCGACTGCAGCGCAGCAAGCTTCACCGGGCCAGAAAGACTCTGTGGCCGAAGAAAGACGGAATAGCTTTGCACACGGAGGGCCCGTCAGTGATCATCGCGAAAGGTCGCCCTTCTCTCATCACTCTGCCAGTCCAACATTCACATATCACGGTTCTCCGGGTAGGAGAGAGTCCTTGTCCGTCCGCGCAAGAATGTCTGGACACAATCGGGGCTTTCGCGGTGACAGCTACCGACCGTTGCCTAGGCGCCCCGAAGGGAAGAAGGCACTAGAGCAAAGTTCGCCAACGCAGTCATCACAGCCTTCCGCACCACCGATGGCCTCGTCTTTACCTCAACCCCCCCGAAACACCGCCAGACTCCCCGCTCCCGGCCCATCAAAGCCGTCCGTTGCGCTCGACAATACGAACGCAGAATCTGTCTCTTCTTTCAGTGTGGAATCAAGCAAGGCACCAACACCCGCAGCCACAAAAGTTGACGGGTCTGTTGACACTACTTCAGCCGGCGCTCAACCCAAAAATCTCATTCGTCGCGGCGGCGGCGGCGGCGGCGGAGGAAGAGGAAGCCGTCGAGGACGAGGCGGTTTCAGCCGTCCAATTCCTTTTGGCGCTGCCGCAAACGAGTCGACCATACAAACCTTTTCTGGTGCTAGCGGAGTGTTCGACATCACCCCACCGACAGTCCCAGCTACCGCGAAATCCGAACCAACCCTGATCGACCTGACAAGCTCACCCTCGAAGAATCCCGCCGGTCGTGGTAGCGGTAGCGGAGGAGAACGCGATAGGGGAGGCTTCGCCGACGGCCGCGGACGAGCAGAAACCGCAGGAAACGGTGGAAGCCGTGGCGATGACCATGCTAGAAGCGTCTTTGGTCACAAGATTGCCGACGTTGAGGCTGCCGTCAAAGCCAAGGCCGATGCCACCATCGCAGGACTCAGAGGCAGTCATCAGTCCAGACCAGCCGCAGCTGCCCCAACCACCACCACCAACACTCCTCGCGCGACCACCAACAACAGCGCTTCTACCATTACCAAGCCCGCCACCACCAGCACTCCTACCCTCACCAAACCTACAGACACGAATACACCCATCGCCAAGACCGCAACTACCCCAGCGACGGCGCCCTCTCGCTATCCCGCTCCGCCGCCGCCGCTGAAGGACACGATGACGCCTACGACGACGACGCCGACGACGAAGAAAAGGAAAAAGAAGAGGGGCGGTATTTTCCCGGAGATGGCGCAGTGGAAGGAGAGGGTCAACGAGCATCGACGCAATCAGTCGTCTGGCTCGGGTGGTGGTGGCCGTGGTGCGGGAACGCCGGCTACTGGCGGTAGTCCTGTGCTGTGAGGAGGTCCGTGGATAAGGAAGAGGGAGAGGGTGCGGAGTCTGTCGTGGTGCGCTCGTGGTGCGCTCGTGGTGATGTGGAGAAGGATGAGTTGCACAAGAGGACGAGGAAGAGGAAGAGACAAAGAGGGATGGAGAGATGGATTGCTCGTTGACGGGAGGGTGCATTCATACATACATACGTTGCTGCTGGGTTGCTACTGTGAGCTTGAGGTTTAGACAGAGCGGTGGATGAAGGGGATTATTGCACAATCGGTGGAAAGACGGATGGATGGAGACGGACAGCATGTACTTGCTGTCATGGAGGTGGCTTGCTTGCTCGGTACAGAGATAGATGTTCAGCTAAGACAGCGGCAGACGTTCATGAATGACAGCAGTCAGACAGCCATTTTCACCAGTATATCCATCTTTGGGCTGTGGATGAAAGACGTGATGCAAGTCGTGATGTAAACGAGGGACCGCCGCCCAGCGACCGTGATGTGCATCTTGGAAGCATCCGTCACTACACGGCCAGTCCTTAACAACATGTGCTTCGCCACCACCACTGCACTGATTCAAAGGCACCATCCACAAAGGCAAGCTTTCAGGACGACCCAAAGCAAAATGCAACGCAATGTATTCATCAAGTCTTTAGTTGAGCCCATGCGGGCGGAGAAAGCAGAGAAACACCAACGGATCAATGTAATCCGTACCACGCCAGATGCTCCCGAAGAGCTGCTCGTCAAGTACGTCGACTACTTTGACAGTAATTCGGTTACTCCGATGACAAGAAAAACGAGTTCACGCTGCCTGCCTGCTTGCCCGCCGGCGATAGAGCAGCCGGAAGACGCAACAGCGAGAAAAACAAGAGGTTGAAAAGCCCAAGGGGAGGCTGAACATAAGCATGTTGGGTATAAAGGGCGTTGCCCAAAAACTTGAAAGAGAAAAGCAAAACACTGTCAAGACGACGCCGCAGAAAGCGTATAGCGGAAGATGAAGCCTTTTAGAGCTCGTCCCATGGAAAAGAAAAGTCGACCAATTGTTTCCCAGAACGCCGTCATGTCAGTCCTCGCGAGTACAGCGAGCCCTAAAGTCACAAGTGATTAGCCTCGGCCGGCACAATCTCTGGCGTGTCATCTACGTCTTCGATCTCTCGTCCACGCTGATCGACCACAATGCGGCGTCCAAGTTGCTCCTCGAGGAAGCCGTCTCGGCAAGCACCAAAGTCGAGGACCTGTATGACAATTAGTTTCATTTCGGGTTCGAAAAGGAGCAGCACAAACCTCAATGTACGTCATGCTGTTTCTCTGGACCGCAGCGACGCAGCGTCGTTGGTCGAACTTGACCTGCCAGACACCACTAAGGTCGGTCAAAAGGTCCTTGATGCACTCGCCCGTCTTGACGTTCCACATTTTGAGCGTACGGTCGCTGCCGCTGATGACCTTTTGCGAATCGTGCTGGAAGCAGGTGATGGCGCCCGTGTGAGCGGTGAGCGTCGCTTTGCATTGGCCATTCTCGGGGTCCCAAATTCGAAGGGTAGAGTCGGCGGCTGCAGATACAAGGCGCTCATGCGAAAGGTCTAAAAGACCGACGAGAGAGGAGTGTCCTTCGAGGTTGAAAAGACAAGCACCGGTATCGAGGGACCATACTTTGACCAGATTGTCCATTGAGCCCGAGATGCATCGGTTGCGCTCATGGTCAAGGACTACACTATAGACCTTTTGAGAATGACCATTGAGCCGGTGCAGAACTTCACCCGTGGATATCTTCCAGACACGCACGGTGGTGTCGTACGAGCCGCTGACAAGCGTGTCTCCGTGAGCGGCGATTGCGCGAACAGAATGATGGTGTCCGCTGAGGGCGCGAATGAAGTATGGATTTTCCCTGTCATTGGCCGGTGTCCCGATCTGGACGACCGAAGGGTCATCAAAGCTGGGAAGCTTCCAGACGCGCAATGTCGAATCCCGTGAGCCAGTGATTATCAGAGGACGTTCCGGCATCACAATGGGCTTTCCGTCGGCATCTTTGCCAATTTCGGCCGGCTGGAGAATCACAAGGCACCTAACAGTTGAGGTGTGACCCTGGAAGACTTGAAGACACCTGCCTCGCTCAATGTCCCACACCCGTACAGAACGATCCGTGGATCCAGATACGAGTGTGTTGCCCCAGTACTGCAATGCCCAGACACCTCCCTCATGACCAACCAGCCTGTTTCGCAACACGCCCGTCTTCGTATCGTAGACATTAATGTTGGTGTCATCGCTGCCGGTGAGGATCTTGTCCGTGTCGAATTGCAAGCAAGTGACAACGTGCCGTTGATGCGCTCGAAAAGCAATGTGCTTTGGCTTGGCTTGAATGTCCATCCAGGATTTTCGAATCAGGTGGTGGCGCTGGTAGAGCGATTTGAACAAGTGGAGCTGTCGTAGGTCAGGCAGGCCAATATTGGGTTGTGGAATCGCCGCGGCTGCAAGGCTAGCGTAGGTGCTTGGTCCCGTAGAGTGCAGCGCTCCCAGAGCTTGAGCATTACCACTAGAGGGCGAGGCAGCAGGGCCTTTTCGCCTCTGCCTTTTGCTGCTGCTAGCGTATTTTGTTGTAGCCTTGCGCTTCCCCCGCGTGGAACCAGCAGCAGCAAGTGGGGCTGTCAGCGGCGACGACGCCTCGCTGTCGGAAATGGTTGCCGAAGATCCGCTGAGGTCCTTCTCATGGGAATCTTGCCCAAATTGCCAGCCCCAGCCCTCCTTGATCGCGCGCTCCAACTCGCCCTCCGGAAGCTGGTAACCATCCTTGTCCAGAAGACTTTTCCAGGCTCTCTCGTCTCTGTTGATGACGTCCCTCCACTTTCTCGATACTTGCGCGGCCCGGCACATGCTTTGTGCGTCTAAGTGGGAAGTGATGTTCAAGCTCAACTCCATGGGAAGGTGTGCCAAAAAGTCAATCTTCAAGGCGGGATTGACCACGTTCGCAACAAAATGCAACGTCGACTTGGCGCAACGCCGGAGAAACTGGTACATGATGTAGGTTTTGAGATCGTCGGGCATGGCATCGAAAGCGTCAACCATCACGGGAATATCTCTAAAGGTGGGGGCGGGGGGCTGAGAGTCAGCAGAGAGCTTTGTGACACTCCCAGCGCCTTCGGAAGCCCGATGAGCTGGTATCAAGTCCCGAGATCTCCTGCTGACGCCTTCCTCGTCTTTTTCCCTTTCAATGTCCAGGCTCGACACATCGTTTTCGTCATCTTCTTCCTCAACACCCATCAGTCCAGGGAGAGCAGCATGCTGTGCCAAATTTGCAGCGGCGGTTATGGGAGATAGACTGGGACTTGGGAGACTCGCATCCTGGTTGGCAATGCTCTGCAGCGAGTTTGGATGTGCAATTCGGGGGCGTGTTTCGTTCTCATCTTCCACGGGCAAAATCGGCTCCAGATCTGTCTCGGCGATGGGCGGGGTTGCAGACACTCCGCTTATTTGATTGTCGATTCCCATGGCGGAGAATTGTGACCCTCCTGAAGCGGTAGACCTTCTGGCACTTGTCACGTTTCCCGTTTCTTGAGGCTCCGTAGACTGGATCTCGCCCTCGCCGTCATCTTGGGCTATTCCCTCTTCAGAAATATGCTTGAGGTTCGACAATCTCTTCTCGCCTTGGACACCCGGTACACCTGCCCTCGAACTTGGCCTCTTTGACGCCTTCCGAACCTTTTGTATCTTGGTCTGCCCTGTACTGCCAGCATCTGTATCCGGTGTGGCCGGCGCGGTAGTATCCAGGTATCGTGATGCTTGGAAAGAGCTGCTGCGAGTAAGGGAAGGAGGGTACGCTGAACCAGCGGCAAGCGTGTTAATGCTTGGACGTGGTCGTTTGCGTTGGTGGCTCGCACGCTCAGCAGCCTCAGCGATAGATATGGGCGATGCGGATCTCTTTTTCGGGTTCTTTGTAGGCGGGACGGTTGTATCGGAAGGAGCCTTGAACTTTGGACATCTTCTTGGAGCTTCGAGATGTGATGTGGCGTCGGCGGACTTGGTGATGGTGCCACTCGAGACGCGGAGGCCAGCTTGCTGCTTCTTGTACTAAGAATTTGTTAGCGCCAGGCCCAAGAAGCGACATGACAAGTGGTGAAGCCCTTGCATGACGCAGTCGAGGTTTCTTTTTTTGGACGCACCTCGTTAAAAGTCTGCTCGGCATCATCAGCCTCCCGGAAGCGAGCCTCGCGGCCGGCGATGTTGAAGCTGAAGTCTTTGATGGATTGAGGTGTGGGTGAGGCGGCCAAGGGGTACTGCTTGGGATCACGCTGGTGCAAGTGGCGAGGAGCGTTGAGGACCAAGGGCGGAAAAGATGTCGTAGTTGTGGTTGTAGTCGTCACGACGGTGGTCTGAGTTGCAGGGCCGTAGGAGAGCTGGCCAAGGGCCGTGTAGGGGTCCAGGACTTGAGTCTGGACGGTTTGGGAGACGTCACTTTGGTCGGACATGGTGTTTGTGGAGGAGACGGGATTCGAGGTTTTGGAGGCAGGGGCGGTCGGAGGAGCGGTGGTGTTTGTCGAGGCAAAGGAGGGATAGGTCGACTCGTCGTGTGAGGCAGCAGTGCCGCTCGCAGTGGAGGAGCGGTCCATGATGTGGGCGTGGGAGAAATCGAGGGTAGTAGCGTCGACGCGAGGGTGACACGGCGGAAGCGCGGCGAGGAGTGCTCAACCAAAGTCAGGGCCGCACGCTCGGTGATGGGCCCGCACTGATCATCGACCCGGACCTCACGAAGGAGCGTGTGCGTGTGCAGGGCGAAATGCGTGGACCAGGAGAAATGCGGCCAGCCGTCGAATGCGAATGGATGTTGTCGAGGAGCGAGCGAGAGAGGTGCAGCAAATTAAGAGGTCATGGCGCCAAAGGAAGCAACCAAGCACGCAAGCAAGCAAGCAAGCAAGCAACGTACAAAAAGCTGCAGCCGGTCAAGCACGTAAACACGGCGGATGGCGACAGGGGGCGAAGAGAGAAGAGACGAGTGTTGGGTTGGCGTCAGGTGCAAGCAAAATATGTAAGTAGACTGGAGGTAGATGGAGGAGAGGGGTCGTCGGGCTGGTCGCAGTGCCAGGCCAGGCGAAAGGCGATCGATCGGTTGGAGGCGAGCGAGAGGGCGGCAACCTGAGCTTCAACCACCCGGAGCCCCCAGTAACAACCAAGGAACGTCGGGTCCCACCTCTCTCTCTCTGCCTCCCCACCCAGGCCAGGTACCTAGATACATACTATTTGCAGCTGATATTACTTACCACTACCTACCCACTTTTGTCTGCTCTCTACCTGCTCTACACAAACATGGCCGTCGCTGCTCGCTGCCTTCGATGCTGCCAAGAGCCCATCACATGCTGTGTGCTCCGCCGGGTGCGAGGCTCAGCTAGGTCTCGTCCGGTTTTTTTCAAAAAAAAAAAAAAAAAAAAAAAAAAATAATAATAATAATGATAGGCACTGTACCTATCCTGTCGGCTCCCCGGTTGAGCGCGGCAGCTATACCCCATTCCCCCCAAAATCTACTTTTGCCTCGCAGGCAATCCTGTCCCTGCACCTCTCTTAGTCAGGAGTCGTCCGTCCCCTCTTTAGGAAAACCCAAAACAAGTGCAGACAGCTCCCGCGTCACCTGTGTCATCTGCTCCATGTTGTCCTCCGCCCACTATCACCAGGACGCTCCAAATTGGCACAAGATGACCCGATCAAAAAGCAAAAAGCACACACCTGGACCAACATACGGCTGCTGCAATGGTCTGTTACTGCACCCGTTGCAAAAGAATGTCAGCGGCCAAAAGACCAGTGTTGCAGTGCCAGCCGCGGAGACGAGTGCGTGATGGGACTGGGAGAGACTAGCCCGCCTTCGGCTTTGGCGACATGGATGACGGCTCTCCCGTGTTTACGTCAGCCGCTGTTGTCAACCTCCCGTCCCTTGTCCGACGACAAACACCAGACAACTTTGATCATGACGTCGGCCAAATATGATGACTCCTGAGAATGACGGAGAGCCTGATTCCGACGTCGCGGCTGTACCTGAGCAGCCTTACGGCGCTGGAAAACGGAGTGCCCCCAATCTAACCGTCCTGGAGTCTGTGCGCTCTCCTGGCCTCGAGTTTCCTGCAATCGCCCCTATTGCCGTCGCCTTCGGTCGGAGGATTTGTCAGTCCATACGCCCTTGGCAATTTATTCAAAATGCTGTCCCTACTCGACTGCTCTTCAGTGCATGGCAGGACCGTCTGTGGTCAAGGCCTCCCTTCACAGATCAGGCCGAATGCAAATGACCAAGCCATGTACAAGATCTAGCTCGGTGGAGGGATAGGTTTGATATTCGGCATGAGCATGCGTTGTCAACACTTCTTTTCTTTTGGCCCATCGACTGTTTGCCCGGGTCTTTCATTGATGACGATTGACGACGAACTGTTCGCTGACTTGCTTCGAAGATGATGATACTGACATATAACAAGCTTACAGATTTATGCCAACGAATAAAATGAGCTATAGCCTGTGGTCTGGAAGATGACATTCGGACATGCCTCCCAGAGGATTACGGGATGCAGCGGCGCTGCGTGCCCATCATTCTCTTGCACAAGGCAGTAGAATCACAACCAAAGGCACTTTCAGGAGGGGCAAGGGAGATGTTATGGTTGAAGGGTCCTTCTTCATTTGACCTCACACAACTCCATTTACTTCCCCCTGGGAACGATGTCGCTCCTACTGGCGCTGCGCCTCGAGTGGAAGTTGCTGCGCAGAGAAGTAGCGCCTGGGCGATGTTCTCCAGGTACATACATATGTAAGGTAGGTAATGTCAGGTACCCAGCTCCTCCTCACTTGATCCCTTCATCTCGGCTTCTCGGCTTCTCGAATCTGTGGCAATTTGTTGAGCAGTCAGAGAACACCACTCGAATCATCGCTCTTCAAACATTTTCTACCACCATCAAAATGGAACATCCACTGGAAAGCAACAGCATCAATTTCACTCGCTGCAATAATCGTTTCCGGGCGCGCCAGGCCTACTCACGAAATGAATCCTTTTGACGAAGAGACCCGCCGAAGATGGATACAACGTGCGTCAGACGTTTTCCAGCCTGTTGGCGATTGCGCCGTCATTTGGTCCATGACAATCACGCTTTAATTCTTCATCATCCTTATCGTTGGGGCCTTGGCCAAGGACACGGGGTACGATCGACGACGCTTGTATAGGATCATTCTCCAAGGCATAAATTCCATGGCAGTCGCCTCGGTCGTGATGTTCGTTCTTTCATTTGCTTGGAACGAAGTTGCGACGGGCCAGGGGAATTGTCCGTGGAGATGCAACTGGATTTCGTACGCCACCTTTATCCCTCCTCCACACCATCAGGTTCACATTGATCGAGCAGTAAGTCTGCCAAACTCCATCATACACCAAGCTGCTAATCACAAAGAATGCTAGCAATCGACGGAAAAGTCCCCACCAAGGATGAATCATCCAGAGCATTCAGAGCAGTCAAAAAAAAAAAAAAAAAAAAAAAGAAAAAACTTGGTGCGGAATCGATTCGGAGTTTGAATGTAGGAAGAATGGTCAATCAGCAGAGGAAGTTGGATATGGGGAGGCAGATGGCTGTCTCATTTTGGCGGGGTTGAGGTCTGGTGGTCGGTGGGTGGGTGGGCTTGGTTGCTCTTTCCTCCGGCGTCGTGCCTTCCTTCACAACCTCGACACCACCCACACAGCATTTTCAGCGAACAGAACCTCGCCTCACCCGTCCACTCCTCTCTCTCCACCTCAACTTTGACCTCTAGAAGAATCCCTTATCCTTTCGTTGAGCGCGACGCACCACGGCCACCAAAATGCCTGCCCAAACGCGACACCGCTCAAAACAGGCTGTTGCTTCCACAAACCCGGCTTCGCAGACGAATCCCAGCAAGACCTCCGCTGTGAGATCGACGGTGCCAGCTGCTTCTACCCGTCAGCTAGTCAAACTCGCCCAGAGCACTGAGCTCGTGCAGACGTTGCTTCACACCGGGGTGAGCTTCAAATCTGCCAATGCTCTCTCTTCGCTAACTTGATTTAGATAAGCTGTGTTGCCTTTCTCAGGTCAGATTCTCAGATGGGTCTCACACAGATCCGAGGCTTACTGCTACCAGGCAAATCTTCCCTGACAAATGTTTCATGCGGCGAAAATACGAGAACCGACCAGACCACTGGAGCTACGACGACTGGGTTGCCGGGAAAAAAGGCCACGAGTCTCCGTCGGAGCGCGCTGGATCTGCCGTCTCCCTCTTAGAGCGTGGGACAGACGAAAGTGTTGACCGCCTGCTCGACTGGCTTGTAAGACTTCCAATCCCTTTCATTGGATTCAAGCTCACGGATGAAATATGCAGGAGAAAGGTGTTTTCGACGCTCTAAAGAAGCGTTACCTCGATTCTTTCCAACTCCACATTGTCGAAAACGAGAGCCGCCCCTTTGAAGTCATGGAAACATACGACTTCAAAATTCAATACATAGAGCCTACAGGTGCCGCGCTCGTCGCAATCAGAATGCCTGACAAAAAGCCCGCTAGCATCTGGAACGTGCGACTCGGCGTCACTCAAGTGATCCAGAACCTGACTTCGCTCTGTCAGACTTTTGCAGAATTACCGAGGCAAAGGTCGCTGAAGATGCAACTCACTTACAATGACACCTGCCCAAGTGACTACGAGCCCCCTGGGTTCAAGGCAGGTGCAAGCGATACAATTACATTCCCAAACGGAGAGGGATGGGCGAGGAAGACACACCCAGTGGGGGAAATGAAGACGGGGTACCACGGTCTGACTCTGAGGGTCAACCATCTGGAGCAGAGCGATCCTTCTGCGGAAGGCAGTGAAATTCCAGCCAATCTACCCTACACCGACATGAGGTCGATTTTGGAAGACGCGGATCGAGAATCTCTTGACCAAAACGCGGAGAAGTACACATCTGCTGATCGTGTGGACCGACCAAACACGATGCCTGACGTCTCGAAAGAAGCCTTGAAATCCGGCAGCCTGGGAAAAAGTCCCAAGGGAGGCCCTCGAGCCCAAACTTCCGGATATATCTCAGAGTTTGCTGATGAATCGGCGGGACCTCCTACGAATCTTAGCAAGGTGGACAGCACTCAGACCCAGAACGAGACACGGATGGGTTCATCCTCAACAATCGAACATGAATATCCGGACATCTCTGACAGGGACTACCTGAGGAATGCGGTAAGTTCTATCCACAAGCCAATATCTGGACACTGCTAATTTCCTCGAAGCTCGAAGACACTCCGATGGATGATAGCTACCCAGACACGCAGCCCATTAGGCCTAGCATCCAAGAGCATGGCTTACAAACGACCTCGGCGAAACAAGAAGTTGTCTTGCAGCTGTCAGAGGAGAAACTTTCGGCGATCATGCGTGCCAAGGAACGGGGTGAATTGTCAAGCCTCGTGAAGCGCCGCAGAAGCGGTCTCGATCTTGAAGGACTGGGCAGTGCTGATATTATCAACTGCGAGTGCGATTGGAGCGGAGAGGATCCTGAGCAAATGGTATGAAAAAATTCCTCGACTCGTGGACTGGGATTAACAAGAGCAGCTCCAATGTCAACTGTGCGAGAATTGGCAGCACTCGTATTGCTACGGATATCTGGGTCGCTCTGATAATAGGATTCCCAAGAAACGCTTTTGCTACAGCTGTCTGAAAGCCGGTGAAGATCCCAAGATGTTTTCTGTCTTGCAGGAGTTGGCACTAAAGCGATGTGGGATTCGCTACATTGAGCGCTTCGGCTTTGTTGATGTCCCAAAATTCGCACAAGGCATCGGTATGGCACTGGCCGCCATTTGGAGATGGCAGCTAATACTCATGATCAGGAATCGACAGGCAGACTGCCTCACGACTCTCGGGCTATCTTCGAGAGAGACAATACCTCATTCCAGTGTCGGGACAGAAGGATCAGTTGAAAGCAACTCACCGGATTGTTGAAAGTGGGCCCGCGTATGACACGATGATGACTGAATGTTTCGAGCCCTTCAAGCACATCGAGCATCTGGTACGTTTGAAGACTGCGGGACTGCAAGAGTGACACAACTGACATGTCTGAAAGTACGTCCCTCACAACACAGCCAGCAGCGTCTCAGCCGTCGAATCAATCCAAGCAACACGTTCGGTATCGGAGAAAACGAAGACCTTGGCTAAAGGTACGCCCACACGTCCCACAGCATGAAAGCTCCGATGTCCCACGAAGCGAGGACGCCCTTCCACATTAAACTTCCATAAAGGCATTGTCCACTCACACTCTCCAGGAGCGAGGCCCTCCCAGACCAGCGTGAAAACCCACGCTCTGCGCAAGGGCAAACAACAGGCCACGACGACTGACCCTGAGCAAGTAGCCCCCTCGATCACGCATACGCCGCGCCGAAAGCGGCGAACCCAGGAAGATTGGATCGAGGAGGTAGGCCGTCGCGTCACTCCAAAGCGTGCCTGCAAAACCAGCGTCAGCAACGGCTTCGTCAGTGCCTCCTACTCGTACCCGACCTCTCCTGGTGGTACGTCGGCGAGTGCCAATGACGATGAAATGGAGCTGTGAGGAATCGTAGCGGAATAGGCGGTTGAGGGGAGAACTCGATTCGTCGAGAGTCTTTTGCTTGGCTATGTGTCGCCTTTTGCTTCCAGATTTTGCTATCATGCGCGTCGAGAGCGTAGGTGGGTGGGAGAAGCCTTTTCGGGATGTCTCATTTGTCGCTCCATATTCGCTCGATTGCTAGGGGAAGATAATGGGCAAGGTGGAATGAGGTGATTAGCTAGCTCTTCGTGGGAAATCACAATCAAGACCCCCGTGTCATCACCGGGAACCATTCGAGGGAGACGGAGACAAAAGTCAGAGGTTGAAAGTTTCTCATAGTTTTCCGTCCGTTGCCAACCCCGACAAGACGACTGGGACGTACTTCCTCGGCCGACTATCATCCGCATCGAGTGTCTTTGTTTTGATTATGATAAAGTACAAGGAGCACCCATCCATCATCACGGCAGAGGGGCAGGCGGTTGCGGTGCTCATCAACCAGTCAACGACGACAGCCTGCGTCCCTGAGAAAAGAGCAGCCATTTCACGGCCGTCATCATGCTCACGGCATCCATCCAATCCGCAGCATCGGGGAAGCAGATGTAAATCAAAAAGGGGGGGGAAAGACGACCCGTCCATGACCGTCTCTCAGCAGTTCCCCTCCTGTGTTGCGCCTCAGACCTCATCCTCCGCCACCAATCTTGCCTTGACGTCTCTTCTCAACTCCAACTCGGTCTCGTCCAAATCGCGAACCTCGACCTCCAACGCATCGACCCTGTTGTCCTCCTCGTCATCCTTCCGCGCCACGGCCATGGCGCCGCGGTTCTGCTTCCTCTTAGGCCGGATGAAAGTGCGCTGCATGACGGGATAAAAGTACGCCGCCTTCTGCAGACCGTTGGCGGCGCCGCTCTTGTCGCTGGGGTCGTGCAACGCCAACGCGACCGTGTCGTCGTAGGGGTCCTTCGCGTTGCCCGTCTGCTGATACGTCTCGTAGGCGCGGAGACGGTCGAAGCGGAAGAAGCGCTTGCCCGTCTCCGGGTTCTCGCTGTCGTACAGGTCGGGCTCGTCGCGGGCGGGGTCGAGCACGTCGAATTTGCGCTTGATGCCGCGCACGCTGTCGGCGGCGCCGGGCAGGAAGAACTCGTAGTCGAACTCGGGCATGGGCGTGTCCTTGGTCGCGTCTGCCTCGGCTTCGGCTACTTTGCGCTGGTACTCGGCTTGCGCTTCTAGGTCCGGCTCCAGGATGCGGAACACGCCTACGTTGACGCGCTCGTCATACTTGTCGCCTTGGCTGACCGGGTTCGTCTGGAACTTGGTCACAATGTAGCTGCCGGGCTCGGGGAGGGCGTCTAGGTCGGGGAGGAGAGGGTAGCTGTCGACGAGCTTGAGGCCAGGTTTGCTTGGGTGCCGGGGAGTCTGCCACGCGCGCTTCTCTTCCGCTGTGATCTCCTCGGCGCGCAGGTTCGACGTTGTGTCGTGGCCCTTGTAGGCATCTTCTGGATATTGAATGTCGAAGCCCTTCATGATGGAGCGCAGGATGTTGATGGGCTCATTCTTCTCTTCGTCCGTCTGTATACGCCTCTTGGGCTTCCGCACGCGGTTGGTATCCCGGAACACGCCCTGGCCGCCGCCGCCCGACGCCGTGATGTATTCTGTTCGGCGCAAGAAGGTAGACCCGATTGCCGCGGTGGTCGGCTTTCCGAGGGTGGAAACGGGACGCAGAAGCAGTCTATCCCTTGGATCGACTTGATCGGGGTTCTCGGGCGCCATGATAGCTGTTCAAAATGTCAGCAATGTCGCGGTGAAGTTGCGCGTCGGCATTCCGCCTGCGACTCACCAGCGTCGTCACCGTCAAACACGCCGGGAAGACCAATGAGATCTATGGGCATTCCGAGCTCCGCATCCGCCTCAATGTTGAGCGGCTGCTCTCGCGCAAGCCTTGAAGCATACCCAGCAGATGTGTACTCTCCGCTTGCAAGGCCGGTGTTGGGTATATCGAGAAGCTTGGGGGGGATTGGCGGAGGAGGGAGCGCATTCGAGTATCGTATGCGGGCGATGTAGTCCTGGTGATAGGCGCGCGGACCGCTCGCCATATTGACGGATTGCTCGCGGAGGGTTCGAGGTGGTGAGAGTGGAGTGGTTTGGTGGCTTTTTGGTTCGAAGGGCAAGTTGAAGCTGCGGCGCGTCGGCAGCAAGGTCCGTGCGCTGCGGGCGTGCGGGCAGTTGGAGACATCCTTGTTGCAACTCTACGGCTCGCAGTGAAAAGCGAAAGCAAAACTGATTTCATGATTACAGACGCTGAGGTATCTTTGACCGCAGATCACCGCACAGCATCCGCCGAAGCTACCAAGGAAACATGCACTTGCTGATCAGCAACCTACTCCCCAGAACGTCATACTCCTTCAGGTTGATCCAGCTGTCATTGCCACTGGGACTCAGCTTGCCAAATACGCTGCCTCCCTTCCAAACCAAAACCTGGGGATCGAGGTCCCTGGGCGGAGTCCCGATCAAGATGTCCTGGCTGATGCCGGGCAATCGCTCTTTGAGCTTGGACTCCAGGAATGCCATCAACATTGGGATTTTGCTGCCTCCGCCGGTTATCATGATGCCGCCGTAAAAGTCGCGGGCCTTGCGGTCGTCTCCGCGCGCGCCGTTTTGGATGGAAGTCATTATCGCCGTGTCAAGAGGCGCAAAAGGTAGAATCCTGTCACGCGCTTCCGCAGCCTTAATCTTATCCAGAGTCGGGTGCTCAAAAATTCCGGAAGTGGCTGCACCGGGCTCTCCTCCCATGGTTGTTTCCCTCGGTGGTTGAGGAGTGCCATCTGGCCCAGGCGAGCCGGCGACTGAAGATCGGGGCGTACCTTGTTCTTCGGTGAAGCGGCCAGCAAGACCCACTGGATTGGATCGACTTGGTGTAGATGCTACTTGGGGAGGTGGTCGAGAGGGAGGCTCGGCAGCAGCTTCTCCGTTTGCCGCAGGCTGACTTTGTGCAGCTATTTGCAAGATTGCAGATTGTGCTGCAGACTGTGGGTCGTTTGGTGATCCGTCGTAGAGATCGAATGACGGTGGGATGAGCTTGCGCCGGCCCTTAAGTTTTTCGGAGTGATCGAATATTGTTGGGACGAAATAGCCCTAGCCAGAAAGTCAGATGGAAGAACGGTCAATTCCGGAGATGGATTGACTTGCCATGGGTGCGAGCATAGTCTCGTCGTACGTCTTGAAAAAATACTTTTTGGTGTCTTTACCAAATGCTCTCAAGTGGAAGTCGTAGTGCTGAACGCTTATGTCGCCTTCGTTCATTGTGCAAAACTTGTGCATGAGCTCTTCGGCGAGCAGAAAGTCATACCTCCTCCGGAGATTGATGTCCGCGTAAGGAAAGTAGTCGTGCAGCATCATCCGTATAAATGTGTCCATGACATCGAAGCCGCCGTACTTCAAGTTGACGCGCGAGTCTTCGATACACAGCCCTTCCTCGACGCAGCATATCGACGTCTTTTGTGCTCCAATATCAACAATGCAGGAGCTCGAGTATCCGGCTCCAAACGTTGCAGAAAGGCTCTCCTGCTGAAAGCACACGCGCCCAAAGCCAATGTCTCTCAACAAAATGTCGAGCATTTGGCAGACATAGCGCTTTTCATAGAGATCTGGAATGACGCAAACACATCCGTACTGAGACCAGTCTTTTTTGTGCTTGAGGCCCAGCTCGGAGATGACGGCATGCTCGATTATGAGAGCAATATCCTGGAAAAGCATTGTCTTGGTCGAGTAGTCTTGCTCGTTGAGCCATCCATGTCTAATTGGCCAGAATAATTTGTAGCGCGGATTCGATTCTTCGGGTATTCGCAGGGCAGCTTGGCCAACGAAGTAGTCCGGCGCATCTTGTAGATTTGGAGGAAGCTCTGTCCAATCGATCCGATGCGGGTCGTTGTGCTCCTTGATTATCTCGGGGGATGACCGCTTGTTGTAGTTTACCACGAGCTCCTTTGAATTTGGCAAAACGCGACGCTTATTCGCTCTCATGCGCAATTTCAGCTCGGTAGACATGGTGCTGAACTGAGAGGAGAACTCGGGCCCGAACAGTTGGTCGGGTTCTTCAGGCTCTTGGCCATCGACTTTTACGCGCTTCGGCTTGGGCTCTCCGGCTTCCTCTGCCTCATTTTGTGGCCATTTACGAGCAATCACCATTGGGACAGTCTTTGGTAAAATGTCACTGGCCAAGCCTATCCTCAGGTTCTGACTGCCAGGATGAATGACGACAATCTTCGAGCCGAATGCCTCTTGTGTTGCCACAGTCTGACCGTTCTCATCCGCATTCTCTTCCTCGGGTACTTCGACGCCCTGCGCAAGTGCGCGGTCTTTGTCGCGAGCTTGCTGGACCATGCGATTTGTAGCCTCTTCATTCTGAGTTCGGTAGGCAAGAAATTGGTCGTCCCGCTTGAGGTACTCTCTGTTCAACAAAGCCGTCAGCGAGGGTCCCAGGAAAAGTATGGATAGCAGACGAATGGCAGTAGCAAGTCGCTTTGATTTTGAGGTCAGAGGTCCTGCCACGGCAAGGCCAAAGACCCGCCAAAGATCAATTTGGGCGCATTGTGAGCAAAAGTGGTGTCGAGGGCGCAATGTTGCTCCAAGAAATGCACTCGACCAGCTCGTCGCACAGGAGTTCGAATGGTCAAATTCGAGTCCTGGCTCTTGTCGCTAACCCTACTGATTACGCAAGACCCAGAGAAATGCCATTGATTGTCTGCCAGTCCTGAGTTGAACGTAACACGGCAGTCGACCTATCTCCCAAAGCCCACCAAGCCAATTTCCGCGAATATGTTGGGGTCAAGTCCCGAGGGCGCTCGCTCGTCTGATGTGCAGGGTCTCTACCACAAAGTCGTCCCGAAGTGACTTGACCCTGAGCATCGCCTCGGGCGTCGGTCCCGGAAATCGGACGAGGCGGGGGAGGCGGTGGAGGATGAAGCGCATACTAGGGACGGGGAAATACGGACGTGTAGTAGTTCTTCTGATTGATCATGTTGACCTGCGGCCATGTTGTAAGGTCGAGGTTGTTGTCTGTCCTCTCGAGGCCTGGGACTGAGTGTCAGCGATGCACTTGCTAGAGCTTCATCATGATGAGGGCCAGCAGTGAATTTGAGAGAGACAAACCTTCCTCCCTCATGAGGGTGCGGCCAGACTTTTTGCCAACCATGATGCGCGGCTGTTCTAGGGTGGACGTTGGGAGAGGAGCGAGTTGTTATGGTCGGGAAGTCTAGGATGGACATGTGCTGTGTGTGGCACTACCGATAGTAGCGCAGCAAGGTGTATGTACTGTACAGTACTGTATGTACCCTGGCCCGAGCTTGCGACGGACCAGACTTCCTATGTATACATTTTTCATGGCCCAACCCCACCTCTCCACGGGGCAAGCCATGACAGCCGTTTTGTCAGCCTCATGCCTGTTTTTCCCGCGACCCGCAACCATGTCAGTGGTGGACTCTCTGTGCTGTTCCCAGTCCAGCCTGCCTCCGTAGCCAGGAAGACGCCAGCACCAGTGTGCCGACGGCCAACGTTGTTGGGGCCGCATCCATGAGTCTATCTGTTATTTGACCCCGGCTGTGACCTTTATCTACCCTCATTCCAACCGTCTTCAAGCTTCATGCTTTTTTCTCTCGCGAAGCTGCCAACCCGGACACTCCTCGCTCCAATGGCCACTACACGAGCGGCCTCGCCCGGCCACACCATAGAAGGAAGGCCGCGCCCTTTTTCATTTCTGACCCGTCATACTGCCTTGCTTCTCTTGAACACTCAAAAGGATTTTCTTTACGAAGATGGTTACGCGCGCATCCTGGGAGCAGACGTGTCCGCCATCGAATCTGCTGTCAAGTCCTCACGAGAGCTCCTGATATACTGCAGAGAGGCAGGCTTGACCATTGTTCACGCAAAAGAGTGCTATGCGCCGGATCTCTCTGACTGTCCCTCTTCGAAATTGAGTGCGTACGGTAGCAGCATCACGCACCCAAGAAACTCGCCATCCGCGCGGACTGTTGGCGACACTGGTCCAACGGGGCGGTTTTTGATCAAGGGCGAGCCGATGTCTGACTTTGTAGATGAGTTGCGACCTATTCCAGGCGAGATCATCATAGAAAAAACAGGAACCGGGGCATTTTGGAACACTGAGCTTCTGCACAAGCTCAAAATCAACGGCATCACGCGCCTCTTTTTTGCTGGAATCACTACCGAGGGATCCTTGTGCACGAGTCTTCGAGAAGCTAGTGACCGCGGATTTGACTGCTGTATGAATTCTCCCGGCCCCCTGCTCAAGCAGAAGACGCTTACACCTGTCAGGCACCGTCAGCGATTGCACGGCCAGCTATAATGAGCAGCTAAAGCAGTCGGCTTTGGATGTCATTCATCACTACGGATCATGCGGAACTGTGTCCCAATTGGACAGTCTATTGCCATCATTAAAGCAAGATGCACGAACTTTTAGGGCTCGCGACGAGAGGTATCGTCAACAATCGGACTGTCGCTTCCAGAGTTTGCAGGCCGCGTACCGCTCAAGGGTATCTGCAGAAATGGTCATGGATTCATTGTACCGCAAAATTGAGGCTTATAAGGAGCATGACCCGGCAGTCTGGATCCATCTCGAGGGTAAAGATTCTGTACTCAGGCAAGCTCGAGCGGTGCAAGCTCGATGGCCAAACCCCAAAGAACGACCACCTCTGTTTGGAATCCCTTTTAGTGTCAAGGACTCGATTGATGTTGCTGGCCTCCCGACGACAACAGCATGTCCTCCAATGGCTCACGTGCCATCGACTTCCGCCCCAGTATACGACAAAATTATTGATAATGGAGGCATCTTCATTGGCAAGACCAATATGGACCAGATAGCGACTGGCCTGACAGGATGTCGCAGTCCCTACGGAATTCCGCATTCGACTCTTAGCAAAGACTATATCTCCGGTGGTTCTAGCAGTGGCAGTGCTGTGAGCGTTGGAGCAGGGCTGGTTTCCTTTTCAATTGGCACCGATACTGCGGGATCTGGAAGAGTCCCTGCCCTATACAACGACGTGGTTGGTTATAAGCCTACTCGAGGACTTGTGTCCATGTGCGGCATCACGCCGGCCTGCATGTCGCTTGACTGCATTGCCATCTTCGCGCAAAGAATCAGCGATGCACGAACGGTATGGCAGGTCCTCGAAGGCCACGACCCGAAAGACCGGTACTCCAAACCTCCTTGTGGCTATGAGCGGCACGTTGAAGTTTACGGCTCGCGGCAAAAAACATTTCGATTTGGAGTACCACCTCCAGAGGCCCTAGGAGCATGTCACCCTCTCTATCGGAAGATATTCTCCCATGTGATTAGGAAGCTGATCTCGATTGGCGGAGTCCTTCGTCCCATTGATTGGCAGCCGTTCGACAAGGCAGGGAGGCTCCTATATGATGGCACGCTTGTCAATGAGCGCTTAGCCAACCTGCCGGATGACTGGCTCGACAGGAATCGTTCGCATCTACACCCCACAATAGTAGAGTTGATGGACAATGTCGTTGCGCGGCAAAGCACAGCAGTTCAGCTCTTCCGCGATCTACAAGCAAAGGAACTCTATACACGCCAGGCGGCCCAAGTTTTCAGCCAAGGTTCCAGCGGGGTGGATTTGATAGTTACACCAACTGCGCCGATTCACTGGACCATCGAAGAGATTCTCGCAGATCCAATCCACAAGAACAGCATCTTGGGTGAATACACGCACTGCGCAAATGTTCTGGATCTCTGTGCCATTGCGGTGCCAGTGGGCCACTTTCGCTTGGCCGAGTATTTAGGCAAGCAGGACGCAGAGGGCAGCTTGCCATTTGGGGTCCAATTCGTTGGCGGCTCGAGACATGACGCCGAGCTGCTGGAAATCGCACGCAGGTTTGAGGACTCGACCCGTACTAAGATTGGGGGTACCGAGGGTAAGACCAGGGGAGGTCTGTCAAGCAGGGGGACACCAGAGGATGGGCTATCTGAAGTAGAGCAGTGAGGATTAATCAGGGTCCAGGCTTGTCGCAGCACACAACCATCACTTGACTGCTCCCTGTCCGCAGCCTGAATTTGATATCTTGAAGCGGAATCCTCCTGAGATCTTCAACCGACAAACATCGAATGCTGGTGTCTGCTCCGCCGATACGAATTCTCCCTACTTGAGGGTTTGACACGATGCCTCGGTATTTTCAAGTAGATGGAATGACGTGGAGGAGAGCTTCAGGGAAAACACAGAGCGTTCAGCCGCATTCAATATCGACACGACTAAGTGCAACAGGACTGAATGGTGTTGACGAATTGAGCCGGCATGATCTGCGCGTGCAGAACCCCCCGTTACTCGATCCGGACGGGGGGCAGGGACCGCAAGCTCGGATCATCGCCCACTCCGGCGCCAGGGCGTCCATCGTCAGCGAGCACCTGCAAAAGCCAGCAAAGCAACCCCAGACACTCACTCCTCTTATTCAAACACCTGCTTTTCTCCTGGAACCGCGGCCCTTCAACCTTCCACCACTATCGTCGTTTGCCTCGCACACTCTCTTCGGATCCGCCCGCTTTTAGCATCCCCAAAGCCGCCCCTCCTCCCCCGGCCGCCGCCACAACGGACCCGCCTGGTGCTGCTTAACAATCACCTAGCTCCCCCTCTCTCATATCTTCAGAGTTCCTCGGCTTCTTTTCGCTAAGATACTTGGATAACAATGGGCGGCTGGCTTTCGCGCTTGACATCGCTAGTCTGGGCCAAGAAGGAGATTCGCATCCTGATCCTGGGACTTGTACGGACCATCTTTCCTTGACATGGAACACGAGCAGCAATTCTTACAAGGCTCTAGGACAATGCGGGCAAGACAACTCTGCTTTACAGGTTAAAGGTATGGGAAAGAGCAAAGCTCACCCCAAACGCGGACATGAATCAGACCAGAGATGTGTCTATTCTTCGGGGACCAGATTGCTGATGCTGGCCCCGGAGCGCAGATCGGCGAAGTTGTGACCACGATACCAACCATCGGGTTCAACGTGGAGAGCGTGACGTACAAGAACTTGAATCTCAATGTCTGGGTATGTTTTGCGCCTAGTCCCCCAATCTGTGCTGCCTTAGCAGACTTGCGCTGACGTCACTGACCACCGCCAGGACCTTGGAGGCCAGACATCGATTCGTCCGGTACGAAACCCCGTCCTGTCGTAAACCTCGACAAAATCCCCAACCCCGCCTCCTTCGCCCCCAATTATCCATCCATTCCTTTCCGTCCATCGATATACGAGCGAGGTCCCCGTCGCGACGACGACAATGCTAACCGCGACCCGCAGTACTGGCGCTGCTACTACAGCAACACGGCGGCCGTCATCTTCGTCATTGACTCGACCGACATTGACCGGTTAGGCACGGCGTCGGAGGAGCTGGCGGCGATGCTGTCGGAAGAGGAGCTGCGCGACGCGGCGCTGCTCGTCTTTGCCAACAAGCAGGACCAGCCTGGCGCCAAGGGCGCAGGCGAGATTTCCGAGGCGCTCAAGCTGGGCGAACTGCGCGATCGCAACTGGAGCATCGTCGCGTGTTCGGCGATTGATGGTCGCGGTATCGATGAGGGCATGGACTGGCTGACGGTGAGCTTCCCGAAACCCGGGAGAAATCTGTCTTCAAGTGTTCGTACTGACTATCTCTGGCTTGCGCTGCAGACGACTATCCAAGCAGATAATGCATAAAACAAGGAGCCACGACGAGCGCAGCAATGGGTCCGGCGGCATCATACTCTCACAATCCACGACCAACAACCCTTACGTTAGAAATTACCCCTTTGCTTTTTCCTTTTGGTAATACCCGCATGATGGAGTTTTGGGCGTCATGATCCACGCACGCGTGCGACGCTTCCACGGCCAACCCAGGTACCGCCCGACAGGACGCCGCCATCAGCAGTGGAATGACGGCGGAATGCGGCGCGGCGTGGCAGGCACGAGTCGGATTGGAATAGAATGGAACGGAATGAAGGGAAGGTATGCGAGCATCGAGCATCCGGTACACGTGTGAGGCAGGCAGGGCAAGGCAGGCAGGGCAGGGCAGGGCAGGGCAGGTGTGAGAAAACGGATGTGGATGGATGGTAGACATGGATTGCGAAGGAAGCAGGGTGTTGCGTTGTTGGATGAGCGCAGAGCTAAATCCACAGGCGCACATGATAGGTGGGAGGACGAGGATGGGGACAGCGGCATAGCCACAAGGTATCGAGAGCATCATGCACACTTGTTATGATGCACTGTACCCACACGCATGATGGGTGCATTGGTAGCATGGATGGGGCGTTTGTTTGACGTGCATTCCAATTAAAAAAAAAAAAAAAAAAAAAGCAATAACAAACATGACCTGACCAGACCAGACCAGACCAGACCGCCTTGGTGTCGAATTGTGTTAAAGGTGCCTGATTTCGTGGTTTAGACTACGACAGCTGCTGTATCTACCTACCTACCTACCTACCTATGGAGCACAGTCGCAGCCACAGTCGCGTCCAGACCCTCTACCTACTCACATGCCTACATGTAAGGTACCATACCACAGCGGCGGTAAGCTTCGGTACTTGCTTTTTCGACCCCACAACCTACAGCCCAGCCCTAAGAGCGGGCGGCCCCCGTTGTCATTCTCGTCTCGTCTCGTCTCGTGTGTCATAGTGGGCGGTGCCAGGAATGAGGCTGAAGTTGAGGCTGAGGCCGAGGAATAATGGAGAGTTGAGAAGGCGGTGGTGGGAGACGAGAGATGAGATGAGATGAGATGGGTGAGAGGGTTGGCGACCTGGGTGGTGGCGAAGAAGAATTCGAAGATCCAGTCTGTGGGAGGTGGTGATGGGGAACATTCAGGGAGACCCCCGTGGTTGTGTGAGCCAGGGAGTTAGGCAGGCATCCAGAGGGATGGATAACTGTACAGTTCTATGGTAAATGGTGACCAGAGCAAGGCAGTCGCGTGAAGAGGGGCGCATTGGGGAAGGGAGGACAGAACCGCAGGTCTGGCAGGAAGTAAATTTGTCGTTCAGTCGGTTAGCATAACGACACTGGTGGCGGCGGCGGCGGCGGTCGAGGACGGATGCTGCTCGTCCGTGTCGTCAGTCAACATTTGAAATCGTGGCGACCGCATTATTCATCCGGTTCTACTCGGTCATTCGGAACTGTATTTCCCTCTGTTCTGAAGGAGCAATCAAAGACGATCGTGCGGTGCCAGAGCAGACTTTGGAAAAACGGCGCCTTCGTCGAAAGTGGCGACCAGGACTGGACGGTGCGGCGGTTGCGGCGCTGGTGGAGGGGTAAGAGGACTGTGAGACAAAGAAACCGCGCGCGCTATTTACCGCACCCAATGACTCGTGATGCAGCGAAGCAGAACAGCATTCTTCCCATGCTGCTTGAAGTAGAGTAACAAAAAAAAAAAAAAAAAAGAAAAAAAATCAAGATTCAATGTGGTTTGTTGTTGATGACGAAGCAGAGTTGCAGTCATAGAAGGTGGGCTGAGAATGGTGACAGGGAGCATTGGTTGAGGTCACGGTTGGACATGCACGTGATGAGACCTGGTCGGGCCGGGAGTGGATGAGACAGATTGGATGGGCCAAAATAACGCGTAAGCGGCAACCCAAACGCAGAAACAAAGCCCAATGCAGGAGCTCTAGACTGGAGGGAGCAAGGCACGGCAGCAAGTAAACAGACGGCAGTGCGTTTGATTGTTGCCGGCCGTCCTGTGCGGCAAGCAGAGCCTCTCGCCCCGCGCGCCCGCGCGCGCGTTTTGACAGCAAAGCCGTGGGTGCATGGCGCGGTAGGTGGGATTGGCAGACGAGCAGCTGAGGTGTGACCACAAACGCATTTCGCCTGAATCGACGCGTGCGTACAGTGAGGAGCTTTGCGCTTGGCTCAAACGCGCAGCGAGCGCCCTAGAGTAGGCGGGGAGGTTTGTGCACTTGACAGAATGCCATGTTCAAGCGTCTACGGACATGTTGGTTGTCTCTGAGTGCCTTGGGGCGTCTTGTCAGGCGGCGGCTGGCTGGCTGGTTGGCTGACGGGTTAGGTTGGCGGGCTGGCTGGCTGGCTGGCTGGCCCTAGACTGGGCGCATGCCCTGGCCGTCTTTGGCCAGCAGCCCTGGCCCAATTCCAGTTGCGGAAGCTTGGCTCACAACAACGGCAAATGAGTAAACAATGGGCGAGTGCGCTGGACGCGTAGGAGTGAGCCGTGGCCAGCGAAAACGAGTTGGCTGCAGAGATGTGATGGGTCTTTCCATGTCGTGTCGGGAGTCGGGACGGCGGCGGCGGCGGCGGGTGTGGGCGGGGGCATTGACAGAGAGAGGGAGAGAGAGAGAGAGAGAGAGTGTGTGTGTGTGTGCGTGTGTCAGGTGTGGGTGGGAGATTGCTATGGTAGGTAGGTAGGCAAGTAGGTACACGTAGAGAGAGGGTAGGGTGGGTGTGGTGTGGGAGGAAAGAAAGGCTCGCGGCGCTTGCAGTGGACTGCTATGGCTGGCTGCTTGCCCCCCTCCCCCCTCCCCCCCAGTGGCAGTGGAGTGTGACGGACATAGCGGCCCTGCCTGGACGCGGTAGTGCCGTCACGTGACGCTGGCCCAGATTACGGCAGGCCCGCCGGCTCCCAAAACCAGCCGTGCGCCCGTTCCCACCCTCTCTCGTAGAGCTGCCCACCCTCTCTCATACAGCGAAGCTGTCCTCATACAAATCTTCGCCCGCCCACCAGACACGCCCGAGTAAGTATCGCCTGTTCTGAGATGCCCTGCAAGACCAACCCCCCCCCCCCCCCTCAAAACAGCTCTACCACCCACCACCACCTCTACTCACGCGTTTTTCTCGCATTTCCACGCGACTTCTGCTTCCTTCTGCTCTCTTTTGCTACCATTTCATCACTTCATCCTCCACTAAAGCCCATACATCATCCAGCCATCAGCTCTCATCCAAAGCTCCAACCTGCTAACCCCGGCGCCTACAACCAGTACTCGCTCAATCTCTTTGTTCCAATTGCAATCCGTCAAGTAAGTCCTTCTCAGCCCCTCTCCTCGCGACTGCTCCTTGTTTCCTGTTGTTGTGCTTTTGCGACCGCGCCTGCGCCCGCCGCCTGCAACCCTCTGCCCTTTGGCTCCCTACGCAACGTCAACAGCGCGCCCTTCACTTCACAACACCCTTTTTATTGCCGCCTACTGTGTCATTTCGGTCGCGTGCCTGTTCCCGACCCTTCACTTCACGTTGCACTCGACCAAGTCCTCGCGTTGCGTTGCGCGACCATTTCTCGTCCTCTGCCACACCCTGTCCGCTGTCTCTGCACGCCTCGCTACCAGCACCCACTCTAACACTCGCCCTCCAGTTCATCACCCAACACACTCGCCACCATGCCCAAGGAAAAGTCCGCGCCCCGCAAGGCCAAGGCCACCAAGGCTGACGGCGGCAAGAAGAAGAAGGGTAAGCACCACTCTGGCCATCGTCCATCTGACCCCAGCTAACAAGAACCCTCTAGACCCCAACGCGCCCAAGCGTGGTCTCTCTGCCTACATGTTCTTCGCCAACGAGCAGCGTGAGAAGGTGCGCGAGGACAACCCCGGCATCAAGTTCGGTAAGTCGCGCCCGTCTCACCTCAATCGAGCACCCCATTGCTAACGTGTCCACGCAGGCGAGGTTGGCAAGCTTCTGGGTGAGAAGTGGAAGGCCCTCAGCGAAAAGCAGCGCGCTCCCTACGAGAAGAAGGCTGCCGACGACAAGAAGCGCTACGAGGACGAGAAGGCTGCGTATGCCGCTGTAAGTCCCACTCCAACGGATTGACTCTTACCTCTTTTTGCGTGCGGACACCTCCTAATGGTTTTGGCTGACCTGCAGAAGGGTGCCGACGAAGAGGACGAGGCCTCGGACTAAGCAAGCTCCGCGGCTCCCTCGCACGCTCCTTCAATGATCCTGTTCCTGTCCCTTGATCTAGCCGCAGAACATTCGTCGCGTCGTGCTTCTTGCTGGGGCGCCTCGACCGTTGAACACGGGTCATTCTAGTCGGTCGCACGACACACAAACAATACTCGGTATCTGCAGTCCTTTCCTTTGCTTTTTCGGCAAGGCGGGTGTCCGGAGGTGCTTGCTGGCTGGCTTTGCTTTGCCTCCGTGTGCGTGTGGACGACGACCGGGCGGCGGTCGAAATTTCTCTTTTTTTTTTTTTTTTTCTCCCCCGAAAGGCCAATGATGAGTTTTAATGCTATGAATGGCGGGCGGGGCAAATGGGGTGCTGGGCTTCAAGAGACTTTTTGCGCAGACACGATGCCATGAGCTGAAGTAGTAGTAGCTACATAGCTTAGCTATACTGCCTCGCGACATGCCTCTTGCCTCTTGAGCATGTCACGAGGAAAGAAACGGGAATAAAGCCAGGGGCCCACCACGGCTGGCTGGCCTTTTTTCCAACAAGACTACTTCGATTAGCTCTCCTTTTTCATTTTCCTGTTTGTTTGTCCGTTGTGCTTCTCAGTGGTGGTGGGGGAGTCGGATTGATGGCGGCGCTGCTTCAATGGATATGACATTGTCATGCTCCCGTCTCGTCCTTTTCCCCTTGCTTGTCCAAACTTTTGTAACTGCTACATCACATGCATGCTTTCGCAATATCTAGCTACGGCAGCGCTGGTGGGGTGGGCGGGCGGCGGGCGTGGGTAAAGGCTGGCCGTGTTTCTTATCAAGCCACCAAGTAGTAACATTGCAACGATCGATTGAACCTTTCGGCCCATCCCTCTGCGCTGCGTCTCGTAGCTGCTGCTGCTGCTGCTGCCGCCGTCGTGGGTCATGATGGCTTTCGAACTTTTTATCTTCTGTCGTGGATGATCAATGTTGAGGATGTGTCTGATTGTGTACATGATTGTGGCGGCACATGATGTGTGTGTGTGTGTGTGTGTCGTCTGTTGTTTGTGTGGTAGGTAGGCGAGGGAGGTAGGCGAGGTGAGGTAGGTGAGGTAGGTGAGGTAGGTGAGGTAGGTGAGGTAGGTGAGGTAGGTGAGGTAGGTGAGGTAGGTGAGGTAGGTGAGGTAGGTGAGGTAGGTGAGGTAGGTGAGGTAGGTGAGGTAGGTGAGGTAGGTGAGGTAGGTGAGGTAGGTGAGGTAGGTAAGGTAGGTGAGTATTATTGCACTTGACGCCAACCGCCAGGCTTGCATGTCGAACAATTCAATTCATGCTTATTGTCTGTCTACAAAGCACAGGACAGCTAGGTAGGTAGGTAGGTAGGCTGTGTGCCTACATGTACCATGCAGAGGTCGCAGGTGAGTGGCTCTTCGAATTCAACAGAGCTACGTCTTGATTCATCTACCGTCGCGTCGCGTCGTTGCGTTGCCGTCGTTATGCGTTCTCTATCATTGGTGGTGGTTCGTCGTCATGTGAGTTGAATAAGGTATAGGCAGGCATCGTCTGATTTGACGCCAAGGTATAGCAGGTAGGTAGTGGTGTGGTGTTGGTGGTGAAGGTGGTGATGCGGATCGGAGTGTAAGTGTTGAACAAAACGCCGCCTGCCCGCAACATGAGAGATGTGCTGGGTGTCTATCGTCAAGGGAACCCACCCACCCACCCACCCACCCGTCGCGCCGTCGATGCCAGGGAAAAAAAAAAAAATCCACACACACACGCTGAATGGACCGTCCTCCCCTCGCTCTTTGAATAAATGGGAAGTTTCTTCTTCTTCGTCGTCTCCCTCTTTGCTCTTGTCGTTCGTTGCCGCATCATCCATCATTTTCAATCCTCATAGCCACTGTCCCACGAGCGGTATGCTCTTGAACAGGTTGTCATAATCTCTGGCAACCCACCCCGTCGCCGGACCCCCCTGCCCAACCATGCCCAAACCACCCCACATCCATAGGCCGGCAAGCGCTGCCGCAATGCCATTGATGACATACCACCTGCGCTTCCGCCTCATCTCGCCTTCGGCGCCCGGGCGCACGAGCTGGGCGGGCGTCCAGCCATTCCACTTGGCGGCGCCCCAAACACCGTGCCAGACGGTGGCGGCGACGAGGGCGCCGAACCCGACAAACGCCAGCGCCGGGTGCCGCGAAAAGGCATGGCTAACGTACTCGAGCCCGATGCCCGCGCTGCTACCCTCGACCAGCAGCGGCACGCAGCGGTTGACGAACGCGTGGCCGCCGACTAGCAACGTGCTGGCGAAGCCGAGCGCCGACGTGCCGCTTACGGCTGGCCAGGGCACGCGGCGCCGTTCTGACCGCGTCGACGCTTCGCCTGCGTACCGTCGCACTGTCTGTCGTCGCCGGTATAGCCGCAGCGCGAGACCCGAGGCGATGTGCAGCGCGAGCGGCGCGATGACGAGGAGTTGCTCGAAGGGGAAGTCTTGGTAGTAGGGCCGCGTGAGGAGGAGGTATGTGTCGGAGGCGGGCAGGGACCGTGTTGCCAGTGGGATGAGCGAGGTGTTGGTTATGTGGGCGGCGGCGAAGAGAGTAAAGGCGTAGGATGAGTATTTTTGGATGCGTGTTACTGGACGGCATGGTCAACATGTGCTAGGAACAGTGGTTCACGATTCCAGTTTGACCATTGCTCAAGCAAGCCTTTTACAGCAATTGAACGAGTCTCAAGTGTTTTACTCTTACAATCACTCCTTTCTCGAGGGGCCTCTAACTTGACCAAGGAATTCCGGAGGAATGGACTTGGAGACGAAAGATTGGAAGAGGCTGCGAGGTACAAGAGGATTCAAGGAAATACACTTACAATAAAAGACAGGACTATGCCCGCTCAGCCCCAGCGAGCCCATGGGCGAACTTGAAGGCGCAGGGACTTTGGCGGACCATGATGACGTCGGACGGGCACCGTCGGCCCTTGTAGAGCGGAAATCGTCGTCGACAGGGGCAGGGTCGAGTTCGAGCATGCTGAAGACTTCGGAGACGGCATCAGCAGCCGGAGGACCCATGGTGGGAGTTGTGGAGAAAGGCAGATGGTGAGTGAGGATCTGGGGAAATAAGGTCGGAGTGCCTTTGATGTCAGCGGAATCGGGCGCCGTCTGATGCGCTCCCGTCATCGGCCGAGCGCACGGACGCTGCTCGGCCCGGACACGCATGCGGCATCCTTTTATCTCACAAGTCAGACCCTCTTTGTTCCGGTTTACGCTATCCAAATTAGGACTAGTAAGTGGCGCTCAGATCCCTAAAGACCCTAAGGACTAATCATATTATACATAGTATAAACCTTAAAGAGGGTCTAAGAGTAACTTAGCCTATTTTATATAAGAGATATCTTTAATACTGTAATAACTTTATTTAAAGCTATATATTACGCACCTAATAATATTAGATTACCTTAAGACTACCTATAATTAAAAGCCCTATTTTATTACTATATAGGAATATATCTAAGTACTCCTATCTCTTAACGTTATTATTAAGATGCTAATAGTACTCTACCTCTATTAAGCCCCCTTACTAAAATTAAGACTAGCCCCCTTAAACGCATAGAGTAGTACCTTAAGATACTAGGAGAATCGTATATAAACTAGATAATAAACCCTAATCATAATAATACGGATAATAACTCTAATAGTAAAGAGGAGGGTAATAATAGTTCTAATAAGGAGTTTAATAAGGATAACGTAGAGGATATTTTAGAGGATAGATTATAAGATAGACTAGAATTAAGTCTAGTAGATAAAGACGCATAGGACTATAATAAAGCCTATAATAGGGATAATATCTAGTTAAATAAAAATATTAGGAGGAAGGATAAGCTTCTTAAAGTAGTAGAAGTAATAAAGCATTACCGCCTTAGTTTTAAGTAGTTACTTACGGCTTAGGTATCTAATAATATTAAAGTAGGCTATAGGTGTTACGCCTTACTATTATAGTAACGGAGTATATTATGTACTACCTTAAATCATCTAGTATTCTAAGACTATACTCTAGACTCCTTTAAGCGTAAGCTTAATTACCTTATCTATAGCCGCAGCCCGTATTTTAATAAGATTAACCTTAATATAGAGTATAGAGAAATTATATCTCTTAACTTAGCTAGTACTCATGCTATAATCTAGAGTAAGGTACCTACTTAGTATAACATGCTTTTAAGAGTTCTTTAGAACCACCGGAGCTATTAGGAGAGTTATATAAAGGTAAGAGTATCCTAGAGTACGGCGGAGCATAGTAAATAGAAAAGACGTAAGTAGATATTTATAATTATAAGTATAGTATACTATAGACGGTATAGATAGAGGTTAAACTTCCTCTTAATAGCACTTAGTACATATCTTCTTAGGTCTAGAATAAAGTAGTAAGTTATCTAAGTCCTTTATAGCCTTAGCGTTAGTCTATTATATTATATATTAAAAAGGGCCTTAGATTAGGTTACTCTATATAGTAAGGTAATAATATCTATAGACCCTATAGACTATAGAAACCCTATAGACCCTATACATCCTATATACCCTATAAACCCTACACACCCTATAAACCCTATAAACCCTAAGAGCTAACTAAAAATTAGGATAAAATGACTTCCTACTAATAATTTAAGTAGGACTACCTAAAGCAGCTTATAAAATCCCTTTAGATTATCATTATATATGATAATTTTAACTACTAAGACTTAAAGCGTGATAAGGTTCTTAGTAACATAATAAAAATGCACTTAAAGATAATAGCCGCCATTATTAATTATCTATACATACTAGATAATAGATTATACTAGGATATACATAATCTATCTATCCCTCTTAACCTTAAAGATATTCTTAAATCCCCTACTATATTTAGTAGAGAGGAAAATAGACTAGGCCTTATATTAACTAGGTTCCTAATTATTAATATAGTATAAAGGATCTACGGGTTAGGTATTAAGAAGGTATATAGGAATAATATAGATAGTATCCTCCTAACCGTACTAGAGGTTAAGCGCCTATAGCCCTATAAGATAGACTTTATATAGCTTAGAATAATTAACCATAATGAAGGGTTAATTACTAGGACCTATAGGGTATATAAGAATATCTTCCTACGGTAGCTAGGACTTAAGAACTCCCTAGGTAAACTAAATGACTTTACTAAGCGACTATACCTTATATATAGTAATTAGCTTACCGCGTAACATATTTAAACTATTAAAGGTAAGTAGGAGGCCGTAATATAGGCGTATAATAAGTATAGATAGCTACTTAGTATATTATCTTAGTTCTATATATAGATAAATCTCGTTAATACTATTATTTACACATATTAGGGGCTAGAGGGTGAATAGGGAGTAGAGGATATATATACCCTCTAGAGTAATATTCTTACCTATAACCGTAGTTAAACTAATAGAAGTAACGCTAAATACTACTAAATGTAGCCCCTATTTACGTAAAGCTTTACGTCCCGTATAGTTACTCTCTTATATACCGCTATGCGGCGTAAAGGGTATCTTCTTAAAGGGAAGAAATTCTAGATGCTAGAGTTTATATCCGGCGTTATTAGCATTATGATACCTAATTAACTCCTTAAGCTTATTAAAGATGTGTAGCTTACTACCTTTATAGAGTAAGCATAGAGTAGTACTAATAACTAAGGATGTCCTATCTAGGATATTAGATTCCGCACTATATATTAACTACTATAAGAGATTAAGATTTTCCTTAGTATATACTATACTATTAAGTACGGTGATATTAGCCTCCTATAATATCTTATTAACCCTTTAATTATCCTATTCTTTAGTTCCGGGCAGTATAGATATGGGAAAGAGATGTTATACTTCTACTAGAATCTATTAAACGTTAATACCTCTAAGCTCTAAGATGCGATCCTCTTATCTAGGCTTATTAACTAGCTTAGAAGAGCTAATACCTTTAAGCTAATTAACCTCATATTAGAATACCTTAACGCTAATATGAAGCTTAAGATAAGGAACTTTAAAAATTCTACCTATAATAAGGAGGAGACACTTAATTAAATCTATCTATTAAATATATAGGTCTAATCACTACGCTTATAGCTTAAAGGAGCTTTTAGTAAAGAGATATCTAGTTACTATATAAGGAAATTAGCGCTCTATAACATGTTTAATCTTATAAAATCTCTCTACTCTTTCCGTCTTATTTAGTAAAGGAGCTACCTAGACCTAGTTAGTAAGAAACCCTTTAATTCCGAGGATATTTAGATAGCCGGCTTAATATATCTTAACTAATAAGTTAAGCAATTTAATAAGCTCTATATAAGATAAGGTGAGTGTTATACTTAAATTATATATCCTATACTACTATAATAGGGTATAGATATAGGAGGATTTAAAGAGTTTATTAATAATAGTAATATACGCCTAGATAAGATTAAGATTAAGGGATTTATTAATAATAGTAATGAACAGCTTAATGCGATTAATAATCTAGTAATTAACTTACTTACTATACTAAATAAGGAATAGGAATAGTAGAAAGCTAGGGTCCCTATAAACCCTTATAACCCTATAAATCCTAAAGACCCTATTAACCCTACTAACTAATCTTATAAAGGCTATATTATAATGTGCCTATAGATAGGTAGACTAAAGTACTAGAGACTCCGTCCTACTTTATCTAGTACTAATAAATTAACCTTAATTAATAATCTAGTACTCTAGTATATTTAAAACTTATCTCTTATCCTATTTCTTAACTTTACTTATCTCTTCATCTTCTAATACTATAACTAACCCTACTCCTATCCCCTTTCTAGTAAATGCTATAAAACTATATAAGATGCTACTTATCCTAGATTAAGACTTTATTCCTTAATTTATTATTAAACTCTAAAATAGGCCGGCTAAGGTTTTTCTCTAGTTCTATTAGGTCGTCCGTGCCGTTAGTATTCTAATATAAGGCCTTAGTTAGAGCATTTATAACGTCTAAGCCATCTACGTTATAATTAAGCGCGCTAGTAGAACTCTAGATTATATACTATTCATAATTAAATACTCTTCTCTTCTAATAGGTTAGATATTACGTTCTATCCGTGAGCTTTAAATGCGTGCGGTTACTATAGCTAGCTAATAGTACCCCCTTATCCTCTAATTATTTAACTAAACAGCCTATTTTTATTTCTATACCTTATATCTCGTAATTAAGGCTGTCCTATATCGGACCTATTAGTAATGCCTAGGGATACTACCCTATACTATTATTAAGGACCTAGAAAACCTAGGTTACCTTTTTAGTAGGGATTATATAAACTATAGGATGGCTAGTAGGGCGTATATATAGCTAGATAATAGGCTAGGGGCTTCCTAGAATAACGGTAATAGAAGTAACTCCTATTAGATAGGATCTAGGCTACTAATTAGTAATTATATAGAGAACTAAGTTAGGGTAATTATTATTAGTAGTAGTATCGTTAAGGAGGAGGACGACGACGATAACGACGATAATAACGATAATAATAATAATAATAACAATAATAATAATAATAATAATAACGATAATAATAATAATAACGATAATAATAACGATAGTAATAACGGCGATAGTAAGAATAAAAACAATAATAATAGTAAGAATAAGGAGTTTTAGACTCCTATCCCTATTACTAGGCCGGCGTAGGTAGTAGGCTTAGTCTCTTTTCCTATATTATTTAGAGTAGCGTTTAGGGGATGAAGCATAATAAGAGTATTATAGAAGATTAATCATTTAAACGATATAAGTAGATTAACTACCTAAGGTATCTACTAGATAAGATAATATAGAAGTGATAACTCTACTTACATAGTAGTATTATTAAAGAGATAAGGGAAAAAGGGATTACTTAGGAGGGTAGAGTAGATATCCGTTTTAAGGATAGTAGGTTAAGAGGTTTATCTAATAGGATTATAAAGCGAATATCTAGTCTAATAATAATATAGCTAAGATAGCTAATAAGCACCTTATAATTCTTAGAGTAAGACTTAACACTATCTCTTAGGCCTTATAAGATGTAAGCGGCCGTAATATACCTATCCTAGATAGCCTAGGTAACCTAATTAACTCTTTTAACCCTAGGATCTAGTTAGGGCTTATAGGATCTATTACGTAAATAGCATAAATAGCGCTAGTTATATATAATACGATCTCCTCCCTTTTCACTATTTAACTAGCTATAAAGCTAACCTCTTAATTAACTTAGGCGATCCTATTATCTTAATTAACCCTATTAACCCTAAGATTTAATTAGGGCACTTAGGATCTAATATACTAGCTATATATAATAAAACCCCCCCTTCTATTTACTATTTAATCGGTTATAGAGCTATTCTCTTTAGTAACTTAGGCTACCCTATAAACTTAACTAACCCTAGGAACCCTATTAACCCTATTAACCCTAGGAGCTAAATAGAACCTATAGGATTTAATACGTAAGTAGTACGAATAATGCTAGCTACTATAAACAGCTTATATAGCGCGAGCCATGTTATAAGATGGGACTTAGATTATAGCTACTAGAAATGTAATCATAATAGGACGTATAGTACTTTATAGTATAAAAAAAAAAAACGGAGAGGAGAGAGAAAAAAAAAACTATAGGCATCCTAACCTAGCACCTAAACTAAATAACACTAAACCTAAACACTAAATAACTAGACTAACACCCTAACTAACTAGCTATACCGTGATACTAGACCCTCCTACTCCTAGTAGTAGACTACTAGGGGGCCTCTTAGGCTTAAGGGAATGATAACTAGAATATAGGGGTAGGGGCTACTTCTACTTACGTAGTACTAACTCCTTCTTCTAGTAGACTAGAAGATACTTCCGGATTTTATTATAGTAGTACGCGTAAGCTTTACTAGCCTTACTAATCTTATTAATAGCCTCCTACTAGTAAACCTAACATTTATAGCTAGCGTCTTAGTAGGGCTAGTACTAGGTATTACTAAGTCTCTCTATACCCGCCTAAGTCTCTATAATATAGGAGATATAGCTAACCTAGTACTAATAGTTAGTAACCGTCCTATTACCCTATACCTCCTATTACTTAGACTTAGGGGTCTCTAAGGCAGCTAAGCTAGCTAACTACTATATATTATAGTCCTAGGTAGTATAGAGCCCTATAACCTAACTAGGCTAAAAGAAGTTAAAGGGGTAGTAGGCTTAGCTATAGGCAATTTACTAGTAGGTAAGCTCTACTAACTACTCCCTAATATTATTCCTAGCCGTTAGGCTAGTAGGAGCCGGAGTATTATTATTCCTATAGTATATTAGTCTTTCTATACCTATATCCTAGATAGTTTATACTTACTTAGTAGCTATAGCTACCGGTAAGGCCCTAAGGGTAAGAGGCGGAAGTAATACTAATAGGGTTCTATACTATACCTATTAGCATTACTATTAAATAACACTATAGTATATAGACCTATAGTAATAGGGTTAGTAGCGGTAGTAAGTAAGGGCTAGGGGGGGGAGGAGTAGGGGTAGGGAGGGGTAGGGTAAGCATAGTAGTAGGGGGGGTAGTAGAAAGCTACTATCTAAGGTTAGTTTTTAAGGTATTTAAGTCCCTAGAGTTAGACTAATTACTTACATAGAGGGTAATAATAGCGGCGTAGGTAGTAAGGGTAAGCGTAAGCGTAGGGGGGGTAGTAGGGAGCTACTATCTAAGGTTAGTCTTTAAGGTGTTTAAGTTCCTAGAGTTAGACTAATTACTTACATAGAGGGTAATAACGGCGGTATAGGTGGTAAGGGTAAGCGTAAGCGTAGGGGGGGTAGTAGGGAGCTACTATCTAAGGTTAGTCTTTAAGGTGTTTAAGTCCCTAGAGTTAGACTAATTACTTATATAGAGGGTGATAATAGTAGCATAGGCGGTAAGGATAAGCGTAAGTATAGGGGGGGTAGTAGGGAGCTACTATCTAAGGTTAGTCTTTAAGGTGTTTAAGTCTCTAGAGTTAGACTAATTACTTATATAGAGGGTAATAATAGTAGCACGGGCGGTAAGGGTAAGCGTAAGCGTAGGGGGGGTAGTAGGAAGCTACTATCTAAGGTTAGTCTTAAGGTATTTAAGTTCCTAGAGTTAGACTAATTACTTATATAGATAATAGTAGTAATAGTAAACTACTAAACTATAGTAGTAGTAGTAACGATAGCTACTACTATTACTACTACTACTTACTAGGCAGCATAGGTAGGCTACTTATACTAGAGGTTAGTCTATATATAAGGTAGTAGAGTTTAGTTTAGCTTATAGTGAGCGGGTAGGTAATAATATAAGTAAGGCTATATTTTACTACTACTACTACTATAGTAGTAGTAGCCTATTATAACATAGTTTAGTAAGTTAAACTAAATCTCTAAACAGTCTATATATACGTAATAATAGGTAGGTATATATAGCTAGACCTAAGCTAACCTTAGTTAAAGCGGCTAATAAGATGAGGAATATCCTCCTTACTAACCTAACTAAAGTTAGTAGAGGTAGTAGGCTAGGGCTACATGCTACTATAATAGAATAAGAGCACTCTATTATATTAGGCCGAAGCCTATAGGAGAGGGGGGAGGGTAAGGTAGGTAAGGCATATATAGTATAAGGGGTAAGTAGAGCGGTAAGCAGGCATGTTATTATTATTATTATTATTATTATTAGTAGTAGTAGTAGTGGTAGTAGAGAAGGATAAGAAAAGGTAATAGTTATAGAGGAGAGGTAGATAAGAGGTTATAGATAATAATATAACACTAGAGTACCTAGCTATATGCCTACCCTCTAGTATGCCTACCCTCTAGTATGCCTACCTATAGAGCTTAAGCTAATAATAAAGCATATAGACTCCCTTTAACTACATTTAAACTAATTAGCTACTAGGGTTCTTTAGGTTAAGTAGGCGCTTTAATTTACCCTCTAGGTTTATAGGTATTTAGTAATAAAGCATATAGACCTTTAGCTATACTTAACTAATTAGCTAGTAGGGTTCTTTAAGTTAGGTAAGCGCTTTAATTAGCCCTTAGGGGTTATAGGCTTCTATAATCTTAGACCTTTACTAAACTATCTACTAATAATACTAAATCTTACGCCGGACCTACTTAGGCTGTTCTACTTAGTATTATAAATCGTTAAGCGGCTAATATATAGGCTTTCGCCCGAAGGCTATCTACTTAGTCGGACGTATATAAAATTAAAAGAACTTAATTAAAGTTAAGTAGAGAAGAGATGAAGTTAAGTGAAGTCTTATTAATTATTATAAATATAGAAGATGCTATGTACTCTTCTATCTTCTATATATATTTATATAAGAAGTAAAATGAGAACTAAACTCTCTCTTTACTACGTGAATTACCACTTTAGTTATGTTATTAAAATAGATAAGAAATTAATCTTCTTATTACCGCGCGAAGTTTTATTAGCCGTTAAGTAGGCTATATATCCTTAGTAGTATTTATTATCTATTAGTACTACCGGCTTATACGGCTTAGCTAGTTTACGCGGCTTAGTTATAATCATCTTTAGCTTATTAAGTAATCGCGTAAGGGCGTAGTTATAATATACTCGTATTACTAGCGTCTAATAGCTATTACGTCGCGTCTAATAGCCGCGTCTAATAGCTATTACGATATTCCCCCCCTAATAGGAAGCCTAAGTTAGCTTATTAAGTGCTTACGCGGATAACTAACCGGCGTTATTTTAGTAAGGGTGTAAAGTATAGGACTACTAGGTATATCTTATTATTAGGGTTATAGTTTAACTAACCTTCTTTACTACTACCCTTTCTATAATAACTAATCTTCCTTATATTAACTTTTCCTATAATAATAATCCCTTATCATTACATCTTCCCTTTCTTACTTAAGTAATAATAGTAAGTTATTACATTTACGGTAAGTCCTTAGTTTAAAACGCTTAACTAATTATCGCGCGATAGTATCTAATTAATCTCGTTACTTAAAGCGCCTTAAAGGCAATATAATGCCTTAAGAGGATGCTAAGGCTACTTAGAATTATCGCGTAACATGTTACGCGTAATTAGCTAATTATTAGTATATCTAGAGTTTTTTAAAAAGGTGAAGTGAAGCTAACTAGTCTAGGTATAGTACCTAGCTCCTAAGAGCTAGCATATATCGCTATTTCACCTATAGATCCTCGCGTGAATGTTATACACGCTAATATACCTACTACGCCTACTTTATCCTTATATATGTGTTCTAGCGGCCGTTATGCTAACGCGCTATTAAGTATACCTTCATATAAGGGTAATAATAGTAGCATTATTTATCTAGCTACTTTACCTACGGAATTACTAGCGTAACCTTTAGATTAGGACTTAGAGGTAGATGCTTCTAATAAGATTATAGTCTTCATCCTATATAAGGCCTTTAAAAAACTCGCTAAGGTATATATTACTACTTACTTATCTTCGCGTAATAGCTAACTTATTATAGAAATCCCTTAGCGGTAATGAAACTAGCTAACGCGTGATGTATATATTAGGCCTTAGTAACTTAGCTTATTATACTATCATCCCGGTTTCTAAGGACTATTTTAACATTATATCTACGGAATCTTATAGCTCTTTACGCGATGCTTACTTAATTTAATACGCGGGTATTAATTAAGCTACTAGTTATACTAAGTGCTAGGATAATCTCTCTACTTACGTCTTCTATAGTTACTATAAGTTACTAGGTTTCTTATAGGGTTATTATACGAACTACGTCTAGGGTACTAGTAACCTTAACTATACCGTAAGCGACCTTACTAGTACTTATCCTCCTAATTAACGTAAAAGATATAAGGATAAGATATAGCCTAGAGAGTACCTTACTCTTCACTACGCGATAGATAACTAGGTTAATAACTTTCTTTAGGGCTCTATTAAAGGTGTAATAAGGCCTAAACTTAAGAAGTTAGCTCTAATTCCTACTAAAGAGGAGGAAGAGGAGTAGGAGTATAAAAGATAAGGAATAAAATTAAAATAGAGGATAGGATAGATAAGGATAAATTAGTTTATATAGATAAGGGTTATTTACTATAGCGTTAGAGGATTCTCTTTACTAGAGTATAGGCGGGTTAGTCATCTAATTACGTTTCTTCCCATAATTCTTATTAGAGGAAGGCTCTTTTCCACTTTTCTAGGTTCTTTAGTAGTCTAGGGGTAGAAGGATTAGTAGTATAGAAGTCCTCTACTTTTTAGGGGGCCCTAATAAAAGAACTTACTATATACTACTTATTATCTTAATTATATCCTACCTATTAAACCTAATACTTTAAAGTTCCGTAAGTAACCTTACTCGCGTAGATAAAGTTAACTTCCTATTCTTACTAGTTATTAATAATCTTAGGTTTTAGTTCCGTGTATCTCTATTATAGTAATGGGTCTATAGCTACTTTACGTAGGCGATTAGTATAGAAAAGGTTTATTACCTTCATGCTTTCTAGAAGATCTAGTTCGTACGAATAATCTTTTATTCTAGTAACCTTAAATAGTCCTACGTTAGGAGCGTCTAATTTTAGATTTAGCCGGTCCGTTATCTAGCTAGTCTTCTTAATATAAATAAAGTCTCTAATATTAAAGTTAGGTATATAATAGTATTTATTAGCTTATTAGTAGTTCTTTTCTTATAATTATTAAATTAATTTATAGGCGTACTTATAGGCCTCTTATCTTCTTTTTTAGAGAGACTAAGCTATAGACTATGCTCTACCTTCTAGTAAAGTAATTATCGTCGTACGAGTAGTCTAGTTATAATATATATATAGTAAGAAGCTAAGATCTATTTTAGCTAGTACGAGACCTATAGCCTTATATAGAAGGGTAGCCTAAGCTAGGTCTATTAATAGTAGAAGGTTAGACTAGTTATTTTAATAGTAATTAATAAAGGGTTATAGTTAGCGTATAAGAACCTAATTAACTATCTTAGTAATTCCATTTATCTAAGAGTAATAGGCTAAATTAAAGTGTTATTTAATACTAGTTAACTTATATAGCTCCTACATGAAGGCTAAAATGAACTAAGGACCTTAATCTAATAGTATACTTTTAGGATTTCCGAAAATTTAGTAGACGTAATCATAAAAAAGTTAAGATACTCCTTTAGTATAGATTTTCTTCATGTAAGGTAAACTAAAGGTTCTTTAGAATAACCGGTCTATAATAATAAGGATATAATTAAATCCCTTTTAGTCTTACGGCATCTCTTTAAAATCTATAGCTAGGTATTACTAGGGACGGTTAGGAATTAGTAGAGGATATAGAAGGCTAGGTATCTTATTAGTAAATTTATAGTTCTAGTAGTAAATGTAGTAGTTTTAGCTATATCTCTTAATTATGTAAGTCTAGCCGGGCTAGTAATAGTATTACCGTACTAGCTTTTACATTTTATTAATTCTAGGATAGGTA
Source organism: Phyllosticta citriasiana (assembly GCF_038021145.1). Lineage (NCBI taxonomy): Eukaryota > Fungi > Ascomycota > Dothideomycetes > Botryosphaeriales > Phyllostictaceae > Phyllosticta > Phyllosticta citriasiana. The sequence goes on along the minus strand of NW_027117285.1, from coordinate 899,678 downwards.
GTAATGTAAGTAGTATATATTACTTTAATTATTCTTACGCGAAGGTTATCCTAGTTAGGAATAACTAATATGCTATAGTAAAGAAGTAATCTATCCTATAACTTCTAATATAATTTGTTTTCCGGTTAAAGACGGGCTATTTCCCTCTATAGTTTAAGATCTAGGTTTTCTCTATTTACGCGGAGGAGCTTATTAAGGAAAATTATTAGTAGAGAAACTTCTAGCTCCATCATTATAAGTAGGACTACCTAGGAAGTAGGAATAAGATACTACTCTTATACGGCCTTTAATTTCTCTTTTTAAGTCTTAAGTTACTCTTACTTTCTTATAAGAATATCTATAATAATGTTTTCCTTTCCTAGTTAGTAGGTAAACCGGACTTAGTACTTAGTAAGTTACTTAGCCCATCTTACTTATCGTGCGGATAATTAGTACTTAGAAGTGAAGTATTCTAATGCTTAATAGTCTATAATTATAAGAAAAGGTTTATAAAGGCCTATAAGTATAGATCTCTATTCCTCTAGTCCTTATATAATAGCTAGGAGTTCTTTATTAGGTATTCCGTAGTAGAGTTCGGCGTCTAATATTACCTTAGAATAAAAGGATACTAGTTTCCATTCATAATCTTTTTAATATTATGATAGGACTCCCGTAACTACTCTATTACTTATATCTATTTCTATACGAGTGTCTAAAGTTAGATTATAGTTTATAAGTAGTGATTTACTATATATTAGTTTCTTAAGGTTTCTAAAAGATTCTTCCTTAACTAGTCTAAGTTATCGCTACTTTACTTTTAAATATAGTTTCTCTAGTAGCCGGCTAATTCGTCTATAGTTAGGAAGGAATCTCTAATAAAAGTTATAGAATCCTAAGAAAGACTAAAGAGATTAAAGGGTTATAGGTAATTACTAGGTATAAATAGGTTTAATTTTTTATGGGTCTATTAATATACCCTTAGTAGAGATGATGTATCCTAGAAATTTTATGTAAGTAGTTAAGAACTTACTCTTTTTTATATTAGCTTATAGTCCCGCTCTATGTAATTATTATAGAACTTTAATGACGTGTTAAGTATAATCATGCGGGTTTTTAGAAATAATAAGAATATCGTCTATAAAAGCGATAATGAAATCATCTAAATAGTTAAATAGAACTTAGTTAATAAAATATTAAAAAGTAGTAGGCCTGTTACTTAGCCTAAAAGGTAAAACGCGGTATTTAAATAATCTATATCTTATACGGAAGGTAGTATATTCTTTAGACTACTTTTAAAGGTGGATTTAATAGAAAGCTTATCGAATGTCTAGTTTTATATAGACCTTTCCCTTACCTACTCTCTATAAGAGTTCTAAGATAAGAGGTAAAGGATATAAGTTCTTCTTTATCTAATTATTTAACCGTTAGTAGTTAATATAAATTTACTAACCACCTCCGGGTTTTTTTACTACTAATACTAGAGAGGCGTAGGGTATATAGCTCTTAGTAATAAATCCTTTCTTTAAGTTCTCTTAGACGTATTCCTTTACTATAGCTAGCTATTCTAGGGACATCCTATAGAGGGGACTTATTAGTAAGTATAGAGAATCCTTATGCGTAAGAGAAATTTAATGATTAACTCCTACATGATAGGGTAGTAGCTAATTAGATTCTTATTTTAAAAAGATGTCGCGGTAGTTTTTATACTTAGAGGGTAAATGATTATTAAGGTATTTATTAAAAGCTTCATCTTTATTAGCTTTATTAATATTGTTAAGTATAATAGAATAGAGGTTTACTACTTCCGTTAGTATTTTTATAGGTAGGTTAATTTCTATAAGAAAGGTGAAAAAGGTTTCTTAATTATTAACTTTAATATTATCGGAGATATATATTAAAGAAACTAATTAGTTTATCTATAGATCTTTACTTTATGTAGATAATTTTAGAACTTTTAAAAGATTTAAAAAAGAAATTTAGTCTAGAGGATCTAACTAAATAAGTTATTAGTTACGGTAATCTAGAAGAACATAATAATATATAAGGAACTAGCAGCCTAGAATAATATTATAGCACCTAATATCTAGTATAAAGGCGTATATTATAACTAGCTAATATTAGAAATAGAATTATAATTAATAAACGAAATTAAGTTACTTATTTATGCGTTAGTTAAACCTAGAGACTTTAAGGTTCCTACTAGTAATCTTTCTTTTCTTAATCCCTAATTCCCTAAGTTATAGAAGAAGTTAAGGATGAATAAAGCTAGATCTATTTATGCTAGTATTAACTAGGGTATAAATAGATATAGCGTAACTACTAGCTATAATTATAGTTTATATAGTAAATAGGTATCCTCTAATAAGGTTATAAATGTTTACCTATAAATTAGCTATTTATAGAGCTCTAAGCTTATATCTTAGGGAGGAGACTTCCCCTAAGACTTATTATTTTCCGATAAAGAAGAGTATAGTTCTAATATTATACGCTCTTCTCCTTCTTCTTCTATTATAGTATTAACTATCTTTACTTTAGTTTCTAGGTACTATTAGATAAGGTATCTAAACTTTCTATATTAATAGTAGGGTTTAATATTACCTTAGAGTTCCGCTTTTCCTTTATGTATTAGATTTTCCGTTATCACGCGAGGAGTAGGTCTCTATAATAATCTTAAAAAAGGCTACTCTCTTAAACTTCTACCTATTAAAAGAGTAGATTTACCTACTTATTCCTATTATTATTTCTTTATACGGTCTTCCTAGGATGATAAAGATATGTTTCTACTATTTTAATAATTAATTATACTTTATATAATAGGGTATGCCTTTTAAAGGTATTCTTTAAATAAGATGGAGTCGTCTTATTTAATTCCTACTAAATGAGTTTATAGTAGGGGATCTAATAAAGAGTAAAAATCCTCTTTCTATTATTCGTGCGGAAGATTAGCCTCTAAAGCTAGGTATATAAACTCTAACTAGAACTTCTAAAGATCTATAGGAATTTTATAATAAAGGTCCTTTAGCTTCTTCTTTACATCCTTTTACCGATATAGATTCTCGAATACTTACTTAAGCTAGTAATATAAGTTAGTATTAAGAACTAGATCATCTATCTTTATATAAGCACGTAAAAATAGTACTAGACGCTATACTACCTTACCCTATATCCTTAAGAGGATGTAACTTATAATAGCTTCCTTAGTATCTATAGTAGTACCTCTTTTAAAGTGGTCTTTATTACTACGGATTTTATTATTCATAAGTAGCTACTAATACTTATATGTAGGGTTTTAGCCATTCATTAATTCGGGTAGGTTAGGTACTCTTAGTATGTATTTCTTCTTCTTCTAGGATCCGTTCTCTTCTAAATACTATAAACTTATTAACTTAATAGTATCTTTACGCGACATTATTTAATAACTTATAATTCTTTCTACTAAGTTAAGGATAACTTATTTAAGAGTCTTAATTTATATCTTCATGTAAATAGTAATATCCTATGTTTATCCCTTTATAAGGGGGGTAATCTTAGATTAATAGTTATTAGCTTCTTCTAGTAGAATATGCCTAAAAGCTTCTTTAACCTAAAATTATATTATGTAAAAAAGACCTTTCTCTTATACTTACATATTAAGCTTAACTAGTAATAGGGAGTAAAAAGATTATAATAAGAAGGGGAATACCTATCCTCTTCCTTCCTTAGATTTATAAGGTAATTTAGTACCTTTATATAAGGGTATTTATTATTAACTACTAGACTCCTCTTAAGTACTAGTTACGTAGGCTTAATTCTTAGCTATACTATCTATATATAGAATAGTCTTCTACTTTCTTATAAGTAGGTATAGAGAGGACGCCTCCTTAATATTTATATGCTATACTATAGCCTTATAAAGACTTCTATAGTTAACATGTACTTAATACTCTTTAGTCTTTAGATAACACTAATGCGCCTTACTAAGACGACTTAAATTACCTTCTTAAATAATAGGTAGTCATATATAAGGCTTAAGCTATATATATAGTATGCCTAGTTTAGGTATTCTAATACCTCCCTTAGGTGATAAAAAAGTAGGATAGGGATAATACCTAGAATGATCTTCTATATCTATTATGAATTATTAAGTAGCTAATATGTAGGCTTTCGCCTAAAGGCTATCTACTTAGTTAGACGTATATAAAATTAAAAGAACTTAATTAAAGTTAAGTAGAGAAGAGATAAAGTTAAGTAAAGTCTTATTAATTATTATAAATATAGAAGATACTATGTACTCTTCTATCTTCTATATATATTTATATAAGAAGTAAAATAAGAACTAAACTCTCTCTTTACTACGCGAATTACTACTTTAGTTATGTTATTAAAATAGATAAGAAATTAATCTTCTTATTACCGCGCGAAGTTTTATTAGCTGTTAAGTAGGCTATATATCCTTAGTAGTATTTATTATCTATTAGCACCGCCGGCTTATACGGCTTAGCCGGTTTACGCGGCTTAGTTATAATCATCTTCGGCTTATTAAGTAATCGCGTAAGGGCGTAGTTATAATATACTCGCGTTACTAGCGTCTAATAGCTATCGCGTCGCGTCTAATAGCTACGTCTAATAGCTATTACGATACTTAGTAGTATCTACTATATCTTACCCTCTCTATTAGAGTGCGTAAACACCTAGACACCCTTAATTTTAGTAAGAATCCTACTACTAGCTGTAAGGACCGCGGCTCTAAATTTAGTAGTTTCTATTCTAATAATAGACGCCGCCTCCGTAGTATATAAGTTATAGAAGTACTAGGTCTTAAACTATTTAGTAGATAACCCTATAGCCTTAGTATACTTAGTATATAGGGCTTCTAACTACCCCCTCTTAGCCTCTACTTTAGTATTCCTCTTAATCCTACTAGCCTACTACCTTATTATTTCCGGCCTACTTTCTCTAACGGTATAGGAGAGTTAATAACCTAGGCATCTTAGACGTCTCCTAATTACGTCTCTAGTACTCGTTATAAATTAGTAACCTTAACCTATCCTATAACCTCTAATTATATCTCTAGTATATACTATAATTTAGAGATATTAGAAAGTAAGGCCCCCTCTCCTATTTATAAATCTAGTACTAAGACTCACTACTACTACTACTACTACTATTATTAGTCCTCTCTTACTTAAATAAGGAGCTATAGAGAACTAGATAGCGTTCTATGTATCCGTATAAGGTTTTACTTAGTAATAACGTAAGAGAGTTAGTTATTATAGGCGTAAATACGCGCCTAATACATCTTATACTCTAATAGATTCCCTATCTTATAGGTTCCTTTACTCCCTAGGGTTAATTAAGTCCCTAGGGTTAATTAAGTCTCTTAAGCTACCTACTTAGCCCGCTTCTTCTCCTTACTCTTTCTCTTCTTCTCTTATCTAGCCTTTTCTACCTACTCTTCTATATATTAGATAACCGGTCCTTTAAGGTACTTAAGTAGTCGCTAACCTATTATCTCTAGATACTTCTACTCCTTTAATAATAGGACCTCCTTATATAAAGCATCTAGTATTAATGATTCCTAGAACTCTATACTCTTACGCCTACTAAAAAAATGCGCTATTTACTAGTACTAGGCGTCCCTTATAATTAGCGCTAGTATTAACTAGAATTACCTTATACGCCTACTATACTTCTCTTCTACTACCTCTAATAACTACTTATTAATAGACTCTAAGGTAAACCCTAGCCTATACCCTACTTTTAGATACCTTAGCTTCTTTAGCCGTAGTAGGGCTAGTATAAAGATTAGGAATAGTACTAGATTATAGTAACTATAGTAGCGTTTAACCGGTATAGGAGGTAGTCTAGCGCTATATAGTAATTTATTCTCTCTAAGATACTCTAGGAATACTCTCTAATAGCATCCGTTAATTATATCTTTCTAAACCTTATCTAGTTCCCTCTAGTTCGCTATATCCCGTTTAGTCTATAATAGGACTCTAGATAAGTTAGTCCTAACTAGAGTACTAGATATAGTAGCTAACTACTAGGATGAGTTATCTATAGTGTTACTAGTAGGATTACTTAACTACGTAACTTATCTTAACTCTCTCTACGCCTACTAGGTCATGTTCCTAGTCTCTTTTAGATATCCTAGTAATAGGACCGGAGTCTTTTTTAGAGACCTTATATCCTCTTTTAGCTAATCCTAGCCCTAGTTATTAAAGGCCTAGTATAGAAGAAGCATGATTCCTTAGCTTATTTATCTAAAGCTATATCTACTATAACTAAGTTACTACTAGATATCTCTAAGAGATCATTTAGGTAGGAAGTCCTACGTAATAATATACTCTACGTCTAGGACGTTAATACCTATTCTAAGAGAGGTTATTACTACTATGATGCGTATAGCTAAGTCCGGCTTATAGAACTCCTTATATTAATTATCCTTATTAAATTCCGTAACCCGTAATATAAACTTACTAATAACGTTTATTACGTATCTACCTTTCCTATTATGACCCTAACTATATTATTTATTAGTAGCGTAGTCCTTTATCTTAGTAATGAGGATAGATTAAAGGTAAGTTACTATATTCTAGACTATCCTAATACTATTAACAAAAATAATTATCTTTAGTATCTACTTAGGGGTACTTATCTATATAGAGGCGCTAATACTTATATCTAGTATAAAGTAGAGCCCCTTAAATGATCCTTTCTAGCCTCTTAGAATTAGACGCATGTAGATAGAGATGTTAGGGCGATTAATTAACATGTAAATTACCTACGTCTAGCCTAGCTATAGCCCTTTATTTAGGAACCCGGCATCTCTTTTAATAGCCTACTTAGTCTCATCATCTATTATAGCTAAATAAGTAAACTAGATAGTCTCTAGGCTAAGGAAACTATATAGCTCCTTTAAAGTAGTAAAGTATAGCTAGAAACCTGCCTACTACTTAATAAGATGATACTTATTAATGGTAAGCATGCTAATCTTAGTCTTAATAGACTATAACACTATATAGACCTCCTCTTCTACCGCCTACTTAGGCCTAAAGAGGATATAAGTATATTTCCCTACTTAGACCTCTACTAAGAGTCTTAGGTTCTCTACTTTACTCTCTAAATTAATAAGATAGGGCCTATATCTACTTAATCTTCTAATATTAGCCCGCTATTCGTTACCTAGTTTACTAAGTAGGATAATCTAAATAGTTACCTAGCCGGTTAAGATAGTATATACGTATAAGATAAGGCTTTTCCTAAATCTAGTCTAAGTAATTAGAATTATATAACCTTTCCTAAAGATTAACCTCTATAAGGTACGAATCTACTCCTAATATAGCTAGAGGTTTACCCTAGGCTTTATCTTATTAAGGATTCTTATAAGATAGAGTTATAACGTTACTTCTTAGAACTCTATATTATCTAAGTAACGCGCTAGGCTAATAACGTCTTTTAGGGCCTATAGCCTTATTTATAGAATCTAACTAAAATAACGTATAAGGTTATGCTCTACTTTAGACGTAGCGTTAAACTAGGGCTCTAGGATAGTTATTTAGGTTAAAAGATCATCCCCTAACTATAACGCCTTATTACTAATACTAGATCTAAAACTTAATATAAGGTTAGAGCCTATACTAGATTACGTATAAAGTTAATTATGTTAGCCCTTAGGTATAGATTTTAGGGTATATAGTACGTAACTACTACTATATTAGCTATTAAGAGCAGCCGTCTATTTTAGTAGTTTAGGTTATAGTTCCTTCTACCTATATACTTACGCCTAAGATTACTTACCCCTATAATTACCTACTATTAGCTCTTAGGGTTCCTTAAGTTTATAGGGTTCCTTAAATTTATAGGGTTCCTTAAGTTTATAGGGTTTCTAGGGTCTACTAATATAGACTTAGCTACACGCGTTTAGTATATACTTTAGAAAGGTAAGCACTTTAATGTCTATAACGTAACTAGTACTAATACTAATATTTATAATATCCTAGTAAACTTTTATAATGCCCTTACGTCTTTAATTTAACATCTCTTAAAATTCTAACTACTAGTTATGTACTATAACTAACTAAATAGGATATATAGATACTACCTAGAAACCTACTAAAACTTAGCCTAAGTCATCCTCTTTTAACATGATAGGATTTAGAATCTAAAGATAAAATAGTATATATATAATTTAATAGGGGTTTATGTTATTATTATTAGATTATACCTTTAATCTAGAGGAGGGTCGCCCTATACACTTTAGAGGGGTATAACTTTTAATACTTTAATATAAATTAACATGAACTCTTAAGACTATATAGCTAAAATAGATATTCTATAAAAGTATAAGCTTTAAAGAATGCGGGAAAGTGTAAAGTAAGGTAGTATAATAATGTATTATAGAGTTATAGCATAGTAAATTCTAGCCTCCTAAAACCTTATATATAAATAAGTTTAAGTTACTCTTAGACGTATTACTAAGGGTACTACCTTATATAGGCGCTAGCCGGATATAGCTTAGATTAAGCCTTAACACTCTAGAGGCCCTAGGGTTGTTTAGTAATCACAACGCCCGAAGCGACACCCGTCTGATTCATGAGATAAGCATCCTTCGAGGTCCTTCAGGTTCCGTCCCGCCAGCAGAGACCAACATCGCTTCAAGCTGTCCTGGACACTAGCTTGGACATTCCCCGCAAATATTGTCCAAGAAAGAGCCAATATGCCTCCTGTCAGTTTACAAGCCATGCCGTACAATACCGAATGCTAATCGGCCTCAGCGCGCCTTTACCAATCCCGCTCCTCTGGTAGGCAGCTCCGCCATGGTCCCATGTTCTCAAAGCAGCATGTAGAACCTCGAGACTGACGCCTGTCAATCAGACCGACAGCGCCCGCGAGGCAGCTAAAAACTTCTTCTGTAATTCGAAACTCCATCAAGTAACTCGAAGCATCCAGAACTAACACTCGTGGCAACAGGCGAGTTGTGCAACAAGGGCTACAAGCGTCACAATGAGTTTGAAGCACACATATCCTCCTACGACCACCAGCACAAAAAGGAAAGACCATGATCCGCTCCCTGTTCCTCCCTCTCCAAATATCCATCCATACTTTCTATCCCCACAGTCTCTCTCCTTCATGCTCCTAACGCAGTCAAAACAGCGCCTCAAAGACATGAAAGAAATGTCCAAGAACCCACAGGCCGCCGAAAAGGCTCGCCGCGCCGAGCGCAAGGCCGACGAGGAAGCCGGCCTCATCTCCATGGATCCCGTCAAGATGGACCTGCCGCCCAGCAAGAAAGGCGGCTTCAAAAAGGGCGGCTTCAAGAGCGCCTTTGGCAAGGCGCTTCCTGTCGAGGAACCCCAGCAGCAGCAGCAGCAGCAGCAACAACAGCCAACCCGCGACGCTCTCCCGCCCCCGGCACCCGCTAGGGGAGGCTTCAAAAAGGCCTTTGGCGGCGCTGAGGACTTCAAGAAGAGCGACGACGTTGGCAAAGAAAACATTGCGGCTGCTGAGATTCCTGCCACAGCTGCTGATGTCGACGACGAGACGGACAGCGACGAGGATTTGGGATATCCCAAGTACGACCCTTTGCATCCGACCGGCTGCCGCGATCACAGCTGTCATTGTCATAGCGTCAGCAGTCCGCCGCAGACCATCTTCCCTAAGTAAGGGGCGGATGGGTGGCTTCTTTTGCAGTGTGGCGTGGTATGGCGTGGCATGGTATGGCGTTTGGGACGGGATGAAATACCCATGGAGTCTGTCGAATAACATATTTATTTCCTTTGAATCGCAGAAATGCAACGGCAACCTACACATTGACTATTCGAGCGTCGGTGCTCAGACTGGCCATTTGCTTGCTTGCTTGCTTCCATGCATGTAGTGGGCAGACGTCCCTGTTTACCTAAGCAAGGGTGCATCGCTACATGTGCGTGCGTCGCAGCGTTGAACATGGTGGGATGCTCACTTGCATGACGCCGCAGCTTGTGCTCCACCGCTGCCTACCTACCTGCAGGAGGAGCGCTGCCCTGCGCTGCGGCAGCGACACCTTCATACAGACATGCTTACATGCTTACGCCGTACCGTAAGCGCACACCTGGGTCCACGCTCGGATTCAAGGGTTTCCAAATCCCGACCTCACGATGATACGTATGGGAAGGCTCGAGCTCAAATGTTTCCTGTTGGCTTGCCAGTCTGCGTGCGTGGCTAGAACGCCGCAGATAGAGAAAAAACCAAATGCTCCCATCACGCCAGCTAGACCTCGACGACCCTGCCCTTCTTCTTGTCGTAGTCCAGCACCTTCCTCCGCCGATGGCTCTGCGCCATCCGCCAGCGCATATACAGCATGACGGCATCCTTTACGACGACGAAAAGACATCCGCCCATCAAGCTGCGCGCCCACCGCTGCTGCAAGAAACCCGTTGGGCGGCTGAAAATGGTGGCTGGCGGCGCCGTCAAGCTCTTTGGCAGTCCCAGTCGCAGCAACTCGCCCACGGCCGCGGCGATGGAGGGGAAGACTAGGGCGCCCAGGACCGTGTCGGCGAGATTGGTTCCTTGCCAGATGAGGTTGCGCTCGCGGGCTGGACGCGCCCGAGGCCGCGGATGTCCGTTTGGTTGTTGTCGCTGCTGCTGCGGTGCATCGTGACCGGGAACTTGCGCTTGCGCTTGAGCGGCGGCCTGTGCAGCAGGATTATTGTCAGCAAGAGGAGGGGCATCGAATGGATGAGCAGCGTTTGGGTCGACGGGCTCGCCTGGGAGGATGTGGAAGTCGTCGTGGAAATGCTCGTCCGCGTCATCCTCGTCACCTAGATCAATGCGTACATCGAGATCAAGGGCGAGAATGGCGTCGTCTTGGTCTCGTAGGGCGTCGTCGTCGCGCTCATCGTCGGCGGCCTGCGCGTCGTCCGTCTCACCCGCCCGCGGTTGCATCTCCTTAAGCCATTGGCGCTGCTTCTTGCCCCAGACTCTTTCCATGTACTTGTTGTAGGCGGCGCGAATATATGGGAGAAGAGAAAAGCAGAGAGATGCGCTTGGGGGCCAGCTTCCCGTGCGGAAATCCAAAAAGTCCTCTGGCCCAGACGATGCTAGAAAAATGACGGGGAGAATAGGGAGGATCGAGTCGGCGATTGATAGGCGCGAAGCAATGAGAATAGGAGGAATGGTCGCTAGGCCAAAATGCAACCGCGCGTGTTGGAAAAAGCGCGACATTGCCGTTAGAGCCACGGATTCGTGCCCCCTGCCATTCCAGAAAGGGGACTGGTAGAGTGGCTGTAGGATCCTGATGCCATCTCTTACGCCAAAAACCGCGTAAACCGTACCCACGCCATGCATGAAGCATGCTTGAAAGACTGTGTAGCCCAGCACACCCACGGTGCCAGGAAGAACAAAATAGCCTGTAAACTTTTCTATCGCCCTCACTCCTTCCACCACCAAGCTTCGGGGCCTCTTCAGATGTATCTCGTTCTTGCACTGGGGACACGTAATCTTGCTCCCCGATCCAGCCTGCCGTCTTGCATTTGGAGCCTCTTGACTCGCAACCCAGTCGAGCAGACAATCCTCGTGGGCAACCAATGCGCAAGGACAAGGACTCCTCCAAGCAGAAGATCCGGGCCCGTCCTCATTCTCGTCATTGAAGCATATCCAGCATCTTCGTAGCTCTTCATTGTCGGCGGCCGGCTGGCGGGGCGCTGCTGAAGCTGCCTGGGCTTGGGGTGTTGAAGCTTCTTGGCTCAGAGGTTGACGCGCGCTATTAAAGAGGATTGTATCCGAGTCAACAGAGGTAGTTGAGAAGGTCTCATGGTCGGCCGGAGGCACAGTGGCGTCGGATGAAGAGCCCGGTTCGCGGTGCGACAATCGCCGCTGAGATGTGGGGTGGTGAGGCAGAGAGGCCATAGCAAACAGCTTTGGCGGCGATGGACGGAGCGAGGAGGAGGGCGAAAGCAGCTAGTGTGACATGGAAATGGTGGCGAGGAGAAAAATGGTGGTCGGGTTGCGGCTTGGTTGTGAAAACTAAGTGTTTGATGGTGTGGGCTCGAAGTTGGGCGCGATGATGGCATGAGGTGCCGTCGGCCGCACCCACCCACGCGGCATTCGGCGCTCGGCGCAGTTCTGTTCCAAGCCCCAAACCAAACCCAATCCCTGTTTCCACTCTCACTCTCACTCCACCGTCCCGACTCCTTCCTCAGCACCATGGCCTCTCGTCGTACATCGACAAGGGCCCGCACAGTGAAACGCTACACCAACGATGCCTTTGAAGGTTTAGATATTGACGACGACGATCCCACCAGCAGTGAACCGCCCAGAGAAAATGATTCAGAAGACGACGGTGAGTTTGATGGCGCTGCCGACGGCAATGCTGCAGAGGAATATGAAGACGATGACGACGCTTCTGTTGCCGAGAGCTCTAATGGCTCAGCGCCGGAAGAAGAAGAAGAGGACGAGAGCGTTGTCATGATGTTCAGTGACGATGAAGAGCTCGTTAGCGCCGCCCCAGGAGCACCCCGCCGCAAAGGCAAGAAGCAGGGCAAGAAGAATTTCAAGCCCGGCTATCTAGAGCGCGCAGAAAACTCTGCTTTCAAAACTGGAAGCTTTGCCAAGTTCACTGGAAAAGGTCAACAGGCAGAAGAGAGTGAACGCAAATTATCATCCCGAGGAGTTCCTGAAATGTACCACAACACAGGAAAGGACACGCGCTTCATGAACCTCTTTGGCCCGGCCGAAGAAGACGTCTGGCCGGCAGTGCAAGCCCGGGACAGATGGCATGACCGACCAACTTTGCCGACGCGCAAAGAGCACAGAGGCGAAGGCGGCTTTGCATACAACCGGTACTACACTGAAGAATGTCGTCAACATGAAGCCTCCAAGGGCTGGGAGTGGTACCACGAAAATGGTGGCGCCTTTTCATTCAAATTCAAGCAAAAGTCCAAGCAGCTGTCGGCCAGCGAGGCCACAAAGTACATGCCACAAACAGATGGCCCTGATCGGGATGTTCTCTTTGGCCCTATAACCAACCCAAGGCTGCACACGTTGAAACCAGACGACGCAGTGAACAATGCCCAGTTCTGGGATGCCAAAGGACCCGGCAAAAAGAGCTCGGCCAGGCAAGCGTGGACTTTGAACCTATGCAAGAAGATTCAATGTCTAGAATGGGCACCGTGGTTGGACGGTAATCAACGTCTTGCAATAGCAGCACTACAACGACCCAAATTTCCAGCATTTACACAACCTCACAGCGCTCCGGCATTTGTGCCTCTTCCTTCTACCTCGGCTTCCATCCAGATTTGGGGATTTGCGTCGAAGGTGGAGCCAGGAAAGGGCAACGCAATGGACATGGCCATTCCTCCGAGAAAAGAGTTGGTGATTTGTATGGATTGGGGTCCGGTCAGGCAGCTTAAGTGGTGTCCGCTCCCACGGAGAAATTCTACGGCCGCAGGCGAAATCAACCTTGGACTCCTGGCTGGCATTTGGGGCGACGGCAAAGTCAGAGTACTGGATGTCAAGTATCCCAATAGCGCATCCACTCAGTACATCCACATCACCAAAGCGGCCTTTGAGTCAAGGCCACCAGATACTGTTTGTACGTCAGTAACATGGCTCTCCAGTAATCAAATCGCTGTCAGCTGTGCCAACGGGAGCATGGCCGTGTGGGACATTTCAGAATCTCTTCTTTCTTCGGAAGTTGTGGGCACACCCCGTCCTTGGTTCTACCAAAACGTGCACAGCAGCTACATTCTGTCCATAGCCAGTGCCTACCCCTCACACCCTTTTCTGGTCGCGACGAGCAGCATGGACGGCTACCTGCGATTGGTTGACCTTCGTGCTCCGCTTCAAGACACACTTCTCTCGCAGCGATCACGCACCGGCAGCGCCCCTCTCACATGGCACGAGGTCTCCCAATGCTTCCTGACCTGCGACGAGAACTACACCCTCCTCGCTCTCTCGGCTCGACGCTTCCACGTCAACATGAGTGTCGGACGTGCTAATAGCAACATTCTCGACCTTTCAGCAAGTCCGGTACATCCTTTTGTACTCGTCTCGTGTGCAGATGGCATGGCGCTTTCGACAAACATCATGCGCAAGGTCCTGATCGCAAAGGCGGAGATGTGGCACCAAACGTGGTTCATGCACGAGTGGAGACGGGCCGTGGATCACAATGGAGTTGTTACAGGGGCTTCAGGAGGTGCCATTTCGCGGGACGAGTCCAAAAGACCACCACCACAGATCGAGCAGGCAAGACCAGAAAAGATTAATCATCCCGGGCCTTTGAGTAGGATGCTGGAGGGATTCCGAGCCGAGGTCTACAAGCTGTGGGTAGAGGCAGGACTGCCGAACCAGTATGAGGGCGTTGTTTACAACACCATTTACGAACAAGAAACGGGCATCACCCAGTTGGCTTGGAATCCCAACATCAAGTATGCTGGCTGGGCTGCGGCGGGAATGGGAGATGGCTTGGTGCGAGTGGAAGACATTGCTATTTGATGACTCTGTGGGTTCAGCCCATGACGACAGTCAGCATTTTTGTAAACTAGAATCCAAGATCATTCATCCGTCCAAAATTCCCAAAAAAAAATCCAATAGCCTGGACTGGCAACCTCGTAACCCCGTCTGAGCACACGTGGGGCCCAAGCTCCATGAAGCTCAGGCCTCAGCCCTACGATGGACTCTTTTCCCCGGCCACACCGCCTGCACCTGCACTGTGACACCATGGTATGGCAAGTAACCTCTCTCATGTTTCACCTTCATCCGACCTCTGGCCCGACCATTCTGTGCCCTCCAACCACCGTGACGACCAGCAGCCGCCGTCCGAGACCTAGACGCGATAAGCCCAATTACCTACTTGGCCGTCCCGCGACTGTTGCTCCCAATCCACACCACAAGCCGCATCTCGACCCGACATCACGGCCATGGCCACAAACTTCGCCCCCTACCAAGACGTCGCTCCAGAAACGGCACGGGCCTTCTCACCACCTCTGCGCGTCCGCTCGCCCGCCCTCTCGTCTCCGCGCACCTCGTCGCAGCAGACGCGTCCCAAACCCGGCCCGCGCGCCGCCTCCGCCGCCGCCAATGGCGTCACAACACCGCCCACGACGACGACGACGACGACGACGACCGGAACCACCACCACCGCCGGCGGCCTGCACTACAACAACACGACGACGGGCTACTTTGACAATCCGGATCAGCAATCACGGCCAAATCAGCAGCAGCGCGGCAGCGCGGACGTGGAGCGCGGCGGGTGGGGCAGCCCTGGCGGCGGGTGGGGCCAGCGCTTCGGGCGCGAGGAGGTCGACCTGTTCGAGACGCGTCTGGGATGGCGGATGGACGTCGAGGCGTGCGCGGCATATGTATTGCTGCCGCCAGCCGGCGCCGTGCTGTTGCTCGTCCTCGAGCACCGCAGCGACTACGTGCGCTTCCATGCCTGGCAGAGCGCGCTGCTCTTCTCCTTCGCCTTCGTCCTGCACGTCATTTTCTCGTGGACGGCGTTCGTCTCGTACCTGTTGCTGCTCGGCGATTTGGCCGTCATGGCGTGGTTGACTGTGCGGGCGTATCGGGACGGTGAGTGCCATTCCTGGTGAGGTGTTGGAGTGACGTGTAGGTTGGCTAACGTGTTGTGATGCAGCCGAGACACTGGATAGATGCGAAGTACCCTTCTTCGGCCCGCTAGCCAGTTCCATTCTCGATGACGAGTAGGTCTCGGTGCTTTTCACGCTTTGCTCATGTCGCTATGCTTTTCATGTCGATTCAACGTCTTTACGGGAAATATTCTGGAACATATGGGCTGGACTGTAATGAAATTGTGTCATTGGAATTGCTTCATTGGTTTCGAGGGGATTTTCTATACGCTATACCCCATGCTTTTCTAATCTTTTGCCGCCACTTGTGGCGCGTTTGTTTGGTGTGTCAAGAGTGGTGTGTCCTACTGGGTATAGTTGAAGATGCATCATTAGTCTTTTACCCCTCAATTGCTTTGCCGGATTTCTTCTCCAAGCCTCGCGCGGTTGCTTGCAGGCTGTGCAGTCTACTGTGGGCTATGCCATGTTCGTCGTCAAGTGTTGGGACATCGCACGTGAGCGAGTCTCTTCGAAACAGTAGCTATCCAACAGACCGAGGCTTCATCTGTGCAAAGGTGCTGTTTGGAGACCATGTCCCCAGGTTCGAGGCGCTTCTGGTCAACATCGTGCCTCTGTTCTCTGAACCCGCAGCAACGCTACGACACCGGCTCTTGTGTCTCGTCGAAGGCGTGAATTTCTCAATCTACAAAGATCCGGACGGTCTTGGAGCGCCCTTTTGGCTTGTATGGTCGAGATTTCTTGGCTCTCGAGTTTTCCACTGGTCGCTTCCTCTGAGGTTCCGACTCATGCTCGTCCTCGGCCAAGAATGTGGACGATAGTCTTGGTGTATGCCATGGACGCGCTAGCGTATCGATCGAGTTATCTGGATCCCAATTTTGGCTGGCTCGATCTGCTACATGAGACAGCCGATGAAAGGGTTGAAATACCCTCCTGATCGTTCCTCCTGGCCTCCACTTGTTCTTATCTTCATTTTTCAGGCCTTTCACCGTGCCTGTATTGCGATCCCATAGCACGTTTGTACAAACGAGTCGGTTGTGTGATATTGCCCAAAGAGGGAACGCCTGATTCCGCCAGACCATTTGCTTCATGCACGGGAGCCAGTTCCACAACTCCACAGGGTCGCGGGATTGGTAGTAGTAGTCGAATCCATACATGGCTTGTCGATCTTGTTCCCATCTTAGGTCCTTTGGGATCTGGTCGAAAGGCTGCCTGGGCTCCTCTTGCGCCGACTCGGCAAACCTTTCATTGTATAGACGGTCGCAGTAGCGTGACATTTGTAGGTCGACTCTGGTAACGCACGTCGTGTTGGCAGACGCCCATCGTACGAACAATCGATTGCCCCAATTGGCCATTACTGGCCTATGTTGATAGCCCACCCTCGCCCGATTCTCAACCATAGACATGTATTTGAATGCGGCTTGAAAATCGCGGAAGGCGTATCTGCGATCTATGCCTTTCAAATCATTGCTCAGCACCCATTCAGTCTCCGCAATGGCGGCCTTGATTTCGGCAATTGTGAGCGGCGGCTTTATACGTGAAATCTTGTCCCCATCAAGTACAGGTTCTGGCTTTCGCCCACCTTGTGCTTCGTCACCATCTTCGAGCATGGTGCTAGTTTGCCAGGTGCGTCTAACTTTTGAGCCTTGCCCAGCTTGTGCTTCGTCACCATCTTCGGGCATTGTGCTAGTTTGCCAGGTGCGTCTAGCTGGTGGCTTTCGCCCAGTTTGTGCTTCATGTTCATCTCTGGGCAACTTCCACTTGCGTCTGACTGGTGTCTTCTGCCCAGTTTGTGCTTCGTCTTCGTCTTCCGGCTCGGGGCTAGTTTGCCGGTTGGGAATCCGTCCAACTGGCGAGTTGCGCATGTTTCTAACTAAGCGCCCTTGTACTTCGTCTGCATCTTCGGGCTTGGGGCTAGTTTGCCACTTGCGTGTGCGTCTAGCTGGTGGCCGTTGCCCAACTTGTGCTTCGTGTTCTTCTCCGGGCATTTCCCTTTCGCGCCTAACTTGTGACTTGCGTCCAGCATGCGGCTTTCCGTCTCCTTCTACGTCGCTCAAGAAATCGGCCCAATTTTCACCGTCTTTAACATCTTCCTCGAAAATAGAAAATTGGGGGGGGTCGTCGTTGTAGCCGTCATGGCGGGAACGGTGAAAGCGGAATGGAAGCGGCGAGGAAAGTCGCCACGGCGGCGCGTGCAGCAGAGCAGTGGTGCTTCTGGGAGAGAGAAGGAGTTGAGAGCGCCTGGCGAAGGCCATGATGCCTGCCTGTGAGTATGTGGGAGGCGCAGTCGCTGGAGTTGTCGGCGCTTCTGGACGTTGGAGAGTTGGTTCGTATAAAAAAGAGAGACGCAGTTGCGCGAGAAGCGCCGCCAGCTATGAGGTCAGGATGGCCCGAGCGCAACGTCCTTCCTTCACCACGGGCATGCACCATCCAACGCCGCCAACTACCTCTTTTTGATTCCACACCACTTTGGACAATCGCTTTCAGTAGTTCTTTTCAGAATTGCATGACTATCCATCTGATCTCGCTCGTTTCTCTGGTCTCGTGAGGATGAAGTCTCCCGCATCTCACTTGCGCACCTCGTGTGCATTCCACCGAACGCTCCTCATCCGCACTGCATGATTGTAATTGACATTTCATGCTGACATGAGGCATCTACAGAGTCTCGAGACTTGCCGGTCAACAGCAGGGCCTCTATTCGATGCAGACGGCGATCAACCAGGTACTACACCCGGGGACGGAAGAGATAGAACAAAGCCCCTTTGTTAGCCACTCTCGAGCTTCACACGGCCATATAAATGGTGCTCGGGCTAAATAAGAAGCCCCAGATCTCTCGCAGCCATTCTTTCTCATTCTTTTTCCATGGACCCTCTACCTCAAATCTGTACACTTCCAACAGAGCTTCTCGAGATTATCAGCGGCGGCCTCTCGCGCGCGGACCGAAGGAACTTTCGCATGACGTGCTTAGAGCTTCGGAGAAGAATCGCACCTGGCCCTTGGACGACAGAGGATCAAAAGGCCTGGGTTCGGGCCAGAGAAGAACACCAACCAGACGGGTTGCTCTGCCACAGCTGCCATCGATTTCACCGTTTCAGCCGCGAGATGGATAGCGAATTTCCCAAAAGCCACTACATTCACCAGCCTCATATGGAGTGCGGCAGGAAACAAGGCATGGTCCTGTTGGGAACCCGATGGTTGAAATTCTGCCACGTCCAACTCCTCATGAATCGACATAGATGGGGAAGGGAGCACGGAGTGCCGCTCGACGCCTTGAGTATGCCCTACGAATCGCCTCCACCACCTGGTCTGAGCCGCCCGGGTCAATTCAGGATGAAGCAGATGTGGAAGGCAAAAGTCGTCCAAGGTCAGCTCTATCTCAAGGGCAAGTACACGATATCTGGCGACTTTTCCGACATTGTCGCCACGCTGGAAAGCAGGAAACCCATCAGGATCTGCAAGCATCGCACGACCGAGTTCGGAATAGTCAAGCATTTGTGCCGGCGCATCAGTGAGCAAATCGCCAGTCCGAGCATTTGGCCAGAGAAGCACGAAAGTCGCTGTTTTGGCCTCGACTATTGCGACTTTTGCTACACCGACTATCATATGACGCTAGGATACCTACCAGACGGGCTTCATTGTGTCAGCTTTGAGACGTGGCATCGGGTGGGCAGCTGCCACTCTCCTGAAGACCGCAACTGGCAGGCGCTTACTCTGGACGATCCTATCAAGATGATTTCGGTCAATGCTAGCAGCATCATAAGACGCCACGAAAAGGGCAAAATGCGCTGGATGTTCGAAATGGCCAACTACATTGAGCAGGGACAGCAGCATGTGTGATCTTTTCTGTCAACTTCTCTGTAATCAGCAGCGAAAGTCATTTATGCATTTTCACCCAACCAAGACTGCTCTATTCTTAATTCGTGAATTCTCTCTGCCGCGCGGAACTTCTGACCCCGTGATCGAGCATGGGCAAAGTTTTAGACAGCTGCGTCTTTAATGTGACGAAGCCTCTACTACAAAATCGACGTAATCTGCTCTTCTTCGTCCTCCTCTACCTCCTGAATCCTTGACGGTGGTGCCCCCGCAGGAGTGTCCTCCTGCTCGCCCTCCTCCTTGCGCATCAGCATCTGCACAATGCGATCACAGCCCTCGCGGACCTCGTCATCCTCGACCTGCAAGTGACACTCGCGGATGATGGGGTACACCTTGACCTTGCGCATCTCCTCGCGGGCCGTCTTGGTCGTTGTCAGCAGGAGCAATGTGTCTAGGTGGATGCGCATGATGTCGGGCTGGGAGTCGCGCGTCTTGTCCGGCGGCAGCAATTGCACCTCGTCGAGCATGCCGTCCATGTCTTCGTCGCTATATTCTTCGCTACCCATGAGCGGCAGCAGAATGTATGGCAGCAGGTTAACCTTGTCTGTGTCCATGAGCGCCGGGTGCGCCTCGACGTCGAAGCATGTGTTTTTGATGGTCGACGCCACGCCGCGCCGCCGGATCGCTGACTTGTGCTCGGTGAAGACGATCAGCTTGGTGATGGGGATGATGGATGCATCGTATGGCTGCGGCGTGGTGAGGTATTTGCGGCCTTCGGGGTGCTGTCGACGTTGTTAGACTTGGCTTTTTGTCTCGGATCGCGGTGGAGCTTGTACCTTTGCAATGTCGGCGAAAAGGTAGGAGAGGTAGTCATAGTCGGCGTGCTTGTTGTAGCGGCCCTCGGCACCCTTGACGAAGCAATCCATGAGTTGATCCATGGCCACCTTGGACGTGGAGAGCTCCTTGGGGACGGCTCGCTCCAACGTCAATATCCGCGTTATCGAGTCTGACTTTCCAAGGTTGGCCAGAAGCATGGCAAGCTCATTCGCATGAGGCTCTTTCGAGCTCTAAAGCGTGCGTCAGAAGTTGTGTCGGAGTGCAAAGATGGCGGTGAACCGACATACGGTTATGCGCAGCAGCAATGCCTCGAGGAAGGCATCGTCTTTTGCCAAGTTCTCGCGAATCTCTTCGTCATCGGTCAGGTTGATGAGCATGAGAATTGCATTTTTGGCTATGGCCTGTCGCGTTTGTCTCAGCATGCGCGACCAACTCTTCTCCCGGCGACTTCAATACCGTGTAGTCTTTTATGAGCAGTTTTAGGTCTTTTATAGGCTCCAGTTGATTCTGCTTGAAGAGAGATGGCTGGGCAGTCGTGTATCCAACCAGATTTTCCGCGGCTGGTGTTCGATCGTGTCAGGACGGAGCTGTAGAGGAGCCGGCGCATTGCGTTGGGAGGTGGGAATACCAATCTGACGAATCTGCGAGTTGCCGTGATGGAGGAATTCCACGAGCTGGGAATGATTAGCTTTTGGCTTGGCAATTGTATGAGAGCGAGGCCCACTTCTTCGAGTTCTGTGGGCATAATGTCCGGGGTGATGAGAGGTTGTGGTGTGTAGGTTCCGCGTGCGTCATGGGCCAACTTTTTCGTGTGCGTGGGCCTATCGATAAGCCCTTCCTTGCTTTGGCCGTCGTCGTAGCCGGGACGAAACTATCCCAGGTCACAATCCCCAACTCCCATCCAACTCCAATCACTGCTGAACGCCTCGCATCACGGTTCGGCCAATTGAGACTGTCACTCTAGAAATTGTGTCGTATTTGGTGTGTTTTCTCATCTGATCCCCTTCATCCGGACTCCGAACTGTTTGGCCACTTTCTCATTCGCAGCCTTGAATATCGCTCTACGATTCACAGGCGGGTGCCTGTTGACAGCTAGCGATGAAGTTGCTATGAGAGTTTACTCGTTGGATTTGATAGAGGCCGACCTCCAGACCTGTCATCGCAAAAATGGCTTGCCTTGGGGACACGGACGCTGCTCATGACCATGTCGATCCCGCAGCCGGATTGACATACTCGAGGGATTTGACGATAAATCAGTCTAAAATTGGACCTGCTATCAGAGCTGTGGCCTCGTCAGCATCTGCGCGACTAGTCAACCACCAAGCCGGCCAAGAGCCTGAACAAGTGCGATGCCGGCACCCATGAGCCTGGACAGCATCACGCGGTGAACGAGGCCGTCTGGTCCCCACATGCCATGGTAACCAATAGCGCAAGTTGACTCTTCTCCCGGCTGAATCACATCTTCTTCTGGCGAGTCCCGCGTGCGAATTGTGCATGGGCAAATCCGGCGCTTAGGGACAATGACAGCAGCCAACCAGCATCCATCACTGAAAACTGGTCATTGGTCCATCTTGCATTCAACTGCAGGAACACGACCTTCACAGGCGCCATCGCTTGGAGGCCGCCGAGCGGTCTCCCTCCATAAAGCTAAGTATGCTATCTCGCCTCTTTCGTCAACTGCTAGTCCGCGTTTTTGATATTGCAATTGCAAATTCTACTTCTACCGTCAATCATCGCAAGCTGGATCTTGTGAGACCACTTCATTCATCAATACTCATTGTAATCACTTGACTCTCCTTTCTTTCTCCGTTCTCATTACGTTCATCATGTCATTCCAGCTGTTTCCTGCTCCGCCAAGGAAACCGAGAAAACAGCCTGCGACTTTTGTCACGCAAAGTCCGGCCAGCCCAGAGCCTGCCGTCGAATTGGCAGAGCGTGCAAAGGCGCCTGGTGAACTGCATGAGCTCATCATCAAAATCGATCCTGAGCCAACGGCTCAAATACAACTGCCCGGGCAAGCTCACACTACAGATACCAAAACGTACCAAGCTGTAGCTGCGACTGATGGCAGTCGACAAAGACCCAGGGTCGAGACATCTTGCGCCTCGAGCGCTGACAGAACATCTCCAAGTTCTGCTGCTGGTCGCCAACGGTCGCAATCAAATGCGACACAATCCTCGCGCACCTTCTCCCCCAAGAGCGCCTCTTCTCTATCCTCCAAGGTGGACCCTAAGACAACTGGCTCACCGGCTCTCTCAGAAAGTGCTACACTTATTGGGACCATCAACAACAGCAGTCCTCCGGTCATGAGATCGATCTTTCCTCGGTACAATCCCAATCTTCGTCTATCCCAGCAAGCATATAAACCGACACAGGCTTCGCCGACCCACATTCCCAAGGAGAAGATTAGCAAGTCTCCATACTCTCCGGAGTTTTATATTCCCCACGGTAAATGGACTCGCAGCGAGTCCCCGGAAGCACCTTATTACACCCCCCTCTTCGAACTGGTCCATTTGTGGAATGTTGCAAACAACAAACTGGATTCAGAGGCAAAGAGGACCTTTAGCCTTCAACTTCACCGTGGCGGCTCGAGAGATCAAAATCCGGAACAGGGACTGGGCCCACAAGACCTGGTGTTTGGCACTTCCCCTGTCAAACCCTTGTACATGCTCCAGCAATCACCCACCTCTACTGAAGAGCCGCAACCTCGTCTGAAGCATGAGGTACTCATTAGTCGACATCATCCCACAAAGGCCGAAAAACCGGCTCTTCCCATCGCTCATTTGGATTTGAATACGCCTCCACCTCACCGGACGACTCCAGACGTCGACATCCAAGACACGTCGGCCGTGCATGTTGCAAAAATTCACTCGAAGCTTGCAGCTCTATCTGCGCTGGAAGCGGCCGCAAACAGTCCCGAAGCATCAAGGATCGCACTAGTTGACCCCACCGCATCGTCCCCGGCAGCTGCACAACTGGCTGCCACTGCAGTCGCGGAATCCGAGTCGAAATATGGCTGCCAGCTCTTCTTCTGTCCCATCTCGGAAAAGCTGATGGAGCCGTACGAGACGAACAAATCAGCGACCTACGAGCTCAGACATCCTCAGATCGGCGCTCTGCCCGTGGTTGTCCAAGGAGATGTCAAGAAAGCGCTGTCGAACCTGTGGGGAGATGAGGCAGCAGAGGAGGGCAGCAGATCCGGCAGCCCTAACCACTATCGCCCGCTCCCGCCCATCCACACAACCATCAGCCTTCTCAACCCATTCGCAACGCCTCGTAGCAGCTCGGACGAGGCTTCCCCCGACATCCCCTCTCCGTCGCAAAAATCCCGGGCCAACAGCCAGTCTCACCGACCCCTCTCCCCCGCTCCGGATGAGGTATTCGTCCGGCTGGACCTCACAACTCACGCCCTGACAATCGATGCCGCGGCGCTGACGGCAGTCGCCTCGAGCAAGGGCGGCGACGCGCACAAGTACGTCATCGACACTGCCGTCTCGGCCGTGCTGGCCGTGGCCGTGGCCGAGAGCAGACGGGAAGGCCACTTCGCAACGCTTTCGCGCACAAACAGCGAGTCGAGCAGCACGAAAGAATCACGAGGCATCGGCGGTGGACAGCTGCCTTGGGTTGACGCAGAAGGCAACTTCGTCTTTGAAGGTCCGCCTACGACGGCTGCTGATAAGGATAGGAGTAAAGTCAAGGTCAAATGGGGCTTTGGGGAGAGGAGCAAGGCGACGGCAAAGGAGACTCGGAAGCAGAGCGGCGACTTGGAGGCTGGAACTGCCGGGCAGGAGGGGGCCAAGAAGAGGGATCAGTTGCCTTTTGTGGCTGAGCTGGTTCTGTGGGTTGTCGAGTCGGCGTTCAAGGTTGTCGTCTTCGTGCTCGGATTGCTGCTCAGGGCTGTTGCGAAGATTGTCGTCGGTGCTTGCCGGTGTGTCGCCAAGGCGTAGTAGATACTTTCTCTTGTGGTTTACGATTATACGTGCGTAGATATGATTTGAATACGTTCACCTACTGCCAATCTTTCCGAGACTGAGACAAGCCATGTCAACATCGAAGTCCTCGTGGCATGGTCTCCAAGCGCGAAGCTGCTCTCTCTCAAACCCCCTTTTCGGGCTCCAGAATCGCACCCACAAAGGCATCAAGACCCGCTCTACCAGGCCCCTCTTCAAACAACCACAACCACGGCTCAATCAGCTCCGCCTCCATGATAACAAACCGGCCATCCAGACCCAACACGCCATCAATACGAGCGTAGAGCAACTCAGTCCGTCCCTCAACGGGACCGCCGCTCTTCAAGCCCTTCTCATGCCCCACGAGCCAGCGCCACAGCTCCTCGGCGACAGCCCTGCCGGCCGCAGGCACGCGCGGGTCCGCGGCGGCCATGACCTCAGACCTGCCGCCGTACGCCGAGTTGACCCTCCACTCGCCTCCCACCGGCCGCTTGCGCGCCACCTGCACCACCTTGCCCGCGATCACGACGAAGCTCCACTCGCCCCAGCGCTCGTCTGCCTCGCCCGCCGCCGCCGTCGGCTGGATCGCTGGCAGGAACTCTTGCACCATGACCTTTGCGCGCGTCCCGCTCTCTTTCCCCGCCTCGTTCGCGACTACAGCCACTTTGGTCCCCGCTGCTGCTCCGATCGTCTGCAGCGCTGCGCCGTCGGCTGAGCTGAGCGCGCGCGGCGCCGCTAGTAGATGCGTGCCTACGCCGCTGGCGGCGATGGAGGGCTTGAGGACCAGTTTGGTGGCGTGGGGGTGCTGCTCGGCAATGTGCTGGGCCAGCTCTTCAATCCCCGTGCCCGGCTCGACAAACGTGGTGCGCGGGACGGCGAAGCCGGCGACCGCTAGCGCCTCCAGGTACGTCTTGTTTGCGTTCCAGGCGACAAGGGCAGGCGGGTTGTGGATCCGCAGCGAGGGGTTGAGGCGCTGGGCAGCGGGCAGCAGCGCTGTGAGCAGACGCATGAAGGGCTGCAGGTAGGCGTGGTAAGAGTCGACACCGAGGAAGATGATGTGAGTTTGCGCGGCTAGGTAGGCGGGTGTGACGGTGGGAGAGAGCAGAGAGGTGATGGTTACTGTGGTGTTGCTGCCGCTCTCCCGCAGGTGGGTGATGGGCGTCTTTAGGTAGGACTCCATTTTTGCGGTCCAATGTTCAATGATGGTAGGAGTGGCCGTTTCCACTGAGGCGGTTGGCGGTCCGGCAATGATGAAGAGGACCTTGGAGGTTGTCGTTGACGGAGGAAGAGAACCCATTTTGATGGCAGTCTTGATGATTTGCTGTTCGAGTTCGGAGATGTCCAAATACTCGAGCTGAAGAAAGATGACCAAAAGCCCAGAAACCCCGCTCTTGAATATTCGTCAGACGGAAGAACTCAGTCGCCTGAAAGGAGTGGAAGTGATGCCTCCAAAGGTATAGTACCCGTTTCCTCCAAAGGAAGCCTAGCCGATGTGTGGTCAACGAAGGTTATCTTTCAAAATAAGCCGAAAGATCAAAGGTCAACTCAAGACTCTGAACAGCATAGCAAAAGAATATTGATGTTGATGATGGCGGCTTCGAGATGATCAGATATGATATTTGAACTCACCGGCCAGACATGAGGTTCTCCGACTCGGTGGAGCACAAGATAGGAGATGTCCGGCATTGGGCCAAGACTGCCCAGATAACGACCAAGCTGCTTGTGTGCACCTTAATGTCTCGGTTGAATTGATGCTCGTGTTGCCTGGACCTGCTTGGAATTAGATGGCTTTGAGGAGGGGAGTTGATGGCGAGGAGCATTCTTTTCCTCGCTGTGCCTCATGACGACTATGAAGACTCGAATCTTGGTAGAGGTGTTTGGGGCCGCGTCTTGCGCTCGGACGCTCGCTGCATCATGTCGGGACGGATCAAAGGGCAAAGTCAAGCTCACGAGATCGAGGTCAGCTGTCAAGGTACTTGCCGATAGCTACCTTAGAATTCACATTGCCTGCTAGTTTGACGGCTCGGCGCGGCGCGACTGTTGAGCGTTTCACGCGAAAGGCGTCGGGTTATTTTTGGCTGTGTTGGGGAATGTGGACGGGAGACAAGTAGATGGACATGGTGTGGCTGAGGAAGTCGAACTGAGCAGCGCAGTCGTCGGCGAGCGCGGACTATAGCTTCTCTTTGTTCTGCCGAAGCCATTGCTGCGAGGGTGGACAGAATCAATGGAGATGGTGTTCGTTGTCGGGTGTCGCGACTGCAGGCTGAGGAAGGGCTCACGGGCTGCATTAGTCGTGGCCGTTCTTTCCCTCCTGCCCGGGCGTCCAGCGGCAACGAGTTTACGCCCAACAGTCACCAACAAACCTAAATCCCCCAGAAGACGCACCACGTACAGTCTACATGTACCTTAGTTTCTATGGCTGTCAATCTACATGGGTTACCCATTTGGTGCTGCGAAGCAAGCCAAAATGGTTGCGAGTAAGAGATTCAAGATGAAACAAACGTATAGATATTGCAATGCGACCAGGAACTTCCCACCAAGACAGCAGTACAACTGCTGTTCCTCCTCTTGGTGTAGTTGGTTTATCACGTTCGACTGTAATGGAATTCAATGCCATCGAAAGGTCCCTAGTTCGATTCTGGGAGGGGAGAAACCGCTTCTTTTGCAGTCCACAAGGCTGTTATCTTTTTGGGCATCCTTGGGGATGAGGCGCGGTAGACGGATGGATATTAGAGTGCATTCCGGGCCGGCAGAACCTTTTGCACTTTGAAAAGTCGGCCGGCCGGTCATATGGCACGAGGTAAGCGGTTGCCAACACATCAAGCATGGAATTGAAGATCAAGAACGAGAGTTGCATTCTTGCGCGTGGGACGGCAAGTATCTCGACGTCACTGTACAGCCTCTGACCTTTGACATGACAAGAGGTGGCTGGTGCAGAGATGGACTATATACATGTAGTCTCTGTGGATGCCCGAACGACGGGAAGCACGCCGCTGAGGTGAGTTCAGCTGACCTGACAGGGCGCTACAGCTGGGATGAGGTGGGCGGGAGAGAGACCCAAATGTCACTCCCAGTTTCACGGTGCATCAACTAAAGAATTTTCTCCAAGCAAAAGACTGTTGAGAACCCGTTGCCCAAACCACCGACAAAGGACGTCGCATTCCTGATTGCTATATGCCCGACCCCATGCTGCTGCACGCCATTGCTGTCATAGTCCTGCCACAGGGTCTGCGTCTGCGTCTGCGTCTGCGTCTGCATCTGCATCTGCAGCTCGCCTGCTCACCGCCCTGCTCTCCAACTGGCTAGCACTTGGGTACGCACGCATCCATGGCCCATCACGGCCGTCGACTCTCTACCGGTGGCCTGTTTGGCGTCGCCTCTCTCTTTGGTCGCAAGGAGCATCCGCATCCTCCAAGCTACTACGACGACATCGACCACCGACATCACCGCCGCCGAAAGTCCAAGCGTGGGCGCCACTCTCACGACCACAAAAGACGCCGCCGCGACCAGAGTCCAATTGTCGATGCCCCGGACCTCGACCAACTGCGTCGAGCGAGAGCCGAATACTACGGTGCAACGCCTTCGGAACGGAGAAGAGAGCAGCCAGTCCGCCCTGCCGCCGCCGCCGAAATGCCAGACAAAAAAGGCCGATTAACCCGCCAGTACGCCTACACCCGGAGACGCCGCGACGACGACAAACGGCCCAGCAAGAAAGAGCGTGAGGAAAAGGACAGCGCCGTCTACGTCTACAGCACTCCGGCCAGCGGCAACCAGGAGTCCAGCCGTAGTTCTCTGCGCAACAAACGACACAATGTCGACGACGGCTCGGACCAGGTCGATATTGTCGAGGTGGAGCGGGAGCCTTCCCCACCTCCACGGGCCGACCCTCCCAGACGGTATGGTCCATCCTTTCTTCGCCATGAATTTAAGTAGCTGACTTATTACCGAGGACCGTTTCCACTCGCAACCCGCAACGTCCTGTCATGGCCAAAGGTACAGTCCGCAGAAGTAGCACCACCAAAATTCCAACCATCGCCCCTGAAGCCGCATCCTCAGAGTCGCCCGCCAACCAACGGAGAAATAGCGGTCTATTTGGCCTCTTTCGACACGTCCCGCCAGCGCCCCAAAGTCCAGAAAAGAAGCACGACTGTGTCATTTGTATGGACGAGGTCAGAACGTCACGATGTCCCAAGCTCACCTGCGGCCATCGCATGTGCCACTCATGTTTGAGGAGGCAATTCGAGCTATCGGTCAAGGATCCACAACACATGCCGCCCCGGTGCTGCACATCAGACCACATTTCGCTCAAATATGTTGATCGATTGTTCGACACCAAGTTCAAGATTTTGTGGAATAAGAAGTACCAAGAGTTTACAACCAAGAATCGCCTCTACTGCCCCTCGCGTGGATGTGGCGAATGGATCAAACCATCCCATATTCGAATGGATTCTGTTGCTGGCCGCAAGTACGCCAAGTGCCCGCGTTGTCGCACCAAAGTCTGTGTGCTCTGCAATGGCAAGTGGCACACACGGCGCCAGTGTCCCCGAGACGAAGAAACGCAACGCTTCACAGAACTAGCCAAGGAAGCGGGATGGCAGCGTTGCTACAACTGCAAAGCCATGGTGGAATTGAAAGAAGGCTGTAACCACATGACCTGCCGCTGTACTGCGCAATTCTGCATGCTCTGTGGGGCCAAGTGGAAGACGTGCGAATGCCCCTGGTTCAACTATACAAGCCTAGACGACGACGACCGTCTCAACGATATGCGAATACCAGAACCTTATGTCGTAATCGAGCACGACGAGCCTGGCCGCGGACGAGACCGCATTGGACGAGCAGCAACAGGGGAAAGGCTCTCTCCTGAAGATTACCAAGTCCCTGCACCACGGCGACACCATCCCGTTTACGACGCGGAGCGCTCTCCTGTCCGACGTCTTCGCAGCACGCGAGAGCGCGAGCGCGAGCGCGCCGACGAGATGCTGGCGCGCCGCCTCCAGACGCAAATCATCCTCGACGCCGCCGACGACATCATCGCTCCGCGACGTGCCCACGGCGGCCGCGCAGCCCCGGCTGCTCCTCGCGCTCCTCCCACTGAAGTCTCGGTCGAAGTCATCAACGTTGGCAACGCCGCAGACCACCACATGAACGACTTTGGCGCCCCTGTCCAGCCGGCGCGCCGGGAGCCCGTGACGCTGCGACGCACGATGACGACGCGGACACGCCGCGCGACGGACTCGGAGACGGAGGCCGCAGCGTCGCGTCGCATAGGGTACGCGCGCGGCATGGCTGGCGTGACGGGGACCGGAGGCGAGCGACGCAGCAGCGTCATGGCTGGCCTCGTCGACGACGGCGCCGGCACCGCCAGGAGAAACGGCCTCGGGCGCATTGGCATGTGGTTGGCGTACGTGGAGAACGACCCGGCTGAAGTGGAAGGGAGGTACGCGAGGGCGAGTGGGGTGGCGTACTGAGGACCAGGCCGCGAGAACGGACGTGTCCACACCCCTCTCCTTTCCATGTTGGTGACGGTAGTGGTTGGACCGTTGTTGATTCAGCCCCCGAGTTCCCACGCATAGCAATGCGGCGTGGCATAGAGAGCAACGTGTCCACGCACAAGAGGCATCATCCACGCTTCCTTCTGCGTGGCATGCCCCGCATGCAGGAGACAGCATTCCAGAACCGACGACGGTCTCTCTTTGCACCAAAAAAACATGCATCAGCAACGCACCTTGCCTTGTCCTTTCCACATCTTGCCCCTCTATCCGCTTCCCTATTCGCGTTGCCACCTCCCAACTCTACTCCATTTCCTCTGTATCTATTGCACGCAGCTACTTTACGTCACGAAGTCACGACACACCAGACATACAGACTCAAAGACATGATGAAGGTTATGAGACGATACGATACGACCAGCACGCTAGCTACCTTAGCTTGCCTGCGAACCAGCTTAGCCATATCGCATGTTACGTTCTTGTTGCACCCGACGTCTTTTCCTTTGCTCATCTTCCACCTCATCTCCGTTTTCTTTCCATTTTCGTTTTCCGTTCCCGTCTGCTTCTTTTCGTTCCACGGCAATACCGGGCGGCTTTGGTGATACCCTCCTGCTTTGGCCTCTTTTTCTTCCCTTTCATCTTTTTCGGGTTTGAAAAACTTTCGTCGGGTTGACGTCGCTTGTGGGTTTCTTGGATTGAGAAATTTGATTTTGTTTGTGGAAGGGATGTTAGTTGGACGACGTACGTACGTACGTACGTGTGTGGGTGGTGATGCGTTCTGAGTGGAATGAGGATGTGTGTTGGACGAGGGATGATCTGGCGCTTGTGTGTAGGTAGGTATGTATGTATCTACATGTGAATATACATTGACATGCGTCTAGATTGATGGTGCGCTGAAGCATTGAGCGTGAAATAATGCTTTGGTTGAGTTTACTCCTTTCCTTCTTCCTCACACCTCCCTCTAAATCCCTACCGACTGGGTATCATGCTACAAATACATACACTGCTAGACATTTACTCCTTCCGTCCACAGAGAACCATCCACAAACTAACCATTCAACCGACCAACCGCCCATCGACTACGACCCCCCACCGCCACCACCACCACCACCACCGCCAAATCGCCCCGAAAGCCTTCTGCGGATCGACTCTCTGCGCTCCACACCACCACCAGCACTACTCTCCATACTAGTGCCGAGCCCGGAATCGCGCTCGAAGAAGCGGCCGGCCGGATCGATAAAGACGTCGTTATCCTTGTCTTCATCTTCGTCGTCGGCCTCCTGGGCCGTCTGCGCAAGGGGAGGGATGTCGGAGAGGCGGCGAGGGGTAGAGGAGGAAGGGCCGGCGGCGGCGGCAGTAGCCGTGGTGCTGCCTTCGGCGCCGTCGTCCTCGCTTTTGACGCGCGGCGATGTGTAGCGTAGTGTGGGTTGGCGTCCGTAGGAGGGGAAGGTGCGCGGCGTGTCGGAGAGGTCGGGGGCGTCGGTGGTAGCGGTGGCGGTTTCGTCGTCGTCGTCTTCTTCTTTCTTGACGCCGGTCGTGTCGCCTTGGGCGTCTTCTGCTTCTTCTTCTTCTTCCTTTTTGACCTCGGGGCTTTGCTCTGTGGCGGACGAAGGCGAAAAGTAGTGGGATAGAGCAAAGTAGGCGATGAGCATGAAAATCATCTCAAAGGCCCAGAAGATGAGGGAGAAGACGACGACCGAGATGATGCGGTAGTTGTACATGATGTATCTGTCGCACCACGTCGTTGTTAGCAGGGAATACACACTTCTTCGACGGTCTCCAGACGTACCTCAAGCCCTGTAACCGCGCCTCGAACACCACCGTGCACCCATACACCTGCACCCTCTCCACAGCCTGCACCTCGACCCTCACCACCTCGGGCAGATTGCGCCATCCGCGCTCAAACCGCACCGCCTCCATCATTGGCACCTCGAGCGTCTCGGCCTCGCGCCGCCACCCGACAAGGTACATTGGCAGCTCCAGCGCCTTGATGACATGCTCCACCGGCGGGCTATAGTAGGTCAAGATAGCGGGGCGGCGCTCGCGCGCGAGCACATCGCGGCCCTCGACGGCAGGCGCGCTCCTGGCACTGGGCACCATGCTCCAGCCGGGATTTGTCCTGGCACCCGGACCTCCTCTACCGAGCCCCGCGCTTTGCGCCTGTTGTTGTTGCTGTTGTTGTGCCCTGCTGCCGTCGTCCAGCGGCGGACGGACCGGCCCAAACAGCTCCACCTCGACCATGAAGTTGCCCGCCTCGCGGTTGCGCCGCGTACGCGGCATGCGCAGCTCGACGCGCACATCGTACGCCTGCTGGCTGACGAGGCGATGGGAGCCGTCGCCGCTGGGACCCGCTCGCAAATGCGCCGTGCCAAAGGGGTGGTACGTCAGCTGGCCCGGATAGTAGTTGTACGTCTCATCGTGCTGGCTTGGATGCGCGGGGCCGCCGGGCGCGGGGTTGAATTGCAGATGTACGGGGATGCTGAAGCCGCGCGTTGGGATGTAGGCGTAGTAGAAGAGGCCGTAGGCGAGGAGCGCGGTGACGAGGAGGAAGGTCGATGTGATGAGCGTGAGGGTTGTGGTGAGGTAGGCGCGGCGTGCGGGCGGCGAGAGGGCGAGGTGGAAGGGTTGGAGCAGTTTTTCCTGTAGAGTTTTGTGTTAGACGTGAGGTCAAACGAGGACCCTGCCCTGAGGTGGTTGGATGTGGGTCAAAATTTGGTGGAAACGATGTGAAGTGAGAGGTGCCTTACTTTGGCAATGGTGAGGGCGCCCTTTTGGTATTCGTATTCGTCCTCATCTTCGGACGAGCCTGAGGATGTCATGGTGGACGGTGGTGTTGAGGTGAAGTTGTTTCACATGTTGGAGGGTTGACAGGAGCTCAGGGCTGCAGAGCGGGCAGGGTTCCGCTGCTGAGGTCTGTGACGTCGCCCGGCAGCCGCATTAACACCTTGACCACTGCTAACATCACCAGCCGATCATCTTCGTTCAACAGAAGAATGGAAGCTCTCAATGCCACGACGAGAGAAGTCGAAAAGAGGTATCGTCAATCCCAAATCCGCCAACCAATCCCATCCCATTCCAAAATTCCATCCCTCCAGCGCCAAACCCCCAACAAAGCAGAGATCGTGAGAGACAAGTCATGTCCAATATCAAAGACCACCACCCAAATACAAGAAGCGCAAAACGAGAACGCTCACGCTGACAAGGAAAATGCCCAGAGACATGGAGCAGTCGTTACAGACGGAGACAATCAAAGCTCCTCTTCGACGCCCTCCATGTCCTCGCCCAGTTCCTGCGCCTCGCACTCTTTGTCCACCTCATCAGAGATAAAGTTCTCGTAGTCTTCGAGGCTTTTTTGAACGTGCACCTTGAATTTGATGACGTCGTTGAGCATGCGCTCAATCTCTGTGTGCAACTGCTCGCGAATCTCGGCCGCGCGCAGGGTCAACTGCTCGTACCTGATACTGTGTTAGCATATATCCCCTAACACCAAATGGCAATCACTCACTCAATGTTGGTGTTCATCTCTCGCTGCTCCAAGATCTGCAGGCTCGTCGTCAACGAGTCCCTCAGCTTGGCCAGGTCCTTTTCGAAACGCTCAATCTCGGCGTCACGGCGCATCTTTTCAGCCGCGGTGAGTTCGCGTGTCTTTTCGAATTCTTCTTCGGCGGTGCGGACCCGGTGCTCGAGTGCGTCGACTTCGGCCATCTTGTCATCAATGGCTTCCTTGACCTTGTCCAGCATCTCATTGTTCTCAAAGTCGGCTTCTTGAGCCGCATTGATGCGTTCACGGATGTCGTTACGAAGAGAGAGGACTTTGCTCTTGAGGTCTCGTCGAGGATCGATGTTGAGGATGTCAGGGTATTGATAGCCATTTCCGCTCTCGGTGAGAAGGCGATCCGCTGAGCTCTGCGAACTGCCAAGCTGCGAGCCGCTGAAATTGTTGGAGGTCTCGTTGAGGGTGAGGGCGAGCTCAAAGTTTTGCCCCTTGGCCTGCGTTGCTGTTGCGGGCATGATGCCAATTGAATAGCCGAGCGTGTTGTATTTTTCCACAGTCCGCTCAAGGTCGTCAAGCTTCCTGGTGGCCTCAAATTCCTTGTCGGCAATCCTCCTCTTAGTCTCGTCTAGGCGCTCGCTGGCAGACCTGACGCCTCCTTGGAGACGTTCACGCTCGGTATTCATGCGGTCAATATCTTGGATGGTGATGCCTTGTCTGTCGACCATCTCCTGGAGACTGCCCTTTTCTTGCTCCACTTGCTCAAGCTCCGCCTCAATCTTCTTGATTTCCTCGTCCAAAACCTGTACGCGGTTCTGACACTTGTCAACCTTGGCCTCCATCTTCTTGTTGTAGTCCTCAAACTTGATGCGGTCCTCCTCGAGAATCTTGATTTGCTCGTCGAGCCTGGCAATTCGGGGTCCATTCTTTCCGAGTTCATCGATCTGGTCTTGAAGCGCCTTGTGCTCGGCCTCCATCATTTCAACTTGCTTCAGGTGCTCTGCATTGGCATCGTCAAACTTGGAGGCCATGGTCTGGACGTGCTTTTGAATAATTCGGTCAGCTTCGTCTTCAGCGTCGTCCTCAACTTGCAACCAGTCGCGGTAGGCGTCCGTGAGGAATTGGAAAATTATCTTGTCGCCCGTAACGTCGAAGCCGGCTTCCATGCAAGCCATGTCGTACTCGCCAGCACCATAGCGCTCCATCATCCGAGCCAGTTGCATCATCCAGTGCAACAAGCCAAGAAACGTTGGCCAGTTGTTTCCACCCACTGCCGCAATTTGCGACTTCATGATGCTTTTCTCAAAGGGGTATCTCATTTGCTTGAGCAGTGGCGGGACCTCTTGGTCAATATTCTTTTGAAAGCGATAGCTGGGATCGATGCGGTGATAGAGCCATTGGAACATGCAGTTGAAGTCTTTTTGAGTCGGCGAAGTCATGCACTTTTGCGAGAGCGAGTGCTTCATTTCCATTTCAAAATTGTACTGCGTGAGGTACTCCATGAGCTCCTGCGCCATTTGTGCACGGGTGGACGCGTCCTTGAGCCTGCGTGGGTCCTGAGGCAGCGTCGCAGAGGGCGGCGCAGTGGTGAAGAAGCTCTGGTGGCCTCCCATCTGTCCGGGCATGCCCGACGAAGGTCGAGCGCTCCACACGCTGCTTCTTCTTTGCGATCCTTGGTCCATTGCGCCCATGCTGGGAGCTGGGGTCGCGCTGGGCGCATAGCTTTTACGGCCACTTGCGCTGCCAAACGCGTTTGCGTTGGAGTTGCGGTGGACACTGGAGAAGCCCATATCTGCAAGATTGTTGCCGGAAGACGAGCGATGAAATGTCGGTTGAGGGGGACGACTAGGCGCCAAGGACATGCGGCCGCCTGAGGAGAGGTTGCGGCCGTGGGTCTGCGCGAGGTTCGAGTTGGAGCTGGAGTGCTTCATTGCGGAGCTGGGCATGGGAATGGCGGATAGGTTGTTATTGAGCCCGCCGAGAGTCTGCATGTTGTCGCGATCAGTATGACGAGTTTGATTGCTGCGCTGCGGCTGGTTGGCGCTGCTCATGGCGGTTTTTGACGGTACCTCTCGCGGCCTGCGAACGGAGAAAAGGCCAGGTTCTTGCGACATGGTCGCAAAGGTTGGTGTGGTTGGTATGGGATGGTGAGGCGGACGCGGGACGAGGCGGGGCGGGTGGTGATGGTGTTGAGTTTGATGGGGCCGGTTGATGGAGAAATGGCTGTTTGTTTTGATTATGGCCCAGATAGGAAAGCTGTTGCCCACCGACACCGCACGTGCTTGGGCGCCGAATCCCTGTCACCTCACCGCCGGAGCGGCAGAACCTTGCGGAGAAAATCCAATCGCGGGCCGGGACCGAGACCCTTTGCCGTGTCCGTTCGGCCTCGCCCGTCGATCTGAACATCAACCGCAACTCAGCCGCGCTGCTTTTGCCTTGCCTTTGTCGCACTCTTCCCATCCTCACACTCGACAGATAACCGCAACCATGCCTTCTGGACAAGGATGTCAGCCTTTTTACTACTCCAGCCTTGTTGACAGACACTGATCCGCTTCATCTAGCCGGCACCAACCCCATCCACAACAAGAAGCCTAAGAAGAAGGCTGCCGCCGAGGAGGACGAGTCCGACATTGCCTACAAGCAAAAGCAGATCGCTGGTGTGTTTTATTTCAACGTCACGAATTAGGCGAAAAAAAAAAAAAAAAGCACACTGACAGCTTTTCTGCAGACAAGAAGGCCCGCGAGGAAATGGCAGCCAAGGCAAAAGGCAAGGGCCCTCTCAACGCCGGCCAACAGGGCATCAAGAAGTCGGGCAAGAAATAGACGTCGAGTGAGCGCCACACGAGAACCACAACTGATCCGGCTTCAACAAAGACGGCAGCAAGGAGGGTTCACTTGCACGATGCATGAGGCAGGAAGAGGCGTCTCAAGTAGCGAAAGGTCTTTTCCATCGACCTGCTATTGGACCAAATGATATCCCACGAAATCAAATGCAGACATTCTTCTCCAAACACCTGTCGTGAGACAAAGGGTCTCGGACCGGCTCGCTGGTATCATGCATGCACCCCGGTTTCGACTTCTTGCATTCGATTTCGCACAAGGTAGAGTACCAGCTATCCTACACATGTCCTTCGCTGTAAAGATGAGTATGCCCCGCATTATCCATGAACCTGGTAAGAGCAGCAAATGTAGAGACCAAGCAAAATAAACTAGGAATGACGCCCGCCAAGTGGAATTGCAGCCCAGGCAACGCGAAAGGGGGTATGGAAAGAAAAGGACAAACCAAGAAGCAGATACGCAATCAGCACGCTTCTCCGGGAATTGCGCAATGGGGTTCCCATAGATCACACCTCGTCACCAGTTTTTTGAGACGGCAGATCAGTGCGTTGTGACGCGCCTGACCCACAAGGCCGTCATGCCGCCGTCGTTGCCCTCTTCCCTTTCCTGCCTCTTCCTTATGCGGTGCAGCTTCATACCAATGTCGTGCTCTTCGCGCACCACGTCCGCCAGCTCTGCCTCGAGTTTCTTGACCCGCCTCTCGTTGGCCCGCTTGGTAGCAAAGTCGGTCGTGAGCGGGTTGGTCAGTTCGGGAGACTGGGTGAGGTCTTGGATGATGCGGGTAATGTTGTGACGGCGGCGGTAGAGTTCGTCCATTTGCACCTGGTACGTGTCAATCGTTTTTGGGCCGGAGGCGCTTTCATCGGAGCTGGCCGTGGCGATGGAGAGATTGCGAAAGGCGGGCGTGGGAGGCAGGTTCTTGTTGGTGGTTGGAGTTCCGGCGCGCGAGCTTCCTGAAGGAACTGGACTCGACACCTCGCGCCGGACTGGTCCGTATGACGAGAGCTGGTACGGATTCGGGACAGGGCTCACGCGCGGAGAGGGAAAGCTTTCTTGGCGCTTGACGTTGGAAATGGGGTCTCTGGGTGATGGGACGGGCTTGCGCGTGGTGGCGGCGCTTGCGATGGTGTTGTGCGTGCCCTCGGTGCCGACGGTCCGGATGCTGGGAGCATGGCGCAAGGTCGAGCCAAAGACTCCGCCGGCAAAACTGCCCGTGTCAGGACCAGAAGGCAATCTCGGGGGACCCGTCATGTATCGTGGAGGAATAGCCGGCGGCGGACTTGTGGGCGGACTGGGCTGAAATTCGGTGGCTCGCGTGGACCAGCTGAAGCGGCTGTTGAGGCCACCGTTGGAATCTCTTGTTGCCGGGTGGTCGTCTACTGGTGGGACATGATAGTCGCCGTAATTAAGCGCCGAGTAGTGGTCCTTGGTAGGATGGCGAGGAGAGGGCTGGGAGTAGACGGAGGACGAGGCCTTGGAGTGGGAACGGTTGTGGAAGGGTTTGAGCGGAGGGGGGCGCAGGCTCTGGATGTTGTCGAAGACGTCTTGGGGCTTCAGTTTGGGCGAGGTTTGATGATTGGGAGGCTTATTCTCCTTGTCGCGGGCGCGAAAGTGCTTTTTCCACATGGCGGCTTTCCTAAGGGCGACCATGTCAGCGGTGTCGTCTGCTACTGGTGCAGAGAAGTGGGTCGACGACGGAGGATGGGTTGTACAGACTGCAGGTTGGGCAGCAGCAAAAGCAATGCACGGCGACGCCGTTTTCAACGTCGCGGCAGAAAATTGTCGAGGAAACAAACAGAGGCGGTCTTTGTTTATGGGCAAGGATTTGGGCAGAGGCGTGCTTTCATTCCGGGGGGCGGAGAGAGGTCCGGCACGAGCGACGATGCTGTAGCTCGTGCAACCGGGAGCTTAAGCAGAAGAAGGTGACGGGAAGCGCGAATGGATCAAGGTCAAGGCACGGGCGGAGAAGGGTGGCTTACCTGGGAGCAGACGGGTGCCTGTCGCGGAGGTTCAAGGCTCGATGGCAGAGGATGCTGGACTTGGGAGAGGATGGATGATGGAGCGGACGGCGAGTAGGTAGAACAAAAGCTAGCCTGGCCGAAAGGATGGCCAGTGTTTCAGGACTGCTGCGGCGCCCGAGAGACTGAGGTGGCCACTGACCACCCAACTCAGCTCAGGTACCCAGCAGGTTTGTTCTCTTCATATGACAATGGTCGAGGTTCTCCAGTAGAGTCGTCGATGCTGATCCTGCTCGTGCTCGTGCTCGTGCTCCATCCCCGCCAAGTGTCACCATCTAGCCGCTTTCGGTAAAATTGAAGCTCCATTCGTCCATGAACTGCCCACCAACCATTTGTATGTACATCAATGTGCACCTTGCCACGGAATTCAACTGCCAGCCGTTCTGCAACAGTCTCGCGCATGACAACCTACTGCCTTGCCTTTCAGTTGCCAACCTTCATTACATTGTCCTCCCCCATCCTCAACCAATCTTGTTTATCCTCGTGAGTAAGGGGGCACCTGGTAGAATCAAATCGCTTCCAGTCCAAGTGGGGGACGTGCTTTTTCTTCGACAGCAGCTTGTTGCTGGCGTTCTGAAGCCCGACGATTTGTTTTTGACAATTTTCGGCAAAGGGCACTGAGACTTACATCTCCATGTCTTCTACAATACCAGACAAATTTCTTCCAAGTTGAAGAAAAGTAGATATCTCGTCGACGGTCGTGGCCATGTAATAGACTTCATAGTCTTCGAGCAGAGGCCCAGCGGCTCCGATGTTGACATGCGGCAGGGAGAAATCTCTGTTACTGCTGAAAATGTCCTTGAAAGACGCCGCCATTGAATCAGATGCACTGCTGCCCCTTTGCCTTTCATTGACATAGTACCAGAGCTGCTGTTTCATGCGATCCAGGGTATTGAAGTTGGCTCGGACTGGCCTGTCAACCCACTGCCATAGATGGTCGGTTAATTCTCGTGGCCGCGTTGGTCGTGAGGCCAATGAGCTCCAGCCCGACAGCACTCCCCCTCATCTTTTTTGGAATCTCGAGGTCCGGCTGGATTGCGGGGCCATGGAGGCAGACCGAGACGATGCTTTTTGGATTGGAGTTCTAAGGAGGACGATGACAGGACCGGGAGGGCCACAGAAGAAGGATCCGCAAATTTTGTGCTTCCCAGGTCGAGGGCATACGAGGGAAATGCCATCCTTCTCCAATATTTCCCACTGCTTATCTCTGAAAAAAAGGTCTATGACGCTGAAAATCTTATTCATTTTGAGATGGTGTGGTGTTTTCGGTATTCCAAGTGTAATGAATTGTTGAAGCTTGTGGCAGTGGATGCCAGTCAAATCCTTTCGTATGCAAGCAGGAGCTCGTTTTGTACACAGGGCAGGCAGTTAAATCCAAAATTCGTCATTCAGAAATTGACGGTACCGACCAAAGGTCCATCCCCAACAAAAACATAGCCATTTGGCAGAGTCTCGAGATAGAGGCATGTTGCAAAATGTTGCAGCACGCTAGAGATTGAGTTTTCGATGTAAATCGACGGAGATGAGCATGAGATATGGGAGCTCTCACAACCACTGGCCTCGAGTGGAACAAGGTTGGTGTACTTGGACGAAATCCCTTTTGAATGTTCTCATCACGTCGTAGTAGGGAGCATGAAGATGTCCTCAACGAAATAGCAGAGGAGGTATCGAGAACAGGTCGACTTTCGCAGGGCTGCTAGCTGGGGTGCAGACGGAATGGGGGCAGATCCGCCACAGCCAACTCCAGGGTCGGCGCTATTGTTTATGCTCCGGCCACGACCCTACTGCTCACCTCACCGAACCCCACACTCGGCCCACTCATCTACGCTACTATTTCAACTACTCCTTCTCACCATCTGTCCCGCTCTCTCCCATCCCTTCTCGTCTCCTCTCTCTGCGACATCATGGCAGACAGCACCGGTAAGCCCTGTCCCATCTTTCAACATGCGTCATACTCACGCGTGCCGCAACAGATGCCAAAGCTCCTCCTCCGGCCGCTGAAGCGTGAGTTGCTCGAGCACTCTAGCCCCGTCATAGTCTGACCCACCGCCCAGCCAATCCGTCATGACGCCCATCAACATCATCCTCCTCTCGCTCTTCGTCTTTCTCGTCTACCTGCGCCTGCGCCCGAAGCCGCCTGCGGTCCTTCCCAAAGCTCCCGCCCCCGTCGTCTTTCGCACCTTTACGCCAAAAACACTTCTCCCGTTCAATGGCGAGGAGGGCAAGCCCGTATACCTGGCGGTGCGGGGGCGCGTCTTTGATGTCAGTCCAGGCCGCAATTTTTACGGTCCCGGTGGCCCCTACGCCAACTTTGCTGGTCGCGATGCCAGCCGCGGCCTGGCATGCGGTAGCTTTGACAGGAGCATGCTTACGGAAGACTTGGATGCCCCATTGGACAAGCTTGAAGATCTTGGCGACGAAGAGATGGAGGCGCTGATGGGTTGGGAGGAACGCTTTTCGGAAAAGTATCTGGTCGTCGGTAAATTGGTTCCCGTGGGGAGCGACGAAGCGAAGAATGCTGAGCCTTGAGCGAGGCGACAAGTGATAAGAACATGAAGATGTGAGATAAGGCGAGCGCACGGCATTTGTTCTACCATAGCTTTGGTCCGTGGATCATGGATGGTTTTCTGCGAGCCGCTCGCCCATTGAAGGTCTTGCATGGACATTACTGGTGCTTCAGGCTGACCATTCTACTGGTCAGTTAACAAACGACATGATGCTGGACGTCTCCACCTGGAGGCATTGGGGCATGCTCACCGCGATTCAACAATTCCCATGAAGCCCACGTCATGTTCAAGCCCTGTGAGATCAGCTCGAGACGCTCCATTGCCGCTGGCCGGAAACGACGGAGCTGATGTTGTTTTTTCTTATCGCCACCCGGTCTCTGTTTCTGACGGTTTTCCTTTTTCTAAGCCCTCTTGTTCAAATCGGCGCCACATGTAGCGACGCTCTGACAAACGCTCTCTCCGAAACCGCCTCAGTCCTATTATTGTGCCGCAAGTTGCGAATCGCTGACCAAGGCTGCGTTGTCAGCGACGCCCAAGAACTGATCCACGCCCCATCTGACGAGGATTCCAAAGCACTCATTCAACCCGAGCCTTATCTCCGCAGACGAGCTGATTCACGGCAACGCCTGTGATATTCATGTACGAAAAGCAACCAATAACTTGCAATCTAGGCAAATGTACCAAACCGGGTGCACGGATGTCTTGCTCCCGATGATGGTCGCCGAGCCGAGCCGCCAATGATGTAGGTATTGGCAGCCATTCTTTGGACTTAGTTTGGCGTAAACATGGTCATGCCCCGCAACCGCCTACGGACGTATTGAACAAACTTCACACTTCCTCCTCCACCCCTCATATAGAAGCCTCTGTCGCGAAGGCTGACTTTGTTGACAACCTTTGGGAAAGCTGCGCGGCTAGGCTGCCCATCTAAAACGATATCGAACCTCCAAAATGGATCTTCTCTTGACCATCGGATGCAGCCTCCCATCGGTTGTCAAGGCGACTCTAGGTCACACACTGTCGCTCTCCCCGACATCCTCGAAATGGGACCTAAAGACAGCCATGCTGATCGCCGTCGTCCGCTCTTCCTTCGACAGTCCGGTCAAGAAATCCATCACCGATCTACAAAAACATTGGGCGAGAAACCCGCCAATCAAAGGCAACATGTGGTGCAGCCGCGCAACGATAAAAGCGCCACCAGAAGATGATGCCCGTCAAAAGCTGCTCCAAGCAGTGGAGGAACTCAAAATCACCGGAAAGGAGACGTATAAGGTGCCTGAAGCGGTGGACATTACGGGAGAATGGCATGGTCTTCGAGCAGGCGTCAAGCCCGACACGCCTGAGCCGAGAGATCTCTCTGAAGAAGCCAAGTATCAAAAACTCGTCGCGGAGACAACTTCTGATGCCGTGGTGCTCTACTTCCACGGCGGCGCCTTCTTCATCATGGATCCGTCAAGTCATAGGGGCATCACGAAGCGGCTTGGTCCCCAAATAGGCGGCCGTGTCTTTTCTCTTCGCTACCGCTTGGCTCCTCAGAATCCGTTTCCGGCCGCTCTTCTCGATGCTCTCATTGCGTATTTGACGCTGCTCCATCCGCCGCCGGGTTCGATGCACAAAGCCATTCCTGCATCCAAAATTATCCTAGCGGGCGACTCCGCTGGCGGAAATCTGGTACTTGCCTTGACACAGTTGTTGCTTCAGTGGCAGCGCAAAGCGCGGGAGGAGCAGGGCAGCGCCGACGCCGTCCCCACCGTCCGTTTCCACGGCGAAACGGTTGCTGTGCCCCTCCCCGCCGGCCTCACTCCCTTCTCGCCCTGGCTAGACCTGACGCGCTCTCTGCCGTCGCTTGTCGAGAACACGCACTTCGACTACCTGCCGCCGCCCGACGAGCTGTCGCAGCCCAAAGCCCACTCAAGGAAGAGCGGCACGCAGAAGCTCAAGGAGCGCCACCCCTATCCCAAGGACGAGGCGTGGCCGGCCGACCCCATCCGCACCGATCTCTACACCGACGGCAGCGCGCTGCTGCATCCGCTGGCGAGCCCGCTTGCGATGCGCGCCGAGGACTGGGCCGGCGCGCCGCCCACGCTCTTCGTCGTCGGCCAGGAGCTGATGCACGACGAGATGAGCCTGGTGGCCAAGAAGATGGGCACGCGCGGGGGCGTCAAGGTGCGCTGGGAGGAGTGGGAAGCCATGCCGCACGCGTTCGGCCTGGTTTTGGGCGAGTTTTACGCAGACACGATTGGGCGCTCCTTGCATGAGCGGTGGGGCGCGTGGGCGAGGCATGTCCTGTCTCTGTCGTCGTCGTCGTCGTCGTCGTCGTCTGCTGGCCACGGAGGCAATGAATTCGACGCGTCGAAGGCTATGGTTGGGGTTGAAGACGGCATTTTGACCGGCGCTGTCCAGATTGCCGCGAAGACTTTTCAGGTGCGCGAAATCCCAGGCGGACTGGACGGTCTGACGAAGGTGAGCGAGGAGCGAGCTTGGGAATTGATGCGCGCGGCTCAAGAACGGCTTTGCGCGGCCGAACCCCCCGGAAGAGATGCGGAACCATAACAAGGGGGTGGAGGGGGTGTGGAAGTGCCTGTCCAATAGAGAATGTGATAGGGCGAGCGTGGAGGTCGTCGTCTCAGCACGCACACACAGGAGCCGCCGCAGGTACTTAGACCCGTGTTATGTGTAAATGTGTTATGATATTAAATTCCCCTGGAGTCCTCCTTCCTCTCATTCCAACCTTTTTCTGATGCTTGAAGGATTCTGGTTCAATAATTATATTCGGTCACGCCTATCCACAAACCTACATTCTTCGGGTTTAAGACTCGAATGCACACTGCATCGCTGTCCCCTTCTCCTTTCCCCTCAATCCAGTCCATGAGCGTTGATCAATCCTTCGCATCCGCATTCGCTTTCGCATTCCATCCATCCAACCCATTGTTTACTCACACGATTGTCCATCTTGACCATCGAAACCCGCCACCCACCCAAAACACCCACATCTCCTGCCGCAAGGCAAGCAAGCAAGAATCCCATGCCATCCCTACCCCGTACCAGCATGGACATTCATTTGTCACTCTGCAGATGCCAACCCATCCCATACCACACCATGCCATGCCGTCCGTACCGAGAGACTGCGCTACGAGTCTATACCGGCCGCCGGCTCGTCGCGACTAGACGTACATCACTCGCCACAGTCGCTACCTGCCTGCCTTCTCGTCGACAGATGGATGGAGTTGTGGGATGCACGGGCGGAGGCGGGTGCGTGACGGGGTTGCGTGTGTAGGCGCCTGTCAACCTAAGTTCGGGCGATTGGATCGTCGTGGCGAGGATGAATTGACGGTAGATGGAATGATGGCGGTGCTGCCTGCCTGCGTGTCTGCGTGCTCGCCTGCTTGTCTGTCTGCCTGCGTGACTCGGTTCCTGAGCGAGTGGTGAGTACGCAGAGGCGAATTGACGGGCAGAAAGGGAGAAGGATGCTGGTGGTGGCCAACGAAGATGTTTTTGTTGCCTGGGTGTTTTCGATGCCGACGAGTGAGCGAAGCGTGTCTCGACTTCTGCTCTTGCCATTGTGGCGATCTTGCTGTAGCTAGTCCGCCGCCTGCCAATCCAAATAGGGAGGGGAGTTTGGTGACATGGTGTGGTAAACTGGAAGCCACAATAGGAGACCAGAGAATGTGTGAAGATGTTTGTGTTTGTTTCTTTGATAGCACAAGACAATGTTGAATAAAAGCTACCACCCAGTAAAGCGCCTTCGGACTACCCCACACTAATACTAAGATGTCGATTGGCGATACCCAAACTTCCAACCCCTTTATTCATTCAGTCGACGATTTGCGCGCTGTGAGAAGTGGTAGGCAAATGTTGTGATGTTTTCGAAGCGCAGTCCGGATATGTATGAGAATTATTTTCGGGACGACATGGAAAAAACGACAAAAGTTAAAACAAGTTGCCGAAAGTAGGCGACCTGGGAAAGAGAACTTGTGACGCCAGATTGATGCATTGAATCCTTCTCTTTCATCGCCTTCGCTTGCTGCTCGATCATCTTTCTTTCTTGGGTGTCCTTCGACCGCAGCCTGCTCCTCCAAACCATGAAACTTTGCCAACTCTTCATCATCAACCCAAAAAGAAAAATCCAAGAAAAAGTTCTCTAAGAACGCTGCGATATTCAACGGAATGACCATGAAAAAAGATCGGAGTAGATCGGAGTGTCGTGCGCCGCCTCGGCGCGTCGTCGTGTCGTATCGTGTTGTGTCAAGTACTCAGCCACGCCCCGTAACTTTATTTTCAACCCACCGCGCAAACTT
Organism: Phyllosticta citriasiana; assembly: GCF_038021145.1. Taxonomy (NCBI): domain Eukaryota; kingdom Fungi; phylum Ascomycota; class Dothideomycetes; order Botryosphaeriales; family Phyllostictaceae; genus Phyllosticta; species Phyllosticta citriasiana. Next base: position 854,914 of record NW_027117285.1, on the reverse strand, counting down.
GACGCACGGCACGTCGACGAAGCGCCAGAACAAGTCGGCCGCCCAGATACTGATTGGTAACACGATGGCCCAGCCAAGGAACAGGCAAAAGGCGAACATGTGCGGCCCGACCTCGCCGCTATCCGTCACCTTGACCGTCTCGTCCGGCTTATCCGGTGGTGGAATTACTTCTTCCTCGATATAGCGGCCAGCCATGCCCCAAATCCACCGCATCAGAATGTATCCAAGGCTGTGCAGAATCGGACCGTGTACGAGGTAGAAGGCGTAACTAATCTTGCCGAGATATTGGGCGAGCGGGGTTTGGAATGGGCGGCGTAGTACAGGGGTATTGTTGATGGCGTACATGGTCATGACGGCGCCGATGCTGTGCCAAAATCTGTAGTAGACAAGGCTGTTGCGGAAGTTTTCAGGGATCCAGGTCGAAAGATACATGAAGCCTGGGGTGTAGGCACCAAATTCGTCCGGAAACGAGAGCACGTAGAGACCGGCTACAAAGACTGCCATGTTGAACCAGACCCGTTCACGAGAAAAGCGGTCCAACCAGGAAATCGTCTCGGCGTCAGCGCTATTACTTGGCAACGTGGGGTTTGGCGGAGAACTGGTTCCAGCGGGAGCTTCCCAAGCGCGGGTGATGAGATCAATCTCGGCGATCAACGTGCCACTGAGGAAGAGAACGATTTCGAACCTATTCCAACGGCTGCAAAAGACGATCAAGGTAGAGATGAGTGAAAGTCTCCAAAATGTTTTTGCCCGTGCAAGGCACACCAGGGTGAGGAACAGGACCATGCTAGCGCGGAACTCAAGCGGGATGGTCCAGACGTGCGGATCGTATAGGTTGTACCATTCCTCCCAACGGGTAAAGTCAATGTAGTTGCGGACAAAGTTGACGTAGTGCCACCATTGCTCCCAAAGCGTGGGAAACCAAATCGGGTGGTGTTCCACAAAGGACAGCGTAACGCCGTCATATGCGATGCGTGTAGCCTTTTTGAAGAGATCCATCCGGAGGGCGAGAAAGACCATGAAGGTGCTGATGACGGTTGGGATGAAGAGACGCAGTCCACGGCGGAACACGGACGAGGACAGGCCTTGAAGCATCGAATCATACTGTTTGGACCGTATTGCGATCAATGGTTTTCGCGACAAGACATATCCAGACAGGACGAAGAAGACGGTAACCATGGCGCGCCCAGCGTACAGAAGCCGGATGAATGGGAGCTGATGAATCCATAAATTGGTCTCTCCCGTCGGATCCACGCCATACCCGCGGTACGAAGTCGGCGTGTAGGTGAAGAGAAAGTGAAAGTTGAAGACGAAGAAGCACGCAAACCCACGAACACCATCAAGGGTCGCTAGGCCAGTGGCATGTACGGCGGGGCTCTCGACGTGAGGAAGAAGGAAACTCGGAAGAACAGGACCAAGGCCTTTGCTGGCCAAAAATCTCGTAATGTCGTACAACCGGCGGGCCCGCGACCTGAAGAAAGCGCGTAGCTTGGCCTGGACAGTGGGAGAATCGTACAACTTTTCGCTGAAGGAGAACTCGGAGGAATTTTGAAAAGGAGAGGACGGCCAGTGATCGTCTCCAGACTCTGAGCCCGAAGGCACGCGGCGGTAGTCGTGCAGCATTGGGGCTGCTTCTTCGCCAGTAGGTCCGCGAGGGTTCGGCGGGCGATGGGGCGAAGGCGGGGACATCTGGGAGCAACAGGCTTTAATCGAGAGAGAGTGAGGTGTTATGGTGCGGAAAGAGGGACAAGAACGTGCAGAAGCAAGGAGGAGATTGATTCATGAAGGGATGCGCAGGCTTGGATTCGCTCGGATGGCTCGACGGCGACAGTGATAACAACCGACCTCAGGGTTGCCGGATCAGGGCACAAAAATTACTGGCGTCCCCCTGGTCGCGAAAATGCAGAGGGAAAAACGTGACTTGGACGAGGGGAAAAAGGGGACCTCTTGGGCTCGACGGGTCGAGAGCGCCGCGGGCGTGCGAATAAAGGGCAGCCAGACGTCAGCTCTAATTGGTGGTGCAGGCACGGATTCCCAGCAATGCATCAGATACAGGCGGGCGGCGGGCGATTTGGGTCATTAACGTTTTGCGCTTGAGGCACACGATGCGTTCCTCGGCAAGGCTAGAGGCATCCTCTGGTGAGCTCCGCTTCGGGACAGTGGTGAAATTGACCAAGGAATGGCATGCTCCTAGGAATGCGAAGAATGCTCGTCGACCGCAACATAACAAGTCGAGGACGGAGCTGGCGAGACGGTCCTTGCCACAGACCGGGAGATCGACCGACAGGAGGAGCGTCGCTCGATCGGCTCGTTACAGCAGCGACATGGCACGTTTAGAGAGTTCCCGGCTCACTAGGATGCGCCAGTTGCCGGGGCGTCGATTGAGTTGGCCGCGGGGCGCTGTCGAGACGAGGACCCAGCCAAGGGGAATAACGGCGCGCTGGCGGCCAAGCGGACGTCGGTCTAGGCACAGGCACAGGGTCGAGAGGCATAATGTGTCGTCGTGGATGATGGTGTTGATGAATGACAGTTTGCAGACGCGTGGAGTCTTGAGTTGCCAACGCGTAGTGGCGCTGACTCAGCTCGCTTGTGCTTGCGTGCCTCTTCCGTCGGTTCTCCGGTCTCTTCTCTTTCTCTCCAAGGAACTCCCCTTCGGACCTGTATTTGCCTTTGACATGCGCCCAGAATTCTCGACATGTTCGGCGAAACGCTCCCCTTTCCGCTCTCATTCAAGCCTCATCTACAGAAACAACAGGGCGAACGACGGCTTCATCAAGCGGCTTGACACTTTTGTCATGGCCAGAAGTGCATTTAAAGCAGTACCTGTGATACCTCACGTGGCTTCATATGAGACAAGGTGCCACGTCTAGATATCCCGAACAGGTCCATTTCCCGGGTTCTGGCCAAGCAGGTGCTGGCCCACGTCTCGTCCGGGCTGTGCCGAGTTTAGTCAAATAAGACAGTTTCGAGTCCCACTTGCACACTCAATTGTGCTCGTAGCCGTACGCTTTTGTCTAGCTTGACGTCAGAGCTGCACTGGAAAGATCCGGCTCAATTCAAGCTCACAACGGCGCGAGGCTCGCAGCACCGCTAATTGCTTTTTCCGTACAGCCCAACAAGCCATGTCCGTAGCTTGGCAAGCCTCCTTTGGAGTCCTTTGGACCAGACTGATTTCTATTTTGGGTGAAATATCAGCTTTCTTCAGCCCCTCGCTCGAAGCTCTTAATAATCTCAATGCCTTGATGGAGTCCACGTCTTCAACGCTCAAGCATTGGGCTCTCGAAATGAGAGCCATGGGTTTAGCGAGACCATTCCTGCCGTGCCCGCGTCACGCTTTGGGATATGCCGCACGGCTCCAGCGTGCCACATGTATACTGTGATCAAGGTTATGGCGCCGTTGCAACGGCGCCACCTTGCATTTCGCTGAGTCTTCACATATCTCATCTGTTGTACTTCTTGGTGAAAGACAAGTGTCACCGTCACCACCAGGCTAACTATGGAACCTTGGCCACTGGGATGGACAGATGACCAAAGAGTTCCACAAAATAACCTTCGAACTGCTCCCCTCCGTCGTTCGACAGATGGCCCTGCCCATAATGTCGCTCTTTTGATCATACACAAACGGCCAAGCAATTTTACGCAGTGAAGCATCAAGGGGTGTCTTTTTATTCGTTCCTCATTCCCGTCTCTCGCCAATTATACGCCGAGCACTCTTGTCACACAATCCCTTTGCCCCTGATAGCGTTAACCCTGAGACCGAATAAACGCTGTCTTCTACGCTCTCGAGGACAGTGAAGATTTTCTCACTACTCTGTCGATCAACCAAGTCGTTCGCCGTTCGCATCGGCTCATCGCATCAAACGTCGATACCACGACGCTTCCCGCAACTCGCCATTCAGCTGCCCCAACTGTAAAAGGCAATCCAACTCCGAACATAGCAAGCTGATTGGCCCTTTACACATCATGATCGACATCGCTGATTGGCGAAAGGTCCACGAGTAAGCTAGACCAAGAAGCGCAAAACCTGCTTCTAGCGCGTTCCAAGTCACTGCAAGCTAGCAATTCTATGTTTCAGATGGCGCATCGAAACAACGTTGGAGGTCGGGCCTGATCGCACCTCCACAAATCCACGAAATCGCATTTTGCTGGCAGAGACAGGTCAGGAATTGCGGATCAACTTCAGGCCACAAGGGTGAAGACAGAGATTGCCCGTGCTAACCTCGCGTTGGATACGCCGCGCAGAGGCTCGTGTCGATGGGATCGCTCACTGACCTCCATCTCTAACCTCGACTGCTGGAGGAAAACCTCGTCGCGACACCTTTTCCTTCCTCAGTTGATTACTTATGAGGTCTCGTCGTCATTCCGTGACTTTTGATTCAGTCAGTCTCCAATCCAACTTGTTCGGGATGACTCGGAATGACAGCTCCTGAGCAGCTCTTTGGCTGTACCGACTTGGTTGAACAGACACTTCTCTTGGCAGCTCAGAGTCTTCTCTCCAACTGGCACCCGGCTTTGGTAGGAAGTGATGCAAATTTCAAAAAAGCTGCGACAACATCTTTACCTGCTAACAGATCACGAATGTTTCCCCCAACAGTCAGATTAGCAGCTCAAGATAAATGTGGCATCTCTGTCGAAGCAGCTGTTGTGAACGAGCCGCGGAATTTCGCGACCAACAAATACGTTTGTTTGCGGACAAAAACCTAAAAAGCCATCTTGGGATCTGAATGTTGACCTCGCGGACTCCGCAGCCATATTGCGTCTTCACCATGTTTGACAGCAACCTGTGGTGCTATGTGACCAGCCTTACAAGTCCAAGGTCATGAGTTTCCGAATGAGTCTATGCCACTAGGCAAAGAAAGCACCCACCGAATGCTACCGCATGACCTGGCGAGAGCAACCAGGATTCATACAGTCTTTGTGGTGTTCCAAGGCCGAAGCCGTCTTTCCATGTGGCTGCGGAGTAGTTGACGCCTGTGGCGGAGACATCCATGGACGAAGAGGAAGTGTACCCGAATAGTCAATCGTCCGCAAGAAATCCAGGCTTGTCATCTTCAAGCTCCGGATCCCATGTCCAAACAGTTGCGTCAATACGGCGCTCCGCAAAAGTTGTGGACTCGACAAAAGCTGGCAAATGACGGACGGTCACGAAGCGGCTCACACTTTGCCGGTGGAAGGCAAATATCCCAACTCGGTTTTCAAAACACCAATGCGGCGATCATTCATCATTTAATTCCTATTGGTCCTCCGTTCTTAGTCAGTTCTACAAGCCGAACCCTCATCGTGCTGTTGGTCGATTCGAAGGCCAACTGGGGGTTTCATCATCGGACCTCCTCCGGAAACAACTCGTCATCCACCGTTCGAGTCCTTCACAACTTAGCTTATCAGCGCATCTTCCGGCTGGAAACCCAGGCAAGCCTACCACCAAACACGTGATCAAGAGGTCATTTCCTGAGCAGGCAGAGGGCAACTGCGCCTTGTGATGCAACCTCGCCATGGCTGACATCAGGACTGCCGGCTTATGTTCCCGTGGAAAGCTTATGGCAGTGGCACTCTTCTACGACAGTGGCACTATTCTACGACAGTCTCCCAATGCGATGAGACATTGAGCAGTGTTGGAGCGGGGTAAGTTGTTTAAGGCTGGTAGATTTCAATGGAAACACCGAAGACGTTTTAACGCCATGCAGTTGACCCCGAATCCCGACGATAGCGATGTTCCTACAGCAAACGGCTCGTGTGGCGCCACTTGAAACGCACAATTGAGGCTTAAGCAGCCACCGCCGGCTGCAAGGTGGGGAAGGGTCTGGATGGACGCTCCAATGAATGAGGCTGTTCCTGCGGCTAAACAGGCAAGGAAAATAACCTTCTTTGGTGTGAATTCAGGTGATTGGTGCCGGCGGCCACGGCAGAAAGCTGTGTACCTGGCGGTATTGATTCCCTGAACCGGCTGATTCTTCACTTGAGCTCGACAGCGTCGCAAGCCGGATTGCGGGGGACAGCTCGACCGGAACATGTGCGCCTCTTCCCGATCGAGAAAAAGGAACATGGTAGCATCCATTATCCCATGGCGTTTACAGAGAAGGAAGGCAGTCGAAACGCCGAAGCAACGTTGGTGCTGCCCCTCCTGACGATCGACGGTACAAGTCGCAGGGAAACCTTGCGTCGGGAACCCGGCCCCCATGATCGAGTAAATTAGTGCAGTGCATGGCGCCTGGGAGAGAGTTAGGATGGTAATCTGCATGACAGAGTCTCGCGCCCTTCCTACTCAGCTGTGCGTAGCTGGTTGGCTGTGATCAAGTCCTCTTATGTCAGTGTGCACATGAGGTAGGTATTTCTAAAGGCTTTGGAAGCCACTTTTTTCAAGCACATAGTCCACAATCTGCGCTGCATTTATAGTGCTAGCCAACCCTCGTACACTCTCTACAATTAAGCCTGGTGCTGATCATTACAGTCATTCCTTTGTACATCTTTCTTTTCACATTCCTTCATCATGATTTGGAGCAGAGCAGTTCTGTTGCTTGTCTTGTCCCTCCTCGGCTATGTCAGTGCTCAATGTTATGAGCAGCCGGGTGGTGGCGATCGCCGTCCTGTAGTCAGAGTAAAAGACACAGAGGGAGGAGTTGTTCGAACCCGGCCTGGAAACAAACAGCCCACACGTGAGCATACGAAATCCTCACAGGGTGGTGGCGGGGGCGGCAGGGGCGGGGGCGGCAGGGGCGGCGGCGGCGGTGGTGGTGGTGGAGGAAGAGGCGGCGGCGGCGGAGGCGGAGGGAGACAAGAAGGCGGCAGCAAACCAGTGGAAGGAGGATCACCACCACCAAACACCAAGGACAAAGATGTTGGGCCTGGAACGGATTTGGGACGCATCAAGGCGACTATGACGGTATACGGATCCAAAGATCAGAACGGATCTGGAAACTGCGTGAAGAAGCAAGCCTGCGGAACCTACGCCAGCGTAAGTTTTCTGTTGCCAAATACGAATTCATGTTAACATTCTGCAAAGGCCGGATTCTCCGCTGCCGTCTCTCAAAACATCTACGGTGTCGGCGCTGGTCAGGGCACTGGACCTGCCTGCGGTACCTGTTGGAACGTCACCGCCGAGCAGGACAGTTCGAAGAATCCACTTCCTGGCGGACCCAAAACCATTACCATCGTTGTTGACAACTTGTGCCCTCCCGGCGGCAACCCTATTTGTGCTATGCCGGATCTCAAGTCGACCAACCAGTACGGAGCCAACGCCAACTTTGATCTCTGCCAGGACTCCGGAGCTCAAGAGGCCATCTTTGGAAGTGGGGGCAACATTGGCTTGGGAATCGGTTTCGCTGAGAGGGTTGATTGCCGGCTTTGGTGAGTCTGATAATTTCCAACGAGGTGTCGCCTAATCTAACAACATTTAGGCAAGGGAAGATCGATGGGCAGGCATGGAACTAAGAGGAATTGGGGGATTGTTGATGATCAAGATTTACCCTTCGTCGGCAGTTGAAAAGTGTCATGCGTGATGATTGTATTGTTCACTTCTTGAGATGGACCTATGGTCTCCTGTACGGTTGAAGCATATCTTGTCAGCGCAGGTTGTCGCTGGTGTAGAAAAATTACATATTTGACCTTTGACTGCACGACGCGGGAGTTTCGAAAAGCTCATGATTGAAGAAATGACTGAAATCTGGAAAAGCGTGTTGGAGTGCGTTGCGCATGGAGATGTTGACTGCAGCGAGGAATGGTTGTAACCCGCAACTGGAGTGTACATGATCTAACGGGAAAGTCTCGGTACTTGAGGATTTTTGACAGACGGCAACATGGAGCGTTTGGTTACCACTTTTGAAATATTTTCAACGAGCTACGTCCTTTGACGAAGTCTGCCCTCCAGTCATATTGGATGGTTTGGAAAGCTGCAGTGTCATTTGCCCATGACGTCAATTTCGAAATGGCAAAAAGTTACACTACATCAACGGTGTGGGACAGACCAAAAGTTGAACTTATCCGCTCGTGTATGCAAGGTACTCTACGCGACACATGCCGATGACAGGCCTTAGGTGTGTATACAATTCGTCAGTTTCTCTATCTGAAAGAATGATGGGCGACATCAGCGCCAAGCTTCTCCGGGAAGCGCTCTCGAGGTCCGAGCATCCACCACTTGTGCCCAAGCTCCTTACCTCTGATTTCTTTGCAATTCACGGCCAAGATGCCATCTCATAGCTCGGCACATGCTTCGCGACACCGTACACACCGATCGCGCTCGCGTTCCCCTCACGCGTCTTCGCACCACCGACACCACCGCACCCGCTTGCTCTCGCGCTCCCCACATCGCCGCCATCGCCATCGCTCCCACCATGATGGTCGCATCGAAAGGCCGTCCCGCGATGACCGTGGCAAACGACGCAGCCACAGCCGTAGCGTCGCGCCATCTAAGCCCGTTTCCCTCCCGTTCAACGCGCGGACACTATCCAAGCACGACTACGCCGTCTACAAGCCCATGTTCGCGCTATACCTAGACATTCAGAAGCAAAAGATAGTCGAAGACATGGACGAGACGGAGATAAAGGGGCGCTGGAAGAGCTTCGTGGGCAAGTGGTGAGTGAAAACACCTCGACAATGCATGCGATACTGTTCGCTGTGGGACGACGGCTGACGCTGGAAGGAATCGCGGTGAGCTCGCAGAAGGCTGGTATGACCAGAGTACGCTGCAAAAGGCGATTGCTTCATCATCTACTGCCGAGCAGCCTGGGGATCGCGGCGCTGCGACGCGCTTGTCGGACCACTCGCACAGGGCTTCGCCTGATTACGGCTTGGGCCGAGGGGCCGCTGCTTCTGCAAGCTCCGCAAATGGCCAGGACAACGGTACAAGCAACGAGGAGGAAAGTGAGGATGAATTTGGACCTGCTGCCATGCCTGGACAGGTGAGCACAGGAGCCAACAGGATGGGCCCCGAAGTGCCGCATCTGGAAGATTTGGAGCTGCAGAAAGGTACGCTAAAAGCATGTCCATACCTTGTAAGAGGGCTGAGGCTAACATGTGGATTCCAGAATCGCGAGAAGAAGAGCAAGAAGCTCGCATCGAAGCGCTGCGCGCCGAGCGCAAAGCAGACCGCGCGCTGCAAAAAGAGCGTCTCGAAGAGCTCGTCCCGCGCGCCGACCCGGGAAGCCGCGAGCGGCAGCTTGAAAAGAAGATGGACAAGACGGCGGCGCTGCGGTCGTTCCGTGAGGCCAAGTCGCCCGGTGCGGAGGAGATTCGCGAGTCAGACCTTATGGGTGATGACGTGGATACGATCAAGGCACGCAAGAGGGAGGAAGAGCGGCGTAAGAGTGAGAGGGAGCTGCGAAGAGAGGAGATTATGAGAGCCAAGGCTGCGGAGAGGGAGGAGAGAATTGCAGAGTATCGGTCTCAGGAAGATTCGACCATGGAGATGCTCAAGGCGCTGGCGAAGCAGCGATTTGGAGGAAGTGGTTGACGTCGGGAAGCACCCATTCTTCATCATTCAAGAACAGCATGAGCAATGGAAAGCTTGCCTTTGGATTGAAGCGAGCAGAGGGGAGGTTTTGTATTTGAATTCTAAACATCCTTCGATGAGGTCCTCTGATCATTGCCATGTCGTTTCCAACATTCCCTGAAAGCCTCCATCTGTTGAAGCAGTCAGCCAAAGACGTCGTGGTTGATGCTTTGGTAAGCAGGAGCCGCAGCTCCCCCGAAGGTGAAGTCTGGAAAAGCTGCAGCTTCAACAACTTGCATCCCGACGGACGCACCTCGTTCTTGCAGGCTCGCCAATCCTTTTTGTCGTAGTAGCAGTCGGTCATCTTTGCATTCTCGACCGAGCAGCCCGTGGAAAAGATTCGCTTGTCCCTGTCGGGCCCAACCAAGTCAGCGTGAGGGAGAGAGCTCGGGGACCGTGACGCGGAGGAATTGATCGGTTGGCACGCACCAGTCATCGGGCTCGTCATCGTCTTCGACCTGCGACGCAGCCTCTTGTCTCTTTTCTTCGTTGGACATTTCTGCAACGTGCTGCGACAGTCTGTTGTTTGATTTCCTCTGGGGCTGCTTCTATCTCGTCGTCGACGCGGGTTTCGGTTGAGGTTCGGAGCCGTTGCTGTCGCCACCAAGGACGTTGCTGTCTCGTCAATCACGCATCATGGCGAGCAAACGTACAAATGTGCTCGTTTATTCTGGTGAGTTTTAATCTACAGGTCTGTTGACGACATCCAACTCAAATTTTGCCAGGCAATGGCAGCACCATCGAGTCTGTCCGCCACTGCACGTGGACTCTACGCCGCCTGCTCTCCCCCAACTATGCCGTTATTCCGGTCGATGGATCTGCCATTATCAAAGAGCCTTGGACCGCCTCGTGCGCCCTTCTAGTCATGCCTGGCGGTGCTGACCTTGCTTACTGCCGCACCCTGGACGGCGAGGGCAACCGTCGAATCAGCCAGTATGTCAACCGTGGCGGCAATTTCGTTGGGTTCTGCGCCGGTGGGTACTATGGCTGCAGTAAGTGCGAATTCGAAGTTGGTCGCAAGGGAATGGAAGTCATTGGTGATCGCGAACTCGGATTTTTCCCCGGCATCTGTCGCGGACTCGCCTTTCCCGGTTTCGTCTACCACAGCGAGGCTGGCGCCAGAGCCGTCGAGTTGAAGGTGAATAGGGATGTTTTGAGTGTCGGTGGCGCCGTGCCAGAGTCTTTTCGATCCTACTACAACGGTGGTGGCGTCTTTGTCGACGCTGAAAAACTCAAGGACCGTGACGTTGAGATTCTTGCCAGCTACACGGATGACTTGCATGTCGACTCTGGAGAGGGCAAGGCTGCGGTTGTGTACCGCAAAGTTGGTGAGGGTAATATGATTCTTACAGGACCTCATCCTGAGTAAGTCTTCTTCATTCAAACAAATATACAATCTGACGTCAGTAGGTTCGCAGCCGTAAACCTGAGCAAGGGAGAAGACGTCCCCGAATACGTCAAGAAGGTTATTGAACCACTGGCGCAAGACGATAAGCAGAGGGTGGACTTTCTCAAGGCTTGCTTGACGAAGCTTGGCTTGAAAGTAAACCAAGAACCACAAGCGGTACCTTCCCTTTCCCGTCTGCATCTTTCATCCTCCAAAGCATCAGATGTGGCTGAGCTCGTGTCGTCATGGAGTGAAATCATCACCCTGGAGGATGGCGAGGAGCACATCAAGGGAGAAAACGACACGTTCCACCTTGAAAAGCCATCTCAGTGGTCCATGAGCTCGCTCGCCAAAGCCGTCACATCCATTCTTCCTGGCTCGGGTGATGAGAGCAAGACTGATGAAGAGTCTGCCGACGCCGACAGAATCCTCGACTATGACAAAGTCGTCAAGCGTCTTGTCGCTCACGAAGCGGAATTGCCGTCTACCAAAGAAACCCCTTACTGGAACCACCACTCCTTTTTCGCCAATCTCGAAACGTATAACCGCATTGATAGAAATCCAGATGCCGATTTCGGCAAATACCTTCTTTATGGCGAAGTCGTCACCAGCACCAACACAATCCTCGAGAAGTAGTCTGCTTTACCCTTTGAACTGGAACATGCTAACTGAAGGCAGAAACCCCAAACTACTCAAGCATCTCCCTACAGGCTTCACCGCAACAGCCACAACCCAAGTAGCCGGCCGCGGGCGTGGTTCCAACGTTTGGGTCTCGCCGCCCGGCTCCCTCATGTATAGCGTAGTTTTACGGCACAGCGTCGCGCTCTCTTCAACAGCACCCGTCGTATTTGTTCAATACCTTGCGGCACTCGCTACGGTACACGCAGTACAAAGCTACGTGCCGTCCAACTCGGCCTACAGCAAACTTCCCATCAAGCTCAAATGGCCCAACGACATTTACGCACTCGACCCAACGTCGCCATGCTTCCCCTCGCCCGGCTCCAACCCCGAAACGCGGCCCACGCCCACGCCCAAGGACTATGTCAAGATCGGCGGCGTGCTGGTCAACTCCTCATTTCAGGGCTCCGAGTACACAATGGTGGCCGGAATCGGAGTCAACGTCGCCAACGCGGCGCCCACAACCTCTCTCAACGCGCTGGCGCGCGCAGCCGGCCTAGGCCCCTTTGCCACGGAGAAGCTGCTCGCGCGCATCCTGTCCGTCTTCGAGGCGCTGTATTCGCGCTTCTGCCGCGAGGGCTGGACCGGCCACGGCGGCGCCAATAGTCTCGAGGCCCTGTACTATGCTGCCTGGCTGCACGGCGGCCAGATTGTTGAGCTCGAGGCGGAAGGCGGTGTGCGCGCTCGCGTCAAGGGCATCACGCGGGATTGGGGGATGCTTGTTGCTGAGGAGTTGGGATGGGAGGATCGGCCTACGGGCAAGGTGTGGGAGTTGATGAGCGATTCTAATAGCTTTGATTTTATGAAGGGGTTGGTTAGGCGGAAGACATGATTGACAGGAGAAGGAGAGAGCAAGTATGGGTGGAGACAGAGCTATGAGTGATGGACGTGCTGATGTACGGTAGATGAATGGATTGAGTGGAGGGGTACATACATGGCCGTCCAACAGACGCATCATTCTTCCACCATGTACACAGGACAGAACGACCGCGGCAGCCCAGCCCTCGGCAGCATCAACGACCAAGAAACAAGCCCCTCGGTCTCCTCTCGCACAGCACACCCACAGCTTCCGTTCTCCCATCAACCCACGTCAACTCAACACCACCCATCTCTTCCTCCCTCCCCCACACTTACACCCAACAGAATCAACCGCAGCTGGACGGTACCTGATCTCGCTCGCATTCGCTTTCCCCGCCCCGCCATTCCACCCATGCCATCCACCATCTCTTTGCTTTTTCCAGCCAGCCAGCCAGCCAGCCAGCCAGCCGACACGCACGTCGACGCCACCACCGATCGCAGCCAGCCGCACACGCAGCCACGCGTTTTCTTCACGTTGTGGCGCGTCGCTGCCCGACCCGACCCGACTGCGGATGTGGCTGAGTCTGCAAGTCGGAGAGTGGAAAGGGGAAAAAGAGAGAAGGGCAGCCAGTGCGTCTAGCGCATGTTCGGGTTCGGGTTCCATTTTTTTCTTTTGGAGTGAGTGGGTGCATGGATGGTGGTGGAATCAATGGTTTGACTGAATGACTGGGTGCAGAAGGGAGCGAGGCAGGGACTCCGAGGGCCCTTGTACCTGCAGGGCGGCACCTGGTACCTGATATCTAGAAGTGGAAGTCGAAGTGGGAAAAGACGTGTGGATAGGAACTGATGGGACGTGTGAGGAGATGGCGGCGGCGGCTGCGGCGGCGGCGGCGTGATCAGGCTCCATGTCTGCTAGAGGTGGAGGGAGAAGTAGATGAAGAAGGATAACAAAAGAACAGGAGTCGTGGCTCAAAAGATAACTCGCGAGGCAAGGCAAGGTAAGGCGTCTGTTTGCGGAACGAGGTGCTTTTTGGCCAAGGGACAGACAGTGATTGAGGCCGCCGGCGGCGCAGCTGTGGCTGCTGCGGCTGCGGCTGCGGCTTGCAGCAACAGCAGTGGTGGTGGTCGAGGTCACGCGAAGAAGCAAAGGACGTCAGCCACGCATGCCCAAAGGACAGACAGATGGAGGATAGACAGATGGAAACAGACTGCAAGGCATGAAAAGTGATTGTCTTGATTCGAGTCATTCAAAGACGACAGAGAGATGTCTTAGATGGGAGACAAGAAAAGCGAGCGGAAGCAGATCCAGTCATTCCTAAGCCGCGCTCCATCCGCCCCATTCACCAACCGACCCAACCAACCAACCAGCCAGCCAGCCAACCCATAAACCAGACCCATGTGATGATAGTGAGATGATGTGTAGTGAGATGATGATGCAATGCAGTACAAAGAGCTGCGGGAATACCAAAAGAGCCCCCATTCATCCATCCAAACCCAAATGAAAAACGAAAGGAAAAAACTCCGCCCATAATGCATCAACGTTCGTCTATACACGTCAAAGTAATCGGCGCAATCAAATCTCTGACACCCCTGAGGTGATGCTCTAATAACGAGGCGCAAACAAGAGTGAAAAATGGTGGAAAATAGGAGACCGCTCGGGGTCTTGGTCTGAATGGTGTCAGGAAGGAGCTCTCTCATCCTGCCGAGTGGTGTCGCCGTAGCCCGGTAGACTTGGAGCTACGACGACACCCAAAGTTGTTGATGGTGCTTTACTTCCAGTAGCCGCTGTTAGCGCCGGAGCTGGTCGAAGGGTCCCTGGTGGTGCCGCCAGTGTTGTGCACGGTGACGGGCTTGCTGCCGTAGCCCCGAGTGGGCTTCATGGTTGAAGAGGCCGTGGCAATGGTCGAGCCCGAGTAGTTTGTAGAAATGGGTTGGCGGCCGTAGGCGGGCTTGGAGTTCTTGGAGTATTGGGCAGACATGTTGGTTGAGTTGTTGGTTGTGGAGTGCGTGTTCTTTGGAGGACGCAGATTGTATGGGGTGCAGTCAAAGTGATGATGTGGCTGCGGGAGGATGGAGGATGATGTGGTGAGGATTTATATGAACAGATGCAAGATGGTTGTAGGATTGTTAAAGTGATGAGTGTTGGAGGTGATGACGGTTGGACAGAGGGGGCTGGGTTGGGGATTTATAGATATGGTGGAGAATATGGATGGAAGAGCAGTAGAGAGGCCTCTGGTAGTGTTGCCGAGGTGTGTAGTCGGGAGGCAGTGTCAAGGTGCGAGCATGGGCAGCGGCCCCCAAGGAAGCCCCCAAGACAAGGCAGATTTGGCGATGACTGTCGAGGAAAAATAGAGCATTGTTCAGTCATGGCCACGAAACAGAGGCAGCAAGGCCGCAAGGACGGAAAAGAAGAATGCAATGACGCAAATGCAATGACTGGAACATGAGGCTTGAAGCTGCAAACGCCAAATGGCAAGTCGAGAAAGACATTAGCTCAGGCTCCAAGGCGGAGAAGGATTCCAACCGCTGCGAAAGCAACGCACTGCCCCAGCTGCTGCCTGAGGAGGCTCTTCTCGATGGTCCATGGCGAGATGGCTCATCGCATCGCGGTGAAGGAGACACGGTGAGTTCTGGAGTCGCGCACACCGGGCCAGCGACGAGGTGAGGTGAGGTGAGGTGAGAGAGGCATTGAGGTGGGTCGTCGTCGGCGGGCGGAAAGAGACGAAGCCAGGCTCAGCCCTGTCTATTCCCTTTCGGGCCAGACGTCGTCCACCAACGACACACACCACAACCTCCGTCTCCATCTGCAGCCCTGCAGTCCAATTTGCTATTTCCATTCACAAGAAAGACGTCGGTTGCGCCTTGCTCGTCGCTTGACCCCATTCCCACCTCAGACTCGCGCCCACGCCAAGCCGAGTGCTATTTTTGACATGGGCATGGGGCCAAAAGCCCCAAATAGACCAAATTGGGAGGTCCATCTGCCGATTCAAGCCATTTGGCGGCCCGCTGACCACGCTGACGCGATTAATTGTCTCAAATCCAGACTGGCAGGCCATCTCTCGGCTCGGTCGACGTTCGGGCTCGAGGCTCCCCTTGAAGCATTAAAGAACTGTCCCAGCCTCCAGGATCCTTTCATGATCCTCTGCAGCGACCCTTCGCTTCCTCCGCATTTTCTTCTCCAGCCCTTGGGCGGATCTGCCGTGCGGGGTCACTCAAATCGAACCTCACATACCACTGGCCGACCATATGGGTGGTTGACTCGTTGCACCACATGATTCATTTTGACTCTCTTCATCTATGCATGCTGTCAAGCCTCAGGCAGGCTTTGCTTGTCCCGGCTGTCCAAGCCACTTGTTTCTTTCCATGAACTTGGATATGCCTGCCAGAAGACCTGCAACAAACCACCAGCCACGACCATACAGGTCGCCTTCCTTTTTCGACAGCTCGACTCTTCAGCTCTGCCATGCTCGGGCACGCCTCGTCAAGGAGCCACCACACATTTCTTGCTCCATCGTGTCACAGCTCCAAGCGAGGACGCACATTTTCCATTTCCATTATTCCCGTCCGACATCAGGCCATCGACCAGCTGGAACTACTTCCTCACACGTGCAGCCGGCAGTGGTGTCAGCATGCTCCAATTCGTCCCCTTTCTCAACTGCGCGACTCATGCAAACTACGCCGCACGCTCAACATCCACGAAAAATTTCAGCAGTTTGCGCCGCCTCGGTAGATAGTCATCATGAGGTGCGGTAAAGGGGGAGCCAGCGGGCGTACCAGGCACGACCGAGACTTGCGAAATTGCGACAGACGAATCCACGACGGCAGTTGTCCACATCTCATCTCGGTCCGCATCTAACTAGATTTCGTCTCGATAACCATGGCGCCTCTGACTAGCAACGCTCTGGATCTGGAAGACGTTTGAAAGCATCGGCGAGTTTGCTTGCTGGCAATCGAGAACCTCGGAGAGAACCGAGCTGGGTGGTGGATCAGCGGCGCGGGCTCCGACGACTTTGGACAACAACAGGTCGGACCGGGCGCATGAAGCGCAGCGCAGTCTGCACGTCGCGCCGGAGTCTTTCGACACGATTCCCACCATGTTGGTAATTGGGGCCGAGCACGACATTGGCTTTTGAGTTGGCCTTCGTTTCAAACCGCATGTTCCTCCAATGCACAACGAAATGTCGGATAGATTGGCACCTGTTGTTCCCGAAGACCGTTTGTGTCGAGGAGATCATGTTTCTGCAAGGGCGGGGTGGGCCGCCATGTGGTGCACTGCACGAGGAGAATATTCTCCACCTGCGTGTTCCGCACACGGCCCTGCACATCTTTCCTGATTCATGGCCGGACCCAGACATACGGAGTGGAGCCGTCTACTGCATATCACAGAAATCGTGACCGCCTCCACTGCATCAGAGCAGCGATCTTTCAACGACTAGTGCCCGTCCGCTGGCGGCCCATTTTAAGGGGTCGAGCAGTGAGCAGCAGCGGTCTACACTGCCATCGTCATGCAGACAATTGGCCAGTCAAACAAGTGATTCGTAAAGCTGTGCCACCGCCCAATATGATTTTCACCGCAACGACATGAAAGCTACGATCATTGATCAAAGTGAGAAATCGCCTTGTCGGTCGATGTGATTGGCAACAAGATGAGGATGTGTGGGGCTGGCAGACGACGACGACAAGGCCAGCGCCCAGCGGACCAGCGGACCAGCGGACGCCAAGCCCGTCGGTCGCTGGACCCCGAGGCTCGAGCTAACGGCAAGGCGACGACGAACACTCGGCCAGGCGGAGCCACAAGCGTCGACGGAGGTGGAAACAACCAAGCGTGAGAGGAGAGGGGAGAGGGGAGAGGGGCATGTGTGTGTGTGTGGCACGCAAGGATTGGCATAACAGCTGTCATCAGAAGGTCCGTTCATGATCATCCATGATGGCACACTCTGGCAGCCATGACGATTCTCGGCAAGCCCATTTTCCCCAGACTGAAGGCAGCGTGGTCGATCGAGGGCTTCCGTGCGCCCGGGGGACCGGCTTCCCTGAGAGAAGGAAGCCAGTCTTGCAAGCAGTTTGCCTCCTTCTCGCCATCGTCACTCGCAGCGAATAGTTGTCGAATGGTTGTGGAGGCACCAGTCGTTTTATCTGTTCTGGCCGACCGCCCCGAATGCCGTCCGGGGGTCGCTGCACGACGAACGTGGAGCCGGTGTACCGACATTAGTTATGTATGTGGAGCTGCGTTGCAGCAAGCAGCTTCCCTCTATATATTGCACGACCCCACCGTCCAGGTTACCCATCCTGGTGTCACCTCCGTCAAAGCTCCTCTAAGATCAATTGGGGACTGTTCTGAATCGCGGCACCACCCCCCCCCCCCCCCCCCCCCCCCCCCCGCCCCTTGCAAGCACAATAATAGTGCCCGCTCTTTAAATCGCCCTGCATCGTCCTACTTCACCATCCTAGGCAATCCTTCTTTCTGTTCCAGCGGCCAATTCTCGAAGCAATGGCTACCGATCAGTCTGTATGTCAACACTTGTATCCGAACTGAGAGACAGTACATTAACACGCCCAGTCCATCCCCGTCACCAAGGAGACCAACGGCAGCAGCGCCATTGACCACGCCGCCACCACGACGTCGCCCAAGCAGCGCTCTCCCTACGACTATGGCGGCAACCCTCTCGCCCACGTCGTGACCAACGACCCAGAGCTGCGCCTGCCAGCCTTTGGCGGCGAGTTCCAGCCGGGCCTGTACCGCGCGCCCAAGAAGAACTTTGCCAATCCGGCGCCGCTGGGCCTGTCGGCTTTCGCCCTGACGACGTTTGTTCTGTCGCTCATCAACCTCAAGACGCGCGACATTGCCGAGCCCAACATTGTCGTCGCCCTGGCCTTTGGCTACGGCGGCCTCGTCCAGCTGTGTGCCGGCATGTGGGAAATGGCCGTCGGCAACACGTTTGGTGCTACGGCTCTGTCGTCGTACGGCGGCTTTTGGTTGTCCTTTGCCATCGTCCTGACTCCTGGTGGTTTTGCCATTGTTTCGCAACTCGAGGGCACGTACAACGATGCAACCGCGACGCCGGATACTGCGCAGTTCTACAATTCATTTGGCTTGTTTTTGATGGTTCGCCTCCTCTCACAATTCAGAGAGACACCCTTTGCTGACTACGTGCTAGGGCTGGTTCATCTTCACCTTCATCCTGCTCCTCTGTACACTGCGCTCGACCGTCGCCTTCTTCTTCCTCTTCTTCACCCTCGACCTGGCCTTCCTCATGCTGGGAATCGGCTACCTCGAGAATGGCAACGGCGTCGCACCCAACTCCAACTGCATCAAGGCCGGTGGCGTCTTTGGCCTCCTCGCCGCCTTTGCTGCCTGGTACAATGCCCTCGCCGGTATTGCCGACTCGAGCAACAGGTACGTTTACCTCGTATGGGTCGACTCGACTCGATCAAGGGCTAATGTTTGCCTAGCTTCTTCGTGATACCCGTTGCGCACTTCCCCTGGTCCGACAAGGGCCGCGAAAGGCGCGCCAAGGTCGACAACGCGGCGGCCCGCGCTGCCTAGACACTGCCTAGGCACGTCAATGCATTGTCGGGGATCTTTGTTGATTTGAAAGCATGATGGTCAGCAAGGCAAGTAGACGCGTCGTCTGTCCTTTCCTTGATTTGCTGTGGTAGATTTGTAATGTATGTTTTTTTCATTTGGTTCATTGTTTGCGGACCATGGCGTTCATCTCATTTCTCTCATCCGCAACCCAAGAGTTGTACAGAGCGACGGAGGACATTTTTCACATTTTGGGAGTGCGCAGGCATGGACTGGACCAAATGACGAGAACCGGGGGCGACCCGGTGGCGCCGCGGAGAACGCGACGGAATCGGTGAAGATTGGAAAGGGGATGCGCGGGAAGAATAAGCCAAGCTGCGCATAGGGTTGAAGGTCAACTCAGATGATGTCAAGACACCAAACTCTATCGTACATGTTCCACATTTCGAGTCAAACCATGTGCGCCACGGAACGCCCCGACGGAAGCGCACTCGTAGTTTCGTTTGGCCAGGCTTCGCAGTCGAGACTCATCCGCGGGCGCCGCACGAAAACAGTGTCGACAAGGTGTTCGCTTCTCGCGTCCTCACGTACATGAGTACACGCTCTGGAGTTGGCGACTCGTCCGCGCCGTGGCGGAGGTGTCGTCGGTTTCTGGCCCCACAAAGGTCAGCTCAAGCGAGGACGACGGAAGCCATGCCAATGCTTGACTGCTTAGCTGCAGCTTAGCACCTTGGCTACCCCATGTTGCGTCCGCCCGTAGCGTACCGAGTTTGTGGGCCCCCGCAATTTGACCAGACGGCGCCGCCCGGCTTGCTGGCGGGTTTTCGTGCTTTACATGGGCATTTCGACTCTCGCTTCGTTTAGCGTTGGTCGCGGCGAGAATGTTGACTTGGACGCCCTTTCGGAATGCCATCGATTGGTCTGGTCTGGATTTGTCGAGTCGCTAAATGGTACATGGGCCCGTCTGACTACCTGCACATCGAGTGCGCTGACAACTCGTTGGCATCGACAGATTTTGATGGTGCATGCTGACACTGCCACACACCCGACAGCGGCGTGATGGGCGTGGCGGGCGGCTCCAAGGACTTGCTGCAGCTGGTGCTGCGGTCAGATTCTGACTGTTGACCAAGACTGATTGTTGCTACTTGGCAACTCCATGGGACGAAGGAGTCACGGTACAAATACGATGCGTCGAGTGTTGGCCAGTGCTGCGCGGGACAAGGGCAGCGGGAGCGGGTGTCCATGTTACTGGCAGAAAATAGACAAGCAACTACTGTACGCAGTCGCTTCGCATCTCGTACGATGGGAAAGAGTGCGAAGTTGACCTGTTGCGTAAACGCCACAGTCTTGGATTGCGGGGAAGCTCAGCCAGCCAGCCCTGCGTTCCCAACGTATATGCAGGCGCATGCGGAAAGACTCCGTCGTGTGACTGGTATAAGCCCTTTGCGTTCGTGCGGTCTAAGGGCAGGAGGGTTGTGGGCGCTGAGGCCATAGGCGGATGCGGGGTGGATACCAACATCCAAACAAACCAGGCCTAAAGCGGTCGGGCCCAACGCTTCCCGGACGGGTGGACGGCGCGCTGCATGTTGGAAGATATTGTTGTAGGTGGTTTTGAAAATATGCATGGCTGTTTTTCTTGATTCTTTTCTTTACCTCCTGCACGTGTCTACCTCGGGCACACGAAGGGACTGTCGCTTGATTATGCCATGTTGTGGAATACACGGGAGACTCCATGTCCCTATATCCACCTCAGACGGTTCCGACTCTTTGACATCCAAATCGAATAAAGATGGCCTTGTTGCTCAGCCACTTCAGCCACAAGCTAGTTTGTCCTTCTTGACCCATGGCGTGGGACGAGGCTTGTGCCTGGCTGCCATCTTTGCATCTCATTCCGTGGATTTTATTTTTCCCAGTCTTGATGGTGGCCATCACTTTTGATCGCGTGCTGCCGCCTTTTCCTCTTCCTCTGGTGTCCGCGTGCTAAGCTGAAGTGCGTGAATGCCGCCTTCTCTAGCCATCTCTTCCTTCATCAGTCCATATACCATCCGATGCCGCGCTGGCTGCATCTTTCCCTTGAAAGCGTCGGAGACAATGTTTACTCTGGTATCGATGAGATGGATGCCGTGTCGGTGCGGTGGGGTTTCTTACCGAAAGTGTGTCTGTGAGTTGTTAGCTTGGACGGCGGAAGAGATTGGAACCCATGTGTACCTCTTTGGAAGTGCTACCCTGCATTGCCTTGTGGTGGGCATGGAGGTGCGAGTCGTTGAACACCTGAAGCTTGGCCGGCTGCAATGTCTCGGTGATCTGTTGTGGAAGCCGTTAGCTGGGTGGTTGAGCAACGGCGACGTGTTGGTACCTTTGCGCGCAGCGTGTCCTCCATCGGGGTCATTGACGGCTGGGACATGTTTGACAGGTGCCTCAGAGCGGTCGAGCGCAGACGCAGAGCGCGCTGGAACATGGGAGCGATAGATCGGCGAAGCGGTGATGGTGGTTTGATGCGATGCGGAGCGGAACTCGGAGAAGACGACAATGACGCACAACGGCGGCCTGCACTTTCTTGTCCGCCCACCAGTTTTCTACCGATTCCACCAGTTTTGTCTTTGCATTTGAATGCGACAACGGAACGCTGTGCTCTCGGCTTCTACTTCTGAGCCCGATATCTGCAGCGCGGCCCCAACAGACCCACTAACATCGGTGAAGCAGCCATGGCGCCGATGGACCGCACGTAATCTTCGACTATCCCTTCCGCCTCTTAATCGCGTTTCACCCCCGTCCCGTCGCAATGTTTGCGCGCGTTGCTCGGACACTTGCGCATTCTTCAATTCGCATCCTCAGGACTCCATCTCGCTCGTGCCCAGTCAATTCGTTTACAGCCTTCAGAATGGTCTCGACTCTGCCAAAACTTCCCGTCTTTCAGGCCCTGGCCACTCGCGATCCCTCGACTATCGCAGTTGTACATTCGCTCTCCGGAAGAACCTTTACCTATGGCCA
Source organism: Phyllosticta citriasiana (assembly GCF_038021145.1). NCBI lineage: Eukaryota > Fungi > Ascomycota > Dothideomycetes > Botryosphaeriales > Phyllostictaceae > Phyllosticta > Phyllosticta citriasiana. Next base: position 833,050 of record NW_027117285.1, on the reverse strand, counting down.
ATTGGTTCACGATGTCGCCCAGGCAAAGGTGCGGTTGCAGCAGCAGGCCAATGGCAAGAGCTTGGATGGTGAAAGAGTAGCGTTTCTCGTCGAGAATGGCTATGACTATGTGGGTGCGCTTTACATAAAATCGCATCAGCTTTCGTTGTACTGCGCTGACACGTCGCAGTGACCCTTTTGTCCATTCTCGCCAATGGTGCTATTGCTGTGCCCATGTCGCCTGCATTCCCCGTTCACGAGTTGCAATATATCGTCAATCAGAGCGGTGCTCTCATGTTGCTCGCGTCGGGCAAGTTCCAGGCCATATCACAAGATGTTTTGCGGGATGGCTTGGAGCATACGCCAATTTCGGTCGAGGTGGAAAAGCGCTTCCAAGACTCCCAAACCTACGACCGCGTGGAGCTCGAAGTGGCTGATCCCAAGGGCGGCATGATGTTGTACACTTCGGGGACGACGAATAGGCCCGTATGTATTGGACAGGGATGAAAGACGCCGCTGACGCCAATGCAGAAAGGAGTGTTGATTCCAGTGTCGACATTGACGGCGCAATCGTTATCTCTTTGCAAAGCCTGGGAATACAGTCCTCGAGACCGCCTCCTACACGCTCTTCCTCTGCACCACATCCATGGCACCGTCAACGCCATTCTCGCCCCCCTGTTTTCCGGCTCGAGCATCGAATTCATGTTCCCCTTTAATGCGAATCACGTATGGGAGCGCCTCGGCGCACCTTTCCTGCCGAACCAAACGTCGCGAAAAGAAAAAATCACCTTCCTTACCGCCGTCCCTACCATCTACAACCGTCTCCTCCACACGCACAAGTCCCTCTCTCCCGAATTGCAAGCCGCCACGCGTACAGCAACGGAACCTGCACACCTCCGTCTCAACATTTCTGGTTCTGCGGCACTGCCAACACCGACCAAGGCGGCATGGTCGGATCTTTCCTCGGGCAACGTTCTGCTGGAGCGCTATGGCATGACCGAAGTTGGCATGGCATTATCCTGCGGTCTAGACTTTGCGGACCGAGTCGATGGTAGTGTGGGATGGCCACTCCCCTTTGTTGAAGCGCGACTCGTCGACACGGAGACTCATGAAGTGATTCATGATGGCGAAGAGTTGACGGCCGACGGCAAGGAGCGCCAGGGCGAAATCCAACTACGCGGCCCCACCATCTTCCAAGAATACTGGCGCAACCCAGATGCCACAGCCAAAGAATTCGTCGAGGGCTCCGACGGCAAAGGATGCTGGTTCAAGACGGGCGACGTCGCGGTGCGGCGGGCAGTCGACAGCGCAGGCAAGAGCACGCGCGCCAGCCAGGTCGACTGGTGCCGGGGCAAAATGTACTTCATCCAGGGCCGCAAGAGCGCCGACATCATCAAGACGGGCGGCGAAAAGGTCTCGGCGCTCGAGGTGGAGCGCGAGATGCTCTCACTGCCGCAGGTCGCCGAGTGCGCCGTTGTCGCGCTGCCCTCAGAGCAATGGGGCCAGCGCGTTGCCGCCGTCGTCGTCCTCACTGAACAAGGCAAGACGGCTGGCCGTGACGGTCGGCCTTGGAGTCCGCTCGACATGCGCAAGGCTCTCCGCGGTCGCCTCGTCAATTACAAGATGCCCACCGAGATGAAGGTTGTTGAGAGCATTCCGCGGAATGCCATGGGCAAGAGTAAGTCTTTTCAGTCTCTGGGCAGCTCGTGACCCCTCGCTAATAGTAGTGGCAGTCAATAAGAAGACGCTCGTAGCTGACGTCTTTGCCGGGAGGCCCAAGACGCCACCGCCCTCGTAGTCGTTGTTTTGAATGTCATGTAGCATTTTGGCATGAGCGTAGAAGGCAAAACTTATCACCTCAAACAGTAGAAGAAGACGCAACCAGCAAACAAACTAGAAATAGATCTTTTGAAACTTATTGCATGAGATACCCGATATTTTCGTCACAAACCTCCCATCCCTCTTTTTCCTCCTCCTTTTTTGTCCATTTTGCGGCCCCATCAACAACGCCATTTGGACAGACATGTTTCGTAGTCAGTGCGCAATGGCACCTCGCACAGCCATGCCAGTACAAAGCATCCTGCCCGACACGCCTCATCCCATCTCAAACTCTTATCCCCGCGCTCAATTCCACCCCGTGGCGACACATTTCGCTCTGCTTGCCCAAACATGACGCAGCTGAATCACGACAGCACACACAGTGGGGAAAGAAAGAAACGAGACATCCATCTACAGCTAGCCTTGCAAGACAGTTCGCCGTCAGGCGTAGTTGTGATACCTAGCAGACGACTGCCTGGTCCTTACGTAGGCGTAACTGCTGTGGCCGCGGATGACGGACCGTCCCTAGACGCAGCCATGTGGATGGGAGACAGACTGCGAAGAAGCACTAAGACGGTGGAGTTGTAGCTATCTATTTGGATTGACAATGTGAAAGAATGAGGATATGGTGTTGTGCGTCTTCTGCTTTGGCGGTGGTTGTATCATCGGGGGTCTAGGTCAAAAAAGGTTAGGGGGAGGTAAGGTAGACAGATAAGTCTGTAAGGGGAGGTGAGCAGGGCTTGTGGCAAACTGTTTGCGTCTCGGCGGTGGAAAAGATGAGTGAGGAAATTTCAAGTTTTTGTAACACAGGTAAGTAGGGTTGGAGGGTCAGTGTCAAGATGGTCAGAAGGGACTCAACAGACAGAAAAGTGTAAACGGCAATTGAACAGGGCGGGCATGCAGGAAAAGTACTCATTCAGCTTTGATCATGAAGAGATGGGAAGCGTTCAAGTCCTTAGCCGCAGCGGAGTAGGGAGAAAGGGGATACCACATCGACCAGAGGAGACCACAACGTCACGTTCATGAAGTAACGCACCAATGGCCTAGCCTCCATGTACTTGTTCGTCGTCAAAATGCCATAGAAATTCAACTGCAAAACTTTGACGGCAATCCTGGTCCAGAAGTTCTTGCACACCTGAGGAAGCAAAATATGTACAAAGACACAAACACCATCATCACATCATCATCATTGCGACTGTCCCGGGAAATTGATGACAGGCGGTTGAACCTGATGGGGCGTAAACGGCGGCACCTCGACCTCCTGAAAACTATCCCACAACGTCAGCACCAACCGCAACCACAAGAACAAGCAAGCTCAACTCACTAGAAAACCCCAAACGGCGGCGGGCCGCCAGCCGCCTTTGCAGCCTCGCCGCCATTCACCTCCTCATAGCCCAGCAGCTTAAACTTGCCAGCCAGATTCTCGTGGAACAGTACTTCGTGGTACAACGTGCCGTCGAAGGGCGGGATGTAGCGCCCGCTTTCGGACAGGATGCAGAAACGGTACGGCGTCGTCAACGTGTCCCACACGGGAAACATGCCGAGGCTCGTCCCTAGGCCGATGGGATCCTCTTCGTAGGTTTCGGAGACGAAATAGGTCGTTATATCTGCTGGTGTCAGTATTTGCGTGCAGGGCCGGCCGAAGGTTGGATTTCACCTCGGATGGAATACACGCCTGGAGGTCCTTTGCTGGAGGGTCCCGGAGCACCTGCGCGCAGAATCTCGACCAGCTCTTCTGGACAGTGCTGCGTACTGATTGTCCAGCCCCTGACTGGATTGAGCTTCCGTAGCGCGACTTCAAGCTCCGGTATCACCTGCTCGAGTGCAACCCATGATTGGATTACCACCACGTCATCGGGCGTGGCACCCCATGTGTGAACCATGGCGTTGAATAGTTCTTGTTTCCAGGGGGATAACTTGGTTGGGTTGCGCGCGACTTCGGCGTACAGCTCGCCAACCTTTTGGTAAAAGACCTGGTTGACTGGGTCAAGCGTTGGTGGCGGGGGTCTCTCGTCAAGGTTGTAGCTCCGGTACTGTGATGAGCCTTCCTCTAACACCTTCAAGGCTTGACCGTCTCTTGTAATTGGAATGGTTTTGCCGATGCTGCGTTGTGCTGCTGGAATGGGTTCCTCTATCCTCAACATGGCTCCATACGACTCTCGAATTTTGGCCTCTTCCGCGGGGGTGGGCTCTAGAGGATATTCCAGTCGAGCTTCGCGCCTTGACCTGGGAATACAGCAGAGTAATTTGGAAGCGCTGCCCCCTTGCCGTCTAACTACGCCTTTGCAATTATGGCAATTGCGGAAGCCTGCTCAAAGTCAGCATTTTTGGAGACGGAAGCGTAGAGCAAATCTCCCACCAAATTCTTCGGTTGTTTCTTTGACGTCTTTGATAGCGGCATCAGTGAAAAAGGTGACTGGTTTCCCGTCGCCGTAGTCGTTGAAGATTTGAATCGTTCCTCCAGATGGTCCTTTTGCCTCGAGAATCTTACCCTTGCCATAGGATCGAGGAACGAACTTGGACATGATTTCCCCAACTTTCCCAATGTATTTGGTTGCTTGAACGGCTTTGGCCAGGTCTGCGGCAGCAAAGAGAATGGAAACCACGTCGGCGAAGATGCTTCCGGCTTCTTCAATCTCGCCATACAGGGGTAGGTTTTTCACAGGCTGCGCCTGATTAGCCTTTTCCTTGAGGGCGATTGGGAGATGAATACTCACTTCGTGAGGTTGAAAGGTGTCTGCACAGCCCTCACGTATCTTGTTGAGCTCTTCAGTACTCCCCTGCAGCCGGACGGTCAAAGCGTAACAATTCATCCGAGCAGAGTACACCAAGCCTTTCCTCAGGAGGTTCCAAATGTCGATTGCAGCGTTGATCAAATTCTTCATCATACCTGGAAAGACAAGTCAGCGACGTATTAAGCCAATCCAAAATTTGTTGAAGGGTAAGCGCAGCTCAGGAACGCGACTGGGCACACTTTGCGCCAGAGGCCCTGTCTCCGCATGATGGCAAACTTACCAACATAAAACTGATCGAGCAACGGAAGATTGTTTGGCTGATCTCCAAAAAAGGGGTCATTTGTAGCCCTCTTGACCAACGCCCCATGCTCGGGCTGATCCAAACTGCGCTTGGAGGGACTGCCGCCCCCAGAAACCCACTGGGCGATACCCGGAAACTGGCCAGAAGCGCATGCAGCTCCACCAGCATTGGCGCAGCAAGGTCCACAAGCAACTTTTCTGAGGCAGAATTCGACCTGGGCTTCGGCGACTCGGGGTTGCTTCAAGCGACGTCCGGGGACGTCGAAGCAAAATGCTGGAGCGAGAAATAGGACGCACTTCATGGTGAATGGATTGCCTGAACACTCCTTTGGATACCCGTTGATCGCCCGTGCAATCAGACAATCCATGCCTGCATTGGTGCTGCATCACGGTAGTGCGTCTTCCCCGGTTGGCTGTGAAGCAGGAGGAATCTTTTGACCAATAAGTCCAGTGATGGCGCTGGTCGGAAAGTGGAAGTTTTGGGTCGGAGGGACTACAGGGAGATCGCCTAGTCTCTCGTTAGCTCCCAATTTTCTTTTCATCTTTCATGATTTTACATTTCGTTTCGTAAACGCAGATGTTGGGTTTGACGATTCCCGTGTTGGCCACCAATCGCCCTTGTTGGAAGTCGTTTTTGATTTGAGAAATGTCAGCATTGTACATGATATGCATTCCACCAGTGCCGTACGTGTGTGTCAGTCTCAAGCTGCAAAGGTTTAACATGAAAGCTCCAAACGGAAAGAAGAAGCTCACGTAGAATTGCGACATTCGATCTGTACCGCAGGCACGAGCCTCAATATTGCCTCCTGCAACCGAAACCCAACAACCACCGCCTGTCGAGGCCGGTTCTGAGGCTTGTACCAAAGTCTGCGAATTGGAATCAAAGGCCGCCTTGGGCGCGACCCATCCATTCACCAACCGGAAGGAGAGTGAAGTCTTTCTCTGTGGCGCCGGGAGAACAGGCTTTGTCGTGATGATCTTGCCTTCGTTTGACCAGATGGGAAGAGTTCCTCCATTCCGTTCTGCTTCTTGCACACTTGGTGGACAGGTAGTGACTGTTTCGTCTTTTGCCACGAATAGACGCAAGTCCATCCCCAATTCCTGTGCGGCCAGCATCAGCACAGATTTTACACTGATTAAGATGAAGAATTCACCCATGTCGCAGTCTTGCCTTGACTGTACACCAACGCGGCAAAAAAGAGCAGGGTAATAACCAAATGCATGGCGAGAGAGCGTTTGAACCACCTGTTTTGTGTACGCGTCTTGAAACCATTCAGGATAATCAAAGATGCTCTCGGAGGACATTTAATGTCGCGCTTGGAACCTTGAACTTGCTTAGGCCTGAACAAACACTTGAGCTCCTGGTTATCACTTACCTGCTGATGACTTTTGTTCACGCCTCCGATTGCATTTGCTTGACGAGTAAGGACTATCGTGCATTTAAGGCTTGGTGACCAAGCACTCACCTGTCGCTCGCGCAGATTTTGATTTTGAACTAGTACGAAGTAGCTAGGATACTCTGTTAATCGTTTGGTGAGCGGGAAAACGCTCCTAATCGACTCTGACTTTTCAAAGTCGATATATATCAAGAGTTTTGAAACCAAGCTTTAACATCTCCTGTCGAGCAACTGGAACCATGCGTAGGTTTGTCACTTTGCGTTGATTGGCAGCGTCAATTCATGCTCCGGGCGCATAATTGATGGTCGCCAACTACCTCCGCTTCTTCGCGTGTTTGGAAAGGAGCGTAGGCGTTGGATTGAAAGCGTAAGTATCGACCTGATTGATGAGGACCACTGTGTCAAGAGCCGAGCAACGTGCTCGGTAATGCAACCTCCCGTATTTTGGTAAACTTAGGACCTTTAAGGCGGGTGATCAGGATTCAGTACGGGAACCACTCACAAATGAGGAAACGTCATTGTGACAAGCACAGAGGCTGAATTAATCTGCGCTCGCCGTATTTGGAAGATTGCTCGTAGTCTTCGGAACTTTCGGTTCCCGTCCTGTTTGCGCAATTATGAACTGGCTATGCGCAGACAGCGGCTAACGACGGGCCAACAGTTTGCCAAATAGACTAAAGCCTTGAGGCCTGAAAGCTTGATCGTTCAAGGCTGCTGGGGAAATCAATGGATACAGCTGTTAACGAGTGATTTTTGGGACGTGCCCGGGATATTTTTTGTCCGAAAATTAACAAACGGGACCAAAGTGAGTTATTGACCACGAAACTCGATAATGAAATACAAAAAATTGTTGCAGCCGAATGCTGGCTTGAATTTAGATGCTTCCATGCCTCGACTTGTCATCCGCATCAGTCCTTTGCTTCATTGGACTTCCCAAAGTTTCCAAACCAAATCTCATCTTTGGGCCTATCACCTCTCTCCACACCGTCCAACTTGCACAAGGAACGTTGGTCATCTGGTACCTTCCAGTCCGCCATCTTATCTGTCCGCGCCGCAAACAGCATCATCATACCTACCTCTTGATGGAATGAAAGATGGCAGTGAAAGGCATGGATTCCGGGATTATCCAGAACAACGCGCAGCAGGATCCAACCAAAACCTTCAACAGACGCCGTATCCCTGCGCAGGGGGTTGAACATGTTGAGGGAGGAGTGCAAGTCCGCCGGTGGATAGCCGTGTCCAGAAGCGAGAACGAAAAACTTGTGGCCGTGAAGATGGAGAGGATGATTGCCATCGTCGAAATTGCTGACGAGTATATCGATGACGCGGATGCCCGTCGTTTGGTAGACGAATTCCGTGACTGGGTCAAAGGCGACAGAATTGATGCCGGACTGCGGCAATTGATCCGGGAGTGCAAAAGAAGCGTTTTGAGACGAGATGCCGTCAACCATGCGATGCAGCGTGGGGGTTGTGAGTTTACTACGGAAAGAGGAGTTGTTGAAGAATCCACGGCTAAGGCGCCAGGCGCCGATTTCAAAGTTCGCTCGCAGGTATATTTGACTGTCGGCCACGTCAGGAACAGGAATTTGGGCTACGGGTTGAAGCCCAGTGGTGTTCATGTCAAGACATGTAACGTCGAGGGCGTCGGTCCAGTCTTTGCTTGATGGCGTATCTAGCAGCTGCTTCTCGTTACGAGAAGAATAGCGTACCACAGCTTTGACCTCGTCGACAAGGGATGGATTTTCTTCTTTAAAACAGGCAGTGACCATTTTTGCACGCAGCCAAAAAGCATCTCGATCGGTTGCGTTTGCGCTGACTACAATACTATAACGCTGGCCTGGATGTATATTGAGCCTGTGGTAGAACGTAGGCAGCACGTCGGTGCCATCGACTTCTGTGACTGCGAACTGGTGTTCGTCGAGCTGAATGTGGAATTCTGCAAATGCCCCGACGTGTATCACACGGATGCGATGAGCTTTGTCTTTTTCAAGGTCGAGAGTGGCTAACTCTGCCGTGGAATTGTCACAACTTCGATCCTGTAGGGTACTACAGTCACGAATATTCCTTCCATTGATGAGGCCACCATCTGGTACCGGCTCCACATTCTCCCTTCCAGGACTGAGGTATTTCGGAAGAAGAGCACTCGACAAGTCGTAGTAGTAGTCTTGAATCATCAAAATCTGGTCTGAAGCGTAGTCCAGCTTCTGCAGGCTACGCTCAAGCGGTGAGTGAACAATCAGAGGACCGTATAGACCATCTGCAGTCTGCATTCCCATGTGGGCATGGTACCAGTATGTGCCCGATTGACCGTCAACTTTGAAGCGGTAGGTCATGTTTGCATTGGGTGCTATTGGACACTGTGTGACTCCAACAGTACCGTCCATCCAGTTGCTTCCATTCATGAAGAGTCCGTGCCAGTGGAAGGAGGTTGCATTGGTTGCTTGGTTCTTGACGTTGATGACCAAGGTGTCACCTTCATTACACTCGATCAGAGGCCCGGGAAATTCGTTATTGATGAGGATAAGTGGTCGAAACACGCCATCGGGGTTGAGATTTGCATCCGTAATTGTCCATTGATATTCTCTTGTTTGTGCAGGAGCTTGGGAATCCCAATCAGGGTCGAGCAGATACTTTGATCTAGCCGAGGTGGTTTCGGACTGGTTGCCATGTCCCGCCACGGCGTCGTGGGGATGAAGGCGCCGCAAAAAGACGGCAGACAGGGCTATGGAGAGAACGAGGGACATGATGAAGAGTTCCAACAAGACCAGCCATTTCCGGGCAAAGCCGCCCGAACGTTGTTCATCGGCTAGAGGCTGACCGTCTTGTTTGAGCAGGGAAGGCGTTTGTTCCTCGACATCAGGCTCATGTTGACCGAGTTGTTGGTATCGGGCGGATCCGACGCTTTGAAAAGACATTTTGGTGGGACATGGGTAGAGCAAAGGTGTCGCGAGCGTGGAGAGCAGCACGCGTCGTGGCAGGGTAGCAAGTGAAGCGGCCCGAGGGCCTGTCTGGATGGGGACGAGGCGAGACGCAGTGATGGACGGAAGATGAGACCAATTAAGAGGGCGAGAATTTGTTTGTCGAAGAAGAGGATTGGCAGTTGCGTCGTGGCCGCAGATTGTGGGTCCCATCACCTCAGGAGCGGCCACTATATTAGAGCAGAGCCAATCAAACAAACACATGGGCAATGACCTTCCCCTTTGGATGTCCGGCACATTTGCACGTGCATACAAAATGTAATGGAGATGTGCCTCGACTTTGTCCTCCAGCAACTCTCGCTCAACAACACACTCAGCATGCCGTCCTTTTCTGTCGCCTGTCTTTTAGCCCTGACCGCCCTTGTTGGCGTTGGAGCACTTCCCCATATCCCTAGATCCAACCGTCTGCACCCTCGCAACTCCTCCTGGGTTCCTGGCAAGGCTTTCGATCGCATCGCCATCATTTGGCTTGAAAACACCGACTACGACAAGGCTGTTGGTGACCGTATGCCTCGATGCTCCAACCACTTGCAAACAAATCTGACAGCATTCATCAGCCAACCTTGCATGGCTCGCGGCCAAGGGCATTACTCTCGACAGTTACCATGCCGTCACCCATCCCAGTCAGCCAAACTACCTCGCTGCAATTTCTGGTGACTACCAAGGCATGAAGTGGGTCAACAATACTGCCAAATATTTCCGAAGTCTGACTGATTTTCAGTCACGATGATCTTTCCAACTTTCCCTCAAACGTTTCGACTGTGCTAGACCTTCTCGAAGCCAAGGGCATCAGCTGGGGCGAGTATCAGGAGGACATGGTAAGCCAATCAAATCAACGACTGGGATCCTGTGCTGACATGCGTAGCCCTACACGGGATTCACAGGGTTCGAGTATCTGAACCAGGTAAATGGTGCCAACGACTATGTTCGCAAGCACAACCCTGCCGGTAAGGACCCAAAGACCTGTTGAAGCCTGGTGTTGATTTCAACCGCAGTGAGCTTCGAAAACATCAACCTACAGGAGGAAAGACTGGCAAAAATCAAAAACACCACCTTGTTTTGGGAAGACTTGGAAGCCGATGCACTCCCTCAATGGATGTTCATTACACCAAACATGAGTATGTTCTCCAGAACAAAAGGCTATTTTCCGCTAACAGGCGTAGCTTCTGATGGCCACGACTCGTCTGTCACTGTTGCCGGTACCTGGACCCGTACTTTTCTCGAGCCCCTTTTGAACAACACCAAGTTCATGAAGAACACGCTTGTCCTCGTGACCTTTGATGAGAACGAGACGTACACAATCCAAAACCGCGTCCTCGCAATTCTCCTCGGCGACGCCGTTCCGGCAGAGCTCGTCGGCACCACCGACTCCAACTTTTACGACCACTACTCCGAGATTGCCACCGTCGAGGCAAACTGGGGTCTTGACACACTCGGTCGTTTTGACGTGGGCGCAAACGTCTTTTCTCTCGTGGCCGAAAAGACTGGCGACACGCTCCGCGAGTGGTCCGGAGCAACGTCGCTTGACCAGCACTTTTTCAACTACTCTTACCCCGGATACTTCAACGACATTTCGGGCAAGAACCGCTCCTTCATCGCCCCCAACGTCAACACCGAATACGCCGGCCGTCAAGTCCACCCCTCTATCGTCGAGACTTGGAAAGATTCGTCTCTGCCCATGTACTACGGCACTGACCTCGAGATTCCCGACGGATACAACCTGCCTGAAGCAGAGGGGTACTGACCACCTCCAGCGTTGTTGAGATTTTGTGCAAGATCATAGATAGAGCTGATGACTTTGCGCAACAGCCCCTCTGGACCCACCGTCGATGACGGCGAAAGTAATGCTCCTAACTTTGGGATACCCCGGTTCCAAAACCTCGTTTTTCTCCTCTTTTCCATGCTTTGAAAGAGACCACTCCCGCCAACGAATCTTCCATCTTTCCAAACCACGTACACGATAATTGATAGTTTTTACCTGTGTTCCATGCTTCAGTAGTGCTTGGTGGGGTCGACCAGTAACACTCATCACAACCTCGAAGTCCCCAATACCAACGGATCCAACCGCAATGTGCCCCCATCTTCGGCCATAATTTCCGCTTCTACGTGTACCTCGCAGGCTCCATTGCCACCAACTACCCATACAAACTTAGCTGCGTCTACCTGTGCCCCGCAAATCCCGGTAAAATCGTCCAGTCATAAAAAGCTGCGCCAACATGGTCCTCGCGAATTCCATTGTGATCATTTAGTCAGCTTTAAGATCACAGTTGTCTCTTTGGCGCGGCCATGGTGTTGTTGAGCGCTGGATGAGGTAGGAAAAGTTATAGGGTTTGGCAAGCAGAGAGGAGGTGATGTCGATCGCAAGACCCAGACGTGCGAGAAGTCTGTCGCGACGGGTGTCATGTGCCTCTATGATCTGGTGGCACCCTGATATAGCGGGAGGCATCCTAAGGCAGGTACATGGGCACACTTCCGGCTCAGGTGCACACCATCCAGGCTACTTCCACAGCCTGCACCACATCTGACGCCTTTGTCCTGTTGCCCGTGGCAGTGGTCGACCTATGTCCTCGTCGGCGGTCGAACGCCATCCACGCCCACTTTCCTCAACTACGACGTCGGCTTCCTTCCCGAATCTTACATCTTCTTGGGCGCATCGATCGTGGTCTCAGACAAAGCTTCTGTACCAACCACCGAGTGCGCAACGCTACACCGTCTCTTGTGTTACCGGTCGGCAGACAAACTACTCGCGATATCCAATAAGGTCCAACAGAGACAGGCGTCATATTGATTTTGGCTAACCTGGTGCTTCAATCAGACCACCATGCCTCCCAAGGCAGCTTCCAGCCCGGGAGGCCAGGCCAGCGGCCATCTCAAGACGGACGAGACCAGCATCCTTGGAGTACTGCACACCTTCGTAGATAACGATCAGGACGACTGGAACGACCAAGACTCCGCCTCCATGGCCATGCAATGGAACAAGGACAAGCCGAAGGACTAGACTCTCAAACCGGAGGAAATCTCGGTGATGAAAAAGAAGATAGTGGCAGAGAAACTGGTCTTGGATGTACACCTTGTCGAGCCCGTCCTCAGAGTCAGCATCCGGAAGCTTAGAGAGATGGATGACGCCAACCAGGACACTATCGGCGACATTTTCATGACAGCGCTGGAATATTGCAAAGTCTTTCTTGATGTGAAAACGACGCTGGGCACCCAAGACGATGGACATTCTCCCCTCCAGGCCGTCAAGCGACGAGTTCTGGTCATCTTGACGAAAGCGAGCGAGTTGGATGAACAGATCAAAGACTCCGTTGGCACCGTCATACTCGAAGGAACGATTCAGGAGGTCAACCAGTTCCTCGTCAACGCCACCGACGCCGAGACTGCGAAACTCGCCATAAATACCATTGCAAGGCACGCCATCGCCTCAATGCTTTCCAAAACAAGGACGATCGAGAACAAGCTTGAGACGCTTGTCATAGCAATCGACAAGGCCCTCGAGGCGATCCCGTCCCCGGACCGCGGCGACATGGATGCGTCCGTGGGCACCGTCAAAAAGTTCGTGAGAGACGTAATTACCCTGTCGCATCAGGTGCAGCAGAAGAGTGAGGGCTTTGCAGACAAGTCCGAAATGGATAGCGCCCTCCGATTCATCTCGGATGCTGCCGTGAACGCCCCAAGCGTCGACGTCCTCAAACAGACTGTCCAGTCTGCGATCAAGTTTGCGCTGGGACAGAATCACGTCAAGGTTACGGGATTGCGCGACATGTTGGTTCAGTAGTCTGTCTCACCGCCCTAGAAACGAGTCGGATTTTGCCACGTCCTGAGTGACGGAGAGTAGCTAGTTGGCCAGATCAAGAGCACTTGGAAAGCGTTCAATTGTATAGAGTTAGTGGTCCATTTAATTTCGATTTTGAGAAGTTGCCTTTCTTCCTCCTCAATCAGATAAATTCACTTGTCTACCACTTGCCGACCAATGGTGCAAATAGCCGATTGCCGCTACCGCTGTTCAACAGCTGATCTGCTCGATAACCTTGAACTCTCCTCCACAATCCAAATGTCTTCCTTCCTCAATCGAAACCTTTTTATGGTCAGCTGGGATATTGAAAATAGTCAAGGGCACTGAGTGGCCAGGCTTTAATTTTGCCTTGCGCAACAGCGCCTCCGGACGCACTGTTGATGGCAGCGAAAATAATACTCCTACCACACTCACAACACTCTAGTTCCAAAACCTTATTCTCCTCTTATTTTCTATGCTTTAATGCTTCGCCGCGATCAAAATAACCAGCTGAGATTTAACCGCGAATAATTCTTTTACCGTTCCATACTATGCACCCAATAATTGACAATTTTTACCTGCAGTCCGTGCTCCAATAGTGCTTGGCTGGTGTTGATCATTGAATGGGATCGACAGGCAAACCAGGGCATTGAAAAAAACGTCGAGGGCACCAAATAACCAACGGATAATTTTGCGATACGAAAATACGATTGCAAGGACCAGATGATGCTTCGCGCGAACCACGAGAGAGACGGCACTTCCGGACGATGCACGCTGTTGTCGATGTGCTCGTGAGAGCGTTTCGATCTGGTTTGAACTTCTCTGGCATGGAGGTGCTGCTTTCTCCATCTCTCGATGATCGAGAGTGGGTTGACGTCAGCAACTTCGCTCCAAGATGCGATTCACGAGCTCTCTGGCACGCCGCGCAATCACTCATTGAAGTCCACGGGCTCGGCATCGTTAAAGGCGGCTTGGTTGCGACGCTCGACTTCCTCCGGGCTCAGCTCCGTGTATGCGTCAACGCCGTCAACAGAACCCGTGACAACGTATGTGCCTTTGAGGCAGGGAATGTAGGAGTGGTTGTCGGAGGTGGCTTCGTCGTCCAGCGGCGCGTTCTCAGACAAGTCGATCTCGCGCTGGTTTGGGGGCGTTGAGATGTCCTCCTAGGAAACAGTCACCTTGGACCTAAAGAGATAGAGCGTTCAATGCCACCACTGACGTATCTGTCCGTGATCTCTTCGAAAGCGGCGGCACGGCGACCGCAGTTCTCGTGGTATTCCTTACAGTTGCGGACATCACCCAGCACCTGTTCATCCTTCAGCGGCCATCGTGAGGAAGTCTTCCTCCATGGGATCATTATCTTCGGACGCCTCCGACTTGCCGTCCTCAATCGGCTCGCGGTCACTCGCAATGCAAGGATACCCGACCTATTGAGAGGGAGTCGGCAGGCGCCTTTGAGATTGAGGGCTGACTTGCCTTCTGTTGGGAGTTCGTCCTCTTCAGAGGTCTCCGAATCTTCGCCCTTGATTTTCTCTTTGGCCGGTTCGTCTCAGGCTCTCTCTTGATGTTGTCTTGACTTGCGTCAGCCATAGAGACGTGTAGCAGTGTCAAAGCATCAATGTGGGGGTTGGATGTTGATGAGAGACGACTCTGAGACAGAAAGTATCCAAGTTTTTGAGGAGGCCGTGTTTTGTGTGCGCCGAGTCTGGCGCAAGGCTGTGACTGAGGAAGGGGCGGCAGGTCTTTCACACGACGCCTTCTCGATCTTCTGCTGTGTGAAAGCACCCTCCGACCGCTCCTCTCCACAGTCTTCAACTGCTGTTCAACCTTGGTGAGCGACACCACGCACCACCCGATCAGACACATCACGGTCTGGCCTTACACGCAGATTAAGATGTCTGAAAACCCGAAGTCGGAGTACGACATCCATGGCGTCGTTGAAAAAGTGGACATCGACAACTTGAACCATTTCATCGACGTCATCATACACGACGCGGGTCCCCGGAGGCAGACGGGACTGGATAAGAGGAAGAAAGAGGCGCACGACGCGGCTCAAAAGGATCTGAGAAACCTCGTCCAGGACATTGAACTCCATCAGTGCCCCCGCGAGCCTCCATCGTTTGATGATCCGGTCCCCTGTCAGAACATCAACCGCCTGCGCAACCATGTTGATGTTGAGCTTATCAACCCCGTCATCTCTCAAAGCGATGAGTGGAAGAAGAAGCTCGGTGAGCTCGTCGACCGCTGTTGTTCTCGACCAAAGCCGAAGCCAGAGCATCCGGAATACAGTCCAGAGAGGCCGGTGCCGCGAACTTTAGAAGAGCGAGAAGAGCAAGGTAAACTTCACTGCAACCAAGTTTCTCACCACGTAATGACGAAATATGGTAGCCGAAGGGCAAGAGGCCAAGTGGGTCGATCCGCCCAAATTCCGCGAAGTTGCGCCTAAGTACCAAAAGCCCACGACGGCAAGCACCTATGAGAGGGAGGACCCTGAGCTCCCCTTGGACCCAGAGGACGAGGAAATGCTGCATGAAGAGAGCAATGGCGGACCATCAGCAACTACATAGCCTGCGCCAATTACTCCAGGTCCTGCGCAGCCCACGTCGCCGACTCACAAGAAGCCTGCGTCTACGTCTCCCAAGCAGCCCACACCCCCAAAGGAGACTATGCCACTCGAGGAGACCTCGCTTCCCATGAATCCTCATATGGAGCCTTCCGAGGAGCGTCTCAAAGATACTACACCGCCGCCCGAGACCAAGCAGGCCCAGGGCCCCGAGAGCCACAATCCAGAGGAAAAGGTCGGCACTGACAAAGAGGCCAAAAAAAAGGCGGAAAAGGAGGACAAGAGGGACAAGGAGGGACAGGATGGCGCTGGCTCCAGCTCCAACTCCAACCGTCGAGGATGTCGAATCTAATGAGGGTTTCGTGTGGAAGGCGATGGACGTCCACCACATC
This sequence comes from Phyllosticta citriasiana, assembly GCF_038021145.1. Classification (NCBI taxonomy): domain Eukaryota; kingdom Fungi; phylum Ascomycota; class Dothideomycetes; order Botryosphaeriales; family Phyllostictaceae; genus Phyllosticta; species Phyllosticta citriasiana. Next base: position 817,113 of record NW_027117285.1, on the reverse strand, counting down.
CTTGATAGTCAAGTGTTGAATAGGAATGTAAATCGACGGGGTGCAGAGGAGTATCGAGACATTGCGATAGCGAAAACAGAATGAAATAGAAAAGAGCGTGGAATACGGATCAAGCTGACAGCGCGTCTGAGTGACCGCTTTCATGGTGTTGCTGACCAACCAGGCAGTTTTGGCTCACATTATGGCGTCGCATCTCTAGCGGTCGGGTTTGAGGCACGTCGATGGAGAAAGGAGCTAGAAGCAAAGAGGCGTCCGTGAGAAGAAGCACCCCACTGCCGACTCACACCCGTGACGGAATAGGAACTCGACCAGGTATTGTTGCTCCAGGAGTGTAAGGTTGTCCCCGCACAAGGAGCATTCGTCTTCCGGGCATAAAGGTTAAAATGTGGTGACCGGCAGCATTCATACGACTAACCACCCACCCACCACTCCAATATCGTCGAGAAAGAAGAGACTCAGATGTGCGAGGACTCAAGGAGCAGCCGTGCGTCAGACGCATCAGGACAAGTCCTGCGCATCGAGGCGGCAGCTTGGGGGGGGGGGGGGGGGGGGGGGGGGAAGATCTCAGTCCAGCTCTCGTCGCTGTCATCATTCACCAGTCTGGCGCGTGGGGGAGAGAGCAAAGAGACGGCGCTGTCGGTCTCGGGGGAGCTGTCGTTTGCTTGGAGGGTAACAGATGCAAGAGTAGAGGATAGGTGGAGCAGCGATCGGGTTGCCGGCGCCTAGCGATTTCTGGTGGAGTCTTTTAGACGTGTGGGCAACTGCAGCGCCTGCGTCTGTAACCAAATGTGTGTCAGGTAGGCAATGTCAGATACAGTATTGCGAGATGAGAGGTTGGAGTCGCTTACTTTGCAAATAGGTGTGTTGTCGTCCTCGGCTCGTTGCAGCCAAGCTGATCTGAAGCACCATGCATGTCCACCAACGGCGTCAGAGAGATAAAACACGGCGTTGGGCGCTCGCTACGCTGAGGGATGGAGAGGCAGGTCTCAATCGTCGCCGCCGCCGCCAACGCTGTAGTAGCAGCTGTCAAATGGCGGCCAATCCAAGGGCGACAGACACGATGCTAAAAGCACACACGAGGGACACACAGTATCGGAAAGGAAAAGTGCCATGTGTATACAACTCGACTCAACAAGGAAACAGTGGTTCCTCTAGCGCCCACGTCCAAACGCCAAAGACCCGAGCAAATTGAAGGAAAAGGGAGAAACAATAAAGGATTTCAAAGACTACAAGAATGCCATCGAGCAATGTCCCATGGGATCAAGAAGCGTCATGTACACGCACGCCACTTCCTCGAGGCGCCGCCCGGTCAGAGCCAGGCACAGCGCATTACGCCTACGAGGAAGAGCGACATATGAGAGAAGAAAAACGAGAACAAAGGGATACACAATGCCGAGTGTATGCACGCAGCCAAAATGCCATGCCAGACGTGACGCTGAGCAGCCAGACCAAGGGAAGATCAATGAAACTGGGACGGGAAAGAAAGACTAGGACGAGACTCCATCTACAAACAACGACCTCGACGCGACCTCGTCGGTCGACGCAGGGGCGAAAGGGAAATCCAGCCACACAAAAGCCTGCTGGAATCCAGACCAATGGGACGGAAGAGCACGCAACAGCTCTGCGCGCCCCGCATTGTACACTTGGCCATGTGGACAGTGTATCCACATGATGCATAAACGTCTTCGAGATGATGATCCCGACCACAGATCATCGGTGCAACTTTTCTTGGTGATTTTCCTTGGCTTGCGTGCGCGCAGTCAGGGTTAGTACTACAAATGCCAGTCTGGCGTTCGGTTGGGTATAGAGTAACTGTATCGGGAAAACGAGCGGACTGCAACGGGCGGGCCGCGCCTTTAAGGTCGAGTTAGCGGATCTAGGTTATTGGGTGGTTGGGATGAACGCAGGACACGTACCAGAAATGCAAGCGATTACTTCTTGCTGTTTGTGTAGACGACAACACCAATGATGATGGCAATGATGATGATGAGCAGGACTATGAGCCGAGTCAGCATGCAAGGAGGTATTGGCTTGGCGGTGATGCTTACTGCAGATTCCTAGGCAGTACCACTTTTTGCGGTTGCGCGAGCGGGCGCTGGTGATGGCCTGGCCAATCTCGTCGTTGGCCTTTTCGACATTCTCGCGCACTTCCTCGCCCTTTTGTTCAATGTTTTCAATCAAGGGCTCCTGCTGGACGACAATCTGTTCGAGGTCCTGGAAGAGCTGGGCCAGCTCAATCATCTGCTGCTCAATCTTCTGAATCTCAAGGTGACGGCCCTCGACGGCCCGGAGCGCCGACTGTGCCTGGCCACGACGATCGCTTTGCATCAACTGTGTCGCGGAGCTACGTTAGCGCACGTGGACCTCGGGCAATGGCCGTTGGAAAAACGGGCGGGAAGACGTACCGCTTGTTGGAAAATCTGCGCATTGGGATCCTCAACCGCATTGCGAACCTCTTCCTCGGTAGCGTCGGGTCTGACGATTCTGTACTGGCGGGCCTGGCTTTCTTGCAGGTCCTTGCGGAACCTGCTCTCGACCTCCTGAAACTTGTTGATGGTGGCTTTGAGCCGGCGGTCCACGCGGCCGACCTGCGGCTTGTTGCGCGGATTGCCGCTCTCGGGCAGACCCTTGATTTTGCGCATGCGATCCACCAGCCCGCGATTGCCCGTCATAATGTCATTGTTGAGCGAGTCGATCTGGTTCTTGTAGACGAGGGGTTCGTTGACGGCCGACTTGTGGAGGCGCTGCAGCTGCTCGAGCTGCGAGTCGATTTGGTCGAGGGCGCGGTCGATTTGCTGGCACTCGTTCAGAATGGCGTTGGGGTCCGGGGCTTGCTGCCCGTTCATGGCTTGCATCTCGTAGTCGGGTTCTGTGAAGGCTACGCTATTAGTCGACGGTTTTGGCACGAATCAAAGAACTGGGCACTGTACGGTTGCTGTAGCCATTCTGGGCGCCGTAGCCAGCATTCTCGCCGTAGGGGTTGGACTGGCCGTAGCCGCCGCCTTGTTGGTTGTATCCGCCGTACTGAGACATGTCGTTAGTTGTGCGAAAAGGGCGGGGGAACGCGAGGAAATAAATGGCGGCGGTCGGTGGTTGGTAGAGCTTACACTCATGCTGGATAGAAGAAGCCGGCGGGAGGTTGTGAGGCAGGTATGGTATTAGGACGGTTTTGTGCGGCTAGGTAGTCAGTCAGGCCAGGCTTGGAGGCAGCACGGCACCGGCAGCAGTGATGACGGGAAGGGAAGGAGTGTGGGCGGATGATGCGCCGGACGAAAGAGGGTGGTGCGGCTGAGGTGCTAAAGAGCGACTGAATTGGACTGTTGGTTCTCTGTTGAATGGTTGGTTGGCTGGTTGGTTGGTTGGTTGGTTTGACTGCTGCGGGAGGGAGAGACGGCGAAACTCAAGGCACTGCCTGCCTCAGGCTGTCAGGTAGGTAGGCAGGTAGGCAGGAACAGAAGGAAGCCCCTGGCTCCGGCTCCATGTCGCCCCCGGCCCCAGTCAAGTCAAGTCAAGCCAAGTCAAGTCCAGTCCAGTCCAGTCCAGTCCAGTCCAGTCCAGATCAGGTGATGGGTGCCCGTGCCACACAAGGCCAAGGACCGGGATGCCCCTAATTTTGGCTCCCCGCCCGTCACCCGCAACACCATCCAAACCAACCAAACCAACCAACCAACCATCCACAATCAATCACTCCTAACCGCCCACTCTACTCACTCCCACATGCACTCTGCTCCTACGCTGAATTGCCCCATCGCGTCCGCTCGTCGCCCCCCTCCCACGTCTTCTCTACGTACCCTAGCCGCCGCTTCACTTCCGCCACCTTGTCCTTGTCGCCTGTGTTCTTTCCAATGTTGTCGCTGATCTTGACGGCCGGCCTGCCCTCCGCCGATGCGATCTTGATGACAATGTTCAGCGGCACCGACTTTTGCCCCGTCGACACGCGCTCATAATCGTCTGCGCCAGACCTGTCAGCCCACTTTCCACATCCTCAAACGCGGCACTTACTGGTCAAAAAAGTCCCGACGCCAAATGTCGGCTGGAAGCCCTCTGCCTCGGCCAGCTTCTTGTACTCCAAGCACAGCTTGATGTTGAGCGAATCGGAAAACACAATCACCTTCATCTCTTTGATGCCCTGGCCGTCGTAAAACTCTCGCATCGTCTTTATGAAGCCCCTCGGATCGCCCGAATCCTGCCGCACTCCGGTAAAGACGCGCGCATAGGACGGCAGATCCTTCGTGTTCCTCTGCTCATCCGCGGGTGCCGCAATCGGTGGTTGGGTGTCGGTGTCGCAGGCTTCTGTCGCGCCTGATGATGCACTCGTGGTTGCTGCACCCTGCTCGGCAGCAGTGTAGGCGGGTATGCGCTTGCTAAAGGCACGCAGGAACGCTGGCGTACCAAACGTGTCGGTCAGGGCGATGCCGAGCACGCCCTCGCCAAAGGTACCAACCCAATACCGCAACGCCGTCTCGTTGGCCTGCTCATAGTCGTTTGTGATGGCCGCGATGCCCATGAACCATTCATGCGCAACTGTTCCCACCGGAGGGATGCCGTACTTCATGGCAAAATGGACGTTGCTCGTGCCCGACAGCTTGCCTTCGTACCCCTTGTCCCGCCCCTCCTTGGCAGCCTGTAGCAAGCCCTGGAGCACAGTGTCTTGCGTGTGGTAGTCCCGCCGCCTCCTGCTTCCAAACTCGGAAAAGATGCACCCATTCTTGAGAAGTTGAGCGCCCTTGTGGCGCGCCTTTTCTAGTTGCCCGTCATAGTTCCAGTCCTTGTCGCAGAACTTGAAGTACGCCTCACTGATAAGGGCCAGCAGCGGAATCTCATACAAGATCGTCTCCACCCACAATCCTTCCGTATGAAGTCCCAGATCGCCCACGTCATCGTCTGCGCCCGTGTCGTCATCCGCCTGGAACGAAAGCTGAATCTGCCGGTCGGGGTGGAATCGAAACTTGGATAGGTAGTCAATGTACGGCTTGGTGAGGTAGTTGCACGTCGTCTCGAGGTAGCGCTTCTCGTCGGGAGAGAGGGTGATGTTGGCAAGTTTGTCAATCTGCGTTTTTAGCCAGCGATATGCTGCGCGGGTGAAGCGCATTTGAGGAGTCCGGTTGGTGAAGCTGTAGGTGACGTGGACGTCGGGAAAGTACTTGAGGACGCAACATTGCATCGTCAGTTTGTAGAGATCGCTGTCCCAACGTCAAGGTTTGTTCGAATTCGTTGCGCCGCTACTTACGTATCGAGGAGGGACATGACGCCCTCGGGCAGCGCGGCGTCGGAGCCCATGATGATGGTGAAAGGTGATGAGGATGACCGGGAGGCTGGCAACGGTGTCGTAGAGGTGTAGACCTGCCGCGTAATGATGGAGGGGTAATTCAACAGAGTGAAATCAGTGGTATCCACCCGGACAACATCCCACCTCAGACCCAGCACCGGGATTCGGAGATAAGATCTCTTATCTATCCCGTCGTGGGTTGGCTGCGGCTGCTGCCCGCCGCTATGCAGGTCCGCCCACGGGGAGCATGAGGCTGGTGCCCTTCGGATTACGTAGACATAATTTCGACTTCACCACAACAGCATTCATTTTATTTCAACAATCGATGTTCTTCTCAATCAGCTCTACTGGGGAACTTTCCTGGCATCAATGTACTTGGGCTCGCCAAAAGCCTCCCTGACCTCGGGCACGGCCAGCACCCTCTCGAACCAGCTCATAACACTGGGGCACTCGCTCCTCTGCTTCTCATCAACGACGTGCGCAAACGGCCAGAGAAGAGAGCTGGCCAAGCTGATATCCGCCAAGCTGAGCTTGTCCGTCGCAACCCACTGCCTGCCGCCCTTGAAGTGCCTCTCGAGCACAGCAAGTCCCTTTGCAATCGTCGCAACGCCGTCATTCTCCACCTTTTCGTCGTACGGGCGGATGCCGAAGCGCCAGACAATTAGGGGGGTGAAGGGCACGAAAATGTCGCCCTCGCTGTAGCAAATCCACTGCCTCACGCGCGCGCGTTCCAGCGCCGTCTCGCCGAGCAGCTGCGACGCCTTGGGGCCTGACTCGGCGACGTACTGCGCAATGGCGTCCGAGTCCGCAATGGGGTTGCCGTCGGCGTCTTCAAAAGAGGGCACCTTGCCCGCGGGCCATTTGGCGAGAAACTCGGGCGTCTTGTTGGTCTCGCCCATCTTGAAGTCGGCGGGAATGTCGATCTCGAGGCCATTGAGTTTGGCGACGGCGAGAATCTGCATCCATCAGATGGCAACCCTCTCCAAATTTCTGGCCTGACATACCCTGCTAACTCTGGGGGAGGGATTGTAACTGTAAAGCTTTCCGAAAGGAGCAACGCTACCCATTTTGCTCGTAGTCGTATGAGATGGAGGTATAAGTGTCAAGGAAGGTTTGGACGAAGAGAATCTGTTACCGCAATGATGCTTTTGACTGCTCCTTTATAGCCACCTTCTGACATGTTCGACATTGTTCGACTCTTGAATCCGGGAGGCTTGGTTGCCGACGGGGCGTTCAAGCGGTCAGTTGTCTTTCCGCCTGCCGAGTGGAGTATGGCCTAACGCTTTGACGAAGAACACTGTACATCCAGCAGCATCACTCGTTGGCCAAACATGAGACGGCCCCCTCGACACAATCAGCTGCTGTGCCACGACTAATGCCCGCACGCTGACTAAATCCATCGCAAGATGTCTCCACGTCTGCAAAATCCGACATGCCGCTCCTTGTCCGCTGAGAAATCCATTCGATGCATGCGACTTCGAGACGCAAACATTGAATCCTTCTCCAAGTTTTCCCCCTGTGAAACCCCTCCCCACAGTAGCGGGAAGATCGTTTGACATTTCCCGAGCGCCTGTGTGGTTGTGGCCCCACTGGGTTTCGGCTGACAAACCACACCGGCCTTACAAAGCAAGCGGACTTTGACTCTCCCCATTTCCTGCACCTGTGCTCGGCGTTAGACATGCACATTCTCGGTGGTTTCTCCCCGTCCGCTGGCGTCTGTGGGAAGCTCTCCGCCATCATCTGTTGGCAAGAGAATTGGCACGCTGCGCGCAGTGGGCTTTGACATAACGGCTGCGTCTAGGGAGCTGTCGTCCGCTGCTACAGTTGCGCCTAAGGAGCATTCGTTCACCGCGCCAGAAATTATCATTTCGTTCTGCACCCATTTTGCAAAGTTGTCACTCAAAGTATTTCTATTCGTATTGTCTTCGCACTGTTTCCAGAGTAAACCATGAGCTTGATCCCCACGTCAAGGTCTTCTTTCGTTCTTTCTGTTTGCGCCATCGCGATGTCTCAACACCCTTCTGCACCCCGTCAATTTGGATTCCTGTTCAATACTCGACCGTATCCTGCTCGACAACCTGGAGAACGACGGCCGCGACGACGACAATGACGACAACAATGGCAAAGACACCCGGACTGAGATCGCAAAGACGGGCAACACACTTCTTGTCGTGTTCGCAGACGGCTCTGAACTCACCACCGGCAGAAGCTACGAGGTCGAGGAGGCCTTGGCGGGTACGGCGCACACCGTCACGAGCGATGCCGTTATACATGGCTCCTTCGCAGATAGGTCGACCTTCTTCGACCTGAATGCCGCGACCCGACGAATCCTTGCAGTTGGATGTGTTCCAACAGAGGAGTCGGACGACACGTTGCTGCTTGCGCAGCACCATGGATATGACAAATGTCAGGGCGACCTTGGTCAAGCTATGAACATACCTCGCCTAAAACGCGAGAGGTCGAGTAAGCTTCTGGAAGAAATATCCGACGATGCTTTCAAGAGAGGTCTGCTTCCCATTTCACCCGCCTTCCTGCGCACGAGGGAAAACCTGCCATCGAAGCCCGACGAGATTTACCAGCTGGGTGCGCAAGACCAGTCGGAAACTGAGTCTTTTGAGCTTCCTCCCGACGACCTCTTGGAAGCAAAGCAGACTGATGATTCCGACAACCTCGAGCTGCCTGATGACAGTGACCTACGCGCACCAAGGTCCGAACACCACTCAGTCTTGGAAGAGTTCTCCTACGAGCAGGCATGTGGTAGGTTCCATGGTATCACGGCCGAATCGCCGCAACGGCAAACAGGCTTCTCCCTGGACCCGTTCGAGCCGACTCCGACGCCAATCATCAGCGTCGAGTGGCTGTCTCGAATGAGGCACAACACGAAACTCAACGGCGCCATCCTTGGACTCGGTACCGGATGTGGCAGGACGGCATGCAGTCTTGCATTCTTGGAGGCTGAAGTCAAAAGGGTCCTCGATGCTAATGTTGCTCCGTTCAAGCCCCATCTAATTGTCTGTCCGGCATCCCTGATGCCAAATTGGATTTCGGACTTTTACAATCATTTTTCGAAGTCGGGCCTGCTGAAAATGTGGGCGCTGGAATCGAGTGAGAAGGCGGCTTTAGCTCAGTACACATGGAGCGGAAAACAGCTCGTCGCCGCCAAGTACGCCGTGGACACGCCCAGGGAGCAGTCATTCACCATCACCGGAGCGCTCCAGGAGCATTCAAGATCTTGACACCCCTCCGTGATTTGGGACTGTTGGAAATTCACGTCTCTCTCGTTGCTGATGTCAGTGAGCCTACATTTTCAAACTCCCTGACGAGAGCCAGCAACAGTTGCTCCAGCACATCTTACCACGCTCTTATGCCAACCAGGTCCTACGTTCTCCGTGGCAAATCCATCTCTGACTACGACGGAACAAACATCCGTCTGCTGGAGCAGAAGCTTTTCGAAAGCGAGTAATGTCGCTTGTATAAGTACCTCATTAGCACGTATCACTCGATCCGCCGACGGTCCTGAACTACTTTCAAGTCCATTCACCCGTCTGTATGAAGACAACGGACATCGAAAAATCGCATTTTCACCAAAGTTGACACCTCGAGCGCGCTCCGATGCCCCGCCGACCCTCAGGGCCAGGCGGTCCTCGACAACTGGAACAGGGTCCTACAGGAACAAACTCGAGCCCCGTCTGGCACTGACCTATTGAATTCGATCGTGCTACCAATCGTCTGGGCTGGTGACGGCATCATGTCGTCTTCGCGCGCCTGGCCGCGCATTGAGCGACATGCATTGAACTCGGAGGAGTTTGTACGTGCTCTCAAATGGAGCTCATACCAAGGCGAGAACAATTTACAACTTCCGACCCACCTGCAAAGAGACGACGACGGCCGAGGTCTCGATCAAGATCTTGCTCAGGCCAATATCAACAACTTGACTGCTGCATCCGCTGGCGCTTCCACCAGAATATGATGTTGTTCGAAATCTTTTTCTCACTCCCATTGAAAGCGAATCGCATCAAAGTCAAACCCGTTTAGGAGGGTAGCATTCGCACTGTACATCAGAAAGCATGTCGTTTTGCGGAGGCTGCATCAAGTTCAATCGAAACGGCGAAAGGACATGACAGAGCGCGTCAGGTTGACAATAACATGGTCCAGGTCTTGAGCTCTAGCTTCATGGCCGGCTTCTCTGAGGCTCTGCTGCAAGTTCATGACTGAGCACAGTGCCTTGGCATCTGTTGGGAGACCATCGTGGGTGCATCGAACATGTTTTGTCCGGTATAGCTCTGGGTGATGCTCGTATGAACAGCTCCTGTGGGAAAACTCGTCGAACCAGTCATGGAATTCTTGGTTCCGCGTTCGGAACATGAAGAAAAATCCCTCGAGCAAGCCCCAGAGAGACACGTATCTTTTCATTGTCCGAGCGCGTTCGTCCCATGTCGGGGGCGCGCCCGTGCCGAGGTACTCAAAGTCAAGCATGACGTGGACGAGCTTTCCGTGTTGGGCAAGGGCGTCAATGATGCTGAGGCAGCCCAGCAGCGACTCGTTATGAGAGTTGCCGGACGGATTGAATGCGGCGGAGACGGTGACCTCCAATTCTCTCGCATAGCGCAACAGGTGGCCAGCCGATCCCTGGTTGATTCCCTGAACACCGTTGAGCGGGAGACTAATCCAACCAATCATGACAGAGTCTGGCTGGATTTCAGCCTCAAGTATGAAATTCTTAGCGAGAGCCTCCATCTGGTAAAAGCGCCAAGCTTTGGACACTCGGAGGAGAGGGTACTCTTCCTCCATCTCATCACCTCTGAGCCGTACAGCCCGTCCGAAGTGGTTGTCGTCGATTGACTCCTCTGCAATCATCAGACAAAGTTCAGGTGGTAACGTCGACATCTTTTTGGCGGGCTCATTGCCGGGCTCCTTTCCGGGCTCGTCGGCTGCCATCACCAATGGGTCAGTTCTACAGGCCAGAGTAGAGCATGATAGATGGAGAGACTGTGACTGACCTGGAGGTGAAGATCCTGCAGATGTTGCTGGAGGCATGTGTCCGGTAGTAGCAGCTGGATGCGGCCGACGTTGGAGAAGAGTTGAAGGTTCAAGTGGTTATGATGGTAGGGTGGCCTGGGCCTGCGGAAGATCGTTTTCAGATCTGAGTAGAGCCAAGTTGAAGATGATGTTGACAATAGCCGTTCGCTACGGTCGCAGGCGAAGGGTGGTGTAGTCGAAGACTCGGCAGTGCTGGTGATGGAAGGGAGATCCGAGTCTGCATACGATTGTTTTCGACCCTGAGCCCGGCTGAGTGCGACCGTGGCAGCCGAGTTTAGTTGATTTTTTGAGGAGTAGAAGGGTCGACAGCGATGGAATTGAGAGATTGGAGCTTGTAAACGATCGTTTTGAGATGAGTAGTGGTGTGGCATTGAATGAAGAAGGATGGCCCGGCTACACCATGAATTATGCTTTTGCTAGAGCATGACGCCAAACTCGATTCTTAGATAAGCGACTGACGAGGCGAATACACTCCAGGGGTATTACGAAGAGATGAATGGGCGAGGCGGACGTTAGGAATCGACTGTTGGCCGTTTCTTCGAGACGTCGAGCCGTATTCCGGTGCCTGTTCATGCTCTTGAGTTTCTTCTCGCGATGCGTCTTCCTTGGCTGCGGACTTTCGAGGACGTCCACAAGCTTGTTTAGGAGTAGGCGTGGGTTGGTAGCTTCTTATTAATGGACCGCGAGGTTACTGACCCCCCTTTTTCAGATGCTGGACACCCCTGCCTAATTAAGTGTACGCTTGACCTGAAGCTGGTGTAGTGACCTCGTGGTCGACGTGAGGGGCGTGGCGCACTAGACGCAGTGGGTGACTTAAGTAGTAATTGCTTGCCCGAATAGGCAGTGCTCAGTATCTGATTACTTTTCTTCTACTTGCTTCCTTGTACTGCACTCGAGATTCAAACGCGCAACCTATGGCCGCCCAGGCCAATGAACAGCAGTGTAAACCTACATAGCTTGTTGCTGTTGGTCTACAGTGCTTCTAGTACTCGTGTTGTTCGGCTGGTTTAAAGAAGTGGAAGCAAAAAGCTTCAGGGTCTTTTCCTGCTAGACACAAGTTTTCCATCAGGCCATACCGCGAATTGTTCAAGACGGAATGCTTAGGTTTTTAGTTGCCGCGTGCAAGAATCGAACACACAACCTTGACTTTTCTTGACTTCCTCATGACTAAGCTGTTTCAGAACAAAAGTTTTACCGCAAAAGCTTAAAAAAAAACTTGAAGCACTCTTTACTGTAGCGTGTCATCCTTAGTGCAGGGGCCATGCTCTGTAGATTCATTAGTGAATGGACGTATTGTAAGATTGGGGCTTACGTACAATCTTCTCTGTATCGTTTCAATAAGACCAAATGCCCGAAGGCGAAAGAAATGGTTGATTTTGCAATATATAAAGTCTATTCTTGAAGGGTCCCCATCACCAGAAATGCCGTCGTGGGATTGACCGGAGGCAAACGTAGACACATGAGGGTCGCGCCTGCCATTGCCGCCCACAACCGACAAACCGACTCACCACCAACCCCTGCAATCCCCAGTTCCCTTCGAAGCATCTTCATCGCTCGATATGCCGCCCTTGTTCATTGTGCGCGTAACTTTGGTCAGGGACCCAATCGCAGCATCAGTCCAGTCCTAAGGGTGTGTCGCTTCGATGCATCGTTTCGAGGGACTCGTTCGCTGAAATCCGGGCACTGTCTCGCTTGCGGTATATTGCACAATGATAAAGCGGTCGTGCGGCGATGACTTTCGAGCATTGGGAAAAGAGGTTGCAAAGGGCTTGCTCAAGGTAGATGAGTTGGGTAAAAATCACACCGAAGTCATGTAGCTTGGAGTGTGGGGACATGATGCTCGCTTAACTACCAACAGCGATCTGGACCGCGCTACTGGAATGCGACCGGTTCGTGGTCTGCAAAGAAGTTTCAACGATATTTACTACGAGATTCGAATTTGGCCATCCAATACAGCTCGGAGAACACCAGGGAGACTCCTAGGCCAGGTATATTTGGATCTAGGAATGGAGCTTTAATTCATTTTACAACATCTACATCGGAACACACCGGCAAGACTAGGAAAGAAAGATTAACCATGACAGCGGGTGCAGAAAGAAACGAGACCTGCGCGATGGAACGGTTGCCGCCATCATAGCCGCGCCTAGGGAGCAGTCGTCTGCCAGTGTAGCCGCACCTATGGAGCAGTCATCTGCCAGTATGGCTGTACCTAGGGAGCGGCAATCCGTCTCCACAAGTGCGCTTAGGCAGCTGTCATCCATTACGAAAGCTTGAATCGGGAGGTGTCATTTCTTCCAACACCCTTTATGCCATCAAACTTCTCGTCCAACTCTCTAGCTGCTCCAGTTCCATACACCACAGTTAAGCCGGCTTAACTTGCCATCAGCCTTATGACAAGGCAAGCGAACGTCACTATGCAACACTTGGATTTTGCCTGTGGAATGGCACCACCTAGGAGGCTGAACAAGTGCAAACATCCTCAGGGTCTATGCGTCTTTTCAGCTGACGTTCCTTAGGTGCAGCCGACACAGACAAAATCGAAATTATGGACCTCTTCCTCCTGGCATTCTCTATGAACAACTTTGCAATCTTCTTTCTATTTCTCCGGGGCCATTGATCTCGCAGTATTCAGAACATTGCTGCACTCGGTTCTATTCTCAAACGCATCGAATTAAGGGCCGCAAGTGGCAGTGCCTTGTGTTGGAGCACCAGGAGAATGGCGCTCTACTGGTGACACAGCAGTCTAGGCAGCCGAGTGTCTGCATGGCTTGGGAAGAAATAGGGCGATCAAGCTGCGCCGCGATAGTCAGCCTCCTCGATGCAACATCCCACTACTGACGCCTACCATGAAAAAGAGAGCCCGTCAGCCTTGGCTGGTTTAATATTGACCATGTCGCTCTGAGAGGCCAATCGCCATTTGTACGCATCACCTACCTCCTACCTGAGGCGAAGACAGAAACCAGCCCCCACTTGAGGCCCCCAATTCTCTGCTTGATGGGTCCATTGCTACATAATGCTGTGTCTTCTTTACTGGCCTGACCGCCACTCGTTGTTCGTCTTTCGTTATTATCAGCATTGCTTGCCTATTCCTCCAACGATCCTTCAGAATGGCAGGCGACCCAAACCCTTGGAAAGATCTGCAAAAATTGGATACAAGTGGGATAAATGTGAACTTGATTGATTTTGATGGTCCCGAAAATGCGGAATTCATTCCGCAAGTGTAAGTGGCTTGGAAATGGACAACATAAACACAGCTGATCTCGAATAGTGGAGCATTCAACACTATCCAACGTCAGAATAGCCTGCTTGATATCGATGTAGCGCTGCCTGCCGGAGGAACAAGTCGCCAAGATCAAGAATTTTCGGACAAGCAAACCGTTGGCAACGGAGGGTCAGAAGAATGTGGCGACAGTTGCGAAAGTTGCAATGCGACCGGCTGCGACCTCAGCTACTGCAATGTGTGCAACTTTGTCTTTTGTACTGCATGTTGGAACCAACAGCTTGCCCACAAAAGGGGCCGCCTTGCGTTTGGAGGGATACCGCACGAGAAGACAAGAGCAGAGATCGCCATGAAAGTGATTAGGACCTTGAATCCACCAACAAATCCCCGGCTCAGGCAAAAGCTGCATCTGGACGACACTCAGACTGCTTGGTTTGGTATCCAGCGTCCAGATTTTGGCCGTGCGACTTTCCAAGACTATGGTAGGTTTTCGGACCTCATGAGAAGCACTAAGGCATCGGCGATCAAGTCTGGAAACACGCGCCCCCAGGATCGGGATTATCGCCCACCCATCGATCAACGGACTCCCAGTTTAGTGTCCTTTATTGGAGAGACTGGTCATGGAAAGAGTACTCTTGTCAAATTGCTAATTGACCTTCAAGCGAGCAAGGCCGATGTTGCTGCTCACCCTACACCCGTTGTGGGCGAATCGGGCGTTCTTGACCCAACATCATCAGATGTTCATTTGTATTGCGACCCTTCGACAGAACATCAAGACGATCCCATTCTTTTTGCCGACTGTGAAGGTCTGACAGGAGGTTCACGGCCGCCAGTGAGTGCCATAATGAAAACAAAATTCCTTGTCAACGACGCAGAAGGGGGCATTGGATCAAACCACACATTTCCTCTTTCTTCCAGAGAAATCACTTGGGATTGCTCCAGTAGAGAAGCTGCTGTCGCCCAGCTCTACCCCCGTCTACTCTACACATTTTCAGACGTTGTGGTGTTCGTTTTGAAGAATCATCGGTACGAATGCCGCAATCCCCAAACTGCATATACTGATAGTATGAAGCGTCGTCGAGAACGTTTTGGAGAAGCTTGTTGCTTGGGCTGCAGCAGCTCTAGAAACCTCGTCAAACCAGCCGGTCCTTCCTCATGCCATTCTCGCTCTCAACGCCGAAGACTACAACATCAACGAATCACTATGGGAAACAGAAGCAGCAACAGCCGATATGCTAAAATCACTTGCAAAGACAGTCGACCAGAATCACACTTTCAAACAAGCAGCGCAGTACTGGCTGGAGCGCGACAGAAATATTGAGACCGTGGAACAGCTGATGCTTTGCTATTACGGCTCGATTCAGGTGAGCCGAGCGAGCGCACCTACTGACTGCAAGTCTGACAGATCTAGGTCATCCGAATCCCAAAGCAAGGACGGCCGCAACTCATCCAGCGGCAGGTTGGGACTTTGCACAACGCCATCCGCGAAGCCTGTCTGGCAGCTTGTCACCAGAGAGCAGACTTGCGCATGCTCCTCAACGTGAATGAGTTCCAGTGCTACCTCGAATGCGCGTTCGACCATTTTGCCCGCGAGTTGTACAAACCTTTCGACTTTGTCCAGGCATCGCGATTGCACAGCCCGATTCCGTTTAGCTTTGGAGGAAACATACTCAAATTGGCTCTCAAGATGGCAGAATTGTGGCGCGACAAGGCAAATGCCAAACAAATTTTCGACGAAATCAGATATGTGGTCGCGTCTGCGATCATGTTTGACGTGACGCGCACCAATAAGAAAGGTTTGATCGCACGGAACCTCCCAAGATTGGCTTGTCGCTGACGATTTGTGTAGGTCGGGTCGACACGATATTCCCGCAGTACATTGAACAGCTAGACAGTGCCTTGGAGGCCTTTTGCAATATCCACTGGCCTTGCGAGTATGTTGCAACCAGTGGCGCACGTTGCGTCAATGTGCGCAGCGGACATTCAAAAGGGCACCAGACCGGAGATGGCAGGGTTCTGGCTGCCGGCGACTTTGTTTCGCAATTCTCATTCCACACTTATCATCAGCAGTTCAAATCTCAAGTCTACTTTGTTCTCACAGAGCTTTGGGAAACACTCGACGCGGAGAAAAAGCATGGGAATGACGAGAAGGAAGCCGCTGCGCAAATTCACCAGAGACAAATCTTGGCGCACTTCTATCGCCGATGCGCGCAAAAAGATGCCGGCTGCAACTTCATAAGCCATACTGCCTGTTTTTGCTGCTTGTTCGAGATGCCGGAGCATTCCTTGCCCTGCGGACACATAATATGCACGTCTTGCGTCAAGACATATGGTAATGTGTCAGGCAAAAATGAGTTGACAATCCAGGCTTGTCCCCTCTGCAGCAATCATATTCAACCCTCTTGGTCCCACAAAATCGCCTTGAAACCCAAGGCTGCCGGCGTCCGCATTCTGAGTTTGGACGGGTAAGTCATCTGTCTTCCTGGTATCGGGGTCGACTGACTAGTTCTGAAGCGGCGGCGTGAGGGGAATCATCGAACTCGAAGTACTCTGGCAGATCGAGCAAGCCTTGGGCGGGAAGTTGCCCATCCAACGCTTTTTCGACCTCATTGTCGGAACGAGGTATGTCGATTTTATGCCCGAGCGTGAAAATGCTGACGGTTTGGCTCGAGCTCTGGAGGATTAATCGCTCTGGGTTTGGCCGCGAAAGAGTGGTCGGTCGAAAATTGCATCAATCGCTTTGAATCCTTGTGCAAAAAGGCTTTCACGCGCCGGACAGGAGGCAATCTTCCGCTGATTGGTTGGTACATTGAGAACTACTACCAGTCAATGTACGAGACGCAGCCCTTCCAGTTCGCGTTGATGGAAGCTTTTGGGAAGGACGAATATCTCTTCGGTGGCCGCCGTGCAGCCAAACAAAGCAGCTCCAACGTGAAAGTTGCAGTGATTACTACGTCGGCAGTCACGGGAATTCCAGTCGTAGTTTCAAACTATAACAGACCCTCTTCTGGAAAACGTAAGACAGAAGGATCCTTCCGCGACAGGGCGCGCTAACAGCGTTTAGTCTCGTACCACTTCCAGCGGGCGGAAGACTCCGATGCAGAGCTCAAAATATGGGAAGCGTGAGTAATTCTACTCAAGTGGGCGACAAAGTCTAACATTGAATGACAGGGCACGTTGTACGTCTGCTGCACCCCGGTATTTCAAGTCTTTCGACCACAAAGCTTCGCAACAAGTCTACCTCGATGGAGCAATTTATCACAACAACCCAATCACCATTGCGGAGCGGGAGCGCAAGCTTATTTGGCCGACGCGACCGTCTGAGCCGCCGGACATGGTTCTCTCAATTGGCACTGGTAGCTCGCCGAGCATGAATCGACAAGAATCCCCCGTCTCGCCTTCAGTTCGCCAAGGAGGAGTAATAGAATATCCCAAAAGGCTGTTTAGAATCCTGCGGGGAGTTCTCAGCACGTCTTTGGATTGCGAAAGAATTTGGAACGAGTTCTTAACTGGTCTTCCTGACTCCTCTGAAGAGACGCGGTTCATACGCATCAATCCGGAGCTCAAAGGAACTGTTCCCCAGCTCGACGCGGTTGATCAGATGAAGCCACTCCAGAATCTTGTGCGAAATGAAGCATATGTTCCGGAGCAAGAGCGGCGATACAGACACATCGCCATGCGTCTGGTTGCCACATGTTTCTACTTTGAGCTCGATGAGGGAATTGACAGTAACAATGTTGCTCGTGGTACGTACTGACGATTTGGCCATTGCGTTCCACGACTAATTCCGTCCTTAGGAAACATCCTTTGTCGCTTCGAAGAAGGATCCGTCGAACTTCACGATTTGGGGCAACTACTCGCCAAATGGTCCTACCAGTCAAGACAACTTCCCACGTTCGTCATCAACGAACAGAATTCAGGGGTGGCCAAGATGGAGCTCAGCTTAAATGAGCAGGTCATGGGACGCATGATGAAACAATTGCATTTCAGAATGCCAAAAGTATTGTTGCACCTGTCAAGCAAATGGGCAATGACGGAAATGCACCTTGACTTTGGTGAAGACGAGATTTATCCACTCAGTGGTTTCCCAAGACCGCTGTTTGACGAGCAACAAGGTGCGCAAACGAATCTTCCTGACACAAAAGCATTCACTAACTTGAATTTTGTAGCGGTTTCTAGAAGCTTATCAATGCGTCGGCCTGGAAGGTTCCAGAGTCGCCTCACGGACAAACAAAGTTCGACAAATTGGATACCACCAATGGCGACCACGAGGCAGCACGAGTCTCTTGCAAGCTATCGCGACACGAATCCGCAATTAGGGATCAAGGTAGAAGATGCAAGCGACCAAGCCCGTGAAGCAACAGTCCCAAGTCCGCGCGACTATCTGCAACGCGCGCAGCAGCTTCTGCGGCATTTGGTCCATCGGAAATCAAAGACGAACGAAGACGCTTGCGACAAGGAAGTGGCGAGCTCAACAACTCTCATAACTCCGATTGTCCCCGGCTACTACGAAGCTCCAACCACGCCGCTGAGAAAGGCAGCAGAAGATTCGCGCGCGTACTGTGAGTGGTGTGCTCAGGAGCTCGAAGCCCCTGTCCCGCCGCAGCCCGTCGAGCTCGACGTCCCCTTTCCAGCGGCTTTCGAACTGGCCTCTGATTTGCCGCAGACGCGCACGCCGCGCTCTGTGCCCTCAAAAATGCTACGAAACGGATCTCTTGGTCCTGGGATTGATCAGTCGCGTCGCGCAGATGAACCCGCAAACGCATTTGGTGACCCGAAACGAACTTTGACAATGCGTCCTGCGCCGCCTCCGTCATCCTTTTTTGGCATGTCCTAGAATGCCTGGTGGAGCTCAAATCGAAGCACCTATGAGAATTCAGAGTGTTAAGCGGCAATATCCTCAGGGCGTTAGGCGCCAAATGTAGAAGTACGTCTGTACCAAAGTACAGGAAATTCCAATCAAGTACAAATCCGTACAACTTACCAATCAGCGCCAATTCGAAGGTGCTTGAAGACCTCTCCAGCCTGCTATACTTTAGAAATAAGGTCACCTCTTTCAGGGAAAAGAAGTCAAGGAGCTGAGAGGAGATAATTCGATATGAATACCAAGAAGCGATGCTTCAGGCCTTCGCGACCAAGTTAACCGCCCCCAACGAGTTCGATTACCGCTTATGGCTAGCAATTCTATGTGTTCGCTGGACGGAATTCTTCTCCTTCCTCGTCTTCCAAAGGATCAGTTTCTCGGGAACCGCAAATGTGGACTGTCTTTCGGTTGTACTTATTGTTTATGGGGATAACTGCGGCTCATCCATGCGCTGCTTTCTTCTAATCGCTGGTCATTCATCAGTCAAGCGATTTCGACGAAAGCTTCAACCAAGGAGTCTTCCAAAAGCTCACTTTGCGATCCAAAACAGAGAGCGGAAATTTTGCAGAGTCGTTTCCGGCCAGTGCTGACCTCAAGAGAGGAATTCGGTTCACTCGGCGGGATCAACATGTAAGCTGAAACCCTGTGTGACGAAAGTGAGCCAGCTGCAAGCGACTCCAATTTTCTCGGCCAAGCTCTGCTGCCTTGTCGCCTGCATGTTTGCACAATGTGCTTACCTGCATGCTGCATGGGTTTGAGGTGTGCCCGAATTCGTGGCACATGACTGCCTTTTCTGCGCGTTGAAATCGTCGAAAGTGGCGTCAGTGACGAATGGATCTCTGAAGCTTTCATTCAATGTCGAAAATTGGTTTGACATTGCTAAGGTCGTGCAGAATCCGACCTGATTCGAGCCAAATCCACGGATGCGTCAGATTTTGCTGGATCTACTCAAGATCTGCGTTGCGGGAGACATGAATCACTTCGTAGCCGAAAAGCTTAAAAAGACAGCAAAGAGTCGGCAAGCAACGCTGCAGAAGAAGCTCGACACGCTCATCCACGAATTATGCGACCACGTCGACTACATCGAGTATCTGGAATTATGCGAGCTGGAGGACAAATTCGAGGACCTCCAACAGAAACATTGCTTCCAGTTGAGGTATGACCCGGAGCATAAAGATGATATGCTGAGGGTCATCGGTAGGTTCCAGAACATATGGTTCGGTTGTGGAGAGGGACACGGGCCCGAAAGCCTTCATTCCAAGACCATGGCAATGTTCCGCAAATTTAAACTGCTCCTGGAATCCATGGGGACTACGTTTCCTGTTCAGCTTGGAAGATTCTTCCTGCCTCAATCGGACGATTGGGACGAAGATGGTCCTTAGACGCGTACATACGTACACACACGTCACACTTCAACAAGGCTCAAATGCGACAGACGGAATTTGAACAGTAGATTTACTGGACGGGCTCAAAGTGCGACACATGGCTTGTCATTAAACAATGCCGCGAAAAGTGAAAGAGACATGGTCAGAGGTGCACAAAAGACAGGACTGGGATATCATCGACCAATGTCTCCAAAAGAAAAAATGAAGGAGGAACAGGCATGAGACACAGAAGAGGCAGGACAGGATTGGGAAAGAAGTAGGACTGGGATGCGATTCAACAATGTCACAAAAAGTTGAAGGACACATGGGCAAAAGGTGCACAAAAAAAAGGGCCCGGAATCGGCGGGAAACAAGGCCAAAACGACTTCACGACTGACGACTTATCTGATTTGGACTACATCAAGGATTCACTCCGAAGCTGGGAAGGAGATCTAGGATGTCATTGAGCAATACCCCAAAACAGGTGAGGGAGATATGGGCGAAAGGAGGGCAAAAGGTGCACTGAAGGCTGGACTGGATTGGGTAAAAAACAGAGCTGCGGCATCTCCATGGCGAACGATTCTGCGTGCTTCAGTTTACACTCACATATATACAGTGAAGTTGGAATGGTAGCTTGATAATTCACAAAGGCCCTTGCATTCTACACATTTGATATAAAGTAACTATGTTTGCTTCCCACATTGGTAACATTTAGTGACCGGTGGATCACAAGGGCACGAGATGCACATGAGACGTACGTAAGATAGACAAATGCAACAATGGCCGCATAGGTTCTAGTACAATTTTGCTCATTATCTGCTTCATTGATGCGCGAGGCTGCTCTACAGTGGCGAAGAATGATTAGTTTTGTTTTGATCATATGTAGACGTCTCTGAAAATCACTTCTCGCGCTGCTATTGTAATACTAGTTTCTTCCATGGTGGAGACATATGAGAGAGCCACAAGAGGAATGCAGGCTGAGTTGCAAACGCGTTGACATGAAGTATAGACGCAGAGGGGGAGCATTCATAAGCATGCAATTCCAATCACTGAAACTATTAACCTTATCAAGCAACCACTGCCTTGAGTAGGACTGCTTCCAAGTGCAGTACCAAAGAAAAGGGAGCCCACTGCACACCGAAGCTCCGAATTTCTGGAGAAAACCGCCGAATTTCTATCCACCGACCACGCCGGCACGAGAGATCTAAAGGCCGCTCCACAGCTCGGTGAAAGAGGTCCGGATCCGAGCCTAGCCCTGGATAGTGTCATCGATCGAGACCATCGGGTGACCGGTCGGTTCGGCTCTCTTGCGGTTACTTGACGCCTTGGAGGACCAAACAGGCAGATCGGCAATGTCGGGAACGGTAATGTTGCGCTCATGCGGCAGGCGCTTCCATTGCGAGTAGATCGTCACACCCTCCCAAATTTCGTCGACTTCGACCTCAGGCCTCACCCTGGGAAGCAGCTTCAGCACCACGTAGGCCTCGGCCGCGCGGATGAAGCATTCCATGACGTAGGTACGCCAGGATTGGAGCAGCTGGGTGAGGCGTTCATCAAAATCATTGGGGGGCTTGATGGTCACGTCAAAGTTGACGACGTTGCCAATTGTGTCGTACATTTCCCTGGTGAGCACGAGCCCCTTCTTGTGCCACACGGGCTTCCAGATCTGTTCTTTCCTCTCCTCGGGCGTGAGACGAGTGATGTCGACGCGATCGCTCACCTAAAACTTCTTTTTCTGGTGCGTCTCCTCGACGAGCTCGCGGATCGATTTCAAGATCTTGCCCTGCATGTCTCCAACAGCCGGACAGTGAGAGTGATGGGAAAGCCGAGGGTGCATGCTCGCTGCAAAACTCTCTCCTTCGTCTTCCGCCGGCTTGTATCAGGACAAAATATTTGTTATCAATCGATCTGTGCACTGCAGAAATGTCGTAGTGGTGGTCGTGATCAGAGGTCAAAAAGCGTGGAAGTGGGCGGACGGCGAGCGGCGTAGGCCTGGATGTAGAAGTGCAAGAGGTAATGGTGAAATGGTTGTGATGTTGCGTCAAGAATTTTTTTTTTTTTTTTGCGCCTTTTGGGTTCCGTTCGATTGCTCTGTTGTTCCTCCCGTCCCGTTGGCGACACAGACCGCGAAATCTACCCCGGTGGCTTCTAGGTTGTTCCTCCCTCCAACAACGTCCCTTAAACCTCGCCACGATGTGTCCCAGAACAAACGCCGACTTTTTCTGAAAAAAAAAAATAAAAAAAAAAAAAAAACACGACGAAACCCACCGCGAGGCAGCAACGACGCCAAAGATGGACGAAGGTGCGACGACTGCCTGGCCAACAACACCTTGACAGCATTGATGCAGTCTTCAAGCCGAGGTGCATCATCAGGAACTGGTAAATCGAAGTACAGCGGGCAGGAGCGACAACGCATATGTTGGCCGAGCAGGTGCCGCCCACCTACCTAACAGGTCCTGTATAGATACAAGATACTGGCGGTTAAGTCTAAACCAAGGCAGGCCATGGGAGATTAGGTTCGCGCTCGATGGGTTCAAGGCCGTGCCCGACCGAAGGATCAAGGCTCGGTGCCAAAAGACGTGGCACACACTGGGTTCCCGCGAGCTGGGCCTTGAATGCTCCTTGTTGCTGTCCGCTATGGACACATAGATGATCTGTTCGCGCGTGTTAATGCTCCCAGTCTGCGCTCTACCGCGCACTGTTGTGTGTGCCACGACTTCTGTCACCAAGCCTCCGACGCTCTATGCAGCCACGTTGAAAATAGCTGAAGAAACGCCATGACCTCGAGCCCTGAGAACGTGATCAGCAAAAAGAACTTCTGCAGAATTTGACTCACTTACCCGTAGTATTGTCCCTGAGCCAGCTACATCAAGAGAACCTGATGAGATTGAAAGCATGCCAAAAGTTCCACCGTCGCAACGCAATATTTAAGTAGACCAAATCTCGGGTGATTTTTTTTTTTTTTTTTCGTCAGCTGCGTGGTATGAATCTTCTACAAGCAGCCGTCACAACTTTTCAACGATCTATTTCCTACCCTTCTTCTTCTTCTTTCCTTGGCCTCCACCTCCACCTCCGCCACTAACTTGCGCCTGGTTAGTCTTCGGCTCCTCTACAAACCCACCCTGCGTGAGCCCCGCATCCCTCTTCTTGCCCCTCTTCCCCTTCGGACGATAGTAACTCCTATCCTTCATCGGCAGCCACCTCTCGGGGTCCACCTTCTTGTCCGGGTCAAAGTCCTTGGGTATCCTGCTCTGCCTGATCTTCTTCTTCTTGGCAGGCTGCTCCTTCTCCTTAGGCGCCGAACGCTTGGCCGCAGATTGGAGGTGCGGCGGCGTCGCGATGCCGGCAGCTTCTAGCGCGTCGACATCGACGTCGGCAATGAGACGGGGGACGGGCGTCAACTTGTCCAGCTGCGCCGGCGAAATCTTCTCCGGGTGAGTAGTGGCATACGCAGCGACCAGACCGGCGGCGGCAGCGTGGTTGTTGGCGTCGTTTTCGAGGAGGCTGGAAAAGATTTCTCCCGCCTTTTCGAGGTCCTCTGGCTGGTGAGACTCAATCAAGTAGATTCCTGCGGCCATCAAGAGTGAGACTGGGGGGTTCTTGGTCTGTTGACGCCAGTAGTCCGTGGCCTTGGCCAACTCGCTGCGGACGGCAGCTTTCCGGCCTGCCTTTGCGTAGAGGGCTACCTGCGCGGCCACGAGGCCTGGTGAAAAGCGTACATCGTGGTCTCTAGCTTCGGCCGAGTCCTCGAGGCGCTTGAGAAAGTTTTCTAGCAGTGGTGTTGCGGCACCGTAGTTTGACTCTTGGCAGTAAAGTTGCACGACTGTCAGAGCCAGACCTACATCTCGTGGTCTTCTGTGAACCAGAGGGAGAAGTTGCTTAATTGCCGACCTTCCGCTCAGACCCTTGGTGTTTGCGGCGGCATTCAACACAGAAAGGGCGTTGGTAGCAAAAGAGGTTGTTGATGTCGGCTGCGTAGAAATCTTGGATAGTGTTGAGCGTGCGACACCCTCATGCTTGTTTGACTGCAGCTCGGTAATGTAATTGTTGTGGTCCATGAGAGATTGTTGAAAGGCAAATAATCTGTCGTTTCGGGGAAGATGAGAGGTAGATTCCAGCTTGCGTTTCGACAAGTAGGGGTTTTCCATCTGGCCCGACGACGCAAATCCGTTCATTTGTGCAATGTGTCTCGTCGATGCATCTGGCACTCTGCAAATAATCAGCACTCGCGATCAAACATCCTCGAGCGACATACTCTGGGATCGACACCTCGGCCGCCAATTTCTCGGCCTCGTCCGTCCTTCGCAGCTGATTCAACAGGTATATTTGCTGAACCACAATGGGCATCAATTCGGCCTTCTTGTCCTCCTCGCTGAGATCAGAGGCCAAGCAAAGATCCCTGGCACGTTTCAGCAGCACCTCCGCCTGCGCAAGCTCTCCTCTCGAGATGCTAAAGCACGCGGCGTTGTACGCAGTCTCAAATGCCTCCATGTCCTCCCTCCCAAGCTTGTTCTTTTTAGAAAGACCGCCATCCGATTGCCAGTGGAGTTGCGCGTCGACAGCAAGGCTGTTGATGTTGATGTCGTTGGGGCTTTCAAAGGCCTGCCCGTCTTGCGGCCGCGATGCGAGCTTCTGGTATACGTTGCTAGCGGATTGAAAGTCCTCTGCGCGATAGGTCGCCTGCGCCAGAACATGGTTGATTCCTCTTCCGCTGTTGCCACTGGCCACCTTTGACGCCTCTTCCAGCTTGCCCGTCTTGTAGAGCGCGTACGCGTACTCAAGCGGCGCCTTTTGCTTGAGCTTATCTCCACCTTGTTCAAACTGGCGCAAGGCATCGTCAAATCTATCGAGCTTCAGAAGAGCGACGGAGCGCATGTGCTGGAGGTTGACATCATTCTTGGACTTTGCGAGATGGGTGTTTACGGCCTGGAGGATTTTGTCGTGGTCGGCGTTTCCATCGTCAAGGTCCAGTCGCGCCAGCAAGGCCGATAGGTCGCCCGAGTTTGCGGCCATGCTAGATGACGGGAGGAGTATTCAATGGTCCAAGAGAGCAGAAGGCCATGCAAGGACGTGGCGGTGGGGTTGTGTCGGCGCTGTCGACGTATGTCTGCGGTTGATTGCCGGAGAATTGATGCGGACGTTGGCGAGATGCGGGTGGTGGGGTGGATGGGAAGCTTGCCCGGTCCAAGTCCACACCGCGGGAAGCTCTCCAACTCAACAGCACTCACATGCACAAATACTTCATGTCAACCCACACGCTGCGATTTTTCTAACTGAAAAAAATGTATACTCTAAACGATTTTACTAATCCCCGGCGCCAGTAAATGCAACAGACTCCATCCTATGCAATTAAAGGGCATCTTCAAACTCATCCGCATCAGACTCGTCGCCGGAAGGCTGCGCTGAAGATGCTGCTGCGGCAGATGATATCAGAGGTGTCGGGGCGGCAGATTCCTCCGTCTTCACCCGCTTCGACTCTGGCTGTCCATCCGTCGCTGGAGCCGACGGGGTTACGACGTCTTCGAATTCATCTTCATCGTCCTCTTCCTCATCTTCTTCGTCGTCCTTTTGAGCCGCCCTCTCCTGCTCTTGTTTCAAGGCAGCAAAGTAAGCATCCAAGTCGGCGTTGCTGGCCTTCTTTTCCTCCGTGTCTGCACTCCCATTAAGTTGCTCGATCGACGAGGCATTTGTACCATTAGTGCCAGCGGGAGCTGCTTCACCTCCAACTGTCGAGTGTGTGGCCCAAACAGGAAGCTCATTAGAAGCTGCAATCTTCGCCTTTTGCTCCGCAATCTTGGCCCTCTCCGCAGCCGTGTTCTCTTCTTCAGTCGAAATGGTAATCTCGACCTTGTCAGGCCCAGTCTGGAGACCCTTGACGGCGGTTGGCCGCAGCTTCTCATCTTGGACAACTTCGGTCTTTTGAGCGGGATTGACTTGCTCGTCGCGAGGAACAGGCTTGGCATTGGCGACCGCTTCCTCACCAGAAACCGCCGGTACAGTTGCCGAATCTATCTGCTGAAGAATGTCCAACAAAGGCTTGAATTGTTTATTGAACTTGGCCGGCGTGTCGTCCGCCTCTGGCTCGGCCTCCTCGTCGTGATTTCGCGACTGAAGCGGGGAATGGCAGCGCTTGCAAAGGAAACCGCTGGCCCTTCCCAAGGGATCGGGATGGTCGATGATTTCCATCATAGTCCATTGTGACCCGCATCGTAGGCAATTAAAATCCTTCTTTTCCTGTGTCGGCTTCGAAATCGCTTTGATCTTCTCATCGAGCATATGGATACGGTATTTGATGCAGTCGACCGCGCGCCGGTAGTCGATGAAGTAGTATTCTCGATTGATTGGCTTTTGTGCGCCCTCGCGGGTTTCCGAGCGAACATAGCTGTTAGGCTTGTCAGCTTGGGTTTCATGATAGTGCGCAAAAAGTCGTACACAGAGACAAGACCTCCTTCCCTCAGCTTCGCGCAGTACTTCTGGACCTTTTTGTGATTCTTGCCTTCGTCCATGACGAGAGAGAGGTCAACCGCAGAGATCCTGCCATCCGCATAAGCGTCTAGTGAGGTGATCCGGAGCATGCAGGCCC
Organism: Phyllosticta citriasiana; assembly: GCF_038021145.1. NCBI lineage: Eukaryota > Fungi > Ascomycota > Dothideomycetes > Botryosphaeriales > Phyllostictaceae > Phyllosticta > Phyllosticta citriasiana. Next base: position 790,773 of record NW_027117285.1, on the reverse strand, counting down.
CACGTACGCGCCATGGTTGACCAGGGCATCGACGACGATGATCTGCTCAGTGTCGTAAAAGACGCGGGCAACGGTTCGGACGAGGACCTTGGCAATCTCCATGGCTGGATAATCAGCGCTTGCAGGTTGCAGATGCGCCCACCATCTGTCAGCCGAGGCGCAAAGGATCGCAGTCGGCGGCGGGGGGATAAGGCTGGGAGTGAAGTGTCGCGACCCGAAGATGATGAAGAGGAGACGGGATCCACAAAGCCGGGGGAGGGAAGTTCGTCCCGTTGGCACGTGCGCGCGTGCCGTGAAGATCCCGGCGATTAGCCGGCCTTAGTTTCTGAATTTCACGACGTCGAATCCTCGTCCACCATTTTCGCCTCCATGTCCTTCAAAGCCTCATCATGGCCCAAGAATCCAGCGAGACTAACCCCTCGCCCGCGATGGATGCCCCATCAGCTACTCAACCTTTGCAGGGCTCGGCAGAATCCTCTGCCAGCGCACCCGCAGACGAGGGTAAACAGCAGTATCGCGATGCCGGCACAAGAGGCAACAAACGAAAGTGGCAGCAGAAGAAGGGCTTTGACAAGTCTGGTCAACGAAATAAGAGAAAGGATATTGGAAGAGGAGAATATTTGTACGCTTAATCCCTCCATCAACATACGCGCAGCTAACTGATTGCAAGTCGCGAACAACCAGACAAGCGCCAGCGCAACGAAGAGGCCCAGGCGAAGCGCCAGAGGTTAGAGGCTGAAGGCAAAACCGATGATCCAGTCTACGCCGTCAAATTCTCCAAGGATGAAATCGACGAGGAGGAGCGGAGACCGAAGAGAAAGGTCGCAGTCATGATGGGATACTCTGGCTCTGGTTACAAGGGCATGCAAGTGTGAGTGTGCAGGATGAACCTTCTCTCAGCCTGGACTGACGCGGCGCTAGCATGCCTGACCAAAAGACCATTGAAGGTGACCTCTTCGCGGCCTTTGTCAAGGCGGGAGCAATCTCAAAAGCCAACGCGAACGACCCAAAGAAGTCGGCCCTCGTTCGTTGCGCAAGAACTGACAAGGGCGTCCATGCTGCTGGAAACGTCATCTCTTTGAAGCTCATCATCGAGGACGAGAACATTGTGGAAAAAATCAACAGCCACCTCTCATCCCAGATTCGCGTGTGGGGCATCGAGCGGACTACAGGAAGCTTCAGCGCATACCAAGCCGTCGACTCGCGGTGGTACGAATATCTCATTCCTACCTACTCATTCCTCCCTCCGCATCCACAAAGCTTCATGGGAAAGAGACTGGTCGAGTTGGCCGACGAGGTCGGTGACCGAGAAGGGTACGAGTCTCGACAAGAAGAGGTCGCAAACTACTGGAGTGAAGTGGACGAAAAGTACATCAAGCCTGCACTCGAGCAAATGAAGCCGTGGGTGCGGGAGCTCGTCGAGAGGGTGTTGTGGGAATCGGAAACTGGTCCAGAAGCCCCCAACGAAGAAAATAACGAGGCGGCCGCAGAAGACGCAGCGGACGTGGGACAGCCGGTCAAGGTTGCTGGCGAAACGAGCACTGCTGTGGATCCGAATGAGAAGACGGAAGAAGCCGCCATTGTGATTAATGGACAGGGTCCGAAGCAAACTGCTGAAGCAGCACAGAGCTCTGCCGAGTCGATGGACGTTGACGCAACTCAGGATAAGGCTGTCGAGACATCCAAGGACGAAGTACAGCTAATTGATGACAAACCCAACCCGTCTGCAGAAGACGACTTACCGCCCGTGGATCCCAACCGCCTGACGCTGGCCCAGAAGCGCGCTATCGAGAGCGCAGTCAAAAAGGTCAAGGCCCTCTACATGGAAGCGAAGAAAGCATACCGTATTCCCGAGAAGCGCCTGGAACGCCTGCGTGCAGCGCTCGACGCCTACGTAGGTACTCGAAACTACCACAACTACACAGTGCGCAAGACATTCAAGGACGCCTCTGCAAAACGTCACATCAAGAGTTTCAAGGCCGCTGAAAAGCCAATCATCATTGCGAACACTGAGTGGATCAGTCTCAAGGTCCACGGTCAGAGTTTCATGATGCATCAGATTCGCAAAATGGTTGGAATGGCGGCTCTTGTGGTACGTTGTGGCTGTCCCGTGGATCGGATCCGCGAGACTTTTGGCGATGTCGAGGTAGCCATTCCCAAAGTCCCAGGTCTTGGCCTGTTGCTGGAGAGGCCCGTCTTCGACTCTTACAATGCCAAAGCCGCGGAAAAGTTTGGGCGCGAGAAGATTGATTTCTCCAAGTGGGAAAACGAAATTCAAGAGTTCAAGCAGCGGGAGATTTATGACAGAATCTTTCGTGAGGAAGAAGAGAGCAACCAGTAAGCGCTGGACATGTCCAGTTCCATATCAAGTGCTAACAACCGTAGGTTCAATGCCTTCTTTGCCCACATTGACGGTTACAGAGAACCATTTTTCCTATACTTGAGCTCCAAGGGCGTCGCAGCCACTCAGGGCCCTGAAGCCGACGCTGCTAGAGCAAAGACGCGGAACAAACCAGTCGAGTACGACGGCGGGTCGGGCGAATCGGACGCTGAAGGTGGCGAGGGCTAGGTAGAGAGCTGAGAACATCTGGACGAATAGAAGACGAGCGTGAGCACAATCACGAGCGTGCCCCAAGGGCAAGCGCAAACTTTGTTCAAACAACCTTGCATAGCTGCGGAGCTTTGTCCCGGTCCGTGGTAGTTCTTGATTGTTTGGCTGATGCAACGCCGTTAGATCATTTATGCAACAGCGGAGTCGATTTGTCGTCGATGTCTGTCTTGTCCAAATTCGTTCTTATGGCTCCTCCCACGATGAGGTCACCAACCTGTCAGCCGTCGATCAGGTCGCGCGGGACTAAGAGACAGCTCACATTTCATCAAGCAGCCATGTCTAACCCTATCCCTATTGCACCCAGAGCTGCGGACAAAGTACACTCACTCTTAGACTAATCATCCACAGCCACCTAACCCCCTACCAGCGGGCGCACCCACATGCCCCGGATAGCAGCGAAAGCCAAACGCACCGAACCAAAATAATCGGCCGTTGTCCAGTCGGGCAAGGAGGCAAGTGAGAGTACTCCGATTGGCCGTCGACCACGTCGCCCATGCGCGTATTTGGATCGACATGGCACCACGCCATTTTGCATTTCGATGCCTGACGGGCGAACGAGGGAAGGAGATGATTTGCCGCGCGGCCGTCTGGGGGCGCAAGAGGTGAAATTGATAGATGAAAAGACGCTCAGCGGTGCCGAAGCTGCAGGGATTAATTTACGGGCGAAGCATTCCGTCAACTTTTCCGGATGGCAGAGCGGATGAGCTGGAGAAAAAGCAGCAGAGAGGCAAGCTGGAGGGTGTTGGCAAGTACCAGTCGATTTGAATGACAGAAAGCGGTCTGAAGTTTTGCTACACTTATCGCGCTCTTTAAGGGCTTCGCTGTCACAGAGTGAAAAGGGGAGACGGTACAATACTGGCCCGAAACTGCCGGCAGACGCACAAGCGCGCGGTTGCATTGTCCCGACAAGTGCAAATTCGACCCAAAGGCTCATTATCGTTTTCGTACAGCAAGAGAAGCACAATGACAAGGGAAAGTCTGAGAGGCTGGCATTTTCGGTCTCGTTTGCAAGGTTTATTCCTTGCTTGTGGGGAAGGGTTGGATAAAATCGACGCTGCTTGGTTATTCCATTGCCTTTATCATTGTGCTGGTTTGCTTACGAGACTACATCTAGTTGGTGTTCATGTTTGATGGCGGTGTGGGGGACGTGAACCATGAGACTTTGGGTCGTTGTATTCGCACGGCATGTAAACGAGTACGGCATCGAAGTCGACTGATCAATGACTACAAGCAGTTCGAAAGACGGAGGGCATTGACCAGGATGAAGCTTTACGATGCTGTTGGGTACTTGACAGTTCTGGCATACTGTTTTCGTCAATCACTCAAGTCTACATAGCTGAAGCCTAACAACTAGTCAAGAAACACCAGTTGCGTCGATGCCTATTCCCTTTGAATGCTACCTTCAAGGAAGTCTGGTTGTGTTTCTATTCCCGAATCACTCGCAAAAATTATCCTTAGAAATGAACTCGCGGGAGACTTGGTGATGGGCTCATCTCAGACTGCTGTATTAGTAAGGCTTCGGTCAAAGAAAGCGGGAGATCGCCTTCAACTGCCATTGTTCGTGGCCATGTTTCAAATGCGTGTGGAATGGCCTGGATACCTTTCCTTAGTAATGGACAAAGTCTGTACGAGCGAGGAGATCGAGCACTGAGGGATCTCGTTCTCGAACGACAAAAAAGGTGCCGACGAGAGGATGGTTTGAAAAGGTATTTGATGAGTAAAGTCGAAAGTAAGAGATACGAATATTCATCGAAAGAATCGTGATAGATCACCATAATCCAACCCCTTTTTAGTCGCAATGACATTGGTCTCGGACAACAGTTGCAAAGTTTCCAAAAGTCCGCGGCGGGATTTGATTCGGCATTCGCAAGGGCATCGAACACGAATTTAAAGTTTCAGGACAGAGTAACCAACCTCCAGGAACCCACTATGCAAAGGATGTCGATCTCCGCCGGGCATGATTCTTAGTTGCGTATCTTCCTCCCTCGAGCCTTTTTTGATTCCCGTCTCCATCAGTCAGCAGCGGAGGGCTCCAAACTACGGCCAAGTCCAGTTTGTCGGACAAACGTCTTTCAGAAATGCCGACATGACTAAACCCCAAAGGCAGCATGTGCGGGGGGTAAAAATCACAAAGCCAGTGCCAAAGATCTAATATATTGGATCGGCAGCGACTGTTTGGGTTGATCAAGCCCGCAACCCTGATGGAGAACCTGGATGGAAGGACGGTACGTTGGGCCGAATTGCGTCGTCGACAACGGACGGGAACTTGACAGACTTTTTTCTTGGGCTTAGCCAGCGACGTTTGTTGTTGCCCGCGCTCCTGCGTCATGGAAGTTGACGTGCTGCTCCCGATCCGCGATTTCCTTCGTTACAAGGAGCGTATTGCGACTTTTTCGATTTTGTTTGGCAACGGAAAAATTGATTCGTCGATTTGTAGCCCGGCGGGGTTAGTCAATCAGGTAAATGAATGACTCTCGACCTTAATATTCAAGAGGCGCGGAATAATGAAAAATTCAGAAATCTTGCAGTGTATACATTCCGCAGTGACAAGAATGGGAGCTTGGCACTTGGTCGACAAAATCGAGATGGAGACGAGTTCAACCAAAAGCTGGGTTGACAAGAACCCGGGAATCGGAGCAGCGGCATGCTAATCCTACGGTCAATTCCGAAATTTCCAGCCTAACAGCGTGCTCAAATCACGACCACTCGTCAACTCGCCGAGTCCGGGGTTTGTGCTTAGGTTAGTTACGCCTAGAGAGCGGCGGAACTGGCCGCGAAGACCAGGTGTCAGGGATCGGGAGATCTGAAGCAAAGGTGATCGACTCAAGTCACGAAGACGTCTTTGCCCCTGCAAACGACCAAGACAAATATAACCCTAGGATGCGCGACATGAAATCAGTTGACATCAACCGACAGAATTGACAATGGCCCTGTCAGCTTTTGGCGGACAAGGTGGCATCATCCGCAACGGCAAGAGATAAATTCTCTCATGTATTGGACTTGCCGTTCCAACGAGTGACTCGTTTTCGACGCGTCACTGACTACTGTTTTGATGAAGCGGACTCAGTCGAGGGCTTTATATCCGAACATGGCTGACGGGACTCGATGTGTGCAGTATTGACTTTGCGTGTGGGACCAAGGGCTTTCGGCAATGCCAGTTCTGGAGGAGCAGTCACATTGACTGTAAGCAGTGATTAAGCATACGCACATGGCGGAGTGTCTCTCCACTCATGCGGCTCTCTGGACAAAGTGGTCGGCAGTCGGAGGAGGACCATGTCGCGGAAGATGCCATCCATGGGGTGTCAAGCCTGGTTCCTGGTTTTGGTCTGGGTGATTCATGACAATAAGCTCACGCTAGGGTCGACATGGCCCGAACGCCTCGCCACGTCCCGCACCTCCACCAAGCCAAACCAAACCAAACCCGACGGAACCTGTTGACCTGACGTCCCCGCATCACATCACCACCAAAAGAGTCGACATCCTTGGACCCGCTCTGATCCGGCCCGATCTGCGACAAAATGCCAGCACGCCGTCTATTGAAGCCAGGGACCTCGGAATACGCAAGCGGAGAAGCTTCCTGTTACTATCGGCCGGTCCCCGGTTCACGTCCTGGGCTTGCAGCTTCTCCCGGGTCAGGGATCACGGAGATGATCAAGGGAGGGATCCTCACATGACAGACTCGTCGAGTCGTCGTCAAATGTTGCGGCAAAGGCGTTGATCGTCGCCGGGCCTCTGGACGCAAGCGAAACGAGCAAACGCATGCATCAAAGGTCCACCGCCACACCCGCCCGCGTCACACAAACGCTATCAAGAGCTTCATTCCAGTCATGGTGCCCTCGCCGCATCCGGGACGAGGGAGAGTCGTCGACGACAAGCATAAAGCGAGACGTTTTTCTCCCCCCAGAGGCAGGCTTCCGCGCGAGCGTCGCACAGGACATGAAGTTCGAGACATGGCGACAGCAGACAGCAGACCGCCAGTGTCTACATGCGCGCTTCGGTGGGCCGCCTTATATAAGGCTTGGGAGCGGGTGCCGAGGGCGACACCACAGCTCCCAGGACATGGGTGTGATGCAGGCGTTGCTCAAAGCATCTGGTGTGGCCGTTGATGCCGAGGGAATCAACCCATCAACGGCAGCTAAGGGGGCCCGTTGACAGATGCAGCGATTCCTGGTTGCCAGTCGCACACATGTTGACCATTCCATCATCCCTCGCATGTCTCGTCTCGTCTCTCGGTCTTGTGTGTGTGCTGGCAGCCTCTCTGCCACCGACACCGACACCACACCTCCACTACCACCACCACCACCACCACCACCACACTCACACTTACAACCGAGTTACATGCCAGATCAATTGGACGTGACACATGCGGCATCTGTCGATCCGAAACACTGCCCAGCGCCTGTCCGATTTCAAAGGAGGAAAAAAAAAAAAAAAAAAAAAGGCAGTGCAAGCAGCATTCGATGATGCGCGACGAAAATGCGCTTCTGCACCTGCATGACAGGTCTTAATGGAAGAGAAACGCCGGCTCCTTGCGCCCTCTCTCCCGGCCGGCGGGACAGGCCCAGCAGCGTGTGCTCCTGTAAGGTGCGGGTAGTGCACCCCCCAGTCCCAGCTCTCTGCTGCCCGGGCGGTGCCCCAAGTTTGACGCACCCCCGGCACACGTCCTGGCCTGGCTGTACCAAGCAGCACCGACAGTGTGCTGGAGCTGCTCAAAACCCAGAGCAGTAGAAGCAGCATAAACCGAGTTAAAAATCCTGGCTTGCCGCCGGAACGCCAGGCAAGCCATCCCATCCCAATCCCGTCCGTCCACCCACCCACCACCCATCGCCCACCACCCTCGACTCTCCACCCTCTCACACAACGCACTCTACTACCTACAACATCCACTGCCGCCGCCGCCGCCGCCGCCGCCTCGTCCGCCTCTCGCTTCCCCCGGCCCTGCAGTGGCCATCACGGCAAGCGGTGCCACAGCCGGTCATTCGCTCTACCAGCTTGTTGCAAATGTCTGGCGTGAGGCTTTGGCATCCCTGGAACAAAGTGAGCGTAGCGGATAGCCGAAGCTACCACTGATCCTGAATCGCTGCTCAAGGGGCGTCGACTCGCTCGCTGCCCATGTCGATCCAGATACAACCTTGACACCGCGGCCCGTTCGTGCCTTTTTAACCTCCGTATCCGCCTCGCTGGGCCGCCGTGCTGGACGATTGTTTCGACCTCACCGACTCTGGCATTTGGTCTGCGCTCGCCGTCGTCCCAGCTGTTGCGACGCGGAGCTCCCCATGCGGCTTCGTGCATCGCCTGCTGCTGCCGACTCCTAACAACACACGTATGTCCCGACCTCCAGTCCCGCCGCCGCTACATCCTCCCAACTCGTCCGACGATTCTGCCATGGCTATGACCGAGACTCAAAATCTCCCCCATTTTCCGCCGCCGCCGCATTTTGGCGATCCCTATCGCCGTCTGCCCCAGCCTGTCCAACTTCCTCCCCTCTCTATTCCTCGAGACCCTGGCCGACCAGATATTCCGCCATTCCTCTCTCCCTCGCAACGTTCGCTACCTTCTATCCACTCACTCCCAACGACCACGGCCTCCAGACCGGAGCCACGAACGCAGACCCGCTCTGCTGCCCCAGTCGAAAAGCTGCTCTTATCCAACCCTTACTCCCCACCTCGTTCGGACCCTCCATACTCTCCACCTCGCCAGCAACCGACCCATCAACACCATGCGCACCATCAATATGGACGCCAGGCTTCGCCAAGGACCATCTTGGACAGCAAGCTGCTCCCAAGGGATTCAATAGGGCGCTACCCACCGGAACCCGTTAGACGTGTCCATCCAGAGCCGTCATATCTTCCACCGGCCAACCCTTTGCCTCCACCCCCGAGGCAGCATCAACCTTACCAAGCGCTGCCATCCCCCAGCTATACATCAAGCTACTCTTCTAGCAATACGTCCTATCGTACTTCGATAGACTCTCATCGCAGCCCAGGTCCTCCTTCATATGGTCCTCCGGTCTCGTACCCTGAACCAGCTGCTCCGGTCCCGGTCCAAAGACATCCACCACCACCTCCCGTTGCAAATCCCGGCCCAGGAATATCACCGAACCTACCCTACCGCGGACCATCATTAGACAAAAAGTATGCTGCGTCACCCATGGACCGGAAAACATTGCTAACAGCACCTCTAGTCAATACGAGTACAAGCTCATCGTGAGGCAGCAGCCTGTCGCAGCACGAGCTTGTGGCTTTGGCGAGCGCGACCGACGAGTCATCGATCCGCCACCAATCATCCAACTTCTGGTTACAGACCCCAAAACCGGGCAGTCGGACCCAGACGAGCTGAGGTACTCACTAAACGTAGTCCACTGCACACTCTGGAATGCCGACGGCACGAGCGAGGAGACGGCTCTTGTCCAGCCTGACCGACGGACTACAAGGAGGCTCATGGGACAACTTGTTGCATCGCCGTCGGTGGCCAAGGACGAGCACGACGTCGAGGGTTGCTTCTTCTGTTTCCCAGATCTTTCTTGTCGAACCCACGGTCGATACCGTTTACGATTTGTCCTCATGCGTATCGACCCAATGAATCTCCACGTTGGCGGGCTCATGCCAATCCTGACCGAAGTGCTGAGTGACGTTTTCCACGTCTATACTGCAAAAGACTTTCCTGGAATGCGGCCCAGCAGTGCACTTACACGGGCATTGAAGCTTCAGGGATGCAACATTCAAGTCAAAAAGGGCAACGAAAAGGCGCTGGCACGACGGCGAGTCAGCAACATTAGCGAGGAAGAGCAAGATGACGACGAATCCAACGCGGGACGAAAGAGGCGTCGAGAGTAGAATTTTGATTGAATCACGGATTGCCCAAGGCAAAATCACGGTCTGAATCACGAGCATTATGGGTTCATTTTAAAGCTGGCATGGCATACCCACTCCGTTGGCCTTCTTTTGGAGCGACGCTTGTTTGGAGAGAACTGCCTTGGTGTTTTAGTTTCTCGGGATGTCGTCAGGCAAGTTATGCAGCAGCACTTTGCCGACCCTGTATGGCGGCGAGAGCATCCTATGAATCTTCTGATGAGAAATTCTGTCTACGACTTATGGAAGGGAATTGACGACCGGCACGTGCATGAATTTATGGCGGGGTGCAGTAATAGTGATGGTTAGTCTTGTACGAAGATGGAGGAGAGGAATCAACTTGACATACTACATTGAGTTTGAGTAGCTACGTGGATGCGGATTGCTGCAGGCAGAGACACGCCAAGACATGTTGGACGGCTAGACGCTTCAATTCCGCGTCGCGCTAGAACAGGTCAACAGCGATGCGCGTTAGGTGGTTCAAGTTTGGACCGGCTCTCTCGCCTCCCGCGGCGCCCGCGACTTCAGCCCTAGCCGATTGGCCCCACCCAATATTTTTTTCTCGCGGCCTGCTTCACCTTACTCTTTTCTTCCTTCCCCCTGGCAAGAGCCAGGAAAAGGCACAATAACCTCGAGACCATCATCATGAAGTACGTTCTCGTGTCTGGAGGCAAGTCTCGATCATCACCTGAATCTCTGGCACGCGCTCTAACTCTTTGCAGGTGTCATTAGCGGCGTTGGCAAGGGCATCATCGGTGCGACCGTCCCCTCCATGAAATAGCCGCGAGTCGCGTGAACTCTAGCTGATCCGACGCGTTTGAAGCCTCGTCGACTGGCCTGCTGCTCAAGACGATCGGACTCAAGATATGTGGCCCACCGTGACGCGTCCACCCAGTCTGCGCGCCTTTATTCGGACTCAACATGCTGACCGGCTATGCACGTCTCGTCGATCAAAATCGACCCGTACCTCAATGTCGATGCGGGTACCATGAACCCCAAGGAGTATGTGCTTCAATCGCCCTGGGTCTCGAGCGCCTGCTGACCAGATCTCAAGGCACGGCGAGGTCTTTGTGCTCAGCGACGGCGGCGAAGTCGACCTCGACCTCGGCAACTACGAGCGCTACCTCAACATCACCTTGACGCGCGAAAATAACATCACTACGGGCAAGATATACCAGCATGTTATTGAAAAGGAGCGCCGCGGCGACTACCTGGGCAAGACTGTGCAGGTGGTTCCCCACATCACCGATGCCATTCAGGCATGGATCGAGCGAGTCGCCAAGATTCCCGTCGACGACACCAACGAGGAGCCCGATGTTTGCATCGTCGAGCTGGGAGGAACCGTCGGCGACATTGAGAGCATGCCCTTTGTCGAGGCGCTGACGCAGCTGCGGCACCGGGCTGGCAAGAACAATTTTCTCAACATCCACGTCTCGTACGTGCCGACAATCAACGGGGAGCAAAAGACCAAGCCAACCCAACACGCCGTCAAGAGCGTGCGCAGCGCTGGCCTGATTCCCGATTTGGTATGCAATGAGCCGCTCCGCACACCCTGGCGCAGTTCTACTAACGCGCCGCTTTTTTAGATTGCCTGCCGATGCGAGCGCCCGCTGGAGCGTAGCACGATTGAGAAGATTGCGCATCACTGCCAAGTCGAGGTCCAGCAGGTCGTCGCGGTGCGCGACATGCCCACAATCTACCAGGTGCCTGTGCTGCTGGAAGAGCAAGGCTTGATTCCGCTGCTCCGTGAGGCCTTCAAGATCCAGGGCGACGCCATCCCGGCGACCATGGTGAAAAAGGGGCGCAAGATCTGGCAGCAGTGGAAGAGCTTGACTGTCACGCAAGACCACTATTACGAGCAGGTCAACGTTGCGTTGGTGGGCAAATACATTGAACTCCACGACTCGTACCTGTCGGTCATCAAGTCTTTGGAGCACTCGGCGATGCGGTGCCGGCGCAAGCTCAACCTGATTTGGGTCGACGCAGAGCATCTGGAGCCGTTGACGCGCCAGAGCGACCCGGCCAAGTTCCACAAGGCCTGGCACCAAGTCTGCACGGCATCTGGCGTTCTGGTGCCAGGCGGCTTCGGCCAACGCGGCACCGAAGGCATGATGGCAGCGGCAAAGTGGGCCCGCGACAACCGTACCCCGTACCTAGGCGTGTGCCTGGGTATGCAAGTCGCCGTCATCGAATACGCTCGCACGATGTGCGGCATTGCGGACGCCACGTCGGAAGAGTTCAACGCCAAAGCCACGGACAAGGTCATTGTCTTTATGCCCGAAATCGACAAGGCCACTATGGGTGGCACGATGCGGTTGGGGCTCCGGCCGACCGTCTTCCAGCCCGGCAGCGAGTGGTCGCGCCTGCGCGCCCTCTACAACAACGCCCCCGAGGTCCTCGAGCGCCACCGCCACCGCTATGAAGTCAACCCGACCTACATTGAGCGCCTTGAGCAGGCCGGCCTCACCTTCATCGGCAAGGATGACAAGGGCGAGCGCATGGAGATTGTAGAGCTCAAGGACCACCCCTATTTCGTTGGTGTCCAGTACCACCCCGAGTACCTCTCGCGGGTCCTCGACCCCTCTCGTCCCTACTTGGGCTTCATCGCTGCCAGCGCTGGCTGTCTCGAGCAGGTCACGGCCGACCTCGATACCGACGGCATCGACTCGCCCGTCAATGGCGTCAACGGTGCTGCCAACGGCAAGGACTTTTAGGAGGATCCCACGAGTCCCACGCCAGAGAAATCAATCTCGAGCGAGGAGAGCTTCTTTTTTTTTTTTTTTTTTTTTTAAACCAGGGTCGAATGACTGGCCTGGGTGATGAGATTAAATCAAAAAAGATGGAAGGACGGTTTGGATACGGCAATTGGTTACGCGGATGTAAATCTTTCGCTTTCGCTTCACTGCAGGGGGCTTCTTTACGGCGTTGAGGATGGGGCAGGCGAACATGGGGGCACTGTCATTTGCAGGATATTGACGGGTTCTTCATTCTAATACAAGTCTACGTCTTGTCTGTCTGATCTTGGATCTTGTCCTTGTCTTCTGTACAAGGGTGCTCCTAAGATGCTGCTCAAATCTTGTTGCAGTCCTTTGGACTTGGCACTCTATGCACTGTCATCTTGACAGACGGCGTAAGAATCTTGCCATGGCCTCCATTCCTCACCTACCTCTACGCCGAAAAGGGCTTGCTCGTGTCAAGAACACCAGCCCACTTCTTGGCCGCCTCAATGCCCTCCGCCAGCGTACCGACCCGCGCATCAATGGCATAGCCCTCCTTCTCCAAGCGCACACACTCGGCATACAAGTTGCTCAACTCGACGCTAAAGCACTCGATGAATTCATTCTCCTCGAGCTGCGTCTGCCTGACGCCATCTGCATTCTCGGGCGCCGTGACGTCAATCTCGACGTGCACCATTTGCAGATTGCAATTGCAGAAGCCCGGATCGTTGTACATGATAGGCGAGATGGTAGCGTGGCCAGAGTGCGGCGAGGCAATGGCGCGGCCTATGTAGCCCGTCTCCTCGCGCAGCTCGCGCAGCGCGCACACCTCGGCGCTCTCGCCCACGTCGATGAGGCCCGCCGGCACCTCGATGCAGACTTTGCCGACGGGTGGCCGAAACTGCTTTTGCATGAGCAGCCGCGGCGCCGCCGTGGGCGACTTGGGGTTTACGAGGAAGGCGAGGATGCCGACGCCATCGATGGCGGCGCCCTCTGGACGCGTTGTGCGGCGCGCGGATTCCCAGTCGCGGGTCTTGTTGAGAGGGTCGGTGTAGGTTGTTCTGGAGGAGAGCGGACGCGGTTAGCGGCGAGGCGGGGCGAGGTGAGCGGACGACATGGACGAGGGCGTGTTTCGAACAGTATTCGGAGAGAATGGCGGTGGGCGTTGTCTCGTTTCCAGCGGGCAATGTGTGAGGTATAGGTAGGCGGATGGACTCGATCGACCAGGCGGTGAGAATGGCTTACTTGACGAGGCGCGTCCAGCGCGCTTCCCAAGGATCCTGTACCGAATCAGCTTCATGGTCTGGTGGTCATGATTCTCTCTCCTCGGTCCGTGGGTCGACGTCGTGGTTGTGCAAGTACAAGAGGCTCCTCCTTGATGATCTTTGCGTCGGCGGCAGACATGATGGACAGGGGCTTTGCGCTTCACGTCTGGTGGTTGGATAGGTTTCTGGTGGCAGAGGGGTGAGAAGTTTAGTGGGCGGTGTCGGTGGTGTACTGTAGCTGCCCCGCGTGTAGCGGATTGACGTCCACCAGGGTCCGTGGCCGCTCTGTTTTACGTGTAGTTCGTTGTTCCTTGCACCACGCGCGGGCATCGCACTTCAACACCTCGACAATAACAACAACAACAACATGCGGTCAAGGCCATCTTTGCCTTGCTTCAAAGCCATCGCCCATGTCTTTCAAATATCCCGGTTCACGTCGGCTTCATTTTAAGAACGCGTCCCCGTCCTTGCTTTGGCCGCCAGTCCTGGGTCTCAACGGTCGTACCAATTCCTTCGTCCGCGCGGTTCCGCTTTATCGGTCATGATTCTGGCAACAGTACATGAGGCTTTTCTCTTTCCCGATGCTGCCCTGCAGCCATCCGACCTCTCCATTCCTCTTGGTATGAAATCACCTCGCTGGCGTCCAATCACGGCGGGCCACGGTCGTCCGTGTCACTTGCGACAGCTCGTACGCTCCTCCAGGGTCCCGATGGCCCAAACTGGACGTGGTGGAAAGTCGCAACATGCAAACTGCCGTCACCAGATCTCGCTGACCCGGTTTCCTACCTACACTAATCACAAATACCTTGGTGCCGTGCTACTTGGTGTGAGACATGAAGCAGCCGCACATGCTCCATCGATCGTGGATGCCACAGACGTTAGCGCTCGCCTCTTGGCCGGCCGCTGGGAAAATCAACCAGTGCTGTATGGTCCAAACATTTATTGCATTTCCGCCCTCTCAGATTTCCTTTTTTTCCACCTTCACGACCTTGCTGCAGGGATTTGGATATATTCCGACGTATCGTTTTCCATCGAGTGGGCTCCTTGTCTCATGCTTTCACCGCCAGTCCTGTCAGCGCATCTGGGTGGTTGCAATTCGAAGCGCGTCCGATGCCCATGTGTTGCCGCGCACAAGGCACACTTGGCTACTGCAGCTGGTAAAACATCAAGTAAATGCGGCTCCAAGTTTCCAGGTGGTTGGTCTGTTTCGCCAGCCACTTGACGCATGGGGACTTGGTCCGACACACAAAGTCATCCGAATCCCAGGGGCCCGTTGTTGGTCATCTCTCCACAAGCAGCATTCCTTCAGACTGTAAGCCAATCCAACCCACCACGGTTGTCCTACCCTTTTCTCGTGACACTGCCTTGGTTCCAAGCTCTTTTCGCCCAAGCTACCAATCATTGTTTAGGACATTTGACCCTTTTGGCCAGCCACAATCTTTTTCCTTTTGACTGGTCCAGGAACGGCCGTTGAGGAACTTGCCGACGGCTCGAATTGGTTTTTCTCATCACCGTATGACTGCTTGTCTCGAACATTCAGGAAATCTGAGATTGTTTGGCTTCGGCAGTGACGTGGTCGGTGCTGAGAAGCGGTCATGCCATCAGCACAGCCAGAGGCAGGTGTTCATCACCTTGGGCGGGATGTAACATGAATCCGATGGAAAGCATTTGAAAGTTGGGCAGCGAAAGTTTTGACTGAGCAAAGGCGTTTGCTGTTTGCATTCCAATACTTTGGGATGTGTTCAGCAACTGCAGCCGAGATGTGTCGAGGTACCGGAAGGCTGGATTCAGGGGAGCAATACGCAAGCGAGCCGCCTTTTTTCAGCGAGTCGACTGCCTTCGAGTGGGTGAGTATCGTTGAAACCAGGAACACTGACCTTTGGCACGAACAGAACATGTCGCAGGGGTTCGACCAGGCTCAGAAGACAAACATCCTGCGAAGTGACGGGCTAGTGAGCATTCTTGTCGTTTTCTGGATGCTGATGAACCACTTGCAGACGTCATCTTTGGCAAGGTCGGGCTACCTGTAGTCCACAGCGAGAAAGTCATCACGTTGCCAGGGCACCCGTGATGGGCGACACCTATCGCGTCCACACTTGCTTCTCTTCAATCAACATCATCACGTTTGATTTCGCCACCTTTGCGTGCCTGTTCTGCAGGTGCTCATGAACGATGGGTTCAGGGTCGGTCCGCACGTGGACGGCGTGTCGTCCGGAGGCCAAGGCGGATAAGGCAGGTCGCCTGTCGACGAAGCTAGCCTAACGGCTGCCACCTGCCACCTCTTATCGCATCGCGCTCCACAACTCGACGGCGTTGGATCACCTTGCGCCCCTGAATCTAGGCCTCCATCTGCCATTCGCTCATTACAGCGACCACCATCTGATCAGCTCCGCATGATTGGACTTGGTGCCGCCCAGGATCGCGGCCCACAGCCCGCTACAGTCTTCCAAGTGGACCGTTCATTCGTTGCTTGGCCGCTAAGGCCGTCGAAACCCCCACAACATGTCCTCTCGTGCTGTAGGGGAAAAGATGGGCCTTCCTATTACATGCTCTCTCCTTGCTTTCATTTATCCTCACCTGCTTGTCATGGCATAGCACATCCTTCTTGCAGATCATACGCCTGCCCAACTCAGCGTCAAAACTGACCTCACGTCTCCCTATTAAATCGCTTGCCTTGACGTCTTCTCGCTGTCCCGGTGTAACCACTCAGGACCGACATCTCCCATGAGGTTCAACGTTGCTACTTCGGCCTTGGCCCTCGTCCCTTGCGCGCTGGCTTTGGCCGCGCCCTCCCCTCACCTCCAAAACAAGCGCTCCACGGTGGTCAAAGAGGGCGTCCAGTACAATGTCTTTGAACACGCTGCCACCGGCGCCAAGCTGGAATATGTCAACAACTCGGGCATTTGCGAAACGACTCCAGGCGTTAACCAGTACTCTGGTTATCTCAGCGTCGGCGAAAACATGAACATGTGGTTCTGGTTTTTCGAGGCGCGCGAGAATGCCTCCACTGCACCACTTGCAGCATGGTACTCCGATCCAAAAATCATGGCTGACGCGTAACTCACAATTTCCCAGGTTTAATGGAGGCCCTGGATGCAGCAGCATGATTGGGCTGTTCCAAGAAAATGGCCCTTGTCACTTTGTGAATGGAAGCACTGAGCCCTCGCTAAATGAGTACAGCTTCAACGAGTATGCCAATGGTAGGTTTTTTGCGGCTAAAAGCAGGTGATAATTTCACTAAAGTTGTCAAGTCATCTACATTGATCAGCCTATCGGCGTCGGCTTTTCGTACGGTGACGACCAGGTGACTTCTACGTACACAGCTGCTCCGTATGTCTGGAAGCTGCTCCAGGCATTTTTCGACCAGTTCCCGCAGTATGAGAGCAGAGACTTTGCCATTTTCACGGAATCCTACGGCGGTCACTACGGTCCCGAGTTTGCGTCTTACATCCTGGACCAGAACAAGGGCGTTGCCAACGGATCCGTTACGGGAGAAGAGATCAACCTTGTTGCCCTCGGCATTAACAACGGCTGGATAGACGCTGGAATCCAAGAAAAAGCGTACATTGACTTTGCCGTCAACAACACGTACAAGCAGATTCTCAGCCCCAGCGAAGCGCAGTCGTACTACAGTGCCTACAACAATGAGTGTTTGCCCGCAGTCAAGCAGTGCGAGAGCTCAGGCACCAACAATGCATGCATCAACGCCGACAACGTGTGCTACGACTCCATCGAAGGCCCAATTAGCGGAGCTGCAGACTTCAACGTCTACGATGTTCGCCTATCTGCCGATGCCGTTGATCCTCCTGAAACCTACACGGATTACTTGGCTCGTTCCGACGTAAAGAAAGCGATTGGCGCCAAGTCAAACTACTCTGAATGCCCTGATGCTGCGTACAACAAATTCTCCAGCACAGGAGACAGTACGTACCCCCTTGCCTTCGTTGGAGAAAACCACTGATTGCGTCAGACCCCCGCTCCTTTGTTCCTGAGCTGGAGGCTGTCATCCAAGCTGGAATTAGCACCATTTTCTGGGCAGGTGTAAGTCGAATTTCCAATTTCGCTCCTTTCTCTTCACATTCCCGCGAGATGAGCTAAGCCTTACGACAACAGGACGCCGACTGGATTTGCAACTGGGTGGGCAACTACGATGTCGCGCAAGCACTCGACTTTTCCGGCGCGAGCGCCTACCGTAGCGCTTCACTCGAGCCCTACACGGTCAATGGCGTCGAAAAGGGCACGTTCAAGACCGTCGATAACTTCTCTTTTCTGCGCGTGTACGAGGCAGGCCACGAGGTGCCATATTACCGTAAGTTGAGCCGCAGAAGAGACAGAGCCACGTACTGAATCTCCGTGTCGCAGAGCCCGAGGCCGCCCTCCAGGTGTTCAAGCAACTCATAAGCCAAGGTAAAATTTCTTCGACTTGACAGGCATGCGGGCGCAGCTGGTGTTCTTCAGTCTCGAGGTGGGCTAGAAACCAAAAAGGGTATGTGTGTAAATTTGGCTCCGGGATTCAGTAGTCAAGCCAGCCAAATGACGTCCCACAACGCTGTGAGCACGCAATGATTCACCACGATCCTAAATGATTTGATGAACACGAGCTCTGAGCCTTTTGTGTCTGTTTGGCGTTGCCGGTGGGCTTGCTCTTAAGCTTAAATTTAAGCTTCGGTAGCTCTTCCCACTTTTTCTCCACCCGGCCTGCGACGCTAGGACACTTCAACGTTGCGCAACGCGTGCAGTCTTTACGTCTGCCTCCGATATGCTGCCGTCGTTCCCATTGATGCTCGTCATCTATGCTCTTCTCGACTCGCCGTTCCGTGCGCACAATTCAAGATCGTCACTGCCACCCACCGACCCGCAATCGGCATTGACTGGAAAAACTTTTGCTTCTGCTTGATTGACGCGTACACAAGATCTAAACTGACCGAATGTCAGGTCGAGGAGAGTGGGATTGACGCAGTGGGCTCCGAGATCGGGGGCCGACGAGCGGAGATGAGATTGTTGGTGGACTACTGCAAAAGGAGCATGTGTGTAAGAGATCAATGAAGCTTTTCCAAGAGCTGACGCAGCAGCTTTGGATCAACAGGGTCGATTTGGGAACGAGTTCGGTGAGACTCGGTAATGTCCCGGGAGGAAAATAATTGGAGCTGAGCACTGGATAGACAGGAGTAAGTTCAGGCACATGAGAACAGTTCTTTCCACCAAATGATTCATCAGTCGGATAGGGACAGGCTGAACAGATATTTACAAACAAGGTCAAGTTTCACACCACAAAATCATCGCGTCCAACTTGTACAAGCCACCACTCATCCACTGCACGAGAGCGCGCTTAGCAAGAAGCGCCTTTGGGGACACCGGAGCACTTATTGCTAGCCTTGCCACCGGTGATCGAGACGCCAGACCAAGTCCAATCAGAGCAAGAGCCATCACCGCAGAGGATGTAGACCCGGGTAGCATCGTTGGAGACGGAGCCGGTGACATCGGAGACGGTCAGGTCCGTGATGGGAACGCCGGTGGTGGGGGAGCCGGTGGGGGAGCCGTTCTCGTAGTCCTGCTCAATGACGATGCCGTACTTCGTGATGCCCGAGAGGGTGATGCCCGAGTAGGTCACGCCCTTGACCTCGCCCGTGGCGTCATAAACGGTCTTGATGCGCACGCCGTTCTGCGAGTCCTTGACCGTCGAGTCAGAGATGGTTACGTTGGAGACGTCGTTGTCGTCGCGGCCACCAACGGAGCCGATGGAGAGACCGTGACCACCGCTGCAGGCTGCAAAGGTTGTCAATTTTGTGGATTAATCGGTGGCGTTGTCGCGAAACTTACTGCCGCCGGTGAAAATGATGTTCTTGCCAGAGTTGATAGCCAGGCAGTCATCTTGGTTGTGGACAGTGGCGCCCTTGATGGTGACGCCGGTGGAGGAACCAACGTCGAAAGCGTCAGTGTTGTGGCCGAGAGCATGGCCGTCGGAGTTGGTCTTGTCGCCGTCGCTGTTGTCAATGGTGACGTTCTCAATGACCAGGTTCTCGGCGCCGTTGACTGAGAAGCACTGGACGGGGGTGTTCTTGATGTTGAGACCGGAGATGGTCGAGTCGGTCAAGTCGTGGGCGTAGAAGAACTTGGGCTTGGTGGTGCCGCCATTGGAGCCCTCTCCGTCCCACCACTTGGCACCGTTGCCGTCGAGCTCGTGGCCCTTAGCACCAGTGATGGTCAGACCTATGCTCATTAGGCTTGATTCAAGTATTTTCTTGGGTGAACATACCAGATCCAGAGAAGCGGACGAGCGGGCCCTCCCACTCTTTGTACTCGAAAGTAGTCGTACCCTGGAACTCGACCTGCGCTGTGTCAGGAATTGGCATCGCAAATTCAACAAGAGAGCACGAACGTAGGTGTTTTTGTTGAGGTCAGACAGGTCAAGAGTCTCGCCGGCCGGAACAGTGATGGCGGACAGGATGATGGTCGCGCAGTCGGCCTTGGACTTGGAAGCAGCACTGGCGTCGCTGAAGGTGCAAGAGTCGCTACGCTTGTTGATTTGGGCATCCTTGAGCGAAGGAGCAGCGGTGACGGCCGGAGCCGAAGGGGCAGCAATCGCCATTCGGGCGCCAGCGCTCAGGAGGAGACCAGCAATGGCCTTCTTGTTGTTGAGGTAAATCATTTTTTGCAGGTTGAGGATGTGATTCTTGGATTCAAAGAATGCAAAGCAACGCTATTGCCAGATTAGGGAATAAATGATGGTGGAGGATGTTGGTGAGGAGTGCCTGCCGTCGAATAGAGGCTTCCTTGGCCAAGGTCACCGATATATATACAAGTCTTCAACAACAGAGCCAACCAGCTCGGTCCATACCCGCTTGCCGGGCAACGACGGACGCCTGTGGTACCGTGACCAGGTTGTTTGGATAGCAAGACCGGCGCGATCGGTGTTGGACAGGAATAACAAAGTGATGAAAGGGGGGAAAGATGTGTTTCGGGGCGTCAATCCACATTGAGCGGGAGGCGGACCGAGTTGGCAGCGCCTTAGGATTCACAAAGTGGTGTTGTATGGAGCAAAAGAGCAGTGGTTGGCGGGAATTTGACCAGAGGCTTGGGAAGATCCGCTCGCGGCCCATCTCCGACAAGTTCAGTGTCGGTTTCAACCGCGCAGCCGAACGCACAGAAAGGACGGCAGCGCCCTGGGCGTGCACATGGAATATCTATCTGCCTTTTACTGTTTAGGCAGCTGACGCGTACATCGCACACTCTTACGCCATTGCAGCCGCTTCATCACTTTACATGCCAGACATCACACTTGCCTCGACTACCCTCCCCAAGTAGAACTTGTTCTGGACAGCTGGAGCATTCGACTCGTTCCAGGGTGACTGGTAATTCCAAGGGGAAAATTTACTTATCAGACAAATCCGAGTTGACGGAACGCCTGGAATATGAGTTTCGCAATGGGAACAGGGTAGCTACCGGTATTCTCTGTGTACAAGAGGTGCAGCTTCTTTGCCGTCCGTGTGTCTTTCGGGGGTTCGACACGGGACAATCCTCCGCGGCTAGACTCCACATCACTTTCGCCAACGCGCTTCCCTGCTCGCCATGTTCTGCCACCTGCTGCATGAATCAAACAGCCCCTGGACATCTCCCTGTCAACCAGCCTTGTCAAACAACAATGCGTTTGCTTCGAGCTCCTATACGCACAGTAATTGCCCGCTGTTACCAAGTGTTTCTAAAATCGCGGACTGCGGAAGGCGACATTGTGATTTCTGGCCAGAAATTGGCCTGCACGACCGAAAGCGTGGAAGGCGAAGGATGCAAAAGTCGAGCTTACTGAGTGTGCAGCTTCAAAATTGATCATGGAGGGTCTTTTCGCAATGGCGCTACACCGGTGCCCATCATTGCCTGTTTCGTGGAACCCCAGGCTGGAACTATCCGCCATATCGGCAGCACTTGAATCCGCCACAAAGAGCATGCTCGCAGAACAATCAGCACTGCTTGGAAATTATAGGCAATTCGGTCCGTACTGCCTCATCCCTTGTCGCGGTTCGGATGAATCAGGGAGACCTGGCCAAAATATCGAGGATCAATCGAGCTTCCATGGAGGACTGCGGTGAACCAGGACCTATCACCGGTCACTTTTTTTTTTTTTTGTCGGTAGGCGCCAGTTGGTGGCTTCTTTTGACAGGGCCGACCTATGCCCTCCTGATTGGATTTTCCCAGCGAGCGATTTTGCAGCTCAAAGAGTGATTCCATGACCCGAACATGGTCTGATACCTGAGCCGAAGCTTCGCCTCTAGGAGCGCGGTAGATATTTGGAACAGTAGTCCAGTAGACGCTCACCGTAGTATCGTCTTCTTGTAGATTCAAAGCAATGAGGGCGTTCTTATAGAGCGGGAGACTCCAAAAACTGTAGCTATGCAACGAAGAAGGCGATAGCGGGACGTCGTCAGCCCAGCGCCTCACGGTCCAGTCTGCCATATAGCTGTAACATGCCAAGATGCATCAAGCATTCTGGCCAAGCCAGAGCTCCGCTTGTCCACGCAAGCAAGATGCTTGGTTTCAAGCCAAGGAAAACCAAGAGAGCTTGTTTTCGAGGTTATGGAGACTTCCTGTCTCCCATCTCGTTGTCACTAGTTCAGCCAAGACGCGCGCCGCATCGAGGAGACTGTTTCCGGACACGCGCTGACGACTCTGACAGGCCCTGAATTTCCACAATGCCCTGATGCGAGTCCTTTCACATTGTTGAAAGCACCTGCTTGTCTCGTCGAGTGCCGCCAAGTTTCGGACGTGGTTCTCAATCGCACAGGACTCGCGGACTATCAGAGATTCTTTCGCAGCAATCAGCTGCAAGCGACGACTCTCTGGCTAATTGCTTTTCGAATATGGTCCACGGAACGCAGAGTGCCGGCAGCGACGAGAAAGTCGTCTGTCGGCCCGCGCATCCGCCTCAATTCCGATGTCAGGATCCGTGCAAGGAATCTCCAACCAGGACTTTCGAGCTTCCATTTTCGCCCTAGCAGCCTGCCTGAATGGGTCTAAGGACGTGTGGGGTAAGACGACAAGGTGTCAAACAACGTTCGCTGCATGTGAGTTGCTCATTTCCCGCTTTTTGGGTCGCTGGAAGACCAATCGGGACGATCGACGACTCGAGCCGCTCATACCGTAGATATCCACCAGGAAAGAAGAACTTCTCGATCAGCGAGCGAAGCAGCTGCGGTCTTTGGGCAAGATCATCTTCAATGCGCAGCGTGTCAGTAGATCAACCGCCCCCCCCCCCCCCCCCCCCCCCCGCAAATACTACCCTAGAAGGTCACACCAACTGGCCGCGAGGATCCGTAAGAGAAAGTGTCCCTTGAAGTGTTTTTGGACAACTGTGAGACTGCGAGATTTTTGAGCCCCGAGCGCTGTCTGCAAGTCAGCAGGTCAAGTGATTCAATCTGTACCCTTTTGCGTCCTCATCGTGTGTTGCATTTCGGGCATTATCTCTGCAGCCAACGCCTCAAGTAGAAGGAATACAGGATGAAGCTTTCGCTTATTCGCAGATGAGTTTCCCTCGCTGTCGTCGAGATGAGCGCTTAGCGCCAGAAACTTCTCTCCGAGACCGCGCCGCCGCATACCCCAAAGCCTACCTCTTTGTCAAGCTCGCGTTCGCAACGGCCGAAATGACGCTTGTCATCTACCCCTCACCGACAAGAAACGCTTGAAGGCACCGCGGACCTTGAACTGAGTTGAGCATCTCGAGCGTAATCGAGCTCTGCGGGTGTGGCCGCCGTCCGTGGTTAGTAGCACGTGCGTCTGCGGACATTGCGATCGACCAAGGTGCAAGATGAGAGGCAAAATCGAGTTGCGTCTCGGGGGCCACGACGCAGAGACTTTGCGATTCGTTTGAAAATGCCGTTTCAGATTTGCTCATGAGGCGCAACTTGAACTGTGGCTGAAGCTTCCGGTATGAGGTGGGTTGTGAATCATAACTGGTGATAAACACCACCCCATCTCATTCCACTACCCCGTCAAGTTCTACCGGCCTCTGGACCTTGGCCGAGGGTCTTAGAGCAAAATTTGAGCTTGCACAAACGCTGACAAACACTTTCAGCGACCCCTCATCAGCCTTACACCTCTTCAACAACTTACCAATCTCTGCTCAAACACCATCGTCGCAGGCGTGGTTTTTGGTGTCAGCGACCTCGAGAATGAGGCCACGACGATGTGATCGAGAGCTGCATGCACCGCAAAGTGAACAAAAGGAATAATGTCCTGACATACTCGAAGTTCGAATCCAAGTTTTGGAGCGAGAAGCTGTCGGAAAGCAAAAGAGCAGGATCAAATCTACTCTTCTTGGGTCCAATGCGTCATGACATCATCTGATAAAGGCCCCCAAGCACATACTGGCCGTTCACCGCAGACTAGCTACTCCTGAAGAGCCAGGGAGGCTTGCGGTCTCGATTGTCAAACCGGGCGGAGTCGACTGCGAAATCGTTGATGTCCATCGTATCCAACTTGAATTTGGGCAACAAGTTCCGATGATGATTCTTGAGTATAGGTTTTGGACCGAAGGAGGTTGAATATAGGTGGTCTAGTACATTGTGGCTGGATGAAGATGGATGAAGGAGGAACCTTCAGCTGGCGACGCGAAGCCGACGCAAACGGCTAGCCGCATTTGGACGGAGCGCCGCCGGGGGTTCGCAGGGAATTGGTTGCCGGTCGGGTCATCAACCACAAGCAGCTCCAACTCCACCTTCGAGCCGCGTTCCACGACTCGTGCCGCAGAAAAAGATCACGTTCGAGGCTCAAACCAATAAAGCCGTTTGCAAGGCCCCCTGCGACGTGACCACACGCCGAGAATGCCTCGAAGGTACAGTCCGTCCTGTGAAGTAGCGGTCCTTGACAGCGCTGGCTCGCTGCACGCCAGCAAAAACGACCCTCTTGCCAGGCGATCCATGGATCCACGCATCGTATGATAAGCTTCGATTTGACAGCTCAGTCCCACTCAAAGACAAACCCTGCAGACTGTTTTCTCGCCAAGAGAATGGAGCCAAGATGCCAGGTACGGTGAAGATGTTCCAGTGCGACTTCTGAGCAGGCTCCTTAAAAGGATGGCCCCCTACGTACCCTACTTTTTCGAAGTTTTATTTTCTCAATCTTGAATTCATTCTTTCCTCGCAAGAAACATGAAAACAGGCGCGTTACTGGCTCAAGCTGCCTTGAGCGGATTTGCTGTGCAGGGAGCACAAACAGCAGGGCCTGAATCGTCATTTTGCGTAAGTCGATCGAGGCGCACAGTCGACAAGACTGACGCGCGCCAAGTGCAATGCTCTTGAAAGTGCTGGATTCGGGGACATAATTCACTACCCAGGCGGAGATGCGTATGAGGCAAGACAACTAGCCTACTGGAGTCCTCTGGCCCGACTACAACCCGGATGTATCATCCAGCCAGGACGCGCCGAAGAAGTCTCAACGATTGTAAAAACGTTGGTACAGGCCAACAAAACCCAGCCGTGTCAATTTGCGGTACGTAGCGGAGGACACACGACATATGGAGGCGCCGCAAACATTGATGGCGGGGTCACTATTGACTTGGGCTTCATGAACTCGACAAGGTACTTTGCGGAGAATCAAACAGCAGCAATCCAGCCTGGAGCGAGGTGGGGCTCAGTGTTCAGAACCCTCGACAAGGCAGGTGTCGCATCGGCCGGAGGACGAGCAGCGTCAGTCGGTGTAGCTGGTCTCGTTCTTGGCGGCGGCAACTCATTCTATTCGGCACGCAAAGGTCTCGTGTGCGACAATGTCGCCAACTTCGAGGTAAGTTGAGAATCTTGCATAGATAGCATTTGACTAAAAGGATTCCAGGTTGTTCTCGCAAATGGTGACGTCGTCTTTGCAAACAGTGAGACAAACTCGGATCTCTTCCAAGTGCTGAAGGGTGGCTCAAACAACTTTGGCATCGTCACTCGAATCGACCTGCAAACCTTTGACCGCGAAAATCTCTGGGGAGGAGTTGTTGCCTACCCAATCAGTACCGCCGACTTGCACTCCAAGGCTTTGGTGAATTTTGGCGAGAAGCTCGCGGATGATCCGTACGCGTCCACCATCATCATCCTTCTGTATCATTCTCCCAAGGGCTTTCCTTTTGTCGCAAACGCCTACGAGTACACCAAGCCGGTGGAGAGGCCTCCAGTCTTTGATGAATTCATGGCGATTCCGGGAAACTTTTCCAGCACTATGAGAATCACCAACATGACCGATCTCACCGAAGAACTGGAGCAACCGGTGGGCTTCAGGTAAGATTCTAAAAATTGCCATTTTGTAACCCTCTTTTCAGTCACTGACATGTCCAGGTGGAAATTCATGACACTGACGTTTCAAAATGATGAACGGATTATGAAGAAGGCGACTGAGCTCTTCCACAAGATGATTGAAACCATCGGCGACGTTGATGAGTGGTACTTTTCGCCCATGTTCCAACCGATGCCGGCCAGCTTTACAAAGCATTCCGTAGCTAATGGGGGCAACATCATGGGCCTCGATCGATTCACTGAGAACAACATCTGTGAGTAGTCCGACCAAATGACCGCATTTTCACATCTGACCAATTTGCGCAGTGTTCCTGTATGACATTGGATGGATGAGCGAGGAAAATGACGAACTGTTCCACAAGCTGTCCGAACAGTATGTCGAGGACCTGGACTCGTACGCCAAAAGCATCGGAAAGAGCAACCCGTTCATCTATTTGGACTACGCGGACCCTACTCAAGATCCACTTTCGACCTACGGCCGTGCCAATATCCAGAAGATGCGGGCTGCGGCGGCCAAGTATGATCCCGAGGGAGTCTTTCAGACGATGGTTCCCGGTGGATTCAAGCTGTCAAAGGTATTTCCATTTTTCTCGGGCTCGTGGGGAATTATCACTGACAGTATTCAGGTTCGGATTCCGGAAGATGAGCGGCAGCATGACGAGCTGTAGATCAAGATTGCCACGAGTTTTGCTTCTCAAATTGTACAAATGCATTATGCCTTTCCATGTTCCGGATCGCAATTTGCACGCGTTGAAGATCTGAAATCTTCCATATTCTCAAAACAATGCTGGCGGCAGTACTCACGGACATTTACGGTAGTCTTTCTCGCGCGCACCAAAGCCTTGCAAAAGACATGAAGTTCTCGAGGGCTGGAATGCTGACCATTCCAAACATAGTACAAGGCGTCGCAAGCGCAATCCCCGCACAATGCTTGTTCCCCTGAATACGCTAACCTGATTAGAGAAAGCAGTCTGTCAACTACTTTAGCTAGCTTACGTCGATGGAACGGCACCACGCTCGATCCGCACAAGTAAGGGGAGAAACAAACGTCAGGGTCTCGCAACACGAGCGTCACTCTTCGCAAATAATCTCCTTCACTATACGCCTCGACTTGGCAACAGAGAACACAGTACCTTGATGGCGCAGACACAAGCTTCAGGACCAACGGCAGCGAGCAAAGTTTAAATGGACAGAGAAAGGATGATGCGATCGAAAATGGCAACGCGAGCCGTTTCTTTCCTGCAGTGCCTGGAATGCAGCTCGCGGCGGCACGGCCGGGGCTCGCCGTTCAAAACGCCATCCGAGTGCCCGATAAACTTCGTTCCCCAAACGTTGATCGCAACAATGGATGGAGGAGGGCGCTTTTGACACTTCAGTGACTCGGCGGGCGGGCGGGAAACATCTCCCACTTGCCTCCGCCGTCGCTACAACCCCTTTTCATAGCAGCTGCTTTTGCAATTCGACAGTGATTGCGAACAATTGTACGAGCGAGCTCGCCCGCGAATACATTCTGTTTCAGCCTGGTTGACCCGCTGAGCGGCAGCCGCTGGTTCCTTTACGTCCAAATCCTCATCCGCAGTCGTCAGCCGGGCGGGCGCCCCCGGGAGCGCCGCCGCTGGAGCGCCTACCTACACAGATACGACGAGGGAAGACAGCATTCATTGGTGGGCGCATGGTGTAGTGCCCAGCCAGCCAGCCAGCCAGCCAGCTAACGCGCCCAGCTCATTCCCACTCAAGGCTATTTTTGCCCGTCTGTTTCTGCAAAATCCGCATTTCTTTCGTTGTCGTCATCTTTTCTGTTTCCTGTTGTTGTTTCTCGTTCTTGTGAACCCCCCGGCGGCCCACTGCCCAAGTCGTGTACCACTGGTTTTGCAGCTTGCTCGCGGTGTCAAGATGTTTGTGCAGAGGCAGCAGCGGCGGCGGGGCGCGACGATTCTCGTGGGCCTTTCCCTCGTCTCCTTCGTCTACATTCTCTACAACCTGGCGTTTCCGCACCTCGTCGGCCGCTACGGCGTCCAGCGCGAATTGCTATTCCTCGAATCGACCGACCGCGACGTCGAATGCCACGCGGGCAGCGCGGTGGCGGCGCGCGACAGCAGGGCCAAAGACGTGCTGGTGATCATGAAGACGGGGGCGACGGAGGCGCGCAGAAAAGTGCCGGTGCACTTCGACACGACGTTCCGGTGCATCCCCATCTACGTCATCTACTCGGACATGGAGGAGCGCATCAACGACGTGCCGGTGCACGACGCGCTGGCCAACTTCTCGGCCACCATCAAGGCCACGAACCAGGACTTCCACTTCTACTACCGCCAGCACAAGCTGCGCGCCGAGGGCCAGAACCTGTCGGAGCTGGTGACTTCGACGGCCGGCCGTGACAGGGCGTGGAATCTCGACAAGTGGAAGTTTTTGCCGCTGCTCGAGAAGGCGCTGCGGCATAGCCCGCAGGCCAAATGGTTCGTCTTCATCGAGGCCGACACGTATCTCGTCTGGTCGAATATGTTGCGCTGGCTGGACCAGTTGGACCCGGAAAAGCCGCTCTATATCGGTGGCCAGAATTGGCTCGGCGACACCAAGTTTGCGCATGGTGGGACGGGGTATATTGTCTCGCGGAAGGCTCTGCGCATGGCTGTAGACGGATATAGCAAAGAGCGTCAGCGTTGGGACGAGCAGACTGCGACCGAGGCGGCGGGAGACGCCCTCCTCGCGAAGTTGTTCAATAGTATTGGTATCGGCCTCACGGAGACGTGGCCCATCACTCAAGGCGAGACGCCCTTTTCGCTCGACTACACCACACGTCATCTGTGCTTCCCCGTCGTCACATATCACCACGTGTCACCGGAATGGGTGCGAGCCATGTGGAAGTTTGAGCAGATCTGGTTTTCTCAGGCAGTAAGTAAATCCGCCCCAGCCACGAACCTGAGTAATCGCAGCGCGTGCTCACCAAGCGTGTCTCTCACAGGGCAAATCAGCCATCCTGCGCCACCGCGACGTCTTCAACCACGTTGTGGCGCCGCAGCTCTCGCAGGCCAAGGCGGGCTGGGACAACCTGTCGGGCGACAACGAAGAGGTGGTCGTGTACCAGGACGGCGGCGCCGACAGCTGCCGCCGCGCGTGCCAGGCCCGGCCCGAGTGCGTGCAGTGGCATTACAACCCGGCCAGCTGCAAGACGGGGAATGTCATCAAGCTCGGCGCAAACGAGACGTCTGGGTCCGGTGTCGAAAACGTCTCCGGCTGGATGCTGGACCGTATCGCCAAGTATGTGAGGCAGGTTGAACCTTGCACGCAGGGTTGGATCACGGCATGACGCGTGTCGAGATGGCGATTGTTGATACTGCGCATGTCTTGTGAGTTTACGGATTAAATGAAGAGCCAGACTTACTTGCTCATGCTGGTGGAGGGATGCAAAAGTTGGGTCTTGTACCTGTTGTGCCAGGGGTGTAAATGAGAGCCTTTGCAGGTAGTGTCTGTACAAATAAATGGCGCAATCATGAATATGAATCTCGATCTTTGAAGATATCCAAGAAAAGTTGAAGATATCAGTCTGCGGCAAATCTTGATGGAATATTAGGGGCCAACTACCGTCCGTAGAGTTAGCGAGCTTCACGTCGTCATCTGGGACCATGAATTTCGTGCATAGCGTGGATTTCAAGATGCTTGTTTCTCAGGCAAGGGGAATTTGAGACTTGTTGGGTGGAAGGGCCCGGGGATCTTGCGTGTCAACGGCTGTGAGGCGCGCCAAGTGCACATCGATTGTTGCATGCCGGAGTATGAAGGCTTCTTGGCTAGATCACGTCAATCTTCCATGTTCCACTTTTTATTGGAAGGAGACAGGTGGTTCGAAACTGGGTGTTCCAGTCTAAAGCATGCCTTTAAGAAGTTGAGAACTGCAATCTTATTGAGGCGCCCGTCCGTAGAAGCTTGGCGCGTGCAATTGATTTGGATTTTCCCAATTGATCATATTGGAAGCTTCAGATCCCTGTGATTGGTAGAAAAGTAGATGGCCAATGTCCTTGAATGCTCGTCTGGCAATAGAGAATTTTGAGGTTCCGATTGAGCTTTTGTTAAACTACCCGTTCGGGCATGGCGTCACCTCGTTGATTCTTGGTCGTCAAGCAAGCTCCATTGTAAAGAGATGCACTCGGCATAGCATTTGGCGTATGTCAAAGTCCCTGACCGCTCATGACCGGCCCAAAAAGAAACCCACGGTTGAAGAACTCCCCTCCATTTCGATGACGAATTTACCGGTGCTGTTGCAGGCGTCAGCGTTGTCCGTTCGTAGATGCTCCTTCCTGATCGTTGTGTGCGCTATTCCTTGGCGACCGCGAGCGTGCAGCGTGTCCATCGTGGAAGGGGTAATTCGTACCTTGACGAAGCCAATATCGGCGGACTTCTCACGGAAGCACTGACGGCAGATGTTGAGGTTGTACTTGCGAATGAGACCGGCCTTGTGGGTGCAGACGCGGCTGAAGGAAATGAACCCGTCAGCAGATGTTCCAAGCGCTTCTTGTTGTCCACCTCTCCATGTTGCGCCCCCCATCACTCGTGTTGCACATCTACGCCACTTCCAATGTTTTCCCTTGTTTCCATCTCGAGGCGATCAAACGTACCAGCAGCGCGAGCCCTTGCCGTAGGTACGGGGGCGGGAGAAGTAGACGTTCTCGTGAGCCATGGTTGCGGTTGAGGGTGTCGTGGGACGGCGGAGTCTGCAGCGACGGAGGAAGGGGTCAGTCTGGCCGTCACAAGAGTAGAGCAAGACAGCAAAAGGACAGAGGGATGGCCTCACAGTTTGCAAGAAGCTCGTCCGGGGGGGAATGGCTGTCGTCTCGGTTGTCGAAGTCGCGGTCTGTCGTTCTGGTGCCCTTGGGAAATCGCCCGCGCTATCCACAGTGCGAAAATCTAAGCGAGGTCGGCCCGCGGCTTGGCGCGCCCGCTCTCCGCTGCTGTACCGGTACGGCAGACCAGCAACACCAAACACGCAGTATCCGAGGCATCCGACTACGGCCGACGCTCCCACCGCAGGCGCAGGTGGCTGGCCTGACCATCAGTCGCCCAAACAACGACGACGACAACCATCGCAGCCACCTTGCGCCGAGTCATAATAGCGTCGGCTCGGCCTCTTCGCTCTTCGCCATCGACTTGCCTCTCAGAAAACGAGGGAAAAAAAAAAAAAAAGAAAAAAAAAGCTTCTGCCTCACCCGACCGCGCTCTCCACTCACAGTGCCGTGTATCCATCGGATCAGGTCCGCCTCTGTCAGTTCGTGCCTGCTCGCCGTGGGTATCCCAGCAGCGTAAGTAAAGGAACAATGTACATACAAGACGAATCTCCGTCACGAGGCGCAGCTTCGTCTCCGCGCCCGCTCGCGCTATCTCTACCCTACCTACCTCCACAGGCCGCTCAGTGGCTGTGGCCTGTATTACGTACCATCCTGCGCAGCACGCACAGCACACTCACTCATCAGAAGACTAGCCCAATCGCTGCCTGTCACATAATATAATAGGGCAGCCACCAGCTCTTCCTCTCAGCAGCTCAATTCTCCCACATTGTTTTTTCCCTTTTCCTTTTCTAGTTGTTTTGTCGTCCGTCGTCATGGGCCTGAGCATCCGAAACGGCCTCATTGGCGTCTACATCTGGATCGTCATGCTCATTCAATTGCAGCCGCCCTGGGCAATCAAGCTGCGACTGCGCGCATACCTCGACAACCGCAAGAAGCGCAAGGACGACGTTGTTAAGCGCAATTGCTTCGGCCGCCGCCAGCAACACGCCCATTGATCAGCCCATCTACCACGTACCTACCTACCTACCACAACCTCCAATCTACTACATCAAACCAAACACACCACCAATAACAAAAATGGTATGTCCCTCTACCAGCAACCCCAACCCCACGCCACCCACCAAACTGACCTCCTCCCTCCCACCACGCAGTCCCGCGACTCCTCCCGCACCTACATCCACCTCGCCGCCGCGCGTTACGCCGACCTGTTCGAAGACTTCACGCGCACCCCGCTGTTGCCCGAAGACATCTACGTGCCGCCGCAGCACCAGCCGATCAATCCGGAAGACGAGGACGACGTCGTCCCCGACCAGCACGCCGCCTTCGGCATCCAGCGCGCGACCCAGAAGCAGCGGCCCCCCGCCTGGCGCGATTTGGGTCTTGAACAATTGTTGGCGAGCGGCCCGAGTGAGCCGGCAGCTGTGGGGCCCGGGTTGAGGGAGGGCGAGGCCAGGAGGAGGGCCGCTGTCGCTGGTGTCGGGTCTGGTGTGGTGGGTGCGGCGGGTGCTGCGAGTGCGGCGGGCAGTGGAAATGGGAGTGGCAGTGGCAGTGGCAGCGGCAGTGGGCTCCCCCGGTAAGAGGAGCAGAGGCTGTGTGTTGAGAAGGTGGAGGAAGACTGGGAGTTCTTGGAACGGCGCATTCATTCGACAAGAAATTGGTTGGTGGACTTGTGGTTGGCGTCACAACGGCCAAAAAGGCATCATGCACAAGCAGGGCGCCAGAACATCGGACTTCAGGGATTTGATATTCCGCGGTCCATCCTTAAAAAGAAAAAGACTAGAGATACCCCTCCACCACCTAGAAATTCTTCAACCAGACCCTTAAAACCCCCGCAGTCTTTCATCAGCCTCGTCAGCTTCGTAAGAAGCGGGGACATTTCCATGGCAAATTTCCCTGTTTCCAAACCCCTCATTTCTTGATGCCGGACTCCGGAACCCAATTGACCGGGTGAGGTAGTCGAAACGAGAGATTTCCAAAGCAAAGAAGAATGGAATCCAAACCACTCCATCACCCTTCCCAAAAAGTTTTCAGGAACCCCCGGCCTCAAGCTCAGCGCTTGTATCTGCCCCAGCTAGCTTGCTGCAGACACAATTAGCACAGCCACCCAGCCCATCAGATACGCAGACACTCACCTTTGCATTCCTCGCAGTATCAATCTCGGCCCGGAAGTGCTTATAAAGAAGCTGAATCTCTCCCCTTTCGGCCATGTCGTCGACGACTTCGTTGGCGTAGCGCCTACGCTGCCCCGTCGACATGTTGTCGCGCTCGACAATCTTTTCGGCCGTGAGGTGGTCCTCGGCCCTGAGCCAGTCAACGACCCACTCGTTGAGATGGTAGCGCCAATGCGCGAGGGCGTGGGCTGTCTGGGCGTTTGTTTTGCAATGGACGCCCGTGTGGAAGATGTGGTCTGCAGAAGGAATCGACAGGCCTTGGCTGTTGAATGATTCATTGTCCTCGCCATCGTCATCATCTTCATCTTCATCATCACCATCGTCGTCAAGTTCTTCAAGAGACTCTCGATGATATGGCTTGCCCGTGAAACGAATGTCGAAGGTGGCAGGGTGATTAGTCCTGTTGCACGCGCCGCAATGGGCGGCAAGAAGACTCCTATTGATGCCCGTGATTTCAGTCACCTCGATGAAAGGCCGAGCATGAAGCGCACGAGTGAAATCCTTGGTCCATGCAGAGGAGGTGAATTTTGAGCCCGACATCGTGTTGGCTTCGTCATCAAGTTTGTGAAAAGTGAGAGTGTAAATTTCGTCGTTCATAGAGAAACCCGGATTGAGCTTCTTCTGCACCATCCACTCGACGGCGTATTTGAACAAGTCTTTACCCTTCATGCGGCTGGTGCTGGTGAACTGCAAAGGAATTTGAGCTTCCTCATCAGGTGCCCCAAGGGGTTCATCTTCATCTTCAACGAGAAAGTCCTGGTCGTCATCGTCCTCCTGGAACATGGCCATGGACGAAGCCTGGTAAATAGCAGGTCGGGTTTCGTCCTGATCAACATCTTCATCAACATCTTCTTCTTCCTCCTCCTCATCCAGCTCTTGAACGGTCTCCGATTCCGACTCTGACTCGGTGTCATACAAAGCTCGTCTCCTGCTTGGCTCCGGCTGGTCCTCTTCGACAGCATCGATATTCTGCCCAGCACGACTTCGCTTGAGCTTTTCCAGGGCCAGCTCACGTGCAGTCTTCTGTCGAGGACTCTTTCGAGAGCGCGCCTTTTTCGCTGGTGTTCCGAGGAATTCAAGATCTTCCTGAAGATCTTCTTGCTCCTGTTGCTTCCGTCGGTGGCCATTCTTATTCTCATCCTCGCTGTCTGGATCAGCGTTTTGCCTCTTTATACGCCGAGTTCGACTAGCTGGAAGATCATCATCGTCACTTGCTGAAGACGGGGTACTCCGAGCATTGCGGCGCCGCCTTCTAGGTGTCGGTTCGATCTCGTCGCTTTCTTCCTCTTCACTGTAGGCCTCCACTGGACGTCTTCCACTGCCTCTTGCCCGGACACCTGGGGAACTAGCCATCATCTCGTCGCCACTTGACTCGGCTTCGCCAAGATCGTCATCTAATATGACCATTGGCGCCTGTTTGGTACCTCTTGAAAGCCGCGAGAGTCTCGGTTCATGACGATGCGACTTCAGAGAACCATTGGAATTCCCTTGTGCTTTCGCTCGCGTCATCCTTGTGTTGTCCTTGGACGCAGAAGCTTGACGCCGTCGAGCCGCTGAAGTCGGCAACTCGTCCTCTGAGGAGCTCTCACCCGCGGCTTGCGCAGGAGACGCTTTGTCCTTCGATCCTGCCAGGTTCAATTTGCGTTGTGACTTTTGAGTGCTGCTGTTGAAGAATGTGTTGCTCCGCCGCTGGCTCGTGGGCAGAGGCTCGTCTTCGCTACTATCTGAGTTTTCGATGACTTCGCCCTGGTCTGACAGAGCCGGGGAGCCTGGATTGGCTCTTGTGGTGGATCCAAAGGCTAGATCACGTTAGCACGCATCAAAATTGTTAGAGTGCGATCATTTACCGCCAGAAAAATCTTTTGGAAGTGATGATATGGGTGTGAGCGGGCCAAAGTTATCTTGCCCCATGAGTTAGCAATGCTCCGCCAGGCAAATCGATGTGATGTGACAGAAGCATGGATCTGGCACGAAAGGCGAAGAGGCTCAAAACTCCTGTAGCCAGCGTTTGCCTAGAGCCATGTTGCCAACCGGCCATCGGAGCGCGAGAGATGTGAAATCTTACTTATTCCAGCTGGTTTCTGACCTTCACTCGTCCTTTGCTTTTTGCGCGGCGATTCATCATAGTCCACGATACCGGCTCGGTGGCGGACGTCAGGAGAGAGCTGCGCGGCAGCTGGTGACGAGGACGAGACTGGGGTGAATTCGAGGCAACTTTGTCGCGTTCGGCGGGGCGGGCGACTTGACATGACGTTGACTAGACTCCGGATGATCGAATATTGAGTGACGTGCTGGAAGTCGACCGCGACATCCACCTGTGAAGAATGAAACGCAGGGTACGAGAAGATAAAGACGTCGTTGAGTTGAGCGCAGGGTTGTGCGAGGTGTGGTGTCGTAAGTGGTTGCCATCGGATGCTCGCGCAGATCATCAGAAATGGAATCCGGAGTCGCGGTGTCACGTGGTGACCCCATTTGCAGCAGCCCGAGGTCAGGCCAGTTGGTGGCATTTAGGAAATTTAATATCAACAAAGACCCCAATGGCTTATCTCGTTGTAGTCACATGTCGGCTGTATTCAGGTTTCATATGTTTGACGCTTGGGGGCTTTTTAATGCTCTGGCCGATTTCCACAAAATCAATAAAGACAGGTGATTGAATCTGATAACAAGCCCAAGTCGTACGTTCCACTACCTTCGTCCATTTAACGCTTGGAATCAAGTGATTAGAGTCACTCATGGCCTTGTCTCCATCCATCCCACTCGAGATATAACTTACGCAGGCGCTCTTTCTCTTCCTCCTCTGCAAATATGATGTCCACGACGCCTAGACAGAGTCCGCGGACGTCTTCGACTGTAAGTCCAAAGTGCCGCATGGCCAGCATATACTCTTGAGACAAGGGACTGCAGAAAATACCAACATCATCGGTCTGGACGAGTGTCAGTTTGAATATGCTAGAGGAACGGCAAACCCACCGACAGAGCGACTCCAACCCCAGAATTTCTCCACCAGCCAAAGTGGTGATCACCAAAAGACCCAGTGACCATCTTGGCGTGCACATTGCAAGAGAGGCAGACTTCAACGCCGATTTTCTCGCGCACAATCTCCTTTTTCACATCCTCACTCACGTGGATGACGTGGCCTATCCTGTCAGGCTGCCAGCTGAGCAACGTCCACAGCTCTTCATCTGAAGATGACATTGGGGCCTCTGCAAAGTGGAGCGTGATTTTCAGCCCTGAAGCTTTGGCCCGGGCGAATGCCCCAGAGAAGATTCTAATATCGCCTTTGGCAGGGTCGCCGCAAAGATCGACCCCGACCACGCCTTTGGAGCTGAATTTGAGCGCCAGACTGACAACTTCCTCGGCCTCGGTTAGAGTGTTGCGGCGGTCCACAGACAGTATAAGACTAGTGCGCATTCGGTTACCCGGCCGCGCATTGTGCTCACCAATGCAGGCGAGCACCGTTTCCACGTACTGCAACTTGGTAATGGCTTCACTAGGAATGGCCCTTGGAGTAGTGCGGAGCTCCAGATGCACAACATTGTCCTCGCGGAAAGATTCGAGCACAGCACCAGTCGAATATCTAAACAGATTAGTGTCGGTGGTCCGAGCGAGTCAGGTTGTCCAGCGTACTTGATGCTTTCCAGGTCACTGCATAGCTTGTAGATATAGGATGAGAACAGCGGGAAAAAGCTTGGATTTCATCAGCCAAGAAGTTGAGGGGTGAAAATACTAGACATGGTTCGATTCACCGATGTCAAAACAGCCAGACAGCACCAAACTGGTGGCGTGAGAGACGGCCTTTGGACGTGGACCCCGAGACGAGACGATGCGGGAACATCAGAGTCAAAATGACCTTGGAGCACCGGAAGGAGCAATGATGGCCCATGATGGAGCTGGGCGAGAAAGCCCTCTTTTCAAAGCACAAACGGCAAGACAGCAAGAAACGAGACATGACGGTGCGGATCGAAGATGGACTCACGTCTCAAGGTCGTAGTCGACTTTGTTTATGGGAATGGCCAGCAAAGGGTCTTGTAGATCAAATGAGGGCAAGGCAGTCTTTTTCTGGAGCCAGATGTCGTGAAGGATGGCGCGATTGATGGAGCCACTGAGATGGGCATGGAGCTGAGGGAGGGGTTAGCGCAGAGTCTAATGGGCCGGATGCGGCAAGGCTTCAGAGCGGACGGATTCCTGGAACGAGGACGGAGGAGCGGTGGAGGTACCTCGACCTTGGGCAGGCGGAGGGAAAAGGCGGAGGCGGAGGCGGAGGCGGAGGCGGATGCGGAGGAGGGCGAGTGGGACATGGCGAGGTGCCTGATGGTGTTGCAGGAATCCATGTACATGCATCTGGAGTTGTTAGGTTGTCGAGCGGTGCGCACACGGCGGTCACGGCCAAACTGCAGCCGAAGCCCCGACGGCGCTTGCCCGTTTCGGGGGCCTCATTTCCAGCGGCACCTGCCAGCTGCAAGACGCTGCAGACTTTCCCTGGACTCGTCTGCCTCTGCCTCTGCCTCTGCCTCTGCCCTGTCTCCGTCTCCGTCTCCTGCACAGCTTCCGACCTCATTTCAGCTCCCTCCTCTCCCTCTCTCGTCTGCACGTCAGCCTGTCGTATCCTCGCTGTTCGCCTGCCTCTTTTCGCGCGCCGCTCCGCCATTCGCCAATCGCAGCCATCGCAGGCCCGAACCACCATCTCAAGCCATAGCGCCAGGGCCGTGCGCCAGTCTCCGTTCGGGTTGCGGCCGAGGGCTGGGAGCTGTTAGTGAACTTCATCCATCTCTCCTCCGCGACCACACCTTTCTCCCCTTCACCACCAACCCGGCTCGGCTCAATCCACCCTATCCCCAGTCCTTCCGCCTCTGCATTGCGCTCGTCGCCGGGTCTGCCGACGTCTCCTCAGCAGTCACCCATTCGCTCGTTCCGGCCTCACCGCGGCAAGCCCGCCGCAGACCCCTGGATCCTCCTGCCTGTCGCAACCTCTCGTCGCGTCTACGCCTCCCCCTTCCCACACCGACGACTCCGCTCCACGAGCCCCTTCACACACCATGGCCGACTTGAACGCAGAGAGCATTCAGCAGAAAATCCAGATTGCGAGACGGGATGCCGAAGCCCTCAAGGACCGGATAAAGCGGAAGAAGGACGAGTTGGCCGACACGACCTGTATGTGCCTACCCGCGCACCAAACCCCACCGACGCCATTGCCCTCTCCCATCCTCACCTGCTGATTGATTTGCAGTGCGCGACGTCGCCAAACAGAGGGTCGAGCAGCTGCCGAGGCTGACCATGAAGACCAAGCGCACTTTGAAGGGCCATCTGGCCAAGATTTACGCCATGCACTGGTCGACGGACCGCAGACACCTCGTCTCGGCCTCACAAGACGGAAAGCTCATCATTTGGGACGCCTACACCACGAACAAGGTCCACGCCATTCCGCTCCGTTCGTCATGGGTTATGACCTGCGCCTACTCGCCGAGCGGTAATTTCGTTGCCTGTGGTGGCCTCGACAACATTTGCTCCATTTACAACCTCTCTGCGCGCGAAGGACCTACCCGCGTGGCTCGCGAACTTTCGGGGCACTCTGGCTACCTCAGTTGCTGTCGCTTCATCAGCGACCGCAGAATTCTTACTTCCTCTGGTGACATGACTTGCGTCTTGTGGGACCTCGAGACCGGCTCCAAAATCCACGAATTCGCAGACCACTTGGGCGATGTTATGAGTCTGTCCATCAACCCGCTCGACAACAACCAGTTTGTTTCTGGTGCATGCGACGCGTTTGCCAAGCTTTGGGACATTCGTCAGCAAAAATGTGTGCAGACCTTTGCCGCACATGACTCGGACATCAATGCCATCCAGTACTTCCCAAACGGAAACGCCTTTGGTACTGGTTCGGACGACGCATCCTGCCGTCTGTTTGACATTCGCGCCGACAGGGAACTCCAAAGCTACACTGTAAGAAGATTCGACTCAACCGAGAGATCCACGGCTGACAAGATGCAGATTGGAGAGCCCGTCTGTGGAATCACCTCCGTTGCCTTTTCCGTGTCTGGTCGCCTTTTGTTTGCTGGTTACGATGACTTTGAGTGCAAGGTGGGTTGAATTTTCCAGGGCGACTCGAATTATATCGCTAACCAAATTAGGTCTGGGACACGCTCCGCGGCGAAAAGGTCGGCACTTTGCAGGGCCATGACAATCGGGTGTCCTGCCTGGGCGTGAGCAATGATGCCATGAGTCTTTGCACAGGCTCGTGGGATTCGATGGTGAGCATCAGCATTACTCGTTGAAAAAGTTGTCGGGCGCTAACGGGATTTGCTGCAGCTCCGCATCTGGGCTTGAGATGATCGGCCTGGAAAGAGAAGATCCAAATAGACGCCAAATACCCCGGACGGCGGCGCGCAATTTCACAGCGTCGCCAAGTCCACCGGGCGTCTCCCATGAAATCCAGCTCGGCTGGCATGGGCTTTGTCTAGTCAGCGCGGGCACCGTCCTCGACTACGCATGATATACAGCAGAGTAACCCGGCGAGGAGGGTGGTTTCCGCTTGTACACTCTTACACGGCTCCTAATATTTCGTTTTCCTCAAGATGGTGGCAGGTCTGGCCGGGTCATTGGTTTGTCTTTCAGAAGTCTACACAGCCGAGCGGCCAAGTTCTTTTTCTCCTCTTCCTCTTCTTCTTCTTCTCTTGTCGTCTGCTTTGGAATAAAAAGCTGATTCCCTGTATCTTGCACCGCGGCCCTGGCAATGGAAGGGTGACCGGCGCCAGCCGCTGGGCCACGAGCATGACGCTCGGCGAGTTTGTTTCTTGGGAGGTGTGTTTAGTGGTAGTAGCGGGTAGTGTTTTCTTCGTCTTGTTCGCTCGAGTGCTCGTCAGGTAGCGGGTTACGGTGTTGAATATTTAATTGCCCAATTCCATTGACGCGGACACTGCACACGAGGTGACGTCTTGCGCATGGCACATGGGAGCAGGGGGGCAGCAGAAGAAGCCAGGGCAGCATAAGAGAGGCAGCGGGCGGTCCAAGTGGACCAAGACGCCGAGTTTCAAATGCGGCATGGTATGATGCAACACGAGCCTGTCGTAGAGCGAGTTGGGACGCGCGTAGGGCGACTTGGTTGAAACGCCCCTATTGTTGCTGCTTTGGCGCTTTGCGGCGCTCAGGTCAGCCTTAACTGGCACGTGGAGATCCCGGCCATCGGCGCGACACGCTGCCCTTCGACTTTCCACACACTGATCCTCGTGCTATCACCTCTGAACCCTGCTCCCTTGGGCCCGCTCCTTCTCGTAGCGCTGCCATTCTACTACATAAGCTCCAAGCCCACACGCTCCAGCTACCGCCCTCTTCTCCTTCGCCATGAACGCTGCCCAGGAAGAATTCGACCAGCTCTTTGGCGACAAGTCCCGCTCTTCCAGACACCCCGAGGACCGCGCCGACTCTGACCTGGACTCGGACAAGGAGTCGACACGCGAGCAATTCTTCGAAAAGGACGAATACGCCGACGACGAGGACGACTTCCTAGACGACGACGACCCTGACCAGGACTTCAACATGCGCTCTCGCTACACAATCCCCCAAGTCCGGTCCGACGCAAACACCGGCCCCAAGGGCGTCATTGCAGATGCGCAAGCGTACGAACAAGCCAAAAAGTCGCAGCGCTTCTCCCTGTTCACGCGGGGTAAGAATGGAGGCGCCAAAAGCGATAGTGAAAAGAGCGGGAGCGAGGATGACTTCATGGCAAGATGGCGCGAGAACCGCCTGCGGGAGCTGCAGAACGGCCCCAAGCGCATAAGGTCGCGGTCCCGGTCGACGACGGGCAGCCCAAGCGCGCGATCCTACGGACGGTTGGTCGCTGTCGACTCTGACGGCTACCTCGAAGCCATTGAGAAGAGCCCTTCGGCAACGACCGTTGTCGTCTTCATCTACGACGACCAAGTAAGCTTTTGGCCTGTCGTGCCACCATTACTACATGCTGACACACGCAACCAATGCAGTCTGAAATCAGCAACATGGTCGAGGAATGCCTGGCCACGCTCGCCCGGCGGCACGGCACGGTCAAGTTTATCAAGTTTCACTACGAAGACGCAGAGATGAACGAGGCCGGCGTGCCCGCCATTCTGGCATACAGAG
This sequence comes from Phyllosticta citriasiana, assembly GCF_038021145.1. Classification (NCBI taxonomy): domain Eukaryota; kingdom Fungi; phylum Ascomycota; class Dothideomycetes; order Botryosphaeriales; family Phyllostictaceae; genus Phyllosticta; species Phyllosticta citriasiana. Next base: position 750,005 of record NW_027117285.1, on the reverse strand, counting down.
GCGGAGACAAGTTTGCTGGACTGATTCCAGTAACCGACGAGATCCCGGACGATGCCGAATTAAGCGACATCAGTCTGGAGGTGGCACTCAAAAAGTCAGTTTGATCATCCAAATCTGTCAGAGGTTCGACTGCGGCTGACTCTTAGCGTGGGAGCAGGTACCAAATCGTCTTCTAGGGAAGACCAAGGGCGGAATCCCAGCGTTTTCTGAAACGGGGCCACACCGACCCTCTACCCAAAAAAAAAAAAAAAAAAAAAAGGAGCGCCAACCCGTCATCAACCCTCCTCTCCCTCGGCCGGTTTGCTGCGCCCCGCAACCTTTTTTGATGTCATGGGCGACGCTGCACTGCGCCCCCTGTGCAGGACGGCCAACGGCACGACGCCCACGCCTTGGCCACGCGCGTGTTTCGACCTCCCGTCACTTGCTGTGACACCACTGACCTGTTACCGGCCGCGGGCGAATCCCAAACGCCTCCCTCCCTCTTCCGCATTATCCACCCTACTCTTCGACCCGAGACATCTGTACACTTTCCGCCTTCCATCCAAATCCTTCAAAAATAGCACTGCGAGGGAGTAGGGATGAGCGGTCGGAAGCGCCCTGTCACCGCACGCTGTGCCGCGTGATGTGCGCCAGCACTGATTCAGCTTGAGCACTGTCTCCACTTCCAACGTCTCCTCTCCCGTCTCGCACTCATCTCCTTTCTCCACGCATAGGTTTCGGCGTTGGCTGTGGCGGGCGGAATGGTCTTCTACATGCTTGTTGCCTGGCGTCTGGCGCGGGCCGTTCGTCTACGAGTTTGAAAGAAGGAGGACATGGCGAGGTCGCTGCTCCCGTGTCCCCTACATACCGACTTACGGTACGGATAACGATTGTTTTTGGCGCGTCGGATCGGATTGGAGTTGTTAGGTCTCATAGTATCCATCTACTTGCGAGATACATATTGTATTGTACAACCATACTAGTTAACTGTGTAACATCACGAATTCTTCCTACACAGACGCGAGACCGGCAGGCACACATGGGACATGAACCACTTACGTCCAGTCCTATGCTGGGCCTCTACACATGACGTCTTCACTCTTCTCAGCGGTCGGCTTCAGGTCACCAACGCAACCTCCACCATCATGACGAACGACCTCCTCGCCGTCATCATAGCAACCAGCGCACACACCCTCCCTCGCACCAAGTACCAAAACAGCTGACCGGTCCCTAATCCCATCAACGGACAATCCCTCGGCCGGCCGTCCGGCTGCTTGCTCGCTCAGCCAACATCGGTCCGTTTGCCACTGCCACCCCATCACGCACCCACCTCCCTCCCTGCAATGATAAACCAAGCGGACCCGAGCAGCCGGGCCGGCCTCATTTTCTCAGCGTCTCTCTCCGCACGTTCCCACGTGGCAGGGCGGAGGGTCTGCGCGGCCGGCCCTTCTTTTGTTTATTTTTGGTTCTTGCTCTTGCGAGTTGGGTGCCCGTTGCCGCTGCTGCTGCTGCTGCTGCTAATGATTGACTGGGTGGGCGTGCGTGTGCATGTATAATCTCCGGCGGACGAATCGACGGACGGACGGACGGACGGACGGACGGGCTGCTGATACGGGTCGGCGAGTTGATCCAGAGGGAGAGACGACGCGAGGGCTTCTGTCATCCTGGATGGTAGGTTGTTGTTTTGTGATGTACTACTGTACCACTATACCTGGTTGCATGCATACAGGATGAAGTTGACGATAGGTAGGGCTGAGATGAGAGATGGGCTTTCGGAGACAGCGGCGGGATGTACGACTAGTATTTCTCTTTCTTTTTCTCGCCTTTGATACATACATGGCCTCCTGCACATACCAACCTGCCTACTGTACATACCGCCGTCGTTAGAGCGGCTTGCTTGCTTGCTTGCTTGCGGCGCTCGCTCCCAAGTTTTCTTTTTGTTTACTCTCTCCTTCGATTGCTCTTTCTCGTTTCCCTTTGCCCTCGCCGCATCTCCATGCCCTCCTCCCTCTCCACTGCTTTCACCAGCATCAGCAGCACTCCATCCCAATCCCCACAAAACCGCACCACGCCATAGCTACCTATACAGGTAAGTAAACGATCAACAGGCCCGCGACCGCACATGCGCTGCCCTCCCCCGTCCTCCCGCCCTGCCAGCTCGCCAGCCATGCAGCGCGCGCACCCAGTCAGTCCATCTTTGCCGTCCTTCTCTTCAACACCCATCCATGTCTAGCCTGCCTACCTACCTGGTCAGTACCTAGCGGTACGAGCGCCGCAGCACTCTGATGAGACACGAGTCGCGAACGGCGCCGGCGCACGTGGTGGATGGGTTGCCTGACGTCTAGTGCTCGCGAAGGACAGGGATAGATCCATGCGTGCTGTCCGGACTGGGAGATGGGGGGCATGGATGGTGGTAGTGGTGGTGTGCTATGCTGGGCTTGCTGGCTGTCTGTCTGTGCGTTGCTTTGGGTATGAGTGAGGTGGTGATCGGCGACCAATCAGAGACTGTCTTTTGTGTAGGTGCTTTCATGTGTTGTTTGAGTCGTTGCTTGGGGCCTGGCTGGCTGGCGTATTTGGTGTGTGGGTAGACCGGAAAATGCGTGAGTAGGGTGTATGCGAGATATAATGCTTCAAAACCACGGCAATCCGCTGCGACCAGGAGAGATGATGAAAGCCAGCAACGTGGACAGACTTACAACAAGAGGCTGGAGAATAATGGCAGGGCCACACACCTGCCTACCTACATTTACCTACCTGCCTCACCACCTTCCTTACCAGTAGACCTCGAGCAAAGCAGCGGAGCACAGCAAATCGACGCGAATGGCGCGGCGCTGTGGGGTTTTGAAGTGAGTACTTTGGCCGTGTTCTGTACGAGGGTATGACACGTTGGAAAGGGGTGTGTTGTATGCTATTATCGCAAATATCCTCTGCAGCAGAGAGATAGCTTCACTTGGTCCTACTCTGGCGGCATGTCAAAAGAGACGGTGAAAGCAAAATATCAGGGCCCCCCCCCCCCCCCCCCCCCCCCCCCCTCCCCCTTCAAGACCTGTAGTCCTCACAACATCTTGATCTAGAAAAACTAGAACTGCCCGTGAAACCCGTTTCCAGAGACGTCGGATGTCCCTGTCAAGATAAAAAAAAAAAAAAAAAAGCTGCGCCGCCATGTCCTACTCGCTCGCTTCACGTCGATGACCTCACGACGCCAGGGTCCACGAGATGAATATATTTAGGTCGCGGACATGTCGTGGAGCAAGCGGACTCGCGGGTCACGGCAGCGCGGAACGTGCCGCCGTTCGTTCGGCAGAGGGGCCGTTGTGGATTGAGTACAAATGATGGCGGCAGTCAGGTAGGTATGTGTGTAGTAGTGTAGCCGAGAGACGGCGTCAAATGACGTGCGTAAGAATACCACTGCTTATGACGGGCAGGTAGAGGCAGACTCCATCGCGGTTCCAGATGCAATCCATCAACGAGCCTTTCGAAAGTCTAGATTTGAACGGACCGAAAGAAGGCGATGGTGGAGCACACCCAAAATACCCCAGTTTGCTAGTCTAAGATGGAAGAATCCTCGTGCTCCAGCGCATGCCCAGATACTCACGCCCAATTCGCCCACTCATCAGAGTCGCGGCGCAGCCCCAGCAGAGCGCGCGTAGAGCGGCTATACGGCCAGGAATAGAATCAATCCACACGATCAAAACTACACACCTTATCAGCGCAGTCTGGCTCGAGTTCCACAGGCGGCGTTCTTGAAACAGCGTGCGGACCGCCATTTGGAGAGGGCTGGATCAGGAGGGACTATCCAGCAGACAATGCAGATGGGGGCGACGTCCAAGATCCCAGCTTTGGCATGACAGGCACGAGCACGGGCTCGCGCGGCGTAGGTCACGGTAGGAGTAAGTTTTGGACGTCGTGGTTGGGCTGCTCTCGCTCACAACTGCCGCCAGCTACGAGCCAAGGCGAGATGTGATGCAGAGAGGGCGACGTAGGACATGCGTGACGGCGGAATGAAGTGGTGATGTGCGTGACCGTGGCTCCCTCGCGGATCGAACTGTTGGGGGCCCATGTTTTGGGGAGTAGTGACCGGTCAGAGGTGAAGAGGTGCCAGCAGTCTTCGGAAAGGTTGAGCCCGTGGCGCGCGTGTGTGCGGCGTCCAGTCTATCACCAAGGTGAGAAGGTTGCATTGTGGAGGCATCAAGGTGCGGCGAGGAGACGGAAGAGGAAGAGGAGCGGACGTCACAATTACAGCCTGGCAGCAATGGCGATTGGCGAGATGGCAAGGACATCAACGAGCAGAGAGAGGCGCGGTGATGGAAGCTGTGAGAGGTGGATTAGCAACGAGATAGTGGCGGAGAAGCGATGTGAGGCAGAGAGAAAAGACGACCTCTCCACCAGAAGAAGCTTTTCGCTGCCCGCCTAGGTAAGTGGAGTCGCAGCGACCACGCGACCTTCTGCCACATCAAACACCACTCACAGATTGTCTCTCTCTAATTTCCCTAGCCCGGGCCTGCAGGAACCAGGAAGATTGCGCCAAGCAAACGTGTCCGTCAGTGCGGCTCGCCGCAGCAATTGAAAAGGGTCAATTTCGTCATCGTCTCGATTACAACGACTGCTAAATGAGAGCTCATCACCCGCAGACCGCAGACCGCCAGACCCAAATGGCCGCTCGTGCCAGATGTCTGCCCGAGAGCAAAGGACCGACACGGCGTGCCGAAGATGGTCTGAAGCTATACCGCCGGACCACAGCGGCATGACGGGAGACGCCGCCGCTGCTGAGCGGAGCGCAACGACCATCAGCAGGCCCTCATTCCCATCAACCGGAATCGACGGGCGAGTGGGCGCAGCGGCAAAACAACAAAAGACGTCCTCCAGATTGGTATCTCATGGAATCCTCCTTCTCTTAGCACCTTCAATCCGTCATTACCAGCCCCTGACCCTCATCCTCCTCTTCCTCCGTCTATTTACCCACGACGACCTCTCATTTCGCGCCTCTAAGCACCTTCTCCCGTGCCAAGGGCGCTCTTCTCGATCTCGTTCAAGTGCCCAGAGGCGCGCAGCGCAGCGACGCGTTCGGCTTCTCTCTGGAGGCTGCGCCTGTTGCCGACGTTCCAGGCGACGGCGTAGACGGACATGCAGACGATCATGAGGCCTGTAATGCAGCTGTCAGACAAGATCAGAACACACAAGCTACTCGAAAGACCAGAGTTGTAACAGTGGGACAGCGTGTTCCGCTCGATTTCGACTCCAGGTCTTGAGTGGAGACGACAACACCAGGCCAAGACCAAGCGCTCTGCATCCAAGAAAAGCCCAACGACGATCCTGACAGACAAGCTTTTGCGGCTGCGCCTCGGCGAGTTGGCACCAAGTACTGCGAAGCCGAACACGAAGGCATGGGGAACGGTGGATTTGATGGACAACTCACCCAAGAAGCCAAACAGGATGCCAATCTCGTGCCTCGTGCTCGGCGCGGGCACGTAGCAGAGCGACTTATCGTCCGAAGTGCACTCGCCCATTTTTGCAACTTTATATCGACGGAAGATGTGGTAGACGGTGAGAATGATTCGAGTTTCTGCTTCATCGAGTTAGTCGACGATCGTCACCAGTCCTATGGTGGTGCGGTCCGCAGATGGCGAAGAGACAGAAAGAGGAGGAAAGACTGGATGGACAAGGCCGGATTCTGTACATGGCTGGCAGGCAGCCAGCCCGCCATCATCAGCCAAGTCACTCCGCATCGCTTGTCCCGTCTTGGGACCACAGCTTGACGCCGTCAAGCATCGCCAGCTGGCGTGAGATGCGACGAGAGCGACAAGGCTGGGCGTCCGTATGGTGTTCGCCTTTCCATCGAATTGCAAGAGAGAACACGCTTCAAAAGAGCAAACGACACTCAGTATACTAACCTGTTCACTCAAGTCCAGGGCCGAGCGTGCGTTTGATGATATGAGAGGAAGTTCAGGTATTCAGGTCGACAGGTTCAAGGACAAGACGACAAGACACGACAAGAAGCAGCCAAGACTGTACATCAGCAACCACCACATCGCGCGGGGCCCCAGGCTGTTTAATCCGGGGCGAGCAGCGCACGCACGCACGCATGCGGTTCAGGCCCGCCATCCACCCATCCACCCTTCCGCCCAGCCCAGCGATGACGCTGACGGAGGCGGCGCAAGGCAGAGCTCCTCCCTCACCTCCAAGCAACGCGAGAAAGCCGAGCGAAACACGCAGCCTGACAGGTAGGTAGGTAGTAAGCCAAGGCGAGCCTGCCTGGCGGTCCACAAGTCAGTCAGTCAGTCAGTCAGTCACTCTGTCGTCTATGACGGAGAAAGTAAGCTTCTCGGCAAAATAGCTACCCCGGCCGGGGGGCGGGTTGCCTTTGCGGGGAAACGGCAAGCGGGAGAGTGTGAGTGAATGAGTGAGGGAGTACCATCGCAAACGAAACGAAACGAAACGAAACGAATTCGCCTGGCGCAATTTACTCCAGACCGGTTGCGAGAGCGAGGGTTGCTTGTTGGTCGATGGCTCCTTTGACAGAAGGTAAGTAGGTAGTAGCACCGCACATGAGATCGCCGCATCCGGCCGGCCACACGCATCACACACCTGGCTACACATGTACCCACGCCCAGTTAGCGGCACTCCACATGGCTCTCCCTCCCCACTGTCACCATCCTCCCTTTCCCGAGAACAACAAATCAAGAAGCGATCAACTAAATAAGTAATCCATCATGCAGACAAAAAAAAAAAAAAAAAAAAAAAAAGACAGTCCCGTCATCTGCTGCACCGCCCGTCCGATCAGTGAGACGCATCATCGAAACCGCTTGCTCGAGTCATGTCCATCGCATCCATTGGTCAATTTTGCGTCTGATGCTCACCCTCACCCCATGAACCCCGGCTGGGTCTACTTTCTCACCCGCATTATTCTCCCGTCCAATCAGATGGCGCGGCTGTGTCAAGGGTGTGCATCTACTTGCGGGTTTTGCGCGGGCATGCGTGTCGAGGTGGTGACATGCCGAGCACTTCGAGGTACAATTGAGAGTCTAGCTCCTAGTGCATCCACACTGAACGACTTAGGCCGTTTGCGGCGCAACACCACTGAGCAGGCGTAAAGTCCCATGTCCACAGATTCAATTCATGGTTGTTGTGTAGATACGTGTAATATGTGTGTATATGTTCCAAAGGGTCGGCACGACTAGAGACAAAGTAGGTCGATGCCTTGGAAACAACCCCAGAAGACCGTTGAGCCTAAACAATCTGATACAAGTAATGCCGCGGATGAAAAAAAAAAAGGCACAGAGAATGAGGCAAAGAAAGAGCGCAAGAAGGAGAAGTAGGAAAGCAACCTTGATTGACAGAGAAAAAAGACTTCCACCCGAAACATGTCGCCTTTTGAGTTGGGCAGCGATTTCCGTTCACCAGTAAGTCGTCATGAAACAAAGTGTGAAAAGTAGTCGAGTATAAACACTCTTCGCCAGCAACTTGAGAGACTCCTGAGAATGACAAATTCCGGCCAGTAGCAATTGCAGAAGCAGTGCGGAAGACGAAAGAATCATGAACCATGCATATCGTAAAAAAGGCGAGATATGATTGACGGAGAAGGAGGTACCAAGCAGACAGAAAGAGGACTTGTTGACGGATCAAGAGATAGATAGGTAAGGCGAATGTCGAAATGCAAGTTGCTGAAAGGCCAACAACCCGCAAGACGGACAACGAAGAAAAGGGTATCTGATTGGCTAGGCTTGCGTGCGAGCGTGGGTATCGATATTTTTTGTTCCTCCGTGCTGACTCCAAAAATTTGCAACAACACCGATATGAAGAAAGAAAGAAAGATGGACGAGAAGCGAAGAAGAGAGCAAGTTGAGGATGCGATCAAAGCAATCAAGCCGACTCGGTCCAATGTCGCGGGACGTCCTCGTACAGTTCGCGACAGCCCTCGAACCATCGACACTCGAGAACGTCTGCGATGGACCAGCGCAAATCTGGATCCATTTCCAAGCAGCCGCGGATGAGCTCAATGGCGTCTTCGTCGGCACCAACATCGCGCAGCGCTTCCTCATCCCATTCGCCCTTGGTGATGAGCATCACAAGGGCAGGCTGGAAGCTATGGCTGAATGGCCGGCGGCCTGTGAGAAGCGTGTATGCGACGACTCCGTACGCCCAGACATCGACAGACGTGCTGTACAGCGGCGTTCGCGAGTGGAGCAGTTCTGGCGCGGCATACTCCATGCTCCCCGCGGGACATGTGCTGGTTTCCGAGGGGCCCAAGCTCGGGGTTTGTTCTTCTAGCGGTGATGGAAGCGAACGGTTTTCGTTTGTGATGAAATCGGCCATTCCAAAATCGCAAAGTAAGACATTGCCGCCTTCGGTCTCGGCTGCTGGGTCCGACATGTCGAGTAGGCAGTTCTCCAACTTGACGTCCCGATGCACGACGTGGACATCTTCGTGAAGATAACGCAGCGCCGAAGCCAGTTGGTACAGATATCTCTTAGCCAGACGCGAGGGGACGCCCTGCTTCTTGAGCCTACGATTGACGCGGATCAAGTCGAAAAGCGTACCGCCCAGGTTCAATTCGGTAATACAAAAGGTCGCAAAAGGAGTGTCGTACACGGCCAATAGTGGAAGAATGTACGGGTGTTTGAGATATCTCCAGATTTCCACCTCGTGCTCAAACTGCGTCTGCAATTTTTCATTATCAATCTCGTTTTTGCCCGTCACTTGTTTTCGCACAATCTTTACAGCACGGACAATTTTGACGCCGTCTTCCATGGTAGAGACCTCTTTTACGACGCTGAATCCCCCGAATCCAATCTGCTTTCCAATGAAGTAGCCGCTGTGGTCGGGGATTTCTTGGCCTTCCTCGTCGGGCTCGATTGCTGATTCGTCTCGTCCCCACTGGCCGAGAAATGCGCTCGCGGGCGACATGGAGACTCCTGAGCGGGTGGAGGTGCGTCGAGCGCTTCGGCGAAGGCTGCTTGGCTGGCTTGCTCTGTCTGAGTAGATGCTCTTTGACTTGACGCTACTGTTTTGCCGCGAGCGTCCTGATGAAAATTCAATGGGTGATGAGGCAGCGAGGGGCGATTGAAGGTATTCGATGGAAGAGTCCAAAGGCGTAAATGTGCCATCGTTGGTCGACAGCGTGGTTCCAGAAGTCAATGAGGCTATCCTCTCACTCTCTTCCAGTTGCGCAACTTCGGCCAAGTCGTCAACCGTTTCTTGCAAAAGAGGATGCCGCGATTCACCAGTCCTATAGGGCCGCAGCTCGAGTCGTCGTCTGCGTTCTTCAACCAACTCGCCCGTCTGCAGGTCGTAACGGGCCTTGTCTGATTCGCTGTTGGTCCGAAAGTGGTGGATTTCGTGGTCCTGGCCATATTCCGAGTCGATAACAATGTTGGCGCCATCCAAGTCTGGACGGGTCGAGTCTTGTTGGGAATCAGCGCGAGGAAGCGGGGCGTCCATGGGCAGTGAGTTGCCCGTCTCAAGCATAACTTCGGGGGCGAAGCTGATTGAGGTTTGGCGGTTGCGAAAAGATTGCTCGAGGGACGAATTTTTCTGGAGATAAGGCCGACGGTGGCCGTTGACTGGACTCTGCGAGTGGGCCCGGATCCCAGAAACATGGACATCTGGAGAAGCACGGTCGAGGGCAGAGCGGATCAAATCGGCGCTGGTCAAGGCAGAAGAGGAGCGGTCATGATGCCACGGGTCGTCGCCCAGGTCGGGAAATGGACTGCCTGGAGAGTCGCCTCCATCATGAAGCTTGATGGAGGCGAAGGTCGAAGGTATAGGCTTCGACGACGCGCGCGTATTGAGGCGGAGTTTCTGGAAAGAGGGAGAGCGCTCCGCGGGGGCCATTCGACCGCGCAGAGCTGGAATCCGTGGTGGTGGTTGTGGTGGTGGTGGTGGTTGTGGTGGAGAAGGCTAGCGGGACTGATTGAATAGGGCTATGAGAGGGCACTGGATGCCCACAGGTGGGTGGAAGCAGACGGCAAGAGGTGTGAGTGGCGTTGAAGGAGTCACCCAAGTCGTCAAGGCAAGGCAGGGCCTGCTTGGCGCTGCAGGCCAGCAAGCTCCGTTTGTCAGGCGGTCGAGCGGGGTGCGGTGCGATTGGCAGGCCGCTCTACTGCGGCTGCATGGACGGGGGCCAGGCGGGCTGCGAGGACGATGGACGGGCGATGAGCGAGGTGAGGCGAAGATGCGGTGGTGGTGGTGATGATGGTGATGATGATGATGATGGCAAGGGGAGAGAGTCTTGCCTTGACAAGTCTTTGTGGGGGAGGCGCCTGGGGAAATTTTTAGGGAGGACCGGGAGAGATGGTGGGGGGCGCCCCAAGCGTCTGCTATCGAGATTGACCCGGCCTGCGGCGGCTCCCGGGAGGCCCAACGTCGAGGTCAGCAGGACAGACAGAGCAGAACGGAATCAACGTGAAGTTATTCCAAGAGCACGCCGCCGAGCGAGTGGCCACGGGCAGGTCGTCCAAGAGTCAAAAGAAGCAGATCCTCGACGTCAGCCCTGCAGCAGATCCTCAAAGCAAGGACCGATTCCAAAGGACCCTGGCACTGGCCGCCCGCCAGCAAACACCACGGCGCGATGCGATGGGCACGAGGCGAACGAACAAACGGGCGTCAAAAAGTAATTCAGTCAATCTGCACTTTGCATCCCGCCGCCCCGTCTCCATAATAATTGCTGCAAGTGCCGGATCCAATCAATGTCCACGGCTTCACGTGGTCTGCGCGACGTCACCACCGCACCGTCTGGTGTGCTGCACCGCAATACGGTCTGCCCTGATGGGGCCTCGCCTGGGCCACTCAACTCCCACCAGACCAGACCTGCCCCGAGCCACAGTAGCAGACACGAATCATCCCTCTACCGCTGCTGCGGCATTTGCATGTGCGACTCAACCATCACAAAAATCACCATCGGCTGCCGACTGTGCCTCTGCGCGTGCGTGCCTGTGTGTCGCCGCCTGCTGCTGCTGCTGCTGCTGCTGCTGCTGCCGCCAAACCGCCTATTCCTCATCTGGGCACTTGGCGGCCTCCAGCCATCGATCGCAGACAGTCCCGTCAAGCCTCAACGCCCTCTGAGCTATCTCCATCCTCCACCCAATCTCACCGCCCTATCTGCACCCTCCCATCTCTTCCGCCCCGACCAAAACTCTGCTTCCTCGACTCTGCCATCGTCCGTCGCCGCCATCCACAACCCCCCCCCCCCCCCCCCCCCCGACTCCTGCGACCCGACACGCCCTGCCTGACGCCCCAGACTGGCGAGGATGGGTCTGTCGACCTACTGCTCCAAGCTCTTCAGCTCTTGCTGCGGCGGTGCGTCGACATAGCTCCAATCGACCCTCGCACAACACGCTGACTCGCAACACAGGTCGCTCCAAAGATGGCCTCTACGATCCTGTGCTGGCCGACAGCGAACGCGAGGCCGTCGCCGAGCTCTTGGGTTATCTCGAAAATGTACCCGCCCAACCTCACTCCATATTGCTACCTCCTGCTTATGCTGTCCTGCGTCACAGAGAGCCGAGACCGACTTCTTCTCCGGCGATCCCCTACGTGCCCTGAGTACCCTCGTCTACTCGGACAACATCGACCTGCAACGCTCCGCGAGCTTGACCTTTGCCGAGATAACAGAGAGAGGTGTGTCATTGAGCTTGGATGCTCCCGCATGCGAGCGCGCCTCGACTGACAGCTGTCATCCAGATGTCAGAGAAGTTGACAGGGACACTCTCGAGCCCATCCTTTTCCTGCTCCAGAATAGCGACATCGAGGTACAAAGGGCTGCTAGCGCGGCACTGGGTAACCTCGCCGTCAACAGTACTTCTCCCTCCTTGACCTTCAATCTACAACACGTGCTAATGTCTCGCAGCCGAGAACAAGGTCCGCATCGTCCAGCTCGGCGGCCTGGGCCCTCTCATCAAGCAAATGAACTCGCCCAACGTCGAGGTCCAGTGCAACGCCGTTGGTTGCATTACAAATCTTGCCACGCATGAAGACAACAAGGCCAAGATAGCACGGTCGGGCGCCCTTCCTCCGCTGACGAGGCTGGCCAAGTCGAGGGACATGCGTGTGCAGCGCAATGCCACTGGTGCCCTCCTCAACATGACCCACTCGGGTGAGCCAATCTCCCCCCCCCCCCCCCCCCCCCCACGCTGCAGGTACTATATACCCTGTCGGCTTACTGACATGGCCCAGACGACAATCGCCAGCAGCTTGTAAACGCTGGGGCGATCCCTGTGCTCGTGCAGCTTCTTTCCTCGCCAGACGTGGACGTGCAATACTACTGTACCACGGCCCTCAGCAATATTGCGGTGGACTCGAACAATCGCAAGAGGCTGGCGCAGACAGAGGGAAGGCTGGTTCAGTCACTGGTACACTTGATGGATTCTTCATCACCCAAAGTTCAGTGTCAGGCGGCCCTGGCTCTGCGTAATCTTGCGTCGGACGAGCGCTACCAGCTCGAAATCGTCCGTGCCCGCGGTCTGCCCTCGTTGCTACGTCTCCTCCAGTCTTCTTACCTACCATTGATCCTTTCGGCCGTTGCATGCATTCGTAACATTTCGATTCATCCCTCGAACGAGTCCCCCATTATCGACGCTGGTTTCCTCGGCCCCCTGGTACATCTCCTCGGCTCGACGGAAAACGAAGAGATTCAGTGTCACGCCATTTCTACCCTTCGCAATCTGGCTGCAAGCTCGGATCGCAACAAACAGCTTGTTCTCGAAGCTGGCGCCGTGCAAAAATGCAAGCAATTGGTGCTGAATGTTCCTCTGACGGTGCAGTCTGAAATGACTGCCGCAATCGCTGTCTTGGCCCTCAGCGACGAGCTGAAACCCCACCTCTTGAATTTGGGCGTGTTTGATGTGCTCATCCCCCTAACCGAATCCGAGAGCATCGAGGTCCAAGGCAACAGCGCGGCTGCTCTCGGCAATCTGTCGTCCAAAGGTAAGACAGCCGGTCGCACTGGATTACCGCATGGCTAATAAACGCAGTGGGTGACTACTCCATTTTCTTACAAAACTGGAACGAGCCCAACGGTGGCATCCACGGCTACCTCCAGCGCTTCCTCGACAGCGGGGACCCGACGTTCCAACACATTGCGATCTGGACATTGCTCCAGCTGCTCGAATCCGACGACTCGCGCCTCCTAAACCTCATCGGCAAATCCAACGAGATAGTCAACATGGTTAAGAGCATATCGGAACGCAACATCGAATCAGACGATGAGGACAATGAGGATGGCGAAGGCGAAGTCGTCAGCCTGGCGCGGCGATGTCTTGAACTTCTTGGAAAGAATCCCAAGACCTTGATGGAGGGTTGAAAGCACCCGCCAGTCGATACGAAATAATCTTGGTACAATATCCGTTTAGCGCGATGATTAGGTCTCTTCTCTTTCCTTCAAAACAAAACCAGCGCAAGGGCTGGGCATTATTCCCCCAGCCGACGGAGCCGCAGTGCTCCGCGACTTCTACCCCTACCATTTCCTTTTTTTGGGGGGTTTTTTTTTTTCCATAGCGAGCATGGGTGGAGCAAGGATGCTAATTTTGAATTTTTTTTTTTTTCATTCCCAGTCTTGTCGTGTTAGTTGCTTAGTTTGGAAGGTCTTACTATACCACATTGATGCGCACGAATCGGTACACCCTTCATTGGCATTTGGAGGCTTGTGGATGGGAAAGAAAGAGGAGGAAGAAGAAAAAAAATTGGAGGAACACGGGCTGTAGGAGGGCTGTAGGAGAGCTGTAGGAGGGGTGTGTAAAGCTGTTTCCTTGACTTGGTTTCTTTCTTTTTACTTTTTTCTCTTGGTTTCCCACGTCGATGTCGAGGAGGGATTTTACCTTTCGTCTTCCTTCACTGGCCGGGCGACCGATTCTGGAGTGGAAAACCAGGGTCCGTCTATTCGTGTTAATGCTTCGGCTTCTTCTTAGTCCTTTTCCTTTGTTTGATTCGCGGGTGGACGTGGAGGATGCAGCAGCATCACATGGCTGCTGCCGGGGTGGGTATTGTAGTATGTCTCGCGTACAGGCGGTCGGGCGGTCGTGTGGTTGTTGGGTGCTTGTTGTTGATCATGATAGACTTGAGGTAAACTTGCGTATATCCGTACGGCATTGTTGCTTTTTTGGCCAGACCTAGGTATGCTGAATGTGCCGCCGTGACATGTGCCATGCAGCAGCTTATTGGATGAACTGGATGGGTTGGGTTGAGATGCATCTAGCCGGCAGGTGTCTTGCCAAGTCCCTTATCGCCTTGACAAGCTGCTGCTGCTGCTGCTGCTGCTGCTGCTGCTCGCAACCAAGTGCCAAGCTCCCTCGGATTCTTCAGTCGGCGACTTGAAAGTCCTGGCCACATGTCCTGCTCTAGCGTCCGTCCGCCGGCGACTGCTTGCCCATCCACTCCAAAGTCAAAGTCACGACACCAACGTGCATGACTTGTGCACCACACCCACACCCTTTTCCAACCCGTCAGCACCTCTTGCGCACGACACTCAGCCTCTTTCCTCCTTCCTCGTCCAGATCGACGGCCTGACTCGCGACTGACTGACCGACCGACCGACCGACCGACCGAGTGAGTGCGCGAGAAGAATCAACGGCGTCGCCGCCGCAGCCCGTCTGCTTGCTTGCTTGCCTGCCTGCCTGCCTGCCTGCCTGACTGCCGCGCGGCTGCGCCTCGACATCCTACCCACCTTTCCTAACCTTGCGCTTCGGACGGAGGTTTGTCTGTTGATCTGCCTGCACGGCATCACGCATCACGCATCACGCACTGCTTGACTCTGCGGCTGAAGAGCTCGGCAGGTTAGTTTATTGAGCAGAACGGACCCGCTATGTGTTTGCCGGGTTAGGTAGGTAGCGTTGGTAGCGTAGGTTGATTGATAGGGTGGTGGGCGTTTGCCTGGTTGTGGCAGTTTCTCCGTCCGCTTGACTAGGTAGGCACCTGCCGTACATACCGAGAGGTTTTACGCACCGAACTTCTTGGGAGAGCGCGTCAGCTGGCCCACCCCCAAATCCATCATCCCCCTTCTGCTCCTTCTCGCCCTCGCAACACTGTCAACGCGCCTCTTCTCGCTGCCGTTGAACCGCGTCATCCAATCGCGCTACTGCGCCGTGTACTACCACTCGCCTTCGCCGCCCGAGGCCCTGTGCAAGATTGACTGGGTGCAGCGCCGCCTGGCGTGGCTGCAGGGCGTCATTGAGACGGCTGTCATTGGCGTTGATTTGGGCGTTGCTGTGCCCGCGGCGTGGGTTGGGGATAGATGGAGGGAGAAGGGAAGGGGCAGGAGGACTGTGCTGGCGGCGAATTTGCTGGGCTGGGCGGGGGTTGTGGTGTGGGTTGTTATTGTTGGTAAGTTGGTCTTTTTGTGGGCTTGTTTCTCCTGGTTTTGGGTGGATGAGGAAGGCATGGGTTTAGGGGGCTAGGAGAGGACATGCATTTCGGATGAGATCAAGAGATCAAGAGATGGAGAGGGACAATTTGCACATGGCTTTCTTTCCATTCACAACCTTTTTCTATATCCCATCAGTCTTGTAATCACACTCATCTGACATCAAAATACTCCAACAGGCCACCTCGAAGGCGTCCTCCCCGTCTCGGCCATGGCCGCCGCGCCCTTCTTCGCCCTCATCGGCGGCCATGACTGCTTGCTCAACTCGGCCGTCTTTGCCATTGTGACGGATCTGACGGACGATTTGGTTCAGCGGCAAGCATGCCCACTGCACTGCCTCTTCGGCTCTCAGATATTCCACCACATGCTCCGCGCCATTCAATGAATTGATTGAGCCCTCATCTCATGCTATGCTAATCCACTCGAGTACCTCAACAGGACGTCCTACATCGCCTACATCACCTCGGTCAACTATCGGTCCTCGTGGCTGCACTGCTGCTGTACGCCCTCGGCTCTGCGCTGCCCGTCTTCACTATGGCGCTTGTTGATGCTGTTGATCGGGGTGATGGCGGTGGTGATGGCGATGGCGATGCCGAGGAGCAAACGGAAAGACGGGCAAGCGGTGTCGTGCGCCATGAAGAAAACGACGAAGACGCCGCCACGCAAGCATCCCCATCCGCATCTCCTTCTCCCCGCCGCATCATCATCGCCGCTGCTTCCAGCGAGACCCGCCCATCCAACAGCAGCGCAACAGCGCGCGTCTACACGGTCGTCATGGTCGTCAAGACAATCGGATCGCTGGTGGGCGCGCCGCTCATGACGGCCGTCTGGGTAGCCGGCATTGGCGTCGGGGGCGCCGGGTTGGGTTTGCCGTTTTGGGGTTCCGCTGTGAGTGTCTTTTGCTTTTACCCTTGCTACTACTACTGCTGCTTTTGGAAATTTTCGAGTGGTGTTTGGCTTGTTTTCCCCCGTGCGCTTTTTCTTGTTGTTTTGTTTTGTTTTGCGTGGTTTGCTGGCTTGCTTTTGATTGATGGAGGTGTGGTGGTTGAGGTTGAGGAAATGACTGGCTGACCGACTTTGTTTTCGCTGTAGGCTCTGTATCTGTGCGCCATGGGCGTCATTTGGTGTTTGAAGCTTTGAGCGACGGTAGAGTGAGTCAGCTGCCAGCGGTTAGCAGAGGCTTCCATTTCTCGTGTGTGGTGATTGTGCCAGCCAAGAAGTTTTCCTCTTCTCTGAACCAAGGCAGCATTCGGGCCGGATAGAAAATGAGAGAGACTCAAGACGATGCAGAGGCACAATGATTCAAAGACAGACAGCCACCTTTTCTCCAATGTGACCGCAATCCAAACTCCATTAAATGCGAAATTCTTTTCGTCAATGAATGTACATTCATGTCAATTCCATTTTTTTCCCAATGGCTGCCTTGCAGTCCGTCCGTCCGTCCGTCCGTCCTACGTGGCCCGTTCCTTTTGTCAAAACGTTGTTTTGAAAATCGTACAGGGACATTCAGATCCATCTGACCAGCTCTTAGAGATGCAACTGGATCCACGCACAGCCAAAGACTGTCAAGAGACGATGGAATCACGGCGCGCGCATGATTTCGAAATGCGACGCGTGCAAGAAAGTCCAACCACGCAACTGGGGCCATCGAGAAAACAGTCGGGTTCAGCTCAACCGCGGTTCTTGGTCTTGGGGGTGCCGCTCTTGACGCGCCTGGCTTCCGGTCGCTGGAGATGCTGGGCGGGAATCCAGCTCTCGTCGTAGGCCTTGGCTCCAGAGGTGACGGCGGGGCCATCAGCACCCGTGACGGCAATCTGGTCGCTGGGGTCGACGCTCTTGGTGCCTTGGGACGACGTCTTGGCACGCTGTCCGCCCTTGCCTCCGCGCTTCTTCTGGGGGAAGAGGGTGGTGATCCAGGTGTTGTAGATGAAGTAGCAGGTACCGGCGAAGAGGGAGGCGAGGACAAAGTAGAGGAACAGGCTAGCTCGCGTCAATGGGCTGCAAATGATGGCGGCAGAGACAAAACTTACATCTGCGGGTCGAAGATGCTGGTGGGAGCTTCAACAATGCTGACCGTCTCGTTGTAGGCCTGGAAAGTGTAGAACGACTCGTTGGTGTCACGGATGACGGCAATGAGGCTTAGGCGCAGGTCCTGCGGGTGCATCTCGGTCTGGAAGCTGTAGGTCAAGCTCACGCTGCCCTGGCTGCCAACGGCGACATTGTACTTGGAAACGCTAAGGTTGCGGACATTGATGCCCGTGTCGGGAGTGTACAGGGCGCCGCCGATGAATTGGACGTGGACAGGGTCTTCCTCCTCGTTCTTAACGTCCAGGATGGCGCGAGTTGGATGACCGTTGACGAGCTTCACGCCAAAGACCTCGGCGTCTGGGAACGAGGCGCTGATACCGACATTGAGGTTGGGCTGCTCCTCGACCTGGTCCTCGACGTCTGGCTTGGCCTTGTTAGAGCATTAGCGGGCGTCGTTTGCTCTATGCAGGGTTGGCGGGCGCTATTGATGTCATGGCGGCATTGGGTTTCGGGAACTTACAGAGTCATCGGCCCAGGCATTGGAGGCCAACAGCGACAGGAGGAACGAGGCGGCGAGCTGGGCAAACCTCATGGTGACGGGATGGGGATGGAGATGGGGAGTGAGTGGGGAAGACGAGGATTGCTGGAGCTGGGAAAGTTGAATCGTGGCTTCAGGGCCCAAGCGATCCACGGGCGGACTACCCGAAGGAGCTAGCCCGAGTAAGCATCCAGACGACGACGACGACGACGACGACGACGACGACGACGACGACGACGACAGGAGGCTTCAGTTCAGGTTGCAAACACCAGACATAGACATGTTGACCACCATTCGCGTGGAAATTGCCCGACGGCGTGGCACATCAATCCATCCAATGCGGCCGTCCGCTGCCAGTCGCTCAGCACGATGGCCAGCTGGAGCGGTCTGGCTCAGACAAGAAGCCACGCCCAAGTGACCACCCACATACATTGTACCTATGCCTTCCGCCGCCTGTGTGACTTTGGCGACGCACCTTTCCTACATACCACCATTTTCTCATGTTGTGGCCTTGACTCTCACCTGAATCAAATCCTCTCTTCCCCCCTACACCACCACCCATCTTGCTCTCAGGTCATGCCAAAGCTTCCTGCTCCGACCAAAATGTCTGACCACGCCAGCATTCCCAGCATTGCCGGCGACGGCTCAGGCGAAACCGTCTCTGGACACTTGTGGAAACGCCATCTTGAAATCAAACGCGTCGATCAAGCCAGAAATGATCTCGTCGAGGTACAGCCCTCAATCTCTTGCCATCCTCACTCAACGCCACTAACTGGTCTAGGAACTGTTGCATCGCTATGACAGCCTCAACGACGTCTTTAAACAAGAGTGCGAGGATCATGAGCGCGAACGTGAATTCAATCGTCGTTGCCAGTGTAAACTCAAAGAGCTGGGCGGCCTTGTTCAACGCTATGAGGGCGATTTGGTGCAGCCTCACTCCTCGCCCTCTGCGGCCAACCAGACTCACACTCTGCAGGATCTCGAGTCGTACGTTTTGGTCCTCATAGACGGGGACGGTTTGATTGTAGGTACTCGACTGCATCTTCGCGACGCCCAAAACCTGACGTTTGTTTGATTGACAGTTCAACAACAACCTGCTCTTGGACGGCGCCGCCGGCGGCCAACGTGCTGCTGGCCTCCTCGAGCAGTACGTTTACGAATACGTGCGAGCCGAGCACCCCGAAATCCCAACTACGGTCAAAATCTCTGCCCGTGTTTATGCAAACGTCAAAGGCTTGAGCGAAACATGCCGACGCGCGAGCATCACGTCAAAGACATCGGACCTGCATGAGTTCGTCGTTGGATTTAGTCAGGGCAAATTCCTCATGGATTTTGTCGACGTCGGCGCTGGCAAGGATAGGGCTGACCAGAAGGTGGTTGGTCAGTATCACCTGCGGTGATCAAGACCACGGTAGTACTGACGTGGTACAGAGCAACTTAAATTGAACCTTCGCAACCGCCATTGCCGTCAAATCCTGCTGGGTGGCTCTCACGACAATGGATATACCCGCATCCTCGGTGAAGTCGTCAACTACGAGCAAGCAATTCAAAAAATCACTTTAATCGAAGGTGTCCCGTTCGCCAGAGAGTATGGCGCACTCCCTTTCAGAGTCCACAAATTTGGCGATCTCTTCCGCCCTCAAAAGATTAGTTTGTATGATCAGGGATTCCCAGCGCCTTTTCCGCCGCCGGGCTTGAGTCCTTTCCAGAATCGGATACAATCGCCCATTTCGACCAGCAGCATCGTGGCACCCACCGACAACTCCAACATGTCTCCAGCTAGCGCCGTCGCATCGCCAACCGGCACGGGCACCGGATGGGCCAATGTCGCCGCCAAAGCAGCAAGACTGCCGGCTCCCATGCCCCAGACGCCTCCGATGCGCGACACGAGTGGCATCCCCCGCAACCGCAAAGGTCAGCGCATCGACCCACCCACATCCAACCCAGGCATCGACGAAGTGACGCGGGTCAAGCGCATAAAGATGTGCAACGTGCACTTTTTGCGCAACGAGTGCCCGTACGGCAATGCCTGCACCCACGTCCACGAATACAAGCCGACCAAGGCGGAGCTCGACACGCTCAAGCTCGTCGCGCGCAGCCAGCCCTGCATCCACGGCACGGGCTGCAACGATGCAAAGTGCATCTATGGCCACCGCTGCCCGCACCCCAAGGCTGGCAAAGGAGGCGGAAGTGGAAGCAAGAATTGCCATTTCTTTGATGACTGCAAGTTCCCGGTTGAGATGCACAACATGGATCTCAACGTTGTCCAGTTTCATCTTGTTCGTTGAAGAGCGTGGAGTGGTGCTGAATCGGATGAGGAATGATGAGGAAGAGTTAAAAACAAAAAACTAAAGAACAAAAAAAGGAGAATGTCGAGAAAGAGGGCCGAGTTGAAGGAGACTTGAATGATGGGTGGGCAGGTAGTAGTCTTGCTTTACGCCGCTTTCTAAAAAATGATTTTTGCCCTTTATCCCTTTCCTGCTTATGTCCATGGTGGACGCGACATGTCGAAGGGGGTGTTGCTTTGCCCATCTGCAAGGCTGACTACACACGAACCCACATGGATGGGTAGATGGAGAGATGGCCCAACGCCCGCCTGCCTCCGCATGAGAGGGGCAAGGAACCAAAAACATGTAAAATGGAAATGTGCGCATGTATGCTCCGGTGCGCTTAGAAGCGTTGACTTGTTCTCTGCTCCAGAAGTTGCCACTCTATACACCTTACCAACCCTACCTACCCACTTAGCCACTTACCCAACAAGATGCAGACGGCGACATCTCACTCACTCATTCAACTCTTTTGGCAAGTCAATCACATCACACCGCACCGATTCAGGACAGTGCAATCCGATCCGATCCGACCCGTCTTTCATGGAACAGACCCAATCTCCCTCTTTTCTTCTGCTCTGGCTCTTTTCTTTTGCGGCCCACTTGACTTAGATGGCAACAGACAGCTTGCTCGCGCGGTCGTTGGCGATGGCGCACATGGCCTGCGTCAGGTGTGTCAGTCAGGCCGAGCCGCACGAGAGAGAAAGAAAGAGACGAGAGACGAGGGTGAAGCAAGTACCTCGATGGCGGCGACGCGTTCGGCGGCAATGTCGCCTCGCTCGACGCGGTTCCGCAGTTCGACGGCTATGACGCTGCGCGGACGGGCGTTGACGAAGGTGCTGTGGGTAGTGGAGATGATGTGTTAGTCAAGTCGGTTAGAGGTTATGGCCAGTGGGCAGAGAGAGGTAGGGAAGGTAGGAGGTGGTCAATTGGGTACCACGGCCCGACGGGAAGACCTAGGGAGACCTGATATGCGGCCGGAAGGCAGAGGCAGATGGTGGTGCATGGAGGATGCATGCGTGCATGCATGCATGCAGGATCTGGCAGGAGGGGAGGAGCGGAAGGAGACAAGCAGCAGCAAGACAGGACAGGGGAAAAAACGGGAAACGCGAAAGATGACGGGGATGGCATGACGATGGCATTCTAAGAAGGGGGTGTGTTTGATCGGCGCGGGGGCAGGCAGACGGGAAAACGGAAGTGGCTTGTGGGGTTGGCCCAGGAAGGGGGGGGGGGGGGGGGGTTTTTGGTGTTGCTTTTTTTGGATCGTGATGGACGGCGCTACATGGAAGGGCGGATGGTGGAGTTTGCTGGGTTGACGGCGAATAGACCAGCAGCTACCAATGCAATGCATTGGAAAAGGAAATTGGAGGCCAAAGTGCCGGCCGCAGACACGATGCGCTGCATGCGAGTATTCGTAAGGTAGGAAGAAGAAAAGAAGAAAAAAAAAAAAAAAAAAAAAGGAAAGAAAGAAAGAAAGGATGAAACTACTCACACAAATCTCAAGCCGGGAAACGTTTGCTCGTACATGGCATTCAAGGCGGCAAAGTCGTCGTTGGCTTGGTCAGCAGCAGCAGCGTCTTGTTGGCCCATGGCCGCCTGCTCTTTGCGACTCAAAGCGCTGTCGACCTTTTTTTCTCCTAGTCGTGGGTGCGAGCCGAGGATGCTGTCCAGTTGGTGGGTGTCGTCGCCATTGGCGGCCAGCGCCTTGAGCTGGGCTTCGACGGCTGCGATCAAGTCGGCATAGGTGGCAAAGGGAGTCGAGGCGCCTTTGATGATGGGTACGGCAAGATGATGGAGCGTGGGCGATGGTTCGAAGAGCAGGTCGAGGGCATTGGTGACGGCAGACGGGGGCAGCGAGGGGTCACTGAGGGCCGAAGGTGGGGGCAGAGAGGAGGTGCATGTGGTCAAGTTCTGTTGTTGGCGATACATTAGTTCTGTTGTTCGTTCCTTGAGGCCTAGGGACGGTAGGTGAAGGAATAGATTGATGTCATGGATGCGAGGTGACAACCAAGGATCT
Source organism: Phyllosticta citriasiana (assembly GCF_038021145.1). NCBI lineage: Eukaryota > Fungi > Ascomycota > Dothideomycetes > Botryosphaeriales > Phyllostictaceae > Phyllosticta > Phyllosticta citriasiana. The sequence continues at coordinate 727,764 of NW_027117285.1, read as the reverse complement.
AGACACGGTGCGGCTGACGGACTGGTCTGACATGGGCGTGCGCCGTCGGTTTGGCTGGAGTCGCTGGCTTCATGTTCGTCCCCATGTTCGCCTGCACCCTGGGCAACCGGCCGGCTCGAGTAGAGACAATGCCAATATTATTTTTGCGTTGGCTCCAACATGTTTGACCTATTTATTGATCTCACGCATCTGTCTGTCCATTCCCCAGTACATGTAGTAGCTGCTGCGTGCCGCTGTCGACGACTCGCTCAGCTGAAGGTGAAAAAGCCAAAGCGTCCCGCTCTCGCAACAGTCCATCCGGTCCAGTCCAGTGCTGCTCCAGACCGGCAGTCCGACTGTTTTTCCCTGCTGACCTGACCGCCAAACGCCTCGATTCCCTTGCATCTGCTGCCCATGATCCGCGACGCGCTGACACTCGACGCCGCTCCCGCCGTGCCGCCCGCATCCTCTTGCAAAAGAGAGACAGCCTGCGACTCGGCCAAGCTGCTCGCTCGCTCCAACGCTCAACCACCACCACCTCTTCTGCTCGCCCGCTTCCTCCAGTCCCCCGATCAATCAATCAATCAGTCAATCAATCAATCAATCAATCACCTTCCAAGCCCCGGTCCCGCCTGTCCTCTGACAACAAGCCGCTGACCGCTCCCGCCCACGCATGACCACGCCCACTCGACGCCGCGCCCCCGTCAAGCTTCAATGCTCAGCCTTATTGTGCCTGAACCCCTGAGGGCCCCGATATAGCGCGCCCTTGCCTGAAGCAGCGGTACGGCGCCTAAAAGTCCAAAAAGAAACCACCTCCCTTCCCTCTCCCATCCCGTCGCACAAGCGATCGCACGGCGGCGCAATGTCGTTGAATGGCCTTGATCAGGGCCCTGTCCAGGAAGCCTACCAAGCCGCCCTGGCCGACGCGGGAGGATGGTAAGCTCACCAGGCCCAAGTGGCTGATGTGATTGGCAGGGGTAAGGCTGACATGTACGCCGCACAGGTTTCTCCTCAAGTACGCGTCCAGAGACGCTCTCGACGTCCTCGGCCTGGGCACCGCTGGAGTCAACGAGGCCCGCGCCGCTTTGCTGGACTATGAAGAAAAGTCGCCTCTCTACGGCCTCGTGCACCATCGCCGACGCAAACTTCTCCTCAAGTACATCCCGGAGGGCACCTCGCGCCTCTTGCAAGGTACGCGTCTCACCTTAATCCGACCAAGGAAGCCCGACACTGACCTCTGCAGCGCGCGTCACCGTCCACTTCCAAGAAATCGAGGAGCGCTTCTCACATGACACGATATTTTCCTTTTCTTCGCCGCTGGAGTTGACCGAAAATGCCCTGGCCGCGGCGTCCTCCCTCCACACCGAAGCGTCGTCGAGTTCGTCGACGAGTTCAAAGTCGAAAAAGTTGGATGGCATAAGCGAACATGTCGAAGACGTCACGGACGGAGCGGGCGCAGAGGCACCGCTGGCGAGGATAGACACGGGACTATCTTCATTACAAAGGGAACAAACCAAGGAGGAAGCCCCGACCAGCGCGCGTCCTCTTTCACCCACGGGGCACGCAGACACGATGCCGCAATCGCCGGGAGCAGCTACCATTGATTCCAAAACTGGAAGTCCCAGGGCCTACGCGCAGTCGGTCAGGTCGCTCAACGCCTACGACTATTTATCCAACGACGACCCGCAACGCCGCGCCTCGTCGTCAACCGCCCGCCCAGAGTACGACTTTTCGTACCTGTACAAACCCAAGGTCAAGCTTGGCCCCCGGCCCATGGATTCTCGCCCTCACACGGCAGGCGATGGAAAGAGCGCCAAGTTGCCACCGAGCCTCAAGGCTGCCGTGCGCAACAAGGCCAACTTGGCACGACCAAAATCGCGCGAGTCAAGCACTGTGCCGAGCATCGCGGTTCCTCCACCAGTTCCCCAGATGCTTGACATGCCGTCATCAGCGCCGGACCGGCCCACTTCCAGCCCCGGGCTGAGGTCGAACAGCGCCAGCTCGGCCAAGTCGACTGGCATAACGCCGGAGAAACAGCGGCTTCTGCGGGCGGTCGAGCTGCGCAAGAAGCAAATGAAGGCCGCCCAAGCGGCAAAGGAGAAGACGGGGGCAAATGAAGCCGCCAGTGCAGATCCAGACAGAGCAGCTGATGCAACCGCTGGAGCGGAGGCCAAGGGGGCTGGCGGAGAAGGGGTCGAAGTGCCGCGAGAGCAGACGCCTAGCACGGATTCGGCGGCGACTTTAAATGCTGCTTCGGGTCTCGATCATACAAAAGCGGACTCTGGCGTCGAAGTGCTGATCAGTGGAGCCGGAGATGAAGAAGAAGAAGAAGAAGAAGAAGAAGAAGCACGGCCTCCTACTCCTATTGTCTCCTCGTCCCCCATTTCCCTCCAGGAGTCGGCCAAGACGCTGTCGACGCGGCCGTCGTCGGTTTCTGAGGGCGGCGAGCACAAGGACGCGGTCGACGGAGCAGAGAGACGGCGACGTGTGGACGGGGGCTTCGACGGTTCTTCGCTCGGTGTTCCATCGGTCGACGATCCCTCGACGAATCAGGATGTTTCATCTCCTGACAGGGATTCTTCGGGAGACCATCAAGCGGAATCCACCCAGGGACCGCGCCCGAGTGACGATAATACCACGGCCCTGCCTGCTGCTGCTTCTCCAAGTCCCACCCCCAAACGCCATTCCACGCAGAATCGCCGCAGTCGCAACGTCGACCTCATCCGTGTCGGTGACCCCAGTGCGGAAATTTCCGACGAGGACTACATGTCGGACGACTCGTTCATGGAGGAGCTCCAGAGCGCCACCGTCGAGGAGGCCAAGCCAATGTCTGTATCCGTGTCCAAGTCACCCATTACGTCCATCTTTCCCAGGCGCAAAGGATCCAGCACCTCGACCATCTCCATCGAGCAGCGGGTTAACTCGAATCCTCTCTCCAGCACCAGGGGCAACAGCCAGCGCCCGTCACCCGATTATGCGGCGTCCCAGCGGTCCCTGTCGGCATCGTACGCAGGCTCCAAGGAGAACGCCCCAGTGACGAGAAAGACTGGCGTGTCGTCGGGCATCGCGCAGCGCATGAAGGCTCTGGCTGAGAAGTCGAACCGCGAGGCCACTCACATGGTCCCCCGTCGGATAGGTAACGACCCCGGTACCAACTCCCTCGTCGCCCAGCGGCAAAACTCCCTCCGCGCCTCGTCTGCGGATGCCTACCTGAAGAATTCGCGGCGTCTCAGTAAATCTTCTTTCATCTCTGTAGCTCCGTCCGACCGCCCCACGTCGCGCGGCTCCAACTCCAACGAACCCGTTCAGGCTGTCTACAACAAGGGCGCAGACAGCAAGACTGAGTCTGTGACAGTCACGGCGCGAATAGTCCGGACTCCGGCCCCAGGCCCCCGGACACCTCAGCAAGAGCACGAGACGTCGCCGCTGGACTTGCAGCCGAGCCCCATTACAATCGAGACCACCAAGCAAGAGGTCCAACCTTCGCCCGTCGTCCAACCCTCGCCTTCGAAAGAAGTCAGCTCGCCGCATTCCGCAACCGCCCCCCCCGTCATATTCTCGCCGCAACGCGAGGCTCTTCCTCGTTCATCATCGGAGAGCAGCTGGCGCTCGCTCGGACGCAGGCGTAGTGAAATTTCGTCGCCTCCGCAGTCGATGCCACGAAGCCAGTCTGTCGCCAGTTTTGACAGCGTGGCGGAAAGCGCAGAGTCGAAAGACGAGAGGAAGGGATCACGGACGAGTAGGTTACTGAAGCGGATGAGCACCGGCTTCTCCGCCGCAAGCAGGAAGAGCCTGAATCAGATGGTTAATAGTAATCCCACAGTGCAGGAAGAGGTTCCTGAAGAGGAGCTTCCAACTCCAAAGTCGACGGCAGTTCCCGCAGGATTGGAAATTGGCGAATTGAATGTCCAATTCCCAGACAATCTTGTACGATTTTTCTCTCTCGTTTAACTCACGATTTGCTGACCGTACACAGCTTTGGAAGCGCCGACACGTCGAAATCGATGCCCAAGGAAACATTGTGTTATCGCCATCCAAGGCCAACGACGTAAGCATCCCTAGAATTTGGTCCCATGAATCCTTGCAAACCGCTTAGCGGCGCACCCCTGTTCCCCACATGTCCAACTTTGGTCTGACATCGTCTCTTTAGACCAAGGGTCTCGTCAAGCGCTACCACCTCGGCGAATTCCTCGCCCCGTTTGCCCCCGACGCCGAACGTCAAGAGATGCCCAATAGCGTGCTTCTCGACTTTCACGACGGCCGAACGCTACAGTGTGCGTGTGAGAGCGCGGCGGGACAGGTGCAGGTGCTAAATCTATTGAGGACGGCGCACGCGGCGTGGACGCAAAAGTAGAGTGATGAAGAGTTGAAAGAAAGAAGAGTGAAGGGGCACGTTGGGCTCCTTTTTGTTTGGAGCCGTATTGAGCCCGTTTCTCCAGGACCTTTTGTTGACACATGTCGGTTTTTCTCTTCTTCTTCTTCTTCTTCTTCTTCCTCTTCGTTTCGACCATTCATGATTCGTGGATCATTCCCCACCCCCTCCCCCCCAATTCATCCATCCAGCGACTGGCGATTTTCCCTTGTGTCTTTTTTTGTTTTCTTCTTCTTGTTTGGCATTCCAGTAATTCTCTCCCCCTTTTCTTGGACTCGATCTGCGCGAGTGGCGAACCCCCCGAACCGAATACCCTGTCCGCACCATTAGCTTTTCAGAAGCAAGCAAGCAAGCACGCAAGCAGCAGCAGCATCCGATTCTTTATCTTGGTTTACCTTTTTCCTTTTGGTCTTTTCTTCTTTTTTCTCTTCAGATCAGCGTCGTCGGGAGCGCGGATCACTTGTTAGGGTAGCGAATGGACGTACGGATGGACGGACGGCGATTGGCTGGTTGGCTGGATGGGCCTGGTGGGTGGGTGGGTCGGTGATTGGAGGCATTGATGATGGGATTGATGGAGAAGGAAGGGCGGGCGGGTGGATGGGCAGGCAGGCAAGCAGGCAGGCAAGCAGGCAGGCAAAAATGTGTTGATTTGGTTTTCTTACTCCTCCCTGATTCTTTTTTTTCCCTTGCTCTCTCCCTCTTCCTCTCCTCTCCCTCTCTCTCCACTTTCTCCTTGTCGAATTTGTAATGTGTTGACCTCTCTCCTCTCCTCCTTCTTTCTCCTCTTCTCCAGCCGCTGTGGAGCTCGCGTCTCCGTCCCATCCCGTCTCATCTCTTCTCGTCCCGTCTCCTCTTGTCTCGTACGGTCCCGCCCCGTCATGACTTACGGACTAAAATGGCATCGTTGATCGTCAATCTTGAATCCTGGAGCTCAAATCGCCCCTTTCTTCCTTTTTCTTTCTCCAGTCGTTCTCTTCACCGTGAGCGAGCGAGCGAGCGCACTACGTAGGAAAGTACTCTGGCAGGCAGGTTGTTCGCTTGAATGGTAGCTGTAGCGGTGGCAGAAATGGCAGTGGCGCGTTGGACACTGGACACTGGACACGAGGACAAATATATGGAAGTGGATGTGTGTGTGTGTGTGTGTGTGTATCGTTTGAGTCAATCAGTGAGTGGCGTCCTTCACTTTTGCAGTGCCTTTTGTCATGGTGATGATTGATGTGATTCGTGTCTTGCCGGCCAGTCAGCTAATCGGCGTCGTCAAACCCATTCACGCGCGTCTTTGTTGAATTGGTCCTGTCCTGTCCTGTCCTGTCCGCATACCTACCTCTCTCGCTCTCTCTGGCGTCTTTTTCTGTTGGCCATGTGCCGCATGTCGTATTTCGTAATTTACTCCCTCTTTCTCAAATCTACGTCATCGTCGTCGTCGTCGTCGTCGTCGTCGTCATCACCGTCGTCTTTTCTACAACTGATATGCCTTACTAGCCAGCCGTTGAATAAGGCCACAGATTTAGGGCGTCCAGGAGTTCAGGAGTTCGGGGTTTGAGGAGAGAGGGGTGTGTGTTTTTGACACCTCAGCCTAGCTCGCTCAACTCATTCGAATCAATCCAATTGGATTCGACTGTCAACTACACCTACACCTACACGTGGTGCGCCAGTCCCATCCATCCATCCATCCATCCATCCATCTAGCCAGCCCAGTCGACACGTCATCGGCTCTGCCACCCCCGTCCACCCATGCACCCACCGACCAACCCACGTCTATCACCGGCACCCGAGCACAACCAGTCAGCCCCTGTATCCATCCATCCATCCATTGTGCGACCGTCTAATCCACCATCATATCCGGCGCGGGCGGCGGCGCTGGACCGAGCGCCACCGCCTTGCTGCGCAATTGAATCATCAAAACAAAAGCATCATCATCATCATCGATCAATCCCCTCATCAAAACAAGTAGCGAGCGGAAACAAGAGAAGGAGAAAGGTAGACACTATGGCTGATTTGTGGCAAGGAGAAAAGAGGAAGAAGAAGAAGAAGAAGAAGAAGAAGAAGAAGAAGAAAAGAATCGGTTGGTTGGTATTGTGAGATTTGAGAGAAGAAGAAGAAGAAGAAGAAGAAGTAAAGAAACAGAAGAGGGGAAAGGATTACAAGGGATCGATGGATAGATAGATGGGTGGTGATGACAGATTTCTTTTGCTTCTTCTGCTTCTGCTTCCACTTGCTGGTCAAAGACGCTTCCTTCACCCGTGTGACTGCTACAGACAGATCCAGCCCTTCGAACTAAAGAAAACCGTCTTCGCTGTTTGCATTGGCAGCGTCCAATCGTTGGCAGCCAAGTACCGTTTCAAAACTAGCAAGGAAAAATTCCGGGAATGCATCATGACACTCGCCCAAAAGACAAGGAGGGGAATCAAGAAGTGAAGGGAATTCGACAAAAGGACTACCGAGTGCACCGAACTGCATGCATAGGAAAATCTGATTCGACGGCGAAGGCTTCGTTTGTGACAAAGGGAAAAGTTGATGGTGTCTTGAGCTGGCGGTTTAGCCGACAGATTGGTAGAGCAGGAGAGGCTCTCCGACGTTCTCGATTTCCGGAATTGTGCATCTGAGATCGAAAGCTTTTGAAAGGACGATTTTGAAAATCTACGCTGATTAGCTTAGTCGGTTGAGCACAAGGAGACGAAGTTACCTTTTGGACATTGATGCTGTGGCTGGTGCTGCTGAAAATGAGACTGGCCTTCATTGCTTTTGCGAAGCGCTTGGCCTGCGTCGTGTTAGTAAATACGAGGTTGCTCGGAAACAAGTCTTGGCGAATTCCAGTGAGTCACTTACCTGGTTGGAAATCTCCTCTTGCTCCTCGCGCGGGAAATTAACAAAGTGGTCGTACTTGGTGCCAACAAGGAACGGAATTGCCGTCTTGTTGAAGCCCCGGCCCTGTCTGTACCACTCCTTGATGGAGTTGAGTGTGCTTTTCCGCGTGAGGTCGAACATGAAGAGTATGGCGACGGCGTCATTGCAGACCAATGGTAGCATGTTGACGAATTCGCGCTGACCACCAAGGTCCCATATCGAAAAGGTGATTTCCGTGTTGCGAATGGAAATGGTCTTTTCCATGAAATTTACACCTGCGGCGTGTTAGCCAGAGAGCGTGGCCAGAGAAGGGTGCCTGGCACGTACCCAATGTTTGAATGTAGTCCTCATCCCAGCTGCCCTCGACGTATTTGACCATCAAGCTCGTCTTGCCGATTTGCGCATCGCCAACCATGCCCACCTTTATGACGACGCTGGTGTTTTGGCGGTCGGCCATGGCCTGGCCCGAGCCTCTGTGATTCTGGTCCTGATAGGTTGTGGAGCGACCGCCGTCGGATTGTTGGTAGGCCAGACCAGAGGAGGGTCTCGACGGGGGCCGCGACGAGGGGCGACCGTTGTTGTAGCCGTTGTTGTAGTTGTTGTTGTTGTTGTGATTTTGGTAGCGTGGAGGAGTGTCTTGGTCCGAGGTGGACGAGTACTGTTGATAGCCGTGCACGGCGGTGTTGTTGTCAGACAGGAACGAGGGGCGGCTGTAGCCCGTGTCTGAATGAGAAGTCGAGGGGCGGTGGTGGTCGGGAGAGGAGGGACCGTAGCTTGCAGCAAAGGCGTTGGAAGGGTGGTGAAAGTCTGGCATCTGGTTGAAGGTTGACGCGGTGATGGTGGTGCTGTTCGCACTGTCGTCGGCGGCATCGATCGCTGGCGCTGACGGAAGATTGGCGAGTGGGTCGCGGTGCTCGTGGGCGGGCTCTGCTGGGGCGTCCATGCTGGAGGGCGATGGGACCGTCTGGTGGACAGGGCGAGACTAGAGTGAATCAGCCGGGCTGACGATGGGCAGACAGGCCCAAGCTGGCGGCGGCGGCGGCGGCGGCGGCAAGGCAACGAACGGGTAGCGGACGAGTCGTGACAGCGATGCGATGGGAAGAGGTGATGCGGATGTGCGGGATTTGCCCGGGCGGGAGAGAAGGTTAGGTTAGGTTAGGTTGGGTTGGGTTGGGTCGGGTTGGGTTGGGTTGTTTGGTTTGGTTTGCTGGGTGGAGGGATGTTCAGTTCAGGTAGCCGCGCGCGTTGCGACGACGAGGGGAACGGGCTAGCAACGCGTCGATGCGGCGCTCGGAAAGGGACGATGGAGAAGCAGGTACATGTAAGGTAACTAAGTACTTGCAATCATGACCTCAGGCTGCGAGCTGAGCGGCAGGCAGAAGGTCGGAGAGTGAGGTGGGACCGCACAGCCATCACCACCTACATATGACCATGACCATGACTATGACCATGACTATGACCATGAAATGACCCCAGGGACCAACAAACCGAACCGAAGCGGAGCCGAGTCCAGCCTCAGGCACACTCACTGGACTGGACACCAATCCCCGGGCAACCGACACCTGGACGGCGACGGCCCAACCACCACTCACTCACTCGCTCACTCACTCACTCACTCACTCACTCACTCACTCGCTCCCCCCCTCCTCTCTGTGCCTATCGCAGTGCTTGCTCCCTTTCCATTTCCATTGCAATGCTAGTAAACAACCCAACCCGTCATCCACCATGTGAAGCCCGAGCAGGCGTCGCGAGTGGCAAGGTTGAAATTGAACAAAGTCAACAATCTGTCAAGCTTTTCTTGCTCCTTTGCTGCCCGCATCTGGCCACCTCACCTAGACCCCTGCACCTCACGTCTCCCGGAGTCCCGTCGAGGGTTGACGGCACTGAGAGAGGGACACGCTCCAAGTCTCGGCCTCTCTTCGGCTGCTCCCACATCGGAGCTTGCATCCTCCATGACCACCGACAAAAAAGTTGCGACGCTGTCGCTCGTCCTATGCACATAAACCCTGCCACCCACCTCCCACATTCGCCATGAGCAAACGCCCCGCAGAGCCCGCCGACGATGAGCGCGAGACCCTCAAGCAGGGTGAGCGTCCTGTCGATCCCCAGAGCCTCGACGAGGCTGGCGAATTCGAGGACGAGTTTGAAGATGAATTCGAGAGCGAAGACGAAATATTCGAGGCTGGTGTCGATGGCAGGCCAGACGAGGAGCGCGAGGTAGAGGAGCGAGAGAGTGTGTTGCTCTCCCTGACCTGCCCCTACAACATGCTAATGTCTCCAGATGCCATGGACGTGGACCAGAGCACTTTTATTCCCGGACGCCATAAACTGAGTCCCGGCGAGACCCTGTCCCCCGATCTATCTACATACGAAATGCTGCACACTCTCGAGGCCCCGTGGCCCTGTCTTTCCTTTGACATTGTCCGCGACCAACTCGGCGACAACCGCACATCTTACCCCGCAACCGTTTACGCAGTGGCCGGAACCCAAGCCGAATATGGTCGCGAAAAGGAAAATCAGCTCATGGTCATGAAGATGAGCAGTCTGAGTCGCATGGAAAAGGAGCCCGAGGACGACGAGGAGAGCGACGACGAAGAGTCGGCCGACCCTATCCTGGAGACTAAGAATATCCCGCTGTCCTCGACGACGAACCGCATACGGGCCCACCAGTCCCCACAAGTCACGTCTGCCCAGCCGCCCACAACGTTGACGGCCACAATGACCGAGTCTGGCCAAGTCTTTATCCACGACATTACGCCCCACCTCGCCAGCTTTGACACGCCAGGCGCAACTCTTACCCCGCAGCAATCGAAGCCTGCCTGCACCATTCGCGCCCACGGCAAGAATGAGGGTTATGCCGTCGACTGGTCGCCGCTGGTGCCCGAGGGCAAGGTGCTGACTGGCGACGTTGGCGGAAAAATCTTTGCAACGACGCGGACCCAAGGCGGCGGCTTTGTGACTGACACGACCCCCTACACGGGCCACGCCCACACTGTCGAGGAGCTGCAGTGGTCGCCAACGGAGCGCAACGTCTTTGCGTCTGCCGGCAACGATGGAACCGTCCGTATCTGGGATGTCCGCTCCAAATCTCGCAAGCCCGTCATCACCGTCCAAGCAAGCACAACTGACGTCAACGTCTTGTCTTGGTCTCATCAGACCGCCCACCTGCTGGCCTCTGGTGCCGATGATGGACGTTGGGGCGTGTGGGACCTGCGCCAGTGGAAGCCCGGCGCAACAAGCAAGCCCAGTCCAGTGGCATCCTTTGACTTTCACAAGGAGCAAATCACCTGTGTCGAGTGGCACCCTACTGACGACAGTATCGTCCTCGTCGCTGCCGGAGACAATACCCTCACGCTGTGGGATTTGGCTGTCGAATTGGATGACGAGGAGAGCAAGGACACGGGTGGCGTCCAAGACGTGCCGCCCCAGCTGCTGTTTGTGCACTACATGGAGCAGGTCAAGGAGGGCCACTGGCACCCGCAAATCCCGGGCACCGTCATGGCGACTGGAGGGAGCGGATTCGGGTACGTGCGCATGCCATTCTTGCGACTACAAGCAGCTGCTAATGAGGCTCCAGCGTTTTCAAGACAATCAGCGTCTAGACGCCTCGATACGAATCGATATCTTGTACAGATCAAGCGTTTTGAATGCCCCCGTGACAATAATAGACGTTGATGAGGAGTTGTTGGACTGAATTGAGCCATAGCCCCCACCAGATGCTCTGTTACTGGCCCATTCGACCGCCCCATGCGCTGAGCCGCATCAGCAGATATCCGAGCCACCCGCTGAGGAATCCACATCCACGTTCGGAGTGCCCTGGGAACTCTCATGGCGTTGATTGTCCGGAAAGCACTGCCCGTTCACTACCTTGATTATAGGACATGATACATACCAATCTCGATGCCCGAAAACGACCTGCATACCTGCCTGGTAAAAAGCACGCTCCCTGTCCTGCCCGACCTCTTTACTGCAACCAGACGTCTTGCTAGAACAACTCTGTTCTCGTTTGTTTTCCTTGCCCATGCGTCACGGCTAGTACACGTGGGCCTTTCTTCCCATCTTCTCTCCGCCAAGCAAATCCTCATTCCAGTTGTACGCTCAGAGCTACATACCTTGTGACAATTTCCGCATTGCAATTCACAGCCCTTTCGAACCCAGGGTGCCTTCCGTTTCGTTTGAAAAAGGTGTTCCTGTTTCTGCGATTGCGTCTGGTTGTCGTTTTTCCCTTCCTTTGCGCTTCTTTTTGCTTCGTCTTGTCGTCTGTTCGACATTGGTAGGTAAGGTAGGCGAACAGCAAGGAAAGCAAGGAAGCAAGCACTGAAAGAAGCCGTCCGTCTCATGCCCTCTGCTCCCCTTCCATCCCTCTCACCACGTCTTCGCCGGATCGCCTTTGGCCGCGTCATGCGGCGTCACCACCGCATTCCGGCCCGTCTGAACCACCGCCGGCGCAGACGCAGACGCAGACTCGCGCGCCCTCAAAGCCGCAATAGCGCCCGAGACGACGGCATCCGTCTGCATCGGCATCGGCACGTGCGACGGCAAGGGCATCGACGCAAGCGCAGCAGCATACGCGCCATCTTCATCTGCACCATCACTCAACAACGCCTTCGCCCTCATCTTCCTCGCCTTCCTCGCCTCGGCCGCCGCCGCTTTCGCAGCCTTGGCCTTCGCCCTCGCAGCATCGATCGACGCAAGCGCAGCCGCGTACTCACTGTCGGTGTCTGAGTCCGTCGTCCCGTACGGATCCTCCTCGACGACCAAGTCGGCAGAGTGCGGAGCAGCCGCGATGCGCGCTGCTTCTTCCAGCGCCTCCTTTCGCCGCTGCAAGCGCGCCGCGCGCCGCGCTCGCTGCCGCCTCAGCGCGTTGGTTGCTAGGGCCGCGAGACCGGGGCGGAAGGACGACGGGTACGGCGAGCCGGGGTGCGATGCGTCCCAGCGGCGCAGCGCGAGCGATGAGGCGTGCGAGTGCGAGCGCGAGGGCAGGTTGGGCCGCATGCTTGGTGTCGGGTGGGCGGCGTAGTAGGGCGATGAGGCGAAGTCGATGGCCTCTACGTCGTCGTCGTTGTCGTTGATGTCGTCGTGATTGTTGGCGCGGTCCGCCTTGTCGGCTTCTTCGTCGGCGTTGCGCCGACAGCAGCACGAGCATGTGTCGTCGAGGCTTTCTTCGCTGGTGGTGCCGGTCGAGTAAATGGAGGAGGTGGGGCTGGGGAGGAGCACGCTGCGGCTGCGGGTGCGCGTGCGGTTGAGGTTGGCGTTGTTGCGGCGGTCGTGGTGGTTTGAGATCGAGGCTGGCGCTTCTTCGTTCAGCTGGGCGCGGAGACTCAGGGGCTGCGGACCGTGGAGACGTGGCAGTGCCGTTGTCATTACAGTGTCGCTTCTGCTTCTGCCCCGCGATGTCGTGGGATTGTTGGTGTTGCGTGCGTTCGAGCATCCGCGGCCTCCTGACGCTGCGGCCCTTTCACCTCCACCACCACGACTACCGCTGCCGTTGCCGTGGCCATACGCGTATCCGCGTCCATACGTCCTCTCGTAGCCGTACGCGAACTGGTCACCGCCATCGCCAGCACGCTCTCGAGTCTGCGGCCTTTGGGGCCTCCAGGGGCCGCTATCACTAGCCGCCCGGCGCCGCTGGCGCTGCTGCTCCTGCTGCTGCTGGGCCCGACGCCAAATGTTGCTGTTTGTGCTGGTGCACGAAAAGTCGCGGGGGCCAAGGATCGGCGGCGTCGTGCCGCGCACCGTGTACGGGTCGTAGTCCAAGTCTTCGGCGGAGAAGTGCGAGCGCGTGAAGCTGCTCAGTGAGAGCTTGCGGCTGCGGCCGCCGCTTTGCGACTTGCTGCTGTTGCCTGCCGTCGAGAGGCGCGAGAGCGAGCTCGGGATGGAGATCTTGGGGAGGAGATTCAGTCGAGGGAGTGGATTGGCTCCGGGAAGGGGACGGGAGAAGAGGCGGTGGAAGCGGGTGCGTATGGGAGTGCTGATCTTCGTCGTCTCTTCTTCGTCTTCGGCATTGGTGCTTGTCTCGTTCGGGCTTGGTTCAGCTGGAGAGGATTGGTTGGCGTTGAGGTCGTTCAGTGCAATGGCGCCGCCGGCCGTGGTGTTGGTGCCCTCATTAGTGCAGCAGAGGGCTTTGTAGGCTACCATGAGCTGTTCGAAGCGTGACTGGCGTGGCAAACGGCTGGCTGAAGTTTCCAATGGATCAGAAGGCGGAGGTGCCGGTGGTTGAGAGTCTGAGGAACCGGCTCCTTGAGGTCTGGCTTGATTCCTCTGGTCCATGGTGATTCTTGAGCAAGAAGGAATCTTGATTCAAGCTTTTAGTGAAGGGAATTCGAGAGTCAAATTCAAAGACAAAAGTTTTCAGGGAGTACGCGAGCGAGTTGTCGTTGAATGCTTGAGTGTACGACAACGAGCAACACTCGTAGACTGACGCTGAAGTGGAGAAGAAAGGAGAAAGAGAAGACATCGTTCTAGATTTGAGCGTATCTAAGTACCCATCTGAGTCCACCTCACAGCTTTTCAAACACCAGGAAGCCGCGGAGCTGTCCATCCAGGAACCCGCTGCACGTTTGCTCAACAGCACATTCCAAAGGGTACAAGATCGTGGAAGGCGGTGAGTGCGCAGATGGAAGGGGGAGCAAGTAAACGCTGGTAAGTTAAGCGAAAGCGAGCCTCGTGACTTTATCCAAGCGTCGGCTAGTCGTAATAGAGGACACTATGGTGAACGCTTTGGTCGATTGCAGTTGCGCAAATTGATGTCGTCATTTTGGGTTTGCTGTTTTGAGGCTGGCTGCCAGGGCGCAGCCATCGTGGAGCCTATCAGAGATCGCTCACGTGGACCGGGAGAGCATCGTGAGTTTTGTTAGCCGATGCAGGTACGCGCAGACGGAAGCGGCGGTTGCTGTTGTTGGCCGTGGGCCATATGACTCAGTGAATCGAGTGACTGAGGTGGTCCAGACCAACAGACAAGTCGACAGCAAAGACCGCGATTTCTCCCATGCTGTCGCAAACGATGACTGCATTCCTTTTCCTTGTTTGACCAGGCAGCTTCACGGAAGACCTGATGCTTGAGGAATCCTCTTGTAGAGGTGGATCTGATAGCGCATATTCTCCAGCTCAATGGGGTACTTCAGTCCTTCAGGCAGCCGGAACCAGCGCGATTCGTCCTCGAGCGTCTTCTCCCATTTGCGCACCTGGGTCGTCGACAAGAGCGTGTGGTCCAGGATCCAGTGCATCGGATACTTCTTCTCTGCGCCATTGAGCGTCACGGTCGAATAGCTCCCCGGGCTGTCGACGACGAGCAACTGTGCCCCAGCGGGCAGCACCTCGGTCAGCACTAGCAGGAACCGCTGCGTCTTTGCCAGGGAAGCCGTGTAGAGCTCGTTCAGGGTGAACATGATGGTCACCATGTTTGCGTCCTTGACCTCGGCGGAAAGTTCTTCGTGTTCCATGGAGAGGACGTCTTGTTGGAGGAATCTGGTGTGAAAGAGCTCGGGCGTCAAAAGCTCCTTGTTGGCCTCTTTTGCAGCCGCAGAAGCATATTTGGAAAGAGGAGGTGGGCTTGTGATGGCGTTTTGGAGGCTCGCGACGACGGGCGACCAATTTGCAATGTCAATCGCGGTGACGTCCATGCGTGACATTGGTCGTTTGTTCTCTTTGGCGTCACCATCGCTGCCCTCGTCGATGAGATGGCGGAAAAATCCAGCAAGGCCTACGATTTCGGCTCCAGCACCTCCACCAAGACAGACGACTCGGAAAGAATCATCCGCATCCTTCGCTCCTATCTCTTTCTGGAGGAAGCGGTCTTCCAGATGCTCAAAAATTTGCGCATAGCCCAGCGCTCTGCTGGGGCTCCATCGTACAGCATATGCCTCGAGGTGGTCGTCCCTGCCAAAGGCCTCAAGGAAATCCCTGTTGAAAAGATGCTGTTTCACCTGTTGTAGCAACGGCTTGACATCAGAAGCCAAACGCTCTGAAAAGGCATTGCGAAAAACATTGAGCAGAGGTTGCAGCGAGTGGAGACCGGTCTTTGCAACGGGGCCGCTGGGCTTTTCGGGCGGTGTTGATGAATGTTTCGTTTTGTCCTGGCTCTTGGAGGCGGGACGGCCACCTTCCGTCTTGGTCTTGGAGGGTTGCTTTAGTCTGGCGGACGATTTGCCGGGGGCCATGGTTGATGGAGGGCGGGATGAAACGACCTGCGCAGAGCGCCGACAAGGGTCCCGTCTTTCTCCAAAGGCGGTCACCCCGAACTCCCTCGCACCTCATCCAATCCCTCGACTCATCGTCGGCTATGCGGCTACAACGTCCCATCAAATACTCAGCCTCACCTGCTTTGTTCCCTTCCCATCCTTACTGCCTGTTTCCTCCATGATGCGTCTGCCCTACGTCCCCAACCCACCCGAATTCGAGGATCCGGCTGACCAGGCCGTTCTCCGTCGCGTCCAAGAGAGACGTGGGGAGAGGGGTCTAATGAAGCTGGACCTTGCGCTGCTCCACTCTCCACCTGTGGCAGATGGCTGGTGAGCCATACCACAGCGCAGAAATAGGAGGATGCTAAATCTGCCAGGAATTCCTTCATTGGCGCCATTCGTCAACGCACCTCGCTTCCAACTTCGGTTCGCGAATTGGCCATTTGCCGCGTCGCCGTGCTCAATAAAGCATGGTACGAATGGAAGTCTCATTCACCCATTCTTCGCGAAGCTGGCGACCTGGACGAGGAGGCCATCCAGGAAATCCTGAACTCCCCTCCAACTGGAAATGAAGCCGCCCCGTCGAGCAGTTCCGGATCGAAACTTCCGGAAAAGCACCGCATCGTCATGGCCTTTACAGATGCCTCAACAGTCGACATTGGTGTCCCAGACGCAGTCTTTGAAAAGCTCAAGACCCACTTCACAGATAGGGAGATTGTTGAAATAACCGCAACTGTGGCTGCTTACAACTGCGTCAGTCGCTTTCTGGTGGCTTTGGACATTGGAGAGCAGAATGGTCAGCCGAAACCCGACTCGTGAGCTGTTCAAGCCGACGTGCGATTGGTTGGAGGGCTCTTGTCCTTCGAGGCAAACAGTTGGTCAATGCTCGATTCCTGAGGCGGGAGAATCGTCACTTGATTGGACTGATGCCCATATCTTGAACTATCACATCTCTGAATCAAACTTGTACAGAGGTGCATGGAGACATCATGGTCCTTTTCTTTTGCAAGATGGTTCAATCACTATTGGTTGCCCGAAGCCATGCGTGGAAAACCCCAGGCTCCTCCTCCACACAGCTACCGTGCAAGAATCGTAGAGGAATACAAACTAGTCAAGATACATTACCGATCCCGTCACGTCACTCCACACTCGACCAAGTCATGAAATTTTCCCTATTCTCAACGACAAGATCCGCATCGACGGAGAGTCAGGCTTCTGACGTGCTACGAGAGTACCGATTCTGTCATACTGTTGCCGACTCGATTCAAACGCCAACCTCTTTGGCCTTAAGAGCGGCATTGGGTATTTTGCCATTCGTCTCTACGAGGCCCTCTTTGCGCTCAAAGTGGTCGGAACCGCTGTCCTGACTGGTCTTTGCGCTCGACTTGAGAAGCGGATAATGGCCGTTTCTTTCTTTGAAGCGCATCGTTACGAAAACGACGATGATGACCAGCCAGTAGAGATTGTACGAAATCACGGAGCCATAGGTTGCCGAATTCTGCCATCCAAAGATGGAGTTGAAGATGCCCCAGCCGCCACCTCCATTCATCTCGGGGTTGCAACAATTGACGTGCCACACGCTCTTCCGAATATCATACGACCCGGGGCCTGATCCTGTCTCTGACGCATCACCGCCAATGACTTTGTTCCACTTGTCGTTCTCAAAGTACCACACGGCCTTGGAGAACAGACCAGCGGCAACAAGGTATAATGCGCAGGTCGAGATGATCAAGAAGAGCTGGAGCGAGGTCGAATTGCCGGACCTGTCGCTCATCAGCAACGCCTAAGGAATCGATTATCCACGTACCTGTAGAGGAGGTATCCGATGGCACACCCTGCCGCTATTCCGCAAATAACGGCCAGTGGAAATGATTCAGCAGGAAGTCCAAGAGCAACTCCACCAATGTAGACGACGGCCTCGAGACCCTCGCGCAAGACTGTCACAAAAGGTAGGAGAAACATGGCGTACTTCTCGCACCAGCGCTTGAAACCAGAGGAAGTTGAGTCGGCAGGCGTCCTCCTGGCTTCAAAAGCTTTTGCAAGCTTGACGCGCCACTTGTCTTGCATCTTGTTGACACGGAGCAGAGCTGCACCCATAATGGTGATGATGAGAGATGCCAGAAGACCGAATGTGCCTTCCCAGATGTCCTCTGTTTTGGCGAAGTGATCTTTGCCCACCGTGTACCAAGCTGCAATCATGCCAGCTCCGATGCAGAGGCAGATGATGAACCCGAGACCCACTCCTGCCCAGACCTGAGGCTGTCAACATCGCTTTCGGGATTTTCTTGGGTGAATTACCTGTCGTAAGAGCGATCTATACGCCGCGGCTTCACTTTCTTTGCCCAGAGTTTGCTTCAAGAAGGCCAGCAAGACTGACACAATGATACTAGTCTCGAGGCATTCTCGGAAAACAATGAAGAAGACTGCAGTCGTCGTCAACAATGCTCGTTCTCAAGTCGTTGAGGAAGCAACGCACCGGACACTGCAAAAACGTTGGCAGTCATTGTTGATCAGCTTGAGCGATCCGGAAGGCAAAAGAGTGTGGTATCCGGAGGTTCGGAGAGGATGGGATGCAGAGGATCAGATAAGTAAAGCCAGGCTTGACAGGCGGGAAAGCTGCTGGACCATGGCAGCAAAAGCCGGCATCGGCAACTAGCTTGCGGGTGAACCATACTCGTGGAGTAACAGAGCCAGACCAGCATAAAAATGGCGCGACACTGAGCTGAAGCCCCGCCGGACAACGCCGTGTGGTCCTCAGTGGTCGGTACGACGTCGACGGACCCTGGCTGGCTACCGCTTGCAGCATCCATTGATCCATTAAGCTTTTTGGCGCACCTCTTTGCCAATAATCGCACCTTTTTAAAACCTAGATTCAATGACCATCTTGCCCTCTCGATCTTATCTATCGCATCTCTACCCGTGCTGCCATAGATAATCATCGATCCATATCCCCCTCAATTCAGCTCAGTGCTGGCCTCATGGCGTTCTTCAAGCTTGCAGTCGCCTCGCTTGCGCTCTTCTCCTATGGCTCCGTCGTCAATGCTGAGACAATTACATACGACTGGAACATTACATGGACCACTGCAAACCCCGATGGCATGCTGGAGCGGCCAGTCATTGGCATTAATGGCAAATGGCCGCTCCCGGTGCTCAACTTGACCAAAGGTGATCGTGTTATTGCCAATGTTTACAATGATCTCGGGAACCAGTCTACATCAATTCACTGGCATGGTTTCTTCCACCATGGGACCAATGACATGGACGGTCCCCCGCACGTGGTTCAGTGCGAAATAGCCCCAGGGTCAATGTTTACTTACAACTTCACGGTAAGTACTTAAGATCAAAAGGGTCTGCCAATTGCTAAAAGAATGCAGCTGGAGCAATCGGGTCTTTACTGGTACCACTCTCACAGTCGAGGTCAATATCCAGATGGCCTCAGGCAAGCTCTCATCATCACTGACCCGGAGAATCCGTACCTTGGCCAGTATGATGAAGAGCTTGTCGTCACCCTGTCGGACTGGTATCATGATCAAATGCCTGGTCTGCTGAAGGACTTTATCAGTGTCAAGAATCCAACTGGCGCTGAGCCTGTCCCCAACTCTGCGCTCATGAATGAAACCCAGAATTTCGAACTCTCGGTGCAGCCCGGAAAGACTTATTTGTTGCGGCTCGTCAACATCGGCGCGTTTGCAAGTCATTATTTCTGGATTGAAGGCCACAACTTGACCATTGTTGAGGTGGATGGCGTCTGGACAAAACCAGCCGAAACTAACATGATCTACCTTACCAGTGCCCAACGTTACAGTGTGCTTGTGAAGATGAAGAACGACACAACCAAGAATTATCCAATGGTTGGCAGCATGGACACGGTAAGCTCTTACTTCGCACGTTCATCGACGTTTCCAAGTAGCACGAAAGCTGACAAAAGCAGGATCTTTTCGACGCAATTCCTTCAGACCTCAATTACAATGTGACTGGCTACCTGATATACGACAAGCATGGGCACCGGCCACAGCCTTATGTTCTCGACGAGTTCGGTCCCTACGATGACTTCAACCTTGAACCTATAGATGGAGTTGCGCTCTACAAGAACCCGGACCAAGTGATTGTGCTGAACATGAGCATGAACAACCTCGGAGATGGAGCCAACTAGTGAGTCCTCATTAATCATTTGCCAACTACAAGCTGACATAAGTAGTGCATTCTTCAATGACATTACGTACACGGCGCAAAAAGTGCCAACCCTCTACTCGGTCCTCAGTTCTGGCTCGGCGGCCACCAACCCGGTCATTTACGGCCACGACACCAACTCTTATGTCCTCATGAAAGACCAAGTGATTGACGTCGTCCTCAATAATATGGATACTGGGAAACATCCTTTCCATTTGCACGGCCACAACTTCCAAGTCCTGTACCGCAGCCCGGAGGAGGAGGGATTCTTCAACTCGACGAACACGACGAACTTCCCGGCAGTGCCGATGCGCAGAGACACAATTATGGCGAGGCCGACCGGCAATTTTTTGATCCGCTTTAGGGCCGATAATCCAGGTGTCTGGCTGTGTAAGTCCCCCCTGTTCCCCGGACCTCAACCCCACCCACTCCCCCCTCAACACCACGACACCTCGACCATGCTGTACCTTTATAACGCCTTCTGACGCAACGAAATTGACGGACAGTCCACTGTCACCTGACATGGCACCTAGACGCTGGTTTAGCGATGTCCATGATCGAAGCGCCTCTGGAAATGCAACAGTTGATCAAGATTCCCCAAAATCACTACGACGTCTGCAAGGCTAGCGGCGAATTGACCGCCGGCAACGCAGCCGGTAACACGGTAGACCTTTTCGACTTGACTGGAGAGAACAGATCTGTGGACCCATTGCCTGCTGGCTTCGAAGCAAAGGGCATCGTGGCTCTGGTCTTCAGCTGTGTGGCCGCCTTTTTGGGCATGGCAGCGGTGGCTTGGTACGGCGCAGCTCCACTAAGCGCACCAGTAGTGCCAACCACACAATGACCAACTCGTCAACATGGATGCAAGATTGCTATGGTTGGAAAGAAAAAGAGGGCGGTGTGAACGATATCCAAAGAGTATTTCATGTGGCGTTGTGTGTGCAAATCCCCCATAACCCAGTCCAACAAGTCATGTTTCCGTGTAATAGCACCTGTAACTCCCAACTAGTTTCAATTCATGTCGCGAGGCACTGTTTATCAACAAGTGCGGATCTGCTTCTAGCATTTCGATATGCCGTTTGGCAAAACTCGAAGCACCTTCCCGTTTGGGACGCTCCTTCACGTCCCACATCCTTCTTACTCGATTCGCCTAGACTCGCTTAACGTCACACCTCGCCCGTTTGCTTCGCCCACCCACCACCTCCACCACGCAAACCTTTGCCTCTTTTGACGCTCATCTTGTGCAAACGATTGCACAGGCGCTTCGCTGCGGCGAAACCCTCTCTTTTCCCCTCGCACCATCGCCCTGTGTTACCCAAAGGACCTCAAGCTCCCCAAGCTCGCCCATCGTCATCGCTCAGGCGCCGGCAAGACCCTGACCTCGGCGTCAAGGAATCACAGAGCGGAAACAAGGAGCACTCCTCCAGCTGAGGTAAGACACGCGTTGGGGGCATTCATACGGCCGTCGAATGGCAAGCTGACAGGGTACAGGGAGCATTCGTCGCCCGGGGGGCAGTTTTCAGTTACCGCTTTTCACCATCTCTTTGCGATTTTGAGAGCCGCCGGCCAAGACGCTTCGTCCCGTTCCAGCCCACGCTTTCACCAGTGCGCAGGAGCTGCCCTCAACCGTGTGCCCGCCAAGCTTCGACAAGTCCTGCCTGTGCCTACCCAACAGCACTGGCCTGCGGCTCTGCGACTGCTACATCTCACCAGCAACTCTCGTGGCTTCGTCCAAGGATTGAGACAAGAATCCTGAGCCGAGAGCAACATGGGGTCCACATGGGCGCTGCGCTGACCTGCCCATCTATCCCATTCGGCTAGCCGGTTGACCGCACCCACGAGAATCATGTCGACGGTGGCCTTGCCACGAGATGGCCTGCAAGGACAGGCGCGAAGACTCGGCCGCCGATCAAAGAGTCTTGGCTGCTGCTCAAGACCTTCTCCAACGTCCTCTTCTAGTCTTTTCGCTCGACAGTCTACCACCACCAAGCGCCGCCACATCCGCTTACCAGTAGACATTGTGCACAATGAATACGACTGCACGGGTTCAACCAGTTGCTTTGCGAAGCGGTGGATTCTGTACGATGAAGTCCTAAGGACTGGCAGGCCTGCCGAAAAGGGGGTCTACCAAGCTTTGCTCGCTACCCCTGGATGCCATACCCATCGCCCGTGGCGCCAACATGGTTTGGTGCTTTCGATAGCCGTCCGATGCCCGAAACTTGGAGCTCGAGTGCATGAACTGTGGGATGAGGATCGAGAAGAGGGCCGCATGGAACCCCTACAGACTTAGCGCTATCTGGTGTCAAGCCTGTAAGTCATTCTTCACCCACCACCACGCCATTCGGCTAAAGAATCTTATTGAAGTGCACAAACGAAACAATGCTGGCGAATCGACACCCTGCCAACAATCGAACTGTAAGTATCTTATGATACGTGTACGACCAGACGAAACGCAAGCATCGGAGGGGAAGAGGGCCGCCTGGTGGTGCAAGACTTTGGGCCAGTACGTATGTGAGCCATGTGCAAACAACCTGGCGCGCAGGCACAGTATGGCACAAGTGACCGAAAAAGATGCAAACCTGACACCAAAAGGACCCAACGCTCTGGAGATTCCTTTGTCAATAAGTCGCGGAAGCAAGTCTTTCTTCATGCACCACCACAAGGTCAGACCAGTCAACCATATTACGCAGCACAAGTCCATTGTTGTCGGCGTTACAATCAGATGCCCAGAGCCCGATTTTCATCACCGTACATGATGATCCGCGGACGACCAGATGAGGCGCAAGCTGTAGAGGGCAAGCGCGCCGCCAGATGGTGCAAGAGCCAAGGCTGCCATGTGTGCGAGCCGTGCGCAAACAACCTCAGGCGGAAACAAGACATGCAGGATGTGGCGAGCCAAGACGATGAGGGACTCTGTGGGATTTGTAGCAAAAAACTCTCGAACTCCGAGAGAGTGCTCGGAGGACGGCAAAGAGATCTGCGTCGCCTGCAACCACCATCAGCAGCTCGAATCCAACTTTGCCCTGCCGGAGGAAACCACCTGTGCCAACAAGCACTGCAAAAGGATTCTTGCACCGACGGACAGACTGGCCAAGCGCAAGGTCATTGAAGCATACGATCAGCTCCTTGTGTATAGCTGCCAAGCTTGGTACTTGAAAACATGCAAGCCCAAGGAGGTGCTGCCAGAGGGCACGAACTGTTCCCGCTGCTTTGAGGTCATCAGTGAAGGAGGCAGCAAGGCCAAATTTCGCGACCCGAACGACCCTGACAAGACACAGGGTGCTCTCCAGTGACAAAACCAAGCTCAGAGACCCAGAGGATCCCAATGCATCACAAGTTGTTCTCCGATGGCACGACCTGTTCCCGGGTGTGCTCAGCGATGGCTTCCAACAGGCAAATATCAGAGATCCTGGAGAGTTGGACATGACGCACATCAATTTTCATGGTGTTGGGGTTGGAAATGCTGGGACTGATCGGAGAGCGAAGTTGCTTGATGTCAAGGATTGTTAAGAAGTTAGTATCCGCCCAGAGAGGGCCACTACAGCTCGAGAGAGTTTTCGGCATGAATTTAGCAAAATCGCTAAGCTAGCCCTCTAATGGACTTTAAGGTGGATCTCCAATTGGGACGCTGACGAGTTCTCGCTTGGACTCCGATCGATGGTTAGGATTCAGTCAAGAAAGTGGCTGAGCAGAGTAGTGCCTTGGTTGCTGCAGTCTTGCCTTGGATTATTTTGAGAACTTCATCCGCCAATAAGGGGGCTCAGCTAGTCCATCGACAGACTCATGCATGAAATGTAAACGTTCCAAGTGGGCCGTCAGCTTAGGCGGCTTTCCTTACCCGCCAAGGCGTCTCTAGCCAAATACAAAAAGCACTGGTTAAGCTCGACCAAGCAGCTCCAAGCCTCATCAATCATGGCGATCAAGACAATGTGGAAGCATCCCAAGCATTTGCGAGGTTTTACTTATCAAGCAGCATGATCCCAGTCGTGATCAAGAGCACTGTCCCTTTTTCAACACTCTCCCGGACGGCTAGGCGTTCGGCAAGATGGGTCTGAGACGGACTTCTGTCCTACCGTTTGCATGAACGTAAGTTGACTTTTTCTTGGCCAGTCCCTTGTCATGCAGCGCGAAGGTTCCGGACGGCTATATTGACGCGAAACGATCGATATCGGAGCCCACTTATCTGATCGTTTCCTACATCAAGCCATCTGTGGTCGTTGGTCCTTGAAGATCCGAGGAGTCGTCGAATATCTAACAAAAACAGTCTTTGACGTCGATTTCCTCTCCCCTCGTCAATTGCTTCTTCAAATCCAATCATGAGCAGTTGGACACACTGTTGTGCCATTTGGGCTTTGCTTTTTCTAACTGCGCTGGCGAAACTAAAAACTCCCGTACCGGAAGGGCCATCTCAATACTGTTTCTGTGCCATTTACTTGGGATTGAGTCCGCTGAAATGGTCTGAGCATGGTGGCAGCAACTCATCACAACGGTGAGTGTACTTCTTATTTGAAGTCTATTGCTTACAGAATGAACAGACCAGACCACGCAAATGGCCAACCCAATTCTACCGTGTCAACTCAATCCGCCAAAAGCTCCAAGGTGACCGCATGCACCGTTGCAGTCGAAATGACGTCGCTGTACGCTTCGGCCAAAGCATATTGCTCCGATGAACAAGTGTCCGCAGGTGTCGAATACTGGAAGAAGATTTGCAAGGACTTGGATCTCGCGAGTGTCACTGGTTTGGTAACAGACTCTTTCATCCAAGGCCTTGAATCTGTTGATCCAGAACGGAACAAATCATCGAAGATCACTGAGCCATCTCTGCTTGCAAAGGAGTATTTCGACCGGGCGTGTCGGACTGTTGTAAGCAATTATTTCCCGTCGTACCATGGTAGTAGTAGCTGACATGCCCAGAACGCATGGGCCAAACTCGATTCAGACACGAAGAACTTCGGCTGGATCATCATGGCATACTGGGGAGCCATCGTTTTCCTCGGAATCGTAGCCAACGTCTTCCGCCAATTTCGATCCAAGTACTATGAAGGGGCCACAGACGACGTTCAGGGAGAACACCAGACCAGCAAATCAGGTACCATTACAGAATCCACCTCGACTGTTTATTGGTGGTTACAGAGCCATGTCGTTATTCCTGCAACCATTGGAACTTATCACAATCGCCTGCTTCATTGGTGCACCATCCCCAAGCGACTTGAAATGATCGTCTTGACTGGATTTTGGGTATTGTGCATCGTACTGTGCTGTGCGAATTACGCTGCTGTATTCCCTGGAAATATCATGTGAAGACCCCTATCTACCAATTCGGATACGCTCCCTGACACGATGACAGGAAGCCAAATACTGCGCAACAGATCTGGTCGTACACCGCAGACCGCTTAGGCCTCCTGGCCCTTGCTTTGCTTCCTTGGATCTGGATGTTTGCTGGACGGAACAATATCTTCATTTGGGCAACGGGATGGAGCTTCCGCAGATTCAACATCTTCCACCGACACATCGCACGGGTTGTGACCTTGTTGTCCATCTACCATGGTATTGGTGAATCTATAGTTCGCATCGAATACAGTAGGTCAAGTTCTGAGGTGTGAACTTCACCGCGCTGACTGGACAGCTCACAAGTACAAGGAGTTACTGCAGTTTGATTGGTTTAGATTCGGCATGATGGTATGCACGTCCCCTTGATAGACTTACATCGAGCTGACGTTTGAAGGCCGTTGTCGCCATGTGCACTATGGTAGCCACTTCCAACAGTTGGGTTCGGGCCAGATTCTATGAGGCATTCCTCGCCCTTCACTTTGCGCTTGCCATATTAGTGGTGATATCCATCTTCGTGTAAGTTTGTAGCTCTGAAATGGTGCTCAATCTGACGTCTTCAAGCCACTTTTTAGCCATGGACAAAGAATATAAGAATTTCCTCTGGGCCGTGGTCGCAATCTGGTGCTTCGACCGATTCCTCAGAGTTGTTCGTCTCATATACTGCAACCTCTACGTCCGTTTCAGCAACGGCATTGTCAAGGGCCCCTCGGCCATGGCCACCTACAGCAAGGATACCGAAGTCGTAAGACTTGACATCAAACCTGGTTCTCTGCCTTTCGCACCGGGTCCGGGTCAATCGTACTATCTGTACGAACCTTTGCGATTCAAGGGATGGGAATGCCACCCTCTGAGCCTGGGCGCCTACACATCAGCCCAGACTATCTCACCCTGCCTAACTGCAGAAATTGATCAGGCTGTTGCCACCTCTCGTCCCGCGTCAGACGCCATTTCTGCTGCTTCCACGGCCGAGCCTACGTTCACTTTTTGGATCAGACCATACGCTGGTTGGACCCGTCGTCTCCGCGACAAGTGCCTGGCTTCCCCTTCTCTCGCCATCGCCCCCACCATTCTACTTGAAGGACCCTACGGCCACGCTGCTCCTCTTCATACGTTTGACAGCGTACTCTTGATTGCTGGCGGCACGGGAATCTCGACTGCTGCGCCATACATCATCGACCATGTCCGACGCGCCGCAGAAGGGCGCACGCGTACGCGCTCCATAAAACTAGTATGGGTCGCGCGTCAATCAGCTTTCATACAAGACCTCTGTCGACGTGAGTTAGCCCCAGCGCTGCGCCGTTCAGATTTCGAAGGCCTGTTTTGGGCGTCGAGGGACAAGGAGGCAGACATGAAAAACGCCGACGTCGAAAAGGACGGCATCTTTGTCAATGAGCAGAGACAGATTTCAGTCGAGATACGCCAGGGGCGACCCGAAATCCAGGCTCTGGTAACGAACCTTGCGCGCGAATGGAAGCAGACTGGTCAGAGGGCGGTCGTTCTGGCGTCAGGACCAGGCGATATTGCGGATGAGGCTCGGGAGGCGGTTCATGTGGCGCTTAAAAGCGGGTGCCGCCATTTGAAGTATGTCGAGGAGGCCTATGGCTGGTGAAGACAAAAGTTTGGAACGGTACGTCTATCATGTTTTGAATCTATTGCTCCAAGTCTGAAATTTTTGCAAGTTGGTTTGGCGGATGATGCGGTATCTCTTGGTGATCATTGGTAGGGGGTCTAAACTTGGTTAGCAAGGGGGTGACAACCAATCGACCCCTCTCAGAGACATTTAAATATTGCTTCTTTCCTCTCCAAACAACCCGCATCCTCTGAAAGCACAATCTTGAATACTTCCATACCATTTGGTGCCACTGTTGCTGTCAAGCTCGGATACGACTTCTTGCTCGGGACACTCAGACAAGGCTTCACTCGCTCTGTCCAAAGTAAATCGACCATGGGAAAGAAGAAATTGCGAATTGCGACTTCCAATCATCGCCTTTGACCATTGAGACTTTGCCAGTCGATCGTAAACGAATTTAATTCATCCTTGGATCCTTTACGCCGGCGTCTATACCCATTCATTTCTCCCCCAACAGTGGTTCTGCTATTTGGTTCGACAAGCATTATCCCCAACAGGACCACGTTTTGGGCGAGCAGAGACCATTAAATCACTCGAAATCCTCCATAATTTAGGCATTATACTAGTTCCCGAGAGCCCTTAGAGACAAGTCATCATGGGCCACCAAGTCCGCACGCCCTTCTCTCCGCCAGGATGTGGGTGAAGATTGCCCCCTTTATGACATTCAGACGCTGAACAGACTCCAGTGCACCAGTATCCAGCTACGACCGGCCAAGACGAAGGTCCTAGTTGGGAACTCTCCTCAGGGTTGGGCGCACAGCAGCCTGCTACCATCGACGCCAGGCTTCTCCACCACGTCAACGGCGTAGATCCAACCGCTCCGTGGTGCACAGATGATGCGACCATTGAGGAAAAAGAAAGGAATTTCCGGCAGCAGCAGTCATACCAGGAAGATTTTGACACTGTCATGAATGATCCCTTCATCGATACGGACGACCATTTGCAAAATCAACCAGGGGAACCCGCTTTCATTGATCGGAACCACCATATCAACACCCAAACGTACATGGGTGACCTACACCAAGGAACAGCCACGCCCTCACCAATGATGCAAATTGATCAGAACCATACCAACGCCCAGACGCACGTGGGAGACCTACACCAAGGAGCAGCAATGCCCTCACCAATGATGCAAATTGATCAGAACCACCACATCAACGCCCAAACGCCCGTGGGTGGAGACCTACGCCGAAGAGCAGTCATGCGCTCGTCGATGATGCAACTTCAGCAACACCAGCAAAACCCGCCACATGGGCTCAACTGGCAAATCCAAGTCAACAATGGCCACGGCAACATCATCCGCCCCGCCCCTACTAACCCCCCACGCCCAATTGCACCAATGCGGAGGTCGTCGGCGTCGCCGTCGGCGCCGACACACAACTTGCAGCAGCAGCAGCACCCCCCGCAGCAGAATCTCCAGCAGCAGCACGTCTCAGAAAATCCCCGCCGCAAACGCCGCCGCCTCGATGCTGGAGAGGAGGTCGTTCACGGCGGCGGCGAGGCGCGGCGCGAAGCGCAACCCCCACCCGCCAACATGCGAAGCGGCGCCATTACTGGCGCGCCGAATGCCCAGGGAACCGCTGCTGCTGCTGCTGCTGCTGCTACCACCGATGCGGCCAGAGCTGCTGTTGAGTCGCCGAATAGTCGCTGGACTTGTCCTGAACTTCAACGGCGGTTTGGTTTTTAGGAGGAGCTGGGGTTGGTGTGAGGCCTTCGTGGGCTAAGCATCGTGGGGGAAAGGGAAATGGAAAAGGAGAAAAGAACAAAAGAACAGAAAAAAAGTTAAGAAGGAAGACGGAAAAAAGATATGGGATAAAATGCTAATCCTCCTGCTTTCCAGCAAACAAATACCAATCCACCTCCTCCGGTCCTAACTACCTAAATTAGCATCTCGTCCGGTGTTTTTTCACTCTATTTTCTATAAGGTAAGACTACACCTCGGTATCTCACATATATACACACACACTCTCTCTCTCTTTTAACCTCGCTTTCGTTTTTACAATAACTTAGGGAGTAAAATATGAGAACAAGTCACTTTACTAGGTTACAGGAGTAGAGGTGCTTACTTAGGCGGAGTGTAGTCTACTAGGACTACTAAATACGTCGCGTTGTGTATGGGATACATAGTTATATTCATAGAGGTGGATTGATTTTGTAGGAAGGAAGTAGATTCACATTTTATCCCCGAAAAAATTTCTTTTGTGGTGTGGCTTTGAATCTTCGGAGAGTCGTTGTGGTATTCTTTCTTTCCTTCTTTTCTTCTCTGGAAATAGATTGGACAGGGGCTGAGAGTTAGGTGCGCAGAAGTGCTTTTATTCATCATCTAGAAACAGATTAGAACTTTGGCTTAGGGTTGCGTGGAAGCTCTAGAAAGGGGTTGGAACGTTGGCTGAGGGTTGGGTGCATGGAAGTTGTCCCTATTCAATAGATTATTCAGAAACGAATTAATACTCTGGATTCGCGTTCTGCAATGGCCGTCATCTTCGCATGTGTGTGTGGTGAGAATGGATCGGGGGCATAAAAGAAGCTCTCAGTCCTTGGTTGATACCCGGCAGGTGATGTCGACATACGACTTTTTTTGGTGCCTCTCTCCTTGAGTTTCTGCTTTCCTGCTGGTCGGGTGGCGGGCGGGTGGACGGGCTCGCTGTTTTTGGTACGCGCCTCCCTGCGCTGCGCGTTGATACTGGGACGACATTAGCAAGGGCGGAGAGGCAGGGAAGGAAATTGAAGCCATGGTAACGTCAAGATAAAAAGACTTCTATTTTCGTGTCCGAGTGCTCTCTACCATGGACTCGAGGACGAATCCGACCATTGGATGTCATGTCTGCCTGACCCAGAGGTGAAGTGAATCCCTTCGCTCCGCTGGAAGCTCTGATCTGCTTCCCCGACAGACCGATCAATTGGATTAAGAAAGGGGGTGAGAAAGAAAATTTGGAATTGCCCTTATCGACACGAACCCATGATACCAGCCTCCCTTCTTTCCT
The DNA here is from genome assembly GCF_038021145.1 of Phyllosticta citriasiana. NCBI lineage: Eukaryota > Fungi > Ascomycota > Dothideomycetes > Botryosphaeriales > Phyllostictaceae > Phyllosticta > Phyllosticta citriasiana. The sequence continues at coordinate 698,271 of NW_027117285.1, read as the reverse complement.
CTACGCAATATAGCTGTATTCGTTGTTCTCTTCACGTTCCATGTAGTCCTTGTCGACGAGCCTGTATTGTCAAAATGTTAGTCACTGCCGCTCTTGAAAGGCGGGGAAGAGGATGGTGTACCTGTCAATGTTTTTCTTGATATCCTGCACGCTCAACACGCCGCGCTTCTTGGTCGCGTTTATGACTTCGGCAACCAACTCGGCGTGTCCGATGCGCTTGCGGCTCTTCATGATGCGCACAATCGCCGCTTGGGTCTCAAAGTTGCGGTCGGCCGCGACGCGCTCGTGCGTCTCCTTGTTCTCTTCCTTCGTCTCTTTGAGTTGTACCTGGTTGACCTTGAGGCGGTACTTTTCATGGGTGAAGGCGGCGTTGTACGTAAAAGTGTCCTCAGGGTTGATGTCACGGCCCTTGGGATGCTTCATCAAGGGACGAAGCTTGGCACAAGCAAGAGACTGCAGTGTCCGTTTGAGCTCGCGCTCGGCTGGGCAGCATTAGCCTTGCACCGTGGATATCAATGATTAGGAACTTACGCAACCCCGTCTCCGCCTTGAGAAACTCATAACTCAAGTGCTCACCCGTCTTTACATTGTTGAAGAGGAGCAAAACAATCGCCTGGAAACCACTGACCACCAACTCCTTGTTTCCCTTGGGGAATGTTGCCTTGAGTTGACAGTGCACAAGAGCGTGCTTCCAGTCCAATTTTCTTCCTGAATGCTTGCTCTTGTAGTGAACCGTAAATTTGTCCAACGCTTGCTGAATCTCTGGAGGAATAATGACCGGGATATCTGGATAGGTAGGCCAAGAGGATGCAGAAAGAATATTGACAGACAAATCGACCGAAGGCTTTTCACCGCGCTCTTCAAGCAGGGATTTGTAGGAAGACATTTCCTCGCGGGCGAGCTCAATGTCTTTAAACATTTGCTCCAGGTTCTGGGTGAATCCTGCACCACACTCCGTCTTAAGGCGAGCAAGCATGCTGCGTTCGGCATCGGCGCTAGCACTGCGCCCCATCAGGAGACGCCGAGCCAGATCCTTCTTGTAAAAAGCCTCAAATACGGCCTTGCCATGGACAAAGCGAAACAGGTCGAGCACTTGATCAAGCTGGCTGTTGATCTCGGCATCTTCGTCGAGAACATTATCGTCATTTTCATCACGCTCGGCCTCGCCTGACTTGACGGCAGAAAGCTGGGCCGGAATGGCTTTGGCACCACCGCGAAGCAGCATGTCGACATATTTTGCAATCATCTCCCCCGGCTTGGAGTTGTCAGTATTCCAGGTCGCATTGGTCTTTTTCGATTTGTTGATAAAGGCCTCGAACGACTCGCGCAGGCCATGTCCAAGCTCGGTGTTGCGGTGGAAGGACACCCGCCAAACGGTATCGAGTTGCTTCTTCAGTGTGAGAAGTTTGACGACCATATTTTCCTGGTCCTTTTCGTCAAACACAACGGCCGTGCCGGTCAGATCAATCCACTTTTCAAAAGCTGGCCGGAGCTTGGCACCCAGGCGACGACTGTCGAGTAGCATGTACACCCGCTCGAGCTCGGATACCGCATTCTGGTCGAGCAAATCCGCAACAGCATCCTCGTTGACTGCACGTTTGTCAGCGACAAGCAACTCGAAGAGGTCGGACTGGGAACGCACCGAGGTGTTCCACTCGTTGTTCGACAAGATGCTCTTCTAATAGGGAGAGGAGATCTCGCTTGGTACTCGAGTCCAGGCCGAACTCATCGCAGCGAGACATTTCCTTGTCGATAAGTGCAAACACACTTTTGGTGTAGTCTGCGAGATTCATCTCCGAGCTGGCCTTTGCAGCCCATTCAGAGACAAACTGTTGAGAAAACTCCAACACCTTGGGCTCAAACATGTTGGTGTATATTGCGAGGTCGTGAAACATGGAAATCGTGCTTTTGAAAAGGTCCTTATCGAATCGCTGTTGAGTTCTGTCGGTTTGCACTAGCTCGCAAGCCCCCTGAACAATCTTTGGTCTCAAAACCGGATCCTCGCAGATAATTGTGCGGAAAAGAGAAAAGGCCTGATCCTGAAGGGTGTCTCCTTTTCCTATGAGATACGATCGGTCAAGAAACATGAAACACCGCCCAATGTCTTCCTGTAAATCAGTCAGTATGGTAATTTGCTACGAGTCGAATGATGTACCTGTTCGCTCGACCATGTCCTCCAAGCGTTGAGAACAGATTTCAGAGTTTCCACGTCGACTCCTCCCGCCTTGTCGAGCAACGGCTTCTTCAATTGCGTTTCCATGTACGTCCGACATCTCTCCTTGAGCTTCGCAGACAATTCGGCAGCAAAGCCCTGCCTGCAGACATTCTCTACGCCACGATACATGATTTCCAACGAGTCAATCTTCTTTCCGTTGAAAATCTTGGACAGAGCATCTTGTAAGGAATTCCACGTCTGGTCGAAATACTGCCTTGGATCCGACCTCGGTTTCTTTCTGAAATTCTTCACCACCAGCTGTTTGGCGCCCACGTTTGGGTTGAAGTTTGGTCTCAACATCTTGGCGCCGTCGGACTTGTGTGACCAGGCGGAAGACGATGACGGGCCTGGAGAGGGCGTTCCAGTGAGGTCAACGACGTTGGAGGTGGATCCATTGCTGCTGCCGCTGCCATTGGTCCTCGTGCTGGGGAAGTGGTACATTTTCGAGGGCGGAAGGGCCGAAGCAGTCGAGAAGCGCGACACGGATGTTGCGTCTGTGGACAGTGGCGGTGGCTCCGACGTCGAGGCCGGCGGGTTGGGCTTGAGCCGCTTGCTTCGGGGAGACACGGTGCCGGCTGGTGGGTGCCCGGAGGCGTCTTTGGAGGGCGGTGAAGAATGCTTTGTCTGGGATGTGGAGAAGAGGTCGGAAAGGGTTTGCTGTTTTGTGCTTTTGGAGGCGTCGTTGGCGCTACGGTGGACGTGCTGGAGCTTGCGCTTGCGGTCGGCAGAGGCAGGTGGATCGCGGTCGTCTGAGTCTGATGGCCGGGCCTGTTGGGCCGAATGCTGCATCGATGGATGCTTCTGCACGACGTTCCGGGTGCAAATAGCGAGGTGAGGCTGTCAGATGTGGAGTAACGGAGGTGGAGCTATGTACAGGGCAGACGGGACTTGAGGTGAAGCTGCGGCATGACGCGACGACCCGATCCGGATTTACGCCGGCGTTAAGCCCATGCTTCTTTCCTCACATTCCAACCTCATCCAAAAGGGAAAAAAAAAAGCAACTGCACATGTGTATCCACCATTCTATTGCCAATGAAGATCCGTCGGCTAACCTTTGTCCTCTTGTGAGTGTGGTATTCGCGTCTATGACTAGCTAAGCGCTGAGCAGCATGCCGCCATCCATCCAATGCATCCCATCCTACAAGAGAAGCGAATCGACCCCGGTCACCTATGCTCCCGACCAATCTGGTATCATCGCGAGACAATTCGTTATAACAAAACGCCAACCCTGTCCTTGGTACACCCATGTTTCCCCAACCGATGCACCTGTCCCTCGTTTCTATTGCTTTCAAAACAGACTCCACCCGCGACCGCCGTTGCTGTTGCTCTTTGCTCCCGTTCTGGAATTGTATCGCTTCTCTCTCGCTTCCAGCTGTCGAAGCGATTCCATCTCCTTGAGCACGTGTTCGAGCAGCGCCTTGCGGCGAACCACGTCGAGATGGCGGCGAATCTTGGGGTCCTCGCGGGCGAACCGTTCTATCTCGGCCTGCGAAAGATTGCGGCCAAGGCGGGCTTCGAGCTCTCGGGGGAACTGCTCCAATTAGAAAGTGCAGTGCATGGCTGGCAATTTGCCGACTCACCAGATAGTAGAACTTCGAAAGCAGCTCCGCGTCCAGGAAGAGGTCCGCCGTGGTCGTGAGCTTGTCGGCTACCGCATCGAGGAAGACCTCCGGACAGTAGTACTTGTTCTCCTTGCTGGCGCACTGCTTAGACTTGACGGCCATTATCCGCATCTTGATCAAATCAGCGCGGTCACGCAAAAAGACGGCCTGGCGCCCTCTCTCCAGCAATGCGGCACTGAAGCCGCCGGCGCCACCGACGCCACTGCCGTCAATCTGGACCTGCCCGCTTCGGACGCGGTCAATGAATCCCATGACGTCTCTCAACTTCTTCCTTCCGCCAACTTCGGTTTCAATGTTCTTGAAGGCGTCATCGCACATCCTCTGCTCTTCCTTGAGCACCTGGGCGATGTTCTCCCGGCCCTTGGCCCACTCATGATCTTCCAGTTCGATCCTGTACTTGTAAGGCTTGATGCAAATCTCCAGCTCATCACTAATGTCGTAGGAGAGTTCTCTCAAAATGGAAGTCGATGCCTCGGTGATAGCCTTTCTTGCAAAAGGGTGCGCCGCGAAAGTGGAGTTGGCTATCAGTCGGTCAACGTGAGCTTGCAGGGCACTAGCCACAACCGTGGTAGCCAGGCGCCCGATACCCAGCTTTGTTAGTGATGAGGTTGAGGCGTCCAACTTCAGGTGCCAGAGCGGATTCTCCGGATCGGCTTTGGGAAGATCGCTCAGAGGATCCATTTCTGGCAGAGGCTGAGAGAGATCATCAAAGGGCCTGTTCCAGTACCTCTGAGCCAGAAGCGTGAGGACCTGTTGGTCCAGCTCATGCTTAAGCATCTCTCTAACCTGCTGTCTGCCGAAATGGTCGGAAAAGTCCTTGAAGGAATGTTTGAAGGCATCGAGACTTTCCGCAAGATACGACTCGGCGCTGAGTGGACGGTCGTTGTACTGAACCTTGAACTCGTACGACGCCTCGGCAAGTTCGCGTTGAATGGCCTCGCTTGTCGTCTTCAAGCTCGACGCCATGGTATTTTCCAGCACATGCATGAGCTTCTTGCGCAAGTTGTTCATGCCAACATCAACGTGTGACTCTGACCCAAATTCCAGGGGATGTGCGCCAAAGTAGGCATTCTCGTTTTTGGCGACCGCTTTGTGGATGTTGCCGCTGCCGCGAGCAAAGAGAACCCCTGTGCTCTGGGAAACGCGGCACACAACGCCGACGTAACCAAGGCGCAGGGGGTATTTCCTGTCGGTCAGCATGCTAATGCCCTTGTCAGGATCAACAAGATCCATCTTGGTGATTACTCCGATGGTCCTCTCGCCTCGCGGATCCACTTTCCTGGAGGCCCGCAGGGCCGTCGAGTTGGCAAGGTCAACGTCTGCAGCGGAAATGGCGAGGATGATGTTTGGGGGCTGAATGTACTTTTCGCACAATTCGGCAATCTTCTCCTTGAGCTCGGCGGGCTGGTCCTCTCCAACGACCTGGATGTATCCGGGCAAGTCGATCAGAGACAAATCAGGCACATTGGGAGAATAAATTCGAAGTTGAATCGGCTCATCCGTGACGCATTGTTCCTTGGGGACGGCAAGGTTCAAGTCGGTCAAGGTCCTTTGAATCTGAGAAAAGTCGGTAATCTTTCCAAGTCCTAGTGCAGGAAATTCGCCATATTCCGCGCGAGCGTCAGGGGTGTTGACGAGGGTCAACTCGATGGGTCTCCTCGTGACCATGTTGGAACCCTTGGGCAGAAATTCATGACCAACGATGGCCTCCAAGACCGAACTCTTACCCGAAGACTGTGACCCGATGACGACGATGGAGGGCAGGTTCAACTGATCCGATTGTCCAACCGTTTGCAGCAGTCCTCGAATTTCAATCATCTTCTTGGTGAGCATCATCATCTGCTCGTCTCGGGCAATGCGTTCCTCTGATCGGTCATCGTCCTTCTCATCATATCCCAAAGCAGCCGCGCCGGCAGCGCCGGCAGCAGCAGCACCTGCTCCACTCTTTTTAGGACCTTCGCCCTCGGGTCCTCCAGAGCCGCCTTCTGCTCCTTCTTGACCTGACAAAATGTTCCGAAGCCATTCCGGCACGTCAATGTCCTCTTTTGTCTTCTGCCATCCGAGCCGTATTTGATCAGCCACATCGCCGGCGCTCGTGTACACGGATCCAACGGTATTGTTTGCGAAATCCTTGCCACGCGACAGTAGGTCTATGGCATAGTCGGCGCCCTCTGGATAGTCGCGTCAGCAAGGGGTTAGGCGACCCAAAAGCTCGACTTACTTTGTGCTTGGTTCTGGAGGTATGCCAGCCCACCGACAATGGTTGCCCCTCCAACAGCGCCCAGAGTAGCAAACTTCTGAAAGAGCCTTGGGAGGATGCGTATGAAGGATATGGAGCGGACGGCGGGGACGTTATGAAGCGCGTATGCTCCAGGGGGCCATGATCGTAGGCGTGAGGAGCGCAGGCCAGATTCGGTTCGCAAAAGTCCGCCAGCGTTGGTGGACAGGTAGTGAGTAAACCTCCGAGGTGGGGTGGATGCGGAGGAAGCAAGGCGGCGGGCAGCAGGAGCTAAGCGCGCAGACAAAAGCCTCGCGCTCATGCTTGCAAAAGCGATATCAGCGAGGTCGCGTGCTCGTCGTGGGCATGTGGTTTGGAGGGGGGTGGAATGAGGTTGTTGTGGTGGAACAGCTGAGGGTGGTTGGCAGCGGTGATGGTCGGGGGTTCTGAGGTGCAGGCTGACGTCGATCAGGACTGGACGGGCGGGATCCACGTGTTGCTCTTCTCTATCCTTCCCTCCCCAACCCAAACGCTCTCTGTAGAATATTCCAAGCCTCACGGTCAAATGTCTATTCTTCCACCGTTGTACTGATTCGGACGACGTCTTTCATTTCCATACCGTCTTTACTTCGTCGTTCCAAACCTCGTACGACATCAAGCAATCGACTGTGACTCCCAGAAAGACGGCTGGCCTCTCCGAAAGTCTCTCCAGAAGCATCCATCCTTCTCTTCGCCGCGCAAAAAGCTTCGCGCAGCAAGCCTGATCGCGTGCCAAGTCGAAATTATTGCCGCTCTCCTTTCGCAGCGTCAAAAGCCTGCGCAGATCACATGGGCCAATCGCGTCATCGCGATATTTCAGAGTATCCAGCCATTCGGCGTACCTCTGAGATGCGCCTGATACCGTGAAACATTACTCTTCCACCGCTTTGCCCTCCCTCTCCCTCCTTTCCTCTTTCTTTGGTCAATCCAGCCTCCCCAACACCATGTGCAGGTTCCTTGTATGTGAACCCCCAAGCCGAGATCGGCACCAGCTCATACGACACAGGTATATAAGGGCAAGGACGAGATCCTTTTGTCCAAGCTCATTCTCGACCCTACGCATTCCATCTTGACTCAATCTTACGACTCTCGTCTTCGCCTGGTACGTGCCACAGCCTGGTTAGAGCTACCGCATCTGATGGAGAACAGGACACGCGCCGCCCACACAATGGCGATGGCTTCGGCGTGGGATACTACACATCCCCTGACCTGGGCCCCGAGCCTTGCATCTTTACATCGACCATTCCTGCGTGGAACTGCATCAATTTAGAACGCCTCGCTTCCAAGACCACGTCCAACCTCATCTTTGCGCACGTTCGCGCCACGACATCGGGAAATCTCTCGGACAGCAACTGTCATCCGTTCCGGCACAAGGGTCTTATGTTCATGCACAACGGTGGTGTGGGAGCCTGGAATCATGTCAAGAGGAGGCTAGCCACGTCTTTAGGTGATGAGTGGTTCAACTTCGTCCAAGGGAGCACCGACAGCGAGTGGTGCTTTGCATTGTTTCTGGATTGCATGGACAAGATGGGATGCTCGCCAAATACCGAAGTTGGCGAGAATGGCTTCGGACACACGGTGCTGAGAAAGGCCATGTTGAGGACGATAGAACGGATCAACGAACTTACCCAGGACGTGCCGGCAGACGTGAGCGAGAAGGACAGGATAAGTTTACTCAATTTTGCCGTCACCGATGGACAAAGTGTGGTGTGCACGCGATATGTGAGCAGTACGACGGATGAAGCGGCGAGTCTGTTCTTTTCCTCTGGCACGAGCTGGAAAGAGCAGAGTTCCGGGGAAGCAAAGGACTACAAGATGGAGCGTAGGGACAAGGGTGCGGATATTGTGCTCGTGGCAAGCGAGCCACTAACATTTGAGCGAGGTGTGCCTCGATGTGGCCAGAGCATTTGCAAACGAGCTGACTGGGTGACAGACAACTGGGTTACAGTGCCGACAAACTCAACAGTGACAATCCATAAACAGACGGTCATGATCCATCCGATCAAGGACGACTACTACCACCCGGATCCGGCGCACAAGCGTTCTTCGCAGCTGGCCGTCAGGAAAGGTCAGACGATTACCGGACCGGACAAGACGGCCATGTCGCCAGCCATGTCGCGCGAGAGCTCGGGGGTGCAGACGCCGTCAGCGTGCTTTGCATGCGGATGAAGGAGTGATGATGAGGTTGCATCGCGGTCGTAGCGGAGCTGAAGGGACTTGACGACGTCAAAGCAAAGCAATTAGGCGTCAGCGGACTTGGAAGGAACATGCCGACAGAGCCACGGTAGAACATGTCAGCTTGGGATAGTGGTGAGGAACGGAGCGCGGCCGCCAACGTAGGGCTGGCGCTGGGCTGAACCCTCGAAATGGCGAGCTGGCGGGGGACGCTCGGCTCTGGCACCGGGGGCCCTACTCTTCCTACAACGTCGCTGGTGCGTTATACGAGGCTCTGACATCAAAAGGGGCGCGTAGGATTCGGTCACTGCAGCATGCCATTTACCAGATGCGATGCGATGCACAAACAAGCGTCTATATAAGCTTGTCACGTCTATTTTGAGCCGCTAGCCCGAGTCGTCCACATGGCTCGACGTCGTGCTGCAAAAAACCCCCCCGTCCAGCCCTCTTCCGCCCACCAGCTCCGCCCCCCGACCTATGGCTGGCTTCTCAGCTGCTTTGCACAACCACTCTGTCAGTGTAAAAGTCATCCGCCACCGCTAGCGTTGTCAAAAATTCCCTGGATGGCGGTCCTCTCCGCTGCCTGGCGTTCGTCTAACGCCCGCCATGCTCTCGTGTTGTCGGACCTTCAGCGAGTCCGCGCTGCCTGGACTTGGACATTGCGCCGCCTCTGCTCCAACTTTGACCCTGTGTCAATCTAATTCTATCGTTGTCTGGTTTGCAACTCTTGGATACAAAGCCTCGTGATTCCCTGCCGTGTTCATCATCATTCATCGCTTCTCCACTTCCAATTCCCTGCCAAGTTGGCCCCTGCTTCTTCTCTCTCTCCTCGATCACTCGTCACTCGTCCTTCTCCAACTACATGACCATGCTTCGGTCGGTCCTGGCGCTCTGCGCCTTGTCCGCTGTTTGCAATGCCATTCCTGCCCCTGCTGCGACCAGCAGCAGCAGTTTGAAGCCTTCTCGCGACGGTACCTGTGGCGGTAGCACCGGCTACACCTGCGCCGGGTCCTCATTTGGACCATGCTGCTCCCAATACGGATGGTGTGGAAAGACTACTGATCACTGTGCTGCTGGGTGCAATTCTCTCGCTGGCACTTGCACATCTACCCCCACCTCATCCCCGCCAAAGTCGTCCTCGTCCTCGTCGACTGTCAAGATATCTTCCTCATCCACGACTTCGTCGTCAAAGGCCGCGTCCTCTTCGCCAGTCGTCAAAAACAACGGAAATGTCTCCACAGACGGCAGCTGTGGAGGCTCAGGCAAACTCACTTGCGTGGGATCTGGATTCGGGGATTGTTGCTCCCAGTATGGCTGGTGCGGTTCAGGGACAACCTATTGCAGCAACGGATGCCAGTCTATGTTCGGATCTTGCAGCTCGTCTGCCTCGACCTCCAAGCCGGTCTTGTCAGCCACCACCAGCCCAGCATCTGCTTCGACGTCCAAGCCTGCTACTCCTTCTGCTACCGGCTTGGCCGATTGCTTAGGAAACAAGAATGTTCCTGTCAGCTTCGCTTCTTCGTCCAACTTTGCACAGCTCTCCAAGCCGTACAACCTCCACCTTCCCTATACTCCCGCCGTCATTGTCATCCCCACCGCTGTTCAGCACATCTCTGATGCCGTCGTTTGTGCTGGCCAGTACAAGGTCAAGGTCCAGCCCAAGAGCGGTGGTCACTCTTACGCCTCTTTCAGCTCTGGTGGCAAGGACGGCAGCATGGTGATTGACCTGCAGAGTTTCCAAAACATCACCTTGAATGGCGACGTTGCTGTCGTGGGTGGTGGTGTCAGACTGGGCAACCTGGCTCAAGGCATTTACAACCAAAACAAGCGTGCTCTGTCCCACGGTACTTGCCCCGGTGTCGGTATTGGTGGCCACTTTACCCACGGTGGCTACGGATACAGCTCCCGTGCCTGGGGTCTTGCCATGGACCAGATTGTCGGATTGGATGTTGTCTTAGCTAACGGTACCGCCATCAAGACGACTTTGACCGCCTACCCCGACATCTACTGGGTAAGTTTTTGTTTCCAATTTCAAAGTAAATATGCTAACGAATTAGGCTCTCCGCGGTGCTGCTGATTCGATCGGTATCATTACCAACTTCTACCTCAAGACTCAGGCCGCTCCGTCCACTGTGATCAACTGGAGCTACAGCCTTCCCAACATGTTCGCCGACGCCGACAAGACGGCCGGCTACTTCCAGCACATCCAAGACTTTGCGCAAAACAGCTCCGTCGTCGACCGCAAGCTTGGCATGGGCATGTACATGGACGGCTCGGGCTTCAGCATCAGCGGCACGTATTTTGGCACGCAGAGCGACTTCGAGTCCAAGATTGCGCCGGAGCTTCTGCGCACGCTGCCCAAGCCGTCGTCGAGCAGCGTCAAGCCGCTCGGCTGGATCGAGTCTCTGACGGCCCTCGGCGGCGCCAGCACCCTCACCGTGCCCACGACGGGCTACGACTCCCACGACAACTTCTTCGCCAAGTCGGTCGTCGTGCCGCAAAGCACGCCCCTGACGGCCGACGCCCTGTCATCCTACTTCTCCTACATGATCAACTCGCAGCCCCCTAACGGCGCCTCGTGGTACAGCATCATCAACCTGTACGGCGGACCCGACAGCCAGATCAACGTGCGCGACTCGTCGTTCGCCGCCTACTCGGACCGCAGCGCGCTGTGGGTCGCGCAGCACTACGCCTTCACGTCGGGCGCGTCGCTGCCCACCGGCACGCAGGACTGGGTCGCAGGCCTCAACAGCGCCATGGAGACGGCCATGCCCGACACCGACTTCACCGCGTACCTCAACTACGTCGACCCCAGCTTGTCGGCTGCTGAGGCTCATGATCTTTACTACGGCGATGATGTCTACAGCCGTCTCACCGCCATCAAGAGCCAGGTTGACCCCCAGGGTGTCTTCTGGAATCCCCAGGCCATCGGCGCTTAAGCAGATAGAAAGAGGTCCAGGAGGAGATAGTATATTCTTTGTAAATGTTTAATTGGGAAGAAAGAGATGGACAGCGAGAAGCCTCATTTGCAAATATTCTTCGGCATTTGCGCAAGGGTTCGGGAGTTGATTGCAAAAAGCGTCTGAGCGCATTGCATCTATGCCGTTTTTTTTTGAGCGGACATCATTGCCGGTATTCATCATTGCCATCGTTGCTTGACACACTTGTATTCTTGTTCATTTACACACACCCGTTGCCGACTTCGGCGTAGCATAGCTCCCCTGCTCGCGCGGAGAAACACTTTCGAAACAATAATGCCGAATGCCCTTTTGGACTTCAGCCAATTGTCACAGGGCGCAATCTTCAACATCAGTCAGATCACCACCACCTCCGCTGTACCCGCCCAGGTGACGTTTTGCGTGTAGCGCGTGCTCGAATGCTTCTGTTCCTCTGCATTTGACTCACCAACACGTGCCATGTGTATATACACCACGCAAGCGTGGAGCGTGAAAAGCGGGCAGAATAGAAGATTGACCTTCCACGACCAACTCCTCGACAGGACGTCCGTCTCCCAAGACACCACCACAGCAACGACACCAACAACAATGCCCACCACCCCCTCCACAACCCTCATCTCCTGCGCATAGAGTGTTTTTTCGTTTGGAGTGAGAAGCTGATTGGATGTGTGCGCGTGTAGTTTGGGCGCCGCTGGCGCTGCCGGCGCTTAATCTTGTGGATGCGCGTCTGAAGACGGGTGCCATGGTCGTCGTTGATAATGTCGTGGCGAGCTCGGTCGGATATTGGGACTTGTTGGCGTACTTGAATGACGTCGCGAATGGCTTCAGGTGCACGACGGCGCCGTACGAGGGCGGGCTGCTTACTGCTTTGTACATGGGTCAGAAGTAGAGGACGACTTGACTGATCCTTTTTGATTCGAAAAACAAAAGTTTCGTGACTGCCTCTCCGTAATTGACACCCCGGCTCCTTGTCCGAACAGAGCGGAAACTTCCCACGATCTCCCTGCTGCGCCGACGGCTGCGTTTGCTGTACCCTGCCATAAGTCTTTTATACTCCGGCTCAGCAACACTGGTCAAATTACGGATAGCCACGATGGAACCCTACGATACAGCATCTCGTGCGCGACTCAACCGTAGGCAACACCTGCACCCTCGTTCGCCCACGAGTCCTCCAGGCCCTTCTCATAATCTTCGGCTGAAATGCCAGCCCCCTTCTTGCCCTTAAATCCCCTCTTCATCACGATGCCGCCATCCTGGCCCACATGCGCGCGGCTAAGGTTGGCGTAGAATTCCCGGACCTTCTCATGGGCAACGACCTTGCGAGGGTCAAAGTTGAGAATCTGCAGGCCTTGCATGCTGGTGGCACGGGACAGGGCAACGTAGGCCTGGCCCTTTTCGAAGACGCGGCCTAGGTCGACCTTGACGTGCTCCAGAGTCTGACCTTGCGCCTTGTGAATGGAGAGAGCCCACGCGAGGATGAGAGGAACTTGCGAGCGCGAGGCTAAGACTTCACCGTTGGGTTGTTCATTTTTCCATGTCTCACGTTGGCAGAGGAGGTCGCGAGTAGTACCGTCCGGAAGTGAGAAGCGAACTAGTGGGAAAAGCTGCTGGCTGCCGACGTTGAGAAGCGAATTGATCTTGCTGCGGCGTATTTGCTCCCGCTTCATCGCAGCCTCAGGGTCGTCTTCGTTGACGGACGCTCCGGCGACAAAGTCCCCTTCGTTGTCCATGTAATTGTCAAACATTGCCTCATTCATGAAGCCAATGACACGACCCAAGCTGCCATTGACGAGCGTGTCGTCGATGTTTTTGATGAGCATGACTTGAGACCCCTTCTTCAGCTGGACCTGTTGGGGAGCCATGCAGCTGGCCAGCTGTTTGTTGCGTTGTTCGACATTGGTGATACTGCCGCCGTCCTTGGCCTCGTAGATTTGCACCTCGCCATGGAGCATCTTCATCCTCTTCTGATTTGCATTGTCAACTTCGTGGCGAAGAGGAAATAGCTCTGTTGCCTCCAGGCCTTGATCAAGGACAAGCGGTCGGTTGAGCGAGCGGAAAGCATTGATTGAGGAAGGGGTCAAGCGGCCCTCACGCATCTCGTTGAGCATTCCCGCAAAGACCGGATCTTTTTGACGGAACACATGAGTAAGACCAATGGTATGGTCAATGACCGTGTTCCAGGTGTTTGCTTCAAAGGCGAATCTGGATACTGCGCCTTTCTCGGGCACAGGCGGCAACTGGAAGAAGTCGCCGGTAATGACCACTTGGATACCTCCGAATGGACGACCGCTGTTACGCACCATGCGTGCGATGCGTTCAAGTTTGTCGAAAAGATCGCCATCAATCATGGAGACTTCGTCAATTACGAGGACCTTGCATTTCAGCCATCGCGTTTTGTGTTTCTGATTTCTCTTGATCTTCTTGACGAGCTCCTCTGCCGGCTCCTTCCCAAGACCAATACCGGCAAAACTGTGCAGAGTAATGCCACCGATGTTGCAAGACGCGAGGCCGGTAGATGCAGTCACAGCAACCTGCTCGGATTCCCGCACGTACTTTCTCTTCAGGGCCACAATGATTTCCCGGAGAAGGACGGACTTTCCCGTACCCGCAGAGCCGGTGAAGAATACGCTCTTCTTCTTTTCCAAAACGAGGTCCAGGACATGGTGCTGCTCGTCACTCAAGAAAACCTTGGACAGTTTGTTCTTTTGCTTCTTGGCGACATCTACCATGAGATTGCTCTCTGCACCGTTGGATTTGCTCAACTTCTTGTGCAAATTTTGCTTATCTTTCATCGCACTGGCAGTAGTGTTCCAGGGATACTGCTTGTCCGATTTGTCCTTGGGAAGAGGGGTGAATTCCTTGCTCGTCTGCTTGGCGTTTTGGCTCTCCATCCATGGCAAGTGACGACGCTTCTTTGACTGATGTCCTTCATCGTCTGAGCCAGATCCGGAATAAAGGAACTTGCGAATAGCCGCAGCCTGCGGCTGCGATTCCAGATGTTCTGGTGGCGATGACGACCATGGTATAGGAGTCGAGCTTTGGGGCGGCGTTGCTTCACGTGGAGCTGCGCTTTGTGATTTTGGGGGAGAGTGATTGTACGAGGCTTCCCTTACGCTTGATGCCCGGGGAAGCGTGGCAGATGGCATGGCGGAGGTGGAAGACTTGAGAGGCGCGGATGAGTAACGAGGTTTCGAGCTCTGATCAGGCACGGAGAGAGACGGGTAACTGACGGACCCTTTTCCAGCAGGATCCTCGATATCCAAGTCAATGTCGTCGTCGAAATCGTCATCGTACAACTCGACGCCTAGCACAGAAGACTTGTTTTCCTTGTCGACGATGTATAGGTTCCTTTGAGAGCCATCTGCGAAGGCATTTGGTTCGCTCAGAGACTTTGCCAGCCCACTAGAGGTTCTCTTGACTCCGGTGTTTGCATTCTTCGTTGCGTCGATGCTTGGCTTCGAGACATTGCCGGAAGCAGAAGAGAGCGGCCGCCAGAACTTGTTCGGGGTGTTTCTATCTCCACGATACTGGTCCAACTTGGTGGGAGGCTTCGACGCCTTGCCGTGACTGTCAATGGCCTTTTTGAACATTGTTGGTGACCGGCTCAGAGGTGATGGAGAAGAAGCGGCGTGGTAGGCAGAGGACGTGACAGGGTAGCGAAGAGAGGAGCGAGGCGAAGGCGAGACGGCAGGACTGGCGCGTGGAGGGCGAGGGCGCAACGAGGCTCTGCAAGCGCGCACCACGGACAGCATACAGTAAGTCAGGAGTACTGCGAGAAGACAAACAAAGAGGGTCAGCGTCGAGGGCGCCGTTGGCATCCGGATACGTACGGCGTGTTGTGGTGGGAGGATGGAGTCGTCGGTCGCAAGGTTCGACGCGACGCGGTCGCGCGGGTCGTGATGATCCCGAGATTCAGGCAGACACGGGCCGCTTCGTCAGACGCTCTGACCCAGGGCAATCCAACCCGGACAAAATTCATCATTGCCCATTACTTGCCGCCCACATGTTCAATCCTGTCGAGCTTCGAATATTCCACAGATGCTAGCATGTAAGGCACACTTTGGACACACAAAAATTCACCCTCCAACTAGACCCTGATACTACCCCTTTCTTCCTGTACCGTTCATTTGCAGACAGACACAATGGGTTTAACCAGCGAGCCGCAACCATCTCACCAAATTCACCAAATTTACTGTCAGATTGGTTCTGAAAAAAAATACAATTATGTGCATGGACAGAATGCATACGTCTCAAAAGAAAGCGTCAGGCTCTCCGACCGCCAAGGTCTAAGATTAGGGCATTTTGCAGACCAAATCAACCACCGAGACTCCCAACGACCCAAGATTTGAACGCGCGAGGTCGCCAATTCGCGCAAACGTAGCGTAAAGAAAAGCGTAACTCGTAACCATCCACCCCGCCTCACTCCTCAATATGACTTCATCTACAAAGCCGGTGCGTTCGGGTCCTCCATACACTGGTCGACACGCATCAGGTCCTTGCCCGTCGCCTTGGCAATCTGAATGAATTGCCGCAGGTAGCCAACAGTCGACGGGTACAGGTAGTGCAGGACGACGAGGTTACCGCCCTTTTTGACGTCGCGGTTGAAGGCGTCCAGCTGCTTCTCGGGCGTGCTGCTCGTGGCCCACAGCCAGTCCTCGACGTCGACGCTCCAGTTGACAATGTATGGGCTGTCGGTGATGTCGGAGACGGAGTTGGCGAGGCGCTGGCGCATGCGCGCTCCCTCATTGCCGAAGGGCGGGCGGAAGTACGGCGTGTGCAGACCACCCATGGTCTTTTTGACGGCAGCAATGTCCTGGTTGTACTCCCAGTCGATGGCGTCGTATGAAGGCAGACCCTCCATCTTGGGGTGCGTGTAGCTGTGCAGGGCGATCTGGTGACCGGCCGACATCATCTCGTTGTAGACGTTGGACAAGTTGGTGCTGGGGTCAAGCAGCGGCGCGCCGACGGTGAAAAAGGTGACTTTGATGCCCTCCTCCTTGATGATGTTGAGGACCTGCTGGGCCATGGTTGGGTCGCCGTCGTCAATGGCAAAAGCAAAGCTGTTGTTGCGCTTGCAGGCAAACATCAGTTGACCAGAGGGCAGCTTGTTCGGGATCGTAACGCTAGCAGGGACGGAAGGCACGATTTCAACCTTGGTGAAGGAAGTGGGGTTGGTGGTGTAGAAGCCCTTGAAGGCAAAACCAATCACACGACCCCTCTGGATGTTGAAGTGCGACATGGGGATGTAAATGTCGTTGCCAGTGGCGTAGCGGGCAGCTTCGAGCGAATCCCAAGTCTCGGGGTAAGGGGCAATCTGCTCGTTGCAAGTGGGGTTGTGCTGCTGGAGGGCAATGCTGAAAGCGTTGGATCCAGAGTAGGCAATGTGCAGGTAGTCGCCGTCATAGCTGGTCATGTCGCGGCAGCTGGCCGAGACCTGAGTGTAAAAGGCATAATCAGAGTCCGGGCTGGTGATGGTCAACTTGTTGCTCTCCCACTTCAGGGTCATGCCATCGTCAGCGCCGTGGAAGAAGCCAAGCGCGTTGGTATCCTTCTTGGAAAAGCTGTCAATGACCAGGGCAGCAGCAGTGCCGGAGGGAGCTGGGACGGTGGCGGTAACGGCAGGGTTTGACGGACTCGCCGGAGGAATGTACTCGGCAACTGTGTCTCCACAGTAGAGCTGCATTGGGCCGAAAGTGACGGCAGACTTGAGGTTGGAGAAGAGGATAGTCTGCAGAGTCGAAGTGTCCAAGCCGGGGAACTTGCTGAAGGGAACGCTGTAGAGCTTCTCAGTGCCATCAAAAGACCAGCCCAATTGGGACGTCGTAAGCGTGTTGGCCGACGGGTTGCTTCCACAACCGGAGTCGAGCTCAATCGCAAAAGAGGATCCAGCAGCGGCCTTGATGCGCAAAGAGATACCTCCATAGTTATTGGCGTTCATGCAACCAAGCTGGCTGTACATGTAGGAGGCGGTGTTCTTGGGCGTCAATGTCACACGGTTGCCCGGATTCACAACGACGGACTTCATGGTGCCGTCGTCCGAGCTGGGGTTGAGCATGGCATTGTAGAACAAAAAGGTAAGACGAGACTGCGAGGACCAGTCGTCGATCAAGGTGTTTGTACACTGACCAGGAGCGGAGCTGGGCGATGAACCGACCGAAGTGACAAAGGTAGACGAAGCAATGGTAGACGATGCCGCAATGACCGAGCCGGTAGGTTTGGCGCTGGAAGATGCTGCAACGACGTTAGACGAAGAAGTCATAGCACTCGACGAGGTGGCCTTGCCACTCGACGAGACGTTGATGGAAGAGGATCTGGCGCTCGTCGAAGCGATGCTAGGAGAGGGCTTGCCACTCGAAGAAGCGATGCTCGAAGAGGGGACACTCGACGAGACAATGCTCGAAGAGGGAACACTCGACGGGACAATGCTTGAAGGGGGCTTGACACTCGACGAGGAAACGGGAGAGGGCTTGCCACTCGACGAGACGTTGCTGGGAGTGGGCTTTGCGCTCGAGGAGACGGGTTTGACACTAGATGAAACGGGTGCTTTACCGCTGCATCCAAATTGGATTTGGCCGAGTTCCCAGCTAGCCGACGTGCTCGAAAAGGCACTCCACGAGAAGGCGGTGATTGCGCTCGGATTGCCTCCGCCAAACTTGCTCCATGGAACGGTAACCGTCTGGGTTTGGCCAGTGAGCCCGCTGACCGTGTAGAAGAAGCTCTGGTATTGACCAGAAGCACCGCAAGCGGTCATGGATTGGAGTTCCAGGGTCAAATATCCACCAGAGGGCCCCTTGATGGAGAAGGAAAGCGAATCATATCCATTCTGAGCCGCGGTCTGACAAGCGAAGGTCTCGTAAAAGTAAGAGTCGGACTTGGGCTGGAATGTGAGCTTCTTGTTGGCCGCAGAAATCTTGCTCATCGTTCCATCATCTGCTGCTGTCAGTGATGAACACGAGTGTCGTTTTAGAGATCAGGCGTACCGCTGGTCCATGACTTGAGGGCATTGTTGTTGGAAGACCAGTTGGAGAAGTCATCGATAAGGAGAGGGGAACTGCAAGCAGCTTCGACCTGCAGCGCGGTGCTGGCAAGTGTGGCAAGAATGCCAGAGAAGTGGAGCACACGCATATCGTACTTGCAAATAACACACAAGCGAGTGGTGAGGACAAATCAAGGGAGTGAAAGGACAAGGGCTTAAAACCCTAGTGTTTTTTGAGCGCAACCTCGAAAAAGACTGTGCGGCAGTGAGTGAAGTAGGTGATGGCCCTGGAGTGTGTAAGAACATGTCGAGGGAAAAGCATCGTTATTGTAGCCCAGAGTGGCATGACCCTCATGGGTGCATTGCCGTTCCACAGGTCTATTTCGAGGCAGACGAGACTTGGTAGTGGAGTGGCTTGCAGATGGCGTCTTCAAGCCCGGTTGTATACACTCAAGAGGATGTCCAGACAGCCTGAAGGGGTTAGCAAAGGATCAGAGAGGGACTCTCCCCTGACCCTAGTATTGCGGGCTAGTAGATCAACCAGTCCAGAAGAAAGACGACGGACCAATGGCGAACAGCGCCCATTACCTTAAACGGATTAAAAGAGCTCGGCGTGGTCTGCCACGTGCATGGGGAGGTCGAAGCGACCCCGTAAATCGGCCTTGGTCGCTGATTGTGGCATCTGGCCGGGGCCCCTACAGCGAGCCTTCAGCTCAGCTGGATTTCTCCGACCCCAAGACGCCACACTGGTCCGTGGTTCACGAGCGACTGTGCGACCTGAAGCGGAAACTGCACTAGAGGAATCGGAGTAAGAGATTTTGATGAAGAGGGCGGCGGCCAGGACCAGACACGGCCGCTGCACTATTTCCGAGCTGGTCGTGGTGTTGGGCCAGATGGCCGTTTGCAGACGAGGCCGGGCCAACCAAGTCGTCTCTCCAAGGCCGACGATGGTGTTTTGTCGAGCAGAGGGCGTGTTTGCGTTCTCCAGGCCCGGCTCGCTGTAACGTGGGTGAGATTAAGGTAACATTAGCCGCTCCGCAGCCGAGCACCAACGCCGCCGGGGCGTCCCGAGCAATCCCCTACCAACCTTAACACAACACGACCCTTGTCAGCTTTTCATCTGCTCTCGCCACTTTCCATGGCTCACATGCACGAGAATCTCCACGAATGCAGGCTCGTCTCCTGACAAGACACGCCTCCGTAAGCATTCTTGGCTTTGCGGGAGAAAACCACCTCGGCGACTTTCAAAAGAAGCAATCATCGAAGAAGCAAAGCAGTCTTCACCATGTCGGGGCCAGGCACAAGCCACCGCTTCTGTCGGGAACAGTGCCAGAAAATCGATCGCTTCAAAATTGAGCCAAGATACTTGGAGATTCCCTTGGCTCAATTCAGAGTCCCACGCCAACCCCGCAATCCTCTGTGCTGACGGTCTCCTGTTTGGGACAAATCTCCTTGGTGGCAGACACGAATCTAGCCTGATGACTGCCTTTGGCCACGCTGGCTTGCTATTTTGAATTGGTGAGGTGATTTCTCTTGGGGCAGCCTCTTCTCCTTGGTTCTGATTTCTCTCCAACCCATACGAAAAAGGAAGGTGGGAGGAGCGACGAAATCTCTGCCTCACCATGACCGTTCGTCGCGAGCAGATTCTGTCCATTTCACAGCTCATGGATATCATTCACCATGGAGTCATTCGCCTGCCAGTTTTCTTCCAATGCCATGTTCTCTCAGTAGAATCATGACCGCGATGGAGTGTCTTCATTCACCATGGCCGTCTTTTTACGGCTGCTGGTCTCCAATCGTCGTTTTTCATGAACACTTCTCCAACATTTCCTTTCCGCCAACCGTGAGAAACTGTCGCCAGACGCAGCAGCTTCTTGAACCATGTCTCACCGACGTAAAAGAAAAACAAACTGGAGCACCGACACAGAATATCGTGTTCGCTTCGAGAAAGACATACCGCAGCTACCTCTACGCAAAATATTCGTGGCTCATCCAAAATGGGCTTCCGACATGGGACACAGTGGTCCTGAAGATTCTAGACGGAGCCGGTTCATTGCCCCCGAGATTTGGCTTGAAATCATCAAGAACGCAATGCCTCACACCATAGAGGTCACCAAGAAGATGCGTACCGGGATATGGAACCATGGCTTCCACTTGGAGCTTTTGGGTTCGTCGCTTTCATCAATCATGAAACTCGCCCAATTGAGCAAAACGTGGTACTCGGAAGTCAAAGAAGCACTTTACGCGCTGCCCCTGTGGAGCTTCGGTGCCAACTGGTATGCTCATTACCATTTTCTGGGTCCTCTGTCTTCGCCAGGTCCCACAGACGACTCTTCCTTTGCCGAGTACGATGCCACCATTTCGCGCATTAGACGTGTGAGGTTCCAGAGTTATCAATTGAATCAATCGACTTGGATATGGCCAAACCTACGGCAGCTGGACCTCCTGTCTCCCCTAAACCGACTGGTCCGCGTCAGCTTCACACTGTGGACCTTACACCCGATCATGTTCAATTTCATGACGACGCTTCTCACTGTCGGCCCGAGAATCATGACGGAAGCTGTCAATCTCACTGCAAAGCTCGGGAACTCATTGTCAAAAGTTCTCTCGCTCATGGGATATTCTTTCTTTGCAGACGTTTACATTGCATTCTGGAACGTCCCTAAAGCGCTCCGAGATATCTGCAAGGCATCCAGAGAAGCAGATTTCTGCAACACAATGTCCCAGCACATCGCAACCGTCCTCTCCGACACTTCCCTCGTCGCCACCGCACGCGCCAAAGAAGCCGAACTGCACCTCTTCCGTCACCGCACCATTACCAACGCACGCATCGCGGCCAAAGTCCCCAAAGGCCACGCCCAGCTCAGCGTAAAGCGGGTCGACAAGTTGAACTGGGGTCTTTGGAGCAAGGCGCCCGAACCCATGGGCTCCAGGCTGCCACGCCGCGCCAAGAGCAACGCTATCCACCGCATGTCGCGGCTTGCCCGCAAACGGCCGAGGACTGTTTAGGGAGGGGCCAGAGAGGAGGCGGAGGGATTGTGAGGGCGATGGATTGTTGGGGATGTGTGCTTTGCTGGGCAAGTTTGCCGAGAGTCTGGAAAGCAAGTTGGAGGTGGAGTTGGAGTTGGGATTTTGGGCGAAAGAGGCGGGGAGAGGTAGCTACAGGGCTATCTTCTTGCGTTCAAACCGCCCGCGGTCAGCCTGTCAGAGACATGGGCTGGAAACATCTGTAGCTTTCTCACATCCCGATGTTCAAATGGAGTTTTCTGGTCAAGTCCCGCAATCAATCCTGATGCTGCTGCTACCTAGTTGCTTCACTAAACCCCCCACGAACCACCGCTATCATCATTGTTTCTTGACGCCGCCCCTTCTTCCTCTCATGACTCTGACTCCTCCACCACTCCCCTCATCACTCACCCACTGCCTTTCCCCTCTTTCCATCCATCCATCCATCCATCAATCAACATCCACACTCCTCACGCCCCGCTCCACTCCGCCCCCTTTCTTGGCCGAGATTAGAAGCAATCCAAGCCAGAACAAACGATGACCGCTGGGTATACGACCCATAAGGTAGACTAGACTGACTGGCAAATGAAAAATCAAAACACCAACCCAACCCAACCCAGTCCAACCCACACACCCATCACCCACTCACTCTCCTCCTATCCACCACAAGACCAACCGAAAGCCCCGAGTGGGGTGGGGATGAGACACACCACCACACCAGACCAGATCAGACCAGACCAAACCCCTGATAGAGTCTGCTTCCGGGGGGGGGGGGGGTTTCAAGCGGCGACCGCAAAACCAAAAAAAAAAAAAAAAAAGGGGGAAAAAAAGGTCATTGAATTTTCCACAATCTGCTCCCATTTCCCCCGAGCCTTTTTCATGTGTCATTAGACTTTCACTCGTAAGCACCTCCGCACAATGACGATAACAACAACAGCAACAACAAGGGACAGACAACAACAACAACGACCGCATGTCAAGGCTTGTTACATGTGAGATAGATAGATAGATAGATTGGTAGCGGTAGGTGGAGTGTTGTTGGATTGGATTGGTTGATTTGATTTTTGTGGGGGGGGGGTATTGAATCGACTGTACATCTACCTACGCGGGTAGCTGCCGTCGTCGTAGTCGAGAGGTGAAAGTAGGTAACCAAGTAAAAGAGGTGGTGGTAGCTAAGGCAAGGTGCAAGGAGGTGTGCAACTCGATCCCTCATCTCTCTCTCTTGCCTTGATCGAGAGTTGGTTGCTGGGGAGGCTGCTTCGAAGCTGTGTCTGTGTCTGTGTCTGTGTGGGTGTTTGGTGCTGTAGAAGAAGAGGGGTGGTGGGTGATGGGTGCTGTTTTCCGCCATTCGTGTCCATTTTTCTTTCCCTCCCTGCCTCCATCCATCTGCCAGTTCCCTAATATCCATCCCTTTTTTATTTTTCCTGTTTTTCATCGTTTGCATGTTTTGCTCCATCTACCTCATTCCGAAAATCCTTCATGTTCCGCGAACTCTGTTTTGTCCATGCAGCTGAGACTGCGCCGCCGCCGCCGCTGGCTTTCCGACTTGCTCGCTCGCTCGGTTTCCAAGTTGTTTTTTCGTTGTCGTGGGGCTACTGCCATGGTGATGGTGGGGGTAGTTGCCCGGGCCTTACATTTCGGTGCGCGCCGACGTAAAGTCCCACAGCATCTTGACGAGGTTGTCCGGGAGGGTGTAGAGGTCGACGTGGAACTCGCCGGCTGTGTCGCTCCAAGTCAGCTATCAGTGCACGAGACACGACAACCAGGGGGACGAGGGAAAACAATGAGCCGAGCTTACCCTCAACATCATTCTTGGTATACGTGTCATTCGTCTTGTTGTCGTGCACCATCTGGACGACCTGGAGCAGGTCATCCTCGCCAAGCTTCTGCAGGCCGTCTGCCAGCTTCTCCATGTCGACCTTGTTGCCATACGGGCCCTGGTCAGCGAATATATCCAATTCTGCGTGCCCAAATGACAATGCGCGCAACAGCGCAATGGGCCAACACTCACAGTCTTGTCCTTCCTCTTCTTGCCGCTCGGCAAAGAGCTGCGACTCCTAGCGCCATTCTCCTCGCCCACGGGGCCCGACTCGCGCAGCACGGCCAGCAGGTCCGGCTTGGGGCTCTTGAAGACAATGTTGTGCTTGGACTCGTAGCGCTCCGATCCAAAGTTGAGGTCGTGCTCGACCGTGTGGTCGCCGCCCTTGCCGACGGCCGTCAGCGTGATTTGCATCTCAAACTCGCCCCAGCCCTCTTCCTCGATGCGGAACGGCGGCTGCTTTTTCGCTACACGCGTACGGTTTGCCGAGGTCAGCCTTCTTGTTCCCAATGACAAGATGCAGAGGGAAGAGATGCGGCGGTAGCGGCGGCGGACCCT
Source organism: Phyllosticta citriasiana (assembly GCF_038021145.1). NCBI lineage: Eukaryota > Fungi > Ascomycota > Dothideomycetes > Botryosphaeriales > Phyllostictaceae > Phyllosticta > Phyllosticta citriasiana. The sequence continues at coordinate 674,686 of NW_027117285.1, read as the reverse complement.
GTGGTCCGGGCCTGGGCAGGCGCTGCTGTTGCCGCTGTCCGCCCTCGTCTGCCTCCCTTGTGCGGTGGGTTCTACGTACTCTGAACGGCGCGCTTATCGAACGAAGGGTGCAGGCGGTAGACGGCCTTTTCGAAGCAGGTGGCCGGAACCTCCTCGCCGGCCTCGTTGAGCAGCCATATTTCGATATTCCACTCGCGCATCGGAAAGCCCTCCATCACCTGGGGCTTGTCCCTACAAAGCGAGAGCCACAGCTATTAGCCAAAACCCTGCCCTCGGCCGCATGCTGCAGGCCATTCAAAAAGAGACTTGTAGTGTTTGTTTCCGTCGAGTGCTTGGTGTCGCGCCAAGCCCTTTCCCCGCTGGCTGCTGCGCGAGCAGCTCTGTGTCCGGCGTGGAGAGAGTGAGGGAGAGGCACGGGCAGCTTCCGGCGGCGGGCGTACGAGCGGCCAGCACGACGGGCGCGTGGGACTTACGTGGTCTGCTGCTTGGTGATGATCTTGATTGTACGCTTGACCTGGGGCCGGACATTAGTATCCGCATCGGGGTGGTGCTGCTCAATGGGAGCGGCGGCGCGCGCTACTCACGTCGGGCATGATGGCGGTTGTGCTTTTGTTTTTGCGATGTGGAGAGTCGAAATGGACAAGAAGGTTGATGGAAGGTGAGAGATCCAATCGCGTGACTGGTCGCTGGAGGGGCGCAATGCGGTTGGTGGTGACGAGCGGTGCAAGAGCTGGCGGCGGCAGAGTTGGTCGCCGGTGCGGTGGTGGTGGGGTGGGCGGTTTGACGCGCGCGGATTCATAGCACGGACGCTTCACGATGGTTGCCAAAGCAAAGGCCGTTCGACGCCACGCCTTCCTGGCAAACTACCTACAGCCGGCATTTGCACATGCGTCATGCCGTGCCATCTCAAAAATTACACCATTCTCTTGGCCTTCACCATGCGAGCATTCACGGCACACTCAACTGCAGCATCTCTCACCCTCATTGCTCCATGGATTTGGTTCATTCATGTTATTGACAGCTCTCTATCTACCGTGCTTCCCAAGCTGCCATCTCCCGACACCAATGACCATGCTTTCCAGCAACGAATGTAAACTTTGATTTGGCCCGCTCCATCCTGGCAAGAGCGCAAGCTTCGAGGCTGTAGGATGTGCGACATGGCGTGAGATTGGGGCAATTGAAGGTGCTAGGAGGGGGTGTTTTGTCGAATAATGTAGGAAACCAGCAACGGGCGGGAAACGGGATTATGGGGAATTCGCAGCCCATCTGCATTGCAGCTGGCTGCAGGCCGCGTCGGAGCGAGGAACGGTGGCGTCGTCGCGTGGAGCTGGCGTCCTGGGGCGAGATGCAAATCTGCGGTCGGTTTACTCGGCAGCGGGTTGCTCGACGCCAGACTTGAAAAGAGTCTCGTTCTCTTGCTGGGCCTTGATGAATGCCTCCTTGAAGAGGTTGGCATCTGTAGGACAAGTCAGACGGGCCGCGTTTGTCCAAAGGGATGTGACTCTTACTCTCGCTGTTGGCAAAGCGAATGGCCAGAGTTTGAGCCTCGGGTTCACCCTCGCTGACGTCGGCAGCGGCATTCCAAACCCAAGAACGGTCAGAACCCACGTTGGGCGAGAGCTTCATGTCGGGAACGACTAGATCACGGTCAGCATCTTTATGCGCGCCACACAAGCCCAAGATGGCACATACCGTAGTGGTTGGCGCAGACCTTGAGCGTCTTGTCACGGCGCATCACCAGACGAGTTTTGCCATTCTCCTTGTGCTTGAGCAGGCGGACGTCGCCAGTTCCGCGCTCCTTCCACTCCTTGCTTTCGCGGTCAAACTTGAAGAGCTTGGCGCGCATCTTGAAGACCTGCTCCTCGAGCTCTTCGTTGGTCTTGGTTTCGACCTTTTCTGTCAGACGGACGACGGGCTCAAACTGGACGTCGGGCTCGTGGTTCTCGGGCTCCTCCTCCTGTGCGGCGAAGAAGAAAAAAAATGGTCAGCCCGTGAGTCCAACGGGAGCGCATCGCGACTTGAGCCCAAAACTCACCTCGTCGTCCTTCTTCGCTTTGCTCGACCCAGAGGGCTCGTCCACAACTTCCTCCTCCTTCTTCTCCTTCTTCGGACCGCCACCAAACATGGAAAACACGTTGTCCTTGACGGTCGAGGTAGCAGCCGAGGCTGCGCTCGATGCCTTTTCGGCGACAGAGGCAGACTTGTCCTCAGAAGCGCCAGCAGTCACCTTTGCGGTCTCATCCTTGGCGAGCTGCGGCTCGGTTGCGGCCGTTTGCTGCTCGGCAGGGTCGAGCTTGGTCGACGACGGCTCAGCCATTTTTTGTGTAATGAAGAGAGTCGGGTTCACCGGTTTTGAGGACGAGTTGATGATGTCGGGAGGTCGATGGGTGGCGTGGTGACGTGCCGCGACGCGTGAGAGATGAAGAGACGAACGGAGGTATAGTGGGAGAGGTGGTGGGTTTGCAGGATTGGATAGGACCCCTCGGTGGCCAGCAAAACAATGTGCTTGGCGGCGGGCGTGGCACGTGCGCTGGCCTATCGCATCTTATCTGTTACATCATCCGCCACCGCACTGCTTGAATCGACAATACATGTATATCATTTGAAGACTGAAAACTTCTATGTTCGAATGCCACCCCAGGTCCCCATGTTGCCCCGTCAAATCATTCCGTGCAAATCTTGGTCACAAGTGGGATGCTACAGGCCGTGGTCTTTGGCAACACCCATGTCCACGTCCTGTCAGGAACTCCAGTCCCCCCCAATAAACACCTCAAAATGACAAAATGCTCCGTTCCGATACGCCTGACCTTGCAAATTCGCGAGCCATCACCGATGGACTTCACGGCCTGGCCTGGCGACGCGCCTTGCCCCGAAAAGCTCTTCTGGCCTTTTCTTCGGCACGAAGGCGATCCCTCTTAATCTTCTTCCTTATTTCCTCGAAATGTGCGTCATCGCCCCAGGAAAACTTCAAGCTGATCTTGGTGTAGATGCCCAGGGCATTGGTGCGTGCTCTTTTCACGTTCTCTCTGGCCGACTCCTTGACTTGCGCAATCGCGACTGCGGCGTGTTGGACCAGAGCGCGCTCCTCCTCGAGAACCTCGCCAGCTTGCTGATGAGCACGCAAGACGCCCTTGTCGAGGAGCTGTCTAGCCCTGTCCGTGACAACGACCAGAGATTTGGCGGCGTCCTCAGTCACATTCCTAGTGATGTTCTTGAAGACCTCGAGACCCTTGAATAGTTGCAGCGACGTATTCCTCGCGTTGGACTGAGCAATGACCATGTCGCTCCTCATCATACCAAGAGCCTTTTCCGTGACACCAGCCCAGCGCGACATCTTAAACCACGACGATCCAAAGTCGACCTCGAGTGTTTGCTGGATCCGAGGCCTTGATGTGGTCAATATGGAAACGTTGAGAAGGCCGTATGCTTCGTCGCCCTCGACACTGACAGCGTAGACGCCATCTACGAGCTGTTCGTGACTATGGCGGATCTCTTGATGACCACGAGAGATTGATATCAAAAGCGCAGGTGGTCTCTTCAGGCTCGACCATACCTTGGGCGGAGTAAGGACAAAATGGTGGTCTCCGATGACGTGGATCTTGAACTCGTCGGATTCGTTTGCCTTGGGGGAGAAAGGGTGCACCATGGGAACCATGCGAGAAGACTTTTCGGCATGTTTGGATGCGATGAGATCCTTTTCCGGCCTTACTGATGGCACAGCAGTGGTCCAGTCTGGAGTAGCGCTGCGTCCCGAAAAGGCATCAATGGCTGAGCTGAGAGCCGTGGCGTCGCTCGTGGTAGGACTGGGATTCTTGACTTCAAGGCTGCTGCTCACGAGTGAATTGTTCACCATCGCAGTAGCACAGAGCATGAAGAGGCTCAAGATGATGACCACGACAGTTGCAATGTGCGTTCTCCTATTAGCCCAGAAGGATCGCACGGCCCCATCGATCTGCTGGCGTACGATGTGGACCCTGTCCACAATGTCTTGGAACTGATCCTGGAATGTGGGGCGCCTTCGAGCTTTCTCTTCGCCAAGACCAAGGAAAGCAAGATGGCGGTTGAGGTACACGGGATGTAGGTCGAAAAAAGCATCAAGAGGAGCGGGAATCGTGGACACTTCTTGACCGTTCCTCACCACAAGACGCAAGCTGCCCTTGGCAGGCTGAAAGTGCTCAAAGTTGGCATTGTTGGAAACGTCGAAAGCCAGGTGTAAGACCGGAACCTTGGACTGTTGGCCTGTCGAACAATCATTGACACATGCCGCATTGCCTTGGTTGGAAGTGTAGTGAAGGACAACCTCCAAATCTGGCGTTGGACGTTCTGAGGAATCAGTCTCTTCAGGAACCATGTAGATCTCAGATGAGGGAACGAGTTCGACGTCAGATCCAGGAATCCTCACCACGGCAAGGCGCTTGGGTACGTTGTCCGAATCGGGGCGTCCAGCATCGAGTGCAGATGCTATCTTCCTCTGGATGAGATCCTTAACTTTGGAGGAAAAGAACGCGCCCGACGGGAAGGTAGTGAACCTGATCCGGAATGGTCCAGTCCAAGTCATGGAACGAGGAGCTGCTCCAAGCTGAATTTCAGCAAAGCTGCCAAGGCCGAAAGGGCCATTCCTGCCACGCGCGAGGTGCTCGTAGCCGTCGCTCAGAGTCAAGTAGAGACTCTCTTCTGTGGTGTCGTCGGATTGCGTTTCGACAGCAGGGTGAGCAGGTCCATACAAGACCGAGTCGTTGGGCGTGCGAATGTCGGCCCTGGTGGTGGCGTTTGAGTCGGAGGGTTGGAAGACTGGTTCTTCTTCTTCTTCCTCCTCCTCCTCGCCTCCAGAGAGGTTGTCTTCGGTCGAAGTGTCCGTATCAGCCACGCTGCAGACATCTTCACCGGTTGGACCGACGTTGGCAAAGTCCGAGGAGGAGATGGTGTCGGCCTCGTCGTCTGAGATGGCCACTGACTCGCTCAACATGTCGTAGTCATCGCCTCCCAGCTCGCTCGGGCTCTGTCGACCCATTCCATGCTCCATCGTGGGGGAAGTTGTGTTGTGTGCCGCAGTTGTGTTGGAGGAGAAATGGTAGTTTTCGATTGGGTTTGAGTCGGAAAGAAATGTCACGATTCGGTCATTCGAAGAAAGTCGTTGAGGACTAGTGAAGCGTTGGCGTTAGCGGGGTTGCTTGGGCCGTTTGCTACGAGCCTCTTACTCCATGGGGAAAGCGAACGGACATGGGCACGGCCGTTGTCGGTGGGGGCGTAGGGTGCAGCGGCCGTGGAGGGGAGTTGAGGAACAGCCAAGGCAAAAAGAATGCGGGCGATGTTGAGAAACGAGGAGACGAGGGCAGAAAGGTGTCGCGGCTTACCGAGAGAGGGATCCGTGGTTGAAGTGGTATTGTGTGCCTGTGCTTGGAGCCCGCTGCCTGGCAGTGCCTACCTTAGGTACCTAGGTACCGCAGTGGTAGGTAATGTCGTCAAGCCAAAGGACCGAGCTCGCGGGGGACCGGGAAGCCGCAGTTGATCCGCGGGCACAATCAGTCTCTTTGTGTGAGAAGAGAAGGAAGGAGGAGGAGGAGGACGAGGCAGAGCAAAGACGGGAGCGGCGGACGAACCAAAGAGGCAGCAGAAGTAGAGGAGCCAAAGGTGAGTGTTCCAAGGGATTGATTGAATCGTCGGTGCGAGTGGTGTGTAGTGTAGGAGAGCAGTTTCGGGGACGCAAGGCAGATGGATGGTCACTCACTCAGTCATGCTTCGCGGGGCAAGTTCCTTGGGCTTGGGCTTGCCCGTGAGCGGGTGCAGGCGCACAGGTCACCTCGAGCCGTTATCGCCTTATCGACAGCCGTCACTTCGGTCTGTGTCCCGCCGCCATGGCTCCTTGGCGTCCAACCAGCCAGCCAGCTTCACATGTCTTCGTCTTTGGTTCATCTTTGGTTCATTGTACATTGATCGTAGAGTCAACATGCCTCTCCTGTGGCGGCCCTCATCTGGCTGGTGATTAATTTACAGGTCCCGAGCGCTGTCAAAAACCCAAGCCTGACCAGTCGTCGTCCTCGTAGTCGTCGTCATTGCTCCCCCTCCTCATGCAACGAACTCTTTCATCGCTTGTAAACGGCGTTCCAAATCATGGCTGGAGAGAATAGGGCTTGTTGGAAGGAGAAGAAGAAGAAGAAGACGATGATGAAGAAGAAGAAGAAGAAGAAGAAGAAGAAGAAGAAGCAGAGGAAGAGGAAGAGGAAGAGGAAGAAGAAAAAGCGGCGGTAGTGGACTACTACTACTCCGCCATCGCCAACACTCGCAGCAGACCCAGAAACCCCTCCTTACTCTCGTAAAACGTGTTATTATGCCGCAAATAATGGACCCGCATGACCTTCATTCGCAAAACGCCTTGCCCTGAATGCCTTCTTACAACTACGGACTCGCCCACCCTCCGGCGACATCAACCCACTCGGCCAAACAGCTGCCCTGCTTGCCCTCGACGTCCACAATATCAGTGTCGCATTTGCACCTGCATCCAACGCCGTTTTCCTTTTCTGGGTCCGGCGTCGCCCAGTACTCGTCCTCTTCAATGCGTTTCTTTTCGTCAAGCGTCGTCTTCTCGTAAAACGGTATGTGGTCGAGTTGGCGCGCCGGGGCGTTGGCAGGACAGTGCTGAATCGTCGTGTGTCGATATCCAAAGTCGCGGAAGTAGTGAATGTCCCCCGGTCCAAGAAGTGCACCAGCTGCAAGGGAATGGATAGGCGCATCTCCCCACTGCATTCCGTTAGTAAGCCTTTCCGTGTGACGGGCATTTGGGATTCCGTGACGTACCCGCTCCATCCAGAATCCTCCGCTGCGATCCATCATGTCGAAAAAGTCATTATATTCCTTGCTGCGGAACCAGTCTAACCTCGCGATTTCAAAGTTGCTCCAAAAGTGGCACATGTTGTACGTCTCGCCTTCCATGCTCTCGGGGTCAATGTCGGGAAGAGAGCCAGATCCGGGTTCCGTGTTGATGATTTCTTCGGGCAGCGGCTTCTTGTACTTGGGATCCTCCTTTGGGAGGTCTTGGTCATCCTTGACTTCGGGCTTTTCGACAAACATTTCCCAGAGACCCTTGGAGGTCAAGTTATTTGTGCGCTTGTAAGCCGACGCGTACCGAAAGATGTTGGGGACGGTTTCCTTGAGCTCCTTGACAGCAATCGTAAATCCGTACGTCTTGTTGTTCCGCTCCATGTGAATAAAGGGATCGCTGCTCATGTCAGTCTCGGCACCAAACGCCCAGGTTTGGCAAACATACTAGGTAATGTCGCAAAAGTACTTGATCTCGGGCTCAAGCCGCCAGTACCAGGTGTATTTTTGCAGCAAAGGGTGCTTGTAAAAGTGTCTAGGTTCTGTTAGTCGCCAAGAGCCTTCCCGCTGACGAGGATCCTACCCAGAGTAGAAGCGACACATGTGGTGGTAGCTTTCCATGCCACCGTACATGATGGCCTGATCGCCTTGTTTCCTGATGCCCTCCTTTGCGACTTCCTCGTCGACCCAGTCGGGATAACCCCACATTGAGTCGTCGATTTTGCCCCATTCGACCGTGGCGCTCGTGTGATTCAGGACGGTTTCCTTGAACGTCTCGTTGAACTCGCCATCGTTGAGGAACACGTAGGGATAGTGGAACCAGCGGTTGAAGTGCCTTTCGATTGACTTGATGGACTGAATGACGCCATCCAGCTCCTTGTTTCTGGCCAAGACGACAAAAGCGGCGTTGGCCTTGGGCCGGTCCTCGTCCGGCTTTGGAGGTTCTATGCACCCAGAGACAAATACTCTGTCATACTTGTCGCTGATTTTCCTATACCAAGCGCGCACGTTAGATGGGCCATTCAGCAGTCTTGGGGCAATGGTGCAGTGTACCTGATAGAAGGCGGTGCGCCAGCGGGGACCAGTATTCTTCCTGGCGAAGAGGGATGCCGCACGAACAGAACGGTAATGACGCTGATGACGATTGCTGGAAAAAGCAGAACAAGACCAAGGGGTATCGAGACGGACGAGCTCTTTTTAAGGCGTATGCGGCGACGGAAAAATGCCAAGTGCGGCGATATCTTGTCGGCCTTGGAATGGATGTCATCGACGGTGGGAAGATCGTTGCGCGAGGTGGGTATGCGCTTCGATAAACGTTGGATAAACGACATTGATGCGGTTCGAGACGGAGCTACGGCAGAGATGATGTTTGGAGGTGCGGCTGCGGGCTCCGCCGCTCGTGTGTCGGGAGCCCGGCTTGCGACAGCTGTTCAGATCCTCAGCGCCGCAGCCGGAGAAAGATGATGTTGTCCAGGAGGGGAGAGTAGAGGCGAGGCGCAGACAGAGGTTGGCCGTGGTCGCGGGTGATGGAATGACGGCAACGGGAGGCGAGATTCCTAAGGCGACGACGACCAAAACGAACGACTGGAAAAGGACGCGAGTCGAAAAGGGAGGGAGGGCCTCGGGCAGCCTCTCTCTCTTAGGGGGGGACGCCTCGCGCGGAGAGAGGAGGAGGAGGAGGAGGAGGATCTGACGGGTTGGACGAGCAGACTCGTAGGGGAGGATGTGGTAGGGCGGACAAGAGGGAGAGAGAAATGTCTCTGGTCCAGGTGTGGGTGGAGGACAATTGGCGGAGGGATGGGAGCGCAGCACGCACGGCAGCTCGTGAGGGAGAAGCGCCAAGGTTGAGAGCGACGGCGGACGCTCCTGCTCGGCGACAAGGATACTTGGCTCAGCGACAGGGCACGAGTCAGGGACGGACGTCAGGGCAAATCTGATGGATCAGAACGACTCTGGTCAGATGGAACCAAGCATTGTATGTAGATGCTGTGCTTGAGTTCGTTGCCCTCAGTCCTTCGGCAGGGAAGCACGTCAAGGTCGCCGCCCGGCAGGCAGCTGGGCCGCTTAGGCACTGCGGCTAAAGACCCCTTGACAGCAACCTTGAGGAGCTTTTGGCTGGCTGTCTGGCTGTCTGGCTGTCTGGCTGTCTGGCTGTCGTATTGTTCTTCAACCTCCAAAAGCTTGGCCCTGGCACAATTTTCACCCTGCGCCTCCATTGCATGACTGCCGTTTGGAGCCCTTCAATGTGCATTTCATGTTGTTTATTCTTCCATTCCCGTCGATTCTGCATCTCCACGTGATCCCCGTCCTGCTAAGGTATGGACCTTACGCTGCCTGCCCATGCTCTCTCCACTCCCGTCCCCCTTCATCCACGCCCAGCTAAGAATAGCAACCCGTCGCGCGCCCAACGTCCAACGGTGCTGCTGCTGCTCTGCGCCAAAGTCGTTGCCGCCCGTCCGCCACCTCGCGCCACCCTCCGTCGGCAACCACCTCGCTCCCAAGACCAAAATCAATAATGGCCTTCAATGCAAAGAACCTGAGCTACGGTACGTGTGCACAACGCAGCTCTGCCCACCCCTGATCTTGCCCAGCATTCAACTTCATGCGGCTAACCCGCTGGCCACGTCCACGTGCCTCACAGACCGCAGCGAGCCCGCCTTTCTGCGACGGCTCAAGGGCGAGGCGACGGGCGATAGAGACACAGACCGCCACGAACGCCCCGTCGCCCGCCCTCGAGGACGTGCCCGCCAGCCCGGTGACGACGAGGACGACGGGCCAACCTACGTGCTCGAGGAGAGCGGTGATGCTCTCTCCAAGGCAGAGTACGAGGCCCTGCTCGACCCTGGCCATGGTGCCGCTACCGGTGCAACGGACGCCACCACAGTCGCCACCTCTGCGGACGGCAGTGGCCCAAACCAGGAAGACGGCGAGCAGGTCAAGAAGAAACCGCACCAAGTTGCCTCCATCGGCGCCGCCTCCAAAAAACGCAAGGCCGTAAAAATCGGCCATGACGATGACGACGACGAAGAAAAAAACGAGGCCGAGCCGTCCAAAGGAGCCTCGTCGTTGTCTGCTGCTGCCGCTGGCGTTGGCACTGCAAACAAGCCCGATCCCAAGTTCGCCTCGTCCGCCCCCAAGCAACCCAAGCCCAAGAAAACAAAGAGGGCTAAAGCCAAGGTCGCCCTGTCTTTTGGCGACGACGTAGAAGCAGCCGAGTGACGATGCAGACAGGGGGTGGTGGGCAGCGGGGACGGAGGGAAAACCAACCTCCCCGATTAAACCGCAAAAATCAATCATGACGCCAGGCGGCACTGCAGTCTTCCAACGCGAGAAGAAGAAATGTTGCAACGCTTCGCATATGATATCTACCCCGTCGTTTGGCCACGGAGCGTTCATTTGTTATTTCGCCCGCCAAGAAAAACACTCCAAACAAGCCCCTCCCGAAAGCAATCGGCCTCAGCACCTCACCTCGCCGAGCGGGCGCTCCATCAAGCGAGAGACTCATCTCGCCCTCTCGCTGGACCAAAGCGACCGACCGACCGACCGAATGTGCCCACGTACCGGCACCCATCCATCCACACCAAGCATGACCCAAAGCCGATGCCGACCGACCGACAGCAGCGCGAGTGCCTTCCGTAAGCAAGAGTGACGCGCGTTTCGACCAGGAGCGCCGCTGCATCAAACAGCCTCATCCCAGTCATCTACCACGATGTCCCCGCCTCGCGCTGCCATGCGCCCTCGCGGGGCGCGCGGTAGATGGGCGGACTGGCCATGGGATCCCGCTCGCGAGCGGGTAGAGTGGCAGGGATTCGGCGGCTCTACGCGAGCGTACGCATGCACGCGTGGGTTGCGTGAGCGAGCGGCGATGGGGTTTGTTGGGCTTGGGCGATGTGGATGGTTGCGTGGCGTGTTGTGTGGGTTGTGTGGGCTGAGTCGGACTGATTTTGCCGTTGCCGTTGCTGCTGCGCTGGACTTGACTGGATTAGACTGGACTGCTGCCTGTGCGTCCATTTCTTTGTCGAGGCGTTGGCTGTGGATAGACGGTCGTGTATCAAACCCCTTGCAGCAGCAGCACAGCACAAACTGAAAGATAGGGCAGCCGGTGGCAGGCAGGCAGGCAGGCAGGCAGGCAGGCAGGCAGGCAGGCAGGCGGTGGGGAGACGTGCTATGAGCATCTCTCGGCATCATCCTACTTGCACGTTGTCTGGACTGACTGCATCTCTCATATCTCAAGCCCAACCCGAAAATGGCGAACACAGAAAGCGAGATTACTTTTGACAAGAAAAACACAAGATTGGGAAAATCAAATGACCACTTCGGCAGGTCACACGTCACGAAGGAAATGCGAGGACGAAAAACAAGCCCATCAACGCGCCAAACCACTTCCTCTTGTTCTTGCTAGACCGGGTTCCCACTGCCTGTCCACCAACAACTCCATTTTTTGCCTCCAAGCGGCAGCAGCAGCAGCAGCGAGGAACACTACTGACTAACTACCCCACGCGCACGCACAGAGTCACAGCGCACACGACGCCATCAATCAGCCAATCACACAATCAAGAACACTACATCTCAAAAAGAAAAAAAAGAAAAGGATCAAACTAATTCATTCTACATACATACAGCAGTCATGCATTATTGTGTTTCTGATGGATGCACTAGGCTAACCCAAAGCGCGTGCGCGCGCGCGAGAGAGGGAGAGGGAGAGAGAGAAAGAGGGCAGACAGACTGGTGGGGGGACTTGGTATCGATGCGAAAGAAAAGAAAGAGGAAGAGGAAGGGAAACGAGAAATGAGGCAGGACAGACGGCTTAGCGTGCAGTACAGTGCAAGAGGGTTTGAGTGATGGTTTTGGATGGGGGAGGGGTAGGGTGGGTTGAAATATGTGTATGTACGGGAGAGCAGTGGTGGGTGTATCTACAAGGGTTTGGGGGAGGGCGAGAGAAAAGGGGTTGGGTTTTTGAATGAGAGAGCGAGGCAGAGAAAGAGGTTGAGGGAAGAGCAGCACCTGCGCACGTCGACGCGTGCAGGCATCCGGATGGAGGAAATGCCAGATGAAGCGCAAAGGAAAGCAAAAGACAAAACAAGTCGGAAAAGATGGAAGAAGGCAAAGAGACTGCCGCAAACTTTTCCCCCAAACGACCCATCCAGATGCAGTATTTCGTTCGGTAAGTCAGTCAGCTAGTCAGTCAGACTCGCAACAAGCCACCTTCATCTCTACCTCGATTCCAAACCGTCGTGTGTTCGTTCTACGCTTGGTACGCGCCCGCCACGCCCGGCGCCGGGCCCTCGAGGTCGACCCTCTCGACGCCTGCCTTGATGTCGCTCGCGTCTCTGACCAGGTTGCCAAAGTACTTGCGCGCGACCTCGGACTCGTGCTTGCTCTTGATGGTGCTCTCCTTCTGCCCCTGCAGCTTCTCGACTGAGCGTTGAAGCCCGACGCGTAGTTCGTCGGCGGGGTGTTTGAGCGCTTTGCGCACCTCGTTGGCGATGCGTGCGGCGTTGGCGTGCGTGTAGTCGAGCGCGTCGAGCTGGGCTGCGAGTTTGGTTGAAAGACGGCGGGGCAGCGACTTGGGGATGGATTGGAGGGCGTAGGTGATGCCAAGACCAACTAGTGCCAGGTTAGTAAAGTGATAATGCAGAGTGCTTCGATCTTCAATAACTTACCGGCCAGCATAAGACCAGGCACAAACATCCTCCGCAGGCCAGTGGAACCCAGCAGTCTCATAGCACCCAATGTTCCGTCAATCCAGCTGACGCCGCCAACTAATTGCGTGCCAACAACACCAGCAACTGTGACGGCCATGCTGGTGCCGGCAACCTTCTCCTGACGCTCCCACAGGCTCGCCACGTCGAAGAAGTCCCAAACCTCAACGTCGAATTCCACAGACCGAGACAACGCGTCCTTCCTCTTGCGGAACATCTTTTCGGGGTGGAAAGTCAGGTGGCTCCAGTCGTCACCAAGATGCAGTATACCCAGACTTGAGATCCTTCGGAAGCCAATCGTGGTCTGTTCACGCGCATAATCCTCGCAAACGTAGACGCTTTCGGAAATCTCCTGCAGCATGGCGGCCTTGATGTCTTCGGCATACTGAAACGCACTCAGAATACCGGGATACTCAAGTCCCAAATCGTGCTCCGCGACGCGAGAAATTGTAGTACCGACCGTTTCGCGCGTGTAGTCATACACCTCGGCGGCAGTTTCCTCGATCGTGTATTCGGCGTCTTGGCTGGCCTCTGTGCGCGACTTCTTGGACTGCTCAAATGCTGGCTCCAACTCGGCCAGTTCTCTGGTCACGCGATCAAGTTCCGACTGAGCGACATCCTTGTTAATGGTGGCTAGGTTTGAAAGGTCCGACAGCACATTCATCAGGTATGTCTTTGCCGGAGCCAACTTCGATCTTGCCCGTTTCTCCAAGACAAATCGACGGAGGGAGCTTTCCAGTTCCTCAAAGTCTCGAATCTTCTCACGCTCTTTGCCCTTGCCCTTGTCCTGCGGCTTGCCTGACGAGTCGTCATCGTCGTCGTGAGGGTCACCACCAGGCCCGGATCCAGAGCCAGAGCCAGCACCGCCCTCGGGGATCTTAAGCGGTGCCACCGGAATTGCTTGACTCGAGACGAAGTGAACCAGCTCCTTGGCCTCCTTGTGGGTTGCAGGACTCATCTTGGCAACCTGCTTGAGAATCTGGTCCTGGCAGCGGTTCTTGTCCCGAATGTTGTCGTATCCGTTGACGACCATGAACATGTAGGCCTTTTCTCTGGCGGCGTTGAAAATGAACTCCTTGGCGGACAGGGTGAAGTGATTGGCGGCGGACACGACAAACACCACGACGTCGATTTCTTCCTGGCGCGCAAAAACTGCAGTCGTCTTGAGCGAGTCGGCGTTCAAACCAGGTGCGTCGATGAGCGCAATGTCCACAACGCCATTGTTGAGCAGAGATTCGTCAACGGCACGGATGTCCTTGACGTAGATCTTGCAGGAAGCGTAGCGATCATTCTCGGTAACAATGTCTTCGAGCTGGGGAATCGTGTAGACGTCGTAGCTTGCCTCGTTGTCGCGGTTGTAGACCGATCCAATTGGGATAGCATGCACTTCTTCAACGCCGCCATTCTCCCTGACATCTAGAACCTCGCAAAAGATGCTTGTGCAGGGCTGTTGGTCTTCGGGTAGGATCTTTCTCCGCAGCAAGGCATTGCAAAAAGTCGACTTTCCGGCGTTTAGATCTCCAGTAACCAGCACTTTGCTGGACGTGTCGTCGATGCGGTCGCGAAGTGTGTATAAGTGTCTAATCGACTTGTTGATCTGGCCGTCGAGAAGCTGCGCGACGGCCCCCTTTTCTAGAGAATGTACCAGTTCCGTCTGCGACAATGCGCCCATCTTCAGATCAATCTTGAGAACCGAGAAATCTTGCGCCAACTGAGGTGTCACCAGACGTGGCTCACCAGCTGGTCTTTGCGCCGCAGCGGAGCTTGATTCCGCAGTGGAGCTGCTTTCCCCCAACGACGTCTCTGCTCGCCTCAAAGGCGTGGGCCTACTTGGTGACTCGCCTCGATGGTTGTCCAACGTGGACTGAGTGTGGTGAAGACCAGGTCTGGGATCGTGCGGGCTGGCAGCGCGAGCGGGCGAGTCCGAACGCTGAACTTGCGGATAGTGGGCCGGCCAGTCCTTGTTCATCTCCTGCAGCCTCTTCAGAGACTCTACGGTCCTGCCAATCGATCGTCCCAGCGCTGTCCGGTTCTGATTGTAGTAGAGCTGGTGAATATGGCTAGCAATAGTGCGGCGCTCATGGTCCGACGCAGCATTGTTCTCTCCAGGCAATACAGGCGTGTGGGCGGGCGTAGGGCGGTCTTCGGTGAGGCCCGGATGCCACCCCGACGAAGCGCTTCCCGAGTCAGCGATGCTTCCCCCGTAACCAGAGTCATCATTGAGCATAGCTTCGAGATTTCTAGCGCTCTCGGAGACGTGGCCGGTGCCAACGGTCATGTAGCTTGGGCGGCGAGCGCCTTGGTTCGCAAGGTAGGATTCCGGGTGGCGGTTGGGGGTCTGACGACCAGAAGGCGAGGCATAGCCGCTGCCAGAGGGCGATGACGATCTGTGTGGATCCATTATTGAAGATTGTTGGAGTCGTGAGTGTATTTGCGCATGTCGCGCAATGGCGGATGGCGGTTGAGGACAGGTCGGGGTTGATAGAGTTTCGACGGGTGTAGGAGTCAACGTCCGTCTCTAAGAATTCTGGCGCGGTCTCGGCGAGATCACGGGCACTCCCGTTCGAGCTATGACAGCACCCACGCTCGGCAGCCGGTCGCCTACCTCAACCACGTCTGCCTCGCCACACTTGTGCCCGCTTCTTTGCTGCGTCCACTCTGGTGGGTTTGCGGAGAATTGTGCTTGATCTCCAGTCCAGTGCTTGGCAACACTTCTGCCACCATGAATGTTGGTAGACTCCAGACCCCGCGCTCGCTGTCACTGTACTGACCACATGTCGCAGATTGTCGAGTGGGCCTTCGGCAAGCGGATGACGCCGGCCGAGCGTCTTCGCAAGCATCAACGAGCGCTTGAGAAGACGCAGCGCGAGCTCGATCGAGAACGCGTCAAGCTGGAGAACCAGGAGAAGAAGCTGGTACAGGACATCAAGAAGAGTGCCAAGAATGGGCAGATGGGCCCTCTTCGCATCCAGGCCAAAGATCTGGTTAGAACGAGGAGGTGCGTACTGGACATCGTTTGGAGAGATTGAGGCTAATGGCCAGCCAGGTACATTCAAAAGTTCTACCAAATGCGGACCCAACTCCAAGCCATTTCTCTGCGGATACAAGTACGTACAAGGCAGGCATCGTGTAGATGACAGGCGCTCACGGACATGTAGACGGTTCGCAGCAATGAGCAAATGATGCAGTCGATGAAGGGAGCTACGACATTACTGGGCAGCATGAACAGGCAGATGAACCTGCCTGCGCTGCAACGAATTGCCATGGAGTTTGAGAAGGAGAACGACATTATGGATCAACGACAAGAGATGATGGACGATGCCATCGACGACGTCACGGGCCTCGAGGACGAGGAGGAGGGAGAGGAGGTGGTCAACCAAGTGCTGGACGAGATAGGCGTGGACTTGGGCCAGGCGGTATGTGCAATCAACCAAACAGGCTTGGGTGTGGTATGTGTTCTTGTGCTAACGAAGCCGTCGCAGCTGGGCGAAACACCGTCTGGGCTCCAAAAGTCGGCGGTTGGAGAAGCACGGGTAGCGCAGGCAGTGGGAGGAGGAGGCGGAGGAGATCCAGATGATGACGATCTGCAAGCACGACTTGATAGTCTCCGGCGATGATTAATTGCAGCTGACGGGTTGGTTGGCATGCGTTGGAGGAAGGGCGAAAAGGCGTTTCTCATGGCTATCCCGGGCAGTAGCACAGCAAACGACCATGTGTCGGACAGAGGGGGGGGGGGGGGGGGGGGGGGGATTTTTGAGTCGGTTGAGCCGGAAGCGGCCGCAGTCGGTGCAGTGGATGCACAGTGTTTCTAAGTTTCAAGCGGTCCGAAAACAGGAGCAGTAGTAGCAATCAGTCAGTCAGGCAGCTGTCGCGCGCATTGCGCTACGGTGTAGTGTAATAGGCAGATGACATGGATGTGAGCGCGTGCTCAGCTGCCATGGTGGGTAAAAGGACCTACCTAGATAGTTGGTGTAGCAGACGTAGATACAGTACAACATAATACATAGACGCTGTAGATGCAGGCGGCCGGACATTGATGGGGTTGATTGTTAGGTGGGTGGTGTCGTGAATTGCTCAGAGCGCGGGTCTACGTCATGCGCTGGCCATTGATGATAATGACCCCGGCTTCGTTGATTCAGGACATGAGCCTCGAGACAATAGAATAACTTGACCGAAGCCAGCGACGAGACAGGTGCACCGAGTCGACAGTCGCCGACAGCCAGCGCAGCACAGCACAGCACTGCACAGCACTGCGTCGCGCGCATCACCAACCCCAAGTCCTTCCACTCACTAACCTACTGCCCAGCCCCGCCCTGCCCTGCCCTGCCCTGCCCTGCCCTGGTCGATCAGTGGGTACGCCATCTCGCGGCCGCCTGTCACAGCTCTGTCGCCCGCATCCCCAGCATCCGCCATCCGCGCTGCCTCTCTACTGGACACCTCTCCTCCCCTCAACCTCCCTTAAACTGTTCCACTCCTGCCATCACATCAGCCATCGCATCCCACCCCCAATCCCTCCTTCTTTCCCTTCGAGGTGCTCGCATGACAACAACGTGTCAGGCCTCGACCACCTACGCCTACCTGCACCCGCCCCCGCCCCTCTCGCTACCACTCTCTTGCGAACCACTACTGCTCGCCCCGCCCCCTCCGCCGTCCCGGCTCTTCGCTGAAACTGCGCCCCCCCCATCACCGCCGCCGACGACCACCTCCCCCCCCACCCCCAACCGCTGCGCTCTTCAGGGTGCCCAACACTCATCAATCTGGCAGGAGGCAAGCGGCGGAGCTTTTCCAGTCAAGGAGGACTGTTGAACAGAATGTTCGGCAGCTCTTCCACGCCTGGGAAGGACACCAAGGAAGACGACCACCAGCCCGAATCCCACTCGCCCACTGAACACTCCAAGTCTGCCTCGATCGACATCCCTGGCGATGGCACCTCGGGTGGTGAGAAGCGCTCCAGTGCCTCCGGTAGCCCCCCAAAGCCCAATGCCCACGGCAATGGCAACGCCAAGTCTCCCGAAGAAACCAACCAGGGCTCCGACAAGAAGCGCCGCAGCAGCGGCGTCTCGCGCGCTCGCGACATGTTCAACAGCGCCAAACAGACCTTGCACCTCCAGAGCTCATCCCCTACGTCGTCGTCCTCGGAAAAGAGCCCCCAGACGCCCATCCAAAGGCTGAGCAAGACCGACCCCGCTCTGAGCGTCCCACAAGGCTCCCAGAACAACTCGGCCGGGGAGTCATTACCGGGTACCCACTCCACTTTCAGGGTTGGCGTCACCGAGGACAAGAACAAGAAATGCCGTAGGACCATGGAAGACACCCACGCCTACCTGTACAACTTTTTGAGCACCCCGCAACCCCTCCTGGAAAACTCGACGCGCAAAGGATCCATTTCGACCCAAGACTCAAAAACGAGCGCCTCTGATTCGGCCGATCAAACCGTTGTCGAGACCGATAATGGCTACTTTGCAATATTCGACGGTCACGCGGGCACTTTTGCTGCCGATTGGTGTGGGAAAAAGCTCCACCTCCTCCTCGAAGACGCCATTCGAAAGCATCCCAACACGCCAATCCCTGAGCTGTTGGACCAGACCTTTACCAACGTTGATCAGCAGCTGGAAAAGCTTCCACTGAAGAACAGCGGCTGCACTGCCGTCATTGCCGTCTTGCGCTGGGAAGACAGGGTTCCCAACTCCCAGTCTGCAACTGGTTCGACCTCCATCGCGCCTCTTGCCGCTGCTGCTTCAGCAAAGGCGGCTGCCGACGCCACAGCAAACTGTTCCGCTGGCCCGGATGCTGCTGATGCCGCACAACCTGCAAACAAGGATGGCGCGCCAGAGAATGCGGATGCTGCCCCGACTGAAGCAAAGCTTCGCGAAGTTGCAACGCGCCAGCGTGTGCTGTACACGGCCAACGTCGGCGACGCGCGCATCGTCTTGTGCCGAAAAGGAAGAGCCCTGAGGTTGTCTTATGATCACAAGGGTAGCGACGAAAACGAAGGCAGGCGCATAGCTAACGCGGGAGGCTTGATTCTCAATAATCGTGTTAATGGTGTCCTCGCCGTCACCCGCGCGCTCGGAGATGCGTACATGAAGGATCTGGTCACGGGCCACCCCTACACAACGGAAACAGTAATACAGCCTGAACAAGACGAGTTCATAATATTGGCATGCGATGGTGTAAGTCTTCAAACCGCAGCAGGCGCATAATGGACGCTGACAGCATTGGCAGTTGTGGGATGTTTGCTCTGATCAGGAGGCTGTTGATTTGGTTCGCAACATCAAAGACCCGCAGGCAGCATCGAAAACGCTCGTCGATCATGCGCTCGCCCGATTTTCTACGGACAACCTGTCTTGCATGATTGTTCGCTTTGACAACGAGGCGCTCCTCGCAAGGCAAAACGAGTCAAATATTGGCGTGGACGGCGACCCCTCGAGCAAGAAGGGGGGCATCAGCGAAACGGAGTCGATTCTTGGTCACGCAAAGAAGAACATTGTGGATTTAGGTGAGGCCGACATGGACCAGGTTAGCAACGAGATGATTTTAGAAGAGGAGGAAGCGGAGCCAGGACCCGAGTTGAATCCGGAAGCGCTGAAAGCTGCCCGGAAAGACAAGGTGTAGGAGCCAAAGATCTTGAAGACGTTATGAGCATGCTAGCACAGATACGAGGAAGTGGACATGGCCACTGCTTCGACATGGGGTGGAAAGGGAAATTCTGCTAGGGTGCAGTTCTTGAGCGTTCGACCGGGGGTTACTTGCTTGCATGATGCTGGATGGCGTTTGCATTTGTGATGGACAATAGGAGTACCGAAGCTTCTTTAGCTGAATTCACCTGACGAGTTGAAAACAGAAAGGAACCAAATGGAAGAAGACCTGGAGACGTCATCCCCATAGCACGTGACAGCCATGTATAAGCGAATGGTGGAGAGATGCAGATCACTGCCGCCCCACACGCCCGCGGTTAACGCAACTTGGAACTCAACACCGAAACATTCTATCGTGACGACGACGCTCAGCGGCCACGTCCTCAGGGTGCGACACTTGTGCGCGCAACAGCTCGCCACTCTCCGCATCCAAGCTCCATGTGGCCTCGTGCTTGCAAAAGCCGTCATGTCCGCCGGAGCAGAGGCTGCGGATTCCGCCAGGACCTCCTCGCCCCCGGCTGCTGATGAGCAGCTCTCCCCAGCTCCCAACGGCCCCGGATTTGTCACGCCCGCCTCTTACCTGAGGCCTCTGGTCCAGGCAAGGCACGCTGCGTCGCCAAAGCCCCTCAGTCCAGTCGACAAGGAACAAATTGAAGCTCTGGTGCGTCTAGGTCCCTCCGCCCCGGCACTTGCCGTGAAGAAGATTGGTCCCTGGCCTGACTGCACGCGCTAACTGTCCATGATCCAGCGCGCTATTCGGGCTTTTCTAAAGGTCCGCACAAGTTACGATGTCCTCCCAGTCTCCTTTCGACTCATTATATTCGATACGGCCCTTCTCGTCAAGAAGAGCTTGAACATTCTCATCCAAAATGGCAAGCCACTCCGGGCGCGGCAACGTGCATATGACGTCTCTGACAGCCGGTGATCTTCAGGTATTGTCTCAGCACCGCTATGGGACTCGAAGACGTCCACCTTCGCCGGTTTGCTTACCACGTCCGATTACATCAACGTCATCCAGTACTACTGGCACAACCCCGACGCCCTCGCCCAAGTCGATCAATTCCGCCTGAACAATTTGCGAGGTACTTTGACTGTTGCTTTGTGCATTGGTGTGGATATTGACTGGGAAGACAGACATTGAAAAGGCTCTTGGGGTCACGCCGATCGAGACGGTCTCGATACATCCAGAAAAACCACTATACGAAGCTTGTCGCCGCATGCTTGAGTCGCGCGCCAGGAGAATACCCCTCGTCGATATCGATGACGAGACACAACGGCATATGGTGGTCAGCGTGGTGACGCAGTATCGCATCCTGAAATTCATTGCGGTAAACGTCAAGGAGACGGAGAACCTCAGGAAGCCGCTCAAGGAGATCAATGTTGGCTCATACGAAAATCTTGCCACGGCATACATGGACACACCAGTCATGGACGTCATCAACATGCTGGTCAAGAAGAGCATCTCCAGCGTGCCAATTTTAGACACGGACGGTGAGATTGAAAGACCTACTGCTCGAGTGTTTGAGACTGATTTATCCAGGGGTCGTCATCAACGTCTTTGAGGCAGTGGACGTGATTACATTGATCAAGGGCGGCGTATACGACGACCTAAACCTGACCGTCGGCGAGGCATTGCTCAAACGCAATGATGTGGGTAGAACGTTTGCATTTTCCAGTCTCCGCTAATGTCTGCCAGGACTTCCCGGGAATCTATACATGCTCCATGTATGATCGACTAGATACGATTTTCGACACTATCCGCAAGTCACGAGTGCACCGCCTCGTTGTCATCGACGACGCGAATCGTCTCAAGGGCGTCTTAACCTTGAGCGACATTTTGGAATATGTCCTCTTGGAAGGAGAAGGCGAGGAGCACTAGCGTATGCGTCTCAAATTGGACCCCCGTGCTCGATCTTGATTGATAAATACCGCCCTTTTGTTGGAACGCGATTGTATCATTTGGAGTCTTGGTTGAGGAATGCATCCATTCAGACGATGGAACTAGAGGCGTTTTCGACACTGGGTAAATGGAGGAACTGCTCATATACGGCGTTGATGGCATTTACGGCCGCTGTGGTCGATATCCCAGGTTACTGACTGGATGTAATCAACAGATTTCGGTACAACCTTCAGCCTTTGCTCCATGACACGTTTTGTCTCACTCTGCACGACATCCTGCAGTGTGCCTCTGGCGCTTGTGCGAGAGTCGAAAGAGGGAGGAAATCAGCTCGGAATGACTGTTTGAACGGTGGCTCTGGGTGGATTTTCCAGCATGCCACATCGCGACTGTCGCGTGTCGAGGGAATCGAGAAACTCAATCTCGACATGCCGACATATCAGCAGCATCGTATCACCGAAAGGCATGTGCAGTATTTCACGAGCTGACGCCCTGTTAGAAAATAAAGATGTCACCTGGAAAATTCATTGTCAGACCGCGTGATCAACCGCAGGACCATCTTGAAATCAATTTTCCGGGCGTACTACCACACCAGATCTCCTCATTCTGCCTTGGCGGAATCGCAGAGCCCTTCACATTTGGAGCCAATTTGCGAAAAAAAAAAAAAAAAAAAAGAAAAGAAAAATAGTGCGGCTGATGTCAACCCGCAGTGAGGCTGCACGAAAGATGGAAATTTTGCCTAGGTAAGACAAACCAAAAAAGTAATGTATCGCCGTCTCCGCACGTGAGTAAGGCAGACTGAATCGACACAAGGTTCTGGACGGTTGCTCTTCCAAGCCACCGACCTTCTCCTCGAAACTTTTCTAACAAAACTCCGCGCGCAAAACTTTCCGCGCTGATGTCGATGCGCGGGGGTTATGGCGCATGCACTCAATTAATTTGTCCAGGAGCAGAGGTCGCCGTATTGACCAACTCTCACGATAGGTAACGGAACTACACTGCATGATACAGTCAGACAGCCGCCAGCGCCGCAGACACAACAGCATCGCCAACCAAGCAGACTCATTATTAAACTTTGGATCATTCGACCAGAAATGGTCGGAGCTGTAGACAAGATGCAAAGGAAGGCGCATCCAACGACAGCAATAGCCTTTATCTAAGCTCTCGGTTTTGATGTATCTCATCGCTTGCGCCAACGTGCCAATCGCATCGTTCCAAGTGAGCACGCAACTTGCCTTTTCTGACCTAGTCTATGGTTTTGGTTTTTTTTTTTTTTTGTCTTGGCAACCATTCTTTTTTGCCGGGCGGCGGACGCGTCGGCGAACGCCTTGTTCTGTCCACTCAATGCAGACATTACAGACTGGCTGGCTAGGTGGCTGCCACGCACATATCTGCAAAGCTTGTTCCCAGCAGGCCGCCAGCCACGGCCGTTTGGCTGCTTCGTTTGCAGCCTTGGCGCCACATGGAGGCCACAATGGAGGACTATCGACGCAAGAGAGCGTAGTTTGTGCACTGCAGGGTGGCCAGCCTTCGGAGCACACCCCGTGTCGTACGCGACACAGCCCGAGGCGTGCTGTGTGTGCCATTGCTGGTTGTAACCTGGCAAGCTACCCAGAACCAAAGCCACTGGTGCGCCCAAGTCTGCCTCGCCTGCCGCAAGTTGTCTGTCAATATGTCTCGTTACAACGGAGGAGACGAGTATTTGGCCGTCGGTGTGGATGGAAGGTGAGGAGAAAGGTTCTGATGTCGGGGTCTGACTCGAGCGACAGACAGGGAACACTTCATGGTTGTGCGTGGATTGGACAGGTGATTGCCCACGAGCACACTTTTGAGAGATCGTAGTGACATGGGCTAACGTTGTACATGGCCGTCGCTGCTTCTTCTTATTTACCTCCTTGCGAGGAGTCGTCCGTCCTCTGTCTCTTTGAAGCATGCGACAGACGGAAACGCGTCGACTTCGACTTCTTTCTCTGCATTTAATAAGGGGGGTAGGCTATTCGGCTTTGCGCGGTAGTCTGACCCTGATCTCGTGCCGTCAACACCTATCATTTCTTTTGCGCTTTCGCCCTCACCTCCAACAGCAGAAATTTTCTCTACGTTGACCAAGATGGGGAACGAGAAAGACGTCCATGTCGTCGGTGATGGGGGCATTGGGTCTCCCTCATACGATGATCACGAGAGATATCCGAGACCTTGTGCAGAACAAGGGGTACCACACTAGCGAAGCAGCGGACCTGTAGGGTGATGTCCGAACTGCAGAAGAGCTTGGTCAACGTGCGTCGTGGGTATGTTGACATCTTCGTGTGGTCGCAGAAATGGTTCACTGACAATGAAGCCTGATTGAAATCCCTGCACATACAATTCATTGCTCGTGGGCCGAGTCTTCCTACGCTATCTTCATCATCTGACGAAGCTTTGCAGTCGGTGGTACGATTGGCACTGGTTTTTTCCTCTGCATTGGCAAGATTTTTGCAACTTCTGGTCCGCTCTCCCTCCTGTTGGGCTACACGTTTACCGGTCTCGCCGTCTTTGGCATGATGCAGTGCCTCGGCGAGATGGCGACCTGGTTGCCCTTACCTGGCGCTTTGCCCCAGTATTGTGCTCGCTACGTCGATCCAGCCATCGGCTTTGCTGTTGGTTGGAACACTTGGTACCAAAGTTCAATCACACTTTGTGGTAAGTCCCCAGAATGCTGTACATGCGCGGTGGCTTTTCCAAGGCATTATGTCACTTGCAAGTAACGACTCTGGAGGATTGCTCGGCTGACCGTGCTAGCTGAATTCTCTGCCGCCGCCGTGGTCATTGGATTGTGGGACGACGAGATCAATCAAGCTGCCTGGATCACTATCATCATCGTCGTTGTTGTCTCCCTCAACATCTTTGCCGTTGCCATATATGGCGAGGATGAGTTCATTTTTGCCAGTATCAAAATCATAACAATCATCGGGCTCTTGATGCTGGCCCTTTGCATTGATCTCGGCGCCGGCAAAGAAGGGCGACTCGAATTCCGTTATTGGAACAGTCCTGGCGCAATGAGAGAGTACATCGGCTCTGGCGCTACTGGACGCTTCCTCGGACTTTCTGCAACCTTGGTCAACGCCGCATTTTCGTATGGCGGTGTAGAAATGGTCGCCGTCGCTGCAGGAGAAGCTGAAAACCCGCTGGTCAACATTCCCAAAGCGGTCCGCCCCGTTTTCTGGCGTATACTGTTCTTTTACACGCTCGACTCTCTCGCTATTGGCGTCCTCGTGCCGTACGACGACCCGCACCTCCTCGACGCAAACGCCGTTGGCGCCGCCCAATCAGTGAGTTGCACTGTACTCTCGTAGGGACAAACACTGACTAACATGAATCCTAGCCCTGGGTCATCGCCATCAATCGCGCGGGCATCAGCGCGCTCCCCTCCATCATCAACGCCGTGATACCCACAACAGCCTCATCATTCGCCAATGCCTTTCTCTTTACCGGCTCACGCTACTTCTTTGCACCGGCGCAGAACGAGCAAGCGCCACGCTTTCTGCTCAAATGCAGCGGCACAGGCGTGCCCTACTACGGCGTGGGCATCACGGCCTCCATCTAACTGCTCACCTACATGAGCGTATTCTCAGGGGCCGACACAGTCTTCCAATGGTTTCAAAACCTAACGACCATCTCGCAGCTGTGCTCGTGGTGCGCCATCCTCGTAGCATACATCCGCTTCCGCGCTGCGCTGATTGCGCAAAACGTTGACCGATCAACGCTCGTCTTTCGCTCGCGCGGCCAGCGGTACCTCACCTACGCGGCCCTCTCCTACTTCCTCATCATCATCATCTTCAACGGCTTTGCCGTCTTCACGAATGGCAACCGGAGCGTCGACGACTTGATCACCGCACACATCGGCATCCCCATCTTTGCTTGCCTCTACCTTCTTTGGAAGATTCTGAAGCGCGATCCGTTTGTCAAGGCGGCAGAGGCGGATATCTGGAGCGGAAAAGCGGCGTTGGATGCGCGGTAGTGGCCACAGAGGCGCCCGAGAAATTGGATCGAGAGGTTTGGTTTTGGCTTGCGTGCGGAGGGGACGAGCGAGGACAAGCCTTTTGGTAGGCTGGTAGTCCTGGTATGCAACATGTGGGGCCTTGCTGATACTTGTAGAAATTGACAGAAAACCTATCCTTTGTTGGCCTTTGCAACTTGAGACTGACATGTTCTTGCATTGCACCCAGAGTTGCCCCAACCCCTGAAGTCACTGAGTGCAAAGAGCAGTTGTCTTCACCAAAAGATCGGAATCGAGCATGTGGCACGGTACAGTAGCGACCTTGCTTTCTGTCTTTCTCGCAAACATGAGTCTCGATATCACTGAAACGATCAAATTCATAACCCATCTGGCAACAGTCATCATCAACATCATGAGTCCACACAAGACCGTCAAAACATATTTCATTTCTACCCAACCTCCTCAGCCCCACCCCTTTCTACGCCAACGACACACTCTTCGGCACCGACTGCTTCTCGGGATACTGCAGCTTCGCCCTCATCCTGCGATACTCCTCCTGCACTACGGGCCCATACTTAACCGGGTTCTTCTGGTCCGTACACGCGGGCAGACACTCAATGACGGCATCCGGGTTGGGGCTCACGAAATACGGGATCGAGTAGCGGGCGCGCGTCATGCTCTGGCCGTCCACCTTATTTCCCAACAGCGGCGGCGAGGTTACGCGGTGCAGTGTTGATTTGAGGAAGTCTGTTGGCAGGGCGGTGTTAGTGTGTGTGTGCGTGTGTTTGTGTGTGGAAGGGGGGAGGGGGAAGTGGAGAGTGAGGGGATGAGGGTATGAGGGGAGGATTTACCATTGCTCCATCGCATCAGCAGGTCCCCGACGTTCATGCAGATGGCGTTGCGCACTGTCGGTACGTTCATGAAGACGCCTGGTTTGCGCGGGTGCTCGACTTGTAGGCCGCCGCAGTCGTCTTGGAAGAGCATTGTTATTGAGCCCCAGTCTGTGTGTCTGGACTGGCGTTAGCAGAAACAGTCCACTTATATCCCGGCGATCTCACTCACGCAGGCATACGAGCAATGGTGTCAGAAGCCAGCTTCTCTGCCTCGACCGGCGGGTAGTGCAGCAGGCGCAGCTGGTTGTTGTGGCCGTCGTGGAACTTGAGCAGAAAGTCTGGGTCGTTGAGGCCGATGCCAATGGCAAGCGCGCGCAGCAGCTCTTGGGCGGTGCCGTAGCATTGCCAGTAAAAGTCCGTCATGAAGGGCCGGAAGCCGGGAAGGACGTCGTCTGGCAGCCACACATTGGGCATGTTGGAGCAGTTGTCACTGCCGATTTCGTAGCTTTCCTGGTGAGAGTGAGCAAAGAGGTTTGGTCTCACAGGGGGTCAGGGGTAGTGGGGATGGCATGTGTCGCAAGGAAAGCCTTATCCCTGCATACCTTAACGTCACCAACTTTCCGCAGCTCTTCATCTTTTGCGTCCGCATCGCTGTCTTCGTCTTTGTGGATGTATTGCGAGACCTTCTCGAGGCCGGGCCAGGAGTACCCGCGGTGAACGTTGGGACCAGGGGGATGCGGCGCGAGCATCTTCTTTTCCTCGGGTAGGTCGAACAATTTCTTGGACCACCCAAAAGCTTCATCTAGCATCTCGTCCGGAATTCCATGATTGACAATGTACACAAAGCCGACTCTTATGCAAGCATCCGTCAGCTCTTTGGCAATGGCCTTCTTTTCCTCTGGCGTGGCTTTCGCCCAGCGACTGAAATCCACAATTGGGATGGAGCTTTCGTCTGCGGTCATTTTGTCTACTGGATGGTGCTCCACCGCACGCGCAGCCGTCCGTCAGTACAGACTTTATCATCTCTGCTACGCTCACCGGGACCGACGCGATTCCCCGACTTGCGGGCTCGGCAAGCGCCCTTCGCGCCAGTGGAGGGCAACCTTATCACGACACGCTCTGCTTCCTGATCAGATGCGGCTCGCAACAAAGATAGCCCATTCATTCATTGGCGACCTGGGGCTTGGGCATGACCCGGGACCGTCGGTGCCGACTCTCAATTGCTCCAACAGGCGTCAGTGTGCTGATGTTGCCCCACTCTTGAAGGGACACCGCACGCGGGGTTGCCGCTCTGACTGGTGGCCACCCCGCGATACGCCTTCGAGACTGGATCTGCGCGCTCCTTTGGGCCCATCATCTCTTATCACGATGACTCGCATGCTTCGCTCGGCTCATCGTTCTGCGCACCGGCTGGGTCGCATATCAACTCGACCGCAGCTCGACCGCGTGAGCATTGTGTCGTTGAGATAGATATATGCTGAGACATGGTCACTCAAGCATATCAGGAGACGTCTCGTGGTCGTGCAAAGCACAGTGGATGAATTCAGGCACAGAGGTGTGCATTGCAAGGAGTGAGTGGCGCAATGTGTGGAGCGATGAATGCGAAACGCTAACCTAGTTAGGAAAACAATTTTGCGAATGCTCGACCTCTTCCTGTCCTCAGCCACCGCATTCTGCTAATACATTCTGGCCGCTCGATTTGTGTGACTATCGAGTACCAGTCACTGATCAAGTTCTGTCTGAGAGCTCGTTGTGAGTGACTGCGGAAACAAAAACACTCTCAAAAGCTATGGCGCCTAGGGTCGACAAAGAGCGTGTGGCATATTGGGCCAAGAGGCTCGAATGCCCAGTCGATGAAAACTCCAATTACAGGAATACATACTGGGTCAATCGAGATCTGATTCCCATGCCCGAAGATCGACGAACATGGACGTGGCAAGGCTACGCAGGATACTGGACCATCGCTGGCATTAATACGACAGCCTGGACTGCCGGATCAACTCTGCTGTCTCTCGGTCTATCAGTGTCACAGTCGATTGGCGTCGTGGTCGGAGTTGGCATCTTATCGGCTCTGCTTGCGGTTTTGGCAGGTTGGCCCGGTAGCCACTTGTACCTTGGATTCACTGTTCTTTGCAGAGCTTCTTGGGGGATGCGCGGCGGTTTTTGGCCGGTGCTCAACCGCATCATGACAGCCTGCGTGTGGATGGGCATCCAGGTAAGTTTTCCAGCTACTTTGCAGCTCGACATAGAATCTCATTGATCTTCAGGCGTACTGGGGTGGACAAGCCGTCAAAATCATTCTCCGCGCTGTGATCGGGCCCAAATTCGTACACATCAAGAACACTCTCCCCGCCGGCGCAAATCTGGATACTGGCAGCTGCATCAGCTTCTTCGTATTCATCATCATTTTCCTGCCCCTCCCAATGATACCCCCTGAGAAGCTGCAGCTCCCTTTCCGCATCACTTTCGTCATGATCACGCTCACCATGTTTGGAATGCTTGGCTGGGCCGTTCACGCAGCAGGCGGACCTGGCGAGTTGTTCTACACCGGCTCCACCAAGCACGGCTCTACACTGAGTTGGAACGCGGTCTTCGGGCTGCAATCAATCATTGGCTCGCAAGCGTCTGGATGTTTGGGTCAATCGGACTGGACCAGGTATGCGCGAACGCCAAATTCTGCGCTCTTTGGCCAATTGTTTTGCGCCACCATCTTGATCACAGTCACCGCCGTTTGTGGCATTCTGATTACGTCGGCTGCGGCGGACGTGTACGGCGAGTATATTTGGAATCCGTTTGAGCTGCTCCTGGAGGTTCAACTGCGCAATCCCAGCGACAGTGCGCAGCGGGCTGGGACATTTTTTGCGGGCCTTGGATTTTTGGTTAGCCAGCTTGCGTACGTTCCCAGTGTGCATCCATTATCCATCTTGTCACTTACTAACAAAATGCAGGCTGTGCCAGATGTTGAACGGTGTGTCGACAGGCATGGATATGGCAGCGTTGTGCCCAAAGTGAGTGATTTCGAGGCTTCTCCTTGTTCCTTTGCGTGTCTCCAAACAGTGGACTTTGCACGCCGACTCGAGGGCTATCTTCTAGCCTCGGAGGCGAAGAGAATTGTATCACAGCACTCTTAAAGATCTACGTGGGACTTCTGAATTAGCCAGGTATAAGAGGGAGATCATGGAACTGACTTGAAGCAGATGGATCAACATCCGCCGCGGTTGCTACATCCTCACTGTCATCGCCATCGCCATTTGCCCCTGGAACTACGTCGTCAACCCCGGAACATTCATCACAGTTCTCAGCGGTTGGAGTGTCTTCCTCAGCCCAATGACCGGCATAGTTATTAGTGACTATTTCCTGGTGCGCTTCGGCGAGTACCACATCGGCGACATGTACATGGGGAACAAGAAGAGCTGCTACTGGTATTGGCACGGCTTCAATTTCCGCGCTTTCACGGCCTGGATCCTCGGAATGGCACCCCTGTTGCGTAAGTTCCTCCTCTCTGGTCCCACAGAACATGCTACTGACCTATTTCCCGACAGCCGGCTTTGCGCGTGCAATCAAAAAAACGAATTCTGGAAACGGATGGGACAAAATCTACAAAATCTCCTACTTTTACGGCTTCTTCATGGCTTTGGCAGCGCATGCGGCTCTTCACGCCATCTTCCCGGGTGAGCGTCAACGTGGCCGTTCGCCGTTCATCTTGGAGGGTGTTGCAGAAATGATTCATGGAGAACAGAAGAGCCCTGATGGCAGTACTCGGGGTAATGAGAGCGACGTGCACAAGATTGGAGAAGTGTCTGTCGGTAAACCTTTTGCTGTGTAATGATCCAGTCTCTCCTGGTACTTAGTGCCAGGCCCAATTTCAATGCGCGTAACGTTCAATTATCTTGAGGCTACGGCTCATTACGACAATGTAATGTCAAGGTACTTGCCATGGCCGTTGCCGTTTGGGCAGAAATGACACGAACGCTCTGATGATTCCTTCTGCGGACAAGATGAGCTGCATCAAGAGACCTTAAGGCAGACTTCGCAAGTAAACCTACCCACGAGATATACCAATTCCGCGGCTTCGTATGCCATGACACCTTGCAGGGGGCTCTTATTAGCATCGCGGCCAATTTCCACCAAAGCCATCATGTAATAGCTCGCGAGAACAAGCAATATTAGTCGTGATAGCTGCCAATTTGCCGAATGCTTAAACCCACGATATCGAAATAATAATGGAAGCTGCGGGCCGCTCCCGAGTATTAAGGGTGAGGATTCAACTGTACCCGGATACAAGCGATCGCTGCGAAGCCGTTGTCTGCTAGAAGGTTGGAAATGCTTGAGGAAATTCAATCTGTGTCTCGCGACTAAGCGGAAATACTACATCGGCCGAAGTGAATGTGCGGGCTGCTGAGGTTGTCGGCTTTTCTTGTTCTGATGATCTTGGATAGTTCGCAGAAGATGGTGGTTGTCAATGGTAGCGCTTAAAGCGAAAGATTACATCAGGCGCCGGGAAACATGCGGAATTAAGCGGTTGTGCTTCAAGGAATTGAACAACTCCACCCAGATTGTTTTGCCACGATTTAGCAATTGAGGAGAGGTTGCGGCAGAAGAGTCGAGTTTGGATGCGATGTTCGTATATGATGGTGGCTACATGTGCAACTAAATTCTTTTCGTGTACCTCAAAATTTTAGACCCGAAGAACATCAACCAGTGGGTCCAGACTTCAGACAGCGTCTATCAGCTCGTGTTTTGGACGCGACCAAATATATGGACGGGCGAATCTGCAGTGGGTATTTGGAAGTCACAAAAATCGTTAAGCATGACTGCCAGACTAAAGCGGCGACTGACTTTCAAAAAGGACACGCGCCACAACTGCAAGGTGCAGTTTGCGTGCAAATCACTTGCTGCTCGCTTCAGTGGAGCAGTCTCAAGCTTTACAGAACGAGCGAGTGGAAGAGGGGAAATCGGCGGGCATTCACAATGCGCAGTTCGATACTCCACAGATCCGATTCCTATGCCCTCGCCTGGCTTCGCCTTCCTCTAACCTGCGAATTCGAAAGGCTCGACTAGCTACTTCTCCCGCGCGATTCCACTTTCCCCAAACGCGTGTTCAGTGCTGTGCAGAGGTCGAGATCTTCTCGGCACATCCGTCAAGTCCCTCCTGCACTCCTGAAGCGTCGGTGATCCCGATCTCGATGCTTTCGGGGTTGCGGGTCTCGATTCAGAAAGTCCACACACACTTGCCACTGTCATTTGAAAACTCGTTTGTTTCAAATGTGTGGGGGCAGGCTGAACAATTGGCTTCTTGTATCAGCTTTGCGTCACTGCAAAATGGTTGATCAAAACCACGTGAAAGCGGCTGACGAACATTGAAAAACATCCTTCACGATGCTGAGGAGGAG
This sequence comes from Phyllosticta citriasiana, assembly GCF_038021145.1. Taxonomy (NCBI): domain Eukaryota; kingdom Fungi; phylum Ascomycota; class Dothideomycetes; order Botryosphaeriales; family Phyllostictaceae; genus Phyllosticta; species Phyllosticta citriasiana. The sequence goes on along the minus strand of NW_027117285.1, from coordinate 643,434 downwards.
CTCTTGGCATGCAAGTGAGTCGTGAACGACCAATCGAATGACGTAGTGTGGTCGCAAATACAAGCCTTCGGAAGCAAAGACAGATGTAGAATTTTCGCCGTGGCGGAGGGCAGATAAGAGCGTTGAGACAATCGTCGCTGTTTTGACTTTGGATGCTACATAACCATCCGTTTAATGCTCTGCTAGATCTTCAATTCGTGTGTAGCAAGCGTGGCTGTGAAGTGTGGAGAGAATCCTTGAACGTTTTGAAAGTCGGCCTGGTGATTCCGGATCACAAAATAGACGGACAGATATAACGTCGGAAGAAACTCTGTATGGATAGTGAGTACTCCTGGTCGCAAGCAATGCGACGTGCCCCCGCAGATGTTGCTTGTTCAGACAGTCTTGGTAAATGATATTGTAGGACATGTTGCGGTGCCGCGTAAGTCTCCAAGACGATCGATCGTTGGTACAAATCCTCCAAAGTTACTTCACGACAGAGGGGAAGCACTATGCTCTAAAGGTGCCTCCCTCCACAACCTTAGTTGCCAAGTAAAAATAGTCGAAATTACGCGCCCAACAGGACCCAGCAGCAAATCAGAGCGCGAGGCGGTATTCGCCGGCACTTGTATGCTTGAACAGGACGCAAGGGCACGATGGGAGCGGTAGAAACCAAAATCTCCACCATTTCGGCGTGAGCAAAAGAGGAGGTTTTGCGCCACTGGTTTCCCGGCGAGCTGCATCCAGACATCGCGCTTCGAGCGACAGGGAAAGCGGAGCGTTGCAGTATCAACTGACAGCAGTTGAACGCTTTCTTTCCTGTTTCACCACAACAACGAAACTTCCAAGACTGCGCCTCAGGCTCGTAAATTTTCGAGTTCAAACCATCGCCTCCCTTTCCAATCAAACACTGGAATTTGTCGATTCAGCGCAAGCATACAGGTCGCCGCCTGTTTTCCGAAACCGAGCGCGCCGACGAAAAGCTTGAATCCTGGGCTGGATGGCGGCATGTCCAGGTTCTGTGTACACCACGAGCAAAAACGAATTGCCAGGCAAATTTCTCTCGTGTTAGGCGGAGCACGTGGCTGCGTGTTGGAGGGGGGAGAAGAGCTTGTTGTGTACAGTAGCTTGCCTCATCCTGCGTGGTACGAAGTGACATGCCCAGCGTCCGGAAATTTAGGGACCACCAACATCGTGAGTAAGCGGACAGCCCAGACCGTGCGGAAGCCGGTGTGGCCGCTCTCAACTCGTATGTTTCTTCGGTCCGCTCTGTGCAGAGTTTGACTTCATCTTCCTCATCGAAGGTGGGTCATGCAGAGCTGGCGTTCTTCAGCCACGAAGTATAGTCTTTCAACCGTGCCTGCACCAAATTTCGGAATTGCACTGCTGCATAGCTCCATGTCGCGAGCGTAAGCTGGATAAAGCAATGGTTTCTGGCTCATACGTGCTTCCGGTTCTGTCACCTTGAACCTGGCTGAAATTTGCGGCATTCTTTTTTCCCAGCTGCCCATTTTCGAGCCCGTTGTGGTAGTTTAGTGATATATTCGCGACACTTTTGTTTCTTTATTGGCCATCAATTGGTCAAACAGCTGTGACACTTGAGAAACAATAGCGACCCGATCATGACTTTTTAGCTCGTTATGCCTGCACTTCATGACTCGCCACTGCTTTGAGTTCTTCAGGCCGTTCGATGAGTGACCTGTCCTCGTTGCAAGAGAAATCTGCAGATCGGAAGGAATCCCGCAGTCTGATAAGGGTCCCTGTGTTTGAGCGTCCGAGCACCAGTATGATGGTTGCCCGGGTGGAAATGCTGCCGCAACGGGAGGTCTTGAGAGCCTCTTTGATCCTACCAATCGAAAAGCTTTAGTGAAAAATAGCTATACAGCTACAGAGATGTTTAGATTGAGGTCTTGATCTTGGCGTCACCTGTGGCTGCAGATTGCAAGTACAAGAAGGACTAGCTCATTAGTTGGCGATCACAGTGGAGATGTTGTGCATACAGGTCGTCGTGCACCTGGTCTGCTGGTCAGGCCAACCCATCATAACATCAGGAACTGCCGCCCGCCTTTAAGCATACTTAGCTAACCGAGAACTAAGGTTCTCAGGATTAGACTTCTTCAAAGACTGGCATCGTGTTGCCATGGGATGGACCGTGGAGTGGTCATGAGTGAATTCGTAAAGTCAACAGCAGCGCCGCCGACGTCGAGGAGTGTTCTGGACCGAAGGTGAAAATGTTTTAACATGCGTAATGCGTGACGTTTCAATACCTGTGGCTGAAATTACTACGATGTTTGAAAATGTTGACTTTTGAATCGCAGCCGCAAAGGCAAAAGTGGCGTCGTCGAGCGATCGGAGTTCTAACCAACGGTGGTTGTTCAAAGCCGTTACCGCGGGGCTGTGGACTGACGATGGCTGATGATGGCTGTCTCCGCTGTGGGCTGGTGGGTCTTTGAACCCTGGCGTGTCATGTCCATGAAGTTTCCTCCTCTGGAAATGTGGGGGTGTTCCTGAAACCGGATTGTGCAACTCTAAATGTACATGGCCCTACGCGGATGAGAACCTTGCCACGACTCCTCGATTCCCCTCGCCGTGAGAGCTTATGAGAGAAGCAGAGTAGCTGGAATTGGACATTTGCTGAAGCTCAACGCTTACGAGCTTGAAATTTTCAAGTTAGAACAACAGTAGACCGCGCCACTGACGCCTCGACGGCGGTCGCTCTTTGCCGGCAATGAGATGGCTGCATCGAAATTCAGCCCGATTGATCTCGCGCCTCATCGGAAAGAAGGTCGTTCGTCCACAGAGCCAAAAGCTCGTGTTCAGCTTGGGCAAAATAGCCTGTGTAGACCCGGATTGCGTTCCTGACAAGAAAGGCATGCGCGCATCTTGTTTGTCTTTAAGGTGAAACAGCAACCCCTCGAAAGTCAGAATCCCTCCTGTAATAATTCTGGGCCCATCCCATCAAGGCAGCGGAGGACTTCTACCCGGAAGCCTGGTTTGATATGACGTTTTCCCGATCAGCCCAATTACTTACCCTGCATGAGGGGACATATAATAGCAACTTTGCGCTTCACTTTATGATCCAGTTAGTTCTCCAGGTCACTCTTTCGCATTTTCCTTTTCCAGACAATCTCTGTGGATAAGGTTGAGCCTTATCGAATCACTTTTCGTTCCTTACAAATACAATCATTTTTTTCACCGTTATGGTGACCTTTAAGGCGCTCGCGGCCTCACTCCTTTTGGGCCTCGTAGCGGCTGACGAGTGTCCCGCTCTCAGCAATACTTTCGGTTACAAGCCGAAGAATCTTTTTGACCTTGAGAGTACGGTGTCTCCCTTCGTTGGCGATTACCATCACACTAATATGAATCCACAGCTGTCGATTGTCGTGCTGGTATCCAGGCCGCTGAATGTGCCACCAATCTGAGGCAGTCTTACGGACAAACATGGGCCGCCTTCCGTATTAACCATCTCCATGATTGCCATCACGGCGCACCTTATGGTGATTGCTGTTGCTTTTCCGGAGATCCACCAATTGCCCCCGACAATTTGGAGCCAAATCCCAGCGTGTGGATGTTCTTCTGGATGTAAGCTATTTCCTCAGGATTGCCCACCATTTCAAGCGTGTATCACACTAACCCTCGCCCCAGCACCAAGGATACTGGAACCAACGAGGGTTTTGGCACTGAGTGTATTCAGGATCCTACCAATGGATGTTGCGGTCGTCAAGATGAGGGAAAATTTACTGTCACCGGTGGCTGTCCTTATCCACCCAGTACGGCCGTGGATAAAAACGGTAATCGCGTCGTTGACCAGTATGGCCGTGTCGGCGACGGTTGTCCCAACGAATCAGATGGTGGTTCCGGTACTGAAAAGACTACCAACGCGGCTGACCCCCCCACCAAGGAAAAAGCAACAACTAAAGACCCGAATTCTGTCCAACTGGAGTCTGTCACTGAGGGTAGCGGAGGTGAAAATGGTAATGAGGACGATGGTAAAACCAGGCGTTCCATGTCGCGCCTTCGCCGTCTTTTCCGTCGTGAAGCAACCAAGAAAAAGCCCAAGGAAGTCAGCAGTGGTGGAACCACTGAACAAAGTACTGAAGGTACTGAAGGTACCGAAAGCGAAGCTGGCGGCGGAGGTAAACAGGGGGGTGGTGGAAGACGCGTCGTCGTGAGTGGTGCCGGTCCAGGCGGCTTTCCTAAATGCGGCCCTCTCGGCAAGTTTGGCCCACCGAAGACGTGTAAGAAGCCCGCCCGTGTACAGTGCAAGCCTGGAGTCAAGAATACGGATACCACTGGCCACAAGGACGGAACTGGCGATCTCGACGGCACTACATGTCCCAATACAAAGAAAACTGGCGGCCTCGCCAGCAACCCTTCGCTAGCATCCGTCACTAACGATGACAAACCTCCCTCAACCGAGGACCCACAACTTCAAGATGAAAGTACCACTAAGAACAGCGCTAAATTCAGGCGTTGGGCTGCTATGGATTCTTCTGGTTTGACGAAGAGGTCCTATAAAGGCAACCAATTTGACGAAGATAACTGTGGTCAAAAGACCCCGAAGGGCAAATGTTGTTGGTGCCAGGATGATCAGTGTGGCAAAGGCAAAGGTGGTGGTGGTGGAGGTAAAGGTGGAGGTGGAGGAGGAGGAGGAGGAGGAGGAGGAGGTGGTGGTGGTGGTGGTGGTGGTGATGGTGGGAAGAAACATGGTGGAGACAAGAGTGACAATCCTCCTCGGTAAACGTCGTCAGCTCTCCGTTTCCTGGTTCTTACGTTCTGTCTGGCTCCTCTTGGGTAGGGCATTGCCAGTCCCAGTTAGATTAATGGATACCGCACCGGCTTCGATGGTATGCACTCCATTTGCAAAATGCCCCGGTGGGTGTGTCGTTGATGAGCGTTGGACAGTCGTACCTATTCTGGGTGCACAATGTATAAGTAGTTCAATTTCACGCGAGGATTATTCTCTATGCTGTCGGTTTCCCTAGATCGGCGAGTCTCTACCCAATGACGTTTCATGGCGTGGCGGGGTGTTGAAGACGTAAAGTTGCGCGATGACAATGATGCCGTTAAGTTTTTGAATAATGTGTTGTGCCAACATTCACCTGAGATTGACTTTACGATGGCCTCGTCTGAAGTCGCCAATAGCACGCGCAATATATTTGGCCGCATTCCCGCAGCTGAGTATCGAAGCACCTGGTGGCCAACCGCGTGGTTATAACTGCGGTTTTAGCCGGTTAGTAACCACTGACTACTCAGGACCATGGGTACAACCGTGGCAAGTGAGTGAGGCTATTACTCCTTGCAGTACTGAATCTGATGGTTTCTACTGTCTTTCATGAAAAATCCCGCCTTTCCCCTAGCGCCAACCTTACCGCCTGGCTAAAAGTATGTACATAGTGTAAGGCTAGATAAAATATGTGAAAAACATGATTAGATGACCCTCTTACCCCCAGGCTGAGGAAAGAAAATTGGTGCCTACGTCAATAACCACCACAACTACCCAACCGCGGTTATAGCCATCTAACCAGTTATATCGCATCATAGCCGCCAAGAGTGCAAGCCTACAGCTGAAGTCCCTGTCTCGGTTCAGCAGAGCGGGAGGGAGATGTTGCAGTTGTCGTCGCATGGCGGTTGCACGTCTTCCAGTCCAAAGGACTGTCGGCTAACGTTCTCTTTTTGGTTAGCTCATCCTGTCACAACCTTCCTCCCCCTCAAGAGCAACTGTCAGAGCTCCAGGGGGAACATGGGGGGCTCCAAGTCGTCGAAAAAAGGAGCTAATGCTTACGTCGAAACTGCCTTACTTGTATGCTGCATATAAAAGAGCTGCGATAGTGCTTTGACACCATGGCTCCTTTGTAACAAGGAGAGCTGGGAACTTGCCTGCAGTCTTCAGCCTCGGTGGGGCAGTTGGGGGGGAACAGCACCTGAAAAAGCTCACCCAAGACCGGATCCCCTTCTTGATCCCGCCTTGGACTCCAAATCCCCAGAAATAACCGACCAGGAGCTTGAAGCCCTCTCGTTCCGTCCTCGGTTGTGGAGAACTTGCCAAATAACGGTATTTCAGGCCAGAGAAGCACCAAAGACAAGCCGCTAGAAGAATGGACGCCTTGGAACGACTTGGCCGGGTTTTGCAATATCTGCTCATTCCATATTGCTACCAAATTAGGTAACGAGCGGTGCTTCAAGGCTCGACTTTCAAAAGCAACTGGCGGAAAAGTTCGAAACCTTGTGAAGGCCGAAATCTGTTGTCGAAAGGCTGAAGTTGTTGCTGGCTCATGTGGATGTCTGGGCATGCAATAAGCCAAGCGCACTTCCATTTCATCCATGCTCATTTCACTGCGCCGTCAAGACTCTGTTCTACAAGCACTCCACTTTCGCTCATGCACACTACGCGTCTGTCTCAGCAGCAGCTCAACAAGTCAAAATCCAAAAGACGGAGAGAAGAGTGACTCACTCCAACACCGTGGTCCTCCTTCTAGTGAGCCACAGAGTACGGGCATCTGAGGCTTCGAAAGAGACCAATCGCTGCCATTGAAGAGTGGGAAATCCCTCTAAATGAGCAAACGCCAGCAGCCTGGAAATACATGTGTAGGCCTGGGAGAGACAGACAGAGTCTTCCGTCTAATTGCCACCGCAGGACAGTTTGCCCAAAGCAACGAGCTCTTTGTCTTTTTCTCTTTCTCACTCACACTTTCTCACGCGTTCTGGGCTCATGTTGTTTCCTTGCAAGCAGTCGCGCGAACTGACCCGTAAAAAAAAAAGCCCAACGACGTACCTAGACAGCAAACAATCTCACCGCTCCATCACGAATCTTCCATAGCGTCGGAACTCCAACGAAGACGCCCGGAAAGCCGAAGAAGCGTCAAACCAGCGCACTTACAAACATTTTGTCCTTACTGCTCGCGTCGGCCTTCACTTCACTGCCGACGACGTCGAATTTCAGGAGAACCTGACGGGAAGTCAACACAGTCAGCCCAACAAAACACAAAAGCGAAAATGCAACTTACCAAAACGCCGCAAACGCCGCATTCATCGAGCAGAAGACGTGAGATGACGAACCGCAAGTCATTCAACGATCAATCGAAGCATACCATCTTCAACACTTTCTTCGACAATCAACTCCCATCTCTTATCACCCGCGACGTCGGCGAAATGGCAAAGGCAAGTTCCAAAACCAGCATGACCGCCGCGCACGTTGAGAACGAGACGCCGTCGCTCACTCAGGAACGACGCCTCTCAAGATCCTCTGTAGCGTAAACTCGAAGAGCTGCTGTGAGTGAAGAGGCTTAGATTTGCACCCGGCCCGCCGAGAGCAGGGAGCGAGCGATGATTTTCTCCGGCGGGAAATGTGGCTGGCAGGAAAGATGATGTCTGTGTTGAACACCCACCCCTCTCCTAAAGTGCTGCGAACAGTACTCGCCTAGCGGTCAGAGCCAACGTAGTCATTGTGTTTCCCTGTCTCAGAAGCGAAGTAGACGTCCCTTGCCGCCGTCAACAACACAGGCGCTCAGAAATGTCCTGTCAAAGTTCCCCAATCCTCTCGCGTGAGGAATGCTTACTTGCACTTATGTCGCTCAAGTTCAAGATATTCATTAGCAGGGCACGAGTACCAGCGCACCAAAAAAAAGAAGGGAAGATTTGGACTAACTGCTGCGGTCCAGCCTACCGCGCGCCATTTTACCATCAATCCTGGGGCACCGCGACTGGAACTCCTGTGGTTTGCGCTTCTCCACACTATCTGTCTACAAAGCAAAACCTGCTCGTCATTGTGCTGTAGCAATCGTCAACTGGAGCTACACCATCTTTAGCATGGCCCACGCGCCCAATGTTTGGAAAGCAAGAAAGAAAAGGGAGGCTTCATTCATCTCTCCATTGACGCCGAATCCATTCAGCCCCGAACTTTTGCAAATGCACCAGAAAGAAGCTTCCCCGGGATATCAACAGTAAACATGCTCAGAATATCGCCCGCTGCTCTTTTAAACCACTTCCTACCGTTGCAATCCGCATTGCGTCATCGGGCATTATTGCTCACTTGGACTTCTTTTGGCGGCCTGGTTTCTTGCTTCCTGATTTGTTCGGTTGCAACTTGAACTCATCGCTTTCAAGATTCAAGTCGCCACGGAGAATCGACATGCTGATCAGCTCCCTGCTAAAGCAAGACCAGCCGTCGTCGCTCTCAGAGAGCTTGATGACATCTGCGTCGCCGTTTTCCGAACCAGTAACGATTGTCGAGCCGCTAGGATCCTGGGAGCGCGCCTGCTTTGAGACCACCTTGGCTGCACCGCATTCCTTCAGAAGCTTTTCGATATCCTTGTAACCATCACCGTATTCCTTCTTGAGTTGGGGAGTGATGATGATGTCAAACCCCTCAAAGAGTCTCGAGCGGTCGCGCTTCAAGGCGGCAGTAACTTCTTCTCTGGAGCTGCCCCACTGCCACTCTGACGGTGTGTTGGTTGTGATGAAACTTTCATGATCCACCAGCTTCTTGGCGACAACACTCTTCACAACCCATTCGTCGCTGATGATGGGTTTACCCAAAATGACGCTCATGAGGAGTTTGAAGCTTTTCTTCAGCTGGCCCGAAGCGTTTACACTTGCATTGTTAGCAGGCTGTCTGAAGAGTGCCGAGGGAACAAACCATAGAAAGTCGCAGCCATTTGTGACACTCTCTTGAATTCTGACTCCTTGCCGAGAGAGAAACTTCAACGTCGAAGGACGGGTTTGGACAGTGCTGTTGCTGAAAACTACCTGCAACAGCCCATTCTCGCATTCTTCGTTGTGGTCGTTGGCGGCTGATCGACGGGAGCGGTTCGAAGACGGCGGAGTGTCTGACACAGGTTCTCTGCGCGCATCTCCCATAGCTTGCTTTTTAGTGGCTCGAGGAGCGTCCTCTTCCTCTGTAGCCCTTTTGTATCCTTGTGTAGCAGGAATTTCGACGCGAGGAGAAGGTATTCTTTGAAGAGCTCTGCTCTTTTTGTGTTGAGCGAAATCGTGATTCTGATCGACGGACTTCTTCGCTTCTTCAGTGTGGGCGTGGTTGCTCGGGTTAGCCTCTGATCGCTTGTTCTGATTCGCAAGAAGAGACGTGTGGCTCGGACTTTGCTCTTCAATGGGTTCATCTTCATTCTCACTTTCGGACGCTGTGGTAATGTCTTCTTCGTCGTGACCCTCGGGAGTGATCGCCTGATCGCTCTTTGCGGAGACTTTGCTGTCATCGTCATGATTCTCGGAAGCATTCTTCTGTTCGTTCATCGCAGAGACGTTGCCGTCATCATGCTCCCCAGAAACATTCATCTGGTCGTACTTCCCGGCGACGTTGTAATTCTCGTCAGCGTCCTCGTCAGTGAACGCATCGTCAGCGTCGCCAAGTATATACTCCGGCTGAGCGTACGAAGGGGGAATGATGGTAGCTTCGCTATACACGGAAATCCCTTTTCCTAGATTTTGTATTCTTTCCGGGGCCGGGGTTTCATTGACTACCTGAGAGACTGTCGAAGTCACAGCAGGAGTAGCAACGGGAGCTTTTTCGTGAACAACGTCCGGTGGGCTCTTTTCCTCGTCTTCCCGAGAACGACGGTCTGCTTCTTCTACCAGTTTCATCGGGTCTTTGGAGGTTTCGATCAAGTGAAGGTAACGTCTCTGTCGCACCTCCTCTTCTGGATGGACGGGGACAGAGGACTCGACTTGGACGTCCTCTACCTGGACACTGAAGGTGCAGAGAGGCCGAGCCCACATGCTCGACCGCAGCGTAACGCGATCGTCCGGGCGAAGGACCACATGGTACTGGCACCTCCGTGTGCTCTTTGGCAGAGAGATCTGCTCCCACTGCTCACCGGGGCTCGATGAGCCTGGCGGGGCAACGGTGCAGGGTCCACAAGAGGCCCGGAGCGTGACATGAGTGCCGTGGATGGCTGTAGGTGGACATTATCAGAACGTGAAACGCAGTGTGATAGGAGAGACCACTTACTGAGGTGAGCGAGACATTCTTTCTGGTTCCATTCATCTTCGTCGTCTTTTGTGATGTCTACTTTGGCATCAGTGGTCGTTATCGTGTAGTGACCGTCGGTCTCGATGTCAAAGGTTTGCCGCGTCTCGGGGTCAGCAACCGCCTCGAGGACAAAGGTGAGGCGGGCCATCTGATGCAGCTTTCAACTTTCCATGCCTAAGCGGACGTTTAAGTGGGAAGATTGGTGAGAGAGTGGAGAGAAAGCCTGCAGGCAAGAGGCTGGAGGTGCGACGACGCGTCGCGCTCACCGCGTGACCACGTGGGGCGCTTTACCTAATCAGGAAGGTGCACATGTTCCAGGCAGGCGTCAAATCGTGTCAACACATGTTCCCCTACAAACTCATTGACCTATTTCAATGCTCCTTGTTGGGATTCTTGCAGAGATATAGATTCCCAAGAATAAGCCTTTCCCCAAGCCCCTTAAGCCGATGGCAAAACCATGCTCCTTCATCATCACGCATCAGAGCAGATTAATTCCTGGCAACTGCTCCCAACTTGAATCGTCATCATCACCCATCTTCAGGTTACAGGACTAGCGCCGGTAGTCTCCCACGTCACAAAGCAGTATTATTTTCAGACAAAATCAATTCTCTTGCATCAACTGTCTACTGGTGTGCGAGGCACATTACGATGCACCTTATCAGAAAGCTTCACAGTAACTCAGTGTACACAAGAAGTCGAAGGGCCAATGACCACCATCCGCAGCTTTCCATTGCTCCAGCCCTCCCACCACCCATCGATTGGAAAATTTCTCGAGGACCTTCGACTTGCGAAGCTCAACAGTGATGGTTTCAGTTCCCGGCGGTGAAAAGGCTCCGGTCAGCACTGTGGGTATGCCGACGCCGATTAGGTCGAATAACCCAAGGGTAGCGCTGCAGTGAAATGCTGACATCGACCGAGAGAAGAGCTTTGGCAGAGCGATTCGACGCTTCGCTTTGGCAGCGACGTAGTGGAAGCGGGTCCTGAGATTCAATCTTCATCTTCTCTTCCTCTCTCTGTGGTGCAAGGCAGTAATGGCTCATTCGACTGCTGGATCGATTGGAAGCGGCCGCGCACCATCAATGGCCTTCTCATGCTTCCCTTGCACACATTCTGGTGGTGCCAGAGCATGCGGTTGGCCTTACTTGTTTCATGGCTGCTCGAACTGATGCTGCTGCTACTGCGTTGTTGACAGGCACATGCGCCAAGAAGATTCAACAAATCTTGAGGCTGCTCAGCAAACAGTCTTGACCGCAATCAGTCGTAGGATCCCAGACCTATCTGGCTGGCAAAAGCGGTGGAAACGCTGCGGACGTCGTCATCATCGCCTGGGAACCCACGAGCTGTTTGACCCCGCCCGTATCCGACTGGACCAGGCTGGCCACTGCTTTCGACATAGCGCTTCAAGCGGTCAGATTGGGAAAGGCTGGTCGGCTTTGCCAAGTCGTTCAGACTGAGACCCGCCAGACTGACACCACCCTGGCCAACTCCGCTCTTGTCTGCGACGCTGCCATTGGTGTCCGTAAGCTCAGATGCAGCAACAGACTCGCCAGCAACACTTCCAGCAACATTGGCCTTGGGCTTGACGCCAGCACTGGGTCCGTTACGTGCACCCGGCAAAGACGGCCAGGCCTCGGTGAAGTTGGAGAACACGGGCGGGTAGTTGTTAGGAACGCCAACGCCACCGAGCGCAGAAGAGTGGACAGAAGAGACATCGTCCGGGATGTAGCCCACAATCGAGCCATTGTCATTGTACTCTTGCCGAGGCTTGCCATTCATGGCGGCGCGACCAGAGGTCATGTTGGAGGCATGCTGGAAAGCCATGTGGAAGCGCTGCGGCTCACGATAAGTCTGCTTGGGCCGGCTGAACTGCATGAGAGAAGGCTGCAAGTTGTTGAGTGGGCCTTCGACGAGACAAGTGCGCTCTTTGAAGTGCATGAGGAGATAGTGCCACAAGGGATGCTTTGACAGAACCTTTGGATTGCCTAGGATGACGAGACCGTACTTGGCGCGAGTGAGGGCGACGTTGAGACGACGGGGGTCGCTCAAGAAACCGATTCCCTGGTGGTCGTTGGATCGAACACAAGAAAGAATGATGAAGTCCTTTTCACGACCCTGGAACGCGTCGACCGAGGCGACCTCAATCTCCTTGTAGTTTTCCTTTTTAAAGGTTCCGTGGGCCTGCATGGAGCTGACAACGTAGCTACGCTGTCCTTCGTACGGCGTGATGATGCCGATGTCCTGAGGCTTCACACCTGCCTTGAAGAAACGGGTGACAATCTTCTCAACGTTCACCGCCTCGGTGCGATTGAGGTATGATGTACCAGAGGCCGAGATTTCCTCGCTGCCCAGGTTGGACCAGAACATCATGGGGTTGTCAAAGACTGGCCAGGGAAAGTCAACATCCCTCCTCATGCGCTGCTGCATGGTGACTCCATTTTGCAGAGAGCCCTCATAGAACATGTTGGAAGGAAACTCTGAAAGACATGGGTGCATGCGGTACTGCACCTGCAAACGAATGGGGTTGCAGCCAAGAATGACGAGACGTTCGAAGAGCGACTGGTTCAATCCAGCCTTCGCAGCCTTCTTGTTCATGATGACAGGGCCCAGCTGCTGGTGGTCACCGACAAGGACAACCTGCTTGCATCCCAGGACCAATGGAATCATACACTCGGGCTCGGCAGATTGAGTAGACTCGTCAATGAGCACGGTCCGGAATTTGAACTTGGAAAGACGGGGATCGCCCGCACCAACGCAGGTGCAACAGATGACGTCGGCATTAGTGAGAATCTCGCGCTCCGCCGCGCGAGTCAACTGCTTGAACTTCTTTTCATCTTGACTTGAAAGCTCTCCGAGTTCGGTCTTCAGCTGGTTCAATTTGTTGAGTTCGATGTTGGAGTCGTTCATGCGAACTTGCTCGTGGAGCGAAAGGAAGCGGACCGGAGACTCGACATCCTCTCTGGACTTTGCGGTAACACGAACCGTCTTCAAGCCCGTGCGGTGGATGCGCTCGCAAAGCTGGTCAACAGCGACGTTCGAGGGCGCGCAAACCAAGACTTGGCCATTGGTGATTTTGGCAAGGTGGTAGATGATGGTGGCAGATGTCACAGTCTTGCCAGTTCCTGGCGGACCTTGGATCAGGCTCATTGGCTGGCCCAGCACGGCCTTGACAGCACTGATCTGCGAGTTGTTCAAGTCCGGGAGGCCAGGTACGCTAAACTTCTTGGGCATCTGAATCTTCATCGGGGCCGCAGCAACCTCGTTGCCCAAAAGGCGGTGGAAAATGTATCCAGAGACACTCATCTCGTCAATGGCAAAGGTCTTCATGGCGTGCTGCATGCGGTCGAACGATGTGGCCTTCCAGACATAATCGGCGGAGAAGTTGTGAGTACACTCGGTAGGCACAGACTTGTGGTCGCCTTTGGTGCGCAATTCGACCGTGACCTCGTCGGACTGGTTGTTGGGAATTTTGATGACGTATCCAACGCCTTCCCAGTGGGGTCGAAGTTCTCCAGTGTAGCGCAGGCGCATCTCATCTCCAACAGCGAGTTTGACATCTCCGAGCTCCAGCTTTGGCAGAACAAAGCTCGCAAGGTGCTTGGTATTCAGACCGACGTCCCAGCGCACGACCAGGCCATCTTGAGATTGCGATTCCTTGAGCTTACGGTCATAGTCGGCTTCGATTTTGACAAGGGGGCCAAAGACGTTTTGGTACTGATAGGCATCGTCGTAGCGGAGCAGCACAGGTGCAGGATCATCGTCCACTCCAGCACCCTTTTCGAGATCTTCGATAGTAGCAGAGCTGTTGTCTTTCCACATCTCCTCCAACTTGGCAATCATTTGCGGGCTGAGGTGGCGAGCTCGGAGCTGTTCCTGGTCCGAAGGCTGATTTACAAGCCAGGGCAAGAAGGACCGATCTTCAATCAGAGGCTGCCAGCGCGAGGTGTCCCAATTCATGTCTTTGGTGGAGGGCATGGCGGCGCAAGGTTGGCGGCAAAGAAGAACCACGACCGTATCGGATTTGGCTGGAATGAAACCAAGCAAAAAGACATTCTTGGTCCCACAGCTGTAGCACTCCAGAACAGTGTCTCCGAGCGAGGACGAGGGGTGGAGTTGGACCTCCTTGTGGCGGGCGCGGACCAAGTGGTTGATAATGTGGGAGGACGAGGTATTGCCACGAGCGCTGCAGAACCATTTGTTGCAAGACAAGCACTTGACAACACTGCCAGGATTGTGGATGCCGCAGTAACTGGAGACAAGAGATTGGGGTTAGCAAAGATAAAATGCGCCAACGAGACCAAAAAAATGCTTACGCGCAGGCGTGAGCCGGCAGCTCAACCTCTTCTTCGGTCTTCTGGCCTTGCTTGCCTCCTACGGCCATGCTCGCCATGCTCTCCATATCATCATCATCATCGTAGCCATCTCCGTCATCGTCCTCGTCAAGGCGGCGGCGGCGGCCATTCAAGTTGGTGCGGCCAAGGTCTCCGTCTAGGATGCTCTCGTCGTCGCCAGCATTGATGGTAGAAGCCGAATCAGACACCAAGTGGTTGCCCAGATGGGTGAAAGCGCCCTCCATGGTGGCCACCAGAGGTTGTGTAGGGCGTGGCCGGAGAGATCGTTGTCGAGGGGTAGGGTGGAGCTGTGTTTGGGCGAGGCAAAATCCCAGTTGCGGGCGGTGGGACGAGGTGCCGTCAATTCAGGCTCCGTGCGCAGGCCCAGCTGTGTCGCTGTGTTGGTTGCACCCGGCCGAGCACAGCCTTTTTCGTGTCTGCTTGGCTGGATGCGAAAGGGTTGAGGGAAAAGGGATGCGCAAAGGCCGACGGTGTTTTGCAGGTTGTGTTGCGTAAGGTAGGTAGGTAGGTAGGTAGGTCGGTACCTTGCGATGGAGGCACAAGACCTACCCAGCAGCCAGAAGTCGCCGCCGCCGCGCGCGGAGCCGTGTCGATCTTGCGTCTCTCCCGCAAAAACCACAACCTCCGCCCAAAAAGTTGCACCACTCACTCCACTTCTACCACCACTCTTCTCTCCGCTCTTCTCGCTCACGTCTCTCATCCCACTTGGTCCTTTGGAGAAAACACGCTCTCCACCTGCAAGTGGAAAAGAGCGAACTAAACAATGATTGTGCGCACCAGGATTCCTCAACACCAACTCCAAACTGACCCATCGTCCAGCGCCGACAAGCCCGCGAGCGCCGCGACTATCTTTACAGGCGTGCCCTTACCCTTCGCGACGCTGAAATCGCCTCGAAACGCGCCGCTCTCCGCAAGTCCCTCGCAACTGGCAAACCGCTGGACCCTTCAATCGCCAACGACAAGTCTCTGCGCGAGGACTACAAGTACGACGAGTCAGCCCCGGACCGCTCAGTAGACGAGGCTCTTGACTTGGACGATGAATACGCCCAGCTTTCTGGAATCGTGGATCCCCGCGTGCTGGTAACCACCTCGCGCGACCCGTCGACGAGACTGTCGGCATTTGCCAAGGAAATACGACTGTTGCTGCCCACGAGTATCCGCGTCAACAGAGGAAACCTGATTTTGCCCAACATTGTGTCTTCGGCCAAGTCGGCGGGTCTCTCCGATGTCATTCTCCTTCATGAGCACCGCGGAACGCCCACCGCACTCACCGTCTCACACTTTCCCCATGGACCAACTGCCTCATTTTCGCTTCACAATGTGGTCCTGCGCCACGATATCCCTAACGCTGCCCGCGGTACCGTCTCAGAATCATACCCACACTTGATTTTCGAGGGCTTTACGACGCAGCTCGGCAAGCGTGTTACCAAGATCCTCAAGCACCTCTTCCCACCGCGGCAACCAACCTTGACGTCCAAGGATGTTGGAAGCCGAGTCGTCACATTTGTCAATCGGGAAGACAGCATTGAAGTCCGCCACCATGTGTTTGTGAGAACTGGCCATCAGAGTGTGGAGCTTGCCGAGGTCGGTCCCAGAATGACGATGCGGCTTTTCGAAATCAGGGGTGGTACTCTTGAGAACAAGGACGGCGACGTTGAATGGCACATGAACCAGTACACGAGAACATCAAAGAAGAAGGACTACTTGTAACGAAATGCAGTCTTTCAAAAGATGGATGCTTCATTAAGGAGTTTTGGTGGGGTCAATCGCATGTGGAAAATGAGGGCGTTGGGACATAGTACAAGGCACTTGCAGGAATTCAAAATCAGATACCACTCGGCGCGGAAGGACTATAGACCAGACCAGTCTAGCACCTCCAAGCGAGGATAGAGGCTAGTCTAAGAAAGCATTTGGCTGAACAAAGACTTGGATCATTTGAGAAGACGCTGAGTTCCGCAGATACTCGGCTTGTCTGGGACTCTGCGGCATCAACCCCTTGCTGTACTAGAGCCCCCCCTAACGAACGAGAGGCACAGTGGGTTTGGAAAGAAACGTCGGTGGTAGTGAACCCCGCTCCTTGGATTCGTCTGAAACTATCAACGACTGTTCTCTTGGTGCAGTCTCAGTTCCATTGACACCGTCTGTGGAGGAGTCAATGACCAACATCCATGGCATCAATTCTTCTTGGAACGCTAAACGCGGTTGCCTCCTCTACCAACAACATTCGGTGACCAATGTGCTGTCTTTACCATCCGGCCAGCTGCGTTAGCTTGCAGATCCACGATGTGGCGGCAACAGGGGCACGATGGCACAAAGTCCGCACCCTGCCCCTCTTCGACCAAACCAAGGCGCACGTCAGGCCCGCAGTGAGGGGCTTCCCCTAGAACAACCTCTTCCAAAAGTGTATATGCAAAAGAGGAGTTAATGGCTCCGGCCCCGCATTTGGATCGCGGTAAACCGCTCTAACGCGCACGCAAGACAGAAGGACCAGCATTCACGTCGATTGTGCCATGATTCAGAGCAAGACGAGCTCGAGTCTTGGAAAAGGTACGTGCTGTACACAGCGGTACCATGGCCCAACATCTTATCTTGAAGCGTATGATGTCACTTACATGGCTTAATGGTACGGGACGAGAGTCAATGGGAAGATTCAATCTATTCGGCCAATACGACGGGCTGAAATTTCAACCCCCAGACCAAATTTTCGGCTAGTATCCAACAGATCTTGGGAACACGCGATTCCAACCGAAATAAGCAATTTGGCGGAGCAACATCGAGACATCCGCTCATCTATCTCCATAATTAAACAAGCCTCAGGCATACAACTTCCATCTCTACCATTTCTCAAACACGCCCACGAAGACAAAACTTGCGCCGATTCAGAACCTAGCCGCTCGACTACCCGCTCCCTTTGCTCTTCTTCCCAGTACCGTCGTCTTCCAGGCTGCCATCACCAAAGCGGATGCGAAAATTCGGATGCGAGTGGCCGAGTACCAAGACTGTTTCTCCTCGTTTCTCGCTCTCATTGCTGGTGGCTGGCTCGCTTATGCGCTTGTCTTCTGAACACCCAAGCTACATCCAACCTATCGCCTGCTTGTAGATACGCAAACCGCAAACACCAATGCGAAGGGCTCCCCTCTTCACGCGCCTTTTCAGCGCATCGCCATCGTCGTCGTAAGCAACGGCTGCCTCAGCTAGCCGTCGACAAACCGTTGCACCTCACCTTACCTTTGCTTCCGGGTCGTTCTCACCAAACCTAAACCTTGTTTCCTCTTTGCGAGCTTTAGGCACCCAGGCATCAGACAGAGTCTGCTCTCCCAGTTCTCGCTCCCTCACAGCTTGCTCTCTCCCAGCTGCTTCTGTCCTTCCCCTATCCTTGCTATGAGAGCGCTCCTAGCAGCTCCAATAAAACGCCCATATCAACGTTCAGAACGACTGCAAACAAGACGAGACCCGCAGCATAACCAAACATATCCCGCGCCTCCACGCGCGCAGCATTAGACGCACCATCCCGGACACGCCTGCTCATTGGCCTGCGTGTCATCAGTCTTCCCCGTCTTTTTTCCAGTTCTCGTCGAGCCCAACCCTCTTCTCTCGCACAGCAGCTCATCCCACGTTCCTTGCTCCACACCTGCTGCTTCGCAACAACCCAACCCTCCGCCCCTCGCCCTGCTCTAACAACCCTCCCTGTCTCTTCCCAATCTCCCTCCTCGTCTCCAGCTTCCCAGACGCCCTCCCTGTCCGCCCCATGCCGTTATCCGACCGAGCCGACAGAGCCGTGCCGTCCGCCGTTCCCCCCGTGGGCACCGCCCCCGTCCGTAGATCCCGCCTGCCGTGATAGTGTCAGTCGTGCTGCTGTGGTGTTGCATTTAGCACAGCGGCGGCCAAGCCTGCGTCGTCGTCGTCGTCGTCGTCGCTGCCACCAGCAGCAGCGTGGCTTAGGTAAGCCGTGCCCAACTCGGATGAAACAGACCGAAGAGGTTGCTGCTGCTACTGCCGCTGCTGCTATTGTTGCTGCTGTCTTGTCTTGTCTCGCTGCAGCCAGCTGGCCGGCCTGCCACTCTGTCCGGATATTGACGGACCCGAGCTGGGCGTAGACGGAGCTGGGGCCGGCCGCTGCGCAGCGGAGCGCGGCGCAACGCGACTGCGAGGCTTTTGTCTTGGTGGTGGTGGGGGAGGGAAGGGCGTGGATGGGACGAACAGTTGGTGATAGAGATGGATGTGGTGGTGGGGCACTCGTGGGCCATGTCGCGATGGCGTTGTATGTACCTGAGCGGTACCGCAGAGGGAAGGAGGAGGTAAGGCGAGCAGAGCACCTCTACGTTCTCACTGACTGACTGACAAACTCACTTGCCACACCCACACACCCACCAAGCTACCTACCTACCTACCTACCTACCTGCCAATCTCTGGTGGGTGCATGCGCGCGCCGTGTTGGTGGTGGAGGAGGTCAACACCAGAAAAGCTCCTCTCCTTGCCCTTTATGTGGCTCGACTCCACACTCCCAAGAACAAGGTGGAGGGCTCAAGAACTCTCCACCTCATCGTGGACAGTCTAGATTCTGGCCATCGTGGACCAAATTGCCAGATTAGTCGGGCAAACATGACTCCCTACCGGACATTAGAGCACGCCAAAAGCGTCCTGTCTCCACTGAGAGCGGACACTCCCACCACACCACCGCGTCGCGCAGTGGCGGATGGGCGAATCACGACGCCCAGTTTTCACGACGCTCCCGCTCAACGCGCTCGTAAACATGGGTGTTCCCGCCCCATAGTATGCGCCACGTCCTTTCAACACCATCACGGCATATTTTGGCCACCCCGGGGTCTTTTGACTAGCTTCTAATGGCTTACTTTTCCGACTTGTGTTTTGCTCTCTCAGAAGCGCGCTTCGCATCTGCTTCGCATCAACTATTTCAACCAATTGAACAGCGGGCCTACCTTTGGTCGGGAAACACTTCCAGCTGTTCCCGGCGCTGTTGTTGCGGCATAGTAAACAACGCGGTCCAGGACTAGGGGTACTTATGCACAACCAAGAAACGGTATGCGCAAAGTCAAAAACACGTTGGCAAGACGTAAGAAGAAAGCGATGAAGGGCAGTGGGCGAGAAGCAACAAAGACAGGGACTTCAAAAATTGACAATTGGGCGCAAAGCAGAAGCAGGGTCTGATGAATGCTCTACGCTTTGTTCATCCAAGGCCACATAACATGTTTACTCAAAGCACCATTGCTGGCCATGCTCGCTCATGTACACCGAGAATGGTCGTTGTTGCGAGAGACTTCCGCGGGAGACCACTCGACCCGTCAATGCTCAGCACAAAGGCATATCATTGGATTGCCATTGAAGCAAAGGCCAAATTGAGAAGGCACTGCCAGCATTCGTGACGTCTGCAAGAAGTGTAGATCTGGAGACGGCGGCAGCCAAACAGTCAAGGCGAGGCAGTGGCCCAAAAGTGGCTGTGCCAGTAGCAAAGCAACAACGCTTGCGGTAGACTGAGGCTTAGAGGACCAAGTCGCAGCAAGAGAGGGGTATACAGCAGCCATTGCCGAATGGGAGACAGCAGCTGCTGCCCCATCTGCGGCCATGACGGCGCTGAGCCCTGTAACTGTGCCGGTACACTGCCGAGCGGGCAAGAATTTGTTTGGCGACGGACGGCTTTGGTTGGCTGGCTGTGTATGCACAACAAGGAGAAGAGAAACAGCACGCGCGCGCAAGGAGCAGACGAGCACGGCTGCAGACAGAGCAGGACTGCGCAACGAGCAAGGGCAGGGAGCGAGGAACAGCAGCGTGCAGTGTTTTGAAGCCAGCCAGGGCAGCAAGGAAAGGCAGAAAGCAGAAGAAGAGGCGGGAAGAATGGCGATACCACCACACCCACACGAAACCCCCAGCAAGCATTACCTGGATCGGGATGGCCATCGCAAGTGAGCCGAACCGAACTAACTCACTTGGCTCGGGTAGCGGAGCCATCTGGGCGCGAGGGAAAAAGAAAAAAGCCACCTGCTAGCCAGCTGCTCGCTCTAGCGGCATAACGGCTAGAGACTGAACCGAAGCGTGTCATGGTGCCATGCTGGTCCGGTTTTAGCGCGAGCGTGGGGTAATGATGGCAGGTCGTGAGACGGTTCCCTCGCCGACGGACAGCTAGGGAAGAAGAAAGAAAAGTCCCACACACCGCCCTCGGATGTAGGTCAATGAGACTTTGTCTGTATGATGACGAGAAGCCGTTTCGACCAACCCACGCGGGGCTGGAAGAAGCCCATGTCCGAGCGTTTCTTACCTATCATGGGCGCCCGAGTGTTTACGATCGCTCTGGCCCAGATGCCGTGCCCGATTCTGCCTCAGCATCAAAACATGTTCCAGCAAATGTGCTGCTCTCGCGGAGCGTGTCCATCGGCAAGACGGACAACATTGAACACGCACGTCGGGGCAGCAGCCGACGCCCGCCGCTGTAAGGCCAGGAACATGAAGGAATTGAACGTCAGCATCCGACCTACGCTCGCGGGAAAAGCGTCACGAATCTCCCGCACAGCAGCAGCCGTAACTCCCGCCACGCCGCCCATTCGACCATGGCAGACGTGTTAACGACGGCGTCCCCAGCGTTCGATATGTCATGAGCGCAGACAGGGGGGAAAAAAAAATTCCAAGGCGAAGAAACCGCGAGGCGCTTCAGTGCCCGTGCTCTAGCCCACGCACGCAGTGGTGTCGTGTCGCCCCCTGTCAGCGCCTTCAGAGCCCAACTCGACCAGGTCGAGGAGCGGGCGGGCGGGCGGGCGGGCGGCGGCAGAAAAGGGAGGGAGCGAGCGGCTTGAAGCTAACCCACTGGAGAGAAAATGAAAGACGCCCGTTCGGGCAGGCAAAAAGGATGGATGGGCACGGTGGCTCGAAACAACTTCCACCCGTCCGTCTTCCTATCACTGACTGACAACGCGCGGGCTTCGTTGCCCTGCCTGCCTGCTTGTCTGCGTCCTGGGCAAAAAAAGCTTCGTGGTTGGCGTTAGGAGACGCCTGCCCTCCTGGCTCTCAGCTGAGCCATGCTGTCGTCTGCTTGTTTTGGCCGTTAGGCTTACTCGCAGCGCTCGCCTTCTCGTTGCCCCTCCGGAATCGGGACAAGGCATTGCGTTGTTTGCAGTGTGCCGTGGCCGTGGTGGCTGTCGCCACACGGCAGTAAAGGGAGAGGAGAGTGGGAGATGGACGAGGCGCTGGCCATCAACCTTGGCTTCACTAACAATAGTTTAGCCAGCCCGTCAGCCAGCCAGCCAGCCAGCCGCCATCATTGCCAACAGACGACAAACTGCCCGTTCTGGCTGCCTACCTATCCAATCTTCATGGTACCACAGCGTTCTGCCTCAGACCATTGACCCCGCTCTCCACCTAACAGCAGCACACTTACTCCCCCAAGGCCAAAAGAGGCTCCAAACTCGGCCCTTTTACTACCTACCTACCCTCCTCCCACGTGCACTGCACTGCACGACTGCCGTCTTGCCGACTGCTTGCATGCATACGGAAAGGAAAACAAAAAGAAGAAAAAGTATACCAGTGGCCCTTTTTATTTGCCCGCATGCATGCATGCAAGGTACTTTGTACCTTGGTGGCTACTGGCTGGCTGGCTGGCTGGCTGGCTGGCTGGCTGTACCCCACATTCTTCATTGACTGCCATGTCGACGAATGTATGCGTGCGTGCTATAAAAAGCGGAAAAGTTTAAGTCGCGTCACTCTCTCCATCCAGTGTGTTTGTTGGTGCGTGCCATGTGCAGAAAGGGCAATGATTGTTGCCTGTCTGCCTGCCTTGAATACATGAGTGAGTGAGAGGCTACTTAAGGTATGCCAACTTTTGCCTCATTGTGGGGTCGCCGCAGCGGCAGTGGAATTAGTTGTGGCGCGGTGCAGAGGACCCTGGGGCATAGACGGAAGGTTGAACAGGCAGAGAAAGGCAAGGCAAGGCAAGGCGCAGCTGCCAACATCCCCCATCCTACTTTCTGCTCAAAGAATGCCAAAATCAAAACAGGTGAATGAGCAGGGAGCGTAAATGCCGACGCGCAGGCACAGAAAAAGAACAAGACGGGCTAGGCTACCTGAGACACCAGGAACAGCCGCTGAGCGCCTGACAGGTGTCAGCGAGGTTCTCTCTGCGTGTGTATGCCCGTTGAAGTTGCACCAGTGTACCTAGGTAGCCTGCTTGGTACGTATGGCTGTATGGCTGTGCATCTGCAATGCAGTGCAGTGTGTAAGTAAGTGAGTGAGTGAGTGAGTGAGTGAGTTGCAGCGCCGCCGCAGCAGCAGCAGCAGCAGCAGCGGGGCCGACTGCCTGACTGACTTCCCACTGACTTACGCACATGCATACTGATTTGCGGAAGCGCGCGCGCGCTCCCCCAAGACAAAATACCATCATGTGGGTTTTGTTTTGATGGTGTGCGCGGATTCGAGGTCGGTGGCAAGAATTGCTCTGGCGATGGAGCCTGTCGTCATCGGTGTCGTCATCGGTGTCGCCATCGTCGTCGCTCCTAGCATGTCGTTGCTGCTGCTGGTGTTGGCACAGCCACTGCGCATGAAAGCTACCGACCTGCTGGCTGGCTGGCTGGCTGGCTGTATGACTGGCTGGCTGAACTGGAGAAAGAGCAGGAGAGAGGAGGGCCTTGCATTGTCTTTCAGGCACGCTGCAAACTAGCTAGGTAGCTGCCTACCTTGCCTTAGCTAGCCACCTACCCAATCGTACGTGTATGCAAGATGGGGCATGACGACAGAGGGCGGCGAGATCGAAATGCCGGATCCGCGAGTGGATTGGATGGGGGCGGACGAATTGGGTGGCGTTGCTGTTGTTGGTGTGGTTCAAAAAAAGACATAGACTCGAACTGGAGAAGTGTGTCAGGAGAGGACATGCTTTTCTTGGAGTTGGATAGCAATGCTGCGCACATATCTCCATGCCATGCCCCCCGTTGTGGCGAGCTGTCGGCACGTATCCATCTGCAGCGTGCTTTGCATCAGGGCAGTGCATCTCGACGACATGACATGCTCTCCATCGCCGCCAGCCTAATCCAATCCAGTCCAGCGCGGAGCACCTTATCCAGACACATACAACGAGGATATGGAGATCAAACTTTGCGGCAAAAAGACGATGCTGTCAAGAAGCAAGTAGATTGGACAGCGAGGGACGAATTGGGTAAAAGAGATGGTGGAAGGATGAAAGAAGCTCGACGGCGGGCTCGACGTGGTGCGCTCGATTGCCAATGGGTGGAAGGGGCCTTGCATATGCCCGCTTTCTTCAGGCACGCTGCAGGTACTTCTGCATCGCCGGCGACTGGACTGCAGCCTTGGGAATGACGTGATGAGCTGAAGCAGAGGGCATCGGGCTTTGCATTTCCACTTCATGGGCAATATCCGGTGGAATGCCAGAGCCACGAAGTGACTATCTGACCCTCCCTGTCCAGATACACTGCCGGTTCTTGCAAAGTCCATTCACGTAGAGACAGGACAGAAGAGGAGGTCAATAGAATCGAAGCGAATAGATTGGAAAGAGGGCGACGAATAGAAACAGCAGATGGACGCAGACAGGTCTAGAAGAAAGAGCCTTGCAGACGTAGACGGTTCTCGCCATTCGATGCGGCATTCGCTCAGCAGAGCTGGGGCATAGTGATCGATCTTTCAGCAGAGGCGAAGAGAAGGAGAAAGATTGGACGTCGAGAGAGGAGACGCGACGAACTGGGTGGAAGAAGGATGAAAGATAGCGAAACGTGACCACAAGTCAGATTGGGCGAAGCAGCGAATCGCGTGGAAGTACGAGAAAGACTGAAGAAAAGGAGACATTGTGACCCTACTAGAATACTGACCGAGGAAGGTAATTCTTCTCTGTCGCCTCCACCAGTTTCCAACACCATCATACAACCGCAAGAAATACACAGTAAGCAGTGCTGTTGCTGCTCTTGAGAAGTCGTCCAGCCACGCTGTGCGACTTACACTTGGAAAGGTATTCGGTGCCCTTGGGCCAACATCTTACCCAACATGACCTACGGCAGTCAGCTGACCAGAAGAAAAAGCAAACCCGGAGCCCGTTGCCCGTGCCCGACCCCGACCCCGACCCCGACCCCGACGCCGAGCTCCGTAAAGTCCGCTCCTGCCCAGCGCCTTCCCCGTCTTCCCGTTGCCAACGTCAGCTCTAGCATTCTCAAAGGGCGGCGGGCAGGGCAGTCCGTCACGTCAGCTTTCGCTGTCG
Source organism: Phyllosticta citriasiana (assembly GCF_038021145.1). Lineage (NCBI taxonomy): Eukaryota > Fungi > Ascomycota > Dothideomycetes > Botryosphaeriales > Phyllostictaceae > Phyllosticta > Phyllosticta citriasiana. The sequence continues at coordinate 618,914 of NW_027117285.1, read as the reverse complement.
TCGGGCGCTCGGTCGAGCGACGACGCGACGGAAACACGGGGAGCTTGACGTCAGGCTGCAGGCTGCTTCTTTCTTTTTTCCTGATGTCTTTAAATCCGAGGCTTGGTCAAGAATTGCGTGGCAGATTGGAGAGACGAACGAGGTTGGAGGGCAGACACATGATGGAAGAGAAAACAGGCAAGACTCCACAAGACAACGAAAGTAAATGTTCGCACCATGTTTCCTGCCCGTGGCATTGAGACGGGGTATGCTGGGTCTCTCTGCCACCGTCTTCACCAAGCAGCCTTTTCTTTCTCTCAGTCGCTCTCTTGTTTGACCCAGAAGAGACTCTGCAAGTCGCAAAGTTTGAGTGACAAGTGTCCTTACGTGGCACGACGAGCATCAAAAACGTAAGCCTCACAGTCACGCGAAGCCAACTGTCGCGCCCTCCTAGTGGCTCGTCTCCATTGCTGTTGATGTTATTGTTTCCGTTGATGTTGCTGCTGTTGCTCGTATCCAGAATGACTCACAGTCGCGCCCTTTGTTGTCCGCTCTGCCGCTCACCTTCCTCGCGACAAGCAACAAGGAGGAGGCAGGTAGGTAGGCCACCATCAAAAAGTCAAATCCGACTCCGAGGACCAACGACAGCACGACAGCGATAGCGCGCGCGAGCGCAAACAGCCGCGAGCGAGCGAGCGACGCCAGCGAACGCCGCATCCGCAACCCGAGAGCGCCCGGGTTCGTGCTATACCGCGAACCGACTGAACTGGCCGAGTGACCGACGGGCGAAGGAAGACGAGATGAGCAACCAGAGACGGCGGAAATGCGAATGAATGAGCATAACGAAAGGGCAATATTGAAACAAAAACAAAATTAAACATGTGCCACAGAACAATTCACCGTAGCGCTAACCAGCCATCCACTCCTATCTAGCAGCTTATAGCGGCACACAAACACACACACACTCGCGACGCATCGAGACAACTGCCCTGCACAGTCTCGTCTTGTCATGTTTCGTCTCGTGTCGTCCGTCTCGTCCGGCGCTTACTCCAGCAATCAGCCAGACCCAGTCCCTTCATTGAGGAGAGAGGGGCAGCGAGAAGCGAGAGAACCGAACCGAGGAATGCGAGAGAATAGAAGCGAAGTGTTGATGATCGCATTCCGCACTCGACGGTTGCAATCAGATGGGCACACCGAACGAAGGACGACGGCCGTGGTCGGTGGGTTCAGTTGAAAGAGAGGGGGAGGGGTGGTGGATGCTGCTCCCTCAGGTCCTCGGTTGTGGCGCTCGGCTTCGGCTCTCTCCTTGGCCGCGCTAGCTGGTTGTGGTAAGCGGGCTGGGATGGGTGTGGAGGGGCAGATTGTAGTTGTTGCTGTAAGTACTGTACGACAACGTCGAGGTTTCGTCTGATGCATCGATTTGGAGAGAAGTGCGGTCTTCTGGGTCAATGCGAACCTGAGCCGTTGCTGTGTGTCTGTCTACGTGCCCTGCACGCCCTTCTTTACTACTGGACTACAGCTACCTACCAATATGTGCAGACAGAGATAGGTACTGAAACTAACCACCAGCAGTAGCAGCAGCTTCCCACGTCCTCCCCACGAGGCAACCTGCCGAGGCGCCAGCCAAACCAGACAAGCCACGCTCGCACCCGGATAGATGGCATCGCATTGCCATCAAGACCAAGACCAAGACCAAGTCCGTCCAGGGCACCGACCAACTGGCTGGAAGGCATCACAAGTCAAGCCTTGGGACAACATTGGCAGAAGACCGGTGTATGTGCATCCTGTGCTGCGCCACAACAACAACATCAACAAGTCTCACTACTGACAAAGCACAACAAAAACAAAAAAAAAAAAAAAAAAAAAAAAAGAAAACAACAACAACAACTAAGTAATAGGTGGAGAGAGTGACAACACAGCACGCAGCAGCAGTGCTTTGTCGTTGGTAGCTTTTGCCGTGTTTCAGGTCCTGCAGGCGCGGCAGGCAGGCAGGCAAGCAGATCTACATGCCTAGGTCCTATCATTGTGCGGCATCGTCATTACCATCATCATCATCATCATAATAATCAAAATCCAGCGCACCTACACATCTCGCAAAAACTGCCGTGGAAGAAAGAAAGCAGAGTCAGAGGCTGTGAGGGCGGGCAGCAAAAAGACGTACATCATCGCTAGATACCTACCTACCTTACCTACATCATCGTGCAGCAGTAGCACCGACGTCCGGTAGGTTACCTAGGTAGGTGAGGTGGGTAAGGCGACACCTCATGGCCGCGGCGGCGCCTTGGCGAGCTTCCTTCTTGGCTGTCCGTCCGGCCGCATTGACTCGGGTGTGTATGGTCAATACCAGATAAGGTACCACCTAGGTAGGTAGACGCGCGCTCTGCTGTGGAGACAGGAGTACTAGAGCAAGGTAGGTAAGGTAGGTAAGATAGTCGGGCGTGGGCGGTGCTAGGAGTGGGTGGCGAGCAGAGAACGAGACAAGAGGAGAGAGGCAACATTGGCGCGAGCGAGCGAGCCCAGCGAGCGAATCGCACAGGGCGGCACCTCCACCACCCCACCCCATCCCACCCCATTTGATCTGCGCCACTACAATGTACATGCTGCGCTGCCCACGGCCACGGCGGCGTGAAGAAAGAAGGAGAAGCGAAGATCGTCGTCTTCAGATCCGTGTGCGTTGACCAGTAGAGTAGGTACCTAGGCAGTGACGCCCGTCCGCCCTCCCCGACCAGTGATTGACCACTTACGCCGCGCCGCGCCGTTTTTCACACGTCGTCGTTGTTGTTGTTGTTGTTGTGGTGGTTGGTCGAGGAAGGACAAGATGCGCGGTTCGACGTCACGGCTTCACACCGCACCCACGCAAGAGATCGTCTCTCTTGGGCATGGATGCGGGATGCTCGCGCTCCAACTAATGGTAGGGCAGAAGAGGAGGGGGAGAGTGAGGGGGAAAGAGAGGGAGGAGGTTGGGGGTTTTGGTCAGTTACCTACCAGTTATGTGGAGGGGCAAGAACCGTCCTTGCTCGGTTGTGTAAGGCCCGGTGGTGGTGGTGGCCAAGTTGTCTTTCTGTCTGTCTGTCTCGCTTGCCTAGTTCGAAAGGCGAAACCAGAGATCAGCAGCACCATTGCAAACCGAGTGGGCATGTGTGCGTGTGGGGCCATCAGCTACTTCTTGAATGATGATGAGATAGAATGATGATGATTATGATGATGATGAGATGCAATGCATGCGTGCTGTACACACAGCTTTCGATTTGCTCTGAGATTTCCTACTGTGAAAAGAAAAAAAGCCTTCCCTATGCGATAGCAATCCCTAGTAGCCGGTCCAGCCGCCAATCACAATTGCCGCGCATGGAAAATCGCGTCCGTCTCGCTTGCTTCCTTGTCCATGTCCATGTCTGTCTCTCTGGCCATCATCATCATGATCATGCCCCTTCCCCTTCCCCTGCTAATCGATCCCCTCCCCTCCCGCCGAGGAACCAGCCGAGAAACAGGTGAGGTTCTTTGCCTGCCTGCCCCCGCCCTCCCTGTTAATCTCCAAGGTCGCAATTTACATGGCCGAGGGCAAAACAGGGCCCATCTAAATCAAAAAAATCTCCTCCACCCTGAGCTATGACGTCACTGTCTCTCGGCAGATGAAAGACCGAAGATGTGGACACAACATGAATTGAACATGGATGGAGAAAGTCGCACACACACACACAAACACACACACACACACACACACACACACATCGATTGGATAAAGTAGAAAAGGAACAGGATTCCGAAATAAGTATGAATATGAAGAGAGAAAAGAGATAAAAACAAAAACAAAAGGGACGAAAACCCCCAAGGGACTCGTTTCGTTCCAAAATGTCCAGACCTGTCCCATCGTTGCCCAGTGGCAGCAAGTAGCCTTGTGAAGCTGCCACTGCTGCCGTGACAACTACCCTGTAAGAGCAACCTCAGCGGCTGGGGGTATAAGAAAGACAAGAAGAGCACAAAGACCCAAGAAAAAAGGTGCTAGAAATTCGAAAGCAGTTGGAAGCCTTTCCATGCCAATGGACATTGAAACGGTTGCTCCACCCAATGCCCCGTCAAGCGGCTGAACTGATCGAGATGGAAAGGATAGATAAACACGCAATTCCGAAATGCTGTACTTAGGGTTGAAAGGGACCCCGTTCCATAGTAATGCAACCATATGCGCTTGGCCTCCCGGGACTTGAGCGAATGTCTGATGAAGAAGCGAATGGAGTCCATCCAGCCTTGTGTAGAGAGAGGTGTGTGGATGGGGATAAAAGCTGTTTTTTTATCATGCAGTGCGGCCGTGACAGGAGAGCTCCTGGTGATGATATTTTGGAAACGACAGAATGACTTTTGTGATGCAGCAGCGCCGGTGTGCCAACCTTGAGCGAAAGAAAGGGGTGGGTGTGGGCAGCTATCCAGGCTCTTGCCAGTGTAAAAAGGATAGGGACCATTGGTCCTGATGCTCGAGAGGCCACAGACCCCAAAAAAAAAAAAAAAAAAAAAAAAAAAAAAAAAAAACCACCAAGAGTACATGATGGCACCAAATCTATAACACAAGGGGAATGAAATAAAATAACACGTTGTGTACGCCAATGCCCCACCGCTCCTTCTGATGAGTGTTTGCGCCGTTCCAAGGAACCCAGAAAACATGGAAGAAGAAAACTTGGGGGTATAATCGAAACTAAAGTGTGATGTACGTAGCAACGAATCGGGGTCTCTTTCAAAAGTCTCTTTCTCTGACGTGACAATGGGAACTACAACGACGCAAAACAAAATGGTGTTACGGGCCCCTGTCGCTACGTGCGGGGTTCAAGTAATGCGAACGAAGTACTCGGTTGTTTCAACGGAGACCCCGTGGTGTTTCCTCTCCAATGCGTTTCTGATGTTCCCCAAGTCGAGACGGTTGACGTTGACAACGATAATGCGATGCCCCAATGACCAACCCAATCGAGTATCAACAGGGAGAATGAACTTTTTTTTCTGTCGTGGTAGTCATGATGCTGGGATCGTGGCGATGCACCAAGATCATTTGAAAGATGTCGAGGATTCCATGGTCGAGCTGCGGCTAAAGGACCCTGTCATGTCTCCAAAGGCGTCGCGCGAGTCGCGGTCTTTACGCTTGCGCTCCGACGGGGTACGGGAGAAGACGCGTTTGAAAAAGTCGCCTTTGCCCGTGCGAACGGCTTCCAAAGGAGGGCTGGGAGGCTCGGATGTGCTGGCAGGGGTGGGAACGACCTCCTTGATGCTCGCAGTGCTCGCATAGTAGTGTGGCAGCTGCATGTTTTGTTCAATGCTGACGTGATCTTCCTTTTTGATCTTGCAAAACAACGTCGAGAACATGTACTGGTCGCCGTTCGCATTGTAAAGGGGAATGTGGCGATAGCCTTGCTCGAGGCTGCTAAGCTTGGCCGTAAACGTCGCTAGCGGCACGTTGCTTGAGCTCATGATCTTGCCGTCGGCCGAGTTCCAGACGGTCCACCGAACAAAGACCAAGTCCGGGAACCGTGTTTCGAGCGTCATGGAGAGAGGTGCATTGAAGTTGGGGTCGTAGCCGTTGCCCTCAATGATCTGGGTACGTTTGCGAAGTGGGACCCCAATTCCCGAGACACCGTTCCGCGCTGACGCGTCCATTCCGCCCTCACCAATAGCCGCGCCCCGGGCCTTGTCATTTGCACTGTACATTTCGAATTCGACGTACGGGTTGATGGAAGCATCGGGACGCATGCCACTGGGGCGGGGCAGTTGCTGTGCCGAGATGATGTCGACCGAGAATTTGACCAGCTTCTTCTGCTTACGCTTCGACTTGTCATGCCCGTTGGGTTGCCGGTTCCTCGGTTCGCGTAGCTCCTGTGGCTTGAGTACGTAGCCGGTTCTGTCGAGACCTGCAGCGAACATGGCATCGTTGATTTGTTGGCCCAGGTCATATGTCTGCCAATTCAATGCGGCCATCTGCACTCCGCGTCGCCAAAACTTGATCGGGTCAAAGTTGGAAGAGTTGATCCTGTAACCTGAAGGATATACGCGCATGAGATAACGCATATTATGCTCCTCGAGCAATTCCTTGCAGTTTGAGTCCTTGTTGCAAAGACTGTCAAAGGTACGCTCGGCAAACGAGTAAATGTGGTTGTAGGTCTTGGCTTCTGGCAACCGAAAGTCCGAATACTTGATGCCTCGAGTGTAAACGCCGAGGTCGCCAAGCACTCTGATGATCTTGCTCGTCTTCTTCCTTTTGGACTTCTTCTCAGCAATGGTTGTTGGCGGGCTGTCGCTGTCGTCTGCCGAGCTGTGGACGCTCACGCCAGTCGACGTGACCGACGTCCTCGGAGTGGTCCAAAAGGTGCTTGCACGGTCAGGTGGTGTCATGGATGGCGGGCTTGAAAGGACAGGCGACTCCGGAATCATGTTGTTATCGATGTTGATGGGCTTGGAGAAGGGGGAGCTAAGACTGCGTGCGCGACTGCGTGCAGAGTTTGCATCGTCCTTGGGGTGAATCCTGTCTTCCTCCTCTGAAGCCTTGACCTTGATCAAAATGCGGTGTTTAAGATCTTCGGGAGAAGGGAGAGACATGGACTTGTCAAGAGGCTCCAAAAGCAGTGCGTCGCCGAATTGGTTCTTCATGATTTCGGTCATGGCCGTCTGCTGGTCCGGGCTGCAATGCACCTCGAGAGAGATGATCAGGGGGTAGGGCGAGGAGACGAACGCGTACTTGTGAATCACCGATATGCAATCGGCGAAGAGAACGCTAGTGGTGAGGGTTCGGCCGTGGACGACAATGGGGCGGCCGTCGCTGCCATCCCAGCAGTCGATTTCGATACATCGGCATCCCTTCTGAAGAGCAATGATGTACGCCTCGGTGCTGGAGTGGCCGGCGACTTGCCGTCCGAGAAGGTAAGTGTTGTGCGAGCTGGAGATGAAGTACTCGTTGAGAGGACGATTGAGGCTCAAGTCAGTCCTCGCCGGAGTCAGGACATGGTTTGCAGGGGAGGTCAGGAATGCCTGAAACCCTTGAAATGTCATGGTGGAAACGGCGACTTCGGCTCCAGGAGAAGACGCCGAACTGTTTGCTCGAGATTTCCGCGCAAACTTCTCAAACACGCTAACCCAGTAATCGAGATCGGCAGCGACATCGACACCTTGCTTTTCCTGGAGGAATTTGAAGAAGCTGCTAATATCCAGTTCGTTGGCCATGCCTTTGGTAGAGTCGTAGATGGGTCTCAGTTCGCGACGCTCCTTCAGTCGCCGAACAAAGGCGAGGAATTGGTTGAATCGGAGGTATCCCGACTGCTCGCCGGCCTTGTCGAACTGCGCCTTCAGGGCAGACTCGGAGCTGTTGATTTGCAGACTCCTGCAAAGCTTGACCGTGTTGGGAAAGTCGAGCTTCTCGTCGTCTTCGGTGTGTTCGACACCCTTGAAGTGCTTGTCAAAGTTTCTTCTCCAGAGAGCTCGTGCAGTCTTTTCGCCAGTGCCAGCGAGGCCTGCCATCATCTCTATTCTGCTCCTAGAGACCGTCTCCAAGGTGCTCGTCCAAAGCTGGAAGCAAAAGTTGTTGGGAGCAATCAGGTGCATGGTCTTTATGGACCGTCCCTTTGATTGGTCGGCATCCGAGTAGATGATGGTGAACCAGCGATCCTCAACATCGGATGAAATCTGGAACTCCTCGCGGTAGTTCTTCGCTTCCGCACCGATGCGAATTTCGCGCACATCGTCAATGTAAAAGGTTTTTGACGGCCGCGAAGGATCCCAAGTCACCTTGGCCGACTCAAAGTCGAGACGAAACTTCATGTTGTGCCTCTTCTTCTTGGTGACCTTGGTGAGGAATGTGCCGCCCTCGAGAATGGAATTGCGAATTGGAGCCACAGCGCCCTCAGGCGCTGGCGCACCACTGGACCGGCCCGCGGCAGTGATGCCCAGCGCATTGACAATGCTTTCGTGGGAGATGGTGGGCTCGACTGGGTCGTCAATGGCCTCTTCATTCTCGGGGTCGAGATCGTAGTCGGAGACGTCCCATCCCGACGTCTCCCGCGGGTCATTGTTGGCCACCCTGCTGTCGCTTCTCCGGCGCATGATGACAGGCCCGGCGCTGTGATCTCTCCTGGTATTTGCGCCATTGCCGCGTTGGCGGGTGAGGCGAGTATGTGCGCCTCTCGAAATGCGGCGTATCAGACCTGGACTCTTGCTAATGGCGACGGCCTCGCCCATTGCGGTTGGAGAAGAGGTTGGCGGCGGCGAGTGGGACATGGCCGACTCTGGAAGAGAGAAGGAGGCGCTCGGAAAGGACGAAAGGTAGCGCACGGGTTGGAGACTCTCGGGAGTGGTCTGGGCCGAGTTTGTGTCGACGAGCGAAGGGGCCGAGGTGGGCGAGTTGCGCGAGGAAGGGTAGCTCGTGAAGGAGGAGGAAGGAATTGAGAGCGGTAAGGTGTATCCAGTATGGGAGGTGAATCGATAGAACGAGTTCTTTGGTGTTGGCAACTTGGGACGGGTGACTCCATTGTGGTCTGGAGAATCGTAGGGCGAGGGGAGTGGTGAGGAGATCATGCTGAGGGATGGCGATGAGAGGGCCTACTGGCGTTGGGGACGGGCCAGCATGATATTAGAAGATTTGCGGTTGGCAGAGAGAGGGAGAAGATGATGGTCGTGCGACCGAGCCAGCTGGTCTGCGAGTCGGTGGTGAATGCGCGTGTGGGCTGTCGTGTTTACCGCATATTGAGAAATGCGCATCGAGCGCGAACAGGCAGTGATGCGGCAGGTCAGCTGGATACGGATGGGGGTCGAATTCGGGGTGGTGCTCCAGTGCGAGGGAGCTTGCGTTTTTGGGGCCTGCAGCTTGGGTCAGATGCGGTAAGCGTGCATGAGCTCTCCACGCGCGACGTGCGGGCAATGAAGCTGAGGCGAGGAACCGGGGGGAGGGGGGGGGGGGGGGGGGGGGGGGGGGGGGGGGGGGGGGGGTCGGGGACGTACGGGTCGGTAGGGTGCAGGCAGACAGGCAGGCAGGCAGGCAGGCAGGGTGACGATGACGGTGCGGTGCGGCGCGGTGAGGAGAGAGAGGTGAGGTGGTGGTGTGGTGTGGTGTGGTGCGGTGTGGTGTAGCGAGGGCGCGGCGACTTTGGCTGGCTGGCGATTGAAGATCGAGTCCGAGGGAGGGAATGAAAAGACCGGCGGCGGCGGCGGCGGCGGCGGCGGCGAAGGGATAGACGAGTTGGGGATGGATTAAAGGAAGACGGGACTGGCACAAGGGCAAAGCTGGGATCCCTGCGGATCGCTTCAGTGTCGCAGAGATTGCAGACTCCCTCCCTGAAGATGCAGAGCCTAAGCATGAGCATGAGCCTGAGCCTGAGCCTGAGCGAGAGCGAGAGAGCGAGCGGGCCGGAAATGGGGAAACGCTCTCTGAGCGGCAAGCCTAGCGCGTTCGTTTCAAACGGCTTGGGCTCGAGGCAAATTGCACCGCCCGCGCACGTCATAAATGGCCCAATGCCTACCTGCATGTACGTACCTTATGCCCCCGCCGCATCGGAGCCCTCCCTGGCTGGCTTGTCTGCCCTGCCCTGAGATGTCCTGAATTCTGGTCTGGTCTGGTCTGGTCTGGTCTCGTACTGTGCTGCCCGCAATCCTACTGCCCCGCTCTCGCTGCCCCCTACCGCCGTCCCCTCTCACTGCCCGGTGCCTTGCTCTCCCTCTCTGGCAAACATCCATCGCCCGCTGCTGTGCTCTCGGTGCAGCATTTCGGCGGCCGGCGGATGGCACTCAACCTCGACTCAGCCCTTTGACTGCTGCCTCGTCTCGCTGAGCAGCGTCAGGTCGTGCCTGACGACACACGTGGCGTCCGCTAATTGTCGAAACAACGACGAGTTGCCGCCGCTGTGGTTAGGCTCGTGGATCGTCCAGGGGGAAGCCTCTTGGAATGCACCCGACTGCCCGCCAGCCCGCCAGGGCCCCCATCCCCCCCCCCCCCCCCCCCCCCCCCCCCCAGCAGGCGAAACACCTTTCCAAGTCTCGAGAAGGGAGCGGGGCCAGAAGGAAGCATGCCGAAGCGCCGTCTGTTCCCGAATTGTCGTCGCTCAACGACCACGAGGCTGCATTACCTCGCGCAAGAATTCCTTCGCCGGTCTTCGAGAAGCCCCCTGAATCCCCAATTAACTCTGCAGCGCCGCAATCCCCACATGGAGAGCTGCGCGCGTAGCCTTGCCGCCGCATTGGCCCCCGGCGAATCGAGGCGGACAACTGGAAGAGAAGGCGAAAAATTTCTTGAATCGCCCGGTATTCAACCACCGTCTGTCTGACGACAACAGTCTCCAGTTCGCCATTGTCGAGACGAGCGGTGTGCGTTGTTATCTCGTGACTCAAAGCGTCGGTCAAAAAGCAACATAACAAGCTGCCCAATGGCGCCGCTGCTTTGTTGTGCGTCATGAACCAAGCAAAGAGCCCATAAGAAAAGAAAGGAAGCGCCCGTGGCAACCAAAGCAATCGAGTCCACTCCTCGCCGGGACACGAGGGAGACTGTGCCCTCGTCTCAAACTCGGATTGGCCTCTGTTCCTACAAAGCGGATTCATGGGCACCAGCGTCGGCCGCTGTAGCTGCGCAGCTTCATGACTTGCAGGACAGGGCGACGAGGGGCGCAATTGCAACCCCACTAAAGACGAGCAAAAGCAAAGGCTCCATCGCTACCACGGCGCCGGTCCCGAGCATCGCCTGACAGAGTGATGGCAGACTTTCATCATTTTGCCAGAGACGTCGTCGTCGTCGCCGTCGCTTAATCTTCCAAGATCTTCAGGGCTCGCGATGTGCGGTTTGATCTTCGCCACGTCCGAGCTGCTGCCAGAAGGAGAACGCAAAGCGAAAATAATTCCATAGGGCGGCCGATGTCGCTGACTAGTTTCGCGTCGAGTCGCGTGCACAGTCGTGTGGCTTTGCATCCCGTCCGATTCGATTTAAAAACCCCCCCTTTATCACGACGAACAAAAAAAAAAAAAAATTACAAAGACCACAGGCCAAAGAGTGACAGCACGAGACGTCGTGAGCGGGCAGCCAGCGCACCCAACGCATTTCCTCTGATGCTGCAGCCCCGGGCAGCCGAAGCCTTGCGGTAAAAGAGCCGACGGCCAAGATGCTTAGCAACCAACACCCACCCCCCTCCCCTCTTGTCCGCCCCCTAAAAACCGATGCGACCTTGCACCGCCATCTCCGTTCCCGTCATTCTGCGGCGCAACCGTTGGCAACGGTTGGCCCGCTGCGGATGAGGGGCGCCTCAAGGCCGTCGCACCCACCCTAGTAAGTCAGGTGGCTTTTGATTATTCCTCTCTGCTGCTTTGATCATCTTCCAAACCTAGAAATGCCTGCCTGCCGGTGGCACAGGGCTGCTCCGTAAAGAGCCGCACTGCTGCATACCGCAGCGTGCAGCGTGCAGTGCAGCTGTACGTTGGACAGGCCTCCAGCGTTGCGCCGCGGCGGGGAAGAGACGACGAGCACCAAGCAAGCAGGCAGAAGCTTTCTTTGGACGGACGAGAAGAAGCAATCAACAAAGAGCTGGGAAGCCGACGAATCGGCCGTTGGTCTTTTGTTGGTCGTATAGAGCGGAGCAGTGCGAGCCAGAGCCACCAACCGCCGACCAACCTCCCACCCCATGCAGCAATCGTGAGCGAGCGAGCGAGCGGGCGAGCGCCAACACGGATGCGACATTAAACAATCTCGATGGATGCTGCTGCTGCTGATGATGATGATGATGATGACGATGACCCCGCGTGCGCAATTCATCTCACAATTGTCGATAGTCTGGTCTGTCAGCAGAAGCACCAGCAGCACCAGCAGCACCAGCAGCACCAGCAGCACCAGCAGCAGCATCATGCCGACTAACTCTGGGCCCATGAGATTCGTCGGCTGTCCTATCACGAAGCAGCATCCCATCATCATCACCACCATCATCAGCCCCCTCCCGTCCGTCTGGTATCCAGCCAGCCAAGCGAACGCACCCCAGCCCCCGCGCTGCTGGGGGCATGCCATGGCACTGGCAGGTAGGTAGGTAGGTAGGTAGGTAGGTAGCAGTCAGTCAAGCAGGAAGCAAAGGAATTCAGCCCTGCCCGCCCGCTCCTGGCTCGCGTCATGCTTCCCTCGGCGATGCTCTGGACCCACCAACAACATTACCGACCCCTTTAACGACCTCTCTACCTTGCGCCAAGGAAGAGCGTCTCTTTGTCTTGTTCCTCGCTTCGACGACAGCGGCACGATCGCAACAGCCGGACTGGACCCCACGCGCCATTGCCAAGCACAAAGCACGGTGGTGGTGGTGGCATGGCCATCACGTCTATCTGTCGTCTGTCTGTCTGTCTGTCTGTTGGCACGAGAGAAGCCGTGCAAGCCGACCCGGCAAAGACGGACACCTGCAGCTCTTGGCTTGCCTAAATTGGACCGCCTTGCTACCTACCTGCTGCCACTTGACCAGGCAGTTGGAGAGCTAGCTAGCCACCACTTACCTAGCTCTCTAGCTATGTTGCTGCTGCTGCTGCTGCTGGCATCTCATCCCACTCCCCACCCCACATTTGTACTCCCTCTCCCCCTCCTTCTTCTCTCTTCTTTCTCTTCTCCTGCAGCGACTCGGCATCCGGCCCCCGGATCAGATCAGCCCCTCTTTTCCGTTGGTTTCGGCTTCGCCCGACCGCCAGCCATGCAGCCAGCCAGTTGCCTCTCCGCTGCCTTTTCCCGCCGACTAGCCGCCCCCCCCCCCCCCCCCCCCCCCCCCCCCCCCCCCCCTTCCCCCCTCCCATTGACTGCTGCGCTGCGTCACTCTGCACCGCAGTAGCAGCGGCAGCAATAATTGGAGGAGCCAGCCAGCCAGCCAGCCAGCCAGCCAGTGCCAGCGTGCTTGTCGGCCGGCCGGCGGATAGTTGCATGCATGAAAGCAAGCAAGCAAAGCAAGCATGTGGTCGCTGGAATCGTTGGTGTTTTGGGGTGTTTTGGTGAGTATCGAGTTGGCGGGGGAAGAAACGTGAGTGCGGGATATGCATGCATCACACATACACAGACGCCAAGAATTCATTCATCCATTCATTCATCCATCCATCCATTGTTCCTTTCGTCCGTCCGTCTATCCGTCCGTCTGTCTGTGTATCCTCGCATCACATTAACATGTGCGCTTCTCCCTACCCTGGCGCATGCTCATGCAGGCGAGAAGCCACGCAAAGCGTGGTAGTGACGCAACTCACCGCGTCTCCTTCTTCGTCTGTGTTGTCTGATGTGTTGTATTGATCGATTGGTGGGCTAACTCGCTGGCTGGCCAGCTGGCGTGATGGAAATCCACCAGGTGAGGAGAAGGTCGCTCTGGCTAGGGAGAACAAGGTAGCTAAGTGATAGACTGGCTGGCCATGTGCTTTATCTACATATCATCTCCTTCCTCTCTCTCTCTCTCTCTCTCTCTCTCTCTCTCTCTACACACATATCTAGATTTATCGAATCATGGCAACTTAATGCCCCTCCGCTTTCTGTCGCATCGAGTGCCCACTGCTCGGACTGTGTGGAGAGGGAGAGGGAGAGGGGGAGAGAGAGAGAGAGAGAGAGAGAGAGAAAAGAGTCAAATTGAGCACCAATCAGTAGAAGAAAACCGAGCTCCTAGCCCGCGGAAAGCGCGTGAATGAGTGAGGGCGCGGGTGCTTTGCTTTGCCTCAGCTTCGACACTATTTCTTTTCGGTCTTTGGCTACCACTTTTTTCTTTTTCTTTTTTTTTTTTTCTTCTCGACTGCTTGCTTGTCTGCGTGCTTCGTCACCATGTCTATACGGCATGCCCAACACTGCTGTCCACTTTTCAATCAACCTCGTCTCTCTCCATTCTTCCATCCCTGTATCGAAACTGCGCAGTGTTTTGTCATCTGGTGGTGCTGTCTGTTCTCCCATGCTTTACTTGTGTATGTTGGTTTGATGGGAAGGAAAAAGGAGAAAAAGAAGAAGAAGAAGAAGAAGAAGAAGAAGAAGAAGAGTGCACGAGTTTTCTCTGACATGACATGAGTATTCCTTTACTTCTCCAATGCTTGCTTCTGCTCCATCCATCCATCCATCCATCCATCCTGTTACTAAGGTCAGGCCAGGTCAGTCCGAGATGAAGTATCGTCTACATGGACGAGGATTGAAGTCGAGGAGGCAACGTCACGTTCTTTCCCCTCAGCTCTCTCTCTCTCTCTCTCCACCCTCTCACAGTCCCACACCCATCCCATCCCGTCTTACGACCGGCATTCATCCGCGGAGTTACTCGCTTACACACTGACTCACTCACTTGCTTTTTCCGATCCTTCCGTCAGGTGTGGTGGCGTTAGGGCTTTGAGCTACCTGCCTGTTCCTGTCAGTCACCGCCGTTTAAGTTGGGGGGCCTTTGTGCTACTGTGGCGGTGGAGTGGGGGTTGGATTTTGGGGGAGGCTGCTTGAGTGGGATGGGGAGGGTGGCCTGAGAGTTGGGGAGTTTGGTGGTAGGCGGGCAGGAGATCAGGTCCTACTAGTGTGATGGAATGGTGCTGCTGTGTTGGAATTAGGGAAAAGAGGGCGTGTTGAGTTGGGAAGAGAAGACTTCAGTCTGTACCATCTACCACGCTCACTTTTCCTGTCAGTATCAATGCCTAGGATCCTCTTCATGGCTACATCTCTCCACCGCAGCAGTAGTGATCAAAGAGAGCAAAGCAGTCCATATTTGCGTGCGCCCTCCTGATCATAACAAGCCGTGTCAACATGAGCCTCATAATCACCACCACATACCCGCGCGCCATCTTTCAACGCGCGAGCCAGCGCAGGCAGAAAAGAAAACACCCACTACTGCACGGCGCCAAGGCACCGCACACGCCATCAGGGCCGACCAGTCGGCCACTCCAGACCGACAAATATGGTAGGCAGGCGGCCCTGACGCGCAGACAGAAATGTGCACATGCGGATGTTACTCAGGGCAGGAGGAGGAGGAAGGGCAGCGAGGCTGAAACCACGGGACGCCGAGTAAATGCTGAAAGATTGGAAAAGACGGCGGCGGCAACGGACGATGAGGGGAGCGGATGACGGGGAGGGCGAGGAAACAATTGTGGATGAGGGGAGAAGGGCAGGAGAAGCTAGAGGGTGAGGCACTGAATGAAGGTACCTGGTGCCCGTGAGGGCAGAGAGGATAGAAAAAGGGGCAGTCTGGTTGGATGTGTTTCTGCGCCGTGTAGTTACGTGCCCTGACCGAGAAAAGACAAACAGGACGAGAAGCCAAAACATCTAATCAATCTGTCGTGCTACACATTGCCATCGGATGTGGGGACATGACAAGACAGGACAGGACAGACCTGGGCGCCTGCCCCACGTCCCGCTGCTGACAGACAGGGACGTTGCTCGACAGGAAAGAGGCTGTCCAAAGCGCGTTTCGGAGCCGTCTCCAGGAGAACATGCAGCTGGCAGGTAGGTACGTCATCGATTATTCAGTTAGTCAAGACAACTTGCGCCATCCGCCCATGATGCTGCCGTTCGATGCCCAGTCTCCCCGCGCCCGGCGCGGCTACGATGGCTGCTACTGGAGCAGAGGACGCGCGATTCGTCTGCCCTGGTGCTACCGATGCGGCTGATGGTGAGGCGCGGGGAGGGGGTGGTTTGGGATTGGGACCTGACGACAGCGGCCCGCCCGGCAAAGCAAACCCTGGCCGCGGCAGTTGGAGCGTGGTATCAGAGCATGTTGGTGTTCGACTCTGTCCTCTATGCCTCGAATCGCAGCGTAGTCCGTGGCAGAAGCAGACGCAGCTGGGATGGCGTGGTGGCCGGAGGTTGGACCGCTCAGCTACACGGCCAGGCAGGGCGCCTTGGACGTGTCAAACAGAGTGTCTGTTGTGAATTGGTCGAGGCAGATATGTTGATTGCCCGCGCTGTTTCGACGAAGCCCTGATGCGCATGGTGAGATGCAGATGGTATAGTCCAAGAGCAGCGAGTGCACAACGCAACGCGGTCTGTAGATCGGCGACAGCTGCGAGAGGTGAGGGTCCACAGCGAAGCCCTGAGTGACACCTGGCAGTCAGGGCATGCCAGGGCTGAGCTGGGCAGGGTCCGTCGGCCAGACATAGCTGTAGCAGCCAACGGAAGCGGCTGCGGTTGCGGCGTTGACTCTGCGCAAGGAAGCAATGCGTGGGCGATGCAGTAATGCAATGCAGTAATGCGATGCGATGCGATGCGATGCGATGCGATGCGATGCGATGGTGGGGTCAATCTGATTGATTGAATGCTGATCGATTGATCGATTGATTGATTGATTGCTTGCTTGATGGATTGCTGCATTAATTGCGTGGAGCCGTGGTGACACGGAAACAGAGCCAGAGGTCCTGATGCAAGTGATGATGAGGTGAGGTTGTGCCCTGACGTGGGAAGCTTGCCCCACACACAAAACGGCGCCCGACATGACTGGCCCTCTGTTTCTCACCACCCGACTGCTTCTCTCCACCTTCGCGACGACTTGAGCATGTGTAGTGCCATTGCTTGCCTGGCTGCATACTGCCATTCTCGCCTTGCATCAGGAGCCTTGTCCCATCTCACACCTGCGCTCAGTCTGTCAGAGACGAATGCGTGCAACGCAGATTTGGGCCCTCGTTGCACCGCCTTGTCCACGAGCTGGCTTGCAACATGTCACCGTACCTACCTGTCGCCGTGTCCAGGCGCTCTTGGCTTGGCCCAGTACGTAACCACAGCTCCAAAAAATCTTCCTCTCCCGTGCCTCTGGTTTTTCATGATACGCGCAGGATGCCCGTTTGGCCTGTAATTTCGAGCTTCCCCAGCAAAAGCTTCCAAGAAACTGCCCTGCCTGCTCCCTGTCATCCGCCTTTTAAAGTTTTGGCTCTCGAGTCAACTGCGGCACAAATTTCCAACAACCACTGGCAGCAATTGGCCGTTTTCCAGCGGTATTGTGATGAACAACTGCTAGTCCTCCACCGACTCTATTTCGGTCAGATTCTCGAAGCTTCTCGCGATCCTGCTCGAGCTCCATTCCTCGTTTCCTTGGACGCGCAAAGGGCTGATCTTGGATGCGCTGCCCGTCGTCCAACTTCCTTGCCCTGCTTGGACGGATCCGGGTGTTGAAGTAGCCGTTGTGCCTGCGAATGGCTTGGGCTTGGTGAAAAATATCCTTTGGCCCTGTCCACGGATGCCCCCGGGCAATTGTCCGATGGACTCGCCAGCCACCGCTTGATTGCTTTGGAAGTCGGCGTCAGACGAGGCTGGATCCTCTGCGTCGTCTAGTGTATCAGGCCAATTGTTGGAGGACGAAGAATCAGCTTTGGCATCTCCAGGCCATTCGACGGCCATTGATATTGGCAATTGGTCCGTGCTTTCCTCGAGCACCGCCCTTGCTGCAGCTTTCTCCGCACGCTCGTGATGTTTGTCAACGGCGCTGTGCGAGCAGGCTTCAAGAGGCTTGAACGGCGCGCTGGCAGACGCAGAGCTCAAGGACGCCTCGACAGAAAGAGACGAGAAAGAGCCGCCTTTGGAAACTCTAGTTGACGCCTCTGTTGATCTTAAGCCTCTTTCTGGCGACTTGCACTCTCCGTGCTCTGCTTCACATTGATCACTCCCCAATACAAATCTCTTCCATATTGTCTCTGCTGCATCAACCTCCGCGTCAGAGATCATTCCCGTACGCCATGGAGCATTCTTGGCGGTCGCCTCCGTTTGGTGACATGTTGCAGCCGGAAAACCTGTCTTTGCTGCGGCGGCAACGGCGCTTGGGACCGACATTTGCAGATGCAGGTTGCTGCTGGATGCTCCTTTGGCGTCGTCTGCAGCTGCACCCTCAACGTTCCTGAGTGTGGGGTGATATGCTTGCTCGAGCTCTCCGCTGTGCATGCTGCCACCATCGCCGATCGGGCGTGCTGCCGACTCTGTGATTATAGGAATACCACCCGAGCGGACATGATAGCTCTCATCAATCTCACATGTACGTAGACCTATTCCGTCATGAGCTCCTGCATGTTCCCAGTAGGATTGGTGCATGTCCAAGTCCTGGTCGGCCATGTCCGAGTTGACGTGAACAAATTTCCTCCATGCTCTGTCGTCGAGCAGGTGCGCTGGTTTGGCATCGCTAATCGTTTTGTGTAACAAGGGTAGTGCCAAGGAGCCTCCCGACCGCACCACGTTGTCCTCTTCTGGGATTGCTTTTGTTTCTTCTAAATCGAGCGCACACGGGATAAACCTACCTGCGATGTGGACAGAGAGTGGCGAAAACGTGCTCTGGATTGTGACAGAATTCGAAACGCTTTGACCAGACCCTCGACGTGCGGAATGGATTTTTTCAAAAGTCTCGTGGTCTGGAGATTGCATGGTCACGTTGTCATCGTGTATTCCCCGATAATTGACTTTGTCTGTTTCCAATTCGTGGGGCGATGCATGAAGGTGGGTGACCGCATGCGCAGCGCAAGAACCATTTTCATGCTGGACGGTAAAGCGAGATGGCGTTTTCTCGAGTTGCTGCAGCAATTTGTCAACATTTGCCCATGGGGCTTCACTGTCGTTTGGTTGAATGTCGTCAAAAGGAAAGTGGTCTGCCCCGCATTGACCAGCTGCATATGGCACGTTCGCATGCTCATCTCTCGAGCTGCGCGTTTTGACGTCGTGTCCTCGGAACTTGTCGTCTTGGGATTGAATTGTCTCCCTGCGAGCCTCAACATCGAATAGCATTTCATCCGAAGAGACGGCTAAGCAATTCATTCCGGGCAAGTCGTTTTTGTCTGCGAACAACTGAGTTGCCAGCGCGTCTGTGCCAATCCTGATGCGGATATCGTCGTCGTCCGGAATCGCCCCGCTCATATATGGTCCATCGTCTAAACGCTCTTGAGCGCGCTTCAGTATTTTTGCATGAAAGTTATTGCTCCCAACGTGGCTGGGCCTTTTCTGCCGCTTGACCTTGTATCTCTTGCCAATGTCGTCTTTCTCTTTACCTGATGCAAAGGCCAAGTGCAGCAGCGGTCGTGAAGTGGCTAGTCCAACCCAGTCGCGAGATTCAAGAAGCCGCGTTTTTTCTGCCTTGAGTCTGGCGGACGAGGAATCGAGGCTCATGTGTCCTAGAGGCCCAAGTTGATTGTGGGTCTTGTCGTTGTCATTGCGCTGATCTATTTGTAGGTTTTTCGCCTGTGCAGTCTGCACAGCCAGTGGGTGGATCGCGTTTCTGCGGCTTCGATCTGGGGGCACACAGGGTGGGTCTTCTTCGGCAGCGTCGAAGGTGTTCATTGCCTGATGAGCCGGTTTTAATCGTTTTGCAAAACTTCGCTGATGTGCCCTAGTCGCCGCGGTCTCATGTTGATGAAAGGTTCTCGGGCGCTTCGTCGACAGCGGTGTTCGGTGTGCGTTGGCAGGGTCGGAACAAAAGAAATTCGAGGAGCTGGGTACAAAATTCTGGAGATTGGGCGGGCCGTGGCGGATTCGCGTTCGCGCTTTGGCAAAGTGAAGTCGTTGACGATGGGTCAGCTCGCCATAGCCTTTGGCAGGACCAGAATGGCGTTGCAGGCGTCCACCGGTCCAGTTCATGGTGGATCGATGTAATTGGGTCTGGACACGAGCGGAGCAGCCATCTGAGGCGCATCGTGCGTTTTGTGTGACCACATCCGATTTCTCACCTGAGAGCCTGGGTGGGTGAGGTGGGCAGCCGCGACCCACGTGATGAACCTCACGATCCTCCATAATTTGTCCAACGCAAACGTCTTGTACCCCCTCCTCCTCCTCTTTACTTTGCCTTGCTCCTCCGCTGCCACTTCAATTTGCGCTCCCCAAAAGTTGACTCTTTAAGCTGCGCGTTCCCCCTTTGTCTCCGCCCACCTCGTAATCCGATCCAGCGACCCTGCTGTTTTGCCACCAGCCCCTCCTCTGGGCGTTTCTCGACAAAAAGCCTGCCATCTGCCTTAGGTGTCAAGACAAGCCCTCCACTCCGCTACGGGCACCTCCGATGCCTCGTGCTGCGCACAAACTCTGCAGTCATGCTGGCTGCATGAAACGGCAGGGCCGTATAGCCAGTGTCGTCACCCCGCCTTGTCCCCAAAGCGGACGACGCCTTTCAGCCGAAACCATGGCGACCGCGAACAGAAAAGAGCAAGGCACTAGTAGTTGAGGCAGAGAGTTGGACAACAATCGGTCGAAAGAGACGCAGCTTCTGGCCGAGCAGCTCAACCTGTCGACTGGAGGGTGAGGACATGATGACGCACATCAAAATGTGAGACGCGCACCACTGCCCTCTGACCTCACACAGTCGCGCGTTCTGCAATCTCGATACCGTCGTCGTCTTGAAAGCATCATTGTTTTGTGCGCGCTCTCCGCGGTGGGACTGCAACGCCAGCGAACCGTGCAAACGGCCTAACGGTCACTAGAGTGGCAGTGACCCATTTCAAATATGGGCCGGTTTGCACCAAAGGCAGATCTACGTCACAAGTCTCGATCAAGCCGCCGTTTGACGCACTGGCTCCCGTCGAAGAAAGGTGCACATCCGGATTGGGATCCAAAACTACTGCTCGCAACAGGCGAGGGCCGCCGGCTGGTCGGGGCAGGACACGGCAAACGCGGTTGTCCGGTGGGCGGCTGACGAAGGTGGGATCTAAGGCAGGTTGAAGATAAAGAGCCGGCGCTTACCTGCAGCTGTCACGCCGTGACGTCAACGGCGAGGCCGAGGGGTGGGTCGAATGCGATTGCAAAGATGTCGACAGCACACCAGACGCAATAGTTGTTTGGTGTGGTGGGACGACGCGGCGCGGAGGCAGCCAGGCTTCACAGCATCCATCCTGAGGCCTGGGACATGTGAAAGCGGCGCCCTTTGTGCCTTGGATCATGGGCCAAGGCAACGACAGCGAGGTCAAGGGCCAAGCATCCGATCTCGGCAGGCGACTCGTACACACGGAGCATTCAGCTGCACCCCAGGTCCGTTCGGCCCTCAATTATCATGTGCGAGGGGGCTTCGGAGACTCATGTCGATGTCGACAAGTGTTTTCGTCTCAGGAACGCGCAGGCGCAGCGCGAGGCCGGCCATATGGCGGGGTTCCCCGGGGCCCCCGGTACGGCGGGCACCCCCGGGCACCCCCCTTTCGAGGAACCGGACAAGAGTCGTCAGTGGTCGGTCCTAAAATTGAAACAGCGCCGACGAGAAACAATCGGGTGCGTCCAAGGATTACTGCGACATTTTCGATTGGAAGAGCAGCGCGCTGTGGTGGTAAAGGACGAGACCCATGTTCGCGTTCCCAGGCTCAGCCCGGCCAGATGCGGTGAGCTACGCGAGAGCGGCACACGTCACTGTGGATCCGCTCAACACCACAGCTGTACTCTCTGTTCCTCTCTCTGCACCTGCGCCGACCAGGGCCGCCGCCGCGTCCCAAACCTAACTTCGTCCCAGGCCAAACGTCGTCATCTTGACGGCCATGACTGCTAGCGCCGATCCGTCTCTTTTGGTCCACCGGTTGGCCCCGTGGCCCCCGGCGGAAGCGACGCCGCAGGTGTGCCACGAGGAGCTCTGCACTGCTCTTGATGCCGGACCAGCCTGGTTACGCGCTGCCAAAATATCACTGCCACACCAGCAGGGTCCAATATTCCCGCCTCAGTCCAACATCATCCTGCTCTGCTCTGGCCTGATAAGCCTAGCCGTGCTCATGGGTGTCGACTAGATCCATGTTGGATTAATCACGCACCAGAGGCGTTTAGCCCACTCACAGGGATCCCTGAATACACTTCTTGACGTTGCATGACATGCTGGCATTCCTACTCTTCCTCTACGCCTCTACTCATATAATAACCCCCAAGACCTCCCGCTTTAGGATCTGCATCCTTTCTGCTCAGACAACTGGCTCCACCAGGTCCACTTTTCTCTCCGCACTCCAGACCACTCGCCGGGATTTTGGCCTCGCTGCCACCATTTAAACAGCTGTTTCCCAGCGCCTTCCCTCTCGATATTAATTCACCAATATTGCCGGCCACCGCGGTTACCAAATTCTGATCCTCACAACCATCGCTCTTACCTGTTGCCCACCATGTCGGCATCAACTCTTCAACCTCCCAGGCGCTTGGAGCGTCGCATCAGCGCCGATGATGTTACCAGGGAGGACCTCTCTCGTCGTCAAGGCGCAACTGTCGTTGTGCCCCCCAGGCACCTGATGGCCTCTTCATCTGCCAACGAGACGGCTGCGGCCATGGAACACGCCAGGCATGAGATGCTCATGACGCGGTCATCATCTCCCGACACGCCACCGGCGACAACGGTTACGGACAAGTATGCTTATGCCTTTGATATCGACGGTGTCCTCATCCGCGGCGGCAAGGTCATTCCTGAGGCAATCGAGGCCATGAAGATGCTCAATGGCGAGAATGAGTATGGTATCAAAGTGTAAGCAGTCTCGTCCTCTTCAGTGGCAACCAACCTTACAACGAACAGGCCGTACATTTTCGTGACAAATGGAGGTGGCAAGACTGAAGCTGAGCGCTGCATGCAGCTTAGCAAGCAACTCGAGATCGAAGTCTCTCCCGGCCAATTCATTTGCGGCCACACTCCCATGCGGGAAATGGCCTCAAAGTTCAACACCGTTCTTGTTGTCGGTGGCGAGGGCGAAAAATGCCGCCACGTTGCCGAAGGATACGGATTCAAGGATGTCATCACCCCTGGAGACATTATCAAGACCAACGAAGACACAACACCCTTCCGCAAGTTGACGCCCGACGAGTATGAAAATTCCAGAGTTCGTGACTTCTCCAACACCATCATCGAAGCCATCTTCGTCTTTGCCGACAGCCGAGACTGGGCCTCGGACCAGCAAATTATCCTCGACCTCTTGATGTCCAAGGGTGGTCGCCTTGGGACCAGGTCCAAGACTTTTGACGAAGGCCCACCAATCTACTTTTCTCACAACGACGTGGTTTGGAGCACTTCTCACGACTTGACCCGCATTGGAATGGGTGCTCTCCGTGTTTCACTCGAGGCCATGTTCAAGGCCGTCACGGGCAAGGAAATCAAGACGAACGCCTTTGGCAAGCCTCAGATGGGAACCTTCCAATTTGCTACCCGTCTCCTGCAACAGTGGAGGATGGATACTCACGGCATTGACCAGCCACCTGACACGGTCTACTTCGTTGGAGACACCCCTGAATCCGACGTCCGTGGTACCAACGAGTTCAACAAGCAAGCCGAGAACACCTGGTACTCCATCCTGGTTCGCACTGGTGTTTACCAGGAGGGCACTGAGCCCAAGTACCCTCCCGAGGCTACAGTCGACAACGTCCTCGAGGCTGTGAAGCATGGCATGGAGCGCGAGTACCGGCGATCGCTTAAGGCCGCCGCGGAGTAGGAAGGTCAAAGATTAGAGTGCATGATCTGGCATCTCACCACGATGGGTGCCTGACGCTGGGATGACACGGAGTTTACGACGGGACGGCGTTTGGCCATCAGAGTTTGTTATCACTTTTTTGTTTTACGGTTACGAATACCCCCGAATCGCGTTCTCAATCAACAAAAGGACGCATGGCGCGGCCAGACAAGGCCAACAACAACGAAAAAGCTTGGAGCTTGATCAACAGCAAATCAGCTCAACACAAGTCCGCGCAACCAACAAACAAATTCTCATTTCAGCACGCCAACTGCCCCCATCATCCCTTCCAATACTGGCAGCGTCTTGTCTTCTATCACTGCTGCGCATTGCTCTAGGGTAACAAGGGTAGAAACGAAAAAGAAAAAATAATATTTTCCTCACCGCATTCTGATGTTTGTTCTGAGAGCTTGGGTAACGGAGCGGACACGAGAGTCTTTGGCAGAATCAACCTAGGTAACAGTCAGCGAACATCATTTCTTGTGAGAAATGCACTGTAGCAAAGATATAATTTAAAAGGACTTTTGAAGTCTTACTACTCCAAGTAAAAACTTCGATTGCAAGCGTGGCCTGACGGTGACGGCTTGACCGCTCGCTGCATTGCACTGTAAAGTACATACATGCTGGTTGGGGTGGAAGCAAGCATCAGTCTACCAGACTCGCAGCGCGGGGGTCCCCCAGTAACTCCACCCATCTTTTTTTTCCTTTCGATGCCGTCGCGCATGCACGCACGCCCCCCCCAACAATGGTCTTGTTGATGGCTTGGCCGAACAGACATCTGCCGATGATAGTTTTCTTTGCTTCGCCCTGCCTAGCCATCTTTGTTTTTTCTTCGTCACTCTGACTGATTGATGGCTTATTCATCCATCCATTCACTCACTCATTCATCAACGGACGTTGCGTCTCGTCGCGGCACTTGCAGTATCCGGCGGCAGCATCCTGGGTTCCTTTGCTGGGTTCATGTTGCGCGCTTATCTTTGCTTGTGGCAGCAGCAGCAGCATCATCATCATCGATCAATGGAAATTTTTTGTACCCCTTAGCCTTGGCGGTTGCTGGATTTGTGCTTGTGCCTTTTCCAGGTGTGTGATCAAGGTAGGTGAGATCTGATGCCAACATGGCGAGCAGATGGATTTGTGGGTAGACGACAGGAGCGAACCACTTTTCTCGCCGTTGACCTCGTGCTGCGCCTCGATTGTGGATACCACCGCCGCACCGTCTCGACGTATGTTACGCGCGGGTGTGTGTGTGTGTGTGTGTGTGTGTGTGGAGGAGGAGGAGGAGCGGTGCGTATTGCCCAGCCGCTGCTGCTCGCTTACTTGCTTGCGTGCTCGTCTGCGAAGCGAAAAGGATGCGACAACGACGACGCGCAACACGCCACCAGTAGTCCGTCAGTATAAACTTGCAAACAAACAAGACACCACCTAACTTGCCCACCGCAGAAAGGGCAGCAGCGCGGCGTGCGTGCGCGCGTTGACATCAAGACTTCCGCAACGACGGGGGCGGACAGCATCCCGAACCCCTGCGGCGCGCGAGCGCAACGAAGATACGGCAGGAGTACAGGCGTAGCGAGCGTAAGTATCATTGACTCGGACGACGGCAGTTCCGCGCTTTGGGTTGGGCTGGGCTGGGCTGGGCACGGGATGCAGGGCGGCAGTTGGTGATGCCGTCGACAACTTAAGCAACCAAGCCAGCCGCGAGCCGGATGATTGCCAGCCACCCAAACCCTGTTTGAGATGATGGAGGGTGTGCGGCAGCGGCATCGTTGTCGTCGTTGTCGTCGTCGTCGTCGTCGTCGTCGTCGTCGTTGGAGTACTGTTAATTACAACCGGCGAAGTGTTCCTGGAAGAGTTCGCGTTTGAGGCTGTCGTTGCGATTGTTCGATGAGCTTTTGCTTGCTGAGAGGGTGGCTGTTGCAGCAGCAGCAGCCCACATAAGAGATGGTACCTAGCAAATCGCAAACCGAGTTGCCAAGCAAGGTATAGTCTGGTACGTGGGTACTCTGTGCCTTGCGCTAACCCGACTGACTCGCCGCCCGCCGTCCAGTGGCAGGAGCTAGCTACTGTACCTAGTCAGTGCAGCCAGGAGGCAGACGACGACTGTGGCGGCGGACTGATGTTGGATTTTGGCGACCCACGGCGGCGCCATCGCGTAGCCAGGTAGCAGTCTACTGCTCCGTCCCTTGCCCTTGGATCCCTCGCGTTGTTTTCTCTCGCAATGGCAAAAATTGCGATGCGGGAATAAGGAGACGGTGTGGGAGAAAATAGACTGCAACTGCGACGAGCCCGCCGCGGCGGCTGCGCCACGGCATCGTTTCCTGCAGCCTCAGTGCAACGCCACGTTTTGTGCTCGGCACTTGCGACGCATGGAGATTCAGTCCAATCGATCCGCTGCTCTTTGTTTTGCCTTTGAGAGCCATCAGATGTGCCGTCAGACCTACAGCCGATGGTACAGTCATGCTGTCGGATGTCTTGACCGAGCGACTCATTGGGTGGCGAGCCAACACCACCACCACAGCAGGCCCGGCCATACATCCGTACAGAACGTGTAGTGATCGCAGCTGGTGCGCCAGGAACAGCAGCATCAACAGTCGCAACTCAGCCAAGCCAAGCTTTCTCGCGACAATCCGCCGAAATTCGCGCGCCGACTGACTTCAGACAAGCCCAACCGCAGCAGCCAACCAGCAACGCGCAACGGTCCACTGCCAAAGTGCCCGCCGTAGCATCTTTCCTTCGTAATCGACGCAAGACGTATTATTGACACAACAAGACAAGACCTGAAAGCAGAAGCAACGTCGCGAAATCCCAAACTCCATGCCCAAAAAGAAAGCCAAGTCTGGCGCCATATCGCGCTAGAGAATGGCCAAAACACTCGAGCAAAGGGGAAAATGGCAATGCCCTGTCCTGGGCCGGTCCTTTCCGAGATGAAGTGGGCGGGAAGGCCGCTGCCTGCTCGGTGAGCGGTCCAGGACAAGTGATACGCCGTACTGATGAAAGGACAGATGTGCCGTTGCGATTGGAGAGTTTGTAGAGGTGGTGGGTGTGGATACCGTGCCGGCCAACCAACACACATGCGACTCGGGCCAAGCGCCGTAGCCCATGTTCATTGCGTGTTGCGCGTACTCGATACTCATCGAATAGGTTTCGATTCGGTCGTTTTGTCGACATGCTCGAGGGTGCTTCCTTTCAGGCGCGCAGACGATTGTGGGACCGTGCGGCGCAAATGGTGTGGGGTACCCATGGGGAAGAAGGCCCAGCTGCCTGTGCCCGAGTTTGGAAAAGAGTTGCAGAACAGGCGCGCTGGGGTTGTACGCCTGAAAGTGAGTGATTGTTGGTCCACTCTGAGCGTGGTGCCATTGCGTGAGTTGGTTGGATCAAGGCCAAGTGTGATAGGTACTTAGTTCTGATGCAGATGTGATGGATTGCGGTGAGAATGGCAGAGCCCAGGTTCAGGGCAAAAGCGGTGCGCTGTCCGATTCACCACCATGCGAAAATTCGATCCAACTCGCCTGCCTGCGTCTTCATCATCTACACATGCCGCCACTTTTGTCAGAGTGCAGAATTCCCCCACACTCTCCGCAAACCACCAGCCACTTCAGCCTCGACCCCTCGAAACCACGACGTCACGATGCTCCTCTCCCTCCGCCCGCTGCCTTCGCGCCGCCCCATCCGCCCTCCCTTCGTCCCGCTCCTCCTCCCACCCTGTCCATCCTTCCGCTCCTCCACGACCGCCATCCGCCCTGCCTTGACCGCCATTGTGCACCTTCAAGTGATCCGCGCGACTAGCGCGACTCATTGCACATTACTACATCTGATCGGGTCGGAACATCACGGAACATCCGAAGACCCAGGATGTGTGCTTGCATCCGACTTCAGCTCTGACCTCGGCTACGGCGGGCGGCATCCATAGTTCCGTCATCGCAAACAAAACGCACGCCAGGTGCGTTTCGTCGCGCTGTGGCTTCTGGCTGCCTTAGGCATGCTAGGTTTCCCCTTCTTTCCAATTTTGCTCTGCGCAGATTCCCCTACGGGCAGCTGGCGATGTTACATTGTGTCCAGCATGATTGAAGTCGATGCGGTATCGGCGAGTGCTGAACATGATGTAGAGACGCCTATGCTGTGTAGGCTTGTTTGTCACGGCGTGGGCCAGATATGGAGGTGATAGTAAGGTTGATTGTCTATCTAAGTGGGCGGAGTGGCCTTAGTAGAGGCCACTCGTCTCGCTTATTGGCGCCGGTCCACCTCATCTAGCGGACCGTAGCATTGTTGGTGTTTTCGTTTTCGTCGTCGTTTCTGATACAGCAACATCAAAGTGGCCATCCGCTTCCAAACATGGTTTGTTCTCCTGTTTGTCACCCAGTCGTCTGGTTTTTTCTTTTGAAGCCCACTTTTTTCCGCACTCTTCGTTGCCACGATACGCCGCAGTAGATGCAGACGCGGCCTGCAAGCGCCGCGACAGCAGCATCATCAGGGAGCGCGCTCAGCAAGCGCCCGCCACCATATGCTTTTTCCCGCCTTGCTGCAGACGAAAATTACGATTGACGATGATTTGCATCCGACCGGGTCGGGGCGCGCGTACAGTGTCACGGCTGGCGCAAGCGTGCTGCTGTGGCAGAGTGGGCGGGAAGCCACATCGCATGTTGTCGAGAGAAAACTAAAAAAGAAAAAAGGAAAAGAAAAGAAAAAAGAAAAAAAAATTGTTGAACGTGGAGGCGTTTCTGCCTTGAAACTGATTTGACAACACGCAGTACGTGCAGTGTGTCTTTTCTTGGTGTTGCAAACTACCAAGCACTTTTCCAGCGGCTCCAACTTACTGGTAAGTCAACGTTGGTGGAACAATTGGATTCCCTCCTGAGTGAGCTCCGAGACTTGGAGAACAGACCAGGCCAGCTGTATCTGTGGCTTGGGACTGTCGGCTATCTACATACACGGGAATGGCTCTAGAGGTTGGAAAATTCCTTGCTCTTGACGGGCCTGCCGGCGCCGTGTGACGATGCAAGAGGCGGAGACGCATGCAGGAACGGAAGATCAACACTTGGATGGCCGGCCATCACACCGCCCCTCCCGCCAAAAGAAACGTGCCTATGTGGCACCATGAAAAAATTCTCAACCTCTGCAGGCGGGCAACCAAGCAGAGGAAATTGAACGCAACAAATTTATGGCGCAGCAGATGCAATGGCCTTTTTCAACTATACCGCTCTACATGTCTTGTCCCCGTAGTAGTTTTCGAGAGCGACGTCCCAACGATATATCGCAATCGGCGCCTCTCGAGTCCCTTTGCCGCATTTCAACAGAAAACCAAGCGCTTTGACTAATTA
The DNA here is from genome assembly GCF_038021145.1 of Phyllosticta citriasiana. Taxonomy (NCBI): domain Eukaryota; kingdom Fungi; phylum Ascomycota; class Dothideomycetes; order Botryosphaeriales; family Phyllostictaceae; genus Phyllosticta; species Phyllosticta citriasiana. The sequence continues at coordinate 590,319 of NW_027117285.1, read as the reverse complement.
CCACAGCATCCACTAGCATATCCTCAGTGGTTCGATCGTACGACATCTGCACAAGCCGCGGATAGACAACAAAGGGGCGGACGCATCCGCCGCACCGTCGTGCCGCTGCATCCCGCATCCCGTGCCCAAATCCAAGCTGTCGGGTCAGCAGTCTACGTACCACCAGTGGTGCTGTTTGACTGCATCCGTACAGGGAGAGTACTGGAGGACGACAGACGCTCATGGAAACAGCACGTCTGAAACTTCGCACCCTACACTGACACAGTGCCCTTTGTTGATGCTCAATCTCGCCCCTTCACCAGCAGCACGTACACGGCACCAGTCCAACACCGTGGCGACGGTGCTCTTGTCGCAGCCCCAACAGTGCTGCCTCCTGAGCCATGCACAACGGCTGCAGAACTCACACCACCATGGCCTCAGATCAGCGTGCGCGGTCGCAGGCAGAAGCGAAACACATGTCTAGCACGCCGCAATCGGCCTTGGCTTTGGGGCAGGCTCGAACTGTTCCAATCCCAACAGACGAGAAAGCCTCTGTCAAAGAATTCGTTCGTTCTCAGCGGCTTTGGGCATCCCCAGCTTGAGAGACAGTTCAATGCAGCAGCATCCTACTGTCGTGTCTTCTTCTGGAGCACCTCAAGTGCGGGCAAGGCGAGACGTACAAACAGGCAGATACCTGCTACCAGTGTATCAGCTTAGAGTTGCGGTCAGGCTCTAAAGTCAGCTCAGCTGTGTCTGTCAAGTCTGCACAGGGCACTACGCGTCCGCCTACTGTGTGCTGTTCAATGCGTTACTCTTGCAGTCAACATTTACAGTGCTCGAGGAAAGCATGTCAAGTCCCAACTGAAAAGGCCATGAAACTCATGTGAGCGAAACAGGATGAGACGAGACAAGACGGTGGCGCAAAACAGTCAAACGAAACAAGACATGTCTTTGAAACATGTGTCATTACTCGCGTCTGCCTGAGGAACGTGTTTTCATTCTTCCACGGTTTAAGGTTCAATGCCGCTCCGAAGACCCGCGACGACGCGGCCTTGGGTGACTGTTCCGCTGCCGGCGTGGCCTGCAAGAGTTGGGGGTTTCAGCTCACCCGAAGGGAAACACTGCTGATCCAAGACAGCTGAACATCTCCTGGTGATTACCATGGTCAATGGGAGATACGTTGTGGACTGTAAAGAGCAGAGTCTGATAGTGCTCCACGGTTTGCATCCCCAATGGCGAATCCGCTGTGGTCGGTTTCTTCCACAAGGCGAAGAAAATTGCGCAGGCATTCTGCTCCAGGCTAGCAAAATTTCTCCTCTTCACGCATTCAATTTCCTTTCGTACCTAGTCTTCTTCTTCTTCTTCTTCTTCAAAGAAAAAAGGTCTTCATTTCCGTCTAGGTGTTTCCTTCGGCGAGTACGTGGTCGATCACTTCCTCGCCACTCACTTTCTCTGCCCGACTTTCCGCGGACAAATCCGAAAGGCAAGCACTTGCAATCTTGGGCGGCGGGAGAAGATCACCATCTGCTGGTCGAGCAAGGGCAGCCAAAGACGATGCTCTCTCTCCCCGCCCGCCCCCCGGTTCCGTGGCGACGCCGCTCCAGGTAGGTAGCGTTTTGCGTCTCCACCCGTCAGTCACTCATGGCTGCGCCGCTGCGCCAGACGCTGGCCGGCGACGACCCTCCCTGACCGACCGGCTGGCCTGCGTGCCAGGCAGTCTGCAATAGCGGAGCAACGGATCCGCGTCGCAGATTGGGCAGAGGGCCGAGAGCGAGCGAGAGACGGCCGAAGAAGAGGGGCTGGCTGGCTGGCTGACTGACTGACTGACTTGCTGTCGTCTTTCACCGTCGCACGTCGGAAGACGTGGAAGACTCCGTGTCGTCTGGCTCTGCCGGCTGATGAGAGGCCGGTAGAGACGGAATTGGGTGCACGCCGTGGGTGTGGGGAGCGGCCCACCCAGAAAGAGCGAGGTGCACCTGCATCGCATCGCATCGCATTGCCCATGGGGAAATTGTGGGTACCGTGGGGCCCGCGGAGGAATTGGAGGAGCGGGGTCACCAACAACGGGCGAGAGCAGCGAAATGGGATGGATGAATGGATGGATGCGGTGAATGCAGTGAGATGGGAGAAAATGAGACGACTCGTCTTGGCTCTTCGGCTTCCTCTTCCCTTGGCTAGCTGTCGAGGATTGGAATTGCTCCGTTTGCTCCGTTCTTTCGGTCTGACCCACCACCCCTCGCCTTGCCGCAATCCGTCTGTCTGCCCGATGTCCTGACGTACGACGAGATGATGTACGGCATGGCACGGCGTCCCTTTGCCTACTCAGCCACGCTGTAAGGTGCCTGATAGAGGAGCTCAGGTGGATCCGCTAGAAACACCTTCTCCAAGCGCTCACTGCGCCAATGCTCTTCGCTTGCTCCGGCATGGGTAGGAGCCGGTTGCTCCCGGCGCATTGTCGTGTTGCAAGTGAAGCCGAGCAGCTTGAGACTCTCTACTGGCGTCGATCAACAGACGCATTTTCCGCTGCGCTTTTTCTGCAGCGCGGCGCCGTTGTTGGCAAGTGGTGGGGTCCCTGCTGCCATGGCTGGCTGGCTGGCTGGCTTGCTGGCTTTGCTGCTGCCACTACCTTAGTTAGCGGAGGGCCTGTACGCGTTGCATCCGTGGGTGCGTCTTGCTTCGGCCAAGGCACTTCGGGGACATCCGCAGCTAGCCATGTGTCGCCATTTTTGCAGACTTGCCGTCTGGCTCGCTCGCGTCTCTGCGCACTGCCACTAGTCTATTTTCTCCCATCGCTCAAGAGGAGTAGCAGCGGTAGCAGCAGCAAAGGCCGCGGTCCTTTCTGCTCTCTGGTGAAAAAAATGGCTGCAGTGTTAGTCCTGCCCTCCCTGGTTAGTGGCACTGACGGGTTGCCCAGACGGGCAGGTGGTCATGTTCTTTGCGGCCAAAACTAAGGCAAGGTAGAAAGCCAGGTAAGTTGACAGCTGCGTGTTTCGTCTTTGCTTTTCTAGAAGCCGAGACTACGTGGATGGTGTCTGTCTGCCGGCGTGGCTGCCTACTAGTTAGTCAATGCAAGTGATCACGCACGCACGTCTTTTCAGGAACAAACCACCTCAGCTACCGTACCGAGACTCCTCCTACAACTCCAGTAGTCCATTTCTGTCATGAACGCTGGAGTAGATGGGTAGTCAAGCTACCTGTAGCATCGCGGCCTCTCACTTGTCTCCCTCATCTAGCAGCATGTATCTCATCACAGAAACCAACCCACTGCTATCCCATCAAACAGCAACCCAACGCCAGGACCAGCGCACCCGTACCAATGTCTCCTCCACGACGGTCAGATAGCCAGTCTGACGACATGCCGTCTAAAACAAGACCAACACCAGCCAGCCGGCCGGCCATCCGGCTGGGCTCCCAAGCGCAGATGGAACCAGGGGCAGGCCCCAACACGGAAACGAGTAGCGCAGAGAAAACAGGTCGTCTGCCCCCTCTCCCGAATTCCAATTCGTCCAGTGTCAGGGGAAAAAAAAAAAAAAAAGAAAAAGAAAAAAAACAAGCATTACCACCATGTCGAAGTAGTTGCCTCGGCGAACCGAGAGCAACCTTGCTCCAGATGCTTTGGCTCCCTGGCTTTGTTGTTCGTTTGAGCTTTGTCTACCGATGTACCCGTGTCTTATAGTGGAGGAAGGGAGGGAAGGGTGACGTGAGGTAGCTGTGGTCTTATGCTGCTGTCTGCCTAGGTATGTGGGTAAGTGCACGGGGAGGTAGGTAGGTGGTAGCAGTTGGAGCACGCTCGTAGCACACCATGCGACGCTAGGTATGTGTGTGTGTGTAGGCTCAAGCCTTATCAACCTGCTCCTCTCACATGCGTCGTTTGTCATTCTGTCTCGTCGCGTCGCGCGCTGTGGTGATACCTACCTAGCTATCGCCAGGGTCCAGCTGCTTGCTGTCCCTTGGGCAGCTAGCTAGCTTACTGATGAAGCTTCCGTCCGTCCCCTGTCTACATACGCATGGCCATCACGCTCGGCCAATTGGGACGCGTGATAACGGCGGCAGCAGCGGCGGCGGCGGCGGCGGCGGCGGCGGCGACACTCCCCCTTCGCCTTGGGCGTGCGGTGGAGGTGCCGGAGCGAGCAGAAAAACGCCATCGCTTCGCAACGAGCCGGCGGCATTGCTGGGAGGAGAGTGTCACTTGCTGCTGCTGATGTGCGTGCGTGCGCTCTTGTGTTCTCCCTCCCTGCACGTCAACGCGTATATCTTCTGTGTTAAAGCGCGCCTGCAGATGGATGGACGGAGGCGCCATGTCGTTTTGTTCCGACGGCTCGGTAGGTAGGCCTGGCTTTTGTTGCCTGCCTGCTGCTTGTCGCTCCATGTAAATGTGTTTGGCTGGCTGCTTGGCTGACTGAACAGACGGCTAACCACTGGGTTTGATTGTCCGTCTGCGTGGGTGCATTGGTTGGCGTAAGTTTGAGTACTCTGCTGTATATGACATGCCAAAACAACGACAACAACAATAAGACTGACGGCATGGATGTTCTGGACAGGTGCATTTGGCATCTGCATCTCGCGTGTGCGTGCCGAATGCAGGGAGAGGGAGAGGGAGAGGGGAAGGGAAGAAGTGAAGAAGACGCTGATTCTGCCAGTCGACCAACAAATCACTGAGCGGCTGGCTGGCTGGCTGGCAGAAAGACTCAACACGCCACCTCACGAGCTCGGCACTGCCGGCTGCCCCATTCGAGCAACCGGAGAACCCAAGTTCGCGTCCCTGGGTTCTGAAGAAGAAAAGAATGAGCCAGCCAATGGAACTGGAAGGCTGGTGGTGACTGGTGGGTGGTAGTGGCTTGTGGCTTGCTGACTGACTGATTGACTCTCGCTTTCTCTTTTCATCCTAATTATCGACATACGAACGCCTGCCTGGTGCTATGTGTTGTCCCGCTGCTGTCCCTCTCTCTCCCTTGCTCCCCTTCTCAAACTCGCCCTTGCTTGCTCGCTTGATCGGCTTTGAGAAAGAAAATGGAATAGTCGTGTGTTTGTCACCTTCTTGAAGTGAATGCTGGACTGTGCTGTTCGTCCAATGGCACTGTAGCGTGCTGTGGTGCTGGGCTCTTGTGTGCCAATGTCGAAGAAAGTGCAAGGTTGGCGCTGAATGAATGGTTGCGCTGAAAAAAGGGGCGCTGTGTAAGTTGAATGATCAAGGGCTTCGAATTAAGCTGTCCGAGAGGGAACGACAGGGATGAGAACGCTTGCTGTGTGAGAAGAAGAAGCGAATAAAGAAGGAGAAAATGCCGACGGGCCATCTTTTTGGAAGGCTTTGGATCCTCCATTAGTCCAGAATGATGGCGACTTCGTTTTGGCTGCGTTGCCATTACATCACGGGAAGAGGCGGTTAACCTTGTTGGCAGTGGCTACACGCCAGCACGGGTCAGTTCATGTTCGCTCTTCTCGTCTATCGTCTGGAGCCGCTTGATGATGGTGGTAGTGGTGTGCGTACCGTAGACGTGCGTCTCATTCCCAATCTCGAGATCGACTTGGGTCGTCTCCGAGTCGGCCGTCTTTTGCGACATGGGCGACGCCGGCCCCTTGAGCGGCGCCGTCGAGGTCGACTCCGACACGGCTGACGGGTTGCGGTCGCGCCTCCATCCGAAACTGCCAAAGAGTTTGTGGTGTGCGTCGTGGCCGCGCGACGCGACGCCCTCGCCTTCGACCTTGGTCGAGGCCCAGATGGCCGACAGGGGGAGGAAGATGGCCACGAGCGTCAGCGCTTGGGATCCGAGCATCGGCGCAGAGGTAAAGTACTGCAAGATGGAGAAGATGGCTGGAATGTGTCAGCCGTTTGCATGCATCGCGGCCAAGGTATTCTTACCTGGAATGACCATGGTGTTGCAACCCATGACGAAAATGATTTGCATGGGGCCAAACTGCTTCAAACCAAGCCGGCGGCGGTTGCGGATGGCATGAGCCAATTTTCCGACAAAGACAAGGGAGAAGAAGCAGATGCTGATCGTGATGGTGATGTTCGAAGCGTTGGCGAAATCTGGTCCTGTGGTGAATATGCCCATAATTGCCTGCACATTAAGGACTGTCGCCACGAAGCGAATCGCAACGGCTGTGAGAGCAAAGAGAGATGACAGGACCACCAAAGCGTAGCGCTGCGTCTTTGGGATCGTCACACAAACCACCCGGACCTGGAGGACCAAGGAAATCTCGATGCAGATGACGAGGGCAAGAGTCAGGATCGTGGCAGCAACGGAGTCGGCAATGTCCACGTCTGTGATGTTCGAATAGTCGCCAGAGAAATAAGAGTACGGATCCCACCAGGCTCCCGTGAAGTAGAGGCACGAGAAGACCGTGCGCAAGATGTTGAGGATGAGGGACAGGGTGTTGAAAATGAAGATGGGGGAGCGGCGCTTTTCGTGCTTCGTCAAGACGAGTAGAATGGCGAGCAGAATGATTGAGGCTCCAATCTGAGTGGCGTAGTTGATGCAGGTCCGGATGGCATACTGAGCGTACAGTCTGAGGCCTGCCATGTCGACGGGGATTCTGGTTCCATCCTCCATCCGGAAGAAGACGACCTGGTCGAAAGGATTGAACGAAGTCGAAGGAACATCGCTGGCCGAGTCCGCCATGGTTTCCATGAGAGATGACCCCCGAGGTGTTGAAGCTGAGCGGAAAAGAGAAATGTAAGCCCTTCAAAGGTAGTTTTCGGCTGGTGGTCAGAAGGTAAGATTTGACGACAAGGAATCAACTTTGTCCTTAAAGACGAGGGCAAGCAGGCTGTGAGGATGGTAGGAAAGGAGTGTAGATGGTCGAGTGGCGTTACAAGCGCGGTAAGAAGAGACGAAGCAGACAATACGAAGAAGAACAATTGCCATATGGTGGCCTGGTGTAAGACAAGGTGAATTCGAAGAACAATATCAACGTCCATTTTAGGTTAGCGCGCTGAAAGCCGCCCGCGAGAGCACACACGCAACAATCGGCTCGGACAGCGCCTTTCGATATTTCGACGTTCCATGTCTCTTGAGAGCATGCCTTTTCACATGGTGCTACTGTATGTTGCCGGCTGATGGGCGGCGCCAGGAGAGCAAGTCGCTGCGGAGAAAATGAATGTTTTGGGTTTGAACGTCGACCCGACTGTGATCTCCAGTAAGCTTGCGCGCCTGAAAGCTGGCATATGCTGCCAAGGCTGAGACCAGAGCTCTCAACTGCTGGAGGCGCTCTTGAATTTCGTGTTCTGTTCACCAAAGGATAAAGGTGGTGAGATACCTGTACCAGTTCAGCGGAGTAGGAAAAGCACACCAGATCTTGGAGCCAATCAGTCGTATTCAAAGAAATGAGACGTATGAGACGTGATAACAAAACTGCGAGCACATTTCGGAAGGAAGCTTTGGTGAAAGTCATCGAGTGGCTGAGAAACCAACTGGGACGACGAGCAGGGCATTATATCTCGAGATTTCGCCCATGTATTGAGATTGTCGGAATTCCGCTCGCGTGAGCGCCATCTCATGAGCCTTCTGGCCTGAAGATCGTATTGTCCAACCGATATTGATAAACGTGGATGGTGTTGTTGTGCAAGCGATAGCCGGAGAGCACACGGCGAAACGGTCGGGGGTCGTTTGGTAGAGCGCGGCTTACTTCCGCCGTCGGCTTCGCAACCACCACCTCATGTCCTCAACTTCTCAGCTCCGCAATCCCACACGACCTAGCCTCGCAGACCCCTCCAGTACTCATGGAGTCCCGGTCTCCTTTCGATCGATAGATGGCCAACAATCCACCGCCGTTCGCGATACTCCTAGTCATCCTTCTATTTCTCTATCTCACGCCCGACCCTCCAACACCAGGCGAGTCACATCGACACCAGCATGCCGTCGCCCACGAACGCGGTGCGCTCGAGGCGCTAAATAATTCCACCTTTGGAGACTTGCGTCTGAAAAAAGAGGAGGATGTAAAGCCGCTGAATCTGACCGGCTTCAGGCCAGAACACGGCTTTCACTGGGAGTTACTGGAAACAACACAGGACAAGGCGCGGGATCAGGCAAGATACGCCCTCGGAGAGAATGCGGATAGCCTGTTAGAAGAAGGAAGTGATCAGTATCCTCTGCTGTATCACAATGTCACTGGATTTTTGGAAGGAGAATGGAGGCGCACTGGCGCTTATGACGGGCCCCACGTCAACCTGTCCGCAATCACGCCGCACGGCACCTACGCATCTGAAGACTGGAAACGGAACGTCACTGCCACCAGCGGTGATGTTCGCATCCATTTCAGGGAGAAGGAGAATGGCGAGGCGTGGAATACGTCTGTGCGACGGATCAGTGCTCGAGCTACAATCTCACAAGAGACGTCGTTTGGCACATGGTGGGAAATGATACTTCATGGCATTCATTTTGTTGACGTCGGCGAAATCATTCTCACCACGACTAGCGAAAAGTAGGTGACAGCCTCGTAGATTCTGGAGATGCGCTGACTGTTTCAAAAGGTTTGATGGGATTTTTGGCCTTCCACATCTGGCGCTTTCAAACCACACTTTTAATCTAAGCAGAGATATCCTGAATAGGACGCTGAACGAGACGATTGAGAAACAAAAAACGGGGATGCTGGAAGACAGTGCGCCCTGGTCATCCACCATGGAAGGCGAAGATTTTTTCTCGGTGCCACACTGCGAATATGTCTTCTACTTCCAGCAGCATCCTGTGCCCTTGGAGCTTTCTGGTGGTGCTGCATCTGGGAACGCTTTGGTCTTGCATCACTTGGAAGAGGAATTGCGCTTCCCGCATCGACCGTTTCTGCCCAAGACTCCTGACATGATCATGTCTATGGTCGCCTTTTCGCCAGACTGTGGTTTCACGATAGAGTCTAAAGGGCCGCCAGATCTAGCACCCCAAGAGGGCCAGCATTTGAAAGGCCCAAAGACCGAGGCATATGCATTTGTTGCGCGGCGTCACGTCTTGCTTTTCACGGCCATCATTTCAGCACAGCTTATTCTACTTCTCCGACAAATGAAAGAGGCGTCAACCCCCTCAACCCGAAGCCGCATCAGCTTCTTCACGATTGCCATTTTGGCCTTGGGAGACGGTTTCGCTCTCCTTGGCTTCGCCCTCTTCGGGATGCAGATCGAGTCAACGACCATGTTACTCCTTGCAACTGCATACGTGGCCTTCCTGTCAGTAATATTTTTTGGGATGGGGTTTTTGAAAGAGATTTGGACAGTCCAGTCGACAGAGCGCAGCAGGGAAGAACGACAGCAGACTGCCAACTCGTCTCCGGCGACCAATTCTCCAGAAACCACCCAGCCGGGTTCCCGGAGCCAAACACCCGCTGCTCCCCCAGCGGCCCCCGTTCTATCTGCCGCTGGCGCTGAGATGCTGCCACTACCTGTGACAGCCCGACAAGCCATCAACAGTGGGGCTACTCCTATAATCATTCCATCCGATCAGGATATCGACGCTGAGATTGCCGAAAACCAAAACGACGACGCCAACGGCAACAACCAAGGCTCTCCGCGCCGCGGCTTTGGGTCCGTCTACTTGCGTTTCTACCTTCTCCTATTCGGTCTCGTTTTCCTTTCGCTCCATGCAACTACTTGGCCGGCATCAGTGCAGTCGGTCTACAGCTCCATTCTCACGTTCGCCTACATGTCGTTTTTGGTACCTCAAATATACCGCAACGTGATGCGAAACTGCCGCAAAGCCTTACGATGGGACTTTGTCGTCGGGCAGAGCGTCCTCCGACTCCTGCCCTTTGCCTATCTCTATGCGTACAAAGGAAACATCCTTCTCATAGAGCCGGATCTCCACTTTCTGGCCGTACTCTGCGGATGGGTGTGGCTTCAAGTCTGCGCGCTGCTCAGCCAGGAGCATCTCGGCCCACGCTTCTTCGTCCGCGACAGTTGGGTACCACCAGCATACGACTATCACCCGGTGCTCCGCGCCGATGAAGAAGGCGCCAGTCTGCCGTCTGGCGCAAAGGTGCTCGCAGGCGAAGAGGCTGGCATGACGACCACGACCAAAGCGGGTGAGTCGCGGGACAAGAGCAAGAAGATCTTTGACTGCGCAATCTGCATGCAAGACCTGGAAGTGCCAGTCATTGCCAGCGCCGCGGACGCAGACGGTGCCGGGACGTCTGGTCTCTCGGGCGGGTTGCTGGCTAGAAGGGTGTACATGGTCACGCCGTGCAGGCACATTTTCCACTCTGTTTGTCTGGAGGGCTGGATGAGGTACCGGTTGCAGTGCCCGATTTGTAGAGAGGTGCTGCCGCCGCTTTGATTCGACTTTTGTAAGCATTCTGGATAGCATTCTTGGTAATACACTCCTAGACCATCGCCCTGCCTTTGAAAGCACAAAAGGACGTTTTAGCCCCTTTAACTACCACATAAAATTACGTCAAGCTTGTTGTTTCGATTGCCATTCTCAATTCGAGGACGCCATTCCTGTGTCGCACAGGTCTTTGACCATACGAAGCAACTCGCCAAATTCTTGCGGTCCCAGGGCAGCCTTAACACTGTCCAAAAACCCATCCTGCTCCTCATCATCACCTTCCATGATCTGGCGATCAATTTGATTCAAGCCGAGCAAGAGCACCGCCAGCACCTTTCTCTTCGCAGCCTCTTCTTCCGCGCGCTTCTCCAGCTAATCGTAACTCAGCCTTTTGACGTTGCAGCATTTCTGCCTCTTCTCTTGACGTAGTAGCTACGAAGCTTCGCCTGGTAGTTTTCGCTTTCGTTCTGCAACTCGGATTTAGCACTGATGTATTGCTGGACCGCTGTTTTCTGCTGCTCGATTTCTGTTCGCAGCCTCGTCTCTTCTCCGCGCAGCTCCTGCCCTTCAGCCAGTCGCCTTATAATTTTCAAAGGTCCCTAGCGGTCGGTCTGTTAATCAAGACTTTTCTTACCTTGTTGAACAAAGCTGGCCCTTTTTGTAGATGGGCTTTCCGGGGTTGTCATGACGCCGAGCTCTCGATCAGAGTTCCCGTAGACGCCGTCCCCGGATGAGGCAAATTGATCCGCCCGCCTGGCCATGTCGACGAGCTGTTGGACCGCAGCATCATTATCGCGGCCGGCGTCGGTCGTCAATTCAGTCAGAGTCGAGATCGGAGAGCTGCGCCGAGACGCACTCGCACTCGCATCCGCAGTCGCGCTGTTGTTGGTTCCACAATCCACATCATCTGAGGGCTTCCGCGGCCGGAAGAGAAGATCGTACTGGTCCACTGGCAGATCGTTCCAGCCGCAGCCCGCAGTGAGGTTGCTGTCGACGACGTAGCCTTCCGAATCGAAGTTGCGTATGAAGCGGTCAACCATGTGCAGCGGGATTCGGTAGGGGAAATCCGTTAACGCAAACCTGTCGAGCACTTTGTCAATCTGCGGACGATTCAGTAGGACGCATTGTGGCCAGTTGCTGGCATCGCGCCAGTATTCCGAGTGTCGATTCGAAAATCGTCCTTCGTACGTCTTCCAATCGCCGGGAGAATTGCTGGGTTCGCCGTTTTTGGGTGTCAGGTGTAGAGCCTTCCACTCATGGTGAGGGTCTTTGTTAGTTGTAGATTGCGACGGTTTCTTCGCCCGCGACATTGCGATAGATTTGGACTTAGACTTTGGTTTTCAGAAACTGCAAGTTGCCAGTTTAGCATGAGCAAGATGTTTTGAGTGAGACTTGTGGAGAGGGTCAGCACCAAGATCTTGACCATGACCGATGAAAAGCAGCAGCATTCTTTTTCAGAGGTGGAAGGTAAGGGGATAGAGAGTAGATATTCATACCGTCAGTATTTTGAGCTTAGCTTAGTACCCCATTTGTGGCTTTCCTAGTACTTCCTTTTGGATACCATTAGAGCCAGTTTTCAAATGTTCTCAGCTCTAATGCTTCATCAGTGTCGATCATTGATATGTGCCTACTCCGTGCGCTGCAACAAATATTTTATCAAAAGGGAGACGCATAGATGAAAAGTAAAACTGATAGCTATATCTCTTGTTTCAATACCCCCTCCTCCGTGTAAGCTATTACAACTCCCCTAAGTTTAATATCTCCCATATCTAGGTCATTCCAGTTGCTGAAAAGGGCACGGAAATAGCCAGGTTTTTGTTGCCAATCGGAAAATCATCTATAGCAACCACGTCAAAACATAACAACAAATTAATCGACGCGACAGGCTATATTTTTTGTCACTTTTACACAAGCTCTACTTTATGATTGCTGTATCACTTATAAGCTGGTCAAGCAATAGAAATACGGTCGTGAGTCATGTAGCAAAGCAGTATCAGCTATTGCATCCATTGTGCTTCGCGCATACCTTCGTGAGATCTTAGGGAGCAGTCAGTCGCGGTACCCCAAAAACTGTGATGACTGTAGTGAAATGACTTGGCATCAAACGCCAGACTACTGGAGCCACTCCAAGATCAATCGCCCTACCTCATCACTATTGCTATCACACATGGGAGCGTGAGAATTTCCTACCACACCAACATTCGGCAAATGCAATAGTTGCTCGGCTCCCAAGCGCTGGCACCGCTCCATCAGCTCTTCTGCCAACCAATGGCCCTCGACATGATCCCCTACGACCACCAAGGTCCTCGGCATCTTCCTCTCTGAGTTAAGCATCACCGGCCACGGTTCAACCAACACCAACCTTTCAACAAGGCGCTTCGCTTGCTCGTCGTTACCGTCTAGCATTCGCAACATCAGCGCGCCCCCGTGGCTATGTGCAACGACATGGCACGGCCCAATCTCGCGGAGGGCCGCAGCGATGCCTGCGCATTCAACCGCATCACCAGTGCGGCGCCTGGCCGCGCTCATGGAGAGCAAGTCGTCCATATGAGCAAGAGGAAACTGGCCATTGGGGAATGGCTCGCGAGCGGCAAAGCGATCCAAAGGTCCAAAACGGAACAGCTGCCACATGTCCTTTGCAGTTCGATATTCGATGTCGCCAGGCCGCAAGGCGTTGGGAGCTCGCTGCGAGCGGCCATAGTCTACAGCGTCGATGAGATAGACGGGGCGATTGAAGGGCGCATGTGCGGCTAGGTGGGCCCAGCCTGGGCGTCTGTCGGGAGTGGCCTCCCACATGGCGCCTGTCAGGCCGCCCCCGTGGATGAAGAAGACGGGAAGGTTGCTTTTGGCGTTGCCATGTTCAGGAGAGAGACTGATTTGCGGGGAAGTGAATTGGACGTAGCATTGGTTGACGAAAATATAGCTGTCGCCATGTTGAGCACGCTGTCCTATAGTAAAGAAGAACGTCTGGGGAGGGTTGGATATCATAGCTGTCGAGAATGATAAGCGTCACTCCAATCAGAGGCTCCTGGAAGCCGAAGGTGTCGTTCCATCTCGAAGTTGGTGATAGAAGCGGTCATCTTACGTGGGGGCAGCTGTGGAACCACAGGTGTGGCGCAAGATCTGCGCTAACGCCACAGTCGACGCGAACAGCCTCCGACTCATGACCCTTGCAGCAATCGACCGCGTCCTTCGTCTTCGCCAAACCACCAGCACAACAACAACCAACTCGCCACGCGCCAACTTCGACAACATGTCCAAAGACGACGTCAGCGATGAGGCCAAGGCCCTCGTGTCCACCGACATCAACCTCTACGAACTGCTGGGCATCGAGCCAACAGCAGACGCCAAACAGCTCAAGTCCGCCTGGCGCAAAACTTCGCTGAAGTACCACCCGGACAAGAACCAAGACAACCCAGAGGCCGTCGAGAAGTTCTACCTTGCTAAAAATGCTGTTGAGCTTCTATCAAACCCCACGCTGCGCGCGCAGTACGATACTTCCCGCGAAGCCCGCGCTCAAAAGGAACGCGCCAACGCGCTACTCGATGCAAAGCGGCGGCAGATGGTGGCAGATTTGGAAGCGGGGGAACGGGGGGCAAAACGAAAACGCGCCGAGGAGGCAGACGCGGAGGAGCGGCTGCAGAGGGAGCTGAAGCGGCTGGCGCAAGACGGCGAGCGCAGGCGGCGCGAGCGCGAAGAGCAAAAGGCAAAGGAACGAGAGGAGGAGGCAAGGCACGACTACGAACGCGAGATGAGACGGCGGTCGGGTGTCCACGTACAGCCCAACGGAGCGGGCAGCAGCAGAGCTGAGGAGAGAGCGACAGCAGCGACAGCAACGCCGGGTAAGCAAAAGCGACCGTTTGACGCCGGACCCGGGTCCCAGAGTGCACCGAGCACGCCGGCGGCCAGCAGTAAATCCAAACCTCCTGCCTTTTCCTTCAGTCCAAAGACACCGGGTGGATCGAGCAAGTTTGAGCAGGACACACTGGCGCGTCTGCGGGCGAAGCAGGCGGAGAAGAAGAAATTGGAGGAGCAGATTCGGCAGCAAGAGGCGGACAAGGCACAAGAGACTGCGGCGACCTGAGGGTACGTTGCCTTTTCAAAAGGTCAAGATATCGCAGGAAGTCTTTGAAAAGTCACCAATCTAAAAAAGGAGTAGAGATACGGAATAGGCGGAATATACCCCGGCGGAATGCCACCAAATTGAAGACTGTTCAAGATATTTCTCTACCACATCATGTACTCATTCTATGCCTCAGTGCTCGTCAAATTTGCTGGGATCTGCTTTGCGGTCTACGTACCAGGCTGACGAGATGCAGAACACACCGACGCTCCACTGCGCGACCACGACGGCAACACCATACGCCCCGACTGGGCACGGTTCGCGTGGGAAGCCTACCAGCAAGGCTTGATCATGCCTCCGCCGCGACCCTACTGGCTCCACTCGGCCTTGCGGTCATACGCTCGACGGTCGATGCGCCGTCGCACGCGGGACGACTGGAAGAACTCGGCATCACTGGCGTACTTCGCTGGCGTCTTCAACATCCCGCTGCAGGCCAAGTGGGTCTATGCCGTCTGGTACAAGCATTCGGCGGGCGCGATTAGCAAGGCGGTGCGAGAGGAGTGGGTCCATGCTATCTGGATGGCATACTTTGCTGGGCGGAATCATCACGAGGTGGATAGTGGACTTTGTCTCCACGTTGCTTTGGTCACGTTTGCTTACACTTTCCAGATGTGAGCTACCGCAGTCCTCGCTGGTTCTCGATTTGGCTGAGCGCTTCGCGTCTCTGTCCCCGCCAACATCTACGTCTGTCCGAAGAGAAGTCTTCCCTAAGTGCATTGCTGTATTTTGCACCCCTAGAGCATCCTGTACTGTCCCATCCTGTACCATTGCTCCCACGATCGATTTGATATCTCGGAGGGAGGGCACCTGTTTGCTGCGTTCTCATCCAGAAACATGATTTGGGGAAACTAGACGTCTCTCATTCCTTTAGTCTGCCTCATGGACTGTAGCGCAAATGCGCCTGCATCAACGTCTGTCAGCACATGCACCAACTCCCTTGTGTCAGATAGAACACGTACACAAGGCATAGACTCTTTTCTCTTTTGGAACCACCTTGCAAAGTGCTTCTCATCCCTCATCCACGTCTCCTCTGCTCACACCGGCGCCGCCGCAGCATCAGCATCAGCATCAGCATCAGCAGCAGCAGCAAACCCCTCCCTCCTCCCCTCCTCCCTCGCCATGTCCAACTGCTCCTGCCTCTTCACTCTCACCCTCTCCTCGCGCCTAACCCACACACAATACAGCGCCTGCACCACAGACGCGACCGTCAGCAGCGCCGCCACAACGCACAGATTGACCCACGTGTCGACGCCGTCTCTGCGCGTGTAGGCGATGAGAAACGCCGTCCAGAAGGCGAGAGTGGTGCAGACGAGCAGGGTGAGCAGGAATGGCGGGAAGGCGCGGGTGTGGCGGGTTAGGTGGGCGTGGAGGGTGTGGCGAGGGTCGCTGGGGTGGGTTGGGAGTGTCAGTGGGGAGGTGAGGTGGTGGTGGTGATTTGCGGGCGGGAGGGGGTGACGGACCTTTTGAGGGTGGTGAGGAGAGGAGGCATTTCGATGCTCGGTTCAGGCGTGGGTGGTGGTGGGTTTGGGACTGCCTGTCTGGCTTGTTAGTTTCTTGTGGGAGCAGGTGTCGAATCAGTATCAGAACTTGCAGAGTCTGAGGCTTTTCAGCAGACAGGTAATGTGCGTAGGCAGGACTCTTCACGTCGTGCCTCGCACTAATGTGTGAAAGAGCGGAGAGCCGGGAGGGAGACGAGAAGTTGCAAGAGTTGGTGTTGAGAAAAGTGCCATGCGGGATAATGGAAGCAAACAGACGGCATGCCATGGAAGCTGAGTTTGCTCCATTTCGCTTTGTTAACCATGAGGACGAGCGCCAAAGGAGCTGCTGTGGATGGATGAGTCGACTAGTGAGCTGGGTCCTTTGCCTTGCTCTCCTTCAATCCTTAACTAGTGATGGAACTTGCGTTGTAATGAGAGGCCCACACACTACTAATGGGAGAGTGATATCTACAGCTAGGCTGGCTCTATCACAGACTTTGAGGCCGGGCTGCCTCTCTCCAACATGTACTAGTTGGAGATGCTCTGGTTCCTGGCTAGTTAAAGCAGCCGCATTAGAGGCCACCGGCGCGTTGAGCAGCCGCAGACTTGACTGCATCTTAGTTGTCAGCGCATAAGGGAGACGGCATATTCATAAATTGTTGTAGACGCCCTTTGATCTAAGAATTTCTTCTGTCATGGCAGCAGGTCCCTTTTTTTTTTTTTCTTCTTCTTCTTAACGTGAATGCAGAGGTTTTGGACTTGGGGGTCACATCATCAGGAACGGCGGCCAAGGCTCAGAGTCAACGAGAGAAGTCAAGAGTAGACGTAAATGATCTAGAGATTCAGCGTGTATGGCCATGTATATTAAGCGCTCAAAGTGGGAGCAGTAGCCAATCAGTGCTGAGGTAAACGACTAACTGTTAGTCGAGCGGAGACATTTGCACATGTGGTCTGTCCTTGTTGAATTCGTTCTACCGGAGACACCCACGGAGGCCATCGGAGGCCAATGATGGATGAAATGCGAGCTCCTCAGCCTGTTGGTTATGTTTGCTAAGCGCTCATTGTGGGAGCAGTGACACAGCACATGGCGGCTGTCTTTGAGTTGGTTTCGGCCCAGCTCGGGACTATGGGAGAGGGTGCATGTGCAAGGAACTGCAATAGATGCACGGGTCTGGTGACAGTGACATATGATGGAATGGCAGGTGAGAGGTGAGAGGCGAATGCGGCTGGGGGTTGGCACAGGGCGTGGCGGTGCAGGGGCGTTCCACACACGCACTCATTTTTCCGAAAGGGGGCTAGTGGCGGGAGAGCTGGGGCGTCATCTTGACAGGCGACACATCAGCGATGACTTTCTCCGTTCCTTCCTTCCGTATATTATTCACCAGGGCAGACACATAGTCAACACCCTCTCTCGCCATCTTCTCTGCCTCTTCCCCGTCTCTCATCGACTCCTCCACTGCTCTTCTCTCGTCTCGCACATCTCGCAACATGGGTGTACGTTTCCCGGCCCCTCCGAGTTCGGCTGATGAAGCTTCGATTTGCCCTGGGGGAGCTGCTCCGTCTGCCCCTCGTTACCCCGCTGTGGACGTCATTCAGACAGCGCCAGGCTGACTCTTGGGTTCCAAACAGCTCGCTTCCAAATTGGCCGCCGCTGGCCCTCCTGCTGGTGGTGCTGGTGGTGCTGGTGGTGCTGGTGGTGCATATGTGAGTTGCCCCTCTTGTCGTCCTGCTGCGCTGCTACTGCTGCCTTGCTGCGCGACGCAACACGTACGCTAATGTTGAACACAGCCTGGCGCGCCCGCTTATCAGGCCTACCCCGGAGCATCTGGTGGCCCTCCTTCTGTAAGCTCATTTCTTTATCCCGGCCCTTTTTGTTTGCTCCCGTCCCTTCACCTGGGTGGGCTTTTGTCATCCCGCCCTCGACGTCACCGCCAAGCCCTGCTCCTTGACCCTTCAACTTCGCAACCTTGGGGACCTTGCCGCACCTGCAACTAGATAGTCGACGACCTCTCTGGACCGCCCCTCCCCCTGACCCTCCCATCACTGGTCCCGACTTCATCCATGGCGGGCTATCAGTCGTACCCGGGCGGTTATGGCTACGGCGCTCAGAACCAACCTCCGTATCCTCCTCAGCAACCGCAGCAGCCTGGCTACAGCCCGTCCCCGTACTCACAACACGCGCCCTACCAGAGCTATCCCGCTCCCTCGCCTGCTCCTTCGTACGGACAACCCACGCAATCTCCATATGGCCAGCCCCCACAATCACCTTATGGACAGCCTCCTCAGTCGCCATACGGCCAGCAACAAGGAGGATATTCAAGGCCACCGCCTCCTCCGCCGTCAGGGCCCACTGGGCTGAGACCAGCAGGGCAGACTCCATACGGCCAGCCTACTACACCGCAGCCTGGTTACGGACAGTCTCCAGCACAGCCCTACGGCCAGCCTTCTCATACACCGCAGCCTTACGGCCAACCTCCACCTCCACCTCGCGCAGATCCCTATGGCCAGCCTCCCCAACAGCAACCCTATGCTCAATCACCCTTCAACGCGGGACCGGGATATGGATATGTTCGTCGGGCGCAAAGAAACCACGCAGAAATTTGAGGAGATTTTGGCTAACCCAACACTTGACAGGGCCAGCAGGGCTACCCTCCTCAAGGTGCTCCCCTGGGTCAAGGCTATGGTGCGCCTCCGCCCGGAGGCCCTCCTCCCGGCCAGCAGGCTTCCCCGGCCCAGCTCCAGGCTTTCAAGCAGATGCTCGGCAGCGCCATTCAAGAGAATCAGCTGCAAAACTTTTACCCGCCCAACTCTCCGGCTCTCGAGCAGATTGCGCAACGCGCTAGCGTCCAGGTCGCGCAGCTCTGCCAGCGCTGGCGCCTGCCTCAGGAAATCGGAAATGACATTGTGAAGCTCGGTCTCTTTGACATCATCCTCTACATCGACGACAGTGGCTCCATGCAGTTTGAGGAGAATGGTGAGCGCATCAAGGATCTTAAGCTCATCCTCGAGCGCGTCGCATTCGCGGCCACTCTCTTTGACGACGACGGCATCTCTGTCCGCTTCATGAACTCTTTGCCCCCTCCGCAGGTCACCGAGCACATCAGGACGGAGCAGCAGGTCGAGCAGCTCATGTCGCAGATCCAGTTCAAGGGCCTCACTCCGATGGGTAGTCACCTGAAGGAGCGTGTCATTGACGAAGTTCTGCGCAATGCGCGTGCCGGACAGCTCAGGAAGCCCGTCTTGGTCATCACCATCACCGATGGTCAACCCGCTGGCGAGCCGCAGAATGCCGTTTTCGAGACCATCAAGAACGCCACCTCCGAGGTCAGCCGCATGCCGCAGTACGGACCTGGCGCAATCAAGTTCCAGTTCGCCCAAGTTGGCAACGACGAAAAGGCTCGCGAATTCTTGTCCAAGCTTGACCAGGACCCCATGGTCGGTCACCTCGTCGATTGCACGTCCAACTACGAGAACGAGTCGGCCGAGATGGCACGCGCCAACCCGCCCGTCGACCTCACCCCGGAGCTGTGGCTCGTCAAGCTTCTTCTCGGCGCGATTGACAAGTCATATGATCGCCAGGACGAGAAGGGCAATGCGGCTCCGCCTCCAGGCGGCCCAGGCGGATATGGTGCTCCTCCAGGCCAATATGGCGCGCCCCAAGGCGGATATGGTGCTCCGCCACCGGTAAGCATTGACCAAACCTTATTTCCCATGACGCTTTGCTGACACACCTCAAAAGGGACAGTACGGTCAGCCTCCTCAAGGCTACAACCCTCAGGGCGGCTACGGTGGTGCTCCGCCTCCGGGCCAGTACGGAGCTCCGCCTCCAGGAGGCCAATACGGCCGTCCGCCTCCCGGGCAGCCTGGCTACCCGCCCCAGCAGGGTGGATATCCGCCCCGCTACTAAGCTGCAGTGTTTCCAACCTCGCGGGCCATCCTGAGACGGGCCTCTCTCTCAATTATCCGTACAGTAGTGGCGGCAATCCAGTCGTGCGTCTCGGGAGCATTCTAGGTTACGGCACGGCACGGCACGCATGTGGTGCGCATTGGTTGTGGCTTTTGATCGCCTCAAAATTGGTGCAGAAATCATGCTCTTTTGGTAGTCGAGTGCATTCAGAATACGGATGAGTAGGCAGGCATCGGATTGGTTGATATCCTGCGGTGATGGTGGTGCAGAGGTAACCGGCTCGCATCAGATTTTCTCGTCTTCCTCCCTTTTTGCCATGTTGCATTTGGGATAAGTATCCAATCAATCAATTGATTCGTCCAATCAATCAGTCAGTCATTGGTTTGAGCGCTGGTGAGGTAAAGGAAAGCTAGCGCCGCTGGTCTGAGCTTACACATGACGATGGGAAGGTGAACCTCCCATGCATTTAGCTTCAGAACGCTTTGGTAAACTGTCACCCCATCCCCGCGAATCAAGTATCAATTACGTGCCCGGCCAAGCGGACGAGTGCTCCCTGCCTGCCCCTCTCATTCTCCTCGCCATGCAACCCTATCTATCTATTTAGTGTCACCACCACCCACCAGCCACCGGCCACCGAGCCTCGGTCAGTCAAGCAACCAAAACGATCAAGGGTAGATGATGGAAAGTAGTATCGTTTGAGGATACATAGATATTACGCATCAATTTCTTACCACTACTTTTTGCCTCTGTTTTCCGCAAGATTGGAAAGGAAGAAAAAGGACAGAGTTCGTTTTACACGGCGGTAAGTCACAGAAGCTCAAGCACATGCATGTACATGCACAAGTAGACAAATGGTTGTTTTAGTCTCGAGAGAAGAGAAACACCGTCCAGGCAATCAATCGATCAAGCAAGCAAGCAAGCAGAACTAGTCATCTACTGCGCTATTCATTCCTCGCGGGTACTTTTTTTTTTTTTTTTTGCCAGGCTACGCAAAGCTATTCCGATCTTCTGCTTCTTCCATTCCGACGCAGCCAAGTGTGCCATGTCAGCTGGAGAAGCCGGCCCAGCTACTGATGCTATGTGTGTACGTATATTTTGTGTACCGAGCGCATTGGATAGCAGAGCAGCAGCAGCAGCAGCAGCGAGCGTCGAGTGTCGATGTGGAAGGTGATGGACAGACTGACAGATGAACAGGCTGCAACTCAGAAGCGCAAGAGGAAAATCGGAGAGCGGGCGCAGACGACATAATCAAGCGCAAAAGAAAAAACAGACAAAGCAGAGAGACAAACGAAACACGACGGGACACGACAAAAAGAGACGCTGAGACCAAGGGTTGAAAAGGACAAGGTGGGGTAGTGGTATCTCTATCGTACAGGAGTGCCAAACGAGGCAAAAGGAGAAAAACAGCCACGAGAGAGTAGTGCCAAGGGAACAAGGACAATGTTCAACGTAGGACAGCTGTGGCTTTTGCGCTGATGGATGGAGTGACGCTAAGAAACGCTGACAAACGGATGGACAGACGGACAAAAGGAAAATCCAATGGGAGAGGACGAGCCAGCGGAGTTGCTGACAAACGGTGTTAATTTGATAGGTGCCAAGTGTTGGTAATGCCGAAGGACAAATATTCGATAATAGGAGAACGGTGGCCGGGGGTGGTCCCATGGGAGTGTGCAGGCGGCACAATTGTGGAGAGGATGCAAAAATGTGTCGATGTCCCTTCGCTGCGTGTGCTTCGCGTCACAATATTGGTTTTGTTTCGGCGCTTGCGTCGATGCGTCATTTTCTGTGGCCAGACGGTTTCAACCCGGAATGACAAGAAAGGACTCGAGATTTCCTCAACATGAGTGTAGCATCAGCCCATTACAAGCCCCTCAGCCTGTCACCGGACAGGAAGAAAACCTTGCATTGATGGAGGGGGGGCACTTGTCCCCGTTCCAGCCATGGCCTTGATGCTGCCTCCACTGACACTCCTTCTACCATGATTAATTGGCGTTCCTGCGCCACTGGAAGGAAGTGTCGCCGTTGCAGTACCTGGCAACGGTCCTGGACTAACAAGAACATTGACCATAGTCGCGCTGGCGTTGGCACTAACTGGGCCGCTGGCGACTCCCATGTTGCTCTGCTGTTGTGGGCTCACTACTCCAGCGGCTACAGCGGTTGCAGCTGCAACAGCGCCACGTTCTTTCTCCTTTTCGGCGGCGGCGGCGGTGGCGGCTTGTCGTTGGAGCTCGACTTCTTTGCGCTTCGCCAGAAGTGATTTGAGAGCACCGAGCCATATTGCTAGCGCATCTTCGTCGGGTGCGCAGAGTCGATAGTTGCGCTCTTCGGCGATGAGCTGGAAACAGAAGCGCTTGGACTTGGAAATCGGGTCGATTTCGACGGCATTCAAGAGGGACGTAAACGGAAGGATGAGGGTCGCGGAGTATTCCTGTGATTGATTAGCTAGCGTCGGCAGGGTAGTGGGCTTGTACGCACCTCCTCATTTTTGTACAGCCCGAGAGCCCTTGGACGAAGAACGGCCCAGAGCTTCTTCCACTGTCGGACACCGCCTTTGGATTTGAGGATGTAGAGCCATCCTTGACAAACTACGCGCTCTTCATACGGTTTCTGGTTGGTTTGAGGGGGGCTGCCGTAGATGGCGCTACTGATGGTGCTCATTTGGCTAACGTTTTGCGCCAAGCTTGGTCTCCCACCCGAACTGTCGTAGCTGGTGTTTGCATCGTTGGGCTGCGAAAACGAAAGCGTCGAGTCGCGGAAGCCCGAAGGACCAGGCGTGTCTGAGAAGTCGGAGAAGGAAGCTTGTTCATTGCCGGAATAGGCAAGGTTGTGGGATGGCCTTCGCGCGCTGTGCAAGCCCTCAGGTTTCACAGCGCTTGATGGTTGCGCGACACCTTCCCCCTCAGATGAGCTCGAAAGCATCTGCTCTCGTATCTTTCTGTGTGTGCTGCGACCTCGTTGAACATTACGGCCCTGCGGACTGGCCAACATCATTTCCTCTTCCTCCTCGTCAATCCGCGATTCGCGCCGAATGAGCTCGACCCAGTCCTGTGCATCATTGTCCGAGCGAGCCGCAAGGTGGAAGTTGCGCGATGGGGAGAAAAGGCCAAAGACGTGCTTTGCTCTCTTCGCGGAGTCTCGCTGGCGAGCGACAGCGGTAAGCTCGGAAAGGGCGATCTGATGGCGTAGGCGTGTCTCATCGCGGTCTTTGTAGATGGAAAGAGTGTGGGGGCGCAAGACGAGATAGACGGTCTTCCAATTCTATTCACGGTCGGGGTCAGCGTAATGATGCAAAGAAGCAGGCCATGTACGTACCTTGGTCTTCCTCGTACGCTTCATTAGTTCGCCGGACTTGAGAACCCGGTCGAACTCGAAACTGCCGTTTTGATTGACAGGCGAAAACATGCCTAGGCCCAGATGATGTCCTTTGGAATTGTCCTTGGTCGGAGACGAAGGTCCAGCGAGCTGCGCTGTTGTAAACTTCATGGCGGTGGCATTCGGCGGTGTACTCGGTCGAACCGGGGAAGGGACGATGGTATTGGCCATGGTGATGACCAGGGTCGATTCTTGTTCGGGAGAGGTCGACGTCTGTCTGTGGGGCGGACGGGGACCAACGAAGAGCTACCAGCGCACTCCCGGTCGAGGTTGTCAATTTGAATCTGTTCCTGAGCCTGCGCAGTGCGTGCTTGACAAACGGGAATTGAGCGGATCCAGGGGCGCACAGCGAGGCATGGGCTGGGCAGGCAGGGCGCTCAAGCTTGGTGCTTGGCTGGCTACCTGTAGCGGGCCGCCAACAGCGACAACTGTCGACGCAGCTGGGCTGTAAAGAGTTGTCGAGTGACGGTGGTGGTGGTGGTGGTGGTGGTGGTGGCAGTAAACGGTTGCTGTAGGGGGAATGGATGGTTGTCGGGGGGCGGTGACGGCATTACCCCAGGCAGTGGAGGCCGAATAATTATTTCCAGCAAGTCGAATGACTCGTCGCGCCATCGACAACCGCTGCCGTCATTCCTCCTCCTCGCCTTTCATTCCCGCTCTTTCGTCCCGCGACCGCAACCTACCTTACCTCCCTCACTACTGCACTGCACCACCGTTCCCAGTCTGCTCCTCCGTCATGCCCGTCGTCGGCCCTGAAAAGCTCGTGGCCTTGCAGCAGGCCCAGGAAGGCATCAGAAACGTGCGCCAGTCCCATTCCTCGACAAACTTCTCGCCGCTGACTTGTCTAGATTTGCATCCTTGCCCACGTTGTACGTTTTTGGAAAACAGACTCGCCTTCCAGCGCCTGATTCGCGCTAACATGATTGGGATCCAAGGACCATGGCAAAACTTCCCTCACAGACGCCCTCATCGCCACAAACGGCATCATTTCGCCAAAACTGGCTGGCAAAATCCGTTACCTCGACTCGCGGCCAGACGAGCAGCTGCGCGGCATAACCATGGAGTCCTCCGCCATTTCCCTCTACTTTTCTCTTATGCGCCGCCAAGCACCAGACGCCGAGCCCGTGAAGCAAGAAAATCTGATAAACCTAATAGACTCTCCCGGTCACATTGACTTTAGCAGTGAAGTATCCACTGCGTCGCGGCTATGCGACGGTGCCGTAATCCTTGTGGATGCAGTCGAAGGAGTGTGCAGTCAGACTGTCACAGTGCTGCGACAGTCGTGGGTAGAAAAGCTCAAGCCGCTCCTCGTTATCAACAAGATGGATAGGTTGGTTACCGAGTTGAAAATGAGCCCACCAGAAGCCTACACACACCTTAGCAAATTGCTGGAGCAGGTGAACGCTGTAATGGGCAGCTTTTTCCAAGGTGAGCGAATGGAAGATGACCTGAAATGGCGAGAAAAAATGGACCAGCGCATTACTGCCAAGGCACAAGAGCGCGCTGATGCTGATGATGCCGATGTGCCATCCGAGGCACCCTCCGAGGCTGCGTACGAGGAAAAGGACGACGAAGACATTTACTTTGCTCCCGAAAAGAACAATGTCATTTTCAGCAGCGCCATTGATGGATGGGCCTTCACGGTCAAGCAGTTTGCCGCACTCTACGAGCGAAAGCTTGGCATAAAACGAGCTGCCCTTGAAAGGGTTCTTTGGGGAGACTATTTCTTGGATCCCAAGACCAAAAAGGTCCTCAGCTCAAAACACTTGAAAGGAAGATCTCTGAAGCCCATTTTTGTCCAATTGGTGCTCGAGCAAATATGGGCAGTATACGAGGCCACAACCGGTGGTGACAAAGGGAAGGGGTGCGTGGACTTTCCTTTCCTCTTACATGCGCTGCGCTGTAGATATGCTCTTGAAAATAGAAACACGACGCTTATTCTTCTCCTCCAGTGACCCTGCCCTGCTCGAAAAAATCACAAAAGGCCTGGGGATAAATCTTCCTCCTCACGTACTGCGCGCTCACGATCCGCGTGCTCTGCTTACAGCCATCTTCGCTGCATGGCTTCCTCTTTCTACCGCCGTTCTAGTCTCCGTCATTGAGCATCTTCCCTCGCCACCAGTCGCGCAAGCAGCGCGAATGAAGGACATTATCGACCAATCCCCTGGCGGCGATCATGTCGATCCAAAGATTACCGACGCCATGGTCAATTTCAAGAAAGACAAAAACGATCCTGTCGTGGCTTACGTCAGCAAAATGGTCGCAATTCCTCAGTCTGAACTTCCCGAGAACAAGAAACGCTCAGGTGCAACGCTGTCTGCGGAAGAAGCTCGCGAACTTGCTCGCAAGAAGCGCGCAGAATTTGCACGTGCCCAGGCCCTGCAGACCGGCGCCGACAACGATGAAGTATCTGCCATGACCGAAGCACTTGGAGTGACGTCCGTCATCAGTGCGGATGGGCCTCAAGGCGAGATTGAGGAAGAAGAGCAGAAGGAGGACCCCGAACATCTGATTGGATTCGCTCGACTCTATTCTGGTACTCTTTCTGTCGGCGACGAGATCTATGTTCTCGGTCCAAAGTCAAGCCCTGCACACCCGACCACGACTCTCGAGCCTCAGCGTGTAACCATCACTGCGCTCTACCTCCTGATGGGCCGCGGCCTTGAGCCTCTAACATCTGTCCCCGCTGGCTGCGTCTTCGGCATCGGCGGTCTTGCTGGGCACATTCTCAAAAACGGCACGCTCTGCAGCCAGCTCCAAGGAGCACCCAACCTTGCTGGCGTGAGCCTGTTGGCACAGCCCATCGTCCGCGTAGCTTTGGAGCCAGAGAACCCGACAGACCTGTCAAAGATGGTGGCCGGCTTGAAACTGCTCGAGCAGGCGGATCCGTGTGTCGAGTACGAGGTGCTCGAGTCGGGCGAACATGTCATATTGACGGCAGGCGAGTTGCATTTGGAGCGATGCTTGAAAGATCTGAGAGAACGCTTCGCCAAGTGCGAGGTGCAGGCCGGCGCACCCATCGTGCCGTACAGAGAGAGCATCGTTGCTGCGCCCGAAATGAACCCCCCGCGCGAAAAGGATTTGCCAAGAGGCACTGTTGAGGCGGTCACGACGAGCAAGCAAGTCACCATCAGACTCAGGGTTCGGCCGCTGCCTACCGCTGTGACGGAGATTTTGGTCAAAAATGTTGGTGCGGTCAAGAAGCTGTATGCAGAGAGGAGAGCAAGAGAAGAGGAGAAGAAGAAAGGCGGCGATGCAGGTATTGCAGAGGGTCAAGGTGCAGATGCAGGCGTCGAAGAAAAGGCCGCCCTTGAGGATGTGCTTGACGCCGGTGGTCAAGTTCTCACTGAGAGCGAGCTGAAGACGCAGTTGCAGGAGGCGTTCAATAAAGTCCCTGAGAAAGACAAGGAAGCATGGAAAGGCGCCGTGGACAACATCGCGGCATTTGGACCTCGTAGAACGGGGCCCAATCTGTTAATTGACCAAACTGGCGCGCTGCCGCTTGTGTGAGTACCTGCAGACATTTTCTCTCACGGCTCGTACTGACAATTTCCAGGCTCAACCCTGACGCTGGAGCCCCCATCCCCTCTTCCATCGAAGAAACCGTCACACCGCACGATTTCAGCGACAAAATCACCTACGCCTTCCAACTGGCCACATATCAAGGCCCGCTTTGCAACGAGCCCGTCCAAGGCATCGCCGTAACCATCGAATCCATTAGCCTAGCAACAGATGATGCGACGCTGAACCGGGCGGCGCTGGGCCGCCTGACAGGCGAAGTCATCAAGACGGTGCGCAGCGGCATCCACACGGGCTTCCTCGACTGGTCGCCGCGCATGCTGCTGGCCATGTACAGCTGCGAGATCCAGGCCTCGACCGAGGTGCTGGGCCGCGTCTACGGCGTCGTGACGCGCCGGCGCGGGCGCATCGTTTCGGAGGCTATGAAGGAGGGCACGCCCTTCTTCAGCATCACTGCGCTGCTGCCCGTCGCCGAGGCGTTTGGCTTCTCGGAGGAGATGCGCAAGCGCACGAGCGGCGCGGCGCAGCCGCAGCTTATCTTCGTTGGCTTTGAGATGCTCGATGAGGATCCCTTTTGGGTTCCGTTTACTGAGGAGGACTTGGAGGATTTGGGTGAGCTTGCGGATAGGGCGAACGTGGCGAAGAAGTATATGGAGGGCGTTAGGAGGAGGAAGGGCTTGTTTGTTAGCAGGAAAATCGTGGAGCATGGTGAGAAGCAGAAGACTTTGAAGAGCAAATGAGCGCGTTCGGTGGTTGGGTTTTGAAAGTTAGTAGGTCAGTATTTTGCTCATTATTGTAGCAGAAAAATCACAATGGGCGTTGGAAGAAATGCCTGCTTTTGAGGTTCAATCGCGATGCTGACTGCTGGATACCTAGGTCTAATCAGTATCAATCAGAGCTCTTCCATCAGTCGCGATATCGAACGATGTTTCCCCAGTTTCAGTTGCAATTCAACTGGATGCTCCTTAGATCCTTTCGCGGTGTCGAACGACCGCTCCCTGAGTGTAGTCGTCGTATCAGATGGCTGCTCCCAGGGATCAGGCGCATTGTCTTGCAACATCTCTCTAACAATGCTGATTATTTTGACAGGTCACAGCAAAGAGAATCAAGAACGAACTTTTCGACTGGATATCTAAAGACCTGTTGCCAGGCCTGCCTTCTACATGAGGCGAATGCCGTCTGTTACCTCAGACGAAGGGTGGCCAAAGCCGACAAGAAAAGAGGGGGAAAAGAGAGCAAACCGCGTTCTCCGCCACGCCAAAACTCAAAAGCAAGCCAAAGCGAGCACAAATGCTCCCCGGCGGGTATCAGACCAGACAAAGGAGAAGACGCAGTCGACGGAGATCCCGCCGACTCCAGCAAAACCACAACGCCAAAACCAAACGGCCAGAGAGCCCGCGCCGATCTCCAACCCCCCTCACAACGACTCCTCCTCCGCCGCCCCCTCAGCCTTGCGGCTGCTTTCAACCTCGTCCAAGAAGTTCATGAAGGTCTCCATGGAGGGGACCCTCCGGAGAAACTTCTCCATCTTGGCGAGCAGAGGGTTGCGGTCGTGATGGAGGACGTCGAGGTGGGGGGAGCCGAGCTCCCTGAGCCGGTCCTCGTACTCCATGGCCAGCAGCATCTCCTCCCACTTGTCCTCCCTGGCGGCGTCGCCGTCGTCGGCCGCGAAGCTGAGCATGGGCTCCGCGGCCTCCTCGTTCAGGTCGGGCAGGCAACGCGGGTACTTGGGGATGAGCTCGGGAGGAGCCACCCAGGTGTAGTCCCAGTCGAGGATGCCGGTGACTTGGCCCGCGCCGTTGACCAGGATGTTTTCCTTGCTCAGGTTGAAGTGGGCCAGGCGCGTTGCGCCGAGCGGAAACTCCTGGTTCTTGACGAGGAAGTGCAAAATGTTTTGGAACGCGTTACAGTAGGTCGGCAGCAGCTGCAGGTCGTCGTGACTGTATGTCGGCGGCGGCATAAAGTCCCACGGGCCATCTTCGTCGGCGTCGAATGATTTCAGCCTCTCTTTCACCATCTCGTTGACCGTGCGCTCATCCTTGGTCTTTCTCTTCGGGTCGACTTGTGAGGGAAACCACCACGCCAACCGCTCTTCCTGTCGATGGTCTTGGGCCTCGTTCTTGACGACCGCAATGTGCGCACTGTAATACTCGTAGAGGCTTTTGAACGGGCCTCGAGGAACTGGATAGTCGATGCGCATGTCCTTAATCAAGTGCGGCTCGGTGCAAATGTCAACAAAGTACGAACCGGCGTCGTTGGGCGCCTCGAAATCGCGGTGGATGTTTCCAATGTCGCTGAATCTCAGTCTCGAGAGGCCATCAACGAGGTCGGCGATGCCGCGGGCGAATGTCTTCTTCGCTTCAAAGCTGAGCCGCTTCTCAACGGTGTTGTACTGAAAGCCCGGAAGTCTCTCCACCATCATGAACTCCATACCCAGCGGATTGTTGGTGTCGTACTCGTGGGCGACGACCCTCGGGACTGGAAGATCGGTGTGCTCCCTCAGGTACATCATGGTCGCGACCACGGAGCGGAGCTTGTACTTGGGAAACTTTGGGAGACAGCAATAGAGGATCCACTCGTAGCGGGCGTGGGTGTCGACATGCGTAACCAAAATGTGGAACATTCGGCCCCAAGGATCATCGTAACCGAAGTCGATCTTGACGAAGTGCCTGTTCAAGTTGAAGCCGATCATCTGCAGTTTCCTCATGGCAACCTTGCGAACCATTCCGAGTTGCGATTCGTTGTCAATCTTCCACACGGGCTCAGCTTTGTCGCGGTTGTGGTTGTACTTGTAGGTGAGCATCGACCTCAGCGCTCTGGCTGTGTGCGGCGGCCTTTCGAACTTGTAGCGAGGACGCGTCGGGACGTGACAGTCTTCGGGGTAAAGCAGAGGAAGCTTGGGGTCGCCGTTGCCGAGTGTTGGTTTTTCAATAAAGAGCCATTCTCCTCGACGACTCGTTCGGAGCACATTCCAATTGCCTCGACGCCTTGGGCCCAGGTTCAAATCCATGGGACGGCGAGCGCGAATCATGCTGGGTGGGAGACGAATGTGAGTGGCTGCCTTGTACTGGCCCGCATCACCGTAAAGCTGGTTTTGAGCTTGGCCTTGACCACAGTTAGCACCTTTGTAGGCGACAGAATCGCAGATTGACTGACCTTCGGCCAGGAGTGCGTCGAGGCCTGGGCGGTAGTAGCAGGAGGTGCGTCCTTGCTGTGGAGAGAGCTTCCAGTCGTCCTGGTAGGCGCTGCTTGAGAAGTCATGCGCGGGCCTGTGTGGGATGTCTATCGTTGTGGTCGCGTGGCGGGCATCGGCGTATAGCGTCTTGCTGCTCTTCTTGCTGAAGAGGCCCTTCACCTTGGCCTTGAACTTGGATCGACCGGAGCCCTTTGAATCTTGGCTGACACGAACGTTTCCGCCAGAGTCTTCGCCCGCACTGGGAGCATCCGTCTGCGCGCACGAGGAGGATCGACGGCGTTCACTGTTACCGCCTGCCGGCGGTGTCGAGAAGTTCACCCTTCCCTGGCCAGAGGCTGTCGCATGGCTGCTCCCAGCACGCTCCGGTGTCTGCCACGAATCCTTCCATTGCGCGGTCGTCTTTGTTCGGGTCTGGTACTTCGACGTCGCAGGTGAGTCTGTGTTCGCCGCGGACGTGAAGGCCTCGTCGTGCGACGCGCCCACAATCTTGTCAGATTTCTTCTTGCCCATCGCGAATTTTCTGGAAGCGTCAGCTTCTGAAGGTTAGCAGTCGTTCGCCAGGTAACGTACCGCTCTTGAATGCTTCGGGAGAGGAAAAATGGGTCGGTGGTGCAAGAGATTGGTCGGGGACGCTCACTTGCACACGACGATGTGATGAAGAGTCGCAGACGCGAGGGAAAATTCAAGATCAAGTACACTCGACCAACACGTGATCAGTATGGTCCAGCTGATGGGGGGAGACTGCAGTTGAAGTGTTTACTTTGCCATATGGTCTGCATGGTCCGTGCCCCTGACGCGCTGCGGTGGGCATTTGGGGTCAAAGAGAAATCGAATCAAGCACGACGAGGGCCCTCTGGGCTGAAACCTTGCTGAATTTCGCTACCTGACAGAGCCAGACGAAAGAAGTACGTACGCCGGGGAAGACGCTTATGAAGAACCTCGAAGCTGCTTGACGGAAACGACTGACTGAGCGAAGGACGTGAGTTGCCAAAAACGACCCAAGATTCAGCCATTCCATGGCCATTCGAAACAAGAAAGATCTTCTGGCTCTCAATCGAAGCTTTTGCTAGGATAGCCTCGCGAAATTGGTGATTAGGAAGCTCCACGGTGCTTTCGAAGGCATCGATTTGAAGGATCTGTTGCCAAGGCCTGGCGTTCGGTGCAGATACATGAGGTAGCGGAGGTCAAACCAACGCCTTCAGCTCATACGTTCAAGATTGTCAACCTTCCGTCCGTGGACTTCGCAAGTCCGGCCCATGCCGATGGCCGAGGCACATTGGCCATTGGATTAGGTCGACCGGATCTCTTCTAAGGACTACACAACGTTCGGCTTACTTCAAAAAACCGGCTGCGAGAGCCAATCTTCGGGTGGTGGTGAATTACGGCGTCGATCGATCTTCAGAAACTCCGCGGGCCAACAAGGCTGGTAACCACGAGTACGGGGTATTCTGGCCACATGAACGATCTTCGTTGGCTTTCCGGGTCGCGAATATGCCTTGATTTGCCTGGGAAAGTTCAAATTCGAAGATGCTGGCATTCGGGGATTCCATCATCCAATTCGATACAAACTGGTGTACAAGAGCGGAACTCCACAGCCGTGCCTAGAGACCGAACCCCTCGTGTTGTGCAATGTGAACGACTCGGCTGAAGACAGTACTTCTCCAGAAATGATGCTATGAAGAAAGCCTTGTGCCACCTGCTAAGCTGACCTGCGTGCTCTATAGACGCTCGGGGCCCTGAAGATGCGCAAGGCTGAGGTTTGCTCCTCAACACCATTCGACTCTTCCGATCCTTCATTGTTCAAAACCTATTTGAATGCACATTGGCTTGTATTCGTGTGCAATGTCGGCTTCAAAAATACGTGTGCCGTCTTCATACAGCCTCTTCTCGACCAGGTCTCCATCTCCTGTACCGTCATCCATTGGCTCAGTGCCAGCGGCGCCTTCGTTAGAGGATACTGAGCTCGAGATCTTGCCTCTCAATCGGAGCAAGCGCCTTGAGTCTCCCAAAGATGAAGGGTTAGTAATTCAGCGATTACAGTGGGAGCATTGGCTGACGTCCAAGTGCTGTCTAGGCCCGCGCGGGGAAAATGGTCTCGGTTTACTCCCAGCGCCCTGAGGCTCAAGTCTCTGTTGGTGGTTTTCCTCAGAAGCATTCGAATGGTGTTTCTGACAGCCATCGGCCCTTGGAAGAGTACAATTGAGCAGCCAAAGGTCGCTGTCTATCAACAGTGGCTTCCCGCGATTCTGGCATTGAGCGTCCACGCCATACCTTTTGCGGCCGCGATAACTATGTTGTCAATCAACCTTCGCACTACGTACCCGAAAACCCATGTTTCAGCCACATCGCTTCAATACCTCGCAAAAGCCCTGGAACTGTCGACGCAAGCATCAATTGGTACAACGACATTGGCGTATCTCCGGAAAGAGTATATAAGTAGTGATGGCATTCCATTCGGCGCAATCACAGCGGGACTTCAAATCAACAACCTGAGCTATCTTTGGTCCCTCGACTTCTTCGGATCGCTCTCGTCTCCGACTTTTCGTCGCCGCCGCAAAACCATTTTCGCCGCATTCGTTTTGTTCGCCACACTCCTCACTGCCACAGTGGGTCCCGCGATTGCGACATGCTTGATACCAAGGCCAATGTATGAGTCTGGGGACATGCACATCAACATGACCGAAAGTACCTTGTATCCTCAACTTATTGAGGCTACCAATGTATTGGATGAGTGTAAAGCTCTCAATCAGACCGAAAGCATTACCGTAAACACTGGCGCCATATGCCCCTCTACAGGATGGGACACTCTTGGACAGCTCATAGGGCAGCCGGATGGCGAACAAGGAAGCTACGACAGGTCATCTTTTGTTGCAACCAGCATCAAGGGCCACTACAAATTCAAGATTAGCAACAAAAATACCTTGTTCACAACACTGGAATCCAACCTGCTGAGAGGAATCTCAGTTCAGTTAGGATTATCAAGAGTTCATTGGTTCCGTGGACCTAGCTTTGAAGTATCTTATCTGTTGTCCGGCTCCACGTGGCATTCACTAGCGATCCTGTCATACCTACGGCGATTCTCTCCGGCTAGAAACCAAACCTTTGACGAAACTCCGCTGAAGGCGACCATCCGAGCCCCTTCCCCCATCGCTATCGCTTTTTGTCAAAAGCCAGACAATCAGACGCACGAGCACGGCACACTGCTAGCTAATACCACATTTTTCCAATTTAGAAACCCTTATCTCAATGAATCGTCTACTGTGGAGTTTCCAAAAGCAAGAAGCTACGCAGCAAATGATCGTACTTGGAAGATCAGCTGGTCCCATATCAATGAATCTGGCATTTCGGTCATCGCTTGGCTCTCCAATTGGACGAAGCCAGGACTCAGAAGGCATTTTGTGTGTCCAATTATTGCTGGTTGGTTCGACAGCACAGTATCGATTACGAGAGACGAGTACCCAGAGGTCAGCGACATAGTCTGGTCTAGGGACCCTGTTGAGATCTCAAAGGAGTGGGCCCATCTCCTGGCCCCCACTTTCTCGAACTCAGAGTCCTCTGTTATTGATCAGCTAGGGCAGCTACCATACTTCCCTGCCTACAAGGAACATTATGACTTAGGGGAACATGGATACTTTTGGCTATCTCACTGATCCTCTCGACTGCGTCTTGGCAGGACTTGTCGTAAATGGCATGAGTGGTTTCATATCCGATGTGGAATTCAAGTCCGGCACTTTCAGCAATCGAAGATACGAGTCCTCGAGATATAGCCTTAGCAATCAGGTGTATCTCGATATATTTGCCGCATATTCCAGTCAGGGTCTTTCAGTAAGACTTTCCCTTGCGGTTCTGGCAACTTACGTTGCATATACCTTAGCATTCATCATTTTCTCCATCGGATTCGACAGGACTGCGTCTTTCGCCTGGGATTCCATGTCAGAACTCACTGCTCTGGCCCTGCTTTCCAAGCCCCCGGAAAAAGCCTTGAAGAACACGAGGGCTGGAATCGAAACAATAGAGCTGTTCAAACAGCAAGTCCACATCCGGGTCGTCGAGAATGACAATCTGGAACTCGTTTTCAAAGGGGAGGATCCTGACAGACCCACGGAATCAGTCGTCATGAACAAGAAGTACTGAGAATCCTGGCGTCGGCTTTGACCTCGTAATCGGGATGGACAATTATCAGAGGGCAGGCGCAGGCACAGAACAAGGGGTTTCGTGTGAATTTGAACTTTCGAAAGGAACGATATGAGACAACACCAGTATCTTTAGAAAAATGAAGCCTTACGTGGCTTTAACAACTCGCTCCTCCTTCTCTTTCATCAAAGACACCAAAACACAGCCTCAGACACAGCCAACAATCAACCAGTGACACAACCCCAGCATACCACCCCAAATTCAGAAACCCCATTTTCTCACACTTCCCTCCAAGCCCCTCAGCTCCCCAAAATGGCAACCAGCCAGCCGGGCTCACCGGCAGCCGCGAGCCAAAAACGACGACAAAGCAACAGCACTGATAGCGACCGTTGCAACGCAAGATACGACAAGTGTGTTTAACGCAAATATAGCACACCTAGCCCCATCATAGCGACAGACGTTGGATCGTTTTGTTTACTTGCGTGCTTACCCCCCCACACATGCCTACCCTCCCCACAGCAACCCACGTCCAACGCACCAGCCGTCTAGCCAGACAGATCACAACACCATCATGTACGACAACAAACCACCGCAGTCCGCAAACATGCGTGCATCGCGAGGCCGCGCCGAGCCGAACGGTCGCACAGACGCACTGACAAGGCACGCCTGCTGGATGCGATATGATATGACATGCATGTCAGCATGCCTGTCTGCCCGCGCGCCTTTTTGAGCTGACACCGGGCCTGGCCGGATAAGTGTAAACAAGAGCAAGGGTGAGGGTAAGAATAGCGACAACGAACGGAGGGAGGTAGTGCGTTTGCAGGGTGTGCGGCGGAGCGGGGCAGAGTATGGCATGGCATGCAGGGTATGCATGCAGGGCAAGACTGTGGTTCTGGTATTGACTTTTTGTCTGACTGGCTGGCTGGCTGGCTGGCGGATGGATAGACAGATTGGTGGTGGTGGAGGGGGACGGAAGGGAGGGAGGGACGGAGGTAGTGCACGCGACAGCAGACTGGGCGGGGCTGGGCTGGGCTGACTGACTGGTTGACTGACCCTCGGCGAAATTCGCCATGTGCGATGGACGGCGAGGTGTCGTACATAGGAAGGAGCGAGGCTGATGGCGGCGGCGGCGGCGGCGGCGACGGCGGTGACGTGCTGGTGTACTGTACACTGAGAAAAGTGGCAGCGGGTGAGCTGAAGCAACACAATAGAGAGGAGGTAGACGGGCAAGCCGTTTGTGGACATGGAAACGCAATTTGGCTATACCATACATTGAAGCGATAGACGGAGAGTGCGTCGGTCGTGTGAAAGTGCGTCTTGCTGATCTGAAAGGAAGAAAAAGACATGTTGACGGTAAGAGTTGTGAGAATGGAATCGGAGGGTATATTAAGAGAGATTTGATGCGCTTCTGGCTGATAGGGGAGCTGATAGATAGTTGTAAGAAAAGTTTTGCGCTGACGAGTGCGCTACGAGTACGGCAGCTCCCTGAATGCATCCATGGTACAGTCGTGATAACAACTCCCGGGTCCCTCGGCGGCGCCAGGAATGCCCATCTCTTTGACACCCCGCTGTGATAATAGAAGAGCTTCGTTGACCGATATCTCTTTGCCGGCCCTGCATCCTGATCTATTGGCATCCGGAATTCCCGAAGTTTTTGCTGCGCCAAAGTTCGATTCCGGCATCAAGGGTGCTCATACCGCATCATCTCTTCCCTCTCGTATACAGTTGGGCCACTTGCGGGACCAGCCCACCGCCGATTGCTCTCCTCTCGATCTCTGACTTCTCTCTCATTTTGTATGACGGCGCAGCAACAGCAGCAGCACGCCTTGACGGCGTCGGAGAAGACATTGCCCTCCAGGTGATACAGATGCCGTAACCGCGTGCGGTGGAAAAGAGGAAACATGCCTTCAAGCTCCAGTCAGAAATGCACTGCAGCAGTAATAACATATAGGATACTGAATACGTACCGCAAAACCCACACGCGACGGTCGCTGCCATTGCTGCGCAGGGCCCGTTGAGGCTGCTCCATCCGAGCAAGTCTGTCGCGTCTTTCTTCTCGTTCTTCCGGCGTAGTCGGAAGGCCGTTTTGCCGAACAGAAAGCACGGGCAAAACACTCCGGTTAGACATGTGCCGCAGTCCGCAGAGCACTCGCACATCGAATGCTTCCATTCCTGCTGGCTTCCTGGGTTCGAGAGGTCCATGTTGGGATGCGTGATTTGGCCTGGTTGGTGCAGTTGCAGCGGTAGGCCATTGGGACCCACGGGATTGTCAGGCGAGAATATTGGCTTCGGCTGTAACAAGGGCTGTTGGTATGTGCTATGGTGATCTGTTGGTGATTTTTGCACGAGGTGCGGCGCGGTTTCTGTTTCGTCGTCGTGTCCGCTCTTGAGTGGGATTGGTCCTGGCGAGCTGGGCACCGCGCCGTGCGGATGTTGCTGTTGATGTGATGGCGGAGACTGCGGCGGCGGCGTGAAGACATTCGCCCGAGGCGAAGTGGGCGCCATGCTACTTGTTCGACTGCGGGATATGATCGAGCCCGGAGGAGATCGCGTGCGGTCAACGACTGGCGCAAATAGTGCTGGGTGCGGTTCCTGAGGGGGTGCCCGGTCGTACTCCTTTGGTAGGTTTCCTGGACTAGGTTCTGCGGCACCCGTCTCCTTGCACAAACTCGCCGAAAGCCTTTGCGGAGCAGTCGTCCTGACTGGTGTAGGCCCTTCAGAGTCCACAGGTGACGTTGGTTCAGATTGCGGGATGGTAGGCTCAGTAGGTCGGCGCGCGTGAGAAAATGACGGCGTCTGCGCAAAGGTCGGATGCTGGTACTCGACAGGCGTGTTCATGTACGAGTAGCGATTGTCTCGTGGCAGCGCATCCGTTCGAAGTGAAGGAGATTGCCTTGGGGCCTGTGGATAAGCATGTTGCGGTTGGCTTGCCTCCTGCAAATACGGAGACGCGGAGTCGAGTCGACTAAGCGGGAGGCTTTCATCTTGCGTCAGAGGCAACTGCCACGAGAATCGCTGATTCGATGTTTGCTGGCCGTGTGACTGCGAAGGTATCTGAGGTGCGGGGCCTGGCTGGTAGTAATGCTGCCGTCGTTGACGCGTATCCATCGGAAGAGGGAGAACCACCCACGGCGCACCGCGGAAGAGCAAAGGCCTGGGTTGGTCAAAGATGGATGGCGCAAAAAACGGCTCTTGAGGCAATGACAGCAGACTCCCAATAAGAGGTTAAGTAAGCTATAATAATAAATAATATGGACGCGCAACCGGAAGTGGCAGCGTTGAATTGAACCATGCCCAGATGAAAGCTAAAGACGTCAGTATAAGCACTAGAATCAGCTTGGGCTCAGCCTCATGGTGTTTGAAGAACTGGGGTAAGTAGAGAGAGAACGCGAAGCAGCTGCGGGCCAACAGTCATAAGAATAGCCCAAGCAAGCTTCAGATTTCGCCCTTGCACCGGCAGAAGCTACCGTAGGCCATGGGCGGGTCTTTCGCGGGTCGTCGGACCCCCGAGGCTGTGCCCCCCCTATCCGTCCGCATGTTGTACGGAGTGCGATTGGCGTGCATGAACGAGGGCCGCGCAGCGAGAGAGCTGAAGAGCGGCGTTGAGTGGTGGATGCTGTGCCGCGCACAGCTGGGCGATGTGGCCCGTCACGGCGCTTAAACGCTGCAAGGAAGCGGCTGTAAGTCATGGCCGCATTTCCAGAGAGTTGACACGACGAACATGGCAACGCTCCGACCCCAGTCAACCCGAAGTTTGTCGACTCGTCATGGCTGCATCAAACAATCTCGTGAGGAAACCTGACAATCATTGCGAAAATTCCATGGCGCGCGTGTACTCGCCGCATCCTGCCTGTGCCAGAATCAGTTGCAACACTTGTCACATCGGTTCTGTAGCCAAGCTAGGTAGGTTCGTGTAATGTGAAAATCGGTCTTTTTTGAATCTACAACTGACCCCGTTTCGTGACTTTTGCCCACGTTGACCCGCGGAAAAGTCGCCGATAATGCTTTGATTCTGATCATGCTCGTTCCTCGTGTCCCACGTGTCGTACCGCCTTAGCGATCCCTCTCAGCCCGAGTCTCCTCCTCGACATTCTTCAAGTGCAGCGGGTGCTCCTTTCTCACCCAGTCCCAGTAGCTCTGCCAGGCCTTTGCGTACGCCTCATCGGCGTCCTTGCCCTCGACGGTGACACCTCCAAGACTAAGCTGTTTGTTGATGTCCAAGCTGACCTTGAGAACACCCTTGGCGCCCTTTTCAATCTTCTCGATTTCCTGCTTGACTGCGTTGTCCTTTGGCTTTGTTGAAATGATGGTCTTGAAATGTTCGGCGATATCACCTAAGCGAAGCTTGGTCTCATCGGGAGCAATCACGACCAACTTGGTCAGCATGAGGTTACAAAGGAAACGCACGTCATGTTCGTCCGCAATGCCGGCGATGATGCGCTCGTAAAAGTCGGGAATGTTGAGGCGCGCAGCCGCAGTCTCAAGCAGAGTGTACAAAGTCTCGTACGCGGACTTGCGCACCTCGAGGCCATCATCAACCTTGTGCTTGAAGGGGCCCATTTGAACTTCGCGAATGAGGTCCGGATTGACAAAGGTCTTATTCATTACCAATGGGAGCAAATCATTGAGGTGTGGCAGAATGAGCTCTGGCTTGTTGTGAACGGCAGAGCTCATCGTCGTCAGAGCAAGACGTTGGTTGTCGAGGTCCTTCTCTTCGAGCATTTGCGATAGAATTGGAATGACAATCGGCCGAAGAACGTCGTCATAGGCTTCTTCGGTGTCTGCAAAGGTGTACCGAAGGGCGGAAATGACCATGGCTCTGACTTGGCGGTCGTCTAGGGTCAAGAATTCCTAGTCTCACGTTAGTGTTATCCAGCGAGTCTGCTTTGAGCTTCTCACCTGAAGCTTGGGAAGGAAGGTCTTGGGGTCGATGATGGTAAGCCTTCCAATGCATTCTGCGCCAATGGCCCTGTTGTCCTCCTGCTGAGCTGCGTTAAGGATCTGGGCCCACAGATCTTGCGAAAAGGGCAGAATTTCTGCGTCCGAGGTTCTGTGCTGAAGGATTTCCCTGATGGAGTGCAGAAGAAGGTACTGTTTGCTTGAAGGCTGGCCCATCTGAGAGATGATGAAGGGCAGGTAGCTTCTCGCGTTAGCTGAGCCAGCTCTGCCAAGTGCTATGGCAGCAGCCAATGGCACTTGGTCCTTGTCGTTGAAATGAGCAACAAACAATTGGGGTTCGAGAGGCGAGTTTGGCCCCAGACGCATGCCAGCCTCGCCGAGAACACCCAAAGCTAGCGACTTTCTCTTCTCATCTACGGCAGTATTGAGTTCGTTGACAAAGTCTTGCAACTTGACGTCGATGCCGGCCTTGCTGTAGACCAGGAGAGTGCCAATGACCTTGCCAACCAAGTCGGGATTGCCGGAAAGCCCAACTTCGACAAGAAGAGCCTTCATCAGTGCACCACCAGCGTTCTTTTCTGCAATGGCGCGCACGAGAGAGAGAAGAGCATCAAGAGCGCTACCACTAACGGTAACTTTGACGACTTCTTTGAGAGCATCCACCAACTGCTGATTAACAACGCTGTTTGGATCATTGGCCACAAACGTTGCGAGAATGGTCAGAGCAGGTCCCATCAGGTGCAGGTCATTAGCCGTAATTGGAGGGAGCAACATGTCCTCAATGGCACGCGTGGTCTCAGAGTCGAGGAGTGCCCGTGTGGCTGGGTTGACGACAATGGCACGCAGAGCGATCAAGCTAGCACCACGCAATGACCGGCTAGCTTTGCGCAATTGAGCACCGAGCTCGAGAGAGACATCCTTGATCCACTCTGGGGAGAAACCAGCACCATCCTGGGCGAAACTCACAGCAGCTTCGATGGCACGAACCGAAGCCAGACGGGTGGTTTCCTGCTTTAGACGTTGACTGAGAAGTGCCAGGCCTTCTGCTTTTCTCGAGTTGGATAGGAAATTTTCTGAACCAGAGCTACGGCCTATGAGAAGACCGAGGACGCGAATCGCACGCTGCCGAGCCTCGAGGACAGCATCGTTTGCAGAAATTCGGTCGACCAGGATGGCGTAGAAATGCTCCAGGTCAGACTTGACCTCGCCTGAGCCGGCAGGGGTCCGAGGAGGCGTGAATGCCTTCACCAAACTCTCGACGGCTGCAAGAGATTCGGCGGAAACCTTGCTGTAACGTTCCTTTGCTGCGGCGTTGAGGGCAGGAACGATCTTGGAGAGGAAGGGCCTCAGCAGTTCAGCAGCATGAGTGTCGCCAATGGCTTGGACCAGCTGCAGGGCTTCGATGCGAAGGGTGTTGGCTGTCGCGGACGAAGCGGAAGAAGCACTGCTGTGTGCGCTGCTGGCTTTTGAAGCGTCGACAACCGGGGGGATGATCTGATCAACATAGCTTGAGAGGCCGCCGCCTTCGGTGATGACGATATCTTTGAGCAGAGCCATGGATGCTTGTTTGGAAGGAAGGGTGCCTGTCTTGAGAAGTGGAATGATACCCCTGACAATGTCTGGAACCAGCGCAGCCAGACTCTCTTGTGGACCGGAGAGAGGTTCGCTCATTGAGGCTTCAACACCGCTGTACAACGAGACATTTGTGTTCATGTCCAGCATGCTTGCATCGCTGCCCTGTCTCCTCCTCTTCCTAGAAGGAGGAGGCCCCATGAGGCCGAGGTTGGACGCTTCTCTTTTGGCGCGGGCCGTCGACACGGCTTCGGGCTTAGATTGCTGGACAAGGCGTCCAAGAGTAGCAAGTACCTCGAGACGCACGGTTTCTTCTCTGTCTTTAAACCGCGATATCAGAGCCGGGGCTACGCGCTTGTACAACGTGCCGTCCTCCAACAAATCACCTTGGCCTCGACTTAGGATCAGGGTATGCAACACCTTGGCAGCGGCCTTGCGAACCTTCCAGCTCTTGTCGTCTTCGTCGTCGAAGCCTCCTTCTTCCTCAAAGTCCTCATCATCCAAGTCGGCCGCATCATCGTCGTCCGATTCCATGTCCTCGTCATCGTCGCTCGCCAGATTGGGGTCGTATTTCAGAAAGCGAATACCAGAGTCAATGCATTCTTCTGTGAACACTCGCATCTCCTGAGGACACGAAGAAATAAAGCTTTCAACGGCAATAAGTGCGGCTTCGCGCACTTCGTCCGCCTCGGGATCACGCTCTTCCTCGCCGTCGTCCTCCTCCGCAATGTCTTGCAGTTCGTCATGGCCCAGGGCACTGAATACAAAAGGAGCCAGAGTCTGGAGGTAAGGACCAAATCTCTTCGGGTTGGCTCGCGTCAGCGCACTGATGAGGTTGATGTAAATCTTCTTTTGGCTCGGCTCGAGGTGAACATCCTTGAGGGATTCGATGATGGTAGAGACCAAGCGACTCAAACTCGGATCTGAGAAGTAGCCCGCGAGGGTCGCAATTGCTGTGACCGCTTTCTTTTTCAGCACTGATCCGCTCCTGCGAGTCTGAATGAGCTTTAAGGAAATCTGTTGCAAGGCCAGAAGTTCCGACTCGTGCAGCATGGATCCGAAGCATCTTGCAACCTCAATGAGAAGATCAGCGGCCGTGCTGTCGGTTCCCTTGTCAATATCATCCTCCAGCATACTCCTGGGAGGCGCCGGCAGGCCCTTGGTTCCGGTAGGAATGACGATATATCCTGTCAGTCTGGGAATAAGCGCCTTGCTGACCGCCGAGTATGCGCCATTCACCGCATTGCTGCGCGGTATGCCTTGGACCGGTCTAGGGAGCGAAATGACGATATTTCGGAGGGCGAGAGCGGGGATGGAGCTGTCCACGGAATGGTCGATTGGGACTTGGGAGACCTTGTCCAACAGCGGGGTGATGATCTGCTCGGGCACCTTGGAAACGAATGGTCCAAGGCACTTCACGGCCTGGTTCTGGACTGCGGCGCTGGAGTCGTTGAGAGTGTGGAGGAATCCGTCAATCAGCCTGGCCGAGACAGTGTAGTCGTGTTGCAGGAAAGACGAATGTGGACTGGTTATGACATTGTAGAGGTCGCTCAGCGCCATGTACCGAAGGTCGGGGTCGGCGTCGTAAAGCTTCTGCAGCAGCTTGCCCACGTCATGGACGGAGGGCACCTTAGTATCGTACGACATGTTGGTAGACCACGCGAGGGGATGGGGATGGGAGGTCAAGGTTCGCGTTCGTGGGCTGTGGTCGCCGTCAGTCTTGCCGGGGGGAGGTTGAGCTCGGAGCTCTGGTGGGTAGCTTTACCAACTGCGAGAGGCGGCAGCTCTGGCGCCTAGACGGGCGAGTTGGCGGTCTGGCAGGCGGGACTGAGGATGTGAGACTGTAAAGACGGTGTCGGAATAGAGAGTCAAGCTCAGACCCTTGAGCGGGCTCTGATCAGTGACGGAGGTGGAGGAGAAGCTGTTAGGTTGTCGTGTGTGCAGGTAAGTTAGGTGCTGGAGGCGGCGAGCGGGCGCGGGCGCGGGCGCGGGCATCCACCGCCTTGGCAAGTTCGTCATTCTGCCATGGAGTGGCCCGGGCGTTCCTGGACTCCAGCAACTGCGCTCGGCCTCGCAATAGCCGAGCCATGACATGATCAAGACGTACTGTGATCAGCCTGCTCGTCCATCACCTTCCACAGCTCCGCCCTCGCCATTGAGCATTCATCTCCCTCAGATTTTGTCTCGTCCCATTCAATTGGTGATTCTCCAGCTTCATCATGGTTTTTGCCAGGTCCACTAGCTTCCGCGCCTCGTTCGCCTCGCCGGCTGCCCGCTCCGCCAGGAATAGCTTCCGCTCCGCCGGCCAGCAGTCTCAGAGATGGCAGCGTTTCGGCCAAAACGCCTCCCGTCGCGCCTACTCGAGCTCTCATGACGGCCAGTCTGAAAGCAGACTCAAGAGCGATCTGCCTTGGTACGTATCCCATCCAGGCGCGGCCACGAAGAGATTTATCCGAAGCAATCGTCGCTCCGCGCCTCAACGGCCTTGCGAACTCCCGATGTCGGACCCATCCGCCTCGAATGCCCCCGACTGATTCTTTTGGTCTTTAGGGCCGTCGGTGCCATTGCTGTGACGATTCCTGGCACCTGGTACTTGCTGCAGCCCTCTGAGGGTGGCCACGGTCACGACGAACACCACGGCGAGCACGAGAAGCACGAGGAAAAGCATGAGGAGGCTCCTGCTGAAGAGCCTAAGGAGGAGTCCAAGGAGGAATCCAAGGAGGAGCCCCAGGCCGATTCCAAGGAGGAATCCAAGGAAGAGCCAAAGGAGGAATCGAAGGAGAAAAAGCCTGCCGAGTCCAAGGAGGAGAAGCCTGCCGAGTCCAAGGAGGAGAAGCCTGCTGAATCCAAGCCTCAACCTCCCCAAGAGGTCAAGGAAAATGAGAAGCCCAAGGAGACTCCCAAAGAGGGCGATGCCACCAAGTCAGAGGACCCTGGTTTGAAGAAGAACACCGACCAGTCCCCCGGCGTGACCGTTGGCGGTGGAGACGCAAAGCAGGACAAGGAGGGCTCCACAAAGGACACTGTAAGTCGCTGCCAAAGCTCAACAGAAACCCAAGGCTCATCTCTGAATAGGCCACCTCCTCCAAGCCTCCTGTTGAGAACCAGATGTCGGACAAGCAAGAGGGTGCTGCCAACGCTGACACCAAGCACTCCACCGACCCTGCTTCCCAGCACTCCAAGAAGCCCGAGGGTACCGTCGACTCGGCAAAGGACAAGGGAACCGTTGACTCGGAGAAGCCCGCCTCATAGATTCCTTTCTCCATCAGCATGAAGGCAGGAACTTGGGGTCTGAGTTGATCAAAAACCCCAACTCCCGACTGAGTTGGACATGGGGTTGATCGAGAGAGGAGAGGTCTAGAAGACGAAGGCATCCAGATTTAAGGTCTAGATGTCGAAATTTGCATTTTCCCAAAGTCTCGTTTTGGATGTTTATCATAATCTCTAGCGGCATTGCAGCAGCGTTGGTAGCACAGCTGTCTAGCGAGGCAATGTCTCAATCCCAAAACTTTCACAAGCTGGAGGAACGTCACGCCTGTCATACACCAACCGTATCTCTGATCATGAAAATCCAGAGGCCAGCATGATTTCAGCTCGCAGACAAATTTCCCCAAGCCCATCGAAGCAGGACTTTTCACGACGTCAATAAGCCCAGGTCACTCGAGAAGACATCCCCTTGCGGAAGCCATTTTGTAAAACGAACCACAAGCCATGCCAACAACGCTTTTCCCTTTCAAAGGAATAGCCATCAAACCTCGCCTCAGGCACCACCATGCACCGCCACAGCCGGCCAGCCAGTTCCGTCTCACCCAATCTCAATCTCACTTCCCCACTCTGCCTCTTGTATGCTTACCCCTACCACATCTAGGCACCGATCCATCTCCCTCGTTACCTAGATACCTACCACACAGGCGGCGCCCCGCCCCACCCCGAATCCCTCCCCT
This sequence comes from Phyllosticta citriasiana, assembly GCF_038021145.1. Taxonomy (NCBI): domain Eukaryota; kingdom Fungi; phylum Ascomycota; class Dothideomycetes; order Botryosphaeriales; family Phyllostictaceae; genus Phyllosticta; species Phyllosticta citriasiana. Next base: position 545,946 of record NW_027117285.1, on the reverse strand, counting down.
CCGCCGTTCCTTTCCGCCCCCCGTCGTCTCCGCCACCGCCGCCGATGACCGAAAACAGTACTCTGTATTACATGTGTCGATACGATTACCGCGGCCCGCCGCCGCTGACCGAGATGGGATTCTGTGGGACGCTGGCTGTGAGTCATTGGGTTGTTGAGGCGAGGTCTGATGAGCGAGCTGGGCAAGGTGTATGGTTGGTATTTGGATCAGCCATCGAGGCGTGTACGGTGTGGCTTGGAGGACGAGGGAATTGGGAGGGCTGTGTGTTGTTGGCTCGCTGGTACCCGAATGAGGGGGTTGGTGTGGAAGCAGTGAGTGTCTCTTCTTCCATGCCGCATGCCTGCGTGGCGCTCGTAGCAGGTAGGACCCCCAGTGCATGTTACCAAGTGCGGGGAAGCCTCACGCGCACTCGTCAACAGAGACTTGGAGGCTTCATACGACGATGCATACCTAAAGGTAGGAGACTGCAGGTGACAAGGGGACACAGGCAGGTGAAGAGTCATCAACACACATGCATGTACAACACTTAAAGATCCGCAAACCCAGCCAGACACCTATCAACTACCTTAGCCCACGAAACTTCCAGTCACACTTCTAACCATCACCACAACCATCCACTAAGCACCAGCCACAGAAGCAAGAACAAGCGAAAATGCAGCACGGCTTGGTGTACTCGAACAACAACCACGCACATTACTCGTTCTAGCCCATGAATACCAACACCACAGCAAAATTGCCTCAAAAAGAAAACGAATAGCATATTGGGCATGTCGAAAGCTTGCACCGCTCACCGCCGGCATGCCCAATTCACTATGCGAGTGTTGGTGTTGCGTTTTGCGGTTTTAGTGTTTGTGGGCGCGTGGGGATGCCTGGAGACAGCCACTGTCGCCCTACTGCTGCGATGAATGGGTACATTGCTGGGTATCTGCTGCGTTGAGTAGTAAGGCTGCCGGTGGTGTTCTCGTGTAGCATGCACGCGCAATGCAGTGGGGGACGCGAGAGACGCCATTAGCTTTTTAGGCTGCAGCGCGTCGGCACGTGGGCGCGTGTGGAGGCGCACCGCAAGGCTCATGTGGCCTATGGATGTGCACCAATAGTGGCCAGGAAAGGTACTTTCTGATGCGCCATGTTCTCAGAAAACAGGTTGTCTTATTTGTCTGCCTAAGTTTGCTTTGCCTCTGATGGCGGTGGCCGCGCGTTGAAGTCGTGGTATATCCAGCAGTCGAGGTTTATTGCAGGCAGCGCAAGATGTACAGCAAAACGGAAATCGAACACGAGACGAGATGGAGCTATGAGGAGAGGATATGGTAGATTACAACTTTCTGAAGGCAGTCGGTAGGTAATTCGAGATGTTCCATAGGTACATGTGTCAACCAACCAACACAGCAGCTACCTACCCGCGCACAAGCAAAGCTGACCCACTGGTAACCAAAAATCAATCAATCCACCCATTAGCAGCGCACAATCTCCCAGAAAAAAAAAAAAAAAAAAAAAAAAAAAAAACTCTTCCCCTTCACTGACCAAAAGCCAGCCGCCTCTATTCTCGTTTCTCTCCCTCCTTTCCTTCCACCACACCACACCACACCACTTTCCAAACCAACAAGCCGTCCATCCATCCCGTCCCACGTCCCCCGTCCCCATCCCAACCCCACACCCCAGAACCTTCCCCTCAGTCCCTAACCCTACGCCTACCCTATCCTACCCTGCCCTACCCTACCCTACCCTACCCTACCTTACCCTACCCTCCATCCCCAATCCCGCCCACCCCGCATCCATGTCCATCCCAGGAACCAACCTTAACGACGCCGATTAGCGCCAGAAACGGCCAGCATGGCGCCATCACGGCGCCTTGTGTGGTGCCAACCAGTTGAATCAACATTTACTTAGTGCGCATGCATGCATGCATGCGTGCAGTCTGTTGTGGTGGTGTGAGTATGCAATTCAATGCGTGTGACGGGATTCTCAAGGGCTTGGTTGGGTTTTGAGGTAAATGTGTATGTTTTTTTGGAGATAGGTAGGGGGGGGGCGCATGGAGATGCGGGAGATGGGGGGGGGGGGTGTGTGGGGGCAGGCGTGGCTAAGCCAGGCTGTGTTTGACAGCGCTGGGCTGTGCTGAGGCAATACGTGTGTGCAGTCTGTCTGTGTTGATTGTGGAAGTGTAAATATGTGTGTACGTCATTTGTGCATTTTCCCCAGTGTCGTGTTTTTTTTTTTTTTTCCTTTCTTTCCTTTTTCCTTCTTCGTGTTTGCAGATTTATCCGACCGACCGATTGACGAACGGACGATTTGCGAAGCAGAGATGAAATAATATCCTGTAAATTTCAGGCGGGTGTAATGATGATGAATGACGGCAGTCTCTGAATGGACGAATGGACGGCGGACGACAGACGACGGGATGGAATTGGATGCGAAATAGCCGGCCAGTGACAAAATGATGCTCCGTCGCCATGTCCTCGCTACGTACCTACCTGCACATGCGGCTGACGGTCGGTGATAATGACAATGAGGAAAATGATGTACCATCTGCCTGCATTCTGCCTTCCAGCCTTCCAGCCTACCAGTCCAGCACTGACTCACCTAGAATCAATACTGAGAGCCCCCACAAACCTAGGCAGCATCAGCATTATCGGCTCCCACGAACGCATTGGTATACGCAAATTGGACCAAGACAGGTCCGTTGCTTGCGTGCAAGCGAAGGCTAAGTCAAGGCACACAGGGAAGCCTGAGACGCCGCACGAGGCGCCGCCGGTTCAAGGACGACGGAACCAAAACGTCCGTCTCTTGGGTGAACCAGCAGGTAGCTGCCCGGTCCGTGGAGCTGAGCTCGTCCGGCGGCTGAACAGGGGAGCGCAGGGAACAGATGGCATGGCAGGGCCAGCGGAGCGTAGCGTAGCGCATCGGCCGCCGTCGGCCTTCGGCTGTCGCACAAAGTTTGATATTTGAGTTGCCGCCGATGGAAAATAGAGGTGAGCTGAGCAGCGAAAGAGAGAGCGAGAAGGAGATTGTTACTTGGTTGGTGGGAGGACGGGATGGTGTAGTGATGATGAGCGATGATGCTTAAGCAGGTCTCTGAATGGGTATCTACATGCTACGTAAACGTGAACGATGGAGCCAAGGTCGCTGGACAGGGAATTATGGGGAAACAACGGGAATGGAAAAAGTTGGACTAGACATGCGCCAGGGAAAACAGAGAAGGAAGGGAAAAAGTCAAAGATCTAAATGGTATGGTGTGGTGACGCGCGCTGTGCTGCAGATCTAAAAATGGTAGCTAGAGTGGTATCTTGCGAAGACTGAAGCTGGAAACAGAAATGGAAACGTCGATCGTGGGACATGAGAGGAGTAAAACAAGTAACTACTAGAGAGGAGAAGGAAAGTGTCCGAGGAAAAAAGGATAGACGGAAAAACACGCTCTCTGCTGGCTGAACTGGCTCAAATTCCATGCGCGGCCGAATCAACTGAGACACCATCGCATCTCTCCAATATCCCAACGCCGTTGTAATGCTATTTGTTGTGATGGTGAGACCCTTCTCGCAAAACCTTTGATCCAAAAATGGAACGGGCGGCAAAAAAGTAATCCGCCGCCTCACACGGGGACGGGAGCTTGACCTGCGCTAGAGATCTGACCCCTGGTTAGCGCCTCAACTGTTGCTTCGAGCTTCTTGAGTCGTTGGTCCTTTTCTTCGTTTTCACGTCGCAACCTTCGAATCTCTTGGCGGAGATCGTCGGTATCTTCTGCTCCTCCACCTTCTCCACCTGCGCCAAAGGATGACGTGAATGAGGCTCGCCTCCGCTTGCCAGACGCGCGACGTTGGGGTCGGCTGCTCATGGCAAAGGGACTTTCGGGATCAGCTTCGGCGTCAGGACTGGCGCCTTCGCTGGGATCTTCATGCGCGGCCATGACTGCTGGCGCCGAGTCTGCAGCGTCGCCGGACGCGTGTCGGTGGACACGGCGGATATGCTCGGCAAGGTTCTCCTTGCGCGTGAAGCCGGTACCCATGCTCCGTTTGCAATCCTGGTGGGGGCAGAAGAGGGCCTTTTTAGTGCCGCCGTGCATCTTGTGCACTTCGCGCTCGTGGCGCAGCAGGCCGCCGGAGTAAGTGAAGCCTTGGAGTTTTTCGCAGCCCTTGTGTCGGCACACGTAGGGGCGGTCGTGTTTGTCCATGTGTTTGCTGCGAGTGCGTTAGTCAGGTGGTTTCGTGTTTGACCGGGTGGGCGGGACGCGACTTACCTCCACTCGCACTTGCGGTCAAAGGTGATGCCAGCGCATTCGCTGGAATAGTTGCAAATCATTTTTCCCATGGCGTTTTTGGGAGGTTCCTGGGTGCGCTTGTGGGAGTACTTTCCACGTGGCTGGTAGATGGGATCATGCTCTTCAGAAGACGCCCTTTCTCGGGGGGCGGCGTGGAGCTGGGCGGTGACGTCGGAAAACTTGCGCTTGCGGGAGGGTTGTTCCATAGCGGTCTCTGGGACACTGTCTGGCGGGGACATGGGACGGGCTCCGGGGATCGAGTGAGGTAGGTTCATTCCTAGGTTCGGCTGGGGATAGAATACATCCATGGAGGTGGTTGCAAAGTCGACAGAGTAGTCTGAGGTGGCGGCGGCGGATATGGAGTCAGCGCGTGGCGGCGGGACCGGAGAAGGCGAGGGCGAGAATGAGGGCGCAGGCGCAGGCTGCAGGGAAGATATGGCGTGGCAGTCGTCGAGGGTGATTCGGGGTACAGGTACAGTCAGGGCGCGATGGAGTTGCGTGCCTGAAGCGTCAGGCAAGGCGAGATGGGCGGCGGCGAGGTGAGGGAGCGGAAAGGCGTGGGTTGATAAATGGGCGCTAAAGTCGGCAACGGAGTCCGCGGATACTAAATAGTGACAGCGGGATGAGTCACTGGGAGGGTAATTCTGAGCCTGAGCCTGAGCCTGCTGGAGGGCTTGTGAAGCATTCGAGACTTGGGCGTGGAGAGCCTGGTGATGGCTCTGCTTTTGTTCTTCCTCGGCGTCGGCGTCGGCGCCTGGAGAAGGATGAGCCTGCTGCCCTGCGAAGTCAAAGTGTGGCGCAGGCCGCACGTGACGCATTGACGTCGCCTCCCGACCGGCCCGCCGATTTGTTGTCTTGGACGTTGCATCATTTGAATTCCTACCACTGTCCATTGTTCCAAGAGCCTGCTGTCCATACTGCAAGTCTGCGCGCCGTCTCAAGTTAGCCGTCGCGTTGACATTCACCTGTCGCTCTCCAGCTGTGTCGCCCCGGATCCTCGGCAACCTCCTTCACCACCCCCCCAAAAAACAAACTCAGAGATTCGAATACTCACAAGCTCCGTCCGTCGGCCCTTGCCATCCCAGCCATGGCTCAATCCGACTCGCTCGCACCCGCGTCTGAACCGCTCCGTTGTCACCAGGGTAAAACATCCAGCAAACCCCCCACAACACGGCCAGGGCTGGCCTGATGGTCCACGGCCAAGTCGTGCTCATGGGCCTCTCACGCCCCCGGGAAACTCGCTGAACCACGAGCTTGCGCCCACCGCTCTTCTCTTGTCGTGCGCTCGCTCCAACCATGCATGCCTGAGCGCATGAACCATTCGCTGCTGGATGACCAAAACCAAGTGCTCCAGATTTGCCAGCGCCGTCTCACTCCAGTCTTGCCTGCCTGCATGCCTCAATGCCGCCAGCAAACACTCGACAACGGCCAAGGCTGCCTGCATCTCACCCGGCCGCAGGTCAATCCTGGCCTCAGCTGCAAGGAACAGGCCGTTATCCCGAGCAACCTCGCTCAGAGGCACCGACTTTTGCGCCTGGCCTGAACTAAACTTTGCATCGACCTCACCAACAAGCCTAGTTTGCGAACGATTCATGAGTCGTGTTCGTAAAACAGACGAAACAAAAAAACGAGCAAAGAGACAAAAAATAACAACATCAAACAGCACCAAAGAAGCATGTAAGAATAGCGCGCCCTGCTCACTGTGTAATGTGGTGATGATGGCCGGGTCCTTCGGATGCCAGGACTATCTTGGTTGACGGGCTGCATTGCGTCGTCGACAGATTGGAGAGCCTCGTCGCCCGCCCGCCCGGGAATCCCAGGCACCGACGCGCCCATGTTCCGTTGTTGGAAACATGCTGCCTATAGACTTTACACCTCTTCCACTTGTCGCGCCGGCACTGGCCACGTCCTCTACCATAACGGGCCATTTTCGTCGTCGTCGTGGTCGAGGGCGACGAATGCACGAGCCGCACGATCGACGAGAAGGCGCTTGGCAACGGCATCGCGGGGGCAACAACGGACGGGATGATTGGTGTCGACGTTTGCTGCTGGAAATAGCAACAGAGCAAAAAAGACAAATGACGGGTCTGTGGGTGGGTAAGAAACGCAGCAGCGCTCGTGGCAAAGCTTCAGCCTCATATAGCACGTCAAATTTCAAGCCTCATCCGACTCGCAGCCTTGTGCGGCGTTGGATAGGTGACGTCGGAGGATGCCTAGGGGCCTGCACGAATGCCCCAGGCCTGTCGCGAGCGGACGACCACTGCATGCTGCCTGTGGCTGTTGTACGCGCCTGAGGGGGCGCCGAGGCGCAGTATCGGCTGTGCTGCTTCTGCTGCTGCTCTACTGCAAACACATCATGTACACAGCCCAGGCAAGGCTTCTTCAATCCACTCTGTCTACTGCGTTGTCAAAACCACACAGCCTGGTAGCCGTCGACGAAAGAACCACCACCTCTACCACCAAAAGAAACACACACATAGTTTAATCTTCAATCGGAGGCGCGAGCTTGAACGGGCCACCTAAACACCCAGGCATCTCCGACCGTTACCGGTGGGTGCCGCCCGCCTGCCGGCCTAAGTCGTTGTCGCGTTCATCAGCTCCTCCAGCCGACTATTGAAAAATATGGTAAGCTTCCAGAAGGAAATTTTTGCTTTTTGGCAGCCCCAGCCCGGCGCGCTGGGGCCTCGCAGCGGAGCCGCCGTCAATCTGTTATACTTTGGCCGTCTTAGGCTTTTTTCTCTTTCATCATTGCATGTACCTTTTTTATGTGTATGGGAGGTAGCGAAGCCAGGTAACTAACGAACGAGCCGCCGCCCGTGCCGGCTTAGGCTGAACCGAATGGGGCACTTCGTCCTATGCGACTGCCGGGTAGGCACTTAGTTCGACATTGTCTTTTTTTTTTTCCTTTTTTTCCTTCTTTTTTTTTCTTTCTTGCGCTTGTCGGTTGTTCGTATAAGGCGGTAAGGTGTGCATGCAGAGCACCGCCCGCCCCCATCTCCCTGTCCTGCGCGAACTGGGATGTACCTATCAGGATGTCCTTCAGGGTTCCCATCAGCAGCATGTCACTCCACGTCCCCTGTCAGTCGAAGAAAGAGTTCGGCCACGCGCTCTCGCATCCTTGGCAACCGCCGCCATTCAGTACGTTTTGCATCTCACAGACATCCATCCCACCACCGCGTCCCGTTCTGAATTGGTTGCTTTCCTCCAACGCGCGGCCGGCAAGAGCGAAGAGCAATAGCGGCAAGTCGTTTCACGTCAATTGCGCGCCGGGCATGCATGACGACGGGCCGAGACCGATACTCACCGACACCTAACGCCAGCCAGCCATGTTCTTCGCACAGCATTCCCTCTCTGGCCCGTCAAAAAACATGCATGCCCGCCGTCTGTGTCGCGATTCTCTTCTGCCCCGTTTCTTGGCGCAACACCTTGACTACACTCCCGTACGTATGTACATGCAGCGGCCACGCCACCGTCAGAATGAAGGAAACACTGTCGTTGCCAAAAGTCTTGTCCGAGAAACAAGCCTGTTTGCTGGGCTTTTTGGCTCGCCGCCGATGATGCCTACACCCTCAACCCCTTGCCCTCGGCTCCGATCTAACGCTCAGCCTCGTAGGGCGGTTGAGCCTAAGGAAGGAGCGTTCCGTCAGTCGGTCAGCCGCGTGTAGCCAGGAGTGCCAGGAACAGTACGGGTTGCGCCGCCTGCAACTGCCTTTCCTTTCTTTTCCTTCATTACCATTTCATTTTTCCTTTTTTTTTTCCCCTATGCCCACCCACCCACACACCCGTTTCCTCTGCCGCCAAAAGAGCGCGAGGGGAAGGGGATATCCCAAACATTAGATACCAGGGCCATACCCACCTACATACCTACAGTACACATACACGATAACAGTCTTCGACGGGCTCAGCCTACGTCTACCCCTGTCCGTCTGCGTGCGAAACGGCCGTCCACCACTGAATGTCTTGTGATCTTAGAAGGAGAGGGGAGGATTCGGAATTGCCGACTCGCCGACTGCCTGCTTGCCCAGCCCCACGTGCGTTGTTTCGTTCAAGGCGCATGCGTGCATGCATGCATGCATTGAGAGAAAGAAGGCGACTAGCTAGGCTTTGCCTGAGGCGTGTTGATGAGACGGATAGACTTGCTGAGTGGTGGTGTCCTCAAGTACATAAAAGGCAAGGCCGTGGACGCGGAGAGATGGATATGGCTGTGCATGCACGCACGCATGCCAATGCGTCCGTCTGTACGTCCGTCTGTACGTCCGTCTGTGAGTGGTTGGTTGGTTGTGCGTGGCTGGAGACTGACTGGGGCTGTGTAGGTGAGTAAGTGGGTGGGTGGCTGTTAGGAATCACAACCACATGGCCAATCGCTGACTACATAGGTAGAGATATGTGAGAAAAGACTTGGACTTGGGCATCTGCATGAGGGAAAACGATGAAGATGATGTCGAAATATTGTATATCCGTTTTTTGGCTGATAATCGGCGCTTTGCGCTGTCTGTCTGCCCGTCCATCCCGTCTCAACTTGAGTGCTTCATTAGTTCTAAACGACATACTTGCTCCGCACCTTTCTATCGTCGCAACGCCGCGCGACGGCAGCCCTGGTCATGCCGACGACAGCAAGCTTAGCGCGTCCTTTTGCTTCAACTCGATACAGCTATTCTCCCTCCGACCGCCAGGACTCGCATCCCAATGGGCGACGGTCGACGTGGAAAGAATCGTGCGCGTGACGACGCTCTCGTGTCGCAAGTCTGCCGTCGACGCCGTGCGCCATGTGTGGTTGTCGTTGGTGTTGCGCCAGGAAGGCAGTACGGCGCCTGTGTCGTCGTGATCGCCGCCGCAGTGGGCGCGGTTCTTGTTGCTGCACCAGGGGAGACAGCAGCAGCAGTATTCCGAGATGAGTCGCATCAGCGGGCGGAATGTGTAAAGGCATGCTGCGCAGATGCCAGATGCTTGCTCAATCAGCGACCATGTGGCTGTCTTGTCAAAGTTGTCGAGCAGGTCGCCGTTGCCGTAGAAGGCTTCTTCGTATTGGATGATGTAGTGGAAGCGGATGATGGTGGCGATGCTGGCGCTGTCGGTGGAGGAGGCAATCAGCAGTGGCGCTGAGTGTGAGGCTTTCAGAGGGGGCAGGCTTACATGATTCCCAGGCCGAGCAGGACGCACGCTGAGAGCTTGACGCGACGCTGAACCTGCTGCAGCTTCCAAATCATCGGTACCATGGCAAGCGCATAGTACCAATCCAGCAACACATGGACGCACGAGTAGACATAGATGCCGATGGTGATGCCCTGGCGGCCGAGGCAGACCGGCCGGTCCCACGGCAGCGCAAACGGAATCGTGACGCCGGCGTACTCAACGCATTGGAATAGCGCCCAGAATATCATGAAGAGACCCAGGATGACGTTTATGACCATGAAAATGTAGTGTGCGTATCGAACCGAGCTGACCAAGCCCATGACGCGCAGTTGAAGCGTGGCGATGCTCAGTTTGAAGAGCATAATGTCCATTCCGTACATGATTTGAGCAATAGAAAAGAGCTGTGCACAATTAGCAACGGCTCCCTCGACCCATACTCCTTTTCCTGCAATGTCATTCCGTAGGTTTTGCGATCGAGGATGGTGGTCGTACCCTAAGGCATGTTTTGATTTTATCCGAGGTGATATCACTGTGACCCCAATGGCTGAGGCTGCTCAAAGCAAAGACGGCCTCGAGGATGAATGCAATCTGCTCCAGGTCAGCGAGAGTCAGATTCGGATCGTAAAAGAGCCTCACCATAGCCGCCACCATCAAGTAATCATCGACAGTAAACTGCCTCTGGAGGCCCAATCGCACATAGCATCTTGCCGCGACAAACGCAAAGGTAATGACGAGGCAGGTGATGGTCGAAGTGTAATAGTTCCTGCGCTCATGCCGGAATTCAGGGCTATCGAGATCAAAGCTCACAGCCATGGTGATGAATAAACGACCGTCCCGCCTGGCGGGTGAAGGGGCTGGCTGGCTGCTGGGACAGACGTCAGGCATATATGGCCAGGGCCAGAGTGGTCGCCCATGAGTCCTGGGGCTGAGGCTATCCCCAGAACAACGGCCTCACCTCCAAACTGTCGACTGTGGAAGGGCAGTTCTGTCAAGGTCAGAAGGCCTCGCCATGACGAGCACGGGAGCCGAACAGTTTCGGCCTGTGGCTATGTTAACTGTCTGAATCCAACTTTCTCGCTCTTGTGCAGCATCGCTGCGATATCTCTTCTACAGGCGTGGTTTGTTTCAAATCTTTGTGAGGAAATTGAAGTCGAGCTGCGGTAAGCTAAGGAAGGCTAGCAAGGGGACAAAGCAAGGGGTAAGTGGACAAAAGGCTCTATAGACCGAGGCTTGGTGCAAAACTCATTTCACAAACAAAGCAGGACTGGAAAATGGCGAAGATTGGAGACCCGAAGAGTTCAAGTTTCAGGAAATAGCTTTGAGGTGGTATAGGAGCCCAAGAGGTGTCAGAAGATGGATTATTCAACTGCCACAGGGAGAGTGCTATTGGACGTGGCCAGCACTTTCGGCACATGCCTCGAACACTGCTGGCCAGATTGATGGTGCTGTCGGTCATGCGATATGCTGGCTTTGAAGTGCTGGTTGTTTGGCGAGGTCAGTTGTAATGTGAGTCGGGGGACAATGTCCTGTCGCTTGATCAAACAACGCAGCCCTCCAAGGCTTGCTAACCTCCGGCTTGCAGAAAATTTGATCAGCCAGCCCGGACACAACTGGTCCTGTCGAGCATCTTTCCTACCAGCGCAGCGAGCGGCTTGATCCAAACAACACAGGGAATGGGGCAGTGCAACTCGCATCATGCACCTGAAGCTACCTAGCAAGTCAGCTGGCAGCTGCACTCACTGTCCAGTGGCATCCGCGCTGACAGGAGGAGTCGGCCAGCGAGCGACCAGCGGGCATCAAGGAGAGACGGCCTGGGCGAGTCGAAGGGATTCGAGAGCGGTGGCCGAAAACAGCCACAACCGGATCTTGCGTTGCGGCCCGTCCGTCGCCAGCCACGCCCGGCGCGCGCTCGATCGGGCGACGTGACCCACACGCACGTGCGAGAGAGGAAATCGATTGGAGATTGTGTTTGTGTTGTTTGTGCTTTGAGGTTGATAGATGGTGTTGACAAGGCGTGGAGTGGAGGGTCGTCAGAAGGCGGTGCTATGGCTAGCATACAGACCCCACCTGCCCATTCGGGCTTAGGTAAACACTTACATCTTTTCTCTGCCTATCCTTTTTTTTTTTTTTTTTTTTTCCTATTCTTTCCTATGTCAAGCTGATGTGTGAGAAGCAGAGCGCTCTGTAGATGCTCGCTACTGCGAGCTGTTTTCCAATTTGCTTCAGTCGGGAATCTCAACGGCAGTAAAGCTACGACTTTTGCAACTGAGCACAAGTGTGTTTGAAGACCAACATCACTTCTCATGCAACCATTTCCAAGGCTTCGACAGACTCTCACTCCATCTCCGAGTCAACCGTTTGCTTCTTCTTGCCATAGTCACTCATTCGGAATTCTTCATAACCAACTTTCAAGACGTGTGGGTCCGAGGTCCCTAGCTAGCTCGGTCGGCGCAAAAGTTTCGGCCCTTAGTCAACCAACCGATCATGCCAAATCCTTCCCGATGCCAGATAAATCGACCATTCTGTTCTCCTGTCGTTTCTACTCAATCCAGCATACTTCGTCTACTTGTTTCTGACTGGGTTCAGCTGTGGTGCAAAAGTGAAGCAAAAACTCCTCTAAAGTGGACCGATGACGAAACGACACGACAGAAAAGCAAAAGACAAAAGAAAAACCTTAATTCCATCACCGGGAATTGAACCCGGGCCTTGCCGGAACTTTCAAATTTTGAAAGCGGCAAATCCTAGCCACTAGACCATGATGGACATATGGAGATAGAGCTGTCTATGAAATTTATAACCAAATAGTTGGGATTCCCAACAAAAAGGCAGAGCAGCATTTAGCTTGACCAGTGAATTATGTATGAGAAGAATCATAGGAAAAGAAACAGTCTAATAAGTATATTAAAGTATAGAAAGATGCGATTTAAGGTAATAGGTAGATACTTTAAGTACTTAAAGAATTTTAATAGAAAAGAGTAAGTACGGACGTAGATAGCGTTTATATCTAGAGAAAAAACGCGGGGTACTTTCTTTAGTTATTAAAAGAGTAGGTTACTCTACGCTAGGCTGAAGTTATAAGAATGAATATAGCCCGTAGTAAGTAAATACTAGCCGATTATAATAGTTAAAGTTCTAACCTATATGTAAAGTAAATAATTAATTAATTAATTAATTAATTAATTAATTAATTATTTTACGTCTTACTAGAGCTATAGGCTATCTAAGACGGAGCTATCTATAGGGGATCCCGCATACATTTATAAGGTAAGTAGGGATGCCTAGCTAAAGGATCTTATATAATAAGGCGCGATTCTTAGTATAATATTAGTATAGGGTAGGTATAGATAGATAGTTTATCTAGGCTCTTTTTAGGTAAGGGGGGGCTAAGGACTAGCCTTCCTACCGTTATCTAAGTAGATAGGTAGTATAGAGTAAGAGTAAGGAAAGGAAGGGGGATAGGGAGAAGGTATATATAGAAAAGTAAATATAGTATAGGGTAGTAGGTAAGGTAGATTATATATATACTCTACTATAGTGTTCTAGTACTATCCCTAATAGTACTATTCTTAGTTAGTATTATATAATACCTTTCTTAGTACCTATAAAGGTAAAAAAAGCGGGTAAGGTTTTTAACTAGTAGCGTCTATCTTCTAGCTAACTAGTATAGTTAGCTAATACTTATTATAGAAAATAAAGAACGCTTAAGAACCTAGGTTTAATCTATATTAATATTACTTATAATTTAATCTAGCCTAGTTACTACTATTAGATAACTACACGTTAATATTATTACTAATAATAGGGCTCTATACGCTGCCCTAGCCTAGGTATACTATATAGATAAATAGTATTAAGCCCTTACCTTACCGCTAAACAGTTATCTAATTATTATTAGGAGTAGGAGGGTTTAGCTAGAGTAGTTATGAAGTAGTTATCTAAGTTATGTTAACGCCTTCCTAATCTAGAGGGCTAGGGTCTTAGTAGAGGCTCTATATAAGGTAGAGGAGGGATATAAGCCTAGAGGGTATTAGGTAGATTATAGATAAAGGGGTCCCTTCCTAGATTATCTTTAGTTAGAGGGGTTCTAGGGTAGTACCTACGGGAACTATAAGTAGAGGGATTATAGAGCTTATTATTCACTCTACTAATAGAGCTTAGAATGGATTCTCTCTTCTTCTTTTTACTCTTCTTTTCCCTTAGTCTACTCTTTACATGTACTATGCCCTAGTAGAAACCTTCATCTAACATATAAATTTAAGTATGAATTATTAACTAATATCTCCTTAGAATAGCTCTCTATAGGGTATAGAGGCTATATTCCTACTATTATTATTATATACCTAAAGTACTTCCTATATTACTTCTTTCCTAGTAGAGCTATAGAGTAGGTAGTTACTAATAAGATGTTATAGTATTTATTAGGTAGTATTATTATAGCTATAGTTATCCTAGGCTATCTTACTAAACTGTAATAGGTAGGCTTTAAAGTAGCTATAGTTTAGTTTTAATTAGAAGTAGGCTAATACTTCTAGTTATCTATACTTAGGGAGTTAGATAGACGTCCTTAGTATAGATAGGAAGTTACGTACGTATAACCCCTAGGATAGTATTATCTATGCTTCCTAGTATTATATAGTATATACTATCTATTCTACTATAGTTCTTTATCGTACGCGCATCCTAAGGAGGGTAGTACTTAAGTAGTTATTCTCTAGGGTTAGCTTAGTAGCCTCCTTTATAAGGGCGTCTACTTATAGGTTTCCTCTAATCCCTATATAGCCTAGGGCCTATAAGAAGGTAAGACTACCTTATCTAGCTATAATTAAGTAGCCTACATCTATAGCTTAAAGTTATAGTCCTTAACCTAGTAGGTTAGACGGGGTTTAGAGGCGGTATAGTATAGCTTAGTTATCTATATATACTATAATCCGTTATCCTAGCTATTTCTAGGTAGCTAACTCTATAGCCCTTATAAGTGCCTCTAGTTCTCTATTATATACGAGCTAGTATGGTCTAGTATTTTCTCTATATCCTATTACTACTCTTATACTATCTTATTAGGTGTCGTATACTATAATTCCTATACCTACTCTATTTCCTTTTTAGATAGATGAAGCGTTAGAGTATAGAATAACTACCTAAGTTATATATCCTATATATCTAACGTATACTTAGGCTTCTTATTCCTTTAGGAGGTAGCTAATCTTAACTTTATACGGAGTAGTCTTTTTCTATAGGGGAAAGGAACTATGTTTAATTAGGCTTTTAGTACCTATTACTAGGTCCGAAATTATACTCTAGATATGTTTAAGTTATGTCTATCGTCCTAGTATGTTCTCTTATTTAAACTTATTAATAATTATATGTACTAGGTGTTAGTAACTAAGCTTAAAGAGTTATATAGCATATACTTAAAGTAACATGTTATGCCTTAGGTAGGGGGGGAGAAGTCCTACTTTAATTTCTATAGGGGTAATTAGGAAGGTCTAAAAGGCTCCTAGGATTTAGTATAGTCTATTATTTTAAAGTATTCATCTAAGTATCTTAGATCTACCGACTTACTAGAAAACTAGGGACCTATAATCTACTATACTTTATACGTAAGCTAGGTATAGTTATTAGATAGTAGTAGGGGATAGTCTATATTATATATTAGCTAGCTATATAAGCCTACTAAGTAATTACTTTACTTAGGCGTTCTAAATTATTATATACGGCTAGAATAATAGGCATGTATTAAACTATATCCTAAGCTATTAGATAAGTTACTTTAGCTATACTATATAGTCTCCTAGGAGCATGATTATAGCTTACTTAGCCTTATCTAAGCTTATAAAATGGATAAGGTCTATTTTATCTTTATTAAAATTAACAGCATATTAGGTTCTAAGTAAGAAAAGCTAGTTAGCTTCCCGCTAGAGGATCCGCGCATTTTTCTTCTAGCTTATTAAGGAGATTATAATTAAAACATTATTAATATATAAGAGGAATCGGACTAAGTAAGAGGAAAAGAGTTTTTATATATAAATAAGAAATAGGATTAGTAAGACTAGGCTTCCCTAGGGGATTCCTAAAACTATTAGATAAAGGTCCTCTTATTAGCTATTAAAGGAGATCTAGAGTTATTACCCGCTAGTAAATGTCTTTACCTATACTAGGAGGGAGGTAGGGAGCCTAATTTCCCCTATTATATATAAGAGCTAGTTATAGGCTACATGATTAAAGGCACCTTATATATTAAGGAATAGGGTTAATATCTTATACTATGCCCTCCTCTCATCTTAGATAATATATATAAGGATTATTACTATATTAATTACTAACTTCTATAGTCGTCCGCCTATTTAGAATAGGTATAGGAGGTAGGTAGCTTCTATAAGTACTCTAAGACATTTTACTATAATACGTTTAAGGACTTTTCCTAGGTAGTTAAGTAGGGAGATAACTCTATACGCTTTTAGGTCTACGTAATTAGGTTTCCCTAGCTTCTTAAGTATTATACCTACCACTTCTCTCTAGCATTCTAGGTAATATCCGTACGTAAAGAAGGTTTAGTATATCTAGGTGAATTTTTTAGGATAAGCGTCGTACGCCTTAGTAATTATCTTCTAGTAGATCTAGTCTAGCCTAGGGGTGGTGCCTTTAATCTTATAAGAGTAGATATACTATACTTCCTTATCCATAAGGGAGGGCTAGTCCTATAGCCCTTCCTTATAGTTTATCTAGTTACGTAGGGGAATATATAGTAGTAGGGGGAAGAGTTTCTAATAGAAGGTAGTATACTTACTATTATATAATGATTAGAGTTAATCTTAAAGGTTACGTATCTAGGGGATTCACTTAGATCGGGTTACTTTCATGTATACTATTACCTTATAGATAGACTAGGGTGTTTCTTTTATAAGGAAGTTATTCTAGTACTCTTATTTTACCTACTTAATAGCTATATTATACATATTCTATGCTTATACGTATATAACTTAGTTATAATATGCCCTATACCTTACTTATATAGTAGTTATCCTTAAGGCTATAAGGAGTAGGGACTACTATAGTTTTTATTACTATCTAGGGGTTACCTATAGGATGCTATATTTAGCTACTATCTCTATTACCTTTATAAGGCGTTATCTAAGTTAGTCTAGGTCCTCTTATAAGGTCCTACTAGAGAGTATATATTATGCCCTATTAGGAAGGGCTTAGATAAGTAGATATATAATCTTATTTAACTCTTCTTAGACGATTTACCTATACTAGGCCTAGTCGGCCTTTTTAACGTTAAACCGTAGTAGTAGTATTAGTATATCTTAAAACTCGTCGTACGCGATAGTAAAGAGAATAGCGTTATAGTTAGATAGGGGGTTCTCTTATACCTACTAGTTAATTACTTAAGTAGTAACTATTAGAGTATATAGGGAGAGGTTAATAACTATTTCCCTTTCTATCCCTATATAAAAGAAGGTACCTACTCTAGGTTAGTTTTAGAGTTTAAGGCGGTTTTCCTTAATCTATTCATATAGAGCTTCTACTTTATAAGATTAGGGGGAGAGTAGGTCCTATATTAGATGGTATTTATTAAAGTCCCCTATATAGATTATTAGTATAGTAGGGGGGCTATACTTAATAACTCTTTCTATTATATATAGGGAGGATAGGGTGCCTTATTCCGCCTTATTATAGATATTAACTACGCGGATAGTATCTTCTCTATAGGTTAAATCTATAGTAAGGTAGTTAGGGCTAGGGAAGATATCTAGGTAAGGATTTACCTAGATATAGGTAAGGGATTTATTTAGGTAGAGCATTATCTAAGGATGTAAGCCCTATAGAAAGGTTAGGAGAATTTATATTATAGAGGGGTAGGAGATTAATTATATATTAGCTATATTATCTTATAGTATTATCTATAGTTCCTAGATAAATATTAGGTAGATGCCTAATTAGAGAGTATTCTAGAGTGCCGCTTCTATAGCCTAGGCATTCCGGTTTAAGTTAACTTATATAACTTTAAGGTTACCTAATATATCTACTAGGGGGATATCTTTATTAGATAGTAGGGATAGTTTAGGTCCTAGGAGTAATAAGTACCGTTATAGTTACTATACTTTAGCGCTATATAGGTATATATTATGCCTCTCTTTATATAGTATTTATAGTTATGCTTCTCTATTATGTAGGAACTAGTATATAGTAAGTATTTAGTCCTATTATAACACCTTAAGGAGCTATAGCTAAATTCTTAATACTTTATATATTATATATTAGGAGTGATCCTAAGGAGTTTTATAACCCTTATACTTACTCCTATAAGGTAGAATAGCTTTAAGATGGCTATCTCTACTTCTTTTACTATATAAAAGGCTATAATAACTAACCCTACTTTCTAGGTAGCCCTCCTTTTAGCTAAAGTAAGCTAGTATAGTATTCTAATAATAGTAAGGCTAGGGTTAAAGGTACGGACCTCTTCTATAATAAATTATCTAATATTAAGTAGGCATAGGTCTTCTAGAGGGATACTATAGGTAATAACCTTATACTAGGTTTAGTTCTCCTAGACTATAGCATCTAGGAATAGGTAAGTAAAGAGGTCCTTATAGGAGGTAAGGAATTTAGAGTTATACTAGGGTAAGCTAGTAAGTAGGATATTACCCTTCTCCGTATATATTACTATTAACATAATAGGGCTAGATATACCTACGTTCTTAAAAGTATTATTAATGTTATTTCATACGGAAAGAGGGTTAAAGTCTAGGAAGGGACTCTACTTCTAGATAATAACCTATATATCCCGTAGGGTCTTTTAGGGAGTAGTAGCTAGCTTTATAGTTATCTTTAGGTAGGGAGTTATTATATGTAGTTTCCTAGTAGTAGTTACTTTCTAGGCTTAGGTTATGTATAAAGGGTTAGCTAGAGTTATAGGAAGGATAACTAGCTTTTATAGCTAGTAAACTTTTACTCCTAGTATATAGGTAGTATTTTTAAGGGAGTAAACTTAAGTAGTAAGAACTAATAATATATTACCTACGTAACCTATCTTAGTATAATCCTATAGGACGTTACTAAGGTTATAGAGTCTTTACTTTTTACTTATATTATACGTAAGGTTTATTACGTATAGGATATAAGAGAGGGCTATATTAATTACCTCCTAGGTAGTATTAAAGTTTAGATAAAATCTAACCCTAGTCCTTTTTCCTTAGTAGGTAGGGTTAGGTTTAGAAGTATCTACTAGGATAGTTCTCTTTAGCCTAGTATACTATTTCTAGACTAGGCCTAGTACGATAAGTAGTAGGGATAATAGGGGGATAGGGCTTATATAAGTATCCTAATCTATTTCCTTAGGTTTATTAGCTAGTTAAGTTAGTAGTAAGTCGGACGGTATAGGGATATCCTAGTCTATTTCCTTAGGTTTATTAGTAAGTTAAGTAGGTAGTAGGCTAGGTAGTATAGGGGTATCCTAGATTTTATAGTTACGGCCGTCTAGTAGAAGGGAAACTAGTTTAGGTAGGGCCTCCCCCTAGGGGGTAGGTATAGGTATACTTATAGTATAATACTTTAGAGGGTAGGTTTTTACTTTCTAACTTTAGTTATACGCGTATAATCCTACGCTATAGAGTTATAGTAGGTATGGTAATTTTTAATTTTTTAAAAATTTTGTGTGTGGCAACAACTTATTGACGCACAGGCTTTTTCTAAGAAGTGGTGGCCAAACCAAAGAAGAGTGTGAAAGAAAATTGCATGTAAAGTAAATGGAGAATCAGGAATACGGTGATTGTCTCTTCTTAATGTGCATTCCCTCCCATTACGATGGACAATTCGTGCCCGAGGGAGAACGTATTGATAGTGCATCTCGCGCAGCGTAATACATGTGTCGTGCCTCCCAGAATTGAATGCCAATTTTCATTATGTAAATGTATTTATCGAATTTGAACCAACTAGAATGCCAAACCAGCCAACGCCCCCCAAGTATCCGCCGGCTCAACCACGTCTACTGGAAGTTGACTTTGCCAAAAAGATTCAAGAGCGAAAGAAGCATGCTCAAATATGCACAATGTCCACGCGCGCCCTCTCATAAAGTCTGTGGGGCACTAGTCCTTCCTTCTCCCTCTCCTCGTCCGTTATTTTGGCGGGCAGAACCGTCATGCGAGAGTACGTCCCGGGTCCCTTGCGCTTACTGAGCGTGCCGGGATTCAGCACCAGAACCGAGTTGATGACCTAGAATCGAATTAGTCGAGTTGTTGGAAAGATGTTGTGGGAGAGACATGCCTTGGCAAATGGCATCAGCGCCGACGGCGTCACCAATACATCCGGCTTCACATTCAACCACTCCGCCAACTTGAGATAGCTGGTATCCAGACATGCGCCCAACGGCGTGTACTCTATCTCTGCTCCCTCACCTTCGACCTCACCCTCCCGATCTGCGTCAATGGTTGGCATTACCTCCCGCGCTGTAGGGGGGAACACCGGACAAAAGCTTCGTTGCGAAATGAGGTTTGTGGCCCATCTCGCCATGGCGTTGCTCATTTTGGCCTTGTCGCTGGCGCATTCTTCACGACGCAACATGACCAGCACGTCAAGGCTAGAAATACCAAAGCTGAGCTCGTTGATCGACAACATGACCGGACTCGGGACAACATGTGCTTGCTTTGGCAGGCCAAACTCGGGCCGTTTGAACTTGTCTTGCGGGAACGAAACGTGCTTCGATATGGCGTCGCGTACCGAGGGCTGGAGGATTATGGTGATGGTTGGATGTTGTTGCGCAAGTTGTACAAGTGGCGCCGAAATGTAGTGCCGGAAGACGTCTTTGACCGTTGCCTCGTCCGGGTTGGGAATTGCAGAGGCAGGGAGAGAAAAGTCGCCGTTGATGACTGAAGGATGCTCCACGTCGAGAAAAGGCCCAGTTAAGATGAGAACGTCGGGACGGGTTGTTGAAGCTGTCTCAAGTAAGACATGAAATGCTGAGTAGTCGAGAAGGTGGCCAGGAGTAAAAGGACCCGAGGCAGACATAATATTGAGGGGTCGAACTTCGGCGCTGTCGCCATCATCGATGTCCATGTCAGATGTAGTTGAGAGCCGCGCATTGTGTACGTCGAGCTCGTAAGGTGCAGTGGCAGGGGATGGAAGGATAGGGATTTCAAGAAGTTCAGTAGCTTGGAAGAAGGAGCCAGATGCGTTGGAGCCTCTGACAGCTACTATCTGACCAGGGAAGAAGCTGTAAACGGGCAACTTGTCAACCCGCAAGGGCACCCGGAGACCTGCTCCTGTTCTCCTCGAAGTCTCGAGCACAAGAGACGCAGCGTTGAGCCGACCTTCGCCAGAATCGGACGCGATACGGCCGACTGCAATGACTTCGCTAGTGCTCTGGCTCGCTGGACTCCCAAAAGCATCATCCTCGAGTTTGTGGTGTTCCTGGACCAGTTGCAAAAATTCGTCGATGCGGTCGTCAAGAATCTCGGACGCTTCGGACAGCTTCATGGCCATGGTCTTGTAGGCAAATTTGGGTATCTCGGTATTGGCCCTGAGCTTGACGCGGGGTTCGGCTGGGGACTCGGCTGGTGGTTCAGGTAGCGGGATGTGGTCGTTCAACGTTTCCATAGTTTGTCCGGCATTGGGCCTATCGGCAAAGGTTGTGAGCCTGTACCCAAGTCAGTATATTGTGTTTGTGAATTGGAACGGACTCTTACGGAGCACCGCTTTGTTGGTTGGCGCTTGGAGTTAGGGGAGAGCTGGCGGCGTGTGTCTTTGCTGCCTTGGAGGCGGGTGTCTCGTAGGTCGACTTCCGTTTAGCATTGCCATTGAGACTGCTGCGAGCACCTCCTGGGGTATTGGGAACAAGGCCATCCAGCCTGCACTAATCAGCCTCAACTCGAGTTGAGAGTACGGTGTCCTGCGTACATGCCAAAGACATCTGCACTGTTTGCGCCAGCGCGAGGTCCGGGACCAGCAGTCTTCTTCTCTGCCTTTGCATGGGCGGCCTTTGCCCGATTTTCCCTCTCCAAAGTGTCTTGTATGTCTTTCTTCAAGTCGCGAGCAGTCTTGAGGGTCAAAGAGGTATCCGGACCCATCTTGATGCTGTAGGATTCCCATTTGTAAAAGAGCTCTTGCGGCGAGATGGAGTGCAGGCGCAGCAAAGACTGCAGTTCGCCGAGGACATCAGGCGGCAGCTCCACGGCAGGCGATCCAAAGAGCTCGTTGAGCTCGGCCGTGACGTCTGCCATTGTGGACGAGTGAGGTGGTGATGGGTCGTGGTTTGGTCGACGCGACCGAAGACGCGACTTGACGCGCGCGGGGGTCACGTGTAGCTTAGCGAGCAGCGGGATCTCCCAAGTGCGGATCCCGGTCCAGCCCCGGCCGCCCGCTGCACGCCAATCGTTGACCAACTGGAAGGGGACTTCACCACACTTTTATTCTGCTGTTCAATTGACATTACCCTTCTGTCCGCCTCACTCGCTGCCGCCTGTCTATACCATTCATGCGTCGAGTTGTACATACCTACGTAGTCTGCGCAAATCAAGACATTCCCTATTTCGCTTGAGACACGACAATCCTCCTGCCAATCAGTGCACCATGGCCCCCGCCGAGACTGGGCATCTACCACCTCCTTCTTCCTCTCCCGCCGAAAAGGAAACGTTACAGGATCCTTCTAAACAAGCACAGGATCCCTCCACTTCAGCCCCGCTCCCCTCCATCGACATGTCCACTAATGGCGAATCCAGCGGCCCAGTCAAGACCCCTTTCTTGCATCCCCTTCCGCAGAGCAAGCCGGCCTCTGCTCCGGCATTGAAGGCCGACCAAGAGGCCATGTACCAGGACCTACTGGCAGCTGTGCAGAAATGGGAAAGGGTCCCCAAGTCGTCGGCCAAGAATGCTGAGGAGGAGCCCCTGTCCGACGACGAGCGCATGTGGCTCACGAAGGAGTGCTTGCTGCGCTATCTTCGCGCCGTCAAATGGGCCTCTGCCGCTACAGCCGAGAAACGTGTTCTCGACTCGGTCGTCTGGCGCCGCGAGTACGGCACCAATGGCTTTACTGCCGACTACATTTCCAAGGAAAACGAGACTGGGAAGCTCGTCATACTGGGCTACGACAACGACGGCCGGCCGTGTCTGTACATGGACCCGTCTAAGCAGAATACCGACAAGGGTGACAGACAGGTGCATCATCTGGTCTTCATGTTGGAACGGGCAATCGACCTGATGTCTCCGGGAGTTGAGAGCGTTGCGCTCTTGATCAATTTCAAAAACAGCACCGCTGCTAAAAATCCGCCCGTGAGCCAGAGCAAGCAGGTCCTCAGCATTCTTCAAGGTCACTACCCGGAGAGGAACGGCAAATCTCTCATTTCAGAGCGTGAGTTTTCCAAGCGCTCTTTCCGCGCAACCACTGACAGATCTAGTCCCATGGTACGTGACTACCGTCTTCAAGCTCATTTCGCCGTTCATCGACCCTGTCACAAAGACCAAAATGAAGTTCAACGAGCCGTTTAGCAACTTTGTCCCGCCTGCGCAGTTGATGAAGACCTACGGCGGAGAAGTCGACTTTGAATACGACCACTCGGCTTACTGGCCTGCCCTCAATGAGAATTGCGACAAGCGCAGGGCCGAGTACAAGGCGCGATGGGAAACAAGAGGCAAGCAGATTGGAGAGAGCGAGTTTGTATTGAGAGGTGGAGAGGAGCAGCCGGTTGCGGCATAGATACCATATAGACGTACAGGACGTACAGGCAAATGGCGTTGGTGAGATCGGGTCATGGAACTTGATTTTGTCCACGAGTCAAATCATGCACAGTGATTCACGGTGCATATGCGTCATGAAAATGGGCTGGCAGTCTTTTTTCGACACCATTGATCGCACGAGCAGTCTAATACCAAAAGCATTTGCAGCCATGAATTTTTTGCCCAAACCGACCCAAAGTTGTGGACATGTCGGGCAGGTCGTTGCGTGTGAGTACCAAGGCGGGGATGACGCAGCGCAAGAGCTCCTCCGGCCACCATTTTTGCGCGACACATCGAGGGCATCTTGGTGACTCCAACAACCTCAACCACAATTCCGCCGACGACGCTTCTACGACACCGCTGCCTCGGACTCGATACCACACCAGCTCTTGGCTCGTCCAGCTCCTCGTCTGCTTGTGTGCTGCAGTCACCGTCTCGCTCTTGCAACCTCTTTGGCTGCGCAAGGCCCTCGACGTTATCACCAAGAAATTCACCACCAACAATGGCCGACTCCGCCGCGCCCAAGCAAGAAACGGCTCAACCAGCTCCTGAACCTCAGAAAAAGCAAAATGGACCACCTGCAGCTACACAACAGACCGCTTCGGAATCTGCAGAACCGAAGCTTTCAGGCGCGGAGTTGAAGAAACGCGCCAAGGCAGAAAAGGCAGCAAAGCGCGCTGCGGAAAAGGCAGCCAGGGAAGTGGGCGGCGGCGGCGCTCAGCCGGCAGTCGGGAAAAAGCAGGACAACAAGCAGAAGGAGACGAAGCAGGGTCAGCAGCAAGGCGGAAAGGGCCCGCAGCAAGAACGGCCTGTTCCAGTGCGAAGACGCGGTTCACAAACCGCTCCGGCGCAGCCGGTGAAAGAGACGAAGACCGTGAAACAAAAGATGGTGGAAAAAAAAGTGGGCTTGTTTGGACATCTGTACGGTCAGCCGAGACGCCAGACCATTGAGAATGCGCCAAAAGATGTTCACCCTGCGGTGCTGGCTCTGGGGCTTCAAATTAGCAACTATGTTGTCTGCGGAAGCACTGCACGTTGTGTTGCGATGCTGTCGGTCTTCAAACAGGTCAGTCGAGGAGTTCACAGCGTTAAGCTGCAGCTGACTTGGCCCAGGTTATCGAATCTTACACCACCCCTCCTGGCACATCGCTTGCCCGCCACCTGACCTCACATCACCTGTCTCCCCAAATATCGTATCTCTCGGGCTGTCGTCCGCTCTCCGTCTCTCAAGGAAATGCCATCCGCTGGCTGAAGGATCTCATTATCAAGATCGACCCTTCGGTCCCGGAGAGCACAGCAAAGGAGCATCTCATTTCCTCCATCGACACATTCGTTCGGGAGCGCGTGACTGCCGCCGATGAGGTCCTCGCGGATTCTGCCTGCTCCATGATTGTTGACGACGATGTCATTGTTGTCTACGCCAAAAGCAACGTCGTCTTGAAGACGCTCCTCCGCGCTCACGCCAATGGCCGCAAGTTCCGTGTCATTGTTGTTGACTCAAAACCTTTGTTTGAAGGAAAGTACATGACCAACAGTCTCGCCGCTGCCGGAATCGATGTTACGTACTGCCTTATTGGTGCTATTTCTCACGCAATCAAGGACGCTACCAAGGTCTTCCTTGGTGCGTCGGCCATGTTGAGCAACGGTCGCCTTTATTCACGAGTGGGCACAGCAATTGTAGCCATGCAGGCACACATACGCGACATCACCGTCATCGTGTGCTGCGAGACCATCAAGTTTTCTGACCGCGTGGCGCTCGACTCGATCGTCCACAACGAGATTGCGCCTGCCGAGGAGATTCTGGGACAGGATGAGTGGATCGGCGAGAGCCTGTTGAATGGCGAAGAAGGCCAGCAAAAGGGACGCGAAGGCGCGCTGCAAAAGTGGATCGACATACCAAATCTTCAAATACTCAACATCATGTACGACGTCACACCCGCCGAGTACGTCAACATTGTCGTCACGGAGTATGGCAACTTGCCGGCGAGCTCGGTTCCGGTCGTCCATCGTGCCAGCACGAATGTCTGAGCATCTTCTCTACATAATAGACATCATACTACTGATTTTCCGGATAGTGATGGGTTTCGCCGACACCCTGGCGGCGTTACACCTGCGATAGGCCTTGGCGGAAAGATCACTCGCATTTCCGGAGCGCAGCACCAAACACCAGGGCCTGGGGATGTGGAAAGGCTTTGTACGACTACGGACTGGCGTGAAGGGGTTTCAAAAATGGCCAACACCAAGGAGGTTCTTCGTGAAGGGCAGCAGTTTGGGTGAAGATCTTGGAAGTTTGGACGCCGAGCTTGCGAGCGGCTGCATACGTGGAACTGCGGCCGTTGCGTTCACAACACCAAATGGATATCAAGTTAACCATAGATCTCAGCATGGGAAAGTGCACAGCGTTTTCTGGGAGTTCGCATGCATTTTGGGAGGCTGTTGATAACGTTACTGCCAGGGAGCATTGCCTCCGCCGTCTGTTGGAACTACTCATTGCCGCATACCCCATTTTCTTCAGTACTGTCTCCGCCGTTGCAAGGTTTCAGCCCAAACGCTACTCTCGAAACAACGACACCTTTTCATCCCGAGTGTAATTCCAATTGGGCCAAGTAATCTTCGCGCTGCCGGGATAGCATGCGAGGTGATGCATTTTGCTAGTTGAACTGCATGCGCAGACGCTCTAACTCGTCGTGAAGCTTGCTCATCTCTTCGTCACGTTCTTTGACCTTCCTGTCGGCTTCGTTGAGCTGCCACTTCACGGACTCTAATTCCTCGCACAGCTCCGACGCGAAGGACGATGATAGAATTGCCGGGGTGACCTTCTTTTTTGCCAACTCGCTCACCAGCAGTCCCATCTTTTCCTGGTACGCTCGCGCATGATGGGTTCTATGCCTCCTTACGGCAACAACGCAACTATTGGTCCACGATACGCAGTTCCTCGTCTGTGACGACGATTCCGTCTTCGACAATTGAAATCTGACGCTTCAGCTGCTCAGGGTCGTCTGGGTCGCCGAAAAGCTTGTCGACTTCCTTACTGATGCGTGCTCGAATCTGGCGACGTAAGTCGAACACACGTTGGGCCTCCAGCTCGCGTGTACGTTGGAATGACAGTTTGTATTCAGGAACTAGCAGGAACTCCCGATTCGCTTTCATTGGCCTTGTCGTCGATTTCGGAAGTCATGCTCAAGTAGCTGTAGGCAAGCTTTGGCGGGAATCAACCGACCAGAGAGGAACTCGCACAGATCCTGTCGCGGAAAAAGGCGCGAAGCAGGAGCCATTTGTACGGTACCGAGCTGCGATAGAGCGCAAACAAACAGGCAAGCAAAGGATATTTGCCAGAAACATTCAGGAAGCACTTGGAAAATCGGACTTGGAGATTGCACACCAAGCAGCACGCGCATGCGTTGGAAAGCCCGAGAAAAGCGATGGTTGGTCCATCTACCCCCAAAAAAAAGTCCCTTGATAGTTCATCTTAGTTGAAAATTTACAGTGCAGGTCACAGAATTCTCGGTTTGGGGGTTTGGAGTCTGATGCTAGTTTTGCTATGAGAATGAAGACCACCGTTTTACGATCTACACCAGCCCGGCACCGACGCATTATTCCACCGTATGGCCGCCACTATCTTGGAGCCCTTCCGTTCTGCGTATGTCGCTGAATAATGTGACCATTTCCTCCTCTTCGTTTGACCTTTGCTCTCTCAAATAGGAATTGCCATTGATCTCTCGCGTGGGTTCTAGGCAATCTATTGCTGTAAGCGATCTCTTCTTCTCTTTCGACGATGACTACAATTATTACTTATTTCTGGATGCGTAAGGACTCTCAAACACCCATTCCAGCCCAGCCCATATTCCTCGCGCTCGAAAAGGCCTCAATCCAGAAATTCCGCGCGCTCCTTGAGAAGCTTTCGGGTTCGCTCCATTTCCTTTCTCAAATCATCCTGCGGCCTCCTGATCTTGTCATTGAGGTTGCGAATCTGCTGGTCACGCTCTTGAATAGTCCTTTCCAATCCCATTTCCTTCTAGTCGAAGGCTTCGCGCTTTCTTTGGGCAGATATAAGTTCGCTGCACAAGCGCGTCCCAACAGACGACGATACGAAGGCAAAGTTGACTTTTGCGTCCGCAATGTTGTCCACCAACCTTCTTTGCTCGCGGTGGAATTCCAGCTCTTGCTGTATCATTTTAAAGTGGCTGTCGCTCAACTCGTCGTCGAGTCTAAGCAGCTCGTTGTCGCTGATTACGATGCTTTCCTTCACCACTACCAAGTTATGCTTGAGTCGGTCGAGCCAGGAAGACGACTCAGCGGGTTCTTTGTGGTTGATAAGCAGGACGCGACTCATATCGTCCACCTTCAGGCTGATTCGTTCTCTGACTTTTCCGCGAAGTTCGGATAAACGATTGGTCAAAGGGTCGTCTGGATCTTCCAATTGCTCATCTCTGTGGCCGGAAAACATGCTGTAATGGTGAGAACGATAACTGACTGAAATAGGGAAGAAGACGCCGATCCTGTTGCTGGAAAGAAACAGACCAGCAGCATTTTGTACAGGACCTGCATGCCGCCGCGCAGTCAACTCTGGAAATGGAACCTGTCGGTCCATCAACTAACAGAAATGAGAACGACAAACAGCTTTATCAGTCATCTATCCGTCCAAGGCAGACGATTTGGTAGCCTGCACTTCGACTCTCCGAAAACTGTGACGACCAACCAGATTCTTACAAAGGAGCCATGACCGACAAGACAATAGCGATCTCTGTAACACTGAATCTCAACAGCTCGCTTCGTGCTCCTAGAATGGTGTGTTCAACAAATCCCTGCAACCCCTTGCGTTCAAGTCACCAGACTACCTGCACCGACGCGAGATTTTTTGGCGCGTCCGTCTCGACGCGTCCACACCACTCTCTGTGGTCCCTTTTCCTTCTCTGACGAATACTTTGCATCGGCCGTGTTAATCATGGAAGACGAACCAACCACCAAGCGTGCCAAATTGACGAAGGACGACTCACCCAGCTCTACCAAGCCATCGACAGACGACGCTGCCGCTCTCAAACTTGCAGAGAAAATACAACTTGACATCCCGAGCAAGATAGAAAAGCAAAAGCACCACCGAGACCATCAGCTTCTTTCCAACCGCTTTCGATCGCAGATGAAGCAGTAAAGACCTACCAGACCAATACGTGTGAGGACCGTTTAACGAGAATTGATGCCCACAGGTACTTTCGGACTGGACAACATTCTGACCTGACCGTCAAGTTCGCCAACGACGAAACACTGCGCGTTCACAAAGCAATCGTCTGCGGATAAAGCGACGTCTTTCACAAGGCGTGCTCCGGAAAGTTTGCTGTAGGTCGCGGACCCCATGCCATCTAATTGTCTTCAGAAAAAGCTGACGCTGCAATGGCAGGAGTCCAAAACGCGTGATTGAAATTTCCTACGAAGACACCGAGGCCGTCCTGTACATGATCCAATGGATGTACACGAGCAAGCATGAGGCTCCAGCAGGCCAGAAAGCTCTACCACTCCACATCCGACTCTATTCCGCGGCCGATTTCTACCAGGTGCGCATGCTGAAAAGGGAGATGATTGGCAGCGTCACGCACGACGTGCGCGATCAGTTCAGACGACCAAAACAACCAGGTTTGCCCGAAGCAACCAGGTTTGCCCGAAGCCATCGACCTCATTTTCTCTTCGACGCCTGAATCCGACAGGGGACTGCGCGATGCCGTGGTCGCCTTTTGTGCCAACAATTACGCGTACTGCGCAAGATATCCGGAGTTCGACGATATTCAAGTGGTGGACTTTTGGCGAGAGCTCTGCCTGGAGACCAAGGACGATTTGTACGACAAGAATGACGCCCTGGACAACTTCGACGCCAAACGTTACGATGCTGTCATGCTCAGGACCTTCAGGGAGTTCAGGTGTAAAGAATGCCGCATCGCGTTCATGATTCCGGAGGGCATGTCGGAACCTGAAAATTGTGTCTCTTATTATGAGGACGACGTCTGAGGATTCACGCGCTTGGGATTAGGCATTGTCCGGCGTGTTTGATACTCATTGCACTGATTCGAAATGCTGAAAGATAAAGACATGGACGCTTTCTACATCATAGCACTCGAGTATTTTAAGTGATACAACTTCCGCGTCCCCAGCGAAGCAGCAACGTCGGATTCACCAAGAGGACCTTGGCAAAAAGGCTGACCGCATCTACACTTGACGAGCTTGGAAGTGATCAAAGAGATGGAAACTGCTCTAATAAGCCCGGAAGTTGAAGACCTACGAGATGTCCAGTAAGCCAACGTCAGAGGTCTTCCTGAGCAGCTTCATGGCGGGAGCTTGCGCACCTCTTTTGCCGACTGATCCTTCCCTCCTCGTCTGTTTTTGTCACAATGGCTTTGTCTTCCGCTCTTTGATGGCCTGCGCTCCCCGTCTGTTGTGGCATTGTACTATGTGGACCAAAACTCCATTGTTCGCGCACAACACGAACAATGACCACCGCCACCCACCCAAAATCCACCAGCTCATCGCATAGTATACAAACAACCACGAGAACGCCGTGAAATCTCGACCTACTAAAACTCAGACCCATCCTCACAATTCCAGACAATCCTCTCATCAAACCCACACCCATCACATCGCAGCATCACATCCACAATCATGAACAGCACCAACAATACCATCAAGCCCTTCCTTGACTGCAACCCCCTCGGACCATGCGCCCACACCAAACCCACCCTATCCATCATCGTCCCCACCAACGCCATGGCACTAAGCCAAGCACGCCCGCGCTCCCCCTCGCCCACCCACCAACCCGCCGCCTCCCAAAACAACACCAACTGGTCGGCCACGTCGTGGGACGCCGACCCGGCCGCCATCGCCGCCGCAAACGCGCAGTACGAGCAGGCGCTCGCGCTGAAGAAGGCGAAGAGCGCGTGGGAGACCGAGTACCAGATGCGGTTGTGTCGGCTGATTCGGTCGCCGCTGCCGTCTGTGTTCTTCTCGCCTGTGAGTGACAATGGTGATGGTGATGGTGGTGTGGCGCTTCCGGCTTCTCCTCCTTTTGAGAATGGTGCTGAGACTGCTGTGGCTGGGTCTGGTTCGTCCGGGTCGGATGATGATGGTGGTGCGTGCTTTTTTGGCTGCTTTAATCCGCGCTATCCTGGCTGTTGGAAGTGCTCGTGAGTTGTTAGGCGAAGGGAGGTTTGGTCTCGTTCGTGGATCGGGCGAGATGTTTAGGATTCCATCGTAAACTGCGCTTAGTAGACTGCAAGGTAAGTCAGGTAAGTAATACTACGCGAATTTCTTCAATCAAGTATATTGTAATAGAATCTGCCAGTTTGGTACGTGTGTGAGGCTTGAAAATATTTGATGGAATCAGCTAGAAATCAAAAGTCAATGAGAATCCACACGCAAAACGCCAGTGAAACCCTCAGTCAAAATCTGTTGACCATTAGCTTGTAGAAATCCTACCGCAAACGAACTGCTGTGAGTAAGACCATATGCTCACAAATGAGCTTTGACTTGCTGATCACACCAATCCCAAAACTGCTCCGCCACGCCCATTCCGCCGTCCTTCTTGCTCTTGATCGCTTCAAGGAGCTGTGAGCGCGGCGTGTGGAGCCGACCCCATGGAATCACAAGGGCACCGTTATTTTCGGCAGTGATGTCGGGAGACCATCCGGCATAGAGCTCGACGTATGCGCCAATATCTGCTGGGAAGAGAAAGAGGGGCTACAGAAGGGAGATGTTGGTCATCATCCTCCTGGTGCTGTTGACGAGACTGCACGTACCGCGATCGATCCCTGAATGTCTCCAAGATGTCGGTACAGTTCGGTCTTGAGGTTCCCTGGATTCCACGACTGCGGAAAAATCAGTTGAATGCAATTTGGATGAATGAGTGCGATGGAGGCATACCACGCTCAGGACGCCGTCCTTGCTGTACCGGCGCGCATACTCGGTTCCGAGAAAAACATTGGCGGCCTTGCTTTGGCCATAGTCGGTCTGAATGCCGTGGATTTTAGGAACACCCTTCTCGTCAAAGTCGACGCCGTAGTTCGGCGCCAGCGTGTCGATTGCGAGCGAAGCAGCCCAAGTCACACGGACTGTGCCGGGCGGCGAGGACGCCGCCGTCTTGTTGAGAAGCGGACGTAACAATTGGGTGAAGAGGTAGGGTCCAACACAGTTGGTTCCCATGGTGAGCTCATAGCCCTGATTTTTCCGATAAGACTGATTTTCAGCTAGGCATGGGATGCGAATGTGCACGTGTTTTCTGGCGATTGATCAGGGAAGTAACTCACGTCTTCAGTCTTGGAGCCTTTGGGCGGGAACATGACACCGGCGTTATTCGTCAGAACATCCAGCCTCCTTTCTTTGCCCATAAATTCCGTGGCAGCTGCTTTGACTGACTTCAGGCTTGCGAGGTCCAGGTGAAGGAATTCCAGGCGTCCCTTTGACTCTTTGAACGCGTCCTTTATGAAATCGACCGCTTTCCCGTATTTTTCCTTGTCGCGTCCTGCGATATAGACTGTGCCATGCTTTTGGTACAGTATCTTGCATAGATACAACCCTACACCAGTGTAGCCGCCAGTTACGATGAAGACCTGTGCGCATGAGATTGGCAGACTAAGTTTGTGTTGTTTGTTCGACTTACACGCCCATTTTGATCAGGTAGGGTATCTTCCGTGAATGTCGGCTTGGGAATCAGCATCGACTGCTTGAAGAAGTTGCGCATTTTTTCCGTCATGTTGAAGTACTTTTGGACTGAAGATCGGGTGTTATGGTACTGGTGGCGATCCCTTGTAGTTTCTGTGCCTGGTTGCACAATCAGGGAGAGCTCTCAGCTTCGACGGCGCCTCTGTTGACGAATCTGAACGGATTCTCCAAGTGATGGAAAAGTTCAGGTTGAAAGCTGATCAGGCAGATTTGAGTCGCCCGCGTCTCTCGCAAATTTACACGTGACGTTCGTGAATTTCCCCCCTGCAGCTCCAAGACGGTATATGAAACTCAAGATAAAGGTTATTAATCACTGGATGGACATGCTGGTCCGTTTTGCCGTTTGACGTCTTCGGGCGCTAGACTAGAGTGTCAGCTTGCAAAGTTGGAGAGATGCACTTTCCCATCATGAGAAGGACAATCTCGATGGGTTTGAAACATTGTGTGCCACTCTTTCATGCACATCTTTTTTTTAAATCGGAATCGCGACTCGCTGGACAACAAAAGTCGGACAAGACAGTCCGAAAAGTTCGTATCTTCTCGCAGCCGAGGCGCATAAGCCTCCGCCCTAGCAAGGATAACCCAAGGCGACGGAGCGGAGCGCTTAGCCAGTGCTGCGGTTGTTTGATCGGCCAGCAACTACTCCAAGCTCATCAGTCCGCTGGTCTCACAACTGTAAAGCATCATGACCTGAGGAGCTACGCTGTCAGAGTGCCTGTACCCTTTCCAATGACTTGAAACAGGCCATCGTAGTAGCCTACTTTGGCCTGAGGTTTTATGTTGCCACAGGACACCGGGAGCTGCATTGACGTCAAGGGATCGTTTCCTTTTCGCACTTCAAGGCAAATGGAGAGATGAAACATCCGATCGCAGCCGTCATTGAATTCGGCCGCCGAGATGAAGCACGCATAGCCAAGGGTGCTCAGCGAGAGAGGACTTGGGCAGATGTCATGGCGGGAAGACGTTGGTTGGCACCTCGAGACAGCGACTGCTCAAAATGGGTTAGCTAATTCTTCGTGGTGGTCTGTGCTCGGAGAGCCGAGCCGACCCGGACCCGCTCCCTCACCTCACCACCAACCTCGCCATCTCTACACTGCCGCGTCTCTGCTCTAGCTGATGTTCAATTACAGCTGGGACGACTTGATTCTGACCACCATGTCCCCCTTGCAGTGCTCGTCATCACTGTCATCACAGGAGCTCCTCGTCCGCTATGCCAGCTAAGTTATGCCATTTGCAACCAAGTATCATCTTGGCCTCTTGGTTTGGCCGAGAGGGGAACATGATGATGAAATTGCGCCCTTTCGACGGAGAAATCCATGACGGAGGAACCATCAACAGAGAATTGTCGCAGTCTGACAATGGTCAACGGCCAGCTGCGATGACTAGACTCCGCACTCCAGACCCAACCAGACTCAACCACCAGCACGACCCGGAGTCCCCGTCCTGTCGCTATCCTTGGCACTCCGGGATCTGCAAAAAAAAGAAAAATTACCGTCAATCATGCAGTATCCAAGTTGTCGGATCAGACACGTGGGGGCCATTCCGCAGCTTCAAAATTTCCGTTTGCGGACAGGAGCAGCTAATCTGAGGAACAGAGGGATTTTCCCTTTCTTCCAGGCAACAGATGACCTTCACCTTTCATTGAGTCTCTCAAGCCTTCCAATCTCATGCCTGTCCGACAAGCCGCTGATGCTTGGACTCGTAGCTTAACCAGCAGCCCTACGACCTCTCTCCAAAATATCCAACCTACGGGAATTGGAGCTTCGGGTCGGCAGTGTTTGCATTAAACCAGGCTTTTGGGTCAACGACTGCCCGACTTCTACACTCGACCAACTTAATCATCTATAAGACTCCGTCACATAAGCGGCCTTCGAGTCCTTTGTTTCAAAACAGATGATAAGAAAACAGAGTTGATCGTCGCCATGTCCAATCATTGCCATTGTTCAGCCAGTCCAGATTGGCAATGATTGAATTTCATAAATGCTTGGCCTTACAGATTCAATAATTTCCAAGCCACCTGAGGCTGGTGGGCCTTGGCGGGATGTATGCCGCCATCGCCATTCCATGGTACCGCTTTTTCCCCAATCGGAATGTGCAGTAACGTTTTCAAGCCCTCGAGGGTCTCGTCTACCTCCACATTCCGTTGAAACCACGTCAAAGACGGTAAGGTACGTCGAATTCTACCATTTTTTTGCACTTTTCAGAACCAGGCTTCTGCTTTTCCAATAGAGGCCAGCGCGGCACATGATTTTCCGCCCTTTGTTACCGATTGCCTGGCAAACTCGTCGAGAGATGTCTGTTCAAGCTCCGGAAACCCCTTGGCTGCGGGTGTAATCCAGATTGTCGGAATCAGGGTCATAAACTTTTTGCTCCATCTCGACGAACACATAAAAGTCTCGCATTCCAACCGCGAACATTGTTTTTCATCAGCATCCACTCCCAGTACACAGCTTCTCACCTCAAACTCAATCAATCTTGCTTCGCTCTCCATTTTCATCTTCCTTTCTTCCTCCTCAAAATTTTCAAAATGCACACTTTCCAGACCTTCACTACCATTCTTGCCTTTGGCGCTGCGACCTACGGTGCGCCGGTGAAGAGACGCGATTCGACCATCTCCAATGAAGACATCCAGGCTATGGAAGAGCGCGGCACAGGAAATGCAGTCGACGCAGTCGCTGCGGCTCAAACTGGTGTTGGCCTCGCGGTTGGCGGCACTGCTGTGCAAGCAGGCGCCAATGCCAATGTGGATGCGTCTGCTGGAGTCAACACACGCTCGGTCGCTGCTGGCGTCGGAGCAGCTGCTGGCCTCGCTGCTGTGACCTACTCGGACGTCGCAAACCTCGTCTACCTTGCCAGCGCCGTCGCCCTGAACGTCTGCACGAGGGCTGAGCTCGACACTTTGGGAAGAATTGCCGCCAACATCGGCACCGGAACCGTCATCGCTGTCGGTGCCTCCAACCAGCCTCGGGACCCTCTTCTTGGATTGGCTACCGGCCTTGTCGCTGGCTTGGGCGCGGCCATCTCAACTGCAACTGGCTCCGATATTGCCAACATTCAGAAGATCCAGGCCTGCATCGCCGCGGACTCCGTCATCCAAGTGGACCTCGACAACATTGCTAGACTTTGCATCGCAATCCGCGCTCACGCCGGAATTGTGCTCCAGGCCCGCGATGTTTCCACTATTGCGACTGGTGTCAGCTCCGCTGCTGGCGCTGCTGTCAACGTCTCCTCCACCGACACAAACAACCTCATCAAGATCGTCGGAGCCGTCGCGTCCGACTCCGTCACCCAAGCCCAGCTGGACTGCCTTGCTCAAATTGCCAACGGTCTGCGCTCCAATGTCCGCTACACTGTCGCCGCAACCACAAAAGCTGCCGCAAACACTGTTGCCAACACTGTGACGGTACTCCTTAAGGACTTGAACAACCTCGCCACGATCAACGCTGCTGTTCGCGCTCGCGCCATCACGCAGGTTGATTTGGACAACATTGCCGGCCTCGCCGCTTCGATCGATGCCGATGCGCACTTCAGCACGTATTAAAAAACCTACCTCCATGGCTTTTTCATTCGCCAAAATTCTTTTGATCCCCTTTTACGACTTTATCGGCCTCTGACCAAGGGCACGACACGATCCTTTGCTCTGAGAGCTACGACTTTTTGATTTCTTTTCTTTCTTGCCTTGTGTTTTTGAAAATAACGACTTGCTTCATCGCATCTTCTTTTCCCTTCATGACCCTCATTCAGTATTTGAGGAGGAAGCACTTTGACGACAACGAAACGACCTACAGCACAACTTGTCCAACTATCCTTGATGACGACCCAGACAAGGCGCCTAGACGGCTGCGCATATAGTCTATCTAATAGCAATTGATTTCCTTCGATCAAGCTATCTCAAGAACTCGCATTGCTGCTGCATGCTAACTAATTGGATTCGTCCCCATCAAAACAGCCAGCCCACCAGCCACCATTCTCCAAATCCCAGGCAGATACTACCGCGCGCTCTGCCTCTTCCAAATTCCCCCTCTACTACTACAAGCAAACACAACTCACGTCCCCTTTCCGCATGCAACACGCACGCCCACAGAAAATACCCTCACTCGTCCCCGCCGCCCCGCATTCCCGCCAGCGACAGCAGCGCCGGGTCGTCCAGGTCGCGTTTGAACAAAAAGCGCACGGACGCGCGAAAAACTGCCCTTTGCGGCGCGACGCATATGCGACTAACCAATAAGCAGCAACGCGCTAAACTATATGCGGCAGGCTCAATAACTTCGAACGCAGCAAGAATTCGTTAGCCGGTCAAAAGAATTTGCGATTTGTTGTCCACTTGTCCGTCCGCCGGCAGCGGTTGGGACTGCGCGTCCTCCATTTTAATTTATTCTAGTTTTCTGACGATCTTATTTCAGGCTTTAGACATGTCGACACAAGGGGTTCTTGCACGTTGAGCCAGTCAATCAGTCGCATTGCGCATGGCGATGACGGGAGGAGAGAATTGGTGTTTGCGGCGGCGGCGGAGGAGGAGGAGGAGCAGGGAGGGAGGACTTAGACACCATTTTACAGCCAGATAGCCAGCGAAACCGGTCAATTACATCAACCACGACGACGACGACGACGACGACGACCAATTAAGCACGTCGTCGTCTCGCGCTCTTGCACTCGCTCTCCGCTTCTAATTACGATCCAAAGATGCCAAATTCCTGCATCCCGTTTCTAACCTTTAGCTCACCTGCACTCCGCTTCAGCGATGCACCACCACCACCACCACTACTGCTTCCACTACTACCAAAACTCGTGCTCGCACTCGGCGGCAGATCCTCCGGCCGCGTGCCCCAGCCACTCTCGCTCTCGCCCAGCTCCAACTCGAGGACGCCGCCCTCGAGGAAAAAGCGATGGCCGATCCAATTCCGCGTGTACTCCTGCCCATCCAAACGGGCGCGCTGGATATACCTCGCGCGATAGGATGGGTCGAAACCAATGTTGCGGACCGTGGCGACCCTGCCCGTGACGGGCGACGTGACGTTGATTTCGGGGAAGAAGGGCGGGATGATGAGGTATACGTCCTGCCCGGCGACGGGGAAGAAGCCGAGCATGGAGAAGGTGGAGAAGGAGCCCATTGCGCCGCTATCGTCGTTGCCGGGGATGCCGATGATGGAGTCGTTGAATTGTGCTGGGATGTAGAAGTGCGCTAGGTCTGATGATACGCCTGGTCGGCCTGAGTAGTGGCCCAGGTATACGGTCAGGAAGGCTTGCTCGTCGCCGATGTAGAGCAGGTTGTATGTGTAGTGCAGGTATTGAAGGCGCCGCGTGAATTCTTCCGGTCCGCCCAGTGTCGTGATGAGCGTGGCCATATCTTGCGGGACGTAGAAGGTGTATAGCCAGGCTGAGCCTTCGTACGTTTCGTGGCCTTTGGGGTTGAGGTAGCAAGATGTGAAATTGAGGAGCGAGGAGCAAAAGATTGGATCTTGGAATCCAAAGGTCCCGTTCAAAAATCGTGGCTGTAGGAAACCGACGAAACCGGTGTTGGTTTCGTTGATGAAAGAGACCTGTTTTTGTCAGACGCCATCGCATAGGCATAGCTTCAAGCACGTACCTGGTCCGCTTTGTACATATTCTTCCAATACGTCGAGCGCTCGAGGTATATCTCGAAATCTGCTGTAATTCCAAGTCCTCGAGCAAAGAGTGCAATAGTAAAGTCGTTGTAGGCGTATTCCACTGTCCGGGAGATGGATCTGGTAAAGGGGCCAACTCCGTAAGGGTCATAGTCGTCTGTGGGGATGTATTTCAGTTCCTTCCAGCTCTTGAGGCCGCCGCGGCCTTCGACAGCCCAATTCAGTGGCTCAACCTCGGCATCCTTGACAACAGCTTCGTACCCTTTTTGCCAATCGACTCCATCTGTGATATTCTTCAAGAAGGAATCCGTCAAAACAACATCTGCATTAGAGCCGCCCTGCGTGAAGCCTTTGCAAAGACTGTGACAAGTCAGTTACTGCACGAGCATTCTGAAAGACTGACTTACCTCATACGGCAGTCCGGAAGATAGCCCTCGTGAACGTAAATGTCAATCAAGCTGCGGATCATCAATGTCTGAGACTGCGGATCCGTGATAGTCAACAGCGGATGAATGCTGCGATAAGAGTCCCAGATGCAATAGTACGAGTCGTAATACGGTTCGTCACTCTCCCAGAGCGGATTCTCTCCAGTGTAATCCTGCGGAGAGAGAAAGGTTCTGTAAACTCCGCTCCAAAATGTGGTTTGAAGTGAGTCGTTGACACCAGTGGCGTCAATCGAAATCGGGCTCAACTTCTTCCTCCAAGCATCCTCCGCGGAAGTCTGTACGCCCTCGAAGTCGAATGTTGGAATCTCTTTCTCGGCGTTCTGACAAGCTTTCTCGATGCTGATGAAGCTCATCCCTACTCGGACAAAAATCTGATTATTTCTGTCAGGCTTGTTGAACTGGACAAAGGCGCCGACTGGCAGCTGCGTGTCGCCGCCGTCCGAGCCGTCCCCGTTGACGCCGTCTTTGACTACAGATTGAGACTTCGGATCGTTCCCGGCTCGATTGTTCTTGAAAAGTCCGGTATCTCGCACCTCGGCGCCTATAAAGTCGGCACAGACATAGGCGTTGTATGAACCTATTCCGAAACTGGGATTGAAAGTTCCGAATCCACTGATTCGGCCAGAAGTGGGATCCACGCTGATAGTACCATTGCTCCTTGACCGTGGCAAATCAATCAGGTCAAGGAGTAGTACGGGACTCAGCGGAATGGTAGAGCTGCCAATAGACCCGGGTCCATTCCGAGGGACTGGCTGGTCAGGAAAAGTGAATCGGTAGAGCGCAGTGTGGTTCGTGACAGTCACTTCGCCTAGAATCGAGGTATTCAAAGCGACTGCAAAATAGCCCGGAGATGCCCTTGCGGTGCCGTTGATCCTTTGCACGCGACGATCCAGATACGCCCACTCGCATCTGTTCAGATCGTCGTCCGGACAGCCAGATTGAGGGAAAATGGGGAACAGGCCCAGGGAAGGGGTCTGATATCGGTCAAAAAAGTGCTTGCGTCATAAAAACGGGAACAAATCGTACTCCACCGGTGCCAGAATCGTGCATATGGCTAAATCCGATGATGGTGCTGTTGTCGCTCGCAAAACCTCCTTGAGCTCCTTGATTTTCGGCATCGATATACACGTCGGCCGATGCTTTCACCATGCCAAAGGGAAGCGTCGCGCCGGGGTGGACGTGACCTATTCAAAAAATCAGCGTCAGACATTCCCATCGTCTGTATGGCAGGGGTACTTACCTCCATTGTCTGTTCCAATGAATGGATCGATAAAATCGAATACATCAAAGTTGGTATTAGACACCCCTTGCCCTTGAACCCGCGTCGCAGTATCAACCAGACTTAAGACAGCCAAAACGACTGATAAACCCCTTGCAGACATCGTGTATCTGGCTTGCGTACGAGCAGAGGATGAAGCAGATTGCTAACAATAAAACAGGTATCGAGGGAAGAACTTGTTGGCGGATTTTAAATTGTATACCCCTCCCCAAGGCATCTACGCGAAGGCGAAAAGCTTCTTCGGTTACCCGGTTTAGTAGACGGGGGCACCCCGAGTGCCAAGTAGAAGACCGCGACCCAGGAAGGCGCTGTAGCAGACGGCACGTCATTCTGGCAGTCGCGGTCAGGTGGTCCATTGTTCGACAACAGGACAGGACAGCAGATGCATGGAGCGGGGAAGACCCGACGAGCAGCAGGACATGGTGATGGATATGGTCGGCTTGGGCAGGTACCCCGCTCCGCCTCCGACATTTAAGGTGCCCATTCTGTCGTCTGCTGTCACTCTGCTTTACCACCCTCTGATCAAACAAAGCCATTCTTGTTCGCTTCCAAAGTTACATGCTGGCCAGCCTGTTGGCTATTTGCTCGGCTATGCCGCTGCGTCCAATAGTGAGCTTGTTCCAACCCCACTCTTTACCATAAACCATGATGGCGGTCGGGTTCCTCCGTTGTCTCGCGAACACTTCTCTCCGTTTGTCAACAGAGTTGGGAAAAATATGGGGATTCAAGAGGGGAAGAAGAGCCTCTAAAGCTTCCCGGGAAGCTGGTCTGGTCTGTGGTCGGCGAAACCCTGTTATTCATTAGTCCGGACAGCGCGCTCTCAGTTTTGATTTTTGGTGCCGTGTTGTAGCCGCCAGAGGCTGTCATTCGTCATGTTTGTGCTCCTGGAATTGTCCCTAGTCCTCTTTGCAAACTTGTTGGTGTTCCCTTCAAAAACTTCGGCAGCTTCGATATTCAGTGGGACCTCACTCGGTGGCTCAACATCCCAAAATGAAGCAACACCAGAATCCGACAAAACCCTTTTCATTGAGTCTCTGCTTTCGAAAATGATGGTTCAGGATTTGGGTAAGCAATGCGATCTGAGTCATCATGTTGCGCAGCTGTCTTCCTCTGCATGAATGGTCCCCTGCTTTTTCAAACAGACCGAGGCTTGATCTGAATGATGCAGAGTAATCCAGGCACACTCTCAGCATGATTGGTCCCTTTGCGACGGGAGCTAGACATTGGCTGCCGTTGTAGCCGACCTTGACTGGTGCTGAAGATCCTAGCCTCAGGGTCACAATCAAGCCTCGAATTGACGTGTTTGCTGATGCTTGAATAGTCCTCCAACTTCATCTGATGTTTGGAGACGATATTGTTGGAAAGAACTCGGATAATGCCCGCTATGGTGAGTCTTGGACAGAATCGGCATGGAAACATCAGCTCACTTGTCGCAAAGACGAAGCAATGAGCTTCTCCCCCAGCTCTCCAGTTGGCAATATCCATGACTGGTCTGTTGGTCCTGATTTTGCGTGCCATGAACTGACAATTCAGGTATCCAATGAACAAGTCGCGGTACAACGGCTTACAGAGACTCAACTCCGATAAAGCCAGGCTGAACATCCCCTTCATGCACTTTGCAGAGTGTCTGCACGGGGTCGCGTCATACAATCAGTCCATGTTCCCGCAAGCAATCGCGATGGCCGCGACTTTCGACGTAGACCTGGTCCACCGCGTCGGCCGAGCCATTGGCACCGAGGCCCGGTCCATTGGCATCCACGCCTGTCTTGCCCCTGTCCTCGACTTGGGAAAGGATCCTCGATTTGGCAGAGTTCAAGAAGCCTGGGGAGAAGACAAGGTCCTGACCTCACACATGGGTGTGGCATTTGCTTCTGGACTGTCAAAGAACGGCTCGTGGGCTGAACCAGATGCTGTTGTGCCTGTGGTGAAGGTCATCCTCCCCAGCTGTAACTCATATGCCGGTATTAGAAGCTGATCGAGACACAGCACTTTGCAGCTTATGGCGCGCCGCAGTCGGGCATCAACGCTGCACCATGGATGGGACACGGGAATCGAGAGGTCCTCGGGGAGCTCCTGACACCATTCAAAGCGGTCCTCGAGCTTGGTGGTGCCAGGGGAGTGATGATGTCGTACAACGAGGTTGACGATGTGCCTGCACACGTAAGCCCAATGCTATATGAAGCCCTTTCGTCATGGGGATTCGATGGGTTTATCATATCCGACGATGCCGGTCAGTTTCCAAACACCGGACATGCCGTCGCTGCGGACTGACTTACCTGATGTTGCACAGCATTGGAGATGCTACACGAGAGACACTTCGTGTCAAAGAATAGCAACGACTCTCTCCAGCAGTGGCTGAATGCCGGCGGAATGATTCAGTACTATGACTATTCGCTGGAAAATTTCGGGGAGATCATTGTTGACTCTGTCCAAAATGACACGGTGCCCATTGAAACACTCGTGTCGGACGTCCGGAGAATTCTGGGAGTGAAGTACGACTTGGGGCTCTTTTCAAATCCATACATACCGGATGACATTGATCCTTACTCTTTGACGACGGAGCACGTACCGCTGACGCTCGAAGCGGCGCAGAAAAGCATCGTGTTACTGGAAAACCGCAATCAAACTTTGCCTCTGCACCTCAAACAGACGCAAAAGCTGGCAATAATTGGACCCTTTGTTGACACTTTGAATTACGGCGACTACTCTGGAACATTCGGCGCGTACCCGATTGCCAATGCTGTGACGCTGCGACAAGGCGTTTTGGCGAATCTAGAGAGGAAGCGGTTGGATGTCGAGGTTGTGTCCAACTGGGGAGCGAACAGCTGGGTCTACAACGCGCAGTATCCAATACCGGGATACCTCTTGTCGACAAACGGGACTTCCGGAGGGTTGCAAGCGACCTATTTTGCGGATACCGAGTTTCAGGAGTCAGTTGTCACTAAGAAAGAAATCCCAGTTCTCAATTGGGGACTCTATCCACCGCCTGGACTCCCATCCAACAACTTTAGCGTCATCTGGGAGGGCCAACTCCAAGTACCGGTAGACGGCGATATTGAAGGTTGGCTGGGCGTGGCAGTCAGCCCAAACACGACGGCAAAGCTGTTTGTTGACGGCGAGCTCTTTTCGAACTCGTCTCAGTCGAAGGATGGCAATATCTTGTCGAATATCCCAACAAACTTGGACAACACAGCCGCGCCTCCAGGGTCGTCACCATTATTGTTCAGGTCAGGGGCACAACACAGCATCCGGATCGAGTACCAGGCCTACAATAACTTTGAGAAGATTGCCAACCAAAACTCGATCAATGCAGAAGTGATTCTCTTCTGGAACCTGGTCGATAGTTCATCTCCAGTGGACAAAGCGGTTACCACGGCAGCATCAGCGGACGTGGTTGTTCTCTCTGTTGGTTCAGCGTGGAATTCCGACGGCGAAGGCGGGGACCGCGGAACGCTAGGTCTATCGCCAAACCAGACTACCCTTGCGGATGCCATCTTTGCGCTCGGCAAGCCAGTCGTTCTCGTCTTGCAGGGCGGCAGGCCATTTGCCATTCCAGAGTATTACAACAAATCCAGTGCGGTGCTCACGGCCTTTTTCCCAGGACAAATGGGAGGACAGGCGATTGCAGACGTTCTCTTTGGCGAGGCGAACCCGGGAGGACGGGTGTCACTGAGCGTACCAGCGCAAACGGGACAGCTGCCAGTATACTACAATTACAAGAAGACTGCGCACAACGTCACGTACGTCGACATTGATTGGAGGCCAACATATCCTTTTGGTTATGGCCTGTCTTATACGAGCTTCGAGGTCGTCAGCTTCAAAGCGGCATCGTCTTCGGCGACCTTGTCGGATGATGGCGCCAGTTCGTCAACCTTTACAAGCGGCGACGCCATCACTTTCTCTGTCGGCGTGAAAAATACCGGGTCCTTGGCTGGAAGCTACGTGGCTCAGGTCTATCTTTTGCAGCGTGTTTCCCAGATCACTCAGCCAGTAAAACAGCTTGTTGCTTTCCAACGCGTCTACCTGGAGGCCGGAGAGAGTCGGACTGTCGACATGGACCTGGAGGTGGACCGGTTTTTGCCAATACTCAATCGAAAGTTTGTCTTGGAGCTTGAAAAGGGCGAATATGTATTTGCTCTCTTGGAGCACGGAGGATCAACGGCAGACCAGAGCTTGAACCTCACAATGGTTTCGGTGTAGATGCCGACGCATACTGTTGAGGTCGGGCGGCAGCCAACTTCGGGGTTGATGGATATCGAAGCTGACAGGACAAGCCTTGTGATTCAATCCCCTGAGAGCAGAAAATAGCATTAGTCTGAACCAAGAATGAAAGGGTACAAGTCTGAAGATGTTTGGAGTTGGAAAAAATACTAAAGGTATGACGTTGTTCGGAGCATCAGGTACCTAGTCAATTCTGCGGAGTTTAGCCGCAGGGGTCTGCGAACTGAGCTCTGAAGATCAACAGCCACGACCCATCCGTCATGGACGGCAACAAT
Source organism: Phyllosticta citriasiana (assembly GCF_038021145.1). NCBI lineage: Eukaryota > Fungi > Ascomycota > Dothideomycetes > Botryosphaeriales > Phyllostictaceae > Phyllosticta > Phyllosticta citriasiana. The sequence goes on along the minus strand of NW_027117285.1, from coordinate 502,327 downwards.
GCGAGCCCCAGGTGACACTGAATCCAAAAGTCGCCAGACACCGTCGCGACAACCCTCCCAGCAAGATCCACCAAAAAGCGGCAACATCTTCAGCCGCCTTGCGACAGTTCCACGCCCGATCAAGGTCCTCTTCGACAAGTTCCCCCTCGTCACCTATCCCGCATGCGACCTCCCTAGCCGCGCCCCGCGAGACCGGGATCAACATGCCCTCTACGTATTCTCGACTGAATATGGAGCCCTGGACGCAGCAGCATCCTTTAATCCGGCCTGTTTGAAGTGGCAGGTAAGAGACCCGATGGCGAATTGCGATTTCGCAATGTCCTGGAATCTTTCTAACTGGGCCTTCAGGCTTATCTGAAATTCAACGGCGTCCCCTTTTACACCGTCGCCTCAAGCAATCATGCCTCCCCGAGCGGTGCGCTGCCGTTCCTCCTGCCTGCCGGAGCGCACAATACCATCTACGACCAGCCCAAGCCGGTCCCTTCTGGAAAACTGCAAAAATGGGTCGAGGAGAACAGCGCCAGCGCCGTCGAGGAACCAGACGACGTGCGCTTCGAAGCCTACGTGTCTCTCGTCGACCGCAGCATACGGCGCGCATGGGTAAGCTGAATTGGTTCCGAGCCAGTCGCGAGGTCGCAGCTAACCCCTCCGTCGCAGCTCTACACGCTCTACCTGACACCCAATTTCGACTCGATTGCGCACCCGCTGTATATCGAATCGACCTCGATCAACGCCTTCGTCCGTGCCTCGATAGCGCACGACCTGCGCCTGGCCGCCGAGCGCGAGCTCCTCAAGCACGGCGCCGTCATCGATGCCGAGGCCATTTATACGGAAGCTGAAGACGCGTTCCGCGCGCTCGAAACCGTGCTAGGTGCGGACCAGTGGTTCTTTGGCGCCCGACGGCCTGGCTTTTTTGACGCTGCCGTCTTCGCCTATACGCATCTGCTACTGCTGCAGGATTTGGGGACGGGATGGAAGGAAAGCAGGCTGGGAAATGCGGTGCGTGCCAGGCAAAAATTGGTGAGGCACCAGGAGCGCATCTTCGAAGCGTTTTTCAATTGATAAATGAGGCCTGCTGCGTGGGAAGATCAAAGGGCTTGTGTGTTTGAGCGCAGCCTGCGGACTCGCAGCGAAGCCAATTCCATCCCACGGATCCTGATGCCCTCCACAACTCATCTCATTCGTTGTTAGCGCCAGGAGCTGCAGGCAGAAACGCGAAGAGACTAGGAGGTGAGTCATTAGAGACTGTGCAGGACAGCGCGGTAGCCCTTCACGCTATGGCGCGCGATCATGAGAAGGAAGGGAGGCAGTTGTATATACCTAGATGCCCCTCCTTCGAAGTCAAAAACTTCGACTCTTCGCTCCAACAAGTAAATACCGATCAATCGATGCTCCCTTTACATCTGTATCATGACCTGTCTGTCTCTCAACGCCACATTCGACGCATCCTTGATCGACCTCTCCGCGCGCCAGATGCAAGACACGGAATCTTTTTCCACAACGGACGCGGAAATCTACGACATGGATGAGGCACAAAGCCCATTGAGCAATCTGTCAACCGTTCCCAAGACTTTGGTATCGCCCGCACCAGCATCTCAGAGCCCTGAGTGGAAAGAGCATCACACGCCAGTCCGCTACATGGACACCATCTCGGCCTACGACGCATGGGCAGCGGTGTATGACACAGACGGCAACATTCTTCAGGCAATGGACGACATGGAAATGGCGAAGCTGCTCCCACATTTCCTCGACTTGATTTGTCCAAGTGCAGTGGGCCAGCAAGCCGACAACGAGCCGCTCAGAATCATTGATCTGGGTTGCGGCACAGGAGGCAGTACGGAGAAGCTTCTCAAGGTCCACTGGGATGAGCGGCTACCAAGAACAACCCAGGTAAGCGTTGTAGGGGTGGACGCATCGGCCAAGATGCTGGACGAGGCGCGCAGAAAGCTTGGGTATGTCTTCGCTGGGCTCAATCGGAGCGCAATCGCTCTGAAGAGAGATGATATTCTGACACGCAAACCTGCCAGCAGCGCTGTCACAATCAAATCAGCTACACAAGTCGACCTCGCTCTTGTGCGGCATGTCATCTTGTACGCGAATGATCCTTACGCGTCGCCGCAGCCTTGGCCCCGTCCGGCTCACGGCTTAATTTCCACACTTGTCGTCGAGCATGTTCCGCTGCCGGATTTCTTCCAATCTCTCGCGCGACTTCTGCTGCCGGGCGGGTACGCGCTGGTGACCAACATGCATCCGGAAATAGATGCGAAGGTGCAAGCAGGATTCGTCTCAATAGACGAGGAAGGACGGAAGATCAAGGTGAGAGAGAAAAGCTGGATTCATGGGATCGAAGAGATAGTGTGTGCGGCGCAACGCGAAGGACTGGTGCTTGTTGGCCATGTGCAAGAGCGGGCGGTCGACGAGGAAATGGTGAGAGACGGTAGGGTCAGCGAGAGGGGTCGCAAGTGGATAGGCTCGAAAGTTTGGTTTGGCGTCGTACTGCAGAGGAGAAGGTGAGTGAACAGGGCGAGTCGTGGGAGAGAAGTGAGGGGACCTTCCCCTCTCCGGCTGCTTGCTATCCGGATGGGGGAGTGCTTGACGTCACCTAGTTGAGTGCAGCGGATGCCAAGGCTTTCCATGTTTCCAGCGCAGCGTGAGCGTTCTTTTGACGATTTCGAGGAAGATGAAGGAGCAAGTAGGGAGAGGGCTTATCAAAAAAAATGGCGGAATGGATGGCACAGAGTGAGCGTGGGCCTGAATGGGTGGGCTGGACTGGGGGTGGCCGTTCGCCGGGCCAACGAAAGCGGAGCGCCGTCAGCCAAGCTTTGGGTTCAGTTCACCGACCTGACGTCCAGTCCACCCTCCCTCGTGCCCATCGGCTGCAGCTAATCAGCCCTTGACCAACAACGCTCAAATCCTGTCCAGCAAAACAATCGACCTCCGTTTGCCTGCAGATCGCCCGGCGCATCGCTCGCATCGCCTCTCGCCTGCCATTCTGTTCTCGACGCCCATCTCAGATACTTTACCACGCACCTAGCCACCAACGACCGGTTGACACGCCGACCATGGCTTCAAGGAGGAAGGTTCTGCTCAAGGTTGGCCTTCATAGTCTCAGATCTGCTAGTCTTGCGTACTGACACGCCTGACAGGTTATTATCCTTGGTGACAGCGGCGTCGGCAAGACGAGCTTAATGAACCAATACGTATGCATCCCTTTGACGCTGCCGACCGTGTTTCCCACGCGCCCGCCTTTCAGAAACGGCTATTGACGACGCGCTCGCTACAGGTCAACAAGAAATTCAGCGCAAGCTACAAGGCGACCATCGGTGCCGATTTCCTGACCAAAGAGGTCCTGGTCGACGATCGCCTGGTTACCATGCAGGTGTGTGGAAGCAAAAGAGGAGCGCAGAGTAGCAAAGACTGATTTCGGACATAGTTGTGGGACACTGCGGGTCAAGAGCGTTTCCAGTCTCTCGGCGTGGCCTTTTACCGCGGCGCCGACTGCTGTGTGCTGGTCTACGACGTGAACAATGCAAAGAGCTTCGATACGCTCGACAGTTGGCGCGACGAATTTCTCATCCAGGCCAGTCCAATGGATCCTGAGAGCTTTCCATTCGTACGAGGTTCCAGTCATTGATGTCCTACGTTCACGCACTGATTTGGAGCAGGTTGTCATTGGCAACAAGATTGACGTGGAGGATAGCAAGCGCATGGTATGGTTCACCGCTGCTCGGATTTGGGACGTGACTGACGACGGGGCTCTAGATTTCGACCAAGCGCGCCATGGCCTTCTGCAACTCAAAGGGTGGGATCCCATATTTTGAGACTAGCGCCAAGGAGGCCATCAATGTCGAGCAAGCTTTCGAAGGTGAGCACGCTGCAGTCGGCAGTGAGACACGACTAACGGCGGCGCAGTCATTGCAAGACAGGCTCTTGCGCAGGAGGAAGCCAGCGACTTCAACCAAGACTTTCCTGACACGATACCCATCAACCTCGACAACGACCGGGACGGCTGTGCCTGTTAGCATCCGTAGTTGGCAAACAGCTGCATAGGTTCTTGTATAGAACGCGAATACAGCAAAGGACATGTTACATGACTGATTGAGCTTCATGGCCAAGGCGTTTACAGGCTTCATTTGTTTCACGGGTTCCGAGTACGGTAGTGCAGGAGGGCCGCATTCTTGGTTGGAGGACGGTTAAGTAGGTAGTAGTCGAGCACTGTACATAGTATCTGCAGAACGTTATCAACAGAAATGGACCCCCAAGCGTGACAGCAACACATGACGAGTTGGCAGCGCGGGGGGAGCATTCGATGATCTGTGGCACGGGGTACCGTTGGCGTTGGCCCCAGCCGAAAGTGCCGCTGGTGCTCGTGCCAGGCAGATCAACTCTCCTCGCTCACCAGCCGAACACCTCGACTTCTTCTCTTCCCCCCATGCGCTGGATCCGCATCTGGTAATGTTCATTCGGCGACGTCCTCCTCAAAAACCCTGGCGCGGAGAACAGGCGCATGTCGGCGAACCACATCACTCCTTATCATCGAGCATTTTCCGTCAAGTTGACCCCCGGTCGTTCCTCTACCCCGTTCCCACCAGTCGCCCTTTGCGGAGCACAAAGCGTTGGTAACCCGCCATGGACGCCGCAATTCCATTCCGCCCCGCCGGCCCCGCGCGCACCTCGTCGGTCTTCTCAACAACATCGTTTGGAAAGAGAACGTGGAGCGGTAGAGGCAGTATGCTGCCGCACGCATGGCGTCACACGCTGGGCATCGCCCTGCTGCTAGTGACGGTGGTGCTTTGGACAGCGTCAAATTTCCTGGCCAGTGTATGTACATGAAGCGCCGTCGTTCCCGTTCTTCGCACGCTTGTTGGGGCCCTTGCTAACCAGCGCACCCAGACCATCTTCGCGGACAATACGTATTCGAAGCCGTACTTTGTCACGTACGTCAACACGGCATTCTTCATAATCCCGCTGGCGCCGGTACTCGCGCGTCAATGGAAGCAGGACCCGACCAAGATTCAGGCCTTGGCGGACGTGGTGAAGAGTGGTCTTAAGCTGCGGCGCTCGTCGCCCGCTGAGGAGGAGCGTGCGGAGGAGCGCGAGCGGTTCCTATCTCCGGGAGGGCCGTCGCTGGAAGAGGATGGGCTGGCCAGCTCTGGAAGACTTCTAGTTGGGGAGAATAACGAGTCGGAGGGCAGGTTGAGATTTATGGAGACGGCGCGCTTGAGCTTTGAGTTTTGCTGGCTGTGGTTCGCGGTAGGTCACTGAAAGGGAGGCCCGCTGGCACTGGCATTGCCAATTGGCTCCTCGACCAGGGCGACAGAAAAGATATGGCACCGCTGACTCTACGCCATGTGCGGATTCGACAGGCCAACTACTTCACTGCAGCATGTCTCGAGCATACGACTGTCGCCTCGTCCACCATCCTCACCTCGACCTCGAGCATCTGGACACTCCTCTGCGGCGCCTTCATCGGCGTCGAGCAATTCACCGTCCGTAAGCTCGTCGGCGTCCTCGCCTCGCTCCTCGGCATCGTCCTCATCTCCACCGTCGACATATCGGGGACCAACAACTCCGACGCCAACCGGGGCACGTTCCCGGCCAAATCCGGGGCCGAGATCGCGCTTGGCGACTTCCTGGCCTTCCTGTCGGCCGTCATGTACGGCTTCTACGCCGTGCTGATGAAGAAGCGCATCGGTGACGAAAGCCGCGTCAGCATGCCGCTCTTCTTCGGCCTGGTCGGCCTCTTCAACGTGCTGCTGCTGTGGCCGGGCCTCGTCATCCTGCACCTGACGGGCATCGAGACCTTCACCATGCCGCCCACCGCCCGCGTCCTCGCCATCGTCCTCGTCAACAGCACGTCGTCGCTTGTGTCTGACTTTTGCTGGGCCTATTCTATGCTTCTGACCAGCCCGCTCATTGTGACGGTCGGCTTGAGCATGACGATTCCTTGCTCGCTTATCGGTCAGATCTTCATTAATGGCCAGACGAGCAATTGGATATACTGGCTCGGCGCCAGCGTCGTCCTGGGCAGCTTCGTCTTCATCAACCACGAGGAATCGAAGGAAGAGGAGCAGCAGCACCAGCAGCCTGGCGACGTGGCGACGCTGGCGGGAGATTCCGTCCGATAAGCTGCGCGTCAGAGAGCAGCGAGACAAAGATAGGGCTGGCTTTGGCCCTGATGTCCGCGCGTCACGTCGATACCCGTTGGATACCTACCCACGTGTTTGGCAAAACTGACCCAAGATGTGTGCTATCCATCCTCTTGGTCATCCATGTCCCCCCTTTCATTTTCTCCTGTGAATCTTTTTGGACAATGGGGTTCCCCTTGGCGTTTTCTTCCTAGACGGTCATCCTATTCCACGTGGCGTCTTGGTTTTCGGGGTTGCTGCAAGGCACAAGCGTCTCTAATTTTTGTATCCACACACAGCGTTTGGATTGACTTTTCTCTCCATTGCTGAGTAGGCACCTTGGTCTTGTGGGAGCCGCGCGCTTGAATGCGCGGCTGAATTGATTTGTTGATATGATTCGATGTCGCTTGGAGTCTTTGTGACTACCCAATGATGGATTGCACTGGAAGAAGAATTTTGATTCTCATGCCCAGAACCCCTGAGATGAAGAGAGTGAGAAGAGATATGAAGCCAGAAAACCCCAATCAAGACTAAGTGCTCTCCCTAAAATTCACCCCAGTCGTCATCTTCATCCAACTGCACCCTGCCAGGCTGATGCTCCGCCGCTGGCGCCCGAGCCTCGCTCTTCTTCTCCGGCGTCCTCGACGTCCTCTCGTGGCTCTGTCCCCTGTCCCAACTCTGTCTCCTCTCGTGACTCTGATTCCTCGCCGGAGACCGCCTCGCCCTCTCCCTCTCCCCTTTCATCTGGCCCTGCCACTGCCTTGGCGACCTTTGCCCCTGACCCGACCCCTGGCCCCGCCACGGCCCAGACATTCTGTCGGCATCGCTCTCCCCCGCATCCATCCATTCCTCAAGCGACTGGCGCACCTTCGGACCCCAAGCATGCTCGCCTGCCTGGAGGTCATCCCACTCGAGCACGTTCTTGCCCAGCTCGAAGTTCGCCTGCTTGGTGCGCTTGAGCGCCGCCATGACGGCGAGACTGTCCATGGCCACGGCCAGCTCGTGGACCAAGCTGCGCACGTAGAAGCCGGAGGACGAGGTGATGCGGATGCGTGCCGCGGGGGCTTGTGTGCCGTCGGTGGGGGGAGAGATGGTGGCGGAGGGAGATGTTGATTCGGGGGCTGATTCGGGGGCTTCTGTGATAGAGGATTCGTCTGCGTGCGTCTTCTTGGTCGGTGGCTCGCTGTCCTGGTCTTCCTCGCCGTCGCGTTTTCTCTTCAGATCTGCAGACGGTGCGGCTTCTTCGCCAGTCGGCTTCTCACCCGGCTCCTGCGCTTTCTGCTGCCTCTTTGAGGCGAGGTAATCCTTCGTGACTTGGGACAGCGTCGCCTCGATTAGCTTGTCGGCGTTCGCCTTCATCTCCTCGGGCGCCTCCGGCTCGTCCGACGCATTTTCCAAAATGTATTTGTAGCCGTGCGTGCCGCCGGGCATAAACTCGAGCAGCTCCAGCTCCAAAACGTCCACGTCGCGCTCCGGCAGATCGGGAATCTCCCTGCCCTCGCGCGCGTACTCGTACATCGGCTTTCCCTGAACTTTGAGGGCCGAGAAGATGGGCGGCTTTTGCCTGGTCTTGCCCCGATACACGTCGAGCGTCTTTTCAATCAGCTCCTTGGTGATGTGGCCGTAGGATCCGCGCTTCAGAATCTTGCCGCACACGTCGAACGTGTCGGACGCTGCGCCGAACAGCAATGTCGCCTCGTAAGTCTTGGTGCAGCCAGCGAGAAATTTCGCCATAGATTTTGTGCCATTGCCTACTCCGACAACAAGAATACCGGTCGCCAACGGATCCAGTGTGCCGCCGTGTCCGATCTTGACTCTCGTCATGCGGTTGGGGCCCCTGGGTCGCCGCCCATTATGACGCTTCGCCTCTAGGACGCTCCGTTTCTGTTCTTCGAGGAGGGGCTGGAAGGTGGATGAATCATTGAATTGCGCGCTAATCTGATCGAGCACTTTCTGCGAGCTCATGTGATCCTGAGGATGCCTGGGCTTTTCAATCGTCGGCTTGTTGATTGCTGCAGTCTGCTCATTAGCTCTGGCGCACCGTCTGGTTCTGGCCTTCACGCACCAAAGACTCCTTGGAGCACACGAGGAGCGTTGCTACTAGCCATCTTCCACTGCGAAGCAACCAGCCTGTTCATGAGGTAAGTGGTTTTATGGAGACAAAGTTGGGAAAGAGAAAGATGTCTGGACTGGACTTTTGGGACGAGAAAAGGCGCCGGCCAATCATCGGCCGCTCAACCCCAATGATTTCGCGCACGGCTCGCTGCCGCACCCAGTGAAAGACGCGCCCGCGGTGCCAGTCCCTCTCCGCTTCACCTCCGCCGTCCACCTCCGCCTTTTCACTTTGTGACGCGCGCTACACCAGCATGTCAACGTCGAATGCCGTTTTGAAACACCAAAACATCTCCCCAAGATGCCCGTTCACGAGTCCGAAGTCCTGAAGCCGCGAGACCCCTCCATCTCCGACGAAAACGATTGGCACGAGTTTGTCCTTTCCAACGCCGAAGTACGCGATGCCGAGACGAACAGCATAGCGAACCTCCTCATCGCAGACGATATCTCGCCCGTCACAATCACCGGCCGCCTCGAGCCCGTGGAAAAGAACCAAGCGCATCTGCTGCGCAATTCCCAGCCCCGCGGGACCGTCATCGAAGTCCGCCACGTCACCCGCTTTGCCTATGGACAATACGAAGATGGCGAGGTCGCGATATGGGCTGCTGGTGAGGCTGGCTGGTTCAAGCTATTGCCGTCGCGCAGTTATAGGTCCGTCTTTGAAGGCATGGTTGAAGCCATCAATCTGCTCTACTACCTCGCAGACGTCTACCGCGAAGGCGAGCACGACGGCAGTGCCAAGGCGATTTTCAAGCGCATCGCGAAAGACAGGTCAGACAAATACAGGAGTGCGAAGGCGGCTCAGGACAAGATTTACGAGCACCGAGAGGTCCTGCTCTTGTCCATGCTCACCGGCAAGGAGATGGAGGATCCTCCGTGGATTTACACAGACATATTTTTACATCTCAAGGCCGAGTTTCCGGACAGCCATGCGGACATGGTGCGCAAAAAGGCGGGGAAAAAGCGCATTGAAAGAAAGCAAAGGGCAAAGTCGGCAAGCCAGCCAAAGGTTACAGAGGCGGCCCTAAATATTGAAATGCGCGATGCTTCAACAGCGCAAAAGGAGTCCACCCGAGCGATCCCCACAAATTCTGTGCCGTCAAAAAGGGGAAATGGGCCGCCAAAGAAGGACGACAATTGGTGGGAAACCAAGGTGCTGTGGGAAATGGCTCAAAAGGCCCAGGCCCAGGGAATTCTATTGCAAGACGACCTTGACATCGAAAACTGCGCTAAGATCATGGTCAGGAGGTACGAGGTCGATGATGAGAGTTTGGCGGCGGATTACATACGGGCTCACGCGTCCAACTTGGTGTGGATGATGGCACACAAAAAGAGGCCAGCCGTGCCGTGGACCGAAACGACCATCTATGCCGAATTGTTAACAGCTCGCCTTGCCCCGGCTGCCCTGAAAAGGGCATGCGAACTCAAAGTCCGTCGTAGAAGAGAGCCATTACCAGACCCAGCTCCAACTCTGCCAACCAGTCAAGGAATAGAGTCTAGTTCAGAAGAAGACATTCAAGAAGTGCGGCGACGCGCAAGAAAGGGCAGGTCTTCAATCTTACGGCCGAAGAATAGTGCAAACTACTCCCACAAAGGCGCCAGCAAGAGCGGCAAATCTCACCACAGAAGCAGCGGAGAAGAGGACAATGACGAGTCGGAAGACTCGAGTCCACTTTCGCCCCACAAGCGCAAATCGCAGGCCGACTGGGAAGTGAGCCAAAGCAAGCGCTCGACGACGCGCGATAGGGTGCAGACGGCCCAAGGCTTGTCCCCTCCCGGGTCGGATCAGGAAGAAGAGAGCAAAGAATCGCTGCCGCTGCGGTGGAAGACGCCCGTCACCAACCGCAACTCGCGGGCCAACACGCCGCTTGGAAGCTTCATGCCGTCAATCAAGTCGGAGGCGCCGCCGTCTGTCGAGGCGAATTCGCCGGGAGACGTTTGGCGCTGCACCGTCGACGGCTGCGTGCATAGGGTGTACGGCGCCAGCAGTGACCCTTCGCAGGCCATGATTGCGGAGCACTTGGATCAGCACGACACGAGGACGAAGGAGGCGATTGATCTCGTCAAGTCGGAAGAGTCGAGGAGCAATTTGCCTGTGACGTGAGTGACACCCTTCTGCAAAAAGATGTGGAATTTGTGAGCTGACTTATTTTGTGCTTCAGTAATCTCATCAAACGCATCCGCGAAATGGCAGACTCGCAGCAAAGCCTGCTACAATTGGGTCTGACCGAGCCTGGCGGCGGCGGCGGTGGTGCAGTAGGCACATCATCATCTTTTCCACAGCCCATCCAACGATACTTTTAACTTCTTGCCCTCCTCCCCAATGTCTCCCTGATCGTCGTCACGACCTTTATCTTGTACTGTACCAACAACAGAAGTTTCCTCTTTCTCTTCTCCCTCCCTCCCCTCTCTCTCCTGTACCGACGGCACCATTTCCGCCTCTTCTCCTCACTTTGATCAATTTGGCGTTCTACTTGGGGGAAAAACACTGGCGCCTTTACGGAGTCACTGGAACCAGACCAGACTGGGTTGGCGCGCCTTTTTTTCGATTCTTTTTTCATTCAAGCCTGTCGACTAGCAGCGACTGGACGGGAGCGAACGTATGAGGATGACCACGACCACCCCTCTCACACTCTTCTCTTCTCTTTCCATCTTTCTTCCCTTTTGAGCCCTTGGTTTGGCGCAGTGCAGCGTAGGTAGAAGATTTGAGCAGACAGACGAACGAGGCGTGCTTCTAAGACACGGCAGACAACAGAAGAAAGTGGCGGCCGGCATGGATGGCCTCGTCGCCGTCCTTGGGCTAGAAGCCACAAGAAGCGGTATCAAGATTGACATTATAAATGCCTCTTTCTTTCTTTCTTCCTTCCTTTTCGTGTCTGTTGATACTGCAGCGATGGTGGATGGGCTGCTGCGTTGGACCGACCCCCGAAATCTGAACATGATTCGGTGCTGGTGACTGAGATGTCCTTCCTCTTCGGCTGTTCTGTTGAGCTGGCCCCCCTCCGCTGCCCTCATCTTATCGCATCACTCACTCAGCATCTCTCAACTCTTTCTTTCATTCTTTCATTCGTTCTTGTGTTGATGAAGTGTCTTTCCTCCTCCTCCTCCTCCTCCTCCCGAGAGCCGACCTCATGCAAAGGTAAGCTTCGAGTTGCGCATGCAGATAGACAAAAGTCGCACAACGGCAACTTCAAGTCATCCAACACGGCCGGCGATCCTATTTCATCCTCCTTAAATTCATACCTAGGTCGTAAGCTAGGTAGGCATCAGCAATCGACGCCCCGATCACGCAATCCCTGCCCGGCAGTGCCGAACCCCGATCATCCTAAACGCTGAAAGAGAAAGATGGAAATTATCGTCTCTATTTAGGTAGGTGCTTGCTTGATGGAGTTGCTGTGATTGCTCGTGGCTACTGTTTACGTGTGCTGGATTGGATTGAACTAAGCGTTGGAGGATGTGGTGGAGTGGGGGGAGGTTGAGGGCGTTGTGTTTGTTGTTGGAAAGTAAATGATATGTGTATGTATGTGTGCGTGTAGAGCTATTAGCTACCTTGATTGGAGACTAGAGGTTTGGGGAGATGTGGTTGCTGGGTGAGTCTGATGAGGAGGTCTTGGTGGTAGGTGGTGAGCAAGTTAGGTTGATGTGGCTAGTAAGTGTTGAGTGAGATGGATGAGTGGGGATGTGCGATGGAAAGTGTTGGTGCGGTGCGGTGTGTCTTTGGTGTAGTGAGTGTAGTGAATGTGTGTGTGTTCGTTGGCGGCGGCGGCGTCGTCCTTTCTCTGATCTCTTCTCCCCTCTCCCCTCTCTTCCTTCTCCCTCCTACAACGTCACACCCAAAACACATAACCTCACCACCTCCTGTTTCAATTCCATCCCCATCTTCTCCCCACTCTCCCCACTCTCCCCACTCTCCCTCTCCCTTTTCCCCTCCCCCTCCCCCTCCCCCTCCCCACACACCCCAACGAACAAACTGACCCTAACCCACGCACACCTTGCCTCCAACGCCCTCAACGTCTCCCTATCCAACCTTGCCAGCTCACCAGCACAGAGGCCAAACAGCTGCGTCCACGCCTCGTCGCGCCATATCAGCTTTCCTGATGCCACGCAGCCCGTTTCGTCGAGTATGGCGCCGAGGATGCGGGGGTTGAGTCTGAGTTTGAGGGTGGTAAAAACTTCCTGAGCCTTTCCTGTTCCAGCGTCGCTCTCATCGCCACCAAAGTCATACTCATCGTCGTCAATGTCGTTGTCGTCGGTGTTGGAGTTGGCGGTTGAGCCGGGGCATGACGGGCAAACAACGTCGGGCGTGTTGGCGTAGACGACGCAGTTACACCGCGCGCACTGCCCGCTGAACAACTGACCGCGCTGGTGCAGCGAGACGAGGTTTAGCGGCGCGAGGAGGACGGAGAGGTAGCCTGTTAGCGTGGTGTGAGGGTGGCGGCGTGCGAAGGCGTCGAGTGAGGCGAGGGTGTATAGGACGCGATTAATGGGTGTGAGGAGCGTTTGTTTATCTTCTTCCGCCGTCTCAGTGCTAGGATTGTTGTTGGTGTTGGAGTGATTGCCGGCGTTCGTGGGAGGGATGGACACGGTGGTGAAGAGCGACGTGAAATGGCGTATGGGGAAGGGCGGGTTGATGTGGCTTTTCTTGCGCATGCGCGCTGCGTGAGCGCGCAACCAGAAAGCATCGCGGACGGGTGGGTCGACATCGAGAGTCGTCGTCGACGTGAGCGTAAGCCAGAGCTTCGAGGACGCGGCGTTGGAGCGGTGGCCGGGGTTCGTGAGGAGCAGGATCGTGTGGCCTGGTGTCCAGGCGGCGGCGGAGTGGGTCGAGAAATCCCAGAGAGTGAGGGTCGCTTCGGTGGCGGTGTTGTCGAAGAGGTGGACGGCGAGGTTGGTTGTGGTGGTGTTGTCTTTGCGAGTCACTGTGGAAGGGGTTGGTGAGATTTTCCTGTCCGCTTCCTGTTTGATTTCCATGCTCTTTTGGGCGGTTTGATAGGGAATGTGATTGACAGGAGACAAGAAAGGAATACCACAGACCTTTCTTCCTCACGCCCGCACTCTTCACACAAACCACAACTCTCACCACCTCACCCATCCCATCATCAAACCCCACCTCCTCCACCTTCCTCGCAAAAGCCTCCAGCGTCATCAATTCCGCCTTCGCCGCCTCCCTCCTCCACTGCACCTCACCAACACCCCTTTCCCCCTCCTCTTCCTGAACAACCTGAACATGACAACCCTTATCCCTCTCCGGGAAAACACTCGCACAAAGCCTCGCCACCCTCGGCGCCAACCGCCCATCCTCACACAATCCGACATGCGTCGTCCACACGCCCACCTGCCCACCCAGACGAATCGGATACGCCACATCGGCATACCACAGGCGCACAGTCACGAGCCCCGTCCCGTCGAGCCCGCGCAAGACGAGCCGTAAGCAGCCCGTCGCTGCGCGCGGCGACCCGTTGCCTTTGGTGCCATTTCCATTGCCGCTGTTGCTGCTGTTGTTGGTGAAGTGAAACGCGTTGACGACGCGTCCGACGAACGTGACGGCCGCGCTGCTGGGCGCCAGCGAGGCGATGGCGACGGCGGTGTAGGGACGCGTGCCGAGCGCCGCGGCGGCGAAGGGCTGCGTGTAGTTTGTAGCGTACGTTGGTGGTTTGCGCGGCGTGATGGTGCGCTCGGAGGCGGTGAAGCCGTCGCCGGGGTTGGATTTTGTGGATGGCATTGTTGTGGGAGATGTGTCGTTGGATGGTCGGCGGCTGGGCGAGGACGAGGATGAGGATGAGGGCTGTGGGCTGAAATAGGATTGGATGGATGCAGATTGAGAAGGCATTGAGGCGGGCGTGGTGTGGTGGGGTGAGGGGGAAAAGGATGTGGGTGGTTTAGGCGACGAAGGTGAAGAGGAAAGAGAGGAAGGTGTTGAGAAGGTTAATCGAGTGCTCAATGTGAGAGTGAGGTTGGAGCTTAAGCTGAGCATCGACGAGTGAGTCTTGCACCTCAATCCCCACCGCACAGCAAGATGCGCCTCACAAAGGTCAGAATTTCCCTAGAAATCTTGAATTGAATGAGCGACTAGAGTCAGGAATCCATCAATTGCGTTGCGTTGAAGCACATTTTCCCCTCGACCGCAAGCACTCATGTTGAGTTCGCGCGCAATCCTTGCCATTACCCACCTACCGCACCGGCCGATTTAGCTCAAGCAAAAAGCTTGTGCTCGAGTGTCATGTCGTTCTCAGGCTCAAGGCCGACGCAAGCGCGGAAAATGTTCAAGACAGCGTTGCGCTGCTTGCCCAGCGCGTTGACGACGGGCGTGCCGGGCGGCGTGAGCGGAGCCTGCGCACGCAACCATGTTAGCAAACGACATTTTGGGAGTAGATGCAATCGAATTACCTTGAGCATGAAGCTCAGAACGCTGAGGACAGAGTGGAAGCCCTTGAAGGCCTCGCCCTCGCGCCTCCACTGGATTCGCGTCATCATTTCGGCCACGAGCACGAGGTCGATGATCAGCGGGCTGGCCAGCAGGCTGTCTTCGCAGACGTTGAAGATGCTAATGGTCTGGTGGCCGCCCATGAAGATCTGGGCATAGTACTCGTCGAGCGCGCGCTTGTTGTCGCCAACAGCAGGCATGTACTTGATGACGACCGTGTGGTCCGGGTGCTCGTCGGGCTCGTACAGCAGGTGGTTAGCCGCCACCATGTCGTCGACGACGTTGCTCTTGCTGATCTCCTTGCTGCGGAACTGCTTCTGCGACGACAGGTTCTTGCCGTCGTTGTTGCCCAGATGGTTGTACGACGCGATCGAAGTCAGCTTGATGCCGGCGTTAATCATGAACTCGACCAGCGCCGACTTCATCTTGGTCTGGCCCGACTTGAAGTCGTCGCCGCCAATGAAGGCCGAGTGCTTTTCGGCCAGCTCGATGGCGCCCGGCACAAACGTGTTCTGCGGCGATCCGTTGATGAAGGGCGTGCCTTCGAGGATCGACGCCACGGCGAAGACGGTCGAGGGCGATACCTCGGCGTGGCCGGCCTTGATGGCCGCCAGCAGGTTGTCCGCCGTGTCGTTGACGCCAGGCACCATGTCGGCATAGCGCTCCGTGTTGGCAGTCCACTGCACAATCACCTTGTCAAGGCCATTGGCAGCCTTGAACTCGCGAATGTCCTGGCGGATCTTCTCGACGTGCTCCCAGCAGGCAGCGGAGCCAGGAAGTACATTGTCGGCGCGGTCCTCTTGGTTGGCAGCGATAAAGTCGGGGTAGTAGACGCTGGGAAGCGGCTTCATGCCTGTCATCTCCTTGCGCACGAGCTGCTTCAGAGCCGGCTCGAGCACGCAAGCCCGGTCCATGGCATCGGCGAGGTTCGTGCCGCTAATGTCCCATCCGCCAACCACGAGGTCATTGGGGTGGACCATGGGCACGAGCTTGTTGAAGGGGATGTTGACATCCTTGCCCGTCTTCGCGTCGGTGCCAATCTTAACGGTCGAGGCCATGATCAAAGAACCGTAGTAATTGGCAGCCTGCTTGCCCTCGCGAGTGTCCCAGACGAGACCGCGCTTGTTGGCAATGATGCCGGCCGTGACGGTGGTGCCGTTGTTGCCACCCCAGCCAACGAGCATCATGCCGACCTTGGGGACCTTACGGTCGACCTTGAAGTCGTACACGCTCTCCTTGGGGGTGGCGACAAGCTTACCATCCTCGGCCGTCTCAATCGCCGTCGTGCGGTACGTGTACTTGGTGTTGATTTCGTTGTCGGTGTAGGACACGTTGGGCGAGTTCACCGCAAAGATTTCGCCGGCCTGGGTAGAAGCCGGGCGGCCATTGCCGTTGGCAACGTCGCAGTCCGCGTGGGGAGCCATGTTGGATATGGGGGGATTCGGGTTGGCTAGTTCAGGGCACTAGTTTATCTGATGTAGGGGGAATCCGATGCTCCTCCAGCAGGGGAAGTGCGTCGGCCGGCGAAAGGGTGGTGAACACTGCATAGGCCGTCAAAACACTCTTCACAAGATACGGCAACCCTTGAACCGCACCAAGTCCATGGCGGGCGACAAAAGACTACCACTCACGAGTTGAGAAGGTTGGAGAAAATGTTTGGTTCTGGGCAATGGCCCCTGAGTAGTTGCGACGAACGAGTTGGAAAAGCGCAGAAGGTGCAATCGCAGCAAAGACTGAGCGTTTGGTACAGAAAAGAGACGGTTCAGGCTGGCGCAGAGGCAGCTCTTTATACGATGCCGATAGCTCCCGTCAACCGCCTCCCCCCATCAGCTCACCAGCCGGCCGACGCAAGCTTGGCCGGTCTCCCACAATTTGGTCATGTCGTCCGGGCCGGGCAGGGCACACGCAGCGCATGTGCGCGGACGGACAGGATGCAGCCACTCTCCAGATTCCGATAAGAGGCCCCGGCTAGCCCCAAAACGACTGGTAGCGCAGTTTAGCTCAAGTAATGGCAAGCGGATCTCGATGGGCCAGAGACCGAGTCGCACCCGGAAGCGCGGTGAAAGAGCGCGGCACGGAGCCGTGTGGGCCTGGAAGCCGCGGGACACCATGTTGTCTCTCCATCTCTGAGCCATTGGAGGCCGTTTGAAGAGGCCGTTGTTGGACTGGGACGACTCGGGCGTCTTCGTGAAGAAAGGCAGCGGTGGTGAACGCGCAGAGCATCCCCTCATTGCCCTGGTTCCTGTACTCCACGGCCCCGTCACGCGACGTCAGCGGCAGCTTGGCACTGTCCCCTTTCGCGCCGGAGCACCGGAACAACACGCAACTTGCACCAAAACTCGACGCTCTTCGCATGCCACGTAGCCTCATCAGGCCTGCCGCTCCATATCAGCAAGCCCGTGTGCTAATGGCAATTGGCCAACGCCTTTTGCCATTGCGTCGATAACCGGACCCCCTGCTGCGCTAGCCGCCGCGGTCGGTCGGGCGCATTTTCCGAGGAGGAACCAGCGCCCAGGGAGAGGGGCTGCGAACACCGACATGTCGGTCGAAGAGGTGGTCGTGGGAAAGGACTCCAGAGGCCAGCTTGGTTGAACGAGACTTAGAAAAAGCTTTTGATCTGATATCTTTCTGACTTGGAAAGGTAGAAATTGACTTGAAACGTGGAAGAGAGGGATCCGCGAGCCGCGACGACAGCTCCTAGCGCACCACAGTCGACACTTCCAGAAAACAAGGTGCGGAACTGACGGAAAAGAAAAGACGGAAAGGAAACTTGACCGTCTACAGACACGTTAGCAGCATTGTCGTCCCTCTCATCGTCGGCGACAATCCGGTCACGGATGAAGGGCGAACCGAGACAGCAAGGTCGTCACCCTCACGGTAACATCGAGCGAACAATTTCACATTTCTGGCGTCAAAAATGCAAGGCAAGGAGCAGTCGATTCCCTCAAGTAGTAGGAGAAAGGGCGACCTGAGGTTGCGGACCATATATACATTTTTGTAGCCGTCGGATTCCAGATTCCGGCCTCGCTCGCTAAACTCCATCCTGCTCTCCAAGGGAACCAAATTCCGAAGCCCAGCTGGCCGACCCTTTGACCACCACCATATCCACCACAACACCCAACACCACGAGAAGACATTAAAGAAAATGAAATTTCCCAGTCACATGATGGTAGAGGACACCGCAAAAGGAGATGATAGGGAAAAGAGCTGTGGCGTGGGTATAGCAACAGAGAAGAAAAACCAAACATTCCAACCGCAGCCCGCAGCCACTGCTACTGCTGCTGCCACCCCGGGCCGCGCGCGCGCCGCAGCCGCGGTCCACCGGTAAGAAATAGGGTATAAGGCATGTACAAAAGAGGAAGATCAGAGGTTTTAGGAAAAAGATCGCTCCGAAAAGTGGCATGTCAAAACATTGGGATCCGTCCGTCGGCGTTTTTTTCGTTTGCTCCAGCAGCGGCAGCAGCAGTCGGTCGCCCACCACCATCACGTCCCTCACATCATCATCAAGCGGGTGCGCCTCCTCTCGGGGTTCCTCCTCGCGCCTCCGGGCATAAGCATGCCGCCCCTGCCCGGCCCACTGTTGGCCTGCCGAGCAACGTGGAACGCGTGCCTCTCGCAGTAGGCGACGCCCATGAACTCGAAGTAGTCGTCGCGCAGCGTCACGCGGCAGATGCCGCACTGGAAGCATTGCGGGTGGAACTTGGCGCGGCGCTCCGACTCGACGTACTGGCCCTCGATGCCCGCGTCGCAGCCACAACAAAGCGATCCGTTGAGCTGGTGGTAGTGCCTTGCGCAGTACGGCTGGTCCCTGAGCACGTAGAAGTCGGTCGTCACAAACGGTGCCCGGCACGTCATGCACACAAAGCCTGAAGAGGTCGCGGGTTAGCATTGCGCAGGTGTGGGGTGTGAAACAGGAGCAGGGCGCATGAACTTACATTGCTTGTGCCAGCGCCCGGAAAGGCTGCCATCGGCCGCCTTGACGCTCTTGCCGACGATCGCCTGTCCGCATCCACGGCAGTTGCCCTTGGTCGGCCTGCCCGTACGCCTACCCGCCGAGTCAGCCCGCGGCCGCGCTGGCGATTTTGGTGCTGAAACGGGCATGGGAGGCATTGGAGGCTTCTCAGCAGTCTGAAACACGGTCGAAATCTCGGGGAATGCTGACGAGTCCGACGGTCTGAAGGTGATGGGAGTGAAGAGGCCCTTTTGGATTGCAGGGTCCATTGGAGATTCCGGAGGGTGGTCGGCAGAGGGAGGAGGGTTGACTGAAGTGTCGATGGGAGGAGGGGGAGGGGGTCGCGCAGCTCGCTGCAGATTTTGTCGGCTCGGGCTCTTGCGAGGCACTGGAGGCAGTTCCTCCACGCGGAGGTCTGGGCGAGAAGCGGAGTTGGCCAGGCGAGGGCCGTTGGAGGTGCTTGGGCGCTCGATTGGCGCATCAAAGCGCTCAACCGGAGAGTCAGGAGCGTCAAACTCGTACGGCATTCTTGGCCGCTCATTTCCTGGACGACCATTTGAGGTTCTCGGGCGGTCGTTTGACGAGTACTCGGAACGATCGCTTCCGTATGGCGACAGAACCGGGGGCGCTTGACGGCTGCTCACCGTGGCGGAGCGGCTATGAGATGTGCTGGGTCGGCTGCCCCGACTGCTCAAAGTCCGTGGGCGGCTATCCGAAGTACCGGGTCTTCCACTCGAGGTTCCTGGGCGGCTGCCAGAAGTTCCTGGTCGTTCGGTTGAGGCTACTGACCGCTCAAAACCAGTTGCCCCCCTTCCGTTGGCTGTCTTCGGTCGTTCGGTAGAGCTGTCTGCGCGGTATGGCTCGTACAGCTTTCCGCTGGACGGCTTGCGGTTCATGAATTTTTTGTCGGATGCTCGATTCGAAAAATCGGCAGCTGGCGTAGAGCCAGCGGAAGTGGGAGGGGTAGAGTTAGTGCTATCGCGGCTACGTCCGTCGAAGCCAGAGCTTTCAGAAGAGGCCGAATCAGAAGGAGCATGCGACAGCGCAGGAGGACGGCGGAGACCCGTGGGCATAGGCGGCGGGTCTTCGTAACCGGGGCGCATGTTGTTGACGCCTTTGCTCGAAGTCCGGCGGGGAAATCTCCTGGCGTTTTCACTCTCAAGGCGCTCGCTGGGAACATAGATTTCTTTGGCCTGGATCGTGGACGGGCTTTGCCACCACTCCGGAACCGAATCGTTTGACGGTGGGGGGGATGAGAATTGAGGAGGTGATTGGGGGAGTTTTTCAGAGGGTCTGCGTGGTAGTGAGATGGGAGTCTTGGAGACGGACTCTTTGCGGATTGTCAATGGTCGTGGAACAACGGGGGTGGGCGTCTTTTCCTCCTGCAACTGCTCGAGGAATGCATCCACGTCTTGTGGCCGCGCTGGCCGGGCGGGAGCTGGTTTCGCCTTGGGCCCTTGTGGCAATCCAACTGGAGCAGCCTTTTCTGAGCCAACTGTCGACGCATGGCGGCGGTGGGAGTCCCCAAAAGAACCGCGCGTGGACGGGCGCGACCTCGAACGATTCCTCAAAGAACTCAATGTTTCCGACCTCTTGTGGAACCGGCTTCGAGACTCTCGAGATGAATCATCCTTTTTGGGAAGAGGCGGCGAGGGCTCCTTCGGGGGCGGTGACGGCTTCCTCTCGTACTCATCAAACGGACTCGCGCCAAGCGGTGCCACGGGAAATTGATCACGAGACGCTTTGCTCGGGAAAGGTCTGGGGGACGGCGATGGTCTCCTCTCACGGCTGTCGAATGGACCGGGGGCAATGGCGTTCATTCTTTCCAATATATTGCCACTTTTCGGGGGCCTGGGACTAAGAGGAGCAGGGCTTGCTCCGGATCTTGGTGTGTTTGGCAGCAAATCACCAGGGGGATAGAGAGAAGATTTGATCGGAGATTCGGGATAGGAAGATTTCGAGTCGAGAAACGGTGAGTCTGGGGTGGATGGTCAGAATTGAAAGGGTCTGACAAGTGTCTCGAGACAGGTACTCACTGGCTGCTTTTGAATCAATGTTGGCTGGTGGCGCAGACCGACCTCCTTTGAGCATGTTGGTGGAAAGCTCAGCTGCGCGGTCGAAAAAGCTCCTCATTGACTTGAGACCGGCCTCCTGAGTGGGTGGTGATGGGTCTAGGGCGGCTGATGGCGCAGCTGGGTCACCGGCGCAGACATGGTCGGCCAACATTGAGATTTCCACCTCGACGCCACAATCCGAACACTTGATGCCGGGCAGAAAGCTGACCGGCCTCATGGTGTCGGCCATGGCTGGCGCTGTCGGCGGCTGGCGCCGTCGCTAGTGGTAGGGCCTCTTGGATGCGATT
Organism: Phyllosticta citriasiana; assembly: GCF_038021145.1. Taxonomy (NCBI): domain Eukaryota; kingdom Fungi; phylum Ascomycota; class Dothideomycetes; order Botryosphaeriales; family Phyllostictaceae; genus Phyllosticta; species Phyllosticta citriasiana. The sequence continues at coordinate 481,349 of NW_027117285.1, read as the reverse complement.
CTTGGTCTGGTGGACTGGATATGTGCAACAATGCTGTCTGGAAGGGGGCAAAATCACGCCTTGCCGGCATAGACGCAACTCGGGCAGAATCAGAGCCGGAAGGCCCGGTTGTTGGTTTTCAACTGGGGCAGAATATGGGAGCCTGGAAAGGCTGTCGAGAGAAGGGAGCGGCCAAGACAGTAATTTCGTGGATGTAGGCGAGTCGGATATAGGGCCGTCGGAGGGTATCAGGACACGGAGTGGAGGAAGGACAAGCAGATCAGAGTGCGAAACAGAGATGCAAGACAAAAGAAGCGGGACAGAGCACAGTAGCAGCAGAGGGGGATAGCATTATTAGAGTTGCAAAGGCGTTCGGAGGAGGCTTGGATGGGGCAGGGGACGAGCCATGTGGGCATGGAGCTTGGTCTGGCATGCGTCTTGTGCATACTGGAGCATTCGGTGCTCGAGGCAACTGATGGTGCCGTAGTTGCAGTCTCGTTGGTGTCTCGAGGCTGAAACTGCGAGTCAGGAGTCGGTCGTCTGGCGGGCGAGGCATGTCGGTGAGAGGAGAGCGAGTCACGGAGACAGTTGGACTGCCAACGCCAACAGCAGCGGAGAGACAGAAAGAGGTTGTTGATGGTTGAAGCCCCCCGATTGGGACTTGGGGCTCCGGATGCGGAAGCCCCTGATGATCCCCGGGCTGCCTGAGTCAGCACAGCGGGACCCTTATCTCTCTTGCTTGTGATGATTCCTCGACTTGGCAATCCACCGCTCGACACCCGTGTTACGTACAATCACCATCGCCAAAGCGTCGCGGGAGATCTCCACCCGTCATCGTCATGTCATCTTTGTCTTCTTCTTCTTCTTCTTCTCCTTCTTCTTCTTCTTCTTCTTCTTCTTCTTCTTCAGCCCTCTCCTCCTTGTCTGTGGCCGTCTCTCATCACTCAAGCCTACCGTTCTACAACACTTGAAACTTGACCCGCCACCTTGCTCGAGCCTGGCTCCCCGTCAACCTTGGGTCCCAAAATGCAAATGCGCCCTGGAAATTCGTCAGCCCGACTACCATACGCCTGAGGCTCTTTTTTCAACCGATTCTCTTAAACCGATTCCGTCTCCTGTCCAGTCTCAGTCCTACTTTTACATTCCTGCATTCCGCCAGTCGACGGCCAAAAAAACCTTCTTCGTTCTCGAGACAGCTCCGTCATGCCGGTTGCCACGACACTACATTGACTCCCAAACGTTTGTATCAGCTACCACATTGGATCCAATTTTGCCACCACGCGGCCGCTGTGAGTCGCGTTTCCATTCCGTCGACGAAATCGCAGTTGCATCAAACGGTCGAGCGTGGCTGGTTGTGTACGGGCTAAGCTTTCAGGGACCTGCGGCCCGCAACCTTAGCTGCTGTACAGCCCAAATCGACTTTCAAATTATGACGCATTAGCTTGGTCGACTGTCTGCCGACTGGCACAAAACCCACAAGCCTGAAATTAACGAAAGCTGTCGCAAAATTCCAAAAGAGCCCTGTCGTCATTCGCCATGCTTGTTCAAAACTGGCCGCTAGCATCGCAATCCCAGTAAACATTGAGATGCGCCAGGATCCAAGACCCGTTCATACCAGGATATAATTCTTGGACTCGCCTCGAACAATCTCCTCGTCTTCATGCTGACTTCTCACACGACCTCGCCACCTGGGGTCTGCTCGTCTCGAACCCGTTTAGAATTCCAATGCCTGGCACCTGACAGCGGTTTCGACTTTTGTCAGCTTTGGCATTTCTCATGTAGTATTTCGAAATACCTACGCATTTACTTTGTTCTCGGTCCAGCTCCTTCCGCATCCCTTGTCCAATCACTCGATGCAAAGATTTGAATTTCTTGAGCTGAAATAGCTTCCTCTTACATCCAATTCTGAAAATGCCGACATGACAATGCCGCTTACAATTAGTAGCTGGTCCTCGGACAGCCAACGCCGCTATTCGGGCAAGGAAGCTCGTCTGAGCAAAGCCACAAAGATCTACATGTGAGCGCTCCTGTTCCTACTTTGCCCCCTTGCCTTGGGGAAATACAAATCTCGGTACCTGGAGAGGCGCACTTCCAAGTCCGACCCCATGCGTCCGAAAATATTGATGCGGCTGTTGCCTGCTTGCTCTCACTGCATGGGAATCAGCAGTCGCTTATGCACGAGGGCCGGATAAGCAGCGCTGCACACATTGGCAAAATGCCCGGCCTAGAAGAGCATGATACCCGATGCTGACGCCGACGAGGTGGAATGACTGTCGCTTGCATCTCTTGGCTGGGTGAGGTCCAGACAAGCCGAGCTGTGCCTTGGATTTTTGGGGGCGCTCCTACGCCGCAGTATTGACGCGCTGTTTTTCCGCAAATACTAACCCCGACTCTTTTGGGGCGAAGATTCCTTGCATGCTTTGAACTTGCCCTTCTTCGACTGCCGGGAATACTTTTGCAACTCCAGTGTATGATTCGGCACCTTGCTTTCCAAGAGCCGGGCTTCGGGGGATTTCCATGCCATCCAACAGCCCGATCACACGAGATATCTCTTTTGTTCAACTCCAGCCAGAATGTTCATGTGCGCCAAACACCACACCAGCAGAGGGCACAGCTGCTCCTTTGCCAGCCAGAAACCAGGGTAGAGCAGTATTTCCGGCATTCTGACTCTGACCCCACAACTCGGGCTCGCGCCCAAAACTTTCCCCACACATCTCCACGACGTCGTCTCTCCGCGTCCCCAACAAAACCCCATCGCCGGGCCGACAACCTGCAGACAGACAACAGCAGACAAGCGAACAGACAGACGAAAGACAGACCTTCTCCAGATCCGTGCTACCAATGACGCACGATCGACCTTGCTTCAGTCTCCACCAAAAACACGCACGCGCACCGACCCGCCATGCGACCATGGACCAACAACAGGGGAGCTGGCAGACCGATTGAAATCGTCACGATGAGGGGTTCAAGATTGCTTGATGCGCGCACTGTGCTCCTACCGCCGTGACCAGCGCATCTTGATGGGGTGGACAAAAGCCTCATCGTTGATTGCGTGCGCTTGCTATTAATGGCGATACATAGCAACTTTTCACCAGCGACGATGATGGCGTTCATGATGATGGTCAACATAAAGTCCACTTGTTCCAGCTTCATGAGCCAGTCAACATGTCTTTAATTCGAACAAGTGCACGCACGCACGACACCCCTCTCGCCCATCCCATCATGGTCCCTGAGTGAGCCCGTGGCCACGTCGTGTTTCAGACCCTCCGCGTCGGCCGCACGCCGGCCGTGCTGCCGCTGATGCGCTGCGCTGCGGTGATTTGATATGGAGAGCGCGCGCTTGGCATCGTGTTGCTGCTTGTCGCATCGAGCAGCTATGGAGCGGTAAAGGAAGATTTGAACAAAATTGTCGCAGCGAAAAGAGAGACGACTGAACGGCGTTCCTACCTGACTCCTAGATTCATGACGGCGACGAGGCGGAAAGAAAAACCAGCAGCCCATCCTTTTTTATCGTCTGCGCTCAATATTGCCCGACTCCACCTCGACCACACAATAATAGCCATCATCATCGTCGAGTCTTCTCATTGCAATTGGCAAACACCGACGCAACCAACGCGCCGGACGGGACCCTCTCCTCCGCCATCGCACCCGTTCATCTTCCTTCGCTCGCCCCCTCTCATATCACGAGCGCGTCAGCATTCGCGCGTGCATCAGCAGCGGTGCTAATCAGCATCAACCGCACGCGCACGGACGCGCTGACGGTCGGCGTTAGCACCGGGTGCTGTGCTGTTGGTGTTGGCCTGCGAGTAGTTCATTCGTACGGAAGGAAACGTACGGAAGGAAAGCGAGAGAGAGACCGACGGCCCGTAGAGCGGGCGGCGGGCCGGAGAGGCAAACAACCGAAGGGGCCGCTGATGAATGACTCTGACTTGTGTGAGTTGAGCCCTGACGATGTTGTTGGACCCTGACTGGGAGGTTTGCCCTGACGACCCTGTCATTTCTTCCGCGTCGACTTTTTCGCCTTTTCTGTTTGCTTGCTTGCTTCAACAGACCATCCGTCGTCATCATCGCACCTCCTCCACGCTCCCTCACAACCTCCCTTTCTTGTCCCTTCCCCCTTCTCTTCTGTTGCCAGGCCCCTATGTAGTCCTCGCTCACTCCCTCCCTTCCTCTTCCATCCAAAACACCACCGCAATCTTCCTCGCTTGCCTCGCTCGCCTCCCATCTCCTCACTGGGACAGCGTCCCGCTTGACGGTTTTTCCACGGCCCGTTTGCCTTCGTTTCTCCACACCCACCATTCACCGAGTCACCCTCTCACCCGCCCACCAGTCAGCTTCTTTCCATCGCCGCTGCTGTCGCCGTCACCGTCGCCAACGTCGGGCCGTTGGCTATTGAGCGATAAAGGTTGCGGTGCGGTGCGGAGCCGGAGTGGAGAGAAAGAGCTCCGCTTTTTTGTTGATGGTTGGTGATGGGGATGAAAGGGAGTACAGGACATTAGTGTGTTTAATTTTCTTCTTATCGTCATTGACTCATCCTTTCTCTTTTTTTTTTTTTTTTTTTTTCCCTCTCCCTCTTTGTGTGTGTGTTGTGCATTTGATTTGCTGGATATATATCTAGGCAAGGACTATAGATGCGCGGACAAAGAGGTGACTTAGCAGGGGAAATAGGATGAAAGAAGACTGTAAGCCATAATAATCAATATGCAAATAAGCCTAGCGGGAAAAGTAGGTACCTAGGTAGTAAAGAAAGAAATGACAAGAAATAACACATAGTTAAACAACGTAATCAGCATCGTTTCATTGAATCGTCTAGCTAGCTGGCTAGTCAGCCTCTCTACCTAGCCTCCGCTCCGCTCCCCGGATAAACCTACCTACCTACAGTAGCTAGTGCTCCCGTGCTCCTAAACTAGTAAGAGGGAAGAAATTCATCTTCTGAGAAGATATTACTAATGTAAACTCGTCTAGTTAGAGGAAGAGACTAAGCGATTAACTCCGCAAAGGAATAAAGATGCATGTATATTGTAGATGGGTAATTTAAATCGGTGTCTGCTTGTATCGATAACTACCCACCTTAAAACCCGTGAGATGTAGATAAACTTCATCCGCCACCGCACATGTACTTCCAAAACGGGGAGACAAGAGCGCGAGACGGTGTCTTCCCTATAAACGTCATCACTACGCCACGCCACGAGAGGCCCGGTGACCAAGGTAGAGCTATCCGCGCGCCACATTCGTACTGTACTTCCTCTTCCCCCTGCTCTCCCTCTCTTTTTCTCTCTTTTCTTTCCTTACTATCTCCCTCTCCCTCTCGCGTTATTCATTCTTAGCCTCACCTCCTACCTCAGCTCTCAGCCGACATACAATACCATTACTCCTCGCTCAGCCTCTCCTCGTAATCATCGAGCCGGCGACCCGCCTACAGCGGGCGGGCCTTACATCACGACCGCCTACCCATGCGCGCCTGCCTGCCTGCCTGCCCGCCCACCCGCCCTGCTCGCAAGAGACGCGCGACCGTACCGTACATACATGTAGGCAAAATGCAACGAGCTAATCTACTTAATTACTTCAGCAGCGGCGGCGGCCGGGTGAAGCGCAAGCGAGAGATGGATGTGGCCGGCAGCTACCTACCCAGCTACCCACCTACGCTTGCCATCAAGAACACAGCATCAAAGCGCTCATCTTGACACACTCAAATAATGCAATAAAGCACAGCCTCTCCATCTACCAAGAGAAGCCACAAACTGCTCACATCCTTACCGCAAGGATCCGGCTCTTTCGACCGCATTCCGGCGCTAGTTGGATCAGTTTTACACACTTTCGCTCGTATTTCTCCGTTTGATAAGAGCTTATTTCCCAATCAAGGCGTTTTATCGTATGTAGGGTGCTTACTAGAGCCAAAGCGCTTTTGCCGCGCGATTATCTACCACTTATACTTCGAGCCTTCCATGCGTTTGTTTTCCCCCCCTTAACCTCGGTTCGCGAGGTCATAGGTATGGCAGCAGGTCTTATCTACTGCTACAGCGGCGGCGGCGGCGGTAGTGGCACACCGAGGAGCGTATCTGTATTACCTTCCACAGATGCAGTTGAGTATTCAACGGAGAGGGGCGTACAACGAAGCGTGTGTAGCGGTGGGGAGGTCGAACTGGAGTAACCAAGCCCATTACCTACCTGATCGTCAGCGCATCGTTTCGTCGTCATTCACCGCTCTCAAAGCATCCATCATTTGTCATTTGCTGCTGCAATTGATCGAGCGATGGCGAAAACGATGGCCGATCGTAATCGTGGAGTGCGTACGGTCCGCGCCGTATTGGGCACGGCGGGTCATCCTTGTCTTGACGGTTTCCGGAAGCCAGCTACTGCTGACATGTTAGGGGTGCTTGCTGCATCTAGAAGGAGGAGGGAGATCAAGGGCCATGGAGCCCTAAATCGCTCCTCCTGTTCGCTCAAGCCCTGTCCTTTGGCGTCTTGGTCGTGTATAACATGCTTCGGAGTAATGGCTATACGGCAGTTTCGTGTACTGCCAAGGCCCTGCTTTTCCTCGGGACCACCGTCTGGTGTAGGAGGTACTTTAGCCTTCAATAGCGCGATGTAAAGGTTAAATAGTAGGTGCAGTGTAAGTTAAATATGAATGGGGCGCGATTTGGTTGGATGTTTGGATTCGCGTTTAAGGTTTGATTTGCAGTCATCGGATGACAGGTAAAACGGTTGTTGCAAGGGTTTGGTGATGTTAAAGTAAACGAGTTGTCGCCCTAATCTGATGTAGATCGTTATGGCAAAGCCTCAAGACCCTCTTATTAAGGAAACTACACATTCGAGATGAAAGTCGTCATCTTTCTCTTCGCAGCACTATTTTTCGTGCTTGTGTTGTCGCAGGGGCCGCCTGACCCCCTATGCAACCAGTACAAACACTGTCATTTCTCAAGTGTATGTCTTCCTTCTTCTCACTGCTGCCGGCGAGTGTCCCTACTAACGCAGTGCTTCTCGTCGTACAGCACCCTCGAAAAAAGATCGCCCATCTTGGCGACAAGCCCTTCAAGGGTGCTGAGGCAGACAAGATTTTCAAAGACTGCATCAAGCTTTGTAAGGACTACACTACAGACGGCTACTATCATCCCGGATTCCAGACTGTGGCGTGGCTCAAGAATGACGGATGCGTTTGCAGCGTTGATTCGATTGGTTTGGTAGTGGGAACGAAGGGTCCGGAGTGTCGGGCTAGCGATGTTTCCTGTTAAACCAAGGACGCTGGGAAGGCGATATTGGAGAGTGAAGTGAAGAGAATTTATGCGATGGTTTTCTTGGTACATAAAAAAAAAAGGGCAGAAGTCTGTCAAGTCAGCACTCGATAGGAATCAAAGGGTCTCTCACGATCAAACGATGCCGTCTCAGTCCTCCCTCTTCAACTCTGTCGAGCGGCCCCTTAATCCCAACGACTTCGTCAGGAGTCAGCTCGATGCCAAACTCATTCTGCAACCAATCCAACCCATCACTCTCCGTCTCACAGATGAATGGCGTCCTCGTCTTGCCGCCCTCATCCCTCTTGGCCACCGCATCTACCAGCATCCCCTTCCCATACACTTGATCGCCCTCTCTCCAGAATATGACAATGAGAACCATGCGCGTCTGGAAGCAGCGCGGGTCGCGGCTCGTGTGGATATTCAGCACTTCCAGATCCTGGGTCACGAACTCGGTTTCAGTGAAGCAAAAGGCGGCGTTCCAGGGGTCTGAGGGTGCATTGCAATATTCATAGATCTAGACGGGTTTGTTGCTGGGCGTAGCTCAGGCGGATCTCCTGCTTGCCAATGTTGATGGTAGATGGGCCCAACTCAAGAGGGAGCGGCTTGATGGGCATGTCACCGCCGAACCCAACGTCCATCATGCTTTTTGCGGGGGAATTTGGGGAGTGTGATGAGGTTGACAATGTGCATCCTATAGTCATATTAGAGTATTCTTCCTACTCGCGTGACTGACCCCAGACGCAATCTCACCATCCAGTGAAGTCTCACTGTGGCACGCCGTTGACACGAGGTCGCACAAGCGCACCTGCGAGGTATGAAGAGAAGCCTAGAGTGCGCTGGACAGTGTTGAAAAAGATGCCGTTTTCCACGCAGTATCCGCCTCGACCGTTTTTGGTGCGTCTGGCAGAGAGCGAAGGCAGGTCGAGCGGAATGTGCGCATCTTTGGCGTAATGCAGACCCAGATTCCTCATACGGGATGGCGCTTATGTGATAGGCTTGAAGGAGTGCAAGAAAATCCTAGTCGTGCTTGATGTTTTGGCGGAACAGCGTGGGAATCTCGATGCAGTCAAAGTAGACGGCGAGGTGCTCGGGCGTAAGAGTTGATGCCATGGTTTTGGAGTTCAGTCGGAAAAAAAGTCGAAGGCGAAAAGCGAAGGTAACGTTCTCCTTTGCCAGACTGGCTTGCGAATGATTGAATCGAGATGTAGTGATTGAGGTGCGGGTTTTGTAGTGGATTGGAATTCAGGACCCACTAAAATGACTCACGTCGCTAAGGGCCTTGTCAGCTTCGCCAATCAAGAAATGCAGTCTTGTCAAGTCTACAGTATCTTTGTCAAGTCTATCAAGTCTTTTCAAGGCCTCTTCTTTTGGCTCACCAAGGTCTTGGAAACCTCTGCATCGAGAATGCTTGTCACATGCTCTTCCAAGGGCTGAGGAAATTCGCCGGCCGAAACCTAGTACACTACATCAGCATCATCACTTGTGAATCTTGACTTGCTTCTTTTCTGATCGACTGCAGACTTCAAGCAGCCCGACGGATCAAATTGAGAAAGAGTCAAAAGATTGCAACTCCGCGACCACATGACAGAGGACCGCGCTTGAAAGCCCCGGTCCTACGCGAACGTCGACCACAAACAATTGCGGCTTTGCGCCCATTCGTCATGCGGGCGCGGCAAATGTACCGCGGCATGTAGGGACAAGTGGAAGCCTCTTTGTGGCAGAAGCCAACCGCAAGGCCGCAAGCTCAATGACGACAGCGGAGCATCCGGAACCACAGGGCGACGGGCCGGTCCCAAGTGCCATTCAGTCGGTGCGGCAGGCTTGGATCGTGGGGAGGTGGGAATGTGAGGTGTCGTGGGTGGCAGTGGGGTCCGTGGAAACACGGGCACTTGTTGAATTGTAGATGATGGTAGCAGGGTGTCGTTAGCCTGAAGGGGTCCCGACTTCTACTGCCCTGCCATTTCACCTCTCGCCTGAGTGGATCAACTTTGAGGTATGGGCACTGATTCCTCGGAAAGATTGGCATGCTTTTGACGCAGTTTCTAAATCCTTCTCAGCTGACTTGGCCGTTGGACTAGTAGCTTAGGACGGTTTCGCTGCCCTCTCTTACCCCGGCTTCCATTTAGTGAAGGACACGGGCAGCACACGGTGGTCTCTGAAGCTAGGCCTATCTACCGCCCCACAATCAAGATTGTCTCAACTTACTCGGTGACTTTGACAGTGCAACCATCGTCTAGTCTCTGTCTCGCGGCAAAATCCATGCATCAGGCGTGACACGCCAGCCTGCGGAGAATTCGCATTGGCTCGACTGACTGTTTTCCAGAAAGACAGTCGCCAGGGATGCTCGAGGCAGGACGGCGAAGAGACTGCAGATCTCAACGGGGCCGGACCCGCAGTATAGTAACGCGTGCAGCGACCCGGTCCATTCATGTGGGAGAGAGGCAGCCGCATTGTGCCGGGCGGAGGCACCGGGCGGCCGTTGGTCCCTGTCACTGCCTGGCTGCTCCCGTCCGACAGGTAACTGACGCCTACCGCGGTCCGAGCGGGCCTGGATCTTGATCTGACGCTGGGATACGACAGCATACCCACGACTTGGCAGAATCTTGATTCGAGGCGATTAGCATTGAGAGCTGAAAAGAGGTGCACAAGTCACATATCGAGATTCATGGACACTGCAACGAGGCAGCGACAGGATGTGTCATTAGCGCATTCCAGGTCTTCAGGCCGCAAGCGATGAAGATTAAGTTGGTCATCCAGGCAACACGTGGGTTTGGGCCTTGGCCTAGCCAGTCACGCGGGTTGACAGGATCAGCAATGTCATGCAGTTGGTCGAGACAAGCTATGCCAACGATGAGGCGCGGCCAACGGTTTGCACAGTTGAGTGGACGCAAGCGATGCCAACGCGTAGCGTGTTGACATGTCGGAGACAGTGCCGTTCCCGAAGCCAATCAGTCGGCGTGCGGCTGGACGAGGGCGGCAGCAAGGGGCATCGTGGCTGGTGGACACAACCACGGCAGCTCGCCCAGCTTTCGGGAGCGGTAGCCGGACCGCATGTCAAGGGGATCGCCGCAGAAATTTGGATGAAACGGAACGACTGAACGTCACAGGAGCAGTCGCACTTCAGGGATGGTGGGGCGCATTGGCTGGCGTTTTGTTTCGCCGAGAGGGGCCATGAGGGAGAGGGGCTGCGGTTAGTCGACGAGTTAGATACTCAGGTGTCTGAAGGAATTATCGATGGCGGCCGCAATGGAATGGCTGGTGTTGTGAGGTGGTGTGGTGGTGGTGAGCGGTGATGGGCGGCGGGGCCCCGTGGAGGCGCTAAGCGAGGGGCAAAATCTGGGGTAGGGCGGCTCGACAGCTTCTCCTTTGGCGAAAACGGCGTCCTCGCCGCAAACGGAGCACCTGCCTGTCGAGATGCTGACCTGCATGTCCACACGTCTCATCATTCGCAAGGCCGGCAGCAGGATCCGATGGAATGCGGTCGAGGTCGAGGCAAATATGCCGCTGGCTCCACTGTCAATTCTCCACCGTGCCATGGCCGCCGCAGAGGCGCCGTGACGAGGTCCTGATGCCCTGCTCGTCTCGAACCTCGGTGCATCCAAGACCGACGTTGCATCATGGTCGGTTGCGGAATGCAGTGCGCAGCGCCTTCAAGAAGACGAGGCTCAGCCGCAGCAACAAGTGATGGAGAAGCGTTGTATTCGGTCACCAAGGCCGCAGTTGGCGAAACTTGAGAGGGGCACCTGACAGCTGACGCGCCTTGTCCTCATGTGTGGTGGCGGCTGGGATTGGATGGATGTCTGGGGCCTAGCTGAGCTGACTCGAAGCATTGCACAATGGCCATTCATCGGGATTGCCATGTGTGGAAAAGTCTGCGCAGCCAATTACGTCGGGCGTGGCGTTCATGCTGCTGCTGCTGCTGCGGCGGCGTCGAACGGGCGCGCCGACTCGTGAGCTTCGACGTCTTGATGAGCGTAGTGCTCCTGGCCGGGCAGACTTGACCACGAGTCGCTGGCGGGAGGGGGGAAAGCGTCGTGTCTTCCAAGAGCAAAGGTCGCGCGACAGCAGGGCTGCGTTGGGCTGCGTCCCCCGCGGGGAAGGGTGTTCCGAGCCTCTGTCACTCAGACGCAGTGGGTGGTGGTAGGTAGCCCGGCAGCATGGCACGAACGCGGACGGGCAGCTGACGGACCAGCATCCCCGGGACCACGGCATGTCGTGTTTCCTTTGTTCCTTTGTTCGAGTGGCACGAAGGATCTCGCAGACACGGCGGCGGCGGCTCTGACGGTGATTGGAGCGGTGGCCGGGGCTTGATGCGAAAGAGGGAATGAGGAGGACAGGTAGGAAAATTCTGCGGTCGGACGCTTTGGCTAAAGTCGGTCGGTGGGCCTCGCGTGGTGTGGTCCATGGTCTGGTGCTGGGTTGGATTAGATTGGATTGGATTGGGTTGGGTTGCATATGCATAGCACCCACACCACACCCCAGCTTCTCCGCGCTGCCTTCCATCAGCCCCAGCCGAAAGCGACAGGCCAAATCTGGGGGGCGATGAGCGACGGGCGACGGGCGACGGGCGACGGGCGATGGGCGACGGGCGACGGTCGTGTGAGGACGGACCCGTCTTCCTTGCCCGGCGACGTTACAGACAAGCCGTCGGCCAATCCTTTGACGCCTGCCATCCATGGCCAAGTGCCTTCTTCCTTTTAAACGCCTCCCTCCCCCGACTCCCCCATCATGTTCTTTTGACCGCTGCCGTCCCCCGACCAAACACCAACACCGTCAACTCCATCGGGGCTGCCATTGAGCAATCAATTCCCTCTCACGGCTGCCCGTCATGCCATACTACATCAGCAACATCTACTTCATCACGGCCATCGCCGTTGTCGGCGGTGGTCTGTTTGGTTTCGACATTTCGTCCATGTCGGCCATCATCTCGACCCAGCAGTACCTTTGCTACTTCAACCAGGGCGGCGTCACCGATGGCAAATGCGCCGGTCCCAATTCTGACGTCCAGGGCGGCATCACTGCTGCCATGCCTGGCGGTTCTTACCTCGGCGCCATCATCTCCGGTGATTTCACCTCCGACCTTTTCTGACATGGCCCTCGTGCGCTAACATGACTTGCCCAGGTTTCCTCTCTGACAACCTCGGCCGCAAAAAGGCCGTCATGATCGGCTGCATCATCTGGTGCGTCGGCTGCATCCTCATGGCCGCCGCTCAAAACATTGGCATGCTCGTCGTCAGTCGCTTCATCAACGGCCTCTGTGTCGGCATCTGCTCTGCTCAAGTCCCAGTCTACATCTCGGAGCTGGCCCCTCCCAGCAAGCGCGGTCGTGTCGTTGGCTCCCAGCAGTGGGCCATCACCTGGGGTATCCTCATCATGTTCTACATTTCGTACGGAACCTCGTTCGTCAGTGGCACTGCCGCCTTCCGCATCCCATGGGCACTTCAGTCCATTCCCGCCATTCTCCTCTTCGTCGGCATGATCTTCCTTCCCGAGTCTCCCCGTTGGCTTGCCCGCAAGGACCGCTGGGAGGAGTGCCGTAGTGTGCTCACCCTAGTCCACGGCAAGGGCGACCCCAACAGCCGCTTCGTCATCTCCGAGTTTGAGGATATCAAGAACACTGTCGAGTGGGAGCGCAACAACGCCGACGTTACCTACTGGGAGTTGCTCAAGCCTCAGATGATCAACCGTACCCACATTGGCATCATGACCCAGGTCTGGTCGCAGCTGACTGGCATGAATGTCATGATGTACTACAGTACGAAAAGTTTCGCCCTCTTATCCCCAAGCGCAGTGCTAACAGTCCGTGCAGTCTCCTACGTCTTCACCATGGCTGGTCTTGATGACACGCTGCTCGTGTCCTCGTCCATCCAGTACGTCATCAACGTAGTCATGACCATTCCCGCTCTGCTCTACGTCGACCGCTGGGGTCGTCGTCCCACGCTGCTCATCGGTGCCGTGCTCATGATGACCTGGCTGTTTGCCAACGCCGGCATCCTCGCCAGCTACGGCAACCCTGCTCCCCCGGGCGGTGTCAACGGCATCAAGGAGGCTTCTTGGGAGGTCAGGGGCGCTGCCTCCAAGGGCATCATCGCTTGCTCATACCTCTTTGTGGCATCGTACGCGCCTACCTGGGGCCCTGTTTCTTGGTTAGTCAATTCTTGAAGTCTTGTTGTTTTACTCGCGCTGACAAGATCTAGGATCTACCCGCCCGAGCTGTTCCCTCTCCGTGTCCGTGGCAAGGCCGTCGCTCTTGCCACCTCGGCCAACTGGATCTTCAACTTTGCCCTCGCCTACTTCGTCCCTCCGGCGTTCGTCAACATCAAGTGGAAGACGTACCTCATCTTCGCCATCTTCTGCGCCGCCATGTTCTTCCACGTCTTCTTCATGTTCCCCGAGACGGCTGGCAAGCCTCTGGAAGAGATTGAGGCCATCTTCACCGACGAAGTTAACGGCATCAAGTACATTGGCATTCCGGCCTGGAAGACGCGGCAGAGCCTCGGCCGCGCGGCGGCCTTGGAGACGGGCGAGATTGGTGCCGCCGAAAAGATTAGCGACGAGCACAGCCCGGAGAGGGTTGAGGAGGCAGCGACCAAGGTATGAGCGAGGCAGAGAGAGTAGGTAGCAGCTTGAGTTGTTTTTTTCCCTTTCGTGGTGGTGCTTCTTGGGGGGGTAAGTCGAAGATGTAGCCACACAGCGTGGCATGGTGGTTGAGAAGGAGCCGAAGATATCCAAACCCAATTGTTTCTCTTTTCTCTTCTGTCCTTTACTACGCCTGATGCATGTTAGAACTAGTCTTGCCACTGTACAGTACGACTATCATGACTTGCGCTCCAACGCAAACCCCTCCTCCGACGTAAAAACTTCTAATACCAATCAACCAACCATCAAATACAATCAATTGTCGAGTTGAGTGATGAGCACTTTGCGTGCGTCGTTGCTTGTTTGCAACCATCAATCGCATGCGCGACCCAACAAGCCTTGCATTTATTCACGCACGCACGCTTGCCATGTGCCTGTGTCGCTCGTGTGCCTGTGTGTCATTGGTCTACACACTGTTGTGACAGGTGACTAGCGCGCGGCACTAATGGCAAGCAAGCAAGCAAGCAAGCAAGGCGAGCCAACAGAGAATTGGTGTGGTGTGGTGTGGTAGCACGACCCACGCGCACCAGAAGGGAAAAGGAAAAGGAAAAAGAAAAAAAAAAAAAAAAAAAACAAAAGTGGGCGTAGCTAGGTAGCGCGTTGGTGTTGGTGTCGGTGTTGGTCTTGCATGAACGCAACTACCTAGTGCAAGTGTCGGAGGCACCTACCTACCCTAGGTGGTTGGGTTGGTTTTGGGAAAGATTGAGAGGCGAGGGAAGTTTGGCGGCGACGTTGGCGATGTTTGCCTGCCGCGATCCCCACACAAGATGGAGCTGTCCGAGGGCGAGTCCGAGGGCTCGGTGTGGAGATGTCGAGGTGTTTGGGCATGTATGTGGGTAGGTAAGGTACCGGTAGCTGGGTTATGTATTTCGGTGTTGCAGGGAGGTGGGTGGGTGGGTGGAGCAGGGAAATGCGGGGCAGGAAGGAAGGTTTGCCGAACGCGTGCATCCATCAAGCGAGCGAGCGAGCGAGCGAGCGAGCGATGATGATGGATTCGACCATCGACCATCGTCCATCGTCCATCGACCATCGCGTCGGGTACGTACCTACTTACCTACATACATGTGTGTACATGGTACTCTGCGGCTTAGCGGCGAATAGTGGGCTGGCTACCTGGGTGGTTGCTTTGTTACTCCACAGTACCCCCAGAAGAGAGAAACGGCGACGGAACGCGAGAGAGAAAGCGACGCAGGCAGGCAGGCTGGTTTCTTCGTGGGTTCTAGAGCGTGCATGAATGCAGTGCGGAGAGATGGCATGGGCGCTCTGGTCTGGTCTAGATGCGTGGGTGGTGGATAGATGGCGTGTGCGGTGAACGCGGCCACGGCTGAGGGCTGCCTGTTCAGGTAGGTAGGTAGGTAGGTAGGTAGGTCGTCGATGAGGGGTTGAGTTGTCGACGCGGGACCAAGGCAGAGACACTCTTTTGATTTTCGTCGTTTTTTGTTGACAAAATGCCATGCCGAAGACTTGGTTGTGCCTCTTCGCCATCTTCTCTCCATGTCAATCTCGGCGTTGCGCATCGTCGTCGTCGCTCGTCGCTGAGCAGTACATAGCACAGCCATGATGAGCCCAGAATACATACATACCTACTACAGTCTCTTGTCGCTACTTCCATCCCCTCTCTTTTGCTGTTGCGCCCACAATACCACCAGTGCACCACAGACCGCAGGTGGCAGCACCATGTCGTAGCCATGACGTCCAAACAAACTTCGCCAAAACTTTACCCAGCATCTCTATTTTTTGCCTTTCGGCGTACGGGCCCTTCTTTTTGCCTGAATCTGTTTGTCCGTCCGTCTGTCTGTTTAAACTCTGCGCCTAGCCCCCCCGCAACCAAGCAACTGGGATATGTGTGTGCTGCTGCGGGAAATGCTGCTGGGAATGTCCTTACCTCTGGTTGCGAGTTCGTCCACACATTTTGGATGACTTGTGCATGGGTTCCCTGTATCAGTTTGGTGCGTGGGGCAAGGGACGGAGGACGAGAAAAGGAGACTAGTGTAGGTAGTTTGAGGTGTCCCCAGGTCAAACTGCTTCGACATGTGTGTTTGCGAGGGCGTCGGCGTTGGCGCTTGTCGCTTTTTCTCCATGAACGCTTCTCGGTACCACGGCTACCTCAAGGCCAAAGCTCCAAGGTCGCGAAAGTAGGTCTGCGGCTTGAACACATACACGGTACGTACAATACGTACACTCGACTTGGACACGAGTCGCATTCCAACATGCTACCGAGGCGAAGGGATAGCGAGGGAGGGAGTGGCGGGCAAGACGGCAGCGGCAGCAGCGGTCGGTAGTGCTTCGTGTATGCAAGTTTAATCGCGACGTTTATATTTATGCATGTATTTATTGGTGTGCCACCCCGCCGCCATTTGACTGAGCAGTAGGTCTCCCGCCCGTCCGCCAGCCAGCCGCATCTCGCTTCTTCAGCCAGTGGGCGCGCGCTTGGCTGGGACGACGGAATCGCCCTGGGTCTTGCTCGGGAAAGGGCCCGGGCGGGAGTGCCGCAGCGGGAGGAATGGCCGACTGACAGATTGCCATGTTGCTATGGTGCTGGTGCCGAGATGGACATGGCGCCGTGCTGCGCGGTATTCGGGGCTGGATAGTTCAGATCAAGCGCAAACGTTGACCGACGACCGATGGGGAAGTTGAAAAGAGACAGAAGGAGTTGAGAGGCGACGCAGAATTGTGTCAGTTGCCAGTCGCAATTCGTGAGCAAATTGGAGATTGATGAGACAGCCCAATCCGCTTGAGCGGTCTGAATGATTTGTCGAAGCATACGACTTTAAGGAGGTGAGCACATCGAATGGTGTATCTTGCACTTCGTATCGATGTCGTTTGTAATGACACCAGAAAGAAAGAAAGAAAGAGGGGGCGTCGCACGACGTGCCAAAACTCCCAAGCTCTTCATTTTCTGGGCTTGAAGCTTGACCGGTCAAACAATGTGGCAGAGCAGAGGATCCAAGCGACTGGAGACAGCCAGAAACTGAGCGGCATGACCGAGGCTGGAGAGCGACGTCTAGATCGTTTTCTTGTGGTCGATCGCAAGGTGACGTTTGGAAGCTTCTGAAGCAATCTAATCTATACATGTTGTTCGGAGCGAGATAAGAATCCGCAAATGCGGACAGTAGTACTTCAGCGATGGGAAATTAAAGATGGAAGAGCAGTTGTGGAAGCGAAGACAGTAGAGAGGCATTTCCATCTCCGACCCATCGCCGCAGCCGACCCCCCCCCCGCAAGACCGCCGTTGATTCGGTCCCTCCACGCCCGTCGCCAACCAACAACCAAGCTCGAGAACATCAAGCTGCAGGACACCACCCACACGACACGACACCCCACGGCGCCATCTCGACGGCCTTCGCACCTCACCCACGACTCCCCTCGCTTCCTCGCCCGCATCGATGCCGTTCTTCGATAGCTCGACCGAATGGCTCGAGCAATCCGCGCTGCTGCTCAAAGCGCGCCCAACAACCGTGCGCAACCACCATCACTACAATCTCCACATACATCACCACAGTTTCCCACTGCTGCTGCTGCTGCTGCTGCGGCGGGCGAGTGCGCGCCCGCATAGAGCCCGCTCGTCCGCCGGCCGCCAGGACGTCGCGGCCACTTCAGCAGGAGAGTCCACCCACCGACTAACCATGTACAGCAGGCACGCATCGTAACCAAATACTCAATCCTGCAACGGCACGAAGCCAAGCAAAACAAGCGGCGCGACAAAGCTGCCGTACCAAACGGCGACGACACCAAGAGCAACGCCGCGGCAACGGCGGCGACCGAGGCCGCAGCTATCCAGGACCGCCGCCAGCAGCCCGCGCAGCCCGACCGCCCAAAGGCCGTTCTGGTCATCAAGACGTATGATCCGGCCAGTGGCGTGTGTTTGAAGTATAAGACGAATAAGGCGGCGGAGGTGGGCCGCTTGGTCGCGAGTTTGGAGAAGTTGGCCAGGACCATGGCCGCGCTGCCTGATAAGCCGGATGGTGAGTTTGTTTGTTCGTTCTGCGCTCCTCTATCTACATATACGCGTATTTGTGTTTGCAGGTCCGTTGCTTGGCTTGCTGGAGCGCGACTCGGCTGTGCGGTGGAGATCCTTTTTGGCTGTTTGAAAGCTGATGCTGACGTGTCTGTTTGGCGGCGCCAGATATTCCCATGCTCGACGCTCCCGCCGAACAGGGCACCGGCACCAGCACGCCGAACCCGGAGGCCAAGGCTGAGGCGAAACCGTCGCAAGGTGGCAGTGGCGGCGGCGGCGGCGGCAAGAAGAAGAAAAAGGGCAAGAAATGAGCCGAATCTGGTCCCGCTTGACACGTCTTGAAGGAGGGGGATTGGGGGCGCAAAAAGCAGGGAGAAAAACGTGATAGCTAGGTGGGTCGAAGGTGGAGCAGGAAGAGGAGGGAGGGCACGCATGCACGCGTGACTGCTCGCTCGTCGTCCGGAGGCATGGCATTGGGAATCAACAGAGGAGACAGGAGAAAAAGCACATCGACACACAAGAAAGCAGAAGCAGCAGACGAATCAGTCTGCGCGGCACAAGGGGCGAAGGCGCGCGTCCGTCCGTCCATCGTTGCGGGAAGAAGGCTTCCAACAACATCCTGGGGAGGCGCTTACAACGCAGTCTTCATCGAAGCCATCTGTCATCTGCAGGCGAGTGAAGAGATGACGCGCAGGCAACAGGCCTTCAGGCCGTGCAAGTATCATACTTCGGCGCATGGCAAGGCTAGACTGAAAGAAAAACTAGAGAAAGGGATACGTCAACGTAATCTTCAGCACAACGAAAAGATTCAATCAATGTTCGCATGAAGGAAAGAATTGTGCTTGTTGGCTGCTCCTGCTGCTGCGCAGCCACTGATTCCATTTGGTATCTGCATCTTCGCGTCTGTCTGTCTGTCTGTCCGTCCCCATTCCCATTCCCGTCCCCATCCCATCCCATCCCATCCCATGCTGCGCCATTCAGTTCAGTCGTCCGCTTGGTGTTCTGTCCTGATCTGTCCTGTCCTCTCTTGTCCTTTCCTGCTCCGCTGTGCCCGTGGGCCATTCTGTACAATATGGAAAACTCATTTACATGCATGCAAGCCGCATTTGCGCATGTCTCGAGGGAAAAGCAACGACCAACGCGTCCACGTCATCGGCTGGTCCTGAGCTACCTTATGTGCTTCGGTGCTGACTGGCGGAATAAGAAAGGCTTCTCGATGCTCTCATCTCACGCCAAACCGTCTCTTCTTGCTAGGTAGATGCATAGTGACAGGGCAGCCTATGGAGCGAGCAAGCGCAGCTCACACGCCCAGAAACCAAGGGCTCAACGGCGAGCGTCAAACAAACACCTGATTTCCCCGTCTGATTTCATCTCTTGTCGCCAGCGCCAGTATCCTCGCCCTCACCCTCCCCATTCCGTGCGCCGCCGCTGAGCACACCGGCCAAACCCCTGAGGACATCGAGACCACCCACGGCCGCCGTGCCGGCGCGTTCGCGGGCCTCGCGGTCGCGTTGCTCAAGGCGCTGCGCGGCGGATGCCAGGACGGCGTCGGCGACGCGATCGGCAGCGGCGCGGTATTGGGCGAGTTTGTGGACGCCGTCGGCGAAGAGGTCGGCTTGTGCAGGGAGGGAGGCAGTGATGGTGCGGAGGCGGGTATGGATGTCGTTCTGTTGTTGTGTGGGAGGCGCTGGAGTGGTGGTGGGAGGTTGTGGTACCGTCGAGGAAGACGATGGGTCGTGTGAGGCGGTTGAAGGGTGGGTTGGATCGGCGGTGGCTTCTGCCGTCTTGAGAGGTTCGTCTGTTGCTTGTGGTATCGAGGTCGAAAGTTCTGATGCTGGAGCTGGGGGTTTTGAAGATGAGGCTGCGTTGGAGGAGAAGGCTAAGTTCAGATTGAGGTCTTTGAGCTGCTGGAGTATGCTTGCTTGCTCTTGGCCGAGGAGTGATGGGTTGATTTCGACGCTGCTGCCCGATGCAGTGTCTGATGGCGGCGCATCTGGCAAAGTCTCTGTATCTCGCGATGATAGCGCTTCTGGCTTCTTGAGAAGCTTCTCCCAAGACTTCTTCTCTTCTTGCAACCTGTCCCTCGAATCAGCATCCATGCCGCACCGTCTCGGTGACTCTTCAACTTACCGCTTCACCTCCGCCTCTTGCTCCTCGAGCCTCTTTGCGTTGTCTTGGTTCCGCGGGTTCGGCTTCTTGACAACGGCAGTCGGCTCGACTTCCTCTCGATCAAACCAGTTTGACATTTCCGACTTGCTGGCGAAGTCGTTGAGAAGCTCTTGTTGTATTGCACGTGCTGCGATTGCGAATTAGCCACTGCGGCCCGCTCCGCTGAGCCGCACCGAGTCCGCCAAGCCACTTACCTGCCATGATGGCGCTCGAATCCGGTACATCTCCACTCGGCTTCTCGGGCAAAGCTCTTGTTCCGCACCATACCAGCAATTGCTTCATTCGTCGAGGCTCAGGTAGACTGTCCTCGATGAGCTTGTAAAACTCCTCAGTAGCCACCTCGGCGTGAGGGACAGCTGAATGCTTGTTAGCATCCTAGATTCAAATTCCAAATTTCCAATTCGCCAAGGCAAAGGAACCTTACCGTTCGAAGTGCCGCTGTCAATCAGAGAGCTGGCTCGTCTACCGCGCAGACCGGTACTGCTCCGCCTGTGCCCCGACCCTCCACCTTTCCGCAGCTCCTTGTTTCGCTTGATTATGGGCGTGTCGGCGAACGGAAGCGCAATCTTCGTGCCCTCACGGCTGGGTTGGTCCGATTGGGGTTGCGCGCCGTTTTGGCCCACAAGAGCCAGGCCCTCGTCTTCCTCCGCACGACTTTTCGGTGTTCGCGCCTCTTTCTCAAAGGCGCTCTTGCGGGTCCGCTTGGGCTTTTCGGCAGCTGGCGTTGCGACAGGTGGGGGTTGATTTGTAGCGACGTTATCGCCCGATAACCTTGCCGACCTCCGCCTCTTTGGACCTGGCTCGATCTCGTCCGCTACTGCTGGTGCAATTGCGGCCAGCGACTTTTTCGTGGTCCTCGACTTCTTTGCGGGTTCGCTTGGCGCGGGTTTGACAGGTTTGCTGGCTTTTGGCGGTGCTGGCTCAGGCTCGGGCTCGGGTTCTTCTCGAACAGGCGCGGTTGTTGGCTTCTTCGCCGTCTTTCTTGAACGTCCGCGAGAGAAAGTAAAGCCATCGTCTTCTTCTTCATACGACGCTGCTCAGAATCGTCAGTAAATCTCCAATGCACCCAAGCCCATGCGGGCCATCGCCATTGTCCCGGATCATCCTTCCCACATGAGATGCCTCCGTTATGAGATATTCGACTCACCACTCTTGGCCGCCCTTCCTCTCGCCGCACCAGTCTTCCCCTTGCTCTCCGCCTTGTTCCCGGCCCCATTAATCCCGTTGACCTCCTCCAGATCATTCGCTTTTGCGTTCCCACTCGGCCCAGTCTTTACCCTCTTGACAGGGGCCACCACCACCGGTTCGTCATCCTGGAAGGCGAGGCGCGCGCTGCGCCGTCTCCCCGCTGGGCGCTGTGTCGACGTCATGCTCAAGGACTGCAAGGGCGAGCGCACAACGAGGGCAGTCATGGACGCGGCGCGTCGCTCCAAGGAACACACTGCGCGCTCAGGCGGAGTGAGCGTCGGGCGATCGCGTCGATGGCGAGGTCGATGTGCGAGCAAAGGCGGCTTGCCGCGGCGCAGGGAGGCTCCGTTATTGTCACAAGTCGGAAAGTCAAGGACCGACACGCAGTATCCAATGCACCGCTTCGCTGCTATCCTGGTGCTGAGCTGGCGCAGTGCTCCCAGATTCAGAGCGCGCGCGCTGAAGCTATCGTTGACGCGCGTTGCGGGATCCGGACGGCGTCTTCGGGCGTCAGGGAGTTGAGGGACGCGTTGGAGATAATGATTGCGAGTCCGCGGCTAATGGATAGAGGTTGTTGGGCGATTGGGCGTGGTCCGAACGCGGTATGCGCTGTCAGGGAAGTCGGTGTCGGTGCTTTGGTGTTGACCGGCTTGCATGCGCACCCCGCCAAGAAGCGGAAAATCAAAACAACCACCACGTGACCTGGCTGAAAATGGCATCCCCGCGATTCATCCACTTTTTGCAACACAACACCGAAACCACGAAAATGGCATGCATGTTCAAATTTGTACAAGGAGCAGCTCAACAATCTGAGCATCTTCTCCTCAAGAGATCTCCTCTCTCTGCTAGTATATATAGTCTAATCCCCATATAGGGTGAATCTCGCTCGATCAAATCCTCCAACCGCTCGCTCAAAGCACAGGCATTTCATATCATCATTACGCATCCATAGCTCAAGACCCCAATGCCTATTTGAGGCTGTGGCCCGATGGCAGGTCCATTTGAGGCGCCAAGTTGCCTTCAATGCGTCTCTTTGCATCCTGCTTCTCGTCCACTGTTGGGTTGCTCTTGCGCATGTCTGGCGTGTACGGCGCACGGCCAACGCTGTGGCCTATGGACATGCCAACGCGGATCTACAAGTGTCAGAAGAGGTCAAACTTTGTGCGTGCAGCAAAACTTACCAACGTCTCGAGTGCGCCGTTTGAGTTTTCGGCAAGATCATCATCCCACTCCATCACACCTGGCTCAAAGAGGAGAAGAATCGTGCTGCCTCCAAATTTGAAGTAGCCCAGCTCCTCTGCCCTTGAAACATTCTCGCCGGCCTCACGGGTAATGACGGTGCTTCCGACCATCATGGCGCCAACGCAAATCACCATGACCCTGCCATGACAGACAGAGTCGATGGGAACGCAGACCCTCACATTCTCGCCATAAACGTCAAGAGCAGAGCGGATGGCCATGGGGTTGACCGTGTAGTACTCTCCCTCAATGGTCTTGGGTTCACCCATGACACCGTCAACGGGAATGTGGAATCTGTGGTAGTCCTGGGGCGCCAGTCGGAAGATTCCCAGTGCACCGCCCTCGAACCGGGAGACGTCTTCTGGATACGCGTTGCCGAGCAGGCGTGAAATTGTGAAGCCACGACCCTTGACCCAAACCTCCTGTGCGCGCTTCATTTGGTTGAAAACAACGCTTCGACAGTCGGCAGGTGAAGTGATGATTTGCGGGTCGTCAGGAGCTGAGCAGGGGCGTGCTTCCGGCTTCAGGGCGCGGTAGAAGAACTCGTTGAAAGTCTTGAACTCCTCGATAGGCAGCAATACCTCGGACATGTCCAGTTGATGGAAAGCAATAAATCCAGGAATTTCGGCCGCAGAAGCAGGATCGTCGTACTTTTTGCCTTGCTTGATACTCAAGGACTTGAGAAGTTTGCGTGCTGCAATAAACATTAAAATGTGATCGTTTGAAGGTGTCGTGACTCCTACCTTTTTTGCCCTCCATTTCTCCCCTCTTCAAGCCTTTGTAAAGCAACCTAATACCAAGTCGCACATAAACGCTCATACGCTCCTCATTGATCTGGCCAGTAATGCGATCCTGGACAAGAATGTTCGCTGAATTGGCACCAAGCTTGTAGCCGCCATATGAGACCTTGGTAATGACCTTGGAGTACCACTTGCGCTGCGCCTGGCTGGAAGTGACAAAGCCAGCCATGACAATGTTGTTCACCTGTCTCCAGTCCTGACTGGCGCAGGTTGCAACGTGGGTGATGATGTCAGCCTCCGTTCTTTTGTTCAGGCGCGGCTGGTGGCAAATAGGACACTCTCGAATTTCCACCACGTGCTCTTCGTCCTTTTCGTCGGCGAGGTCGTCCTTGTCAAGGAAGTAACCCTCTTCGCCTTCTTCACCCATATGCTCTTGCTCTATGGTCGGAATCACGGAAGTGTGGGACAGATTGTTGAGCGGAGTCCCAGAACTAGACGACATGGAAGGTGTTGGCGGATCAGACTGCTGGCCAATGGAGGATGAAAGGGTCGGAGTCAATTGGCCTCGTATTCTTGCCGTACGCTCCTGCGTTTGTTGAATCTGATCCTCGAGACAGATGACTGCTTGGTCAAAGGTCAGTTCATACTCCCCATTGTTTTCTTCGGCGAACCGCTCAAAAAAGCTGTCAATCGTAGCGTCGTGTAGGGTGGAGCCCAGAGTGTCCAGCATCGTGCTGAGCTCTATCTTGTCGATTCGCCCGCTGTCGTCGGCGTCATAATGCTTAAGCATGGCGCGCCAAAATTGCTGTCTCAAAGCCTTGTACGGCATGTACTTGGCCCTGATGTACAGTTGTGGAGAGTGCTTTCCCTCCCAACGGTCACTCTTCCTCAGTTCCAGAGGTATCGTGAAGAACCGAAAGCCGTCGTCGTCTTGCGTAAGCCCTCCCTGCGATGGCGACGAGTCGACGTTGATTGCAGGGATGTCCTTTTGACTTCGGTTTGGGGTGCTTCCAGATGGGGTGCTGGTCGGCGCATCCGCAGGAGGCCTTACCTCAGAACCGTTGAGACTTGATGATAGTGATGTGTAGGAGCTTTCCTTTTTCAGCGGCGGCTTGCCCGCACGCTGCAGACTTGCGGCTGAAGAGGATCTGGACAATGGCAACCTGAATCTAGACTTTCTTGGTCCATCCTGCACGGCCGAGCCAGCTTCCTGAGGCTCCGGCAGCTTGTATAGACCAGTGACGGGGTCGGCTTCAGGGGCGACAGAAGTGCAGTTCTCCAATGGAAAATTCGCCGCACCAACGTAGTCATGGTTCGACAGCTTGTCCTTGTCCACGACTTGGAAATTCAGCGAGAACTTGGTCTCGTGCTTCATGACCTGGAACACGAGTTTTTCGTCAAAAATGGGGTTCAGGTTGTGGCGGATTGCGCGAGTTCGGTACGTTCGCTTTCCAAGGGAGGTGACGACAAAAGGGTCCATGTCAAAACCAGTCCGGGTCACTGTGCGCCTGTTAGTTCACAGCCCAGTGCATTGGCAGCACGCGACCTACAGTTCTTTTCGGGTGGTAGGTCCGTTATCTTCTGAATCTCTAGAAAGAGAACACCGGCAATGTCCGAGTTGCCATTGAACTCGTATGAGCGCTGCTTTGCCTTTCTCCGTAGCTTGGCCATTCGTAGGCGCCTCTTCTTCTTCTCCTTCTTGTCCGACTTTTTCGAGTCGTCAGTCTCGTCAGACTCGTCCTCGGACTCCTCGTCCAGCTCGCCACTACTCAAGCGCTCCAAATCCTCGTCTTCGTCGGAGGAGAAGCCTAGCGTCCCCATCAGCCTCTGCTGGAGCTGGTCCGGCGTGGCGGATGGATTGTTGACATCTGTGATCTGGAACTGCAGCAGCACCTCACCAGTGACGTGACTGCTCTTGCGACCGCTTCTCCTACTTTCGAGAGCAAACCATCTGGGTTCTTGTTGTCCAAAGCCGGCAGCAAATATGTCCTCGAGGGCAACGTCAAACTCGCCCATGTAGTCCTTGCTGAAGCGGTCCTTGTCCCAGCACACGCCCTCAAGCAACAAGCTCTGGGAGCCCGCAATGGGCAGGTCGAAGGTCTGGTTCCATTCCGGGTTGAGCGTCTTTGAGATTGCGGGAGTTGCCTCTTTGGCGTCGCCGAGGGTCAGGACCAAGTACTGGGGGGGGGGGGGGTTAGTCGTCAGCGACGCGGTTCATCAACTTGTCTCGTGGCCCCCAGGCGCGGGCCAGCCCCTTGACGAAGGCAGCACTCACCGGATCGCTTGTGCCGCCTTTATCTTTGGCGGCCAGGTTGCGGCCTTTGAGCACCTTGACGCGCAGCACGAGGTTCGAGTTCTTGGCGTCTCCGGCCATTGCGGGTCTGGGGCTGGTGCTGCGACTGGTCTGCGGCTGCGGCTGTTCCGTAGTGGGGGCAGTGGGAGCGTTGTTTGCAGAAGACGAGTGAAGAGAGGCGCTGCTCTTAAGCCGGTTTGGTAGGCTGAGTCGGGAGGAGAGGTGGACCATGGTGAGGGGAAAGCCGGCTGCAGCGAGCGAGGTACAACAGGACGAGATGCAGCCAGCGGCAATGAGTGGCAGAGGACAATCGAGGATCTAGATCAGGGAGCTGGCGACTGGGATGCGAGTCAGAGGACAGTGGTGCGAGCCAAGTGCGGGAAGCCCGGACCAAGGAGCTTGATTGCGGCCACCAGTTCCCGTGTCGTGTCGTCCAGTGTCAGAGGGAGGGAGGGAGGGAGGGAGGAATGCGTAGGGTGGCTGGTAGGTAGGAAGACTGGTGTTGAAGATGGACGATACGTTAGGTGGTGGTGAACAGAACAGGGGCAAATGAGTAGGGGCTTGGCAAGGGTCTCTTGGAAGAATGAATGGATGGATGGATGGCTGCCAGATATGGGAACGTCGCCGGCGCAACTGGTTGTCAGCACGAGCAGCGCCTCTCGTACTCCACACATCGAGCACAGCCATTATTGCATCGCCTCGCCTCCTCCTGCACTGCACGCCGGCCGGTACTCGTCTATCCGACTTCCGGCGCGACCTGGCCTGTAAAAAAACAACTGCGGGGATGCAGCTTGTTCATCACAACCAAAACACACACCCACCCTTCCTCGTCGCAACCTGCACGTCATTGCGAAGTTGATCGTCACCTCCACACTTGTCCGTTGGGTCCGCTGGCTGGCGTGCCTGAGATGATGTGCCTACCAGGATTCACGGCCATGTATTGTCGAGGAAACGTCCATTTCTTGCAACGTGTACGCCGTGTTTCATGGGAGCTGACCACTTGCGTCAACCAATTCTTGTCCGCCTTCTGTCCTTTATTCGCTCGAGGAAGCTGACAGCTGGACTGGAATGGCCATGCTTGACCTTGTCCAATCATGCATCTGCATTATTAGCAAAACCTCTCAAAATCACTCAACACCTACAAAAGAAAGACCTGGCAGCGAAGCTTCCGCCAAGTCTGAAGCTAAGAGTTGCCTCCAGCTGCCTAGGTTGCACGCTGCTCCCTGCCTCCAACAGACACCAACGCCGTTCATGGACGTCAAAGAAAATCCTCCGACGTCTGTCCACTCGGAACAACAAGGCTGCGTCGCGGCAGAGGCGCCAGAGGCCATCCTCGACGCCACGGCTTAGCGCGCTCCAGCTTGCACCAGTGCAGTCTTTGGTCCGCCAAGGCGGCTCGTTGTTCTGACGGGATGACGTCGTTGCCAACACCTGCACGTCGTGCGTGTTTCGCTTCGCTGTGGCTTACTGGTCCCCCGCGGCTGTTCTCTGTCCGAGTGTCTCTTTCCTGCGAATAATAATCATCTCGGCATCCTCTCGTCATCCATCTCAAGAGGCCATCGACTGCCGTCCATACTCACGGTGGAGACCAAACCTTGCATTTCGACGGATTTCTGCCGACATCGCGAGACCGCTATCCAAACATGGTTCCGCAAGCATTCCGCAGAGGCCGACGGCCGACGGCTCAAGGCTTAAATGCCATTCGCCCTCTTCCCTGCCGTCTCCTGCCACAGCTGCAGGTCCAAAGCATTGTCACTTGAAACAGCGCGCGCATTCGGAGAAGACCACACCGACAATTGTTCGCTTTCGCAACCAGAGCATGGTTATCTCCCCGGCTGAGTAAATTGCTGCTTGATAAGCCACGATCCCCACAGCCAAGGCGGCAGGCGGGTGCGGGCGCGGGCGCGTTCAGGAACACTGCAAACTCTCCCTTGCGTTGGGAAAGTTTATGTCAAATCAACCAGCCGTCCGCTCTCGTATTCGCTCATGGGTGTTTGAGATCAAGACCACAGGCGTTTCGCCCATGGACATTTTGAGGAAGGAATGGTGCGGCAGTTTTTTTTTTTTTTTTCTTTCTTTTCTTTTTCCTTCATCTGCGACTGATTCTTCTGCGCTTCGGCTGTGCAAGATTTTCATTAAAAGATGAGTGAGCCAGGGACGAAAAAGGAAACAAGCATTGCCAATTACCTTGGGTGCGGGGAACTGCAGCATGTCCGCGGGGCAAGATGGCCCGAAGATGCACGTCGTTCTCTCTCGCTCCAATGAGCGCAACCACACCATCTCTAGCAAGGAAGCAAGATGCCCAACAGACAAAAAGCTATCCATCATGCCTAATCTGGCTAGCGTGGTAGGCTAATCCCCATCAGATCCTTGCTAGCCTTGCGACTTGCGCCGCATCCCCTTGTCGTGCATAAGACGAGTCAAACCGTCTAGACTTTTGTGATCATGACACTGCATCTTGAAGACTGACGACAGAGCGTCATTTAAGACGCAATCGGCGCGTTTCGTGCCGCCATGGAATGAGATCTCCACAGCCGTTTCCTACGCTCCGTTTCCACAAGGCTGACGGCCTGTCTGCTGCCTGCCGATCCGGCGAATACCTAGGTGTTGCTCGCAACATTTGTGTATGAACATGAGCCTTGCTTGTGCCGGTTTCATCGCGCGACTCTGTTCAAGCGCACGTGGTATATTTAGCATCGACTACCTACCCACCATCAACATGACCCTCTTTTTGGCAGCATGCTGCGACACCATGAGAAATAAGCAGATCGTCAAAGGTAGCAGTGGAGGCTTGGACAAGACTTGTTTGAAAACCAAGCCTTTCTCCGCCCAGCACCCCATTCAAACCTTGGCAGTCACTCACTCACAGGGGGTCTCTATGCGAGCGTGAAGGTGATGGTTGGGGGAACCGCAAGAGAGTCTGGGGGAGACTGCAACCGCAGACTGCGGTTGGCATCAGCATAATCAGAACAGAGTGGGTTGACAGCGCGCCTGAGGGTGCCGAGCTGTGCATGTAGAAGCCAAGCCAGCCGTCGACGCTCGTGACTTGACTTTACAACCGCACGTCGTTGGCGCGAGATTCAGAAGTGGGAGAGAGAAGTGGCCGGATCATCGTGCCTGTGGCATAAACAAGCCAGCTGTGTTGTAAATCCGACAGTATCAAGAAAACAGCACCAAGCTCAATCCAACACGAAGTTGATGTTTCGAATAGAAATAAGTTTGATGCTTTGGAGGTGTATCCAAAAGACTCCGCCCAATCAAGAGAAAAGAGATCGCTTCCAACGACAGACACATTGAAAGAGAGAGGGCGAGAGGGGGGAGAGAGGGTCCAGTCCCATTCTTTCCAGTCTTGAACAAACTCCTACCAAAACCTGACCTGACCCAAACAAATACCCATGCCATGCACGCAATCAATCAACCGACCGACCGACCAACCAGTATCCAAACTCAAAAGCAGAACGGGGAAAAGTGGGGAAGGCGATCGAGTCGTTCACGAACCAAGAGGACAACGACGAAAGATCATCGCCGCAGCGTAATCGGGTACAAAAATTAGCCTGGATAGGAAAGAAGGCAAAAGGGGGTGCGGGCTAGCTAGCTGCCGCGTCGACTAGTGGTCCCACTCCTTGAAGCCCTTTTGCCGCTGCCGCGAGTTCCAATTGAGCGTGCGCGAGATGCTGTCGATCCAGTCCTTGCCACGCCGTTCGAGCGGCAGCACGCAGGGGAAGGGGAAGCGCGAGGCAGATACCGTCACGTAGTCGCCTGGACGGAGCTCCACGCTGCCAGTCCAAGTATGTCAGCAAGCATTGTCACCGTCGTATTGCTGTCACAGTTACTCTGTGAAGTGGGTTGATAATGCTTACCGTTCTCGGCCGTCGAAACTCGCCCACGAGCTCGTCCGCGCGTCGTACGGGACGCCGGCGCGCAGCACGATGGTGTCTGGCAGGATGATGGGGCGGAAAGAGAGCGTGTGGGCGCATATTGCCGTGAGGAGGATGACGGGGTTGTCCGGATGGCACAGGGAGCCGCCGGCCGCGAGGTTATACGCGGTCGAGCCGGTTGGTGTTGCGACGCAAATGCCGTCGGCCTGGACACTGGTGAAGTGCTCGTCGTCGCCGAATATCTCAATCGACGACAGCGCTTGACGGCCCAAGTTAGAATCATGGTGGTCCAAGCAACATGAACCCCCAAGCCGGTGGTAGTCAACCAACTTACTCGGATTCGGCCCGCGGTCCACGACTACCTCATTCAAGATGTTGTGTGTGCCGTCCGGCTTGTGCGTGTGCGCGTCTTCCATTTCTTCACCTATTAGCTCTTCGACTAGGTCCTTGGTGCAATGGACGTCTTTTCGCCGTTGCGATCGCATCACGGTAGCCTCAAATCGAAGACGCAGACTGACGGTGATGCCCTGTCTGAATGCTCGTGACAGCGTCTCAGGGTACTTATCGTAATCGAATTTGGTCAAGAAGCCAAGGGACCCCAGGGAAAAGGCCAGAACTGGGGGAACGACGCGCTGGAAGAGCCAGCTCGCGTACAAAACCGTGCCATCTCCGCCCAGCTAGCTGTTGTTAGTGGACAGCTCCACGCAGGAACAGGAGTACTTGCCGCCAGGACTATGTCAAACGATTGTGGGCGTTTCTTGCAAAGCTCTATGGTCCAAAATTTCAATCTTTTCCGGTATGACTCGTTGCCAGCGATGAGGCCCTCCTTGTCGAAAAGCTT
Source organism: Phyllosticta citriasiana (assembly GCF_038021145.1). Lineage (NCBI taxonomy): Eukaryota > Fungi > Ascomycota > Dothideomycetes > Botryosphaeriales > Phyllostictaceae > Phyllosticta > Phyllosticta citriasiana. The sequence continues at coordinate 451,190 of NW_027117285.1, read as the reverse complement.
GTTGTCCTCTAAGGTGTTTTCGACGTAGCTGGAGGTCCCATCAGCCTGATTCACTTTATACCACACCCCTCTTTTCCTTGCTTACATTTTATAGTTTTCATCCTGCTTGAGCAGCCATTCGGCGACTTCTCGTGTGTTGGGAATGAGCGACTCGTCGTGCGCTTTTGCCAGGACGAAGACATTCTTGACGTTCATCCGCAACCGAATGTGGGCGAGCTTCTTGGCCAGCTCTCGGATGCCAAAGGCCATGTCCGATATTTGATTCTTGGTCAAAAGCCGCGACTGCACGGCGTCGTTGAGTTCGTCTGGATTCTTGTCCGCCGCCTTTTCCGACATAAGGCCCTCATAGCTCGGGGTGTTTTCTCCAGAGTGGATTTCGGCATCTTTGTGTGCCTCAATGAGCGTGTGGACGAAGCAATTGGTCGGCCGTCGCAGGTAGGTCGGGCGATGGGCAGAACCGGGGGCTAGGGAGGATTTGCGGCGGTGGTTGCTGTCGTTGTCGAAGACGACCTGAGGGCTCCGTCAGCGACTGCTGGGTGCGCCACGCCGTGCGCGACCAGCGGCAAGGGTTGGAATGCACCTCGAGCGCGTGCTGGAACTCGGGGTCGTTTGGATTCATCTCCTTTTCGCTCTCAAAGGCAGCGTCAGCACTCGACTACCTATTCTGGAGTGGCAGGGCGGGGAGCTAACTGTACCTCGTCGGAGCGGTTGTCGCTCGGAGGGCCTGTCGCCAAAGACATGGAGTTCATGTCCTACAGGTGATGATGAGGGGGAGGCGGAGGTTCTAGGATACACGCGTTGGCGGCTTTGTTTAGTCCAATTCGGCGCGGTCCATAGATTGCTTTGCAGGCATCTTAAGCGGCATGCGGTGATAGACGGGAGTGATGCTGTCGGATGACGTATAAATGACTCGCGCAAAAAAATAATTCGACGATCCATGAGTCTTGCGAACGGTGCTTTCGTCCAACGGCTAGACGCGAATTTGATCTTCGATATGTATACTGGATTCTAGCAGGAGCCCCTGGCAGCCTGAGAACAAACACGGCATGATCAACCAACAGCTTCACCAATCATTTTTGCTGTATTTGATCCTGAAAAACTAGAGAATTCCCTGTTGCTCGCACTATTTTTCCGTCCATCCTAGCGCCAATTAAATGCTATGTACAGTGAAGCCTGTCCACTTTCACCCCATGCATGTCCTTGGACTGAATCTGACCGCGCTGTGTTGAGACATGGTCATTGCCTTGTCGATGTCTTTCTTTCATTGCATGATTTGATATTTTTACACGTGAAGCTCGGCGGCCGGGATGCTCTGCACATAAAAATTAGAAATCTTACAGCTTGTGTGAGCGTCTGTACAACACCGAACTCACCGTCGTCGAGTACTTAGTCAGAGCGCGAGCAACCTCGGTCGTGGTAAATCTCTCAACTTGCTGGGGCGCCCTTCCGATAAAAGTTTTGTGGTCAAGCAGACGGTCGATCTCGCCGTGGACCGGCTCAAAGAACTTGTCGTTCTTGATGCGCTCGATGAGGTCGTTTTGGCCGCCCTCCATCTTGACAACGTAGCTGGCTTGGTGGCTAAGGACACGGATCTCCTCGTGAACGTCCTGTCTGCTGTGGCCCTTGGCGACCATGGCCATGATGATGTTTTCGGTGGCCATGAAAGGCAGCTCCTGGTTGACGCGGGCCTCGATGACTTTAGGATAGACGACCATGCCCGAAGAAATGTTGTCCAGCAACAAGCAGCACGCGTCGGCGGTTAGGAATGCTTCGGGAAGGGTGATGCGGCGGTTGGCACTGTCATCGAGCGTACGCTCAAACCATTGAGCCGAGTAGGTGTGGAGAGAATTCTGGGGGAGAGTCTGGAGGTGGCGTCCAAGACTGCACATGCGCTCAGAGCGCATAGGATTGCGCTTGTAGGCCATGGCAGAGGATCCAATCTGGTCCTTCTCGAATGGTTCCTCGAGCTCCTTGAATGAGGCCAAGTGACGAATGTCGCCACCAATTCTCTCGCAAGTCGCACCAAAGGATCCCACTACATTGACAATGTCGGCGTCGACCTTGCGACTGTAAGTTTGGGACGTAATGATGAATGCATCGTTGAAACCGCTCTTCTCGGTAACAAGCTCATCCAGCTTCTCGACCTTGTCGTGGTCGCCGTTGAAGATTTGCAGGAAAGAAGCCTGGGTGCCCGTCCTGCGGAGCGTAAGCATGTATCTACTCGAGACTGTTGCTTCGGAGCCTTACGTTCCCTTGACACCGCGGAAGCGCATGTCATCGCGCGCCCTCTCGAGGTTTTGGAGGTCAATCAGGAGATCTGCGTTCCGTTAGCTGCTTGTCAATGCAAAGCAGCGTGTAAATAACTTGCCTTGGATCCAAAGACACGCCCTCTTTCCAACTATACAACGTTAACTCCTTTTTGGATCAAGAGTCTCGTAGAGCATACCAGTCGTCAATTGAGCCTGCAAAATTTGTTAGAAAGTCCCGGAAAATGTCGAGTGTTTACATACAGGCTGAAGATGGGTGTATGCCAGGCAAGGCAGCGAGGCGTTGGCCCGAGCAAAGTCCTTGAGCTTGCGGATAGCGCTGGCAATCTTGTGGCAGAGAAGGTCCAGCGCATCGCGGTAGAGGATCAGATCAGCGTTGTCAGTAACGTAGCACGAAGTGGCTCCCCTGAAGTGGTTCGTCAGCGCTTAGCCTTGTAAAAACCTGTCAACACCATTCTCTCCCATCTTCGGTCTTTTGAGCCCTTTTTAACCACACCATATGTATCTCAAGAGACTCGTGATCCTAGACCAAAATTTCTTGTGCGCTAGTCTCACCCTCCCCAACATGCAAAATGTGAAATCCGGGAATCTCGTACCAGTGGATGATGCCAGCGGCAGCAGGGGCGGCCAGGCCAAAGGTGTGCACATGCGCCATGACATCGTGTCTTCGGCGCTTCTCCTCCTCAGCGGCAATTGGAAACTCCTCATCCTTGATGGTGAGGTTTGCTCGCATTTGCTCAATGGCCTCGTCCGAAATGTCCAAGCCGAGCTCCTTCTCAGACTCGGCGAGCGAGAGCCAGAGCTTGCGCCAGGTGGTGAAGCGAGTCCTGGGCGAGAAAAGCTCCTTCATCGCCTGGCCTGGATTGTGGGGAGAGATATCAGTCTCGCGTCGGAAGTAGGGAAGGCTGCGTGATGGAGAAGCGGGCCATACTCGAGTACCGCGAGTTCAGCCTAGATTCTGTCAGTAGTAGATATGGAGAGTGGACTCTGAGATGCTTACGGAGTTTGGTATATCTACATGGCGAGGCATTCGTTAGTGAAGCATTCGTGTGGCGTGTGACGGTAGAGTCACAGCGGCAGGCTCACGCTGTTTTCGTTGGCCATTTTGGAAGAGAGCACGACGAGAGCGTGGCACAAAGTGAACAGACGTGTCAAGAGACGAGTGAAGCTGTGGAGAAACGACGAGGCCTCAAAAGCTGGAGTGAGAGGCAAGTCCCGCAGATAAGAAATGGCTTGGTGGGGTCGCCAAAAAAAACCAGCCCGACCTCCTCCGGATCGACGCACACGAGTCATGACACACGCAGACCCATCCAATTATTGATCCGTGACGGCATGCATCTGCACCCAGACAGGTGGAAAATCTCCGCTGCTTGTGTATCCTTTTTCCCTTCCTGATCTCATCGCTGTCGTTGATCCAGATGGCCATGTTTGGACCTGGACGAAATTCCCACCACTCCTTCGTGCATATCAGCTAGAACCATCGGCTGTGCAGCATGGAACCCTAGCAGCAACTCGACCAAGGTGAGTTCCTAGCCCTTGATTGATGTGAGACAGTATTGAAATAATTCTGATGTCAGTGAAGATCTCCTGTGTTGTTCAGGAATTTCAGAGCCATTGCAAAAGAGCTTGCAGAGCCGTCACTTCGGTCATCCGTTGCATCTGTGGCAGCCTTTCAGCTTGTTCTCCTCAACCTCATCCGGTGGTCTTCCACTTCAACTACCTCTTGCCAGTGTGCCAATGGATAATCAGAACCCCACATCAGTCCATCGCGCTCCGCGAAAGACCGTCCTCGCTAAACAACGAATACGAGTGACGGGAGTGGCCGCGCCCCGCATAGCAGTACGTAAGGATAGACGAACGGGCCTCCTCCACACCCCACGACAACGAGACGGCGGTCCGGTCCGAGCTCCCAACCGCATCTTGTCTACTTCGGAATGGCATCTTCCTTAAGCCCTTAAGTAGCAGTGACACGATCGCTAAAGATGGATTTTCCAACGGACAGAAATGTCTCCAATGCAACTCAATCGCATCCAATCTGATTCAGATCCTTCAAAATGAACAGTGCATTGAAATTCTGCGGAATCTAGAACGAAGGAAAATTTGCTAACGCTTATACAGAACCGTCAAATAGTCCCAAAAACTCCGTTCGTCTATAACTGGAAACACAAAAAGAAACCATTCAGAGCCGAAATTGCGCGCTTTCTTGAAAAAAATTCTTTTGACAGAGTCTGCCAACAGGTGTGTTCAAAATCAATTTCAGGGTCTCCGGAGATGATGCGTCTGTTCAAGTGGCCGTATGCCTTGCTCATTGTCTGCAGATTTCACAGGAAGTCCAAGCGGAACTCGCATGGTATCCATCCTCTACCAGAGGAAGGGGATCAGCTTGCAGGGCGTCCTCTGCTTATAAGTGGACCACTGGCTCGCATACTAGAATGCAGTTAGCCATCAATTGGAGCCAGAAAACATTGATTGACTTACCCTCTTAGTGCAGTACTCATCAAGCGCGGGGATCGCACGGCTGGCAAAGTCCCAAAGGAAGAAGCTTCCAACAACAGCAGAGCAAATCATTCCCGACCCAGCCATGGCACAAGCAGCACGCCAAAGCGAATAGCCGCTGTAGTTGGGATGGCGGACAAGAGCAAAGAGACCGCCAGTGAACGCCTTGCCCTTGTTCCGCGGGTCAGCCTTGAAAGCCTTGCGGTGGATCTCGCACTGCCACTCGCCGCCGATGCCAAGGATAAAGAACAACAGGCCAGTCAGCAAGCGTGGGTTCGACAGCATCTCGCCGCCCAGGCCAGAGGCGGCCGAGGTGGCCGCGCACAGGAAGAGGAGATTGTTGGCCGTGTTCCAGAAGATGTTGAAGAAGCCAACGCCCAGGGCGCCCGTCGCCGTCCACGCCTCTTGCGATACGCTTAGGACGAACCACCAATGCTTGATGGCCGTCACCGTGACCATGGTCAACATGGTGAGTCGGTAAGCCGAGAGCCCGAGCGCATCGATGGCGCCAATGCCGCTGGAGAGCGCGGGGACATCCGGGATGATCTCTCCTCCGACCGATTTGATGAGCCCGCTGCCAAAGCCATTGGCGAGAATCGCGTATTGAAGGAAGCAGTCAAAGGTGCGCAGGCCCAAGAAGAGTGCCGTATTCAGCGGGGAAGAGGACTTGAAGCCGCGAGGCACAAAATCCTTGGAGCTCAGCTCCGTCCTCTGGCTGGTCTTGGAGTCGGCCATTTTTGGGGGCTTTTGGATGCTTGGCGATGCGATGAGAAAGCTTGTTTGCCTTGGCGGGGGCGTGAAAGCCTGTAATGAGGCTCGAAATGCTGATAGGACAGTAGGAAGGATTGCTGGTTTGAAGTGATGGAGATGATTTGACTGACCTCCTAGCAGCACCGTTTTGTCTCTTTTTTTTGCAACGGCTGTCGCACATGCCAGCCATTCATTCCGCACTTTTCCACGTCCAAGTGTTGCTGTCGACCTGCGCTGCAAGAGATGAGGCCGAAAATTGGTCGGGGAGCGAGCACAGCACTCTTGAATGGCGTCATTGCTGTCAGACGGTGCCCCACAAACGAAGCTTGAAACGCTAGCATCATCCATTACTCGTCGACTCTGAGGGACTGTTTCTCAAAACCCTTGCGCAAGGGCTCGCGTCGTCCGCGACCAGCGAGGTCCGTCTGACTTCAGCACGTTCCGGACAGAGGTGGGCTTTGGGGGCCACACGCATTCAACGAACCTGCGATTCTGGAAATGTCGTGCCAGTCACGCTTGGGGCCTCTCGAAGTGATCAAAAGATGGGTTCCACGTTGTATTATCGCATTTTGTGCCTTTTCAGCGTGCTATGTACCTGCTAGCAAACATTTACTCATGTCTACCAGATTTCTGTTCCTGGCCTTGTTAATCCACTACAGGCAGATACCTGAAGTCTAGAGGTTCGAAGGCAGTATTTTGGAGAGCTCGCCAGACACGGGAACCCGAGCTCCGACGGGGAAGTACCTGAAGGCTGTCGGACGAGACGGAGGGCGCTCGGCAGTGGATGGAGAGCAGGAAGAGGGTCAAACTTGCGTCAGCGGCTGTTGGCATATGATGAAATTGTTTCATGTCGAAGTGTCGTAGGTTACCTACCGTGATGGTAGACATGCAGCTTTCTCACGTAATTACGGGAATGGACGTCGCAGTGTGCAGATTTTGGATGGGCTTGCATTATGGGGCTGCGGGTTTTCTTAGACTCTTGGTTTTGGATAGGATTGAATTGAATGAGTAACAAGCAAATCTGCAATCTTCAACTATGGGAAGTAGATAACAAGGGCTAACAGGACTCTTGCTCAGGCTTAGCTCAATTTATAGGCCATATTAGTAGAAAAGTATTCAAGCCTCTCAATGTTGATGCAGCTTAGCCAGGGGTAATGGGCACTCAGCATTTTGTCAACTTGATTATGAGGTTTCTGAAAGAAGTCGATGGAATGTTGGACAAGCTAGAGGTGCTGTAGTGACCGAAAGGGCCACGATTGCCTAAATCAGCCTAGCGCGCTGTCGCGTTGTTTCCTTCGACCCCATGCGCGTCGCCGCAACCTTGCCCTCATCCACTCGCTGCGCGTCACCATCACCGCTATGTACCCCGAGCACGCCTGCTTGTCCGAAATCTCTGCTTACTATGTCTGTGAGACGCGACCGTCAGCAGACATGCACTGCCAACATTCCGCCCATCATTCTTCGGCGCGGCGCCCGACCTCTGCCAACCTGCTTCTACCCCGGGGATGGCAAACGGTGGCCTTGGAGCTGTCAACCTCCCGAAGAATGGCGCATTGAGACATCAGAAGTGGGTAGACTTGCGGTCTGCGAGTCCCAGTCAATTCTTACCTTCTCTACGCCGAGAATCCTTTGATCTTGCGACTTGACGTTGGGCTCCGATGGTAGTGCTTTGGTTGGACGTGTGGTTTCGTTCGCATGGCCGAAGATCTGGCTGGACAAGCGGTAAGTCCCTTTAATTTTCTGTAAACCGGTGGGTTTGGCCGATGCTTGTTTAATTGCCAGAGGAAAAGGCGGTCTTTGAAGCCGCTTTCAGATCTTCTGAAGGACCGTAAATGGGGGGGGGGGGGGGGGGGGGGGGTTTAAATCATGGAGTCAATTTGGGAATTCTCTGTATTCATGAGTTTCCACAGTGTTCAACGCTTTGCTATGACAGTCACAAAGGTCATAAAATTCTACAATACCTCGCGCGTCTAGTTTCTGTTTCAAGTTTCGTGAATGGAAAATTATGCTCGACAATATCTGACTTGTGAGATAGTCTCTTCGCATGGCCCTTTGCCCAGAGTTTCGATTCTCTATTGGTCTGTCTTGACAATGTCTTGACTTGCCACAGTGGACGAAGAGCACACCGGCATGATCCGCTGTGGAGACAATGCTGGCCCGGATTCTGCCGACCATCAAAAATTTAACAAGGCCAACCGGCCTGCAACAGCTGACCTTCAATTTGTGGCGATCCTTTGACTCAATGTCAACAATCATATGGCGTAATTTCTTTAGATGCGGCACTCTCGGTCTTGCCTGGGCTAACAAGGCAGGAACCCGATACACAGAACATGATTTGCCATATCGAGGCTTGTGGGTTCGCAACACTTGGATTGGAGCGACCTTTTATGATTTTGCAGCCCTGCAGAGGAGTCGCTAAATTGTAGTTGCTAAATGGTAATTGTCCTTTGCGCTGTGAGACGTTGGCTTGGACAACAGGTACCATTACCTGTTCACCAATCCGCCTTCATGTCTCGAGACTGAAGGTGAGCAAGCGTCAGCTCGCCAAGAGATGTGGTCTCTTGGTCGTGAGCTACAGCGGTTACGTCAGCCCGAGTGAAAAGGAAATCTTCGCTTCACGACAAGTTCCAGAAATTCCCTCTTGGAATCACACTGTTAGGGCTTCCCGGGACCTTGGACGCCTCAGTAATCGCTGTTTCTTTAGCTGTTAGAATCTCAATCGGACTCAAGACTTGGTACTGGCGGCGCGTCAGTCGGATATGCACATTCGAGAAAGTTTCGAAAAAATCAAAGGTTGAGAGATCAGCTCGTGAGTCTCGCTGGACAGTGGCCGCGATAGTGGCCCGACAAGTCCAGTGCCATCGAAACTGGCAAGTCTTTCAGCGTTTTGAAGCCTGCTTCCCAGTCATGGACGCAGCCATGGGGACCGAGGAATTTTCAAGCTTCCTTACGAAGGGTTCGATGCTTTCATGGAAGACTCAGAACAGACGTATCCGAATTCTCGCGCCAAGTCGGAGCTCGCGACACATGGATCAGAACGAAACTTTCACATGCTCAGGATAAACACCGCCCCCACGTGGTGCACAGCGAGAAATTTCATGATGGGGATACATCTGGATTTGCGGCATGGCCCAAAAATATGTACGCCACGCGAGCCAGAGACAGGTTACAACATTCGAAGGGTAAGAATCCCCAAAGGGGATGCCGCTAGCCCAAGTCCTGTCGCCACTACAGGTAGCTCAACGCCACAACCTTTCCATCCTGCAGGATGGGAGTATACCAGCCAATTGTCATTCTGGTTATGATGTCAGCACACCCCAAAGATCTGTGCAACTCTGGATAAACAACACGTACTGCGACCGTTTCGTGTCGGCGAATTTTTCATGATCCGGTCCCGCGTTTTGCTTGAAGAATGGATCTTGCTTCATTTTGACGAAGCAGTCAATGCCTGGAAAAACGATCTGGATGCAAACATCGTAGTCCGCAATGTTTGCAAACTGCGGATCGTACAGCTTTCCCATCAGGGGCCGAGTCTTGCTGGTGTTGTGCGTCTGAGCCCATCAGCATTTCAACATCCTTGCCAGGCACGAGAGTGGTACGAAACGGCTGGCAACATACCATGGACCAGGAAAGGAAGCCATATTTCTCCATCAAGCCGCGAACAAGAGGTGCATGGGTGTTGACCATGTGGTTCCTATACTCTTCCTCGGAAATGCCCTCCTTCTTGTAGCCAAGGATGCTGAGGCAGAGTAATTGTTGTTCGTGCTCCATTTTGCTCAAAGATAATACCAGCGAAGTCTTATGCTGACCATGGACGAGGTATCCAAGCCGTTATATATCAGGAACCAGTTGTTCTTGCTGCAAATATAGCATTTGCGCGCATATGAGCTAAGACTGCCCCAAGATAGTCCAAGACGGAGTTCTTCGAGGCACCAACTTCTGGAAGCCATTCGGATACGGGGACCGAACCTCATGGCCTCCATTCCCAAAAAAGCCGCCACGTCTGGGTCTCCGGCATGTCCCAGGAGTCCACACGCACCGCCCCCAAGCAGCTACGCTATGCAGGTGGCTCGTGCGCAGGGGCGTCGTCCGACGTACCTGACAGTCAAGGCTATGCTACGCAGAGCGTTTTCTCAGACCGAATAATCTAATCAATCAGTTTCCGGATCAGACTAACATGCCCTCGGGTTAACACGAGTCACTCGTCTCAAGGCGCGACCTCAATCGCTTGAAGCTGGAGTCTCGATTCACAAGGCCTCAAAATGAGATGGGCTTGAGTTCTGAGTATCCGTCCTACACCATACATGCCAGACATTACCACGGCAAACGTTTATGATTGAGCACGTAACACGGCTACATTAGGCAATTTTGCCAGGAGGAATACTGTGGACCGAGGGACGAGAACTCCCTTGGTGCCCTGAATAAGCAGTAATCGGTGAACGACCAGAAGTCTGGGACCCGGTTTCAAGGGTCCATCTGCCGAACCGCAGGCCTTTCGTCCCTCTGCAAGCCAGGCAGATCAAGCCTCGCCAAGCCACTGACAGCGAGGAGTCCTTGGTTTGCCTATTGCGGAAAGTCAAAGAACGGTATCATCTCATGGTCCAAGACTGGCCGGGCCTTTCTCGAGTTTGACGCACTTTACCAAGGTCTAAACCCACTCACTTGTAGGGCCCGCTAACCAAGGCGGCAAGAGTGACGGTATGGCTCTCGCGTTGTAAACGCATGTATGTCCAAAAATACGCCTGCCCTTCACGCCACGCGGACCTTGATGGTTGGTCTGCGGGTATTCTAGACAGCATCATTTACGGTCTCCACGATGGTACCTCTGTGTAGGTTTGCGCTGTCTCCATGGCGTGCAACGACCCTTCAGGTGTGCTTCAAACACGTTTTCCTCGCGTTCGCTAAGCGCGACGGTTTCCGCCCGTCTCGCTTATGCGTCAACTCTGGTCCTTCGGGGACTATAGCCGACATGCAATGTCTCTCGGCGATGCTCTTTAGACCTGACTGACATTTCTTTTCATCCCTTCTGACAGGAGTTTAGTTCGCTTCCCGCCTAACCGTGTCATCACATGAGGCTGGTAAACGCTGTGGCGGATCCTGCGTAAGCCCGCGGGGACCGAGGGCGCGCTGACAGCGGTCCACGCGCAGCGCGAACATAGAGAGCTCTGCTATGCAGTCTTGAGAATGCTTTGCGAACGAACGTTGAACGATATAAGTCTCGCGAGAGGCACTTGGAAAAGTCGCCATCATCTGGATCAACAACTCCTCGCTTTCAACCAATTCTCTTGAGCATCTCGAATCGATTGAGCGTCTTTGACTATTCTATTTCTTCTTTTCACAACCTTTCCACTAGACTTTTCAAGGACCATCCGGACTTAGACAGCAATGGACAACACCATGCAGATCCTTGTGTTCGGTGACCTCGCGGTCCCCTACGACTCTGGCCTCAAGCGGCTGCTTTCGAAGAGAGACAACCCGACGTTGACCTCTTTTATCAACGAAGTTTGCACTGCTTTGAAGATAGAGACTGCGGCTCTTCCAGCCAGTCAGAGAACGGCCTTTTCACGTTTCTCGACACTACAAGAGCTTCATTTTGCTCACCAACAATCGAAAAATGGCAACTGTGCCATCGACTCTGCTCTTGTTTGCACATACCAGGTTGCATCTTTCATTGCGTAAGTGTTTCAGTATCTTCAACTCCCCTTCCTATCTCGCTGACTGGCTTAATATAGGCACTACAGTGAAAACAAGCGTCCCTACCCTACCAAAGCCAGTACCTATGCTTTGGGGAGCTGCATCGGTGGTCTTGCAGCTGCAGCAATTAGCTGCAGCAAGAGCATCTCTGATCTCAGTTCGACGGCCATTGAGGCGATTAAAATTGCCTTCAGGCTTGGTCTTGCTGTTATGGAAATGAAGAGTCGTCTCACTCCCGACCTGGAGAAGACATCTTCATGGTCCATGGTCGTTGGAACTTCTGAAGAAAAGGCATCTGAGCTCGCAAAGGACTTTTCTGACAAAGCTGGTCTTCCCGTAACTTCTCGCCTCTACATCAGCTCGGTTGGTCATGGAAGCGTCACCGTGACTGGGCCACCAAAAATCCTCCAAGAGTTCTTCTCTCAAAACTCGCAGCTCAAACCGGCCGCAACCTCAATCGACGGCCCCTTCCACGCTAGCCATCTCTATTCTGCCAAGGAAGTCGAGAACCCCTTGGACCTCTCTTCTGATGTTTTTGAGTCAGTTCCAACGATCCCATTGATCTCCAACGAAACTGGAGCTCCGTTCGAGCAAGAAACCTATGGAAGCTTGCTCCGTGCCATTTTGTCCGAGTCCCTGCTCAAGCAGCTCAGGTGGGACAGGATGCTGGAGGGTGTCTCCCGATCTGTCGCAGCATCGATATTCTCCGGATGCTCCGTGGTCCCTTTCGCCGCAAGTGGTATCCAGGGTCTTGTTTCAGCCCTGAAGCGTTCTGGCCTCAGCGAAGTCAACGTGGATAACCCAGCGGTCGTTCCCGAGTCCGAGGCCAAGAGGCCTCGTGAGCAGTCCAAGATTGCCATCATCGGCTTTTCTGGCCGCTTCCCTGAGGCCGAGTGCAACCAAGCGTTTTGGGAACTCTTGATGGCAGGTCTCGATGTCCACAAGGAGATCCCCAAGGATCGCTTCGATCCCAAGCTTTACTTCGACCCGACCGGAAAGAAAAAGAACACCAGCGGCGTCATGAACGGCTGTTTTATCCCTCATCCGGGCTGGTTTGACGCTCGTTTCTTCAACATGTCTCCACGTGAAGCGGCCCAAGCCGACCCAGCTCAACGACTGGCCATTATGACTGCCTACGAAGCCATCGAAATGGCGGGCATCACTCCAAATGGCTCACCTTCGACTCAGAAGGACAGAGTCGGCGTATTTTACGGAGTGGTAAGTACAGCCCATGTTGTTTTACAAACTCCCGGCTAATTCCCGCAGACAAGTGATGACTACAGAGAAGTGAACAGCGGGCAGTGCATTGACACCTACTTTATCCCAGGTGGCAATCGCGCGTTTATTCCCGGTCGCATCAACTACAACTTTGGCTTCAGTGGCCCCAGTTACAGTGTGGACACCGCCTGTTCCTCCAGTCTCGCAGCAATCCACTTGGCATGCAACTCCCTTTGGCGAGGGGAATGTGATACCACCATAGCTGGCGGAACAAATGTTATCACGAATTCGGACAATTTTGCCGGGCTCGACCGCGGCCATTTCCTCTCCCGCACCGGTAACTGCAACACGTTTGACGATGGTGCGGACGGATACTGCCGAGCAGACGCTGTCGGTACCGTCATCCTGAAACGCCTGGACGATGCCCTGGCAGACGGAGACCCAGTGTTCGCAACAATCCTCGGTGCTTGTACGAACCACTCTGCCGAATCGGTCTCGATCACCAGGCCGCATTCGGGTGCCCAGGAAGCGGTTTTTCGCAAAATACTCAACACTGCAGGCGCTGATCCCTCGAGTGTCAGCTATGTTGAGATGCACGGCACAGGCACACAACACGGCGATGCAGTTGAGATGACGTCGGTCCTCAATGTCTTTTCGCCTCGGTCTGATCCTCTGTACCTGGGCTCAGCCAAGTCCAATATTGGACATGCCGAGTCAGCTTCTGGCGTTGCTTCGCTCATCAAGGTCTTGCTCATGATGGAGAACAGCGCTATCCCTCCCCATTGTGGCATCAAGACCAAGATCAACCACAACTTCCCGACAGATCTGGAACAGCGTGGCATTCGCATCGCGATGAAGGCGACAAACTGGAAGAGACCCGAGGCTGTTCCTCGCAGAGCCTTTGTCAACAACTTCTCTGCGGCCGGAGGAAACTCGTCCGTCCTCGTTGAGGATGCACCCGTCCTCGCTCCAAAGTCGGCTGAAGACGCTCGGTCTCAACACCTGGTTGCTGTATCTGCTAGGACGCCAGGATCACTGAAGACCAACATCCAAACCCTGGCCCAGTTCATCGCTCAGAATCCATCCATGTCGCTGCCTTCCTTGTCCTACACGACCACTGCTCGTCGCATTCACCACAACTTCCGCATCATGGTGTCTGGATCAGACCTGGGTGCCGTTCAGAATGCACTGGATGCTGCAGGAAGCCGAGAAAAGTACACTGCTGCTGCGCCTGGCCTGCTTTCCATCTTCGCTTTTACGGGCCAAGGCTCACAGTACCTCGGGATGGGCAAGCAGCTCTTCTGTCTACCACAGTTCCGTGCGGACATGGAAAGGTTCGATGGAATCATCAAGAGCTACGGATTCCAAGAGATAATGCCAATTGTCGATGGAACCTGTACGGAGGATCTCGCTACTCTGCCCCCTTCGACCATTCAGTTGGCGATGGCGTGTCTCGAAATGGCTCTTGGCAAGTTTATGAAGACGCTGGGAGCTGTGCCCCAGGCAGTCATTGGCCACTCACTTGGCGAGTATGCGGCGCTCAACCTGGCTGGCGTCCTGTCAGACTCCGACACCATTTATCTCGTCGGCAAGAGGGCGCAGCTTCTTGAGAAGCATTGCGCCGTTGGAAGCCACTCTATGCTTTCGGTCGACTCCTCTGTTCAGGGTCTGTCTCAGTACCTTGCTTCGCACAAGACTCTGGAGGTTGCCTGCATCAATGGACCAAGTGCCACGGTGCTCAGTGGACCAGCTGCTGATATCATCATCGCTGAGGGTGAGCTGAAGGCAAAGTCGATGAAGACTATCAAGCTTAACGTTCAGTTTGCATTCCACTCGGCACAAGTCCAGCCCATGCTTGACGCCTACGAGGATATTGCTCGCTACGTGCAATTCAAGGATCCCAGCATTCCTCTCGTTTCTCCTCTTCTTGGAAAAGTCATCACCAAGGCGGAGGAATTCGGTTCTCCCGCTCGCTACCTCAGTCGTCACTGCAGGGAGACCGTCAGCTTCGAGGAGGCTCTGCGCATCACGCCGTCTGAAAAGGCAGTATGGATCGAAATCGGTCCCCACACTGTTTGCTCTGGCATGATAAAGGCTACTCTGGGCACGCAAGTGACCACTCTTGCAACACTCCGCCGCGGCGAGGATGCTTGGAAGACCTTGACTGCTGCTCTCACGGGCTTGTATGAGCGCGGTCTTGACATTGACTGGAACGAGTATCACCGTTGCTTCCGCAACGGCTTGACTGTGCTGAAGTTGCCATCCTACAACTGGGACCTCAAGAATTACTGGATCGACTACGTCCACGACTGGTGCCTGACCAAGGGCGACGCCCCGATCCAGGCGCTTCCAGTCCCGGAGCCAACTCCAGCTCCTGCTCCCATTCTCTCGTCATCGGTTCACAGGGTCCTTGAGGAGAAATTCTCCGAGAACGAAGCGACTGTCTTGGCCGAATCGGACATTGCTCACCCCGACCTTCAGAGGCTGCTGCATGCTCACAAGGTCATTGGAATCCCTATTTGCACTTCGTCGGCTTGGGCAGATGTCGCTCTGACCCTTGCGAATTACATGCTCGAGAAGTCTTCTGTCGCGGACAAGGAGCAGCTCGGTGCTGCGGTGACCGACATGGCGGTCGAGAGGCCACTCATCGCCAATGGTCAGCCTTCGCAGCTTGTCCGTATGACAGCCACTGCCAACTGGTCCGAAAAGACCATGGCTGTCAAAATCTACAGCGTCAACGCTGAAGGCCGCAGGAATATTGACCACGCCAAGTGCACTGTTAGACTCGGTAACAAGCAGTCCTGGCTCAACGAGTGGAAGCGCATCGCGCACTTGATCCAAGGCCGCGTTGCCAATATGCGCCAGGGTTTAACCAACGGCTCGGACAGCGCTCATCTGATCAAGAGTGGCATGTTCTACAAGCTCTTTGGTGCCGTTGTCGAGTACGACGACTTCTTCAAGGGTCATCAAGAAGCCATCATGCGCAGCGACGACTACGAGAGCACTGGTCGTGTCAGGTTCCAAGCGGTCGGTCCTGATGCCGGCAAGTGGACGGTCAGCCCGTACTGGATTGACAGCATCGGTCAGATTACTGGATTCACCATGAACGCCAACGAGGCAACGGACTCGAAGCAGTTTGTGTACCTCAACCACAGCTGGGACAACTTGCGCATTGCGATTCCGTTCGATGCCAGCAAGGAGTACCACACCTATGTCAAGATGCAGCCAAAGAACGAAAAAGAGTATTCTGGTGACGTTTTTGTCCTCGATCAAGATGTCATAGTCGCCGTGTACGAGGGCGTCACATTCACCAAGGTCCCCCGGCGTGCTATGGAGATGGCCTTATCCCAGGCTACGGGCGGTGCCGTCAAGACTTCTTCTGCCCCTGCTCCCAAGATCGCTCCCGTCACCAAGGCCAACCTGGCTGCCAAGGCAGCTGAGTCGAAGTCAAAGAAGCCATCGGCTTCTCGCAGAGCCACACCACCAAAGACTTCGGGGCCTTCCGCGGCATCTCAGAAGGCACTTGCAATTATTTCGGAAGAGGTCGGCGTTCCTGTCCCTGAGTTGGACCTCGAGGAGGAGCTTGCTGCCTATGGAATCGACTCGCTCCTCGCGCTAAATGTCGCCAGCAAATTCCGCGAAAACCTGGAGATGGACATTGACTCGTCTGTTATCATTGAGGCCGCCTCGATCAAAGACTTGTTCTCCAAGCTCAACCTCGGGCAGCAGGAGCAACAGCCACTTCCGAAGGATCCTTCTCCTTACACTTCCGACTCCTCCTCCAGCGATGCAGACGACGAGTCGGACTTGGCCTCTGTGTCGTCCAAGACTTCCGTCAGTGAAGCAGAGGGTCCAGTCAGCATCGACTGCAAAAATTCTCCTGCTGTGATGGAAATCGTGACCAAGCTACTTGCCGAAGAGATCGGTGTATCCGTCTCGGAGCTCACCGAAGACGAGGAGCTTTCAAACCTCGGGCTTGACTCCCTCATGTCTCTCACCATCACTAGCCGGATCCGCGAGGAGTTGCAAATCGATGTCGACTCGGACTTCCTGATGACCAACACCACTCTCGGGTCCATCAGGGCGAAGCTTGCGCCCAAGAGCTCAGAGCCGGCATTCACAGAACAGCCTTTTCCGCCTGCGACGTCGGTCCTGCTCCAAGGGCGCCCCAGCACCGCTACCAAAACCCTTTTCCTCTTCCCCGACGGTAGCGGCAGCGCAACCTCCTACATGTCTCTCCCCTCGCTCGACGCCAGCATCGCCATCTACGGTCTCAACTGCCCGTTCCTCAAGCGCCCGGAGGACATGAAGTGCACGCTACGCGAGCTCACCAACCCGTACCTGGCCGAAATCCGTCGCCGGCAGCCCCACGGCCCCTACTTCTTGGGAGGGTGGTCCGCAGGCGGCATCTGCGCCTACGACGCGGCCCAGCGACTGATAGCCGACGGCGAAAAGGTCGAGCGGCTGCTGCTCCTCGACTCGCCGAATCCGATCGGGCTGCAAAAGCTGCCGGAGCGGCTGTACGACTTCTTCGACAGCGTCGACTTGTTCAGCACGGGCGGACAGAAGGCGCCGGCGTGGCTGCTGCCGCACTTCCTCGCCTTCATCGACGTCCTCGACACGTACGACCCCGTCCCGTTTGCCGACGCGGCGCTGGCTCCCGACACGCGCATCGTGTGGGCCCTCGACGGCGTCTGCGGCGACGGCGACGGCCGCATCCCCTCCCCCGAACCGCGCGATGACGATCCCCGCGAGATGAAGTGGTTGCTGAATGACCGCACTGAGCGCGGCCCTAATGGCTGGGATCAGCTCGTCCCCAAGACCAAGATTGCCATTGAGCTTTTGGAGGGCGCGAACCATTTCTCCATGATGCATGGCAAGCCGGTCAAGGAGCTGGGCGGCTTCATCAAGCGGGCTTTGGCTTAAGTGGACAGGAAGGAAGCTGTCCTTGCTCGGTCATCACATCGCGTCTTTTTTTGGTCCGAATTGTAAGCGTTACGCATCGTTCTTGAACCGATCTTTCCTGAATACTTTCGCTTAGATGTTTGGCTAGGAGTTGGTGGTGGTGTTTGCTTTTCTTTTGGTGGAAACTTGTTCATTCAGATTGGTGATAGACTGGATCATGTTTTTCCTTTTTTTCCCTCTTTCGCATAGTCCTTCCGTACACAATTTTCAGAGATGCTCAACTCATTCCGGTCCCATTATGAAAAAGCAGGTGAGCTATACGTACCTCAAGAGCTATACATAGTTCAACAAGTGGTAGGTGATGTTAAGAGACTGATAAGGAGGTGCGGTGGCGAGTAGTAGCAAATGTTGGGCAGAATTGACGCACGAAATTGCAATGTCCAGGACTGTTCCGAACTCTAGAAGTTTTCTCCCACCATTTCTTGACTTGTCGGCATTTTGGGGACGATTTCCCACGAGCCACGAACTCTAGGTCGAAACCTCTTTGACCGAAACAATGCCGATCAGAAACGTCGGCGGGGAATACTGCGAGTTGACTCCAGGGCCAGGAGGGTTGCATCAAGTGATTGATTGATTGTATTATAAGAGACAGAATACATTTACTCCACATAAAAAGCCGCCAACCCGTTCAACCGTGAACATCTTACCGCATAACCTACATCAAACGAACCAAGCCGCAAACAAACAAGAAGAAAAATGAAAAGACTGGTGAGAAAGATCCCAATCCAATCCAAATCCACCCCGCGCCGCCCCACCCACCCACCCCACAAACACGCCTACACAGCCTTCTCCGACGCAATGTACTGGGCCTTGAGGTCCCTGCCCGACGCGCTGACGCTAAGCTGGCGTCCATAGTCGTCGACGACGGAGCTGTCGACCTCCTCGTCGAAGACGTCGACCTGGGTGGTTTCGAACTTGCGCGCGCTGACGCCGCGCTCGAAGAGCAGGTCCAGCTCGGCGAAGGAGCGGCCGCGCGGCTCCGGCACGCGGAAGAAGGTGTAGATGATGCAGCAGAAGGCGATGCCGGCCCAGAAGAAGCCGGTGAAGTTGCTCCAGTCCCATTCTTCGGCTGGTAGTGGGGAGGGAGGCGTGTTAGTTTGGGTTTTGCTTGCTCGGAGTTTGAGGGTTGGGATTGGGGTTGAGATTGTGGTTGGGGTTGGGGGTGGAGGTGGTGGATTATAAGAACTTACGATTCAGCATGTACGGCGATAGCACACCGCAGATGACGCCGACAATGTTGTATAGGTTGCGGCCCAGCACGACCGTCTTGATCTGCAGGCGACGCGTCGACAGCTCACCGACGAGCGAGTAGCACACGGTGCCGACGGTCAGCTGGTACACCATGGCCCAGCAGATCATCATGCTGCCCGTAGCCATCGACGCCGACTTTTTGTGCGCATTTGGGACCAGTCCCAGGAAACCCATGATGAGAAGCATCGAACACAGGCCGCAAAGTCCGTAGAGGTACAGGCTGCGGCGCCCGATGCCCCAGCTCATGAGGAACCACGCGCCTATCGTGCCGACCATGTTGATGGCGTACTGACCCATGGTGAAGTCGAAGGCGGATGAAGACGAAAGACCGGCTTGTTCGAGGAAATAAGTCGAGTAGTTTGAGAAGGAGTTGCCGGATAAGTTTTGCATCGCCCAGCACATGCAAACGATTTCGGTCCTGCGGAGATCGGTGCCCTTGAAGCAATCGAGGTAGCTGGCGCCCTTAGTGATTCGATCTTCAAGCGCCGTCGTGTGCACCATCATGGATATGGTTTCGTCGGGATCAAAATCCTTGGTCTTTTTCGAACTCGTCAAACGCAGCAAGCTCCTTTTTGCGTCTTCCATGCGGCCTTTGCGGACCAGCCACCAGGGCGATTCGGGCGCAAAGGCTATCCCTATTAACAAGGGAACAGGCCACATCCATTGCAGGGCGTACGGAATGCGATATGACCATTGGTCGTCGCGGTGTAGATTCGCTTTGATCACGCTTACACCAATCAGCTGACTTGGGTCAGTTCCTGTGTCAAGAAATAACGGATTGACAAACCTGTCCCAGTCCCCAGCAGAAATTGACATACGTGGTCAAGTAACCACGCATCGCAACGGGACTGACTTCGGACGCGTAGGTAATGGTCAAGGTTTGGAACACACCCCATGGACTACGATCAACGCATCAGTCAGCACACACAAACTAAGCGTAGTCGGATCGAAGTAATAGGACAAGATGATGAGGACGTACATGCCGGCCAAAACCTCAGCGACCTGGAGTTCAACGACGCTCGGGGCGGTAAAGAAGATGGCGATGAGGCCTGTCAACAGAGCCAGGCAGGTCATGACCGTGTAACGGTATCCGAACTTTTCAGACACCCAACCGTTGATCATGAGACCGATGATTTCGCCGCAGTATGCACCGTTGGAGAGACCTGACTGCCATCGCGCGGGGATTTGGTAGGAGCCGTCTTTTGCTAGCTCGCCGTACTTTTTGTTGAAAGCGTCGACGGCGTAGAAGCTGCCCAGCAGACAAATTTGGTAACCTTCCATGACGATACAGGTGCTGATCAGGACACTCCAGCCAATGGCTTTGGGATAGAGCCGAATGCCTTCGAGAAGACTCATGCTCTGTTCTTTTTCGGTTGCGGCCTTGGCGTTGTGCTTGACGGCCTCCATCGTCTTGGAGTGCTCGAGCCGATCCTCGCGCATGTAGTGTATAGGCGCATGATGGGCGGTAATGTCAATGTCTGCCGAGTAGGGCGCCATTTTGCCAGGCTCGTCTGCCAAATTCGTGGCACGTCAAGCGAGGTTGGATATGGAGTTGTGTTGAACGGTGGTGTTGGACAGGCGGACAAAGGTAGGGCAGGGGTCGATCGTGTCCCCACCTATATACTTTTATCTTCAGTTTTCCCGACGCGTGCGGGGCCCCAGGGAGGATTGGCGGTTTGATGTCCTCGAAGATGTACTGGACCCACTATGTACACCTTGGATGTGGTTTTGAGAGATGTGCGAGGTCTGGAATGTCCGTGAGTGGCTCGCTTGACCCTGGTATATAGCAGCCGGTTCGGTTGGCCCTATGGCACGATATATACCTCGCGATAAGGGAGCTGAAGACTAAGCAACAATCACAGTACAAATCGCTGGAACGTAAAAGGCTGTATCTCGATCCACGAGTCAAACATTGCAATGCTGCGAGGGAGCAGAACCTTTTGGCGGATTCAAGAACCCGTCAAGATTTGTGGCCGACAAGAAGTTTTGCGTGTTTAATTTTGCATAGCGTGTGCTTGAGCCAAGGTTCGGCCGGTCGAAGAGCGCATCTGCGTGTCAGTTCAAGCAGCAACAACACATCCGTAGGCCTGGGCCGACCTCGTGACTACTCCACATCTTCCCCGGTGCTTTTTGGTGTCCTCGCAGGTGAGAGATGTGGTTGATGAGAAGCCGGGTTGTCAAGGCCAAGCAAGTCAGCTACGATTTCATTTGACCGTGCTTTTAGCCTCGAGTCAGGTGAAGAAAATGGCTGAACGCATTGCGTTGTGACTGGATGAGGAGAGCGGAGGAGGCGTAGGAAGGTGCCGTGCATGGTTGGGTAAAGTCAAGGGATAAGGCACGGACCGCTGAAGCCGTGATGGAAAAGGAGAGAGAGACAAAGAGAGAGAGTTGAGAGACTTTGTCGACACGAAGAGTGAAATAGTAGGGTGCTCGCTTATCAACGCGCCTCTGCACTACGCAATTTCGTCTTTACTGAAAGTTGGTACCCGTTGTGAATGGACCACAACCTGCTCTCGCTGCAAAGCTTTCATAAACCCAGTCTCGACTCAGCGAAGCTCGCTTTGGGCTGTGAAGCATACGATGCTGGTCTTGGCGCTGCGAGATGTGTTATTGGCCAAGCTTCACAACTCCTGAGACGTCGTTCGCTACGAAGATCTGTGATGGACAATGATCCATTCGCGTTTCGTTTCGAGCGACAATTTCAATCCACAAGGCCGCCCCGTATTATCCATCCAAAGTCTACAGCTTCAATGAGATCAGGCATTTATGCTGCCTTTCGTCACTTGCCGGCAACTGAAAAACGCTCTCAGGGCGCACCCAATTTGTCAACTTGCGAACTGAGTAGCGAGCGCGAATATCCACAATATTAGCGGCAACGAGAAGGTTCCGGCCGATTTTGCTCATTGTTCTCTGTATCATTTCGGAGGCATTGCAGACTGGCAGAGAAGATCCATGCAAAGCGTCGCTTTTAGCAGGGCACCTCAAAGTCGCATCGCACAGGATGCATTTTCGATTTCGGGAAAAACCATGTTGTTGTTGTCCGACTTCTCCGTTTTGAACTTGGCAATGCCGATTCCTCTGGTCACTACGCTAGCCTTTCATTGATCGACACACGACGGAAGCTCTGCCGCCTGAGCTTGAATAGGCTTGCTCGACTCAGACGAGCGCGATGTCGAGGCTTCAGCCGCCTTGGAGCTGGCGGAATCTTCCTGGGGGTCAGCGGATATCCTTTTCCAGGCGCGGAGTCTTGGTACTCTCCCGCCGGTTTTCAGCGTCAGTAATTTTGGAGCTAAAGGATACAAGAAGGATAGGAGATTACGTTTACGCACCAGGAAACTGTGTTTACTCTTCCCCTTTAAAATTAAGCCAGCTAATAAGGCCTATAAGATTCCCTTACTATGCTGGTTACTAAGGCTTAGCATTTTATACATGGATAGAATTAATGTTAGATACTAGGGTGGAAAAGTAAGAAGTGGACCTCTAAGCAGGCTGCCTAAGTAGAAGTTGTGGACTTTTGTCCAAACTGACTGACGCTGAATATCGGCGGGAGAGTAAAGCTGGTTTGTATCGTCGGCTGAGCGCTTGATATTCTTGCAGATTCGCACGGAGGGATCTTGGCCAAGCGGGAATGCGCTCCCTTTGAAATTTTCCACACCATTGTTGGTCTTTGGACCTTCAGACTCTTTCGAGCAGTCGGATTGAAGCGGCGTTGTGCAGACTGTTGACCGGCAGAGGCGGGGTTGTTTGCAGAAGAGCGAAGAGAAGGACTGTGACCGCAAGAGCGTCGAAAATGGAAATGACTCGGGGTTTTGCTTCAGAAGTCGAGAGACTCTTTTCCTCAAACAAAAGAGCAATGAACATGATCGAGATTGAAGAGGGGTATCCGCCGTGCATTGATAGAGAAAAACGAAACTCAACGGTCATCCTTCAAAAGCCTTCCTTTGCAAGCATATCGCAGATGTCCAGGTACAGCGCCACTGCATTGAAATTTGGTCTCGTACCAACCATGCTGTACAGCATCCACTTAACGCGACTCGTCCAATTGATCAGATCTAGGTGGCTTACACCGAGAAGTGTGCCTTTGTACGTTCCCCACTTGCTACTCTCCACGCTCACGAGGCCGTCATTCGGCGCTCCTTCTTCCATCTTCTTGATCACATCATGGCTCGGTTTGAAGACACTCCACCGCGTAGGCTCCAGGCTGGCGCCATAGGAAAAGTACCGTGTTCCTTCCAGATCCTGAGTTTTTGGGTTGAACTCTTCGCACACGTACTTGCGAGTTAATTGCGCGAAGGCTCCTGTCTCGAAGCCAAGACGCTCCATAAGACCGTAGATACGTGGAAGATTGGCCTCGCCAATCTCGCCCATGACGTAGTCCGCAAAGGCGGAACCGCGGTGCGGTGTGGCGATTGTGGCGAGAGATTTGACAGTGATTCCAGAGGGCTGCAGACGGCTGATCATGTAGCGCGCATCAAGCCCGCCCATGCTGTGTGCAATGATGTTGACGCTTTGAGGTTGATGCTGCTGGCTTGGTTGGTCCGGGGTTAGAGCCAATGCGGAGCGAATGCGCTCAGAGAGCATAGCAGCGCGGGCTTCGATGCTTCCTGAGGGTGAGACTGAAGCTGTTATGACACGAATGTCTCTCGCTTCGAGTGCTTCGCGGATGCCGCGCCAGTATTGAATCCCTGGAGCGTATTGTCCTGCGAGTCGTAGCTCGTCAAAGCCCAATAGGCCGTGGGCTAGGACGATAGGATGTTTCGGCTTGTCATATTTTGCACGGATCTCGGCGTATTCGTCTTTGATTTCTCTTCCAAGATCGGTGATGCGAGGATCCACAGGGCGCGAAGGAGATTGTTGTAGTCGCGAGTAGACGGAAAACGTCCGCGTCCATGGTTGCAGTCGCAGTTTGGTGATGGACTGAAAATGGCTGCCGCGAGCACATGAGACGACGGTTGTCATTGTCCAGGACCACGGGCGTGTTCATGTGTTGGTGGTGCAAGTTGAGGCAGTTGGTTCAGGGTTGATGTAAGCGAGTTATGACGTCATTGGAAGGGGATGAACATTTTTTTCCAAAGGTTCCTATCAACATCACAGACCTTGACAGCCGCAAAGGGCAAAAGTGAATTGATTAAGAGGCCCGTGAAAAGCAGCGAGAGTTGCCTGGAGTAAATCGACCTCTTCGGAAACACAACCTCTTTTTGCACCTGTTCCAAATCGTCTTCCGCGTCTTGTCTTCGGCTTCTAGTGACTCCTATCTTTTAATTGTCAAGCGTATTCCTCCTGCTCCTGTCCGGCCGCAAGTCTTTACCACCACCAATGACCACCTCAAGTGCCTGGGTTAGAGCATTTTCATCGTACCTCAAGAACCCTTCTCCATCTGTCCTCCTTCCATACAAGCGAACAGTCTCAATTCCGAGCTCTGTCAGTTCGGCACGATCCACCTTTGGTGTGCCTGGTCCATCCAGATGCAACACATGCGTGACATAGCTCTTGTATTGGAAAGGCGGCACGTCCACAAAGCCTTCACCTTGCGATGATGATGCGCCTGCCTTTGCAACAGCGGCAACAAAGTCCAGTGCGGTGAAAGGAGATGACGAGGGGCCAGTCTCGCGGTCCGGCGTGCTGTTGAGAATCAAGATCTTGTGCTTGACGACAGGATTGGAAATGGCCTGGCCAATACCGCGGAGAATCAAGTTGGGGATGATGGAAGTGTAAAGTGAACCAATCGAGTACACGACTGCCTGAGACGAAGCAATGGCGTCAAGGACTTTTGGGTTTGCCGGAGGACGAATTTCCTGGCCGTACGGATTGATGTACCAGATGCGGTCAATGCGTGCGGGAAGATCTTCTTCAGCGCCCTTCGAGAACATGATATTTGGCTTTCGAAGGGTAGGCAGCGAGCCGGGAAGGTTTGCATCTTCAATGTCATCATGCACCTCAGTTTCGCGAGTAGGGGACAGCACATCTGGGACCGCAGTGGGAACGCTAGGATGGGAGATGGAGTTTTGTCCGGTGATGACAGTGCCGTCCAGAAGGCCAGCAGAGATGTGGTGCGTAAAGTTTGTGTTGATGGCGGGGAGGACTGCCGTGTTTTCTGGGACACCGCAGATGCTGCTGAGGAGGTAAATAGCGGATTCGAGCGATCCAGAGAAGATGCGGGCACTGGCAAAAATCAGCAAAGTGGATAGACATATTCGAATGTGCACTCACCCAGTCAAGAACAAGTTGCCGACACTGGCACTGGAAAAGTCAAAGGTCGAAGTTGGCCTGATTCTTTTCACGACCTCGAGATTGAAGAGGTTGAGGAACGACCTGATCAACTCTTTCTTCTCTGTCGAGATGCCTTTCCACAAATCATGACGTGACTCGACAATGTCTAGCCATTCATGCCTCGCCTCATTGACCGATTTGGGGAGACGATGGTTGAAAAAGGTCTTGATGGCAGCTCTCTCGGTATTGCCATTTTCGGGGATCAAGCGAACCAATCGGCCTATGGACATATTTAGGTTTATTCGAAAAGACGCAACGGGCAGTCTCACTTCGCAAGTCTCCAATACCTTTGGGAAGTCAGTGTCTAGCTCAAAATGTGGCCATGAAGTGCCCACCTGGTCCTCCAAGCACGCGTATCAATTCAGAGGTACTACCGCCATTATCGCTAATGGGGATAACGTAGCTCAGAGCGCAGTGCTTTCGCTCTGCAACAGTCTTGAAGACATCAACCAGACTGTTCGCAGCACTGCCCCCAGAAAAGACAACAATGCCTTTAGGGTTTTTGGTGGTTGGAGGAACGGAAGGAGACATGATTCTGCGTGGAGCTGAGAAGAGCAATGCAGCCAAAGATTGCGTTCAAGAGGGAAGAGTCCAATAAGTAATGCTGAGAATGTCGAAAAAGACACCTTTCATGAGCATGGTGGCTTGCCCGAATTGGAACCGTCCATGCAATCCTCTGCGCGAGTTGGGAGTGGCGGAGTACAAGCACCCGGCGGTCGCAGGAGACGCGTAGTAAACAGTCATAGCCCAAAGCGCAACGTCCGTCATTGGCCAGCCCATTTCCATCTATTATTAAGTACACATCACGGGAAGATCTATATCAAACACATGTTTAGCCATTTCAGAGGCATATTTGTAGCTTGTGGACTTCCACGTCTCCGTCATTTGTGATTCTAGGGAAGCGCAAGGTGTGTGTGCCCTTACAAATCCGCCAACAGATGGCCTTTCGCTGACCGTTCCATTGTGGCCATCTCCCACCCGTGCATTTGCAGTGAGCTGCACCGTAGATATCGGAGCTAGTCGCCAAAGTACTGCTTCTAGTTTGACATGGTGCACGTCTCCTGATGGTCATGGATCCTCCAGAGCTCATCCATTAGGCGTCTTCCTTGGCGGCAGCGTCTTTCTCAGCCTGGCGCTGGCGCTTTTCCAACAAAGCGTCTCTCCTCTCCTTCAAGTATCTGAATTGATTCGCCTCGACGCCTTGCAGCCAGTACCCAAATGATCCGCCGATGGTAGCAAAGAACGGGTACGCCCACAGCTGGTTGCGGACGAACAGGGGCCTCATCTCGATGGCCAGCTGCCACATGCGGACAGCGATGCCTGGAGAAGACGTCGCATGTCAGCAAATCTGCCGTCTGGGGCATCTGGAGATACTCGGTGTGGAGTCGGCGGAGGTGGTGGGTGTTCGGACGGGCCTACCGAAGCCGCTCCAGAACAGGATCTTGTGGACCATGGTGATGCGTCTTTGCGCGGGTGTCGTATGTGAGAGAGGGAGGACGCTGAGCCTTGCACAGCGATTGGCAGTGTCTGTATGGAGCAGGTCTGGGTTGTTGTGTGATCTCAAGGTGCCGGGCAACCACTGGGTGTTTGGGAGCTGCCATCAGGCGCTCGGGCCGGTTCTTGGCCGACCGGGGAAGCGTGATGGCATCCGGCGCCCTTGCGATTCGCGACTGCAACCTGAGCGCGTTAACTCCAACCAGCTCCACACCCTTCTCCCACCACATCATGGATGTGCGCAAGCGACATGTGGGAGATGACCCTGCCATTGATCCCGTCGACGTGCGCAAGAGACTCAAGACCTCAGACCTGCCTCTCACCCAAAACAAACGATCCGCCATCGAGTCCATCTTACACACGTTCAAGAAGAAGGGCGAGTTTGACGTCTTGCGCAAGAAGGCCTTTGCTCAATTTGAAAATGGGGTGCGTTTCCCATGCGCCACCTAGATCTATGCTAATGGTGCAAGTAGGACGCCAAAGCGAAGCTGCTCTCCTCGCTCGAGGAGTTGGGCGAGTTCGAAACAACGCGCAACCCAACACTCTTGTCCAAGGACCGCCGCATAGCCGCCCCACTCCTCGAGGGCGCCGCAGAACGTAGTGAGATTTACCGCGCTGCTGAAACCCACATCCGCGTCATCATTCAGTCAATCCTCGATGAGCAAGCAGAGTCCAAGATGCGAGACATACGCCGCACAGACATTGGTGACGAGGCTGCTTTGGATGAAGCTCGGAGAGGCAGCAAGACGGATGAGGACTATCTACAAGAAGCGGAAGAGCGGAGACTACAGAGGCAGAGGCTCCGGGAAGAAAAGCTGGAAAGACAACGCGAAAGGGAGAGGGAGGAGCAAGAGCGTGTAGAGGAAGAAAGGCGCCGCAGACAGGAGGAAGAAGAAGCGAGGGAACGCGAACGCGAGGAGCGCGAGGAGAGACGACGTAAAGAAAGGGAGGAGAGGGAGTTGGAGCGACAGCGTGAGTACGAGCGAGAGCGTGAAGAGCGCAAAGAAAGAGAACGGCAGTGGGAGAAGGACAGAGAGGAACGTCGCGAAAGACGCCGGCGGGAAGAAGAGGAATATGAACGCGAGAGGGCCAGACGAAACGACAGAGAGCGAGAACGCGATCGCTACGACCGGTATAAGAGGCGATCTCCAAGTAGAGACCGCGATTGGGATAGAGCCAGAGTGACTCGTCCTTCGCGCAGTCCAGTCCGTCGATCGAGCATTGCTCCCAGCGAGAAAAAAGAAGAGCCCAAACCAAAGACCGAGGAAAAAATTACAGATGAAGATGCCCTGGCGCTTCTCCTTGAAGAAAGCAAAGCGCTCGAAAAGTCTCTCCAACGTCCAGAACTCGAACGTTCCGGTTCCCTCGACCCGCCTGCTCGCAAGTCTCTCGTACCGAAATCCATCCAACCACGCGATCCAGCGTCACGCTCGTCCAAACCAGACTACAAGTTTGCGTCGCCCGCCACTCCCTCTAAGGAAGAGAGCAAAAGCACACCTGTCAGACAAGACCACCACGAAGACGTCCCGCCGCGTACCAACCACCGCGAACCCTCCGCCGCCCCATCCATACGCTCCTCTCGCGCCGACCGCGAAAGCTACCGCGCACGCTCGCGCTCCTTGTCGCGTGGAAGTCACTATCGTCGCCGCCGCAGCCCTACACCCGACGCCCGCCGCTCCGGCCGCTACTACGACCGCGATCGAGACGACCGCCGCTCAAGTCGATACTACGACCGTGAGCGCTCGCGCAGCCGGACGCGACGCTCCCCCGATCGGCGATACGACGACCGGCGGTCCAGCCGCTACTACGATCGAGACCGCGAGCGCGAGCGCGAGCGCTCTCGCAGCCGCAGCAGGCGCAGGTCGCCGGCACCCGCAGCGTCGTCGTCTGCTGCTCCTCGGCGCAGCTACACCCGCGACCGACCGCGGTCCCGCAGCCGGAGCCCCAAAGACATTGACCGGTACGTCCCAGGAAACAGCAGCAGCAGCGTTAGTCGAAGCACCGCAGCAGCAGCTCCTCCTCCTCCTGCAGCTCCTCTTTCGACAGCAGCAGCAGCGTTGTCGCCAAGCTACAGTAGCAACAGCAGAGCAGCGAAGGATGACAGATTTGTGATGCGTAATAGGGACAACAGAGACAGCAGAGACGGCAACAACCGCGACACAAAGGACCACCACCGCGACACGAGGGACCGCGATTACAGAGACAGAGACCGCGATTATCGAGACCGAGACCGCGATTATCGAGACCGCGACCGCGACCGCGAACGTGAACGTGACCGCGATTACAAAGACCGAGATCGCCGCCGCGATAGCCGCGACTACGCGCCCCCGCGCTCCTCTAGGCTCTCGGATAACATCGATCGCTACATTCCGGGCGGTGCGGCGTCGGATAGGGATAGAGATCGCGATAGGGAGAGGGACAGAGACAGAGAAAGGGATAGGGATAGGGAAAGAGAGAGGGAGAGGGAGAGAGACAGAGATCGCAGCGAGCGGAGGCGGAGCAGGAGTCGCAGTCGCGGGTCTAGGCGTTAGGTGCCCCTAGGCCGGCGGTGGTAATGAGGTAGAAGACTCGGTTCGGTTTGTGGGGATAGGAGGGGCTGTGGGTTCGGAGGATGCGGAGACAACAGAGGAGGCAGATTTTTGAGAGAGGAAGAGAGAGGTGTTCCAGTTGAATACATCATCGCCGTTGCGCAAGTGACACGCCTCCGCTTGGAATGATGTGCAACCCAGTCCCTGGCTGGCTGGCTGGCTGAGGTGACGTCTGGTTGCCTGGTATTGAATACCTTAGGCACACGTCCAACAGGTAGACTAATGCGTATATGCAAGTGCATTGTACATCTTGACGTCTCTTGAGCAAAGAAGGAGACGCGGCATGGCGCTTCGTTTGCACGATCAATTCTACAAACAGACCTACATAGGTAGGTATTTTGCCTTTTGCCCCTTTTCCCCCTTCTCCAAGAACCGTTCGTTCTCTGATGCGCTGTACGTGCGCCTTTTCCGCCAAATGATCAGTCTCCATTCATCCCATCCCCAGGTAAATTTTCCTGCCTATCGTATCCGCCTATCCGCCTCTCCGCACACACATAGCCATGGCTCAGACACCACTCCAACGGGAGCGCGGTGGGTGGGTGGGTGTACATGTACGAATGCCTGCCCTGCCTCAATCGAACCTAAACGTCTTGCCCTTGAGCACGGTGCCGCCCAGCACTTTGCCAAGGGCGTAGCCAGCGTACGCGCCGCAGACGATGGTGACGGGCCATTTCTGCCATTCGCGGTCCCTGTTTGCACGTTGCGGTCAGCTCAGTCCCAGTTCAATACCAACATCCAATATCCTCACAGATCCCGGAAGAAAAGCACCAAACTCACCAATCCAACGGAATCGGCACAGCGCCCGCCCACGCACCGACAACAGCGCCGACGGCCGCGCCAACCACCTCGTCGGCCGGCACCATCATGGCGGCGATGTGGCGCCATTTGGTGCCGTCGACGCCGCACGCGTAGATGAGCGGCACGCTGGCTAGGTAGGCGATGTGCGCCGCGGCGAGCGCGGTTTGCGCCAGGTGCGAGGTTGCGGGCGCGCCGAAGAGGATCAGTAGGATGGAGAGGAGCGGGATGCCGGCGATTGTGGAGAGGGTGAGGGCGAGGATGGCGGTCTGTGGGTTGGAAAGGTTAGTCTGGGGTTGGAGTTGGGGGTTGATATTGGTGTCCAGGTGGAGGTGCGATGCGGCGGTGGGTGGGCTCGTCGTGCACCGCAAGCGGCGCCGCGAACAAGTCAATGATGGAGAGAGAAGGTGTGGGAAAACAGAAACAGGTCGACATACAGTGATCCGACCGGCAAAGCCCTTCTCGCCCTTGGCATCCTTCTTGCGTCTACCAGCAGCGCCGGCTTTCGACGGCGACGCAGCGCCCGAACCAGCGGCGGGCAGGCACACGGCAGCGTAGAGAACCTGGAGCGCAGCGAGGGGCAACAGGGCCGACGCAAGCGCACCGACGGGGTCGACGACGATGGCCTCAAATTGCAGCGCGTAGAGCGAGAGCAGCAGCACCGGGTGCAGGTGCTTGTAGATGCGGGCGAGGTCGGTGCCGAGGGGCTCGATGGGTTTGGAGGGCGGCGCTGCACCACCGACTGCGGCGGGTTTGACCGCAGGCTCCTCGATGCGCGTGAAGACTGTTTGCGGCTGCTGCGACATTGCTGCTGCTGCTGCTGCTGCTACCGGTGAGCCATGCGGGCTGTGGTGGTGGTGGTGGTGGTGGGTGTGGTTGGAGCTGGAGTTGGCCGAGCTTCAAGGTATCTCATCCAACGGCAAGGTCTGGGTTGCGGCGGGAGATGCTCGGGGTATTGGTCCACATTGTCGGATCAATGTTGACGGGATGGTCACCATGGGCATGGCGGTATTGATTCCATGATGAATTCTATTTCTGAAATTTTTGGTTCTTTAGGAGCTCCTAGCCTGTGGCTTCATGTTTTTTGTAGAGAAAAAAGTGGCACCATCTCATCAATCGCAGCAACCCCTTCTGACATCATCCATCAACCCGCTGTCTACCTAGGCACTCTCGGTGGGAACGAGGTTGCGCAGAGACAAGTCGTAAACGACATCCTCGACTTCCTTGACCTGTTTGACCGTTAGAAGAGCTGCATGCAATTTGAAGCGTTGAACATACCCTGTACTTGATGCCATCGCTCCGCCTTCTCAACGAGTCGTTCTTGAGGTTGAGAATCTGGAAACCGGCGTGGATGTCCTTAATAAACTGAGCAATGTGCATCGGGCGGCCGTAATCACCAAGTGTGACCGAGTTTCTCGCAAGACGGGCCTGTTGGGTCAGCGGGTGGTCTTGGGATGAGAACAGCGAGGAGGAACCACAACATACCAATTCATCAATCAGCGAGATGAGTGCCTGGAGATATTCCTCAATCGTGAGGTGGAAAGCATCCTGGTCCTTGAGGTTAACCGGCACTGCAGAGTGGTCAGTATTGAAGTGCAATGGTAGATGCGTCATCTAGAACTCACCACTCATGATGGCGCCAACCTCCTCAATGGAGAGGAGACGACCGGACTTTACATTGCCACCCTCGGACGCAAAGCCTCCCAGGTAGCCACAGTAGAGAATCGTAAAGACCTGCACAAGGGATTAGACATGAACGACGAAATGGCGTCGTGGTTGACTTGCCGTGTCCTGGACTTGGCGGCTCCACATGCCATTGAACTTGTAGTAAGGGAGCTTGGAAGCTGCTTCCGACAACTTTTGCACAGCAGCAACTTCGTCGCGGATGGCACCCTCAGCGGCGGTAATGACGGCGGGCACTAGGTTGGTTTAGCTACATGTCATGCAGCATCGCGGACGCGGCACGCACGCTGAGAAAGCGGGGTGGAATGGGCCCGCGAGAGTATCGATTGGGCAGACCGTCCTGCAGGGAGTCAGCATAGTCTCTGGATGAAAATATTTTGCGCATACCGTGCTTCTCAAGGGTCTGGATAATGTCACGAAGTTCCTGTGCACGGTGGCGAAGAGACGTCAGATTGCTGCAACATGTTGACCGAGAAGACAAGACCTCACCTCGCGGACGGCGCTGTCCTGGTCGACGCGCTCCTGGAGCTGCTCGAAAATGGCGGGATCAACGATGCCGGATCTTTCAGTAGCCATTGTGGTTGAAGTTTGTTGTTGGTGTTGTGGTGTTGTGGACGCGGCAGAATTTGCGTCGACAGGCGAAGTTACGAGGCGTTGTTCACCACGGCACATATTCACAAGGCACTGTTACGAGGTGAAGATGCCGAATTGTTTCTCATTTTTACTCGTTTGACATTTCTCTGATATCATTTGCGGTCCTGGCGTTGAACAAAGCTATGCACAAAACGTCCAAATTGTTTGCTTGGTAGGGAAAATGATTGGCGCAGGGATCGCCAAACGAGTTGCTCAGTCGCAGTTCTCAAGGCAGAGAAAACAACCATCTCAAGTTATCATCCTCTCCAAACACCCACGCCAGGCGAGTGATTCAATGAGGCGTCTGAGCAGGACGCCATTGACTAAGCAGTCTCACCACCCAGCAGCAGCCACACGTCGCCAGTCACACTCGAGTCATCGCCCCCTTCTCTTCCCCAGACCCGGATGAAATGTCACCACCACCTCAGGCCTCCATCGGAACCGCAGGAACCGTGCAGTCCTGCAGCCCAACCCGGATTCACATTTATGCTGCCTTGCAAGCGGCCCAAGTCCTCCTCGTCTGACGCCTTGTTTGACTTGACGTCTCAATCTACTTACTTCGCGGAAAAATCATCATGATCGCATTCGGCGCATCCTCAACCTTAAAGGCGGCTTGCCAGGATTGGCATCCCTCCCAAACGACCGCGTCTGGCCTGAGAAAGTCGACAGTCACGCGTCTCCGTCACGCAAGATGAAAGCCAAACACCTCCGCTGCTGACGAGTCAAGCACTGCAGCGCCGTCACTTGGCCTGCGAATGAGATGAAGCTGCTCCATCTTCCGCCCTCTGCTGCGCGTGGGGTGCGTAAGCATAAAGACATACAGTAAACTCCGAGGAGTCGCCAGATCGCGTCATCTTTTTCCATCTGCTGAGACGCTGGAAGGACATCTGACAGACCCACCTGTCGACAAGAAATATTCAGACATCCCACACGCCTGCGCTCCTTGTCACCACCACAAGGTCGCTTCGGACCTGTTCCCTGTCCACGAGAGCAAATGAACCAACGGCCTCGCCCTCGTTGGCTCCACGTGCATTCTATTTCCATCCTGGAACCCCGTAGCTGAACCGATTGGCCTTGATAGATGATACTTCCTCGACCGCAGTGATAAGCCGTCCATATTCCAACCGCTCCGAATTTTCCCTGCGTCTCCGGGCTAGTTTTTTTCACGTTTGTCTTTTTCCCAACCTGCAGTTTGATCTACCAAGCTTCTTATGTTTGGATGCACCATGCCTTTGGCACAACTCGCAACCATCGCCCAGGCGGGCTCGTTGTTCACAGCCACCAGGTCACTATGGGAGCTCACACGAATGGTTCGAAACAAAAGGAGGCAATCAAGACAAACACAAAAAGTCGAACAACTGCTGGACGAGCTCGAGACTTTTGTCGACCGCGGAGTTTTGACCAGGAAGGAGTGGACTTCATTCTGCTTGCAGGTTGAAAAATCCATAGCCGACGGCGAAGCAACGCCCCTCGAAGCGCAAGCCCAGGTACTCGACTTCCTCGAGGCACTTGAGAATATTGATCTAGAATTCGCCGATTCGGAATATGAATCCGACAGCTCGGACGAGGGCGGCCACAAATCTCGCAGGAGAAGGCGACACCAACGCCGGAGCTCCGAGCCTACCTTGCACTCAGAGTCGTTCAACGACACGCAGCGCTCCTTGAATCGTTCACATTCTGTCCAAGATCCGCACGCAGGACTGGTGCCTCAGTCAAGAGGCATTCCTCCCATGCCAGTCGCGCTTCCGAGTCAATTTCAAAACAGACAGCTATACGGATACGGTAGACCTGTAAGTGGTCGTGTTTATTCTCACGAGACTGCGCTGATAAAATCTCAGCCATTCCACACTGCCGCTGCTCCACCTCCTCCCCCGTCAGTCCACGAAGATCCGCGCGCTGGTGTGGCCCCAACAAGCTATGCTATGCCCAGGTACGGGGCCTCAGTCAGCACCACTGTCGCGCCGAACAAGAGTAACCCCTCATTTGCAGCGAATACTTCCCGCAGCAACAGCCTGGCAGCAGCGTGCCGGCCTCCGCGTCCCGTCCCGCACGGCAGCTCCCTGTCGAGCTCCAACATGCCCAAAGTTACGACGAATTCTTCCTCTCGCCAGCCGCCGGATCCCCGTCCCAGCCACCTCCACCCCGGTAGACGTGCTACGCGGCCCGCAAGCTCCGACAGTTCTGCATACGCTTCTTCGATTTCTTCTTTGGGCACGGCGTCTCCGGCGTCGCCAATCGACAGCGGCAGCAGTAGCAGGAGTAGCAGCACGAGCAGCATCGCAAGAGAATACGTAACGCAGCCGAGTCGTGACGAGCAGCAGCAGCACCGCGACTTGCATCACCCAAAGCCACAGCATGCACCTGCACCCCAGAAAGACCAGCAGCAGCCTCGAATATTTTACTTCCCTCCTCCTCCGCCCCATGCTCCCCCGGTCGCAGCGGCCTCCATTCCGGTCCCGGTCCCGACCCAAGTCCAAGTCCCTGCCGCCCCCATCGCCCAGCCTGCCTCACTGCGCGCGCAGCTCCTCGCGCGCGACGCCAAGCTCGTGGCTAGCTTGGACCGGCGAGTACCGCGCAGCAGCAGCCGCTGCTCGAGCGCCGCGGGGACGTATCTGGATTCGCAGGGGGAGTACGGCAAGAGGCGGAGGAGATGAGAAACCCATCATCATATGACGACGGCACGTTCGTCAAACTAAAAATTGCATATCCATACATACGTATCATGACGGCATCATGATGATGACGATGTCAAGGAGTGAGTGACGGAAGCGCTTGGGATGGTTGTTGCGTTGGGCATTATTTGGTAACGAAATGGGTGGTGTACTTATGTATGCATTCGTTTTTTGCTTGTTTGCTTGCTTGGGCACCCTTCCCATCCATCCATCCATCCATCCATCCATCCATGCGTTTGGCGATTCCTTGCCAGACGCACACGGCACGGGAAGCGGACAGACAGGGCTGGAATGCGCAAGGTTGAGCAAATACAGGTGCCGGCCGGTCCCGTCTGCGTCGTTGCTCTCAACTAACACTCTCTCACTTTCTCTTTGCCAGACTTGGCGTTTGATTGACGGACGGACGGATGAACGGATGGACGGACGCACGCACGCGTGGGGCGTGCGGCAAGTCGGTCAGCTGTGGGCTGTGTGTTTGCTTCTATTCGTTTCCTTTGCGTTCACGTCCACATACGAAATACAATGCACAACTCTCGTCGTGCCTGGCTGACCTGACCTGACCTAAGCATGCCACTGCCGGTCGTCGGTGACAGAAGCAGAGGAAGGCTGAAGCAACGCACGAGGGGAGAGTT
The DNA here is from genome assembly GCF_038021145.1 of Phyllosticta citriasiana. Taxonomy (NCBI): domain Eukaryota; kingdom Fungi; phylum Ascomycota; class Dothideomycetes; order Botryosphaeriales; family Phyllostictaceae; genus Phyllosticta; species Phyllosticta citriasiana. The sequence goes on along the minus strand of NW_027117285.1, from coordinate 415,782 downwards.
TACGTGTTATGAGTGGTCAACCAAAACCTCTCTCTAAGAACATGGGTAAGTATCACCGGTGCTTGCTCTGCGCACATACCGACTGACCGTGGGTGCCCTGAGTAAACCGTTCAACGCATTTACCTCTATGCATGATGTAGGTAGGTACGGTGCAGTACAGTACAGTACAGTACATGTGTCTTTGACTCTGCATTCCGTCTCGCTGCGTGTCCGTTGCTCTTCCTCAACAAGACGGAAGAAGGCACAGGCACAAGCACAAACTCACCGCACTTACTCATCCACTCACCCACTCAATCAATCAGCGCGAAAGAGTCTCGCGACGCAAGTGGCTGCATCCCAGCCCAGCTTGGCTCAGCAGAGCAGTGGAGAGCGTGCGGTCCATCCACACATGTGTCACTCCATTCCAGGCTAGGTGCGGAAAAAGATGACAAACCACACCGTTCTCTCTCTGTTGTGTCGCGCACTGCGGCGACACTGCGGGGGGAGAGAGAGAGAGGGCTAGGCTGATGAGTTGGGCTGGGCTGGTGGTAAAAAGCACGTAGTGTACGTTGCGCGCTGCTGCAGCGAAGGGAAGAAAGGAGACGATGAAGGATGAGGATGTGGTTGAGTTGTTTGATTCATGAGATGCGTTTTTTGGTTTCCCCCTCAGAAAGCTGAGGAGAATGGGTGCTCTATGTGCTATGTAAAGTTTTGCTCTCCGGACGTGAAGTGCACTTGTTCGTGTGCCGTCCGTCACTTGTCCCCAAAAGGCTTCACGATGATGCTCCCTCCATGCCTTTCCCCCTTTTCGTAGATAAGATAGTTGTGCTGCTCGCCAGCCATGCGTCGTCACACAACGGTAGTAGCAGCACCCCCTCACATCCTGAGATAACTGACCACCCGCCTCCACAACGGCAGCGCATTATACGCATCCAACGCGACCGAACCAGCCTCAGAAACAGGCCGACATCCGGACACCCAATCAGCTTCATTGAGATCGACAATCTTGGAGCGAAAAACGAGCCTGTACCCGACGAACGCAACGACAAAGATGGGGGCTGCGAGGAAGAGCTCAAAGAAACTTTGTCCCTTGTCGGCAGCGGGGTCGATGGGGTCGACGGCGAGATACAGCGCCGACACGAGGCAGAAGGACATGGACAGGATGAGCAGGATGGGCTCGAGCGGCAACCAGCGCACCGTGTATGCGTAGCGGCCCTGGAGGCTGTCGTCGCCCTGTAGCGCGAGCGCGCGGCGCATGCGCAGGTTCGTGATGCCGACGACGATGGGGTCGGTGAGGAATACGATGGATGTCAGGCTGCTGAACCAAGTGAACATGAGCGCGCCGCCAGAGCTGCAGTTGATGTAGGCGAGAACGAGGCCGATGCCCGCGCCCGTTGCTAGGCTCTAGACGGGCTGTTTGTCGAATTTGCCCATGGAGACGGGGAACATGCGCATGCGTGCCATGGCTGTTGCGATGCGGTATGAGAGGTAGAGTGCTTCGGCGCCGATGGTGAAGAGTGAGAGGATGATGATGGCGTTGATTGAGGTCTGGGAGTCCACACGCAAGGCCTGCTTGGTTCCTGGCTACGACGAAGGGCGACGAGGCCGCGTTCGATGTGCCTAGCAGCGAGGATGATGTGTAGGGCACTAGCATGAGGACAAACGCGAACGCTGGAGCTAGTAGGACAATTATCCGCCCCATGAGGAGGCCCTGGGCCCGATGGAGAGAGACCCTGGGGGACGATGCCTCGCCGTTGGTGATGCCAATCAGTTCAAGACCAGCAATGGCCCAGGCCGCAAGAATCATCGATTGAACGATTCCCTGGACAAATCAGTTGATCGTGTCTTGGTGATAGGCAGAGGAATATCAGTCCGCCATCTTGGACATACCTTGTATCCATTTGGAAAAGCATCGAGCTCCGTAAAGTTTTGATAGTGCTGCGTCGTTCCTGTAGGTCCAGCGCCGGCCAAAAACGCAATCAAGGCAAGACTGACCGGCAGCAATGTCCCGACGTTGAGGTTGCTGACGACAAACTCGAATTCTCCAAACCAGGTGTTGGGCATGGCATGGATGAAGAATACGACAAGTAGGTAGATCGTCATGAGCGCTGGCGTTGGTATGTCGTCCGTCCAGTATGATACCACGATGCTCAAGATGGCGCCCTGGCTAGAGACACGGTCCAAGCAAGCCAGAGACAGAATCCTGATGACCCGTCAGTCTTGCATCTCGAACCAAAGACCTCGACACTCACCACATGCAAACCCAAACGCGGGATCCACGAAACGAGAGGCGTGGTCAATGAAAGATCCGGAGATCGAGAACAAGATGGATGCTTCTAACAAGACACGGAGTGCTAGAACCATGGACCCATCCGATGAGGACACCAGCGAAACTGCCATAACGAAGCGCCTGAATAATCAACATCAACCCCCCGATTCAGACAAGTAGCACAACTGCAGGCCGCCTAGAGAGATCATGGCCATATGTCGGGGCTTGAAGTTGCGCTTAAGCTGATCTGAAGGGGCCTCAGTCGCTCCAGCATACTAGAACCCGACACCAAAAATCTCGCCCTCCTTGACCGAGTCGGCTTTGGTTGCAGAGGCCTTTTCATAATCGGAATCTTCAGCCATGGCGATTGGAGTAATCAGGTCAAAACTTGTCGGCTGCTTGTTGCTCTGTTGCGACGTTTGGTAATGAAGAAAAGGCATGAATTCAGGATGAGGGCGAGGCCAGAGCCGACTACTGTTGTTGGTCTTATAACCACAAGTCCAGCTCCGCGCTACCCCAAACTGGTGGATCCCAGAACGGTTTGCACATATCGTTGGTCTCTTGCGGAGATAGGAACCATGCCATGATTATCACGTAACCCACTTCTATTGCGGGTCAATTGTCATGGATAAGGCGCGCTTTTGTAGAAGCTATGGTGACCCTCCTGCAGCTCCGCAGCCACTCAAAAAAGGTTTCTACTGAAGGGGGCGTGGTAGGGAAGGGATTCAAAGCAGACTGAAACAGCGCGGTCCAAGATTTGCGAAGCCGGTTTTTATATTTCAGGCCTGATAGCCAGCAGGATCTAGGAAAATAAATATCCCAGTTAGATTTAGCTAGTCTTGTTGGGGTATTTACAGAGCTATTTTTTCCGGAGGCCCTCGCCGAGTATAAGCTCGCAGACGGGCGGGCTTACGGTAATGTGGGAGGCGGAACTCCGTCCCTGGACGAGGCCGAACTGACGTATGAAATTCACCCTTTCGCCCGAGACCGAGCGCTTTGGGAAGCCATCAAGACCTAGAGCTGACGTATCCCAGGTGCTTGAATACGAGGGGGGAAGCAGCTGTTCAAGCCTCAGTTGTATTGTCCGAGCCTGGGGTCCTTATCCGAAGGCAAAGGATCGAGTAGGAGAAAGTGAAGTGAGAGAAAGCAGTCATCCCTTGGCAGAATTCTGGGCGAATCACGCCTCTGTTGCGCATCATGCTTCTGTTGTGGTGGAGCGGCTTCAAAACTGCCAAGTATACCTTTGGGCCGGGGGACATGGGTAGTTTTGCAGCCAGGAACAGTCAATATCCCCCTATCTCGGATCAAACTATCCTTTGGAAAAGTCGACTTCGCCTTCAAAAGGGGGGTCGAAGTGGGACGCTTGAGAAACAAGGAATCGAGTGTACTCCTTGCGCCTGTGACGTGCGAATAACCCTGAATCGACCAGCAGTTGACAAACGCGAGCCTGCATCGGTCAAAGGTCATTCGGAGCTAGATCTTGAGATTTGAAAGCCAGTGACATGGCTTGGCGCAGATATTTCAAGTCTCTGGCACCTCTTGGATGCCGGCACCTGACTTGCTGGTCTTCATCCCCATGAGTTTGCCTAGGACATCTTGCTCCTTGTTTTCTGCGCCAGTCGCGTCGGTCTCCATTTCATCCTCGGCATCGTCGCTGCTTTCCGAGTCTTGATCCATTTTATTTGGATCCTTTTCCTCCAGGACTCCTAAGCCGAGGTTCATTTCAATGTACTGTCCATTTTCGTCGACTTGCTCCAAGGACTTATCCGCCAGCCTTCCAGCTGCGCGATCACGTTCGAGTTCTGCATTTGCTGCAGCAAGCTGAGGCAGAAATTCCTTTAAACGGTCGCCGAGTGAGGAGCTTCGAGGCACAGACTTTTTGTAGAGGTTCTTCCGAGCCTCTGCGTTTGGTGGTTGAGGCAGGGTGGTGACTTCAGCGTCCGAATCTTCATCTTGGTCGAGCGAATCGTCCTCGGACTCGGAGCTTGGTTCGTCAGAGGAGGTGCTCAGCCCGCTGCTGTCTGATTCGGCGTCGCTTGCATCCTCAGCTTCACGCTTCGTCTTTGTGGCGCGGTTATTGGCATTGGGAGCAGAAGTAGACGTCGACTGAGGGCGAGTTCTTCGCGGAAGCTCCTGGGTGAGGAGTGCGGATGATTGAGGCTTGTCAGCCATGACGACGCAGTCGCGGATTGATGCGGATGTGGTGATGACGGGCGTGTGAGGAGTGCAGCAGCGTGGGGAGGGACGATTGTTTTTGACCGGGGTCCATTCTGCCAGGGCGGTGAGGGATTCCTACGCTTGTCTGCGGGGATACAGAGGATGTCTCAAAGACGGTCGGTGGCATTTTTCCTCGCTTCGAACCATATTTTCCCATCAAAGCCACGCAAGCTCTGGCAGAACGAGGGTCAAGATGCTCGAAGCGAGCACGCGTATTGTCCATGTCGTCTGCGGCGGGCGGCGGGCGGCGGGCGGCGGGCGGCGGGTGTGCCGTGCCGCCAGGGACAGGTGAAACACGGCGCATTGAGGGCTTCGAACGACGACTGCTCCTTGTCCAATGGCCCCCTCCGCCACTTCAGGGCTGAGCCGCTGGGCTGGCAGGGGCTTCGCGCGCCCGCATCAACCACAAACACAAAGACGCCCTCAACTTCATTGTTCTCTCACCTCTCTCTCTCCCCTTTTGTCCGCGCCCGTCTCTTCTACTCTTACTCTGCGCTTCTGACCGGGCCCCGTCCTTCTCTCTTCCCTCCTCCACTCTCCCGCCTGACACCCTCCTGGACCCTGGGTTTATATTCTTAAGCCTCCCCGGACTTTCCACTGCACCCTGAAGATAGGTACGTGGTGTATGCTTGTACACGCCGTCTCTTTAGTCCATCCATGTTTCGTTTGATCCGCTTCCTATTCCGAATTTGCTTGCTTTGACATGCAAAAAGCTTCAACACCATGAGCATCAGCTTCAATGAGACGTGTATACCTTGCCACAATGACAGCTGCAACCATGTCTGATCAGGAGCGTGGACGAATGGCCTGTCTGTTCCCTTTCACTTTTTCTGGTTGTTGTGCTTTTACTTCCTCTCCACTTGGCTTCGCACCGTCTTGCGCCGTCATTAGATTCGCATTCACTTCGCTGCACTACATTATCTCTCGGCATCTCAATTGCTTCATGACCCAAGTCTCTGTCATGTTCGTCTTCTTCAATGCTCCTCTCTACTCTTTCTTTTCCTTGAAACAGTCCTCATTCCTTCCATCACGAATTTTCAACAACATCGACCATGGCTCCCCCCGAGCGCCACTCCAAGCCCTCGAAAGTCCTCACAGTTGGAGACCTCGAACGGAGGTTCAAGAACTACAAGCCCACAGTCCCAGTCGAATCGAGACAATCTTGGACTGCTCCGACGACAGTCCCAGCCGTCGTCGTGACAGGCCCTGTTCGAATACAGGACTGCTGCTGTTCAAGATCACACAATCCACACAAACGCCTTGCTCTACTGATGCCGCTCCTCCTTCTACTTCTGCGTCTCTTTCAAAGCATGCTCAATTCTCGGCTGCTGGCTCTGATCAGCAGCATCCACAAAGGACGGATATTAACTCTACATTACAGGGTCTCGCCGAGGTCATCAACAATCTTGGAGACCTAAGGAAGAATCCGCCTCGACCACTTGCCGAACACGCAGTCAACCAAGGCACCGTCCTACAGTCCGCTGTCAACTCCTACTTGGCCTTCAAAGCCGATTCCATCCAAACCGACACAACAACGCCACCATCTTCCTGCCATGGAGCGCCCCACCGTCCCCGGAATCGCCACCAAGGGTCTCCCCGTCCAGTCGCAAGATGTTGCCGCTGACACGGCTTCCCCGGCCCGCGGCAAAGCTATGAAGGAGGCTCTGCTGCAAAAGCTGCGCCCGCCCCCGCTCGAGTACAGCTGGGACTTTTGGCACGACCGCCAGGGCCGCGACAAGAAGCCATCGTGGGCGACCGAAGGCCAAAACGCACCTAGCAGCGACAACGCCAACGGCGGCGGCGATGACTCTGTCGACTACGAATCGCGGCTGGTAAAGCTCGAGACCATCTCCGACGCCAAGCAATTCTGGTCGCTCTTCAACAACTTCGACCTGGGCGACCTGAAGCTGCGCGACAGCGTGCACCTGTTCCACACGGGAGTCAAGCCGGTGTGGGAAGACGCGCGCAACGTCAAGGGCGGGGCATGGACGTTCCGCGTGCCCAAGGAGAAGGCGGCGCAGTTCTGGAAGGAAGTGGCGTGCATGGCGATTGGGTCGCAGCTGCAAGACGCCGTCGACAACAGCAAGAAGCGCTTCACCTTCATCGACGACATTTGCGGCATCTCGTACAGCGTGCGCTTCAACTCGCACCTCATCAGCGTCTGGAACCGCGACTGCGAGAACACCGAGGGCATCGAGAAGCTCAAGAAGGTCATCCTCGACAACATTTCGCCCGAGCTTGCCCTGAGGGACAATCAGTACTACTACAAGAAGCATTCTGACCACACGGGCTTCAGGCCTCCGACGGACGGTGGTGACAAGTAAGGTCTGGAGACGTCGATTTGTGGACTTGCAAATACGGGATCGATTTCATCACGGCCGTTCCACCTCGGCGTTTTCCTGCTATAGCGAAGGGGTTTCACGTAGAAATTGATTTGTGGCCCTGATTGGTTCTTGCTGGAACGGCGTCTGGAGCAGCAGGGTGTGGTAGCGGATGCCGTTCATGGCCTCTGCATGAATTGGCAAACTGATAGATCAAACTCTCCAACACCGTTTCTTGAAAACTCCAAGAGCAAAAACCCCCAACGCCTTGCTGTGCGTGACTTTCGTGGCAAACCCGACGACCCCCGCGTCCATGTCGTCTTCCTACCTCCTCATCCAAAAACGCCTGCCCGCCGCATGACGCCCTCGAATTCCTCCAGCGTAACGCCCTTGGCGACGCCAGCTTTGCCCCTCGCCTCTCCATTCGCCTCGAGCACCATATCCCAAAGCATGTCATCATCAACATCCTCCCGCAACTCGCGGGCCACCCTCTTCAAATCCGCCACGGTAATCGGGGCTTGCGGCTGTCCCGCGCCCTTGAACAAACGATACGCCTCCCTAACCTCTCTCCTCTTCGCATTCCCACCGGCCCCCTCTTCATCCCTCTCATAACTATCCTCGCCATCATCGTCGTCGTCGTCGTCGTCATCTTCGCCGCCGCCCTGCGCCTCCCTCTCATGCACCAGCACCGCCGCATACCCGTAAAACGCAACAAACGGGACGAAGCCCTCGGCAGCGGGATCCAGCATGTCGAGCGCCTCGGCGGCGTCGGCGGGCGCGAGGTGGTAGCCCAGCGCCGTCAGGCAGCGGCGCACGTCGCCGCGCCGCAGCACCCCCAGGTTGTGCGTGCTGCCCGGGCTGTAGGAGGGGTGGGTGAGTGAGAAGAGGCTGAAGGCTTCGCGGATCAGCGTATCTTGTGTGGCGCTGAGCGAGTGTTGCCGTGCGAGCGCGCTGCGGCGGGGTGTTGGTGTTGTTGTGGAGGTGGACGTGGTGTTGGCGGGTCGGCGGCGCGGAGGCTGCGGCGTTTGCTGTGTGTGAGCGGTGTGGGTGCGTGGGGATGGGGGTTGTGGGAGGGATGGCGTACCATAGCGACTGAGGTTTGCACGAGCGAGAAGCGCTGAGAGAGATGGAGGTTTTACGAGAGTCTTTGATGGATCACCGTTGACCAGTCGCTCATGCGCATCCACAAGCGGAAGTCCGCGACCGCACGTGCCCTTCTCGCAACCACCCAATAACGTCATCCTTCCATCCCGCCGCACTACATCGTAACCGGCTAGCGCACCCGCCTGCCCGCTAGGCGCCTCTCACAATTTTTTTCCCGTCGTCCCAGTTCTCTCTCGCACTTCAATTCTTCAGACACTCCTGACACGCCCGCGCAACGCACGCCGTCGTCGACGTCGTCTCAATTCTCAATTATCAACCCACCTTGGATACTCACGCGCGCATTTCCTCCCGTCGGTCTTTTCCGTCCATCTTTGCCACGCTGGTGGCTCACATGCGCGTCAAGCGAGGCCGCCGACATGAACGGCTGCCTGCCTGCCTGCCTGCCTGCCTGCCTGCATCGCATGCCATGCTGTCCGCGTTCGGAGGCGAGCAAACCAAGTCAAGGGACCGACTGCTGTTGACTGCTGAGCCCCTGATGCTTGCTTGCTTGCTCTGCTAAGAGTTGCCCAGATATGCTTCAAGCCAGACAGCCAGACAGACAGACAGGAAGCCTGACGCTCAACGCAGCAGCAAAGGCGCTGATCGCTGGCGGTGACAAGACCGCGTCTTCCCTTCCCCATGTCCCTCATCATCAAACTCATGCTATGATTTCCCCATCTCCCCCTCCCCCTCCCTACACAACAACAACAACAACAACAGAAGAACATGCTCGCTCCTCTTACCAGAGGATTGGCTTCCGATGTAGTTAACAAACAACACAAAGAAAAACGCTTCGAAAATGCTAGAGCCCGCCATCTACGCGTCCCAGGATGAGCGAGTGTGGACAGAGAAGCAAGAGCGACGTATCTCGTCACAACACAGCTCCACAACGGGGTGTCGTTGCAGGCGGACCCTATCTCACCCCCCCGGAGTTTTATGTCGTCGGCTAGTGTACCTCTTGGAAAGGAGGGCAGCGCTGGGGATGGGGGTGTGGGGCTACATTTGTCATATATCTTTCAATATCCATGATTTGATATCCATTGCCGTTTCTAGCCCGCCTTTCTGCTTGGTCGCGCTGTGATGAGAGAGAGAGAGAGAGAGTGAGTGGGAGAGAGAGAGAGAGGGAGGGAGGGAGAGAGAGAGAGGCCCTGGAAGTTGTTCTGGAGGCAAAAGGGGGTAGCTCATTCACTCGATTAAAGACATGTAGACATCAAACAACACAATTCAAAGACAACAAATAAAAAAACAAAAAAAAAGCCAGCCAGGCGGCAGGCACAAGCGCAATCTCACGCAACAATCTCATCTGATTCGCACCCGTCTGTCTGTCCGTCCGTCCCCTCGATCCGCACGCACTTCTTACTACAGCCTACCACCTACTCGACTCACAACAACCTCTCCTGGAGCAACCAACTGAAGCTGCTGCCATCTCAGGCACGCGCTTCCCACGTCTCCCACGTCCACCCCCTGCCCTTCCCCCTGCCTCCCCTCCGCCTACCCCGGCCAAAAATTAGAAATAAACACATCCCAAGTCTACCCGAACCATCCAAGTCCAGTCCATTCCAGTCCAGTCCAGCCAGGACCACGTACGTAACAATGCAATCAACGATCTGAACGACAAATGCCAGACGAAAACAAGAGACGGAACGCTAAAACTCCGCGCGCGCCGGTTAACCCCCCGTGAATGATGAATGCCATGATGCTGAGCGCCCTGGTAGTGCAATGCCTGATGCCGATGCCGAAACAGAAACAGAAACAGAAACCGAAGAGTGATGCTCGCTGTTAAAGGACAAAGGAGAAAAGATAAGGATGACGAGAGAGATAGAGAGAGGAAAAGAGGAGAGTCTGTGATAGCCACGCCAGCAGACAACAGATGACTGGGCAAGTGTGCAGACCTGGCTGCGCAGATGCTGCCGCTTTCGCTGCTGCTGTCGATGACGATCATGATGATACGGAAAAGACGCCCAAAAGTGCTCCTGTGCGCCGTGCTTGCTGAGACAGAAAACAATGCAGGAAAAAGAGGAGATGCCGTCTTACTGGCGCAGCCATGGCGAAAAACGAGCACGAGACGAGTCCGCTGGACGCGCCTCTGCTGCTGCGGTTGTGAAGGGCGGGCTGGCCGCTCATCTGTCTGTCTGCCTGCCTGCCTGCGGCACAGACGTGGTATTCGAAGTGGACGAGATGCTGTCTCGAGAGAAGACAAGAGAGAGAGAATGGGCGTCTACGCAGCCGCCGCGACGCTGTCGCTGCTGCTGCCACCACCGCCACCGCCGCCGGCCCCAATAAAAGGCGCGTTTTCGCGCAGGTCCTGGACCAAGTCTTGCACGTTGCTCAGGTACTGGCCGAGCAACCTCTGCTTTTCCTCGATGCTGCGCGTCGCGCCGGGCAGGGGCTTCGCATCGCGGCTAGTCCGTCGGCGATGCTCGCCGCTCGTCGTTTTGCGAGGGCCCTTGGCATTGGCGTTGGCTGCGGTGGTGGGAGAAGAATTGCTGCTGCTGCCGCCGCTGCTGCTGCTTCTGACTTCGCCGGCCGGTGCTTCAGGCATGAGGTAGAAATAGAGAAACTCCATGATCTTGAGCTTGAGAGCGTTGGGGGTGCCGCGCGCCTTGAACAGCGAGGTGATGTTTTGCAGGCCGCCGGCCTTTTCAAAGGTGCGCGTGTTGGCCGGGTGGGAGAGGAGGGCCGTGACGAGGACGAGGAGTGTACGCGACTGCACCTTGTGGCATTCTTGGTAGTCGAGAAGGTCGAGGAGCAACTGTTCCGCGCGGGTGGCTTGTCAGTTGGCGCAATGTCTCGCGAGGGTGGCGGCTTCGAGGTGAACAACGTACAGTCATGTAGATTTCTTGCTTGAAGATGGACCGCGAAGGCGGGTGCAGAAGCAGGATGCCCTGCAGCAGATCCAGGGCCGCCACGACCAGGATGTTGTTTTGGCTGTCTGGGGTAAGGCTGGCGGTTAGTCAGAGGGTCCATGGGGTCGCTAGTCTTCATGGTACATACTGGACCTCATGCCGAGCAAATGCTCCAAACAGGCAGTCAGCCTCGTCGCGACTGTGCGGCCGTTAGCTGGGGGCGTTTTGGCGGTTGGCCGTGGGTGGAATACGACGTACCGTTCCACTCGAAGCCTTCCTGCAGACGGAAAAACTCTCGAAAGGCGAGATCATGGTGCAAGGCCTTGAGGGGCTTTTGGTGGACGTCGTCGGACTTGGACAGACATATTTGGGCGAGGAGGCCCTCGATCTGGCGCAAGCCTTTGCGGATCTTGGCGACGTCGCTGGAGGTGATGTTGTCGAAGGAGAGGTCGAGAAGCGCCTCCATTATGGGTGGGGGACCGAGTCGGGAGGTCGTCGAGGCAGCAGAAGCAACTTGCGACTAGAGGCGCCAACGGTAGGTAAATAATGGCTTGTGTTTAAAGGGTTGGCTGGGAGGGAAGGCTTTGTGATACCTGACGTGCAGGCGCGCAAAAGCCTGGTTCCTGGCACCCTTGCAGGCTTTGGGCTGTGGAGGTGGGAACTGCAGTCAGTGCAGTCTTCAGCTGCACGGGGGTTGAGGATGGGATGATGACTAGGTGGGTTTTCTGCCTCTAGCGTACCCAATTGAATCTGACCTACGGTCTTGGTGGTTGGCAAGGGGACAGCGGCTAGAAATACATACATGAACAGGAGGTAGCCTCGACGACGACGACGACGACGACGACATGCCCTCTGCTCTCTGCATTCTGTCGTCTTCGCAGCCTTAATGTTCTCCTGAATGCTGCGTGTCGGCGGAGTCTCGACTGACGGTCGTGATGTGCTTGCTGGCTTGATGGCCACCCCCGGTCCGGCGGCTCCAATCACAGGCCGCCATGGCAGCCGCCAGCCCAACAACGAGCCACCTCCCGCCCTCTGCGCGTCGATTGTCGAGATTTCCGGGCGATCCAGCAACCTCGACGCTCTCTTTCACTCACAGCCCACCCACGTGTCGACTCCTCTATTCTACAGCAATTTATCCACCTACTGTGCATGGCTCCCGTCATTCCTTTCCTTTGCAATCCGAGCGAGTCCTCAGGCTCGCCGGCCCGCCCCGCCGCGTTGCTGTCTACCTAACTTGCAGGCATCCTCCTCACCACCATGTGCATCCACGCCTCTCAGCCCTCGTCGCATTGACGCGCTGCTGCCGTCATCGCGGGCAGTCCACATCTCTCGGCTGTGTGCGAACCACACCCAGCCGCTGCCCGGACGAATCATGGTGCCTGTCGATGCCTCAGCTGCTGGCAGGGCACATCCCAGAACCTCGACAGCCTCGCCTCGCCCTTTCAGCCTCTCTACTCGCCCCCCAACGAACCCAATCACAGCCATGATCCAACCGTTCAACCTCTCTCGCTGCCCTGATTGTGTTCTGACCCACCAGCTGCCGCAATCATGGACTGCCCAAGTCGCGTGACGCCTCGTCTTCATTTCCTTTCCACCTCTAGCCGACCCGCTCCGCAGCCGAGGTCATAGTCTGTCACCAACTTGGCGCGCCAGACGCGCCAATTGCTTGCATCGTATCGCCAAAGACGGCGCCTAAATAGATCAGCGACTCGACGTGGCCGCGGGAGCTGCCCCTGGCTTTTGACTGCTCTGGGCCCGTGACACCGGTGGGCACCACAAGCGTGCCTTTTTTAAGACCATTCTGCCTGCCAAAAAGAGGTTGGGGTTGTCGTTGAAGAGGGGGAATAGGAACATGGCCCGGCCGGCCCCCACAGCTGCCGACCATGTTTGACCATCTACTACCATAACCGTCGTCATCCGCCATGGATTGGACCCCCGCCGCCCGCCCGCCCGCGGATAGCCGGGGCATCGCGATCCTTGACCCATTGCCCTGGTTTGCGGACTCATCCGTCTAAATAAAAACAGTAGCAACTTTGCTTACCATTTTAGATATTGCCAACAGCATTTTCACACTGACTTTTTGACCATAGCCACCGACATGTCCTGCATCTCTCGTTTACCTGATTCCTGTCCCCGCTCTCCAACGTAAACGCTTGCTCGGCTACAACGGCACCTCGACTTGCGATAGCACGTCGTCAATGACGTCTTCGACAACGACGCCGTCGAGCACCTGCCGCACGGCTTCAATATCGCTACCCCACTGCAGACTGCGCTCGTTTTCAGGCGTAGTCAAAACGATGCGGTGCGGATAAATTTTGCGCGCCGCCAGCGCCACAAGCGACGGCGTGACGAAATCAAGGCCATGTAGAGGGGCCAGGGCGCTACTGCGTGTTAGCCAGGGGTGCCATCACCGTCATGACAGGCGTGATTGGTCGTTTGGCAGCCATGTTTCGATTCGTTCGCCTTTTTACATACCGGACAAGCAGGTCCAAGTGGCGCGTCGCCTGCGGTGACACGCCGCCAGCGACGGCCCGGTGCAGACGCATGAAGACGACCATGTTTTGCAGATATGCCCGCACCTCGGAGCTGAGGCGTATGTGCGGGATTCGCTTCGTCAGGGACGACATTTCCTGCACGCCCATCAGATCAGCACATTGCGCATCAAGTGAGTTTTGTTTCTTACGTCTTGGCTAAAGGTTGGTGTTTTGCGGCCTACTTTGGACGTCGATGGACGCACGACTGATGAGAGGGATGCGGCGTCAAAGTCATTGTCGTTATCGACGGAGCCAAATCCGTCTAGGTTTGGCAGGCCATCTTCTGGCTGGTGGTAGTGGGAAATGAAGATTTGGTCGCGCTGAGGGCAGTTAGTTCGGGTGGTGCAGAGAAAAGTGTCTTGGTTGGTACCAAGTGGACGTCCAATTCGTCCGTCGAGTCAGGCGCTAGCAGAGCGATGAAGACGAAGCGCTTGGGGGCGGCATGGACGGCATTGCGGGTGTAGATGCGTTTGTTCCGAATTAGCTACAGACAGAAGTTAGAGCTTCGTGTTGGAGGTGTAACTAAAGCATGTACCTCTAGCGCCTGGATGTGGACCTGGCTGCGTGATTGATTCAGGTTTTTGGCAATGACGACGTTGGCAATCGACTTGTTGGACTCCAGCGGTGACTTGGGGTCCAAAAGGGTCCGACTGTTCGGACGGTAGCCCGGGCTCACGGTTCCCGCGCCGTCCTGACAATCATGGTGGTCAACCAAGGCAAAGGGGTCCCGCAAGGCTGAATGAAGGACGAGGGGAAACGGTCTGGGGAGGGGAACCGGGGAGGTAAGCTTACGCGATGATGCGGGTGAGGGGACACGTGGGGGTCGAAGTAGGATTCATCGTCGGCGTTGTCATGGACGAGCAGGTCGTTGGTGAAATGGTCGACGGTGGTTTTGTCGGAGCAGTCCAAGACGGCACTGGACAGGCCAAAGACGGCGGCCGTGAGCTGCGCGCAGCAGGCATAAGCGTGGTGGCCCTCAGGCGCCTGGTGCGGATGCTGCCAAAACTCACCACCTGCAGCTCGCGAGCCACGGCGTCGAGCTGCGACGGGTCGGCCTCGACGATGCAGTGCTGCTCGGCGACCAGGCAGAGCAGCGCCGCCAGCTCGAGGTTGCTGAGGGCGTGGACCTTGTCGGCGACGGCGTCATGGTCCATGATATCGCAACGAAGACCGTTTGCTTTGTGGTGACAACCAACGGGGGTGAGGGAGTGGCCGCACCACGTGATGTTGACGCCGCGTCGGTCGGGTCGGTCGTTTGTCAAAACTTGACTGAAAGATGCCGTAGACGGCGCCACCTCCTCTTTCTCTTGTCGTCGTATTGGAGAGAAAAGGACGGCGACTCGCAACGGAATCGGGCGTGGTGCCCAATACGTGACGTGCCTCTTCTCGCCGCAAACGCTCCTCCTTGCACCGCAACCTAACTACCACCACTACCACCACCAGACTACCACCACCACTACCACTACCACCACCACCACCACCAACATCGCTACCACTTCCCTCTTTGCTCCGCCGGCCGCTCCTGCTCGCGACCGTCGTCAGGTCAGCCGGAGCCCTCACTCCCCCTCGCTGCTGGCGCCCACCCTTCGGCTCGACCCCGACCCCGACCGACTCGACTTTTCTCCTCGACTTCTTCTTGTCGTCCTGTGTCGCTAGGCGTTTTGTCCCGGCCACAGATCCCTGTTGCCCGTGTCACTTGGGCTCATCCTGGCACCGCCGCAACCAAGGCGCTGTCGCCTTCGCCTCCACCGCCGACAAGCGCTGAACTGAGCGAGCGAGCCAGAGATATTTCGGCCAGAGAAAAAGAGGCCTCGACTCTCCTCGAGCAACCTCACCTCCCACGCCTCGCCCTCAGCCTTGTCCGGCAGATCATGTTCACAACGCCTGCGCCCTCGGCACCCACGCTGTCCACCACGACGTCCTCCGCCCAGCCCACATCTCCCTCTCGCTCTGGCAGGCTTCGTGGGCTGAGCTATCTGCGGAGCTACACCCACAACCACCTCCATTCCCATTCGAGCGATCGCTCCTCGAGCGGGCCCGCCGCCTCTATCCGCCGCCCATCCCTTCACAGATCCAGGTCACAGTCCAGCCCCAATTCGGCTCGCAACTCAAGAAACCACGCCGCAACCTCGAGCGACCCCTCGCCCCAACTCGACCTGGCCTCGTCGAGGAGCAACATCAATCACGGCGGCTCTAGCGGTTGGGTCCCTACTGTTGTCGGTCGAAGTGGTCTGTCGCGCGTCGCCTCCTCTGCCGAACCCTCCAACACCTCTGCCACCTCCCCGCGGCCCGCATCAATGACTCGCAATCGAACAGAATCCGCCGCACCCGCTCTGGGAGCAGCAAGCAACGGTGCCGTGGGAGACGCCGCCACTCCCACAAAGCTGTTGCCTTCGATTCGTTTCATTCCCCACGACGATCCCCGCGCTACTCGGCCGAGCCTCCAGTTTCCCGTCATCTCGAGAACCCTGCCAAACGAAGACAGCGTCATCCGCGTTGGCAGGTACTCGGAGAAGGACTCGACACCAACTGATGTGCCAGCCAACATTCCCTCGGCCGCCCCGGTGGGCTTCAAGTCCAAGGTTGTCTCAAGGCGCCACTGCGAGTTTTGGTGCAAGGACGGTCAATGGTGGATCAAGGACGTCAAGTCGAGCTCGGGCACGTTCCTAAACCACATCAGGTTGTCGCAGCCTGGTGTCGAGAGTAAACCATTCAAGGTTGGAGATGGCGACGTGGTCCAGCTTGGTATCGATTTTAGAGGGGGTGAGGAGATGATCTTTCGCTGCGTCAAGATCAGGATCGAGTGCAATCGCAACTGGCAAAAGTCCCTGAACAACTTCAAGTAAGTGCGTTGAATTTGTTTTGCGGGCCAATTCTGACAAGATCAGTAAATCTACCCACAAGACCCTGAGGAAGTTAGCCCAGAGTACGGGAAAGGTCAAGGACTCGGACACCGCGAGCACACACAGCACCGATTGCAGCATCTGTCTCACGTCGATTCGCCCTTGCCAAGCTCTCTTCGTCGCTCCCTGCTCGCATGTTTGGCACTACAAGTGCATCTCGAGAGTCATAAATGGCCCCAGCTATCCACAGTTCATGTGCCCCAACTGCAGGATGGTGAATGACTTGGACGCGGACGTCAGCGAACCCGAAGACTCTGATGATGATGACGATATGGATGACGAGAATTTGAGCAAGATGATAGCAGAGACGAGGCTTGCTCTAGGCATGCAAGAGGATGACGATGAAGGGACTGCGACGCCTCGACCAAAGGCCCACATTCGAGGGACTGCAGCACCCCGACCAAGCGGCGCGACTCAAAACCTCGCGGCAGCACCAGCTATGAGTGGGGCTGTGTCGGCTTCTATTTCGGAAGACGACGATGTATCGCTAGCGCTTGAAAGAGTTGGTCTAGCTGGTGAGGAATCAGGGCCTTCTTCTGATCCGGATCAGGCATCAGATGGAGGTGTTCAGACTCCTCCAGACGAGGACTCGCAGGATGACACTGCTGGCTCATCTTCTGCCACATCTGGGCCAATTCCCATTGCAACACCAGGCAACGGCACTTCTGGGACTACGCCTTTTGGATCGAGCACAATCCTCAATACTCCGAACCCGACGGCGCAATACGCACTGACGCCGACTCCAGCCGCCTCGACCGGTTTGGACTGCCCCACGACTCCCAGGAATGACGCTGGTCCGTTTGTGCTCGACGGGAGTGGAACCAGAAATTCCAACCGCAGATCTAGCATGGACGAAGCAGTACAGGTTCTCGAACGCGGTGCCGACGAAAACGCAGGCGTTAGCAACTGAAAAAAAAAAATACAATGCACACACGGTCGATACCTCCATTTGCAGACTTTTTTTTCTTTTTTTTCTTTTCTTTTTTTTTTTTTTTTTGGGAAATAGGCGAGCATGGCGTTTACGGCTGATGTCACGGGCGGCAGCGTCGTCGTGGCGGCAGAGGACAGCATATGACTACAACTCTCCTTTCGCTTTTCGCCCTGAGCCCGGTCTCTTTTCATCTTTCCTTTTCTTTCTACCAGCCTGTTCTCCCCTAGCATGTGGGCCTTTGCGGCCAATTTCGATATCTCGGTGACGCTGGCGCAACATCTTTTTCGTTTTTTAAGCGGAACAAAGGGCAACGCCCTACGCGATAGCCCATCACCGGCCATCCGGCGGCTACATTAGTTACTTACGTGCAATCGCTAGGCTTGCACGAGATAGAAAATCTATGAGCTCCTATTTTCTCTGCACGCTTTCCAAAACGCGGCTAGTCTGTGGGGCTACGCTGTTGGACTGTAACTGCTACCTACAACAGTATGGACGAGTGTGAATTTCAGGTGTTTGACAAGTGACCCTGCTGTTCCAAGAGGCAAGTTTTTGCGAGCCTTGGGCCCAACTGTAACAAGCAGCAAGTTGTGCCAGGGCTCGGGCTTACATAACGTCATCCGGACGGGACCAAGCGTCGAGAAATCGCCATGCAGCTCCACGGCCAACCTTCGCACCACAATCCACCAGAGAATCTACCATGCTCCGCTCAGCCCCGTCAAGACTCCAATCGCGGGCACTTACAAGACTCGCGACCCCACGGGCAGTCTCAAAAACATGCGCAGCCCAGCGCTTCGCCTCGGTCAAGGCCGAAGAGAAGGTGAGTCTTGAGCTCGCCATGAGTGATTCCACAAGCACCTTGTTGACGCGCCTGCAGGACCCTGCTGAGTTGGACCAAATCACTACCCTCCCTAATGGCATCCGCGTCGCCACCGAAGCGCTCCCCGGCCACTTTTCCGGCATTGGCGTCTACGTCGACGCTGGTTCGCGCTACGAGACTCCCGAACTGCGCGGCGTGTCCCACATAATTGATCGGCTGGCGTTCAAGTCGACCAAGAAGCGGTCCTCAGACCAGATGATAGAGACGCTCGAGTCGCTGGGAGGAAATATATCCTGCGCGTCGAGCAGAGAGTCATTGATGTACCAGTCGGCCACGTTCAACAGCAGAGTCGAGGACTGCGTGAGCCTCTTTGCAGACACGATTCGCGACCCCCTCATCACCGACGAGGAGGTGGAACAGCAGCTGGAGACGGCGGCATACGAGATTAGCGAGATTTGGAGCAAGCCGGACCTCATTCTGCCGGAGCTAGTACACATGGCCGCGTACAAGGACAACACGCTGGGAAACCCGCTCTTGTGCCCGCAGGACCGTTTGGGGGATATCGACGGCACGACGGTGCAAGCGTATAGGAAGGCATTCTACCGGCCAGAGAGGATGGTCGTGGCCTATGCCGGAGTCAACCACGAAGAGGCCGTCAAGCTCACCGAGCAGTACTTTGGTGACATGAAGGGCGAACCCATACTCTCACAGACCGGCTCAGAGGCAATGATGAACCCTGATGCCGCAGCGAAGGCCGACACCCCTTCCTCGAATGCCTCGTACAGCGCGCCACAAGAACCCTCCAAGCTCCTCAATAAGATTCCCTTTCTCAAGAACCTCACCACGGCCGCGTCGGCGCGTTCCTCTCCCGCAACCTCTCCCAACAATATTTCCCTGCCCACACCCTCCGACCTCACTCGTCCCGCGCACTATACCGGCGGCTTCGTCTCACTCCCTCTCCTCGCACCGCCGCCGAACCCGGCTCTCCCCCGCCTCACGCACATCAACATCGCCTTCGAGACGCCCGGAATCTCATCGCCGGACGTCTACGCGCTTGCAACACTTCAAACGCTGCTCGGCGGCGGGGGCTCCTTCTCCGCCGGCGGACCAGGCAAAGGAATGTACAGCCGACTCTACACCAACGTGCTCAACCAATACGGCTGGGTCGAGTCGTGCGTAGCCTTCAACCACGCCTACAGCGACAGCGGGCTATTTGGCATTAGCGCAGCATGCGACCCGCGCTTCGCGACCAACATGCTTGACGTGATGTGCCGCGAGCTGGCAACGCTATCGGCGTCGACGGGCTACGCGGCCGTCAAGAACAACGAGGTCAAGCGGGCAAAGAACCAGCTCAAGAGCTCGCTACTCATGAACCTCGAGAGCCGCATGGTCGAGCTCGAGGACCTGGGCCGCCAGGTCCAGGTTCATGGGCGCAAGGTGGGCGCGCGCGAAATGTGCGAGCGCATCGACGCCGTCGACGTGAACGAGATTCGTCGCGTCGCCAAGCTCGTCTTTGGCGGCGCCGTCAGGAATCCCGGAGCTGGCAGCGGCGCGCCGACCGTCGTGTTGCAGGAGGGTTTGCTGGATGGCGAGGAGCCCCAGGGCAGGAAGAATCTCGAGTGGGGCGAGATTCAGGAGCGGATTGCGCGGTGGAAGTTGGGGCGGCGGTAGACGACGGGTTTGGTAGACTACCTACGAAGTCGGAGGATTGAGGCATGGTCTGCCATCTGTCTGTCTGTCTGGTTGTCTGCGTGGCGTTGCTGTATTATAGGATGAAGACAAGACGCAGACAAGCAGGCAGGCAGGCAGACAGAGGCAGGGAGCGAGACCCTTCAAGTACGCACGGCAATGTAGGTATCTAGGAAGGAAGAAGAAGAAGAAGAAGGAAAAAGAAGGAGAACGGCGCCTCCGAAAAGCTACTGCTACCTACTCCCTTTCCACTCACCAAACCCACATAGACTCACTACCTCCAGTCACCTACTACTCATCACAATGACACAAATCTCTACATCGAAATAAGAGAATGAAAGGGCAAGAGAAAGCTAAAAGGCTCTAATGACTGCTTCACCGCATGACTACTATTGTCCACATGGACATCTCGCTCTAGCTCGGTGAAGGCAGAATAATTTGGTGTGGCATACATGATTTCAAATTTGTCCCACACACACAAGACGTATCTCACAGACAGACACATCCATCTTCAAATCGAGCAACCCACTAAAGGGTGTGTGGTCATGAATTCCCGAGCGAGCGAGCAAGCTGTAGCACCAACTCCTTACTCAACCATTCATTTATTCGCCCTTTGCCTCTCAAACATCCGCACGCACCCCCGCCTCTGTCTAATTGCCTTACCCTCCCTCCGCCCACGGCACGCTTTTCTCTTTATCCAACTTGGGCTATTCAGCATCGGGGCTCTCCTACCTACCTTGTCTTGCCTCACTTTACTTTACGGCAGCGAGAAAAGGAGCTGTACATAGGTAGGTAGGACTATAGATGAGATAAATTGCGGACTGCACCAAGTTATCGAACAGACTGTTACGAGAGAGGGACCGGGAGCAAGCGGTTATGTGACACATGACCATCTACCCACCACCTACCTACACCTCACACAGTTACGGTACCTCATACGCGCAGCCCGGGTCTGACTGACGTCAGGGCGAGACGAAGCGGGCTTAGGTTGTTTCGGCGGCACCTTACCCACTTTCATGAATCCAAGTCAGAGGTCGGGAAGCCCGTCATCCATCCATTGCCTCGTTTTCGTGCCTACACCAGTCTACTTACTAGTCATCTTTCCGCTTTCTAGCAAGGACGGCAAATTCCACCACTTTGCATACATACCTATGCGATCAAGCATGGGAATGCAGATAGGCACCACAGCACGGACGGCACCACGTCACACCAAAACTCTGCTGCCAGCCGCATCCAGCGTTTACGGCGGCAATAGGAAGTTGAAGCAATCAGAGTTCGAATGTGTGAAGACCAACCAACCAGCCAGCCAGACATGCATCGGATGGTAGGTAGCAAAAGAGGACAGCAGGACAGGACGACGGTCGGACACGAAGCGAGGAGGAAGTAGATGACGAGATGAGATGAAATATGGTGGAGGATTTAGAGATGGCGCACTCGATACCAAACAGAGACAATACGGGACGATACAGGTAGCGAAAAGGGTGAAGGACAAGAGGAGTTTGCGAAAGAGCGCTTGCTACCCGAAAAGACAGGTGCGTGGTTCAGGCTGGGACGCCGTCCGTCGTCAAGGTGGTAGGAATACTGCTGTAGCGGCGAAAACCAGCGGAGTCTTGGGTCGCGGTCAAGCTGGCACGCCGACCGACTTGCTCTTCGAGTTTACTCGCGAAACCGTAAGACGAGACAGAGACGGCGACGCGGTTGGTGAAGGTTAATGGTGGTGTAAATGCTGATGCCTTGAATTCAACTTGCACAAATGTGGCCAACAAAAAAGATCCGTCCTCTTTTTGCGCCATATGCCACCCCGCCGCCGCCAAACCCGACCTAGTCTATAAAATTCTTACATTGAAAAGGGAAAAGGATGAAGAAGCGAAGAGAAAATTTGGTCGTCTTTCGTTCAGCAGGGCGTCTTTTCTTTATTTCGTGACCTCCTTGATCTTGCATTGCCAGCCCGAGTCCTTGCTCAGAAGGGGAAGACTAGACGAATACAGTCAGTAACAGATATGACGAGAAGAACGTGATTCAATGCTTACCTGGCTCCCAAACACCATCCCAGCTCGCGGTTGCGAATCTTCTTGGCAATCTTGACTTCGCGGTCAATTGGCATCTCGTAACCCGTGTGCAGCAACGCGAGCATGAAGCTCAAGTCCAAGCACGTCTCAGCGCGGTCGTTAAGCTCCTCCATTGCGCCCTCGACGCCCATGAAAACATCCCACGCGTCCGGGCCGTTGCACACGCGTGCCGTCAGGTCTTTGAGTTCGCCAATCGTAAAGCTAGTCGGCATGCCCAGGGGCTTTGTGCGGTCGTAAAAGTAGGAAAACAGGTATGCGTCTTCACGCGCAAACGTCTTCTCGAGGCTGGGCTGGTGGACTCCGTTGAAAGCGCATGGTGCCAGCTTGCAAGTCTCGTCCTTTTTGAGCGTCTCCTCGGCGAGCGCACGGCATTGGGCTGGAGAACCGTCGGCCGGGCCAGTCATGTTGACAGTGACAGAAGGGCTAAGGGGGTGCGACTCGCCAAGTTGAATCTCGACTTCGCGGGACATGCCAGGGATCAAGCAAGGGTTGGTGATGGGCTTCTTCAACCAAGCGGTAGAGGTCGAGTCTGGGTAAGCCTTCTTGTGCTCGGCATAGGCGCCGTCAAAAACAAGCTTGTGCAAGTTTTCGCGCGCTGCCATCAGACCATAACCCAGATAGGAGTGCTGATAGAGGGTAAAGTCACGTCCGCCGAAGCTAAGCTCGTACTTGTGGTCTCCGTCGGCCAGCTTCTCGGGCATGCCGCCGTCCTTTGCCTCCTTGAAGGTAGGCTCGAAGACGATTTGGGTAGAGCCGCCACCGAGGTCAAACACTGCGGCGGTTGGGGTCTTATCGGGGCCTCCAATCTTGCCCAGGAGGTAGTTGGTCGTGATCCAGGCGTAAACACCCTCGTCGGTGCCGTCCATGACCTCGACGCCACCCTTGTCAGCAGCCAAGACCGGGAAGGGATACTGTGTCTCGAGGCGTTCGCGCACGGCGGCAAGAATCTTGTCGCTCATCTCGGGGCCCAGCTTGCGAAGACCAGCCGTCGCCTTGACGGCAACGGGAGTGCAGCCGTGAAGCTTCTCCGGGACGTTCTTAACCGCAACCTCCATAAGCGGATCCAAGCTCTTAGCTGCACCCTCAGCGTCGCTCTTGTAAGAACTCAGCCCAGAACCACCAGGCTTCTTGGCCGTCTGTTCAAATATTTCATCCTCCAATTCGGGCGTGGGGCCGCAATTGTTGAAGCGGTAGACGTGGATGCGGGAACCGGTGCTGCCCGCATCAATCATGAGAGCATACTGAATCAGAGGTTTGTCGGCCGAGTATGAACGCGTGCATTGTGTGGTCGCGACGGAAGGATCTGATGCTACGTCGCCTCCGGGAAATTTGCCCTGGCCTGCACATCAATTAGCTTGGGGGGGGGGGGGGGTTCAAAAGAAGGCCTCCAGCGGCCAAGACTTTGAGGACAGGTACGCACCAGCGGTGGGTTGCTGGGAGGGAGAGAGGAAGAAGAAGACGATGAGGACAAAGGCAATGATGCCGCCCGCCTTGAGGTAGCGGGTGCGCTGTCCCTGGTTCATCGTACTGCCGGCGCCAGGCTTGAAGTCGTTCATTAAGGACGAGGCGTTGGAAGGCGAAGCCGAGGGGCGGACAGAGTGGCGGTCGGCCTTTTCAAAGGGGTCGAAGGTGCTGTTGGTCTTGAGAGGCAAGGAGAGCGAGGTGCGACGGCGAGGACCGTTGTTGGAGAAGGAGAAGTAGGACCAAAAGTTGTTCTGACGCCGTTGGACGTCGACGCCACTGGACATGTGGTGTTGCTGCCCGGACCGGTTGGTGGCGCGCTATGCAGCGGTCGAGCGATCGTAATGGCGGCGACAGACAGCTCGAGTCGTGGGGTCGAGTGAAGTCAAGGTCTTCTCCCCGTGCCTTGCAGATGTAATTGTTCAGCGTCGATGTCCCTCCCCCCTTAAACTCTGATTGTTTAGGCCCAGGGCCAGGGGAGCAACCAGGGCGGAGCCTTCCTACCCGCAGAGCCCCAAGAAGGTCCAGATCTGGTCAGACGGTCGCAAAACAAGTGGAACCTTCTCGACGTCATGGATCCATGCCAACCATAGGTGATAACTCGCTGAGCGCCGCGACGCGTTGTCGTTCTTCGTTGCTCGCTTTGAATCATGGATGTTGAACTCTACGTCTACGACCTCTCCAAGGTAAACAGACAGACTACTCAAACTTTCACGACCCGAACACTAACACGCGCTGTAGGGTCTCGCACGACAAGTACGCTGCCCGCTGTGCCCCTTGCGGACTACGCTGACCATGATGTGCAGCTTTCGCGCCAGTTTCTCGGGATCCACATCGAAGCCGTCTATCACACCTCCATCGTCTTCGGCGGCATCGAGTACTTTTACGGCGCAGGTAAAGTGCTCCGCCGTGTTCAACTGGATATGTGCTAAGCCTTTGTAGGAGTCCAAACTTGCTACCCTGGAACAACCCACCATGGTGCTCCAGAAGAGATTATCCCGCTGGGCAAGACTCAGCTTGAGATGGGCGACATCTTGGAATATCTGGAATCATTGAAGAAAATATACACTCCCGAGACTTACGACCTCTTTGCTCATAACTGCAACAACTTGTAAGTCTTTACTAAACTCTGCTCCGTTTGCAATGTTTTATTTTTTTTATTTTTTTCAACAAATCTACACGTTACTGACTCCCTAGTTCCAATGATTTCTCTATGTTTCTCGTTGGAAAAGGCATTCCAGAGAAAATCAGCTCTCTTCCAGAACAAGTCCTCCAAACACCATTCGGCCAGATGCTCAAACCGCAAATCGATGCTGCCATGCGTTCAGTCACTCAGGCACCTGTGCCGCAGCAGAACATCCCCGGACCCCAGTCTCAGTCTCAAGCTCCAGCAGAAAAGGCATCTAACGGCGCGCCGACCGGAACTGGCATCCACGATGTAACCTCTGTCAAAGAGTTTGAGAAGCTATTGAAAAAGGCCAAAGATTCCTGCGCAGTCGTTTTGTTCACTTCATCCACGTGTGGGCCTTGCAAGTTGATTACTCCCGCCTTTACTGAAATGGCAGAAGAAGCAGGATCAAAGGGCATCTTCATTCGTGTCGACAAAATTCAGGCCCCTGACATTCATGCAAGATATAGCGTTCGTCTGACACCAACCATCATCACCTTCCTCAAGGGCATGAAGGACGATCAATGGTCTGGAGCTGACGAAGCGCGACTGCGAGGAAACGTGCGACTACTGCTACAGCAAGCCAATATCGCCCATCCGCACACGAGACTGGACCTGCCAAAACTTCTGGGATCCAGCATGCGGCCTGTCATTTATGATAAAGTCCCACCTCTGGAGAAGTTGGTTCCCAAGATGGGCGAGCACGGCAAACACCCCATCATCGTCATGATTACCGCCTTTATCAAAACACGAGAGAGCTCAGGCTCACGAGACGCAACTCTACCGGCACTCCCCGATTTCTGCTCCTTCCTCCGTGAGGCTGTGGCGAAGATTCAACCCGACTCGCTCTTCGCAGCTTACGACCTCCTCCGCATCGCGCTCACCGACCCCCGGGTGTCAGGATTCTTTGCCGAGGAGACCAACGCAGAGACGCTCAAAAAGCTCATCTCGCACGTCAACGACCTCAAGTCATGCCCCTACAATTTGCGCCTCGTCACGCTGCAGCTTGCCTGCAACCTCTTCACGACGCCTCTGACGCGCACGCACCTCTTGTCCAACGCCTCCTTCACCAGCCTCCTGACGCATCTCCTGTCCTCGTCACTCCTCGACGACGCCAATACATCCGTCCGCATTGCGGCGGCCAGTCTTGCCTTCAACATTGCCTCCGCCGTGCACCGCTCGCGACTCGATACGGAGAGCGCCGATGCCCTACCTGAGTCTGACCAGACGGAGATTGTTGCCGCACTGCTCGAGGCGATTGCTGCGGAGGAAGCCAGCAAGGAGGCTGTTTTAGGCATGGTTACAGCGCTGGGACTGTTAGTGTACTGCGCGCCTGTCGAGGGCGAATTGCTGGATTTGTGCCGCGCCATGGATGCGAGTGGGACCGTGGTTGGCAAGGAGTCCATGTTTGCAGAGGAGCGGGATGAGGAAGGGCGAGGCATCGTCGTGGAAGTAGGGAAAAGAGTCTTGGGGAAGGGTGTGGAGAATTGAAGAGGAGTAGTAATAGACACGGAAGGACGCATTCTTGGCGATTGGATGAATTTGGTATAATGTATGGCATGGAGGCGTCTTTTCCTTCCCCCCCCCCCCCCCCCCCCCCCCCTCTTTTAGAACACTTTTGCTCGATAGAATATTAGCACAACCACCATCCTAATCTTTGAATGCACACTGACAATTGACGCTCTCTTCGCGAGCCCGGCGTAACGAAATGAGCTCTGATCTCCTTCAAGTCCACGCCAACTTCTTGCCATCCGAGCTCGCCCACGCCCGACTTTACTACTTCCTCACTTCCTTCACCGGGTTCGGCGCCCGCCATCCCCTACGCACCAAGAAATCCGCCAAACGCTGCTCAATCCTCGCAAACTACATCACCAGCGTACTCGTCAGTAAACATTTTCCCCTCCTTCACAACCTCCTACAAAAAAGTCAAGAAGTGAAGATCGAGAAATACATACCATCGAAGCGCGCTCCCTCCCGATGACACCATCACGTATCCAGACAGCCCGCGCACCCATCAGATTCGCCGTCATGACGTCCGTGAACAGCCTATCGCCGACGACGGCAACCTGTGACGGCGCCGTAACGCCCGAGTCGGGCGTTGAGAGTAGGCGGGATAGGACTTCGGGCGCGCAGCCGGGTTTCTGTTACGATCAGTCTCATCTTCTTTGACCTTCTTTTCAAATTTGGGATGCGTACCTTGGTGTTGTGCACGAGGACTTGGACGCCCGTGTCGCGCTCGAGCTGCGCGGCGTGCGAGCCGTCGGCGTCAAAGCTGCGCGTGCCGGCTGTGTTGGAGACAATGAGGAGTTTGGAGCCCGGGTAGGCAGCGCGCAGGGCGGCGAAGTGTTCCTGGGTGTAGTGGAGAGGATTAGACAATGGATAGGAAAGTGCAATATTGTTGACTGAGTAGACTGGAAGAAAGTTGGTGGACCAAAAAATAAGAAGAGAGAATGAGAGACAGCATGGAAAGCTTGTACTTTGTATTTGGGATAGACGTGATTTGTGTGTGGAGTCGCAAAGCAATTGTCCTTGTCAAGAATCACGGCTCTGATGTCAGCATCTTTTTCTCCGTTTTGGCCTGGAAAGGCCTTGGATAGCGGAATGGGTATATTGTTAAAGGTCGCGCATGTGTAATGCGGCAAACAGAGCGCCGGGTCTCTCAACAGCCTGAGAACATTCCAGGTCCCGGAGAGATTGAATTCCCTCATTTGGGCGAGGTGAGTTGTGTTGGCCGGCGGAAGTGACGTGAAGGGACGCGGTGGTGCCGCCCAGAAGACATGATCGACGCTAGCGCGGCGGAGCTTGGTTGCTGGTCGCCGCGCACGAAGTTGACGTCCGCTCAAGTCCAATACGCTCGCCGACGCGACAACACTCCACCTCGACCTTGTTGACCGCGCCGGTCGAGCCTGAACATCCTTCCTTCCCAATCCCACCGATCGACAGCGCATCTACAAGATGACCAGCACAATCGGCATCCCAATCAAGCTCCTCAACGAGGCCATGGTACGAAAACTCCCGCGTCTGCTCTGTCTGCCCTTTCTCTCGTATGCGCGCTCACAGTCGCTGCTCAAGGAACCGCCTAGCTGACGATGCCATGCTGTGTGGATAGGGCCACGTTGTCACGCTCGAAATCACTTCTGGTCAGGTTTACCGTGGCAAGCTGCTCGAAGGTGCGCCTGCTCTCCGCCCTGTCCAACGCTGTTACCGGACGACCATTGCTAATGTGCTCCTTGTAGCTGAGGACAACATGAACGTCCAGCTCAAGGATATCACCGTCACCGCTCGCGACGGCCGCGTCTCCCATCTCGACCAGGTTTACATTCGCGGCTCGCACGTCCGCTTCTTCATTGTGCCCGATATGCTGAGGTACGGCGCCGATGACACTGTGACTATGATTCAAGTTGGGAAAAATGGCTGAACTGATTGCAGAAACGCTCCCATGTTCCGATCAAGAGGCACCCGCGGCCGTGGTGTTGGTTTGGCACGTGGTAGGGCAACAGTCAACAGGGCTCGTGGTGCGAGGGGTCCCCGTTAAGAGACGAGAGAGCGACATGAGACAGCAAAGATACCGGGGATCAAAAGTCAATTCAGGAATCATATCAGGGATTCGATGCAGCATCCGAAAGCAAGCACTTAGAGTGGGAATGAGATGGCCGCGGCGGATAGGAGCCGTACGGGCCTGGGACGACAAGGCAAGAAAAGTATTTGGAGATGCGAAATGGGCTGAAGGGTACGAACATGTCTTGATGAGGTTGGAACAGATCAATTGAGAAAGCCAAAGTGGATATCTACTTTGCGGCTGTCGGATCACGTGTCAGCCCTATGAACCTCTCGCCGTTCCGCTCCGCTGCCAAGCGGCGGAAGATACGACACCAGGAGACGGCTTGTCTCCGTTGCTTGTCTCCGTCTCCACAACCACCGTCACCTTTCACGATCCAACAAGGCACAATGCAAAGCAAACCACCAGCAATGCAGATATCTAACCCGCGGCGCATCATGTGTGTCAGCGCGCCCGATTCAGACGTACTCTCTTTCCTCAAAGGTACAGTGCCTCGGACTGTCATTACAACATCGCCGCGCTCTTGCGCAGCCAGCACTTGCTACCTACGATGGTTCACATTTCGACTGATAAGCTAAAAAATCCCTCCAGATCTTACCGGAACAACACCGCCCGCCGCCCACAGCGACTCATCCGTCGCCGGCCTCTCGCACGCCCTCTCCATCTCCACGTCATACTACAAAGCCACGGTCCCCATATGGATCGACGAAATTAGCTCTTTGCCCGACTGGCGCACCGACTACCTCTCCCCGGCCGCCGGCGAAGTCTTATCAGCACTCGGCGCCTGGATCTACGTGTTCCGCGCGCCTTTGACGCAAGACGACATGCAAACAGTACGCGACACTATGCGAGCGATTCGCGAAGCAGTCGACGGACAAGACGGGCTGGGCATGTGGGATGGGGTCAGTCTGGCGGTGCGACTAGGTCGAGGGGAGACGGGGCGCGTGGGCGAGGCCGACGAGTGGGAGGAATGGTGCTCGGCGGAGGGATTCGAATTTGTTGATGTCGGAACCCAAGATCGACCGGGCACGCGCAACGTGTTTGGGGAGAAGGTCGGAATGGAAAGAGTGCGGGAGGCGCTGGAGGCGAACGACTGGGACGGCGATGACGTCGGCGCGGGGTTGGGCTTGGGGTTGGGCGACGAGGATGGCGAGGATGGCGATGACGAGGGCGACTGGCACACGAGCTTTGCGGCGGAGGAGGAGGCGGAGATGGGCTTCGAGCTTGCGGGCATGAAGGCGGCGATTGGCGGCGGTGCAGATGATGCTGGAGACGACGAAGACGACGATGCGGACCAGGCGGCGCAGGTGGAGGAGTTGGAGCGCATGATGAGCAAATTGAAGGCGATCAAAGGTAAGTCTTCATTCTCTTCTCTCCCTGTTTCTCCTCGATCATCGTCTCCTCCTGTCCCCAAGATGACTTCACGGAACTGACCATGCTCCGGCTCGCGGCTAGACACGGCAGCCGGCATGCCGGAAGAGCAGCGCAAGCGCTTCGCCGCGAAGGCTGTGAACGACCTGATGAAATCGCCGTGAGCATCTGCCTTGGATCAGGTCGAGCTACACACGCGGTCTGCTTCCGGTTTCCTGCTCACCAGCCCGCCTCGTCAATTCGCGCCGAGCTCCATAAACCGTCATCCGTCCACCATCGCCAACACGCGCCAAGCCCAACTTCCTCTCCGCCTCACCCACGTAACATTGGCATCTGGCACAGTACAGCACAGCCACAGCTTTCGAGGCGAAACAAAACAACCATCCAAACCAAAACTCCCGTCTGTCTGGCAGTCTAGCCCTACATCTCCTCGCGCCCTGTCCACATTCCAGGCCTACAGCATCCGAAACCGCAACGCCAAACCGACAGACCGCCCAGCCCAGGCCCAATCACGGACGGCAGGCACCGCTTTCCCCTCCCCCACCCGCGGAAACACGCGCTTTCCCTACCTACAACACCCCTTTCCATACACACATCCTTTGCCCTGCATATATTAATTGCATTCAAGGACCCAACTCTCTTACCCGCCTCAACTGCAAGCAATAGCCGTAAGGCTCGGCATAGCATTAATCCCGCAGATCTCAGCGAGCAAATGGGCGGATGGACGGACCGGTGGTGGCGTCGGTCCTCTCCAGCGCCTTGTCGCACGCGCCGTTTGAAGGTGCCCTCACTGATCGCAACGGCGGAGGCAGCAACAGCGGCGCGGGCATGTGCGAGAAGAGGCTGAGCTTGCCTGCCAACCCGTCTGCCCTACATGCCCTGCAGCCCTGCATCCAACCAGTAAGAACACGCGGGGCCGCGGGAATTTTGTTCATTGATTTGCGGCGGTTGTTGTCGGCGAGTTTGGGTTGTGCGGGATGCTGTTTCAGAGACGCAGCAGCTTATCCGACATTTTTTCGTTTGCGTGTGTTTGGCTTTTTTTTGGTCTGTTTTGTTTTGTTTTGTTTGGGATGGGGTGTTGAGCGTGTAGAGCAGGGGGGGGCCGAAAAACCCAAGTGTCATCGCGATCAAAACTCAGGCAGACCGACAGACAGGCAGGCAGGGCCACGATACAAAGCGAGCGAGCAATCGAGCGAGGCTGCGCAAGCCCAGGCAAGGCACCAATGCACGCCGTCCGCCCGCCCGTCCGCCTGCGGCCGGCAGTTGTGGGCAGACAGTTCAGTTGGCAAGCAAGCAGACAGGGAATCACCGGAAGTGCAAATAAGCTTTAGGAGGCATTGGCGCCAATGCTGGCAGCCCCTCCGGCGGGTGTGGTGAGGTCATTTAGGCTCGGCGACAGGGCTGTGACCTTGAAAAGCCGCAGTCGAATGACTCAGGTTGCTGGCTGGCTGCCACGAGTTATACATCATGTGCTCGTCCCTGTCTCTGTTCCTGCGAAAATGATTATGGAGAGTTCGTGAGTTCGTGAGTTCGTAAGTAAGCAGTGCTTGGAGGGAGAGTGAGGTACACGTGAGGGATAGAGAGTGCGGGGGGGAACGGACATTGAGAAGCCGCGAAAGAAAAGTGTTGGGATGATCTATGTATGGTACAGAGAAACGAATTACAGACGATGGTTTTTGACAGATTTGAAAGGAAGGTAGATAGACAGAGAACCGGGCAGATAAACAGAACGATAGACAGACAGACAGCCAACCAATCCACCCACGTTGTCGTACAAATTTTTCTCGCGTGGAGGAAAACAAAAGCAAACCTCCATGCCCATTCTGTGTGCATCAACACCTGTGCCGGTACACCGAGCAAATTTCCCGAAACGCTGCAAAACGAAGGAAAAGCGAAAAGCGAAAAACAAAGTGAAGATTGACCGCCCCGAGAGAAAATTGACACCACCGCAAAAGCAAGAATCCCGAATCAAAGCAAAAGCAAAACTACCAGACGGCCGAACCAGACCGGACCAGACCAGCACCAGCACCCCCAACCAAGACCGAACCGACCGATCGACCAATGTCCCTCCGATCCAACCGCCAACCAACGTCGTACATAGTCTCGTGATGCGTGAACCGATCAAACCCTCCTCTTTCTCAAGTCCTGCTGAGCGCCCATGGTGATCAAAATGCAGTAATGGTAATAGGAGCAACGACGACGATTGCGGGGATCCTGTCCAACAAGCAAGCAAGCAAGGAGAAGATAGGAAATGGGTGGGGCACAGCCACGCGCGTCGTTGAAAAAGCCCAGCCACACCAAGCTTTTCGTTTAGTTGGCGGGCTGTTCTTGGCTCTTGTCTTCTTCCAAGCGCTTGGTCACAGCCGCAGCGAGGCCCCGCTGATTGCCGCCGCCGCCGTCGTTGGTCGGAGTCGACGCGTTTCCGGAACCGTTGCCTCCTCCAGCTGGTGCCGATGATGCTGCTGGTACTGCTGCCGCTGGTCCTCCACCTCCACCAGAAATGGCATCCTGCTGTGAATCTTTCCGAGCTCCGCACGACGTGCAGGCGCCGTTGGAAATGCTGGGAGCGCGGCTGTTGGCGCGCGTGGCGCCTTCTGAACGGGCAACATCGCGGCGACTCGAGCTAGGGGGCCGCGAGGTCATGGGAGACATGACCATGTCGAGGGTGCTGGCGGGCCGCGAGAGGCCGTCGAGGGGCGACGCGAAGATGCGCGACTTGTCTTCGGAGTTGCTGGAGCTGGCGGCGCTGTCTGCCGAGCCGTAGCTTTCGTGCGATGACTTGCGCCGCGCTTGCTGTTGCTGCTTTTGCAGGAGCAGGTGCTTCTCCACGTGGCCGTCCTTGGTGCTGCGCCGGCTGCGCCATGCTGGATCGTCGCCCTTGAGCATGGGTCTGAATCTCTCGGTGCGCTCGTCGATGCACCACCGCTCGTAAGGACCGGGCATGAATTCGCCATGGTGGTTCCAGCAATTCACCCAGCCCACGCCGTCGTCCAGCTGGAAAAAGCCCACTTCCCGCAATTTGCCATTCTTGTCCTTGATTTCTCCTGGTAGTTTGCGGCGTTCATACTCGGATTCGAAAAGGTAACGGCGGAGCACGCGCGAATATTTGACCGGACGTGGTTTTTCGAGACGTGTGCCACGCGAGCCGTCTGGTTCGTCGGGTCGTACGAGGTACCACCCTCGACCGGGAATGTGTTCGTAAGTTCCGGGGACAGGCGAGGTCCAGTATTCTGATTCCCGAATTGATCTTTCTGGTCTTCGGCGGCTAAACCATCTGCGTGGCGTGAAGAGCGTCTGCGTTGCAACGAAAAGATTCGGCGCCATGAGAGAGGTGCGAGGGTAGACGATCGCCGGGGATATGTTTTGTTTGACGTGGGTTGTGCGCAGGGTAGCGCGCGTGAGGACGGAGCAGCGCCAAGGGAGCGTGGCTTTGGGCTTGCTGGATTAATTTCGAAGGGACGGGACAACTGGGGAGCTGAAGCGGGCGTAGTAAATATATGTGAGCTGGGAAGATCGATCACGAGAAAAAAGTTCAGTGGGTGGGCGGAGCAGAGGCGTGGGTGCCGCGCCGTTTTGTTTGCAAGCTTTTGAGGACGGGAAAGGACCAGCCTGTCTGTTTAAATCTCGGCCAAGTGCGGTTGCTGAGCGCACTCTGCCAGGGCAGGGGGTGCGCTCTTTCTGGCTTGCCTTGATTACCTTAACAGACGTCAGCTCAGAGTATGTAGCGGTCAGAACTCCCAGCTAAATCACACTCCCGCCGGAGCGTGCAGGGGGGTTTTTGCAACGTCCGTTTTGCCGCCTGCCCTGGTGTGCGAGCGATCTGTCCCCCAACATGTTGACCCGCATGGCATGGCCGTCCAGAGCCCAATCGACGAGGTTCCGGGCACACCGTGGGCTCGACGAAGGCAATGGTGCGCCACGGGTGCAGGCATGCTGAGCCCTTGGATGGGACCACCCACAGTCGCGGGAGTGTCAATGTCCGCAACGCCGGGCGGGTGTTGAGGCGGCGGGAGCGGGTTGTTTCTTGGCTAGAGGTCCGTCCGAAAGGAGACCAGAGGCTGTGCTAAGCGGGCTAACCGCATGCTTTACGGTAAGCTGCTGGCCCGTCACATGGCGCTGCTTCATGCGCCCTTCTCTACATACAATCATCTCAGTCTCCCTCCCCATGCGACACGTCAATTCTCACGGCATATCAACATGATCATGGCATAGCCTGAACGACTCCATTGCAGATCTGAGCGTACACATCCCGATTGCCTTCTGCCGTACCTCGAGCCCCAGTCACGTTTGCTGTTCCGGTCCAATCGTAGCCTTGGTCCATGCCGCAATCTCTATTGTTGATATTTCGACTGCAACCGATGTACGGCATTGGAGCTACAGCACTGTTCCCGATACGCCTGGCCAGCCATTTGAAATGAAGCTTTTTTCGTCATGTGGTGTGCGTACACACTGCTCTGCTTGTGCCTCAATCCGAGCAAAGACACCTAGACCTCATATCCGCGCCCCGCTGAAAAGAAACCCCATTACGACTGAGTCGTGATCTTGGCCTTGGCGTTCGTGACCTTAACACCGAGCTGCTTGGCCCTCTGGACGATCTCGACGCGCTTGCGAGCAGAAACGGCGTGGGCGATCCTGTTGCCGAGTTAGCAACCAATTTCTGCGCAACCCTTCATCTAACACCTAGACATACTCGGCGGCGTAGGTGCGGTGGTGCATGAGCAGAATGTCGACGTCACCAACGTTGTGGACGAGGAAGACCCTGTGGCCGGAGGGGATCATGTGGCGGGTCTTCTTGTTGGAGCCGTAACCAATCTATTGCAGACTTGTCAGTCTCTGTTTCTGATTTCCGTTCTTTCATTGATCTTCTTGTTCGTTTTCGGGTCCGGGCTCGTGCGTCGTCGAGGTTTCCGTACCTTGGGCATGACGGCCTGGCCGCTGAAGCGACGGCGCATGGCATTGTCGATACCCTTGGGCTTGCGCCACGAGGGGTCAACGCAGCGGAAACGGTCGCTCTGGTGCCTGTTGAAGCGCGCAGTGCCTGTTGGAAAGATGTGTTAGTAATGGGTTGATTGTGGACGTAGTCCGAAGGTTTGAACTAGAAGTTGAGAAGCAGATGTGGAAAAACA
Organism: Phyllosticta citriasiana; assembly: GCF_038021145.1. Taxonomy (NCBI): domain Eukaryota; kingdom Fungi; phylum Ascomycota; class Dothideomycetes; order Botryosphaeriales; family Phyllostictaceae; genus Phyllosticta; species Phyllosticta citriasiana. The sequence continues at coordinate 381,379 of NW_027117285.1, read as the reverse complement.
TGTCCTCCCGTGCCAGGAACTTCAGATGCGATCTGTTACGGGGTACATGGATATAATGACTGAACAGGAGCCGTGGACAATCGCTGGAAAAGACACCTGGGCGCAAGTGATCATGAGAGACCGTAGACGCTCGTCATAGGCAAATGTCGCCCCAAAACCACGCGAAAAGTCCAGTGTTCAGATAAAATTCCCGGGTTTTGATTCTAACGCTTGTCCGACGGCTTCCAAGGGTGTATTGAGGGTTCGCAGTTTTGGTTTGTCCAAGGCATCGTGCAGGGCTCGTAGAATTCGCAGGGCAGGGCGCGAAACCGTGGGAAATGGCATCAACGTACGCTTCTTGACGATCGGAACGTGCTTCTTGGCGGCAACCATCTTGTCGACTGGGGGGGTTGGTGTCGTTGGGTGGTGAGGGAGGTTGTCGTCGGCGTCGTCAATATCGATTCTGGCCGCGATGCAAAATCCAAGTTTCGTGGGGCGACGCGAGCATGATCGGGACAACTTTCCTCCGCTCCGGCGTGGCAGTGGCAGCCAGGTGCCAGCGATCATGACCACCCGAACGCCACACACCTGGACTTCTTTTACCTGCATTCTACTTGCCTTTTATTTCTGCAGGCGATTTCAGTGTTCCAAATCTCTGACAATTGCCCATGCTCGCATCTATTGTTTCGAAGTCACCTATTGAAGCCCACGAATTCACTGCAGAAACTCTGAGCCCTGCCTTACATCACTCGGATGTCTACTGGTACATGATTTCTTCTCTGTGATGTCGGCTTCAACATTGATTCATCACTGGAGTCTCAGAAGAGGAGCATCAAAAAAGACTTTGAAATTAGCATGGGTAATCTAGCTGCAGTCCAATCTTTCGTTTCAAAAATCACAGTCCACACTACAGCAAACAAGGAGCTTTCTTACGGTTCAACAGACGACTGGCAAGGACCATTCAAGTTTCCCTAGTCCAGGATGCTAAAGAGGACTTTGGTGCCAAGTCGCGAAAGCTCTACCATTCTTTGTATGCCACGAATTTTGTGTATTCCAGACCCTTAGACGCTGAAGAGGGCAAATAATTCCACGACACAAGTCACAGACTGGCCGACTCAAGCACCTCGCACCCGAGGCACATCATCTCCCGCTACTTTTCGATACCTGATGGCCGCATCAGCTTCAGCAACAGCTCCGTCGACCCTCCGTCCAAATTTCAGGCCTTGTAATTTCCTTGCACTGAACACATCCGCAATGATGCCAATGCGCAGAACATCAAAGCGTCTCCGAGTGATTGAGCCCATGCTAGTAGGCAGGCCACCAAGACAGCTGCAGACTCGATACCGAGAACATGCGTGGGCAATCTCCATGCTCATTGGGCCATCTGCTGTTTCGCAAATGCGGCCTCTAATCTCGCTGTGAGCTTCATGAGAGATCAAACAGACAAATTCATGCCACATCGATCCGGCAGGCGGTGGCCCATATCACTTTCTGTCTCTCGATGCATCTTTCTCCTCCCAAGAGCGGGCCCGAGTACCCAGGCTGATCGACTGTGCGCGAGCAAAAGACTCATGAAGCATGGACGGATTCAGCGGCCACGCGGTCACAGCCATACGCCTGATACTTTCTCTGCTTAGACTTCAAAGCTGTCCTGTCCCCATTTTCTCATCTCATGACAGTCAATCTGATCGCCGTCTGTGATGGAGAATCAGCACAAACCCAAGGGTCAACATAATGCGGGGCGAGCCTCTCTTCAATCAATGGCCAAAAGCCCGTCGGAGACTTTTTTTCTGCGGGGGCAGCCACGAGCTTTGAGAGTATTGCAGTTCCTGCAGTAGCGGCAGGATCATGCAGCGGCGCACCACCACGATGCAAAACTACCTACAGTCAGACGGGAGCGGCTCGGAGTGAGCGTCGACAAAACTCTAAAGTGAACCATTTCTGACCTGAGCTGACTGCACTTACGCACGCAACCGCTTTGACTGACGGGAAGAGGACGCAGGGACAAAGGACACGCGAAATCACGAAAACCACACGCAACGCGCTTCGCACGCCGTGTACGTCTCTCAGTGCAAGGCTTCAGCAATCACACCCATATCTTGTGCGTCTTTCAAGCCCCAACAGACACGTGAAGCGTTCCTCGCGCCCTCGTCTCCCAAGACAGGCGTACACTGCTCGACAAACTTGGCCTCGAGCTGCTCGTTAGTCATGGGCACTCCGAGGCTGCCCACGGCGGGGCGCACATGCTTTTCGCTGACGGCGCCACTGCCGAAATCAACGCGCACACGCGCCTCGTCGGAGCGCAGAGACGCGTCGGGAGTCGCGTCGACCTTGTCGCGCAGGTGCATGACCGTCGGGTGAGCAGTTACTTCATCGGTAAACTGTGCCAGCCCGGCGCGGCCGAAAAGCAGGCCTACGGCGGCGCCGTGATGGACGCTGAATTTGGCTTCTAGGCCCGTCCGCGGGTTGCGTTTGCCCGTCAGCTCGAGAACTAGCGGGTGCACGGTAAGTTGGACGCTTTCGATGCGTGCGGCGTCGAGGTCTTGGTTGCTCGTTTCCTTGTGGATTTGAATGGCGCCGTCGATGGCGGGATGGATTACGATGCCTGTGGGATTTCATCAGCGTGTTCGGGGACTATATTTCTCGACTCTTCTTCCTCATTTTTTGCTTTTTCTCTCCGCCAAGGGATGAAAAGACGGTGTTGGATGTACCGCAAGGAAACGGCTTGAACGTGTTTTGTTCAGTCTCCCACGTGTGACCCAGCCGCTGGAGCACCGTTTCGAGCTTGTGTGAGGCGCCCACGACACTGGCCCATCCGCGCTTGGCCTCGAGCGACGCGAGGGAGCTGTCGTAGCCGTTGCTGGCGAGCATGGCGGCCAGCAGCCCGTTTTGCGCGGCGCGTCCCGGATGGAACGACTTGGTCATGCTGCCAAACTGCTCCCGCAGACCTGTGACCTGGGTTGAAGCAATGCCAATCGCCCACTGCATAGGCTGCACGTCGAGTTTGAGGAGTTTGGCCACGGCCACGGCCGCACCTATCGACCCTGCTGTGCCCGTGATGTGCCAGCCCACGTCGTAGTGGTCGGGATAGACTGCCAGGCCGACTTTGCAGGCAGCTTCGATGCCAGCGACCAAAGCTACAATGAAGTCCTTGCCGCTGACGGGACCAACATTTTGCATTTGCGCGGCGGCAAGCAGGGCCGAAGCTACTGGGCCGGCCGGATGGATGATAGTTGCCAAGTGTGTATCGTCATAGTTGTAGACGTGGCTGCTGATGCCATTGATGAGAGCGGCCGTTTGCGCATCCGTCTTGTCTGGCGAGCCAAGCATCGACGACGTTGGAGATCCGGCAAAGGTGGCCAAGGTCTTGCGTGCAATGGTGGTTGCTGAGTGAGGGCTGCCGCCTACAGCGCAGCCGGCCCAGTTGTGAAAAGAGCGCACGGCGGCTTCGACTACGGAGGCGGGCAGAGTGTCAAAGTCAAGGTTGATGGCCCAGGCGGCGAGGGTTTTGGTTGCCATGTCGTCGATTTCCTGAACAGGCAGGTCGAATGGTGGCCTCGATGGAGCAGCAGAAAAAAAAAGAGGGGCCCCCGCGGCAGACGGCGGAAGGGCAGCGGTGAGGCGTGTGAATTGCGTTGATGGGCAATGGCAAAGTCAGGCGGTAAGATGTTGATTTGTGTGGTGTCGTGGATATGATGGCATGACGCAGCGGCGAGCGGGGATGCCTTGGATTGAGGTCGTTCCGTCCATTGTCGCGAGCCGACGGGAACAGAGCTAAGAACCCTGAGGCGGTGTGCCCCTGACAGCCCGGCCGATGGCCTGCGATGGATGCGACGCGATGCGATGCGATGCGATGCGATGGCCTGGGAAGAGCGGGCTTATCACATACCACCCGGACGCCCGCCCGGCCCAGACGTGCAATTTCCATCCATTGCGCCCGTCATCCCCGGGCAGTCGTTTCTTTCTCTGCTCCGCGCTGCATCTCGTCGACATCTTTTATTTTCTTTTATTTTCGTTCCTCGCTCTGAACAGGTACATGTACTGTACCTAATCGGTGTGCGTCCGGCCTTCGTTCGGCTTGCCCTTGCCCTTGGCCGTGTACCTGCACTGCACCATCCATCTCTCGTCCCGACACACGCACCCCCAGACCCAGGGAACGCAGGCACCGCACCACGCCACATTTGCCGCCTCTGCCCCCAGCTCCGTACCACCCTCAACGTGGCTTTCCTTTTTCCTCTCAAGGGCTGATCACGACCTGACTTCACCGTCGCTGAGTCTGGGGAAAAAGGTATCTCCTTCCTTACTTCCCCCCCCCCCCCCCCCCCCCCGTGCATTCCGCTCTTGCCTCCGGCGCATCCGGCACAAATACACCTCCGCCAGTCTCCCCGCCGCGCAGAGCTCATCACGACCTTTTCCCTCGCCCACAACTCAGCCCTGCGTCACCGTGTTACTGACATTGATTACACAGTCGTCAGGGGAATAGGCGCCACTGCTGCAAATTTCACGCGCCTTGATTATCTCGGCCGGCCCCCTCTGCATCCTCGACCCCAAGAGCCAGCATCCGGAGCTTCCATCCGCTCTCCGTCCCTCTGGCCCCTGGTATCATCTTTTGCAATGCCTACCCGCTCGATAAACCTTTTTTCAAACAACTCCTCAATCTCCTCGCTCGACGAGAAGGCCTCCCGCCGCTCCTCCGTCTCCAAGAACAACAGATTTAGCGCCTTCTTCTCGTCGCCAAAGTCAAAGAGCCCCGACGCTGCTGCGCTCCAGGCCGCGCTTGCAGCCCAGCAGCAGGCAATCCTCAAGTCTCCTTCGCCTCAGCACATCAATTCCTCGACTCTGTCGCTACCGACCATTTGCCTGTCCACGGCGACCGGCGAAAAGCACGACGGCACCAAGATGGAAGATCCGGCCACAACAACGACGACGACGACAACAACAACAACCACCACTGTGCCCATGACAACAACCTTGTTCCAGCCGCCTTCGCCAGAGGAGGCGCGCCGCATTGCCAAGCAACACGCCGAGTTTGCGCCTCTCGCCTCCAAGGACCATTTGTACTCGAGCAAGTTTCTCGAGGACCATTTCCCCGACCCGATAGAAGACGAGCCGCCGTATTACTTTCTCCTCACGACGTACATTAGCTACCTGATCCTGATCATTTTCGGCCACGTTCGTGATTTCTTCGGAAAGAGATTCAAGCAAGACAACTACAAGCATTTGCGAGCTCAAGATGGATATGCGCCCTTGAACAGCGATTTCGACAACTTCTACGTCAGGCGTCTAAAGATGCGCATCAATGATTGCTTTGCTAGACCAATCACCGGCGTTCCGGGACGCTACATTAATCTGCTCGATCGCACATCGGACGACTACAACAACACCTTCAAGCTGACTGGCACGACAACCGAGACCCTGAATCTGAGCTCATACAACTACCTTGGCTTTGCCCAGTCGGAGGGCCCGTGCGCCGACGCTGTGGAGGAGGGCATCAAGAGGTACGGCGTGAGTCTGTGCAGCCCGCGCGCCGACGTCGGTACCAACAACCTGCACGTCGAGGTCGAGGACCAGATTGCCAAGTTTGTGGGCAAGCCCTCGGCCATGGTGTTTTCCATGGGCTTCGTGACAAACGCTACTACTTTTCCGGCGCTGGTTGGCAAGGGGTGTCTGCTTATCTCTGATGAACTGAACCACTCCTCAATCCGGTTTGGTTCTAGACTGTCCGGAGCCATGATTGTGATGTTCAAGCACAACAACATGAAGGATCTCGAGCGCGTCTTGAGGGACGCCATTTCCAACGGACAGCCCCGGACACACCGCCCCTGGAAGAAGATTCTCGTTGCCGTCGAGGGCCTGTACTCCATGGAAGGCACCATTTGCAATTTGCCGTCGATGATTCAACTCAAGAGAAAATACAAGTTCCACCTCTTTGTCGACGAAGCTCACTCGATCGGTGCGCTGGGTCCCAATGGCCGCGGAGTCTGCGATTATTTTGGGGTTGATCCTGCCGAAGTCGACGTTCTTATGGGGACCCTGACCAAGTCATTTGGCGCCAACGGTGGCTACATTGCGGCAGAGAAGCACATCATAGACAAGCTGCGTGTTTCAAACGCTTGCAACGTCTACGGAGAAGCGCCTTCGCCACCGGTCATCATTCAGATTCAAAGCGCTTTGAAGCTTATGAATGGCGAGCTCATGCCTGGCCAGGGCGAAGAACGCTTGCAAAGACTCGCGTTCAACTCCCGGTACCTTCGCCTCGGTCTTAAGCGCCTCGGATTCATTGTTTACGGTCACGACGACTCGCCCATCGTCCCAGTCATGCTCTACAATCCTGCAAAAATGCCTGCCTTCTCGCACGAGATGCTGAAGCGAAAGATTTCTGTTGTCGTCGTTGGCTATCCCGCCACTCCGCTCGTCTCGTCTCGAGCTCGCTTCTGTGTCTCTGCCGCGCACAACAAAGACGACCTGGACCGCATGCTCGCGGCTTGTGACCAGGTGGGCGACATTCTCCAGCTCAAGTTTTCCAGCGGCATCGCGGGCGGTGCTGCTCCTATGCCTGACGGCATGATCAACGAAGAAGAGTATCAAATTAGACAGGAGATGGAAAGAACGGGCAAGATGCCACCGGCGAACCCGCCAAGGTGGTCACTCGGGGAGGTAATCAAGCGAGGAGTTGAGGACGTCAAGATGCCATTGAGATGAGCAAACTTCTCGGAGTAGTGCTCTCTCCCATAATCTCTGCGCGCCCATGGCGTGGCATACTCGGCTCGACGTCCAACTTTGGAGCAATTGGCTCGCGCTCTCGCTCTCGCTGGTTCGGTCGTGCATCATTATCGTCTGATTCAGAATCATAGACAGCGCGCTGCTTCATGTTTCGACGCATGTTCCTCTCTATTCTGTAACGATAGCCTTTCCCTTGTCCGATTGGCGAAATTTCCTTGAAAGGCGCCTTCCCCCCTTTTCCCTCTTCGCCATTTTCATTCTTCGTCTTCTTTTCGTCGTCGTCATCAGTCATGATACCTGAGCAGCCAGCAGCCCTCGCCGCACGTAATGCATTCGTCAGGTCAAATCCACTACTAGTACTACAACAACTCAATTGTAGCATCGAATTTTTGATCCCTCACCTGTTCCTCACATTCTGCGGTAAAGATGTATTGATTGGGGGCCGGCCAGCACAGAATTACTATGCTGGATGGTGGTCGGCGGTTACTGCTTTCGGGACCCCGATTGTGGAAATGCCATGGCTGAGGCGAGCAGGCAAAGCGCTGATGAATATCAATTTAATGCTTAGAAGGCGTGCGTGTGTGCGTCCATTCTACCTTGCACCTCTTGTACACATCGACCTGTTCCATTGGCTCCGTGGAATCGGCCAGGCGTCTCGCTTAAATTGACAGACTCGGTGTTTTGGGACTGCTCGTCGCGCCTCATCACCGACCGCTCACTTACTGCACGCGTCGAGGACGGCACGAAGACTCATATGTAACACGCGGACGATTGATTGACCATTCCACGCGCTGCACTGCGTCGTTTTCGTGCCGCGATGACGAAAACTTGACAAAACGCAGCCAGCCTGCCTGCCAGCCCGCCAGCTCCGTCGTCCCCAGCCGTTTTCTCCTCTCTCGTCGGCCTCATCTATCCATGAGTGGCCGGCTGGCCGGCTGGCTGGCTGACTGAGTGACTGACTTGAGTCTCTGCAGACGCACACACACGCGCGCGCGCGCGCGCGCGTCTGACAGCACTGCGCTGCGCTACGCTGCGCTGCACTCGTGCGGCGAGGCAGACAGACGCCACACGACCGTCTCACTGGCGGATGCTACCGCCTCTCGCGCTTTTACCGGCCAAGACGCAGTGCGATTGGGAGTGCGCCGAGTGTGCGAGGCGGACCACGGTGCTCTGCATTTGATTCGTGCTGCTCTGCATTCGCTTCGCGCGCTATCTTGCGGGTTTCCAGTGCCCTGGCTGCATCTGTTTGATTTAATGTGGTTTGGTATGGTGCGGTAGCCTTGCACGCACACACACACGCATCTCCGCGCGATGGGTTTTTGCGCGGTTATGGGGGTGCGAGAACAGGGCGTGCACTCGTTGAGCTCACCGGCCACACTTTGATGGCGTGCGCATTGACAAGGGGTTTTCTGATTGGTTGGTTTGGTCGGCAAGTGATAGTTGTCTGGAGTGAGGGGAAAAGGCAGGGCGAGATGTGCAAGTTTCCAAGTCTGATGCGGTGGACTTGAGGAGCAAGATTGGGGAAAGAGAGGCCTCGTTGCATGAGGCCGGGAGATCATGAGTGCGCATTTTGGCATTCAACACTTGTTAAGCTGTTCGAAGACGTCAGGGTCCGATGTTGCGGCACCGTGGGAGGAGAGAACTGTGAGAGAGAAGATCAGTGCTTAAATACTCAAGCTTCACTCTCATGTGCTCCTGCCCAAGGCCTCATGTCCTCCTGCATTCTCAAACTCCATTTCTTCCGGCTTTCATGTATCACACTGCATGACCGTCCACTCGTCCTTGGTCCCTTGAGCTTCTTGGTCGCATGGTTACGCCACAATCACACACACAGCCCAAACGAACCCCCACACGGGCCAAACGCTCGTCTCCTGCCACTGGAATAGAGTGTCGACTCACTCACTCACCATGGGCCCACTCGTCAACGGCGACTTCGAATCCAGGGGAAACGGGCGGCCCCAGGCCAACACACACCTCCCCCTGTCCAGCCCCCACCCCATCACCAACAAAACCACCTTCCACGGCTGGTACTTCCGGCGCGCCAGCTCGCCCGGCTCGCCCACAACGTGGACGCGCTACCACAAAGTGCCCATGGCATACAGCTCAGACGAGCTAGGTCGCATGGTCCGCCAATCGCTCGCCGCCACTGCCAAAGCCAAACGTCCGGCCAGGAGCGCTGCTGAGCAGTACCACCTTTTAGGTGACCACAAGAAGGACATGGTTGATGAGCTGATTGGCGATGTGAGGAGCCGGGAAAATTGTCCGGGGGACGTGTGGACGCTGGCGTGCGTGACGCAGGATGCGCGGCCTGTGGTTAAGAGGAGCGGCAGGGGGAGAGGGGAGTTGGTGAGGACGGAAGATGCGAGGCAGGTGGATGTGATTTTGAAGAGAGAGGTGGATCGGGATGCTGGTCCGAGGATGGTGCAAAGGGAAGATTCGCCCGTCGACGCTGCAGCACACGTTTCTCATCCAGTCCACTCGGCGAGCCCTGTCGATGTCGATGGACTTCCACCTCTGGACGACCACGCTCTCAGGCCGAAGGGAATCTTGAAGTCGTCGAAGCCGCCGGCTCCTGCACTTCCTCCTTATCCAACCGACGATGGCGAAAGGGTCGATTATCCGCCAGTGTTTCCGCCGGCCGTACAGCCTCCGCCTCCTATTCCATTGGACTCGAGTGGTGGATTTCCGCCGCCGCCTCCTCCAACTCAGCCTGGAGCCAGACACGCAGTCCTTCCGGGAAGAGCCCCTGAATCACCGCGAGCCAAAATGCCGAATCCTCCCTATCCGCCATCGCCACCGCCGATTCCCTCAGTGCCTGTCACCAGCAGGCCGTCTGCAAGAAAAGTCGAGGAAACACAACGACAAGCCAAAGACCGAACAAGGGTCCAGCCAGCTACCATGCTGGATCTCGTCGACACCGATTCTTCCGACTCTGAGGACGACCTACCTCCCCCTCCTCCGCCTATGCCACAACCCAAAACGGCAAAACACGACCGCTCTTCACGGTCCACTGCGTACGAATTCCGCTCACAAACGGCCCAGCCGGCCAGAACCCCTCGGCAGCAAAGACATCGCGCCTCAAAGCGCGATAGCTCCAATCCAAACATCGTCAACATCACCATGCCCGACGTTCCCAGTTCTAGGCGGGCACCTCGCGAGCGCGGTCGTCGCCGCAGTCGCAGTCGCAGTAGGAGTAGGAGCATCGAGTCGCTCTCCGTCAGAAGCAAGAGGAGCACCCAATCTTCCCGCTCGCGCAATAGCCGCCGTTCGTCTTCAACGGTAAGCACGCGTGTCCGGACTATATTGTCAAGCACTGCGAGCGAGGGCTACGATTCGCCGCCGCCGCCGCCGTCGGCGTCGCGCTCGCCGCGGAAGGACGATGACGATGCAGCCGTATACATTCGTGTGCCACTGCGCAGGGAAGAGAGGCGCAGACGCAGAAGCAGAAGTAGAGATGGGAGTAGGAGCAGAGACGTGTACCGCTGGCCCCCCCATCCTCCACGCCAACACCAACGCCAGCGTTCGCCGTCGCCATTGCCGCACCACGGGAGCCGATACTACCACGACAACGGCTCTGGAGCGCTGTAAACTGTTAATTATGGCCATGATAGGCGCGACTACCCGCCGCCCTCGCGGCTGCTTGCGCGGTCTGGGCAGTTCTATCGTGGTAGGCTGGCGCCGCAGATGCTGGCTTTGCCGGTCACAGCGCCGCGGCCTCCTCATCGGCATGCAGATACTCGATTTCAGGCGCAGCTTCGCGGTCAACCTCTGGCATATGAGGAATGGGTTTGGCAAACGCCGCCGGAGTGCAGGGAAGGCGAGGTGAGTGCTGCAAGAAGAGTTCCTGTGGTACGAGAGAGACGGGCGAGAAGGTCAAAAAGTGGGAGCAGGAGTAGAAGCAGAAGTAGGAGTAGAGTGACCTATGTACGGCGCGAGCGGCAGCGCGAGACTGACTTGAGGCCGCGGTCGTGGTCAAGACAGCGCAGAAATGGAGTATGGATAGCGTCTGTTGACGCTGAGCAGGGGGCGATGTGGCCGTGGGGCGTGAATAGGCAGGGGCAGGGAAGGAGAGAGGGGGTTTTGCCAAGGGGTATACATGTGAGGTAACTGAAGGGTCCCGTCTGCGCTATTTTCGAGTATCCTTGGGTGCATCACCTCTCCTACAACTATGCATCGTCTCTGCCCGCCGTAAACAAAAATTCAAACAATCGAAACGGTCCATTTCTGAGATGAATTAAATTCATTGGCCCTGGTACAATTGGTTGAAATGATGGCGGAGATGCTGCGAGGAACAATCTTCCATTCGACCACTCAGTTGCCCATTTGCTTCGGAGACGGCGTCTACAACGGAGGTCCGTCAGCATATATCGGTTGAGCTCGCATGACGATATCGGCCAAGGTCCACTGAGCTCGCGCCAGCTCAGCTGGTTGGGCGCTTGGCTGTACAGGATATGTATTGTACCGGCGCGTTGCAGTTGCAGAAAGGGCCGGGGAAAAGAGATCAAGAGGCCAGCGGACTTCGTTGCGCGACTAGGTACAAGAGCAGACAGAGGGACCAGCATGAAGCAGCAGCTGAGACAGAGAAAAGGGTCGACGCAGGAATGATGAGCTGTCTGGCCGCTAAACGCGGGTTCGCCGCGACTCGGCCGTTGTGCCCCTCGCCGTGCCCCGCCTATGACGCCTGAAAAGACATCTCACATCATAGCAGCACAGGCACCGTGTCCGAAACTTCTTCGTCCTCTTAAAACCTCTCTGGCCTCCGTCCCTTGCTCTTCCATCTCTCCAGACATTCAAGATACCCCAATCCCTCTTCCCCACACATCAATCACCCACAACCCGCCAAAATGCCTCGCCAATTCTTCGTCGGTGGAAACTTTAAGATGTACGTCGAATGCTGCTTGCTCTCTGCACTCTGGCCACGGCAATTGGGCCAGGTCCATCTCCGTGGCATGAGCTGACGCTTGTCTCGCAGGAACGGGACTATCAAGTCCATCACCGACATAGTCAACAACCTCAACAACGCCAAGCTGGACCCCAACGTCGGTGAGTTTAGTCCAACGACTAGCTACGGAAACCCCTCACCGCATTCCTGGCACTGTATACAACGGTGCATTGGGGGGGGGGGGACAGAGTGAGCTGACAGGGACATTACAGAGGTCGTCGTTGCCCCGTCTTCGCTGTACCTTTTGCTCGTCCGCGAGCACCTCCGCAAGGAGATTGAGGTCGCGGCCCAGAACGTCTACGACAAGCCCAACGGTGCCTTCACCGGCGAGATCTCGGTTGAGCAGCTCAAGAGCTCTGGCATCAACTGGACGCTGCTGGGCCACTCGGAGCGTCGGGTCATTCTCCAGGAGGACGACAAGGTACGTGACGATCACTTCCCCGCCCCAGACAAAGCTCGGATCAAATGGAACAGTAGCACAAGCAAAGACGGAAGATTTCGAGGACATGAATGCTAACCAATTGCACACAGTTCGTCGCCAGCAAGACCAAGGCCGCTCTCGACGGCGGCGTGAGCGTCATCCTCTGCTGCGGCGAAAGCCTCGAGCAGCGCGAGGCCGGCAAGACGATCGAGGTCGTCAACAACCAGCTCAAGGCCGTTGCCGCCGAGATCAAGGACTGGTCCAAGATCGTCATTGCCTACGAGCCCATCTGGGCCATTGGCACGGGCAAGGTCGCCACGACCGAGCAGGCCCAGGAGGTCCACGCCGCCATCCGCGAGTGGCTCAAGAAGGACGTCTCGCCCGAGGTTTCCGACAACACCAGGATCATCTACGGCGGCTCCGTCAGCGAGAAGAACTGCAAGGAGCTCGCCAAGCAGCCCGACGTCGACGGCTTCCTCGTCGGTGGCGCCAGCTTGAAGCCCGCGTTTGTCGACATCATCAACTCGAACCAGTAGTCGGGCAAAATTGCGTCCGTAGTCACGAGATATGTGTAGAGAAACGGCTTTGATGGCATTTCAAATACCAATACATTTCCTTGCAACCATGTTTTGCGACTCGCGTAGAGCCATTGAGCCAGTCTCCCGATGTTCCGACTTTTGATCCATGATATTCGCGAACCCTGTAGACGCCGTCCAACCCTGTACAATGCTCTGATTTCCCGAGGCTTCCTTTTCCACACAATGCCCCCCATCTGTTAGATCTGATATCTCGCCCCATGGAACGGACTCCAGATGCCTCTGACGCTCTCGTTCATACTCTTGACGGGCTTGTTGGTCTGGCGTTTGTTGATGGTGCCGGACGAATCGCGCAGCAGCTCAGCCTTCATCAAGATCTGGTTCGGGTCCAGCTTCTTGACGCAAATGGCCCTCTTCTGGTTGTTGACGTAGTGGCCCTTGATGACGGGGTGCTTGTTCGGCCGGGGCGACACGGTGATTTCAATCTCAGGGTTCGCTTTGGCAAAGGCAGGCAGCTTTTGCTGGAGAAAGGTGATCATGCCCTTGGAAGATCCGGCCCAGTCGCAGTAGTGGAAGTCGAGCCGCTTGCATTGCTTGATGAAGGCGCCGACGCCGTTCTATGTATGCGCACACGTTAGTCATTGGCGTACTTTGCGGTCGTGGTCGGGTCGCAACGACGCACCTGGCTCTGGGCCACGGCCTTGAGCGTACCGAGAGGCATCTTGACGGGTGATGGGCGGCGCGACTGGTGGCTATGCCGCTGTCTGGAGATGGTGCTAGCCGTGGTGTTTTCGGAATCCTGCCACTGCTCACCGCCTTCAGCCTGGTCACGTGGTGGTTCGCGCGTCCGGGGCTGAGCTCTGGATTCCTTCGCCGGAGCGCGCAGGGCAGCTTCCCACTCAAGAACGTCAACACCATTCCAACCATCTTCTTCTCTCGTCCCTCGCCCGTCCTCACACCGCGGACGCATTCGCGGCCGCTCCCGACGAGGACCCTTGCCATCGGTTCGAGACGGAGCACAACACCTTGACCGACCATGACGGACAAGCTGCCCCCCAACCTGCTCGCGCTTTTTGCGCCGCGCCCTCCGCTTCGCTACCTGCCGCCTTCCGACCACGCGCCCGAGCAACGCAAGACGGCAAACATTGATGGCGTGGGCCAGTACCTGCAGGCGCTTAAGGAACACGACGACCACTACGTCCCAACCGAGAGCTGGCTTCAGCGCAAGGATCGCATCAAGCAAGAGAGGAAGGAAAAGGTGGCCAAGACGCTGACCGATGGCGTTGCTAGCTGTATGTCTACCGGGTGGCTTTCTGAAATTGGGACGTGGGCTAACATTTACAAGTCAAACCTGCGGACGATCCAAACATCAAGGGTGATCCATTTCGCACGCTGTTTGTGGCGCGCCTTTCGTACGACGTGGAGCCCAAAGACCTGGAGAGGGAATTTGGCCGCTTTGGCCCCATCGAAAGGGTATGTGCATTGGAGCTGCTCCGTGACCTATTCTGACGCGTCGCAGATTCGCCTCGTCCAAGACACGACTGCTCCCGAGGACGCGCCCAAGAAGAAGAAGAACCGCGGATACGCCTTCATCGTGTATGAGCGTGAGAAGGACATGAAGGGTAAAGCATCCTCAATCATCATCATCATCCCCCCGTTTCTCCCCAGCTTCCCAAGGTAAAGGTCTTTTGTATCACTAACCCAGTTGCTTTACCAAACCTTACAGCCGCCTACAAGGAAACCGACGGAATTCGCATCAAAGACCGCAAGGTATTGGTAGACGTTGAACGTGGCCGCACCGTGTCTGGCTGGCGCCCGCGCCGTCTTGGAGGAGGTCTCGGCGGACGTGGATACACCAAGGCCGTCCCGGCAAGGCCTTCTGGTCCAGGATTTGGCCCGCCAGCTGGACCGGGCGGTTTCAGAGGTGGATACGGCGGCGGCATGCGCGGAGGTCGTGGCGGCTTCCGTGGTGGATTCGACCGAGGCGGATTTCGCGGTGGGTATGGCGGCCGCTCTGGAGGTGGCTACCAGTCTAACGGCTGGGGCGGAGGCGCTCCTGAAGGCGCACCTGCTGGTCCTCGTGGAAGATCGGGTGGGTATGGCTCTGGTGGGTATGGAGGCCGCGACGGAGGACACGGCGGCAGTCGGTTTGACGACAGAGACCGCGGTGCCAGCGGCAGCAACCGTGAGCCAGTGGGCTCGAGACGCGACCACGGGTACCGTGACCGTGACCGCGATGGTGGGTATGGCAGAGACAGAGACGACTATCCTCGCAAGCGCGGCTACGAAGGAGGCGACAGCTACGGCGACTCAAGGAGCAAACGCCGCTACTAAAACAAGCCCAACAAACAACAAGCCCAAAGCCTTAAACCTAAATGAAAGGGGGTTGTCGATCAAGAAGGGCAGCCTCCAGTCCTCGTCTTTCGCGGCCACACCGGTTTTTTTCCTCCTGTCTGGCACGGGTTTGTTGCAAAAAGGTTACCCTTTTTTCTCTGTTGTCCTCCTCTTTTCTCCAAAACCATCTCTCGTCTCCAAAGCCCCCCCTTCATCAACAAGGGTAAGCTACTACTACTACTACCACTACGTCATCTGCGATATCCGTCTGAACCGACACATCCATACATACAAACATGCTGGGGCAGGCTGCCATCAATCATCCGCCTCCCTAGCCAACAAAATTAAAATCATGGTGTGCGGCCAAGGAAGGCCTCTCATGTCAACAACAATCCGAATGCTCTCTGACTCACCCGGACGGACGCTTTGACAGGAACGTCTTTTGGGTCTGGTAAGCGTGCAGAAGAACCATGCATATGTACTTTTGTTTTTTTGATAAGCCGAGACGAGACGGTGACGGGACGGGCCCCCGTTTGATTTGCATCAATTGACGGTAGAATCGGTCGGTAGCGACTTGGATGAATGAAGGCAAATGATGACGATGAAGGTGATAAACCTAGGAATGACCACTGGCTCAGTATTGCATACCTACCTATATCAGCTACGGACTTGGTTGCTCTGGACTGCGCTGCTCTGCCTAACCCAACCCAAGCGCATCGGTCCGTCTGTCCGTCTGTCTACCCATCTATCTACCTGCCGCTATAGATGAAGCGGCGGCGCTGCCAGCTGCTGCCGTTTAAGAAATCCCGGATGGATGCATGGATGCATGGATGGAGAAGACAGCAAGCAACCCTGCGAGAACCACCCCACCCCGCTACAGATCTATCAGTCCGTCCGTCCGTCCGTACATGCTGAAAGCCAGAGCAAGCCTGAGAAGTTCAGCACGTGTGTGTGGACTAATAAGATGGAAAGATGCCTAGAGACCCTGCCTAGTGCCCCTTTCCTAGGCCGCGAATGAAGTTGGCTTTGGAGAAGGAATGGTAGGGGGGGTTTTGCCTGGCTACCTTCAAATACCTACGTACCAACTGTAGCAACTCACGGAATGATCAATTTTATTTTATTCTATAGCTAGCATTAAGTTCTAGATAAAATTTTAAAGTCTTTTTTCTTTTCTCTTCTCTTATACCTACACATTGTATCCTAGTAATAAATATCTTACTATTTTATCGCACATCTATTTTCCACCTCATTTTTTTTTTTCCCTTTCTTCTTCCTTCTATATACCATTATTTCTTGAACACTCCTGTTTTTTCCACCAATTTTCCTACTCTTTCTCCCATCTTGATTAATTGACGAGCAGCGCACTCCCGTCTTAACCATGAAATACCGCCGAAACAAGCCCGTCTCTACTCGTCTTGACGTCAGTCAGGCCCAGTGCGTCCGTAAGTACCTATGGCAGATATGTACTCATGTCACACAGCAGCAGTCCGGCGGTTTCTCTCTCTCTCTCTCTCGCAATCGCCGAAATAAATTAACTAGCTCCGATATCGTACCTAGATACGCACTTTGACCGCCTCACGTGCGATGGGACGCTGTAGCTTCCTTCCTTGCGTCCAAACTCTTTTCTTTTACCTCGCACCTCGCCGAAATTCTTCTGTTCACCTACTCGCTCGCACGCTCTCATACCGCTCCATCCTCCCCTCCTCCCGTCCATCCGTCCTTCCATCTGTCCACCTGTCCGTCTGTCCGTCGGCTGCGCTCGCCGATGCCTCGTCCGCTCCTATCAACAGACCGCTGACGCGCGCCATACCGTCGTCCCTAGCCAACTGCCCAATGATCCAACGGCTCAACGGCTCGACACAGTTGCTCGACGGGTCTGCAGTGGGCGAGCGGGCAAGCGGACGGGCGGACAACAGTGTGAATACCTAGATGAACGAACGGGACGGAGCGGAAATGAGAGCGGCAAAGAGTCGACTAAGAAGGGCTGGCCGGGGGCGGCGCGTGGGTTAGATGCACGGCGGCTACTGCGACAGAGATGCGTGGACGCACAGCAGCAGCTTCGGTATGTCTATCCATCTATTGAACCCCCTTCCATTCCTTTCCTCTCTCCAAACCAGCAGCAGCAGCAGCAGCAGCAGCAGAAGCAGCAGAAGCAGCTCTACCCATCATCCTCCGTCATAATGATGTTTCTCACTTGACAATACCCGGTGATTCGCATGAGCCACAACCTCAACCATCCACAGAATCTGAATGACGAGGGTGGCGTGATGCTGCTGCTGCTGCTGCTGCTGCTTCCACTACCGCGCGAGGGAAAATTACTTGAGAGCGAAAGGAGAAGAGGAGATGGACGGCCGGTCGGTCGGTCGGTCGTATTTAAATGAAATGATTGGCTGACTGAATTTTGTCTCTATTCTAGCACCGTCATGATGAGATGGATGATGGATGGTGTACCTTGGTCAACTGGCGCAGGAATCGGATGGGATGGGATGACATGGGGTGGGATGGGATAGTTAAAAGATGGCGACGTTCAGTATGAAGAGTCGCATCATCACGACTGGGGAATTAAATGTGTCTCGAGATGTTTAGATAGATAGGATAGATGTTTAAGTATATGCACAAGTACCAGTAGTAATGGTGGTAGTAGTATGGATACACACACTATTCAAATGCGTCGTCCTCCCATACTCTTCACTTCACTTCGCTTCTCTTCTCATCTTCTCGTCTTCTCTTTTCGCCATACTCACTCCCAATATCCTCCTTTCCCCCTGACGTTCCTCCTCTTTTCCTGTTGCCCAACTGACGCAGACAGGCAGCAAACACAGAGAACGCATCACCTATCGCACCCGACCGCTCTGCCAAACAAAGTAGCAGCAAGAAAATGAAGGTATCCAAAACGACGCAAAAGTAAAAGGAATAAATGAATGACGAACCAATCAATCCACCCCATCCATACAAGACTGATGAAAATGCCAGACGATTCCTTCCCAACGCCCGCCCACGCAAAGAGCCAAAAGAGAGAAAGAAAAACAAGAAAAGATCAGTGAACAAGTGCAAGGAAGAAAAAAAGGAAAGGGGGAGGAAGGAAGGAAATGCAAGAAGGACAAAGCTGCCGCACGGTACAAAATGAATCCAGCCGGCAAAAGGGCGCGGCGCTATCCAAGACAATAATAACAACTACGTTCATCCATCCAAAAAGCGGGCGGGCTAAAGATAAACTTTATGTTTCGCTGGGCGCGAGCGAGATGCTGTACTTTTGATATTGCGACACCAACGTCTCTTCTCTTTGACGGGAAAACATATGCGCTTCTTCTCTGTTCTTTCTCTTCTTAATTCACGATTCCAGACATCGCGCGTCTCTCGGGTCGCTCATATCAGCGCAACGTGTTGTTCCGCTTGACGCTGCCAAAGCGGCGACTCAGCATGTCGTGAATATCCAGGCTGAGACGCGGAACGCGGACGCCAACATTGCCCGCACTCGCGCCGCTGGCGGCGCTGGCAGCGCCGGGGGCTCTGCCTTCTTCGAGCGCAGTCGCCATCTCCGTCTCTGTCGCGGCCGCGGCGGTTTTGCTTCCACCGCCCCTGGCGCCAACGACGTCGACGGTGCTGCTTGATGCGTCCCCGTCCAGCGCGTCTGGCCGGTTGCGCAGTATCTCGCGCACTTCGACTTCGCGCTTGGCCTGCTCGGCGGCATCACGTTCGCGCTGCGCGCCCAAAAGCCCGGTCCCCTCGGCGCCAGAACGCGACGCGGTGCCACCAGTAGCGAAAGACGGGCGACCTTTATCAGCCTCGCCCGCGTCGCCGCGGTCCCAGCCTTGCTGAAGCTCGAGTGCGGAGGCCTGTTCGAAGCGCTGGCGGACGGAGGGGTCCTTTTCGAGTTCCTGGAAGGTGTCGACGTCGGTGGTCCAAAAGGCAGCGCGCAGCGTGGCGACGCCGATTTCGAAGATGATGACCGTCGTCACGATCATGATGAGGGACAGCCACCACAGCGCATTGCGGCCGAAGCGGTCGTTGTCGAAAAAGGAGCCGCGCACGTCGTAGATGCCGTTGTTGTGGTAGGTTGCAGACAGGATGATGTTCCAGAGGAACCAGCCGCCCACCGAGAGTACGAAGCTGAAGGCGGCCGTGACCGTCTTGGTGTGCATCTCCAGGCCTTGCAGCTTGAAGCTGATGAGGATGACAGCCGCTGTAAAGGTCAAGTCACCCATGGCGAAAAGCGATTGGTCCTCGGTGAAGAGAGCTTGTCCGTAGAGTCCGAGCATGCAGAAAAAGATGACCATGGCTTCTGAAGATGCCACGAACATCCAGCCGAGGTAGATTCTGAAATTGAAGCCACCGTTCCGTTGACCTTTGGTGTACAGTTCAGGGACAGCAAGGAGGGTACTGGGTTTAAGGTCCTGTTCGAAAATGCCGAGGACGATGACCGGCAAGGAAGTGAAGAGCTGGAGGTGTCAGCTGGAAAGATCTGAGCACAACCAAGGGAAACTTGCTTACCGTATTGAACATGCTGAGACTCCAGCTCTCGTACAGACTCGTTCCCGTGTACCCTACCCATCGCTGATACAGAGCTTGCGTGAGATAGAACACAAATTCCTTCCAAAAGGTGGCCACCGTGTACTTGCAGACCCGAATATAGTTCCAGCGTCCATGCACCAGCAGCAGCTTGGTCAGGAAGCGGAATTGAGCCATCGAGTAGTCACTGACTCTGGCCGCTTGCAGGCCCTCCTTGCCAGTGATTCCGATACCCACATGAGCTTCTTGAATCATGGCAATGTCATTGGCGCCGTCGCCGATGGCCAAAGTGATGGATTTGACACGTTTGCGCACCATGTTGACAAGACCCGCCTTTTGGCTGGGTGATGCGCGACAGCAAATCACGGAGTCAACCATGACGACAAGGTCAAAGAACAACGCATGGAGTCCATCGTCGCTCTCAATCATGGCCAAGGTCTGTCCATCGACCACCACTACGGAATGCGCAACGCGGCCTTCGCTAATATCGACAATGGCTCCAGCGATGCTCTGCTCCACGTTTCCAGCTTCGAAGTCGAGGATAGTGAGAGCAGAGTAGTCTTTGATGAGCCTGCAAGAATGACCAATGTTGATAGCAGTCTCTCTCTTGTCGCCAGTCAACATCCACATTTTGATGTTGGCACGCCGGAGTTTTTCAATGGCTTGCGGGACACCCTTTTGCAGCTTGTCTTCGATGGCGGTCGCGCCAGCCAGTTCGAGATCTTGCTCTATCATCTCGCCAGCACGCTCAATCATGATCTGTCGGTCCACAAGGCTGGTTGTAGCATCGTGATAGATCTTTTTCCAGCCTTGGTACTCATTTTCGTCCAGGAAGCGATATCCGTAGAGCAGTGTCCTGAGGCCTTCAGTCGCAAAGTCATTGATGTGCTGGAAGCAGCGCTCAATCACCGCAGAGTCGTCGACAACGAGAGCTTCTTCGACGAGCTCTTCCTCCTCCTCCAGGTGCATGGAACTGCGTGCCTCTGACACTGCTATGGACTGCCGACCAAAATGAGCTGAAGGCCGTGGTGAGTAGTAGATGCTGCTATCTTCAGCCGAGCTGACCTCGACGTCTCTTTCGCGCTCATCGAGCCAGTCATACAACTCGTCACGCACCGGTTGCAGTCTCGTGCTTTGCGTGCTTTGACGGCCAACGCCACCAATGCTGGCACGGCCGATCGAGAAACTGGGTCTACTCAAGCTCTTTCTCTCCAATTGCTCGCTCTTCCGGGCGATGGCGGCTTGAGCTTCCATGCTTTTGCGCTTGTTTGCTCGACGCTCAATCTCAATGACCTTTTGATTGGCAAGGCTGGCCATTTTGAGACGCTGCATGACAACTGAATCGGCTCCTTTGCAGAGAATGCAAACGCGCCCATCGGGAAAGCGGACGACGATTGACATGCGTTTACGCTTCGACGAGAACTCAATGACATCGAGAACTTGATAAATATCTTCCACAGGCTCGCTTTCGGCACCCATGGTGCTTTTGAGGGTAATGGTTCCAACATCACGATTGATGACCATGTACCCTAACTCTTGAGCAGCCCTGACAAGCGCAAGCTCATCGGGAGACGAGGCTTGAAAGTCGATGGACCCATCTTCTTGTGTCTCTGGCAAGCAAGTATGGCAAAGAGCTAGAGAAAGCAGAAACATGCGGGCCTTCTTGGCAAACACTGTGTGTGGCCTCTTTTGGATATACCGAATCATGTCGCCAGTCACAAGCTCGTTTTGAGGCTTGTATGGACGCGCTGTCGAGTTCCATCCAGTGTCGCCACTGGGACGAGGTGGAAGCTCGACTGCTCTCTCGCCCTCAGGGTCACCAGGCGCCTCGGAGTCACGTCGAAGGGCTTGGCGAACCGAAGCCAGACTTTTTCGCATCGGCTTCTTGCCCTTGCTCTTCTTGCGAGTCGGACGCTTGCTGATGACAACCTCTTCCTCAATGTCCTTGTTGTGCAGCCATGCTGTCCCAGCAACGCTCATCTTGCGGAATTTCATCGTGTTGTCTGTGAGCGTCCCCGTCTTGTCAGAGAAGATGTAGCTGACTTGGCCAAGTTCCTCGTTGATGGTCGAGGTACGAGGTTCAAAGGGCGTGTTGCTCTCCTTGTGATACATGTCAATATCGTTCAGGAGCCACATTTGGAAGGCCTTGACAATTTCCAAACTGACGTAGAGGGACAGTGGAATCATGGTGTTGAACATAATAATGAAGGAAGCCAGGATAGGGAAGAAGGCAACACCAGCATTCGTCAAGTACCAAGCGTCATCCTCAGTGTTTCCGGACCAAATCTGGTAGGCCACAGTGTTAAAAATGGCCAAGGCAATGACGAAAATGACAATGATGATGACAATCTTGTTGACTAGGGCTTGGAGAGCAGGAGCCTTGATACGTGGGTTCTTGTTGGCGTTCATCCGAATTTTGCAGTCTTCGCCGGTATAAATAACCATGCCAATGGCCTCTTCAGTGTTTCGCAGAATGCTACCACGGTAGATGATTTCCGTATTGGTCAAAGGCGCAGTCTCCTCGCCGTACGTTACGCGGCCCTCGAAATTGTACAGGTCCAAGTTTGGGTCCTCCACTACAAAGTGAGCCCTGCAAGCAGCAATGTCTTCATCGGAATGGCATGCTTTGGCTATCAACGGCGTGGTCTGTTTACTCTTGAGATTCGTCTCGCCGTCCAAAGCCATCGTCTCGACATAGGCAATCCCGTTGGGTCCCGTGGAGTGCAAAAGAACTAGGTCCGAAGGCGCAGTGTCGTTGCGCTTGAGCTTTACGACATTGCCGACTTTGAGGTCCTTCCATTTGGTCGTCGCCCAGTGAATGGGCCCCAAGGCGCGTGATGCTGACTCATCTTTGACCTCCTCTTGTTCATTTTCAGTGGTGGTGGTGGGATGGTACGCGTGCAGCACCAGCGCATCGCGGTTGTTTTCGGCCTTGTCGAGCCGATATCTCCTCAAATCATCATATCCTTCTTTTGCGATTGAAATACTAACAAAGAAAAGTAGCGGAACAATGGTGGTGTATGTTCCAGTAGTACTGAGACCGGGTATCATTTGGAGAATAGAAACGCAAAGAAAGTAAAAATTGGCAAGCTTAGAGAATTGAGCAAAGAGCTGACGCGGCAAAAAATTCCACGCATTGTAGCGACTCGAACGAATCGTGTTGGGCACGTAGGGCTTTCCGGTACGCTCGTCTGTCAGGGATTTCTTTCGGCTTGCGTCAAGATCGATATGCCTGCCATCTTTGCTTGGCGGAATCTCCTGAATTCGAAGTATGATTTTCCGTGCTCTTTCGAACTGCTCCTCGATACGCTTCACAAAAGTGGGTCGTTTCCCTCTTGCTGCAACCCAAGACTCGTAGTGTGGAAGAGCGGAGATGCCTCTCAGCGAGCCCTGCTTCTCGGGTTTCTTGGTGACAAAGGATTCTCTCTGCGATAACGATACAGCCACGGGCTCAACAAAGACACTTGCGTTATCGCGCGACTTTTTCTCCGCCTCGGACGATTCTTGCGATTGAATACGAGTGGACGATTCCGCGGCCTCTTGAAGCTCGATGACGCCTCCAGTCGGGGACGTCACTGACGGCGCGTTCGAGCTTTCGTAGTTACGGCGGAAGAGGGAGCTACGCAGCGAGTAGCCCCTAGCCCTTGTTCCGGGCGAAACAGGTGATAGTGTCGTTCGAGCAGTCCGGAGTGAGCTTGGAGGCGGTGAGGTGACAGCCTCGGGGCTGGAGCCTGGGATCGAAGATGCGGCGTTCGCAGCTGTCGTGTCCACGGCCAGAACTGGTGCCCCGCCTCGCGCGTGGGTTGTCGTGTGGTTATCCTCGACGGGCGCTGACGTTGTCGAATCTGTCCCACCATGACATGGGGCAGTCTTTCTGTCAAGGTCTGCTGAGAATCTGACTCTTTGAGCAAGGGGTCGTTGCGAGGAACCATTTCTCTGAACGCCCGGACGATCGGTGCTGTGTCGTTGCGAAGAATTGGGCGCAGGGTCTAGTTGCGACGGTGTTTGCGCGTGTTCTTCGGTAGTGTCTCTAGAGCCATGGTCGGCTGGAGGACCGTGGCCCACGTTGTCTCGGGTAGCTTCTTGGTCGAGTTCAGATGAAAGACGGCGAGGTGGTTCATCTGAGCCAGGCGGACTCGGGGAAGCTGGAGCGGGACTGCCGGCCATGAGGGTTGCGGAGGATCTAGGGATCCGGCAGCAAATTCATAGAGGAGGAGCAGGCGCGGCTGGGCGAGGGTTGGGTTCTGTTGGTGGAGCGAATGACGTCGGTTGTGCAAATCAGCGTAACAAAGGTAGCGGAGGTCAGGATCGAGCAACTCGCTTGTCAACGAGAGACTGTCGAGAGTGAGGGTGAAGGAGAAAAGGCCACTCCACTGCAGTCGAAGTTGCAACAGGCGTTGCGCACAGATTGAGGCGCAGCGCAGGTCTGGAATGGGGAGCAAGGACAGAATGCGGCTTACAAGCTTGGGTTTCCCTTGTCGACGACTCGACTCGCCATCGGTGCCACGGTCTCATGCAGGCAATCCCTCCCTACCTAGGTCCGCCCTCGTATGCGCTCTGCTGACGTACCTGGCCTCAGGTTGCATCGCAGTGCAGAGCAGTGTCAGGAGCCGTTTCTTTGTTTAAACTCTCAGCACCGCCCATGGCTCTCTCACGCACTTCTGACACTCGACATAATTTCAATCCATGGACGCCTTGCCGAGCCGCCGAGCCAGTGGCTGCCACCGGATACCGATATGCGACTCAAAATCCAACTGCAGGAACCCAAAACCCAGTCTCTCTTCCAGCGGCCAGGCCCGCATGCCCTGCCGTGCTTTGGAAACAGCGGACCTGCTAATCAACCCTCAGCCTTGTGGAGATTGGCCCTCTGCTGCACATCACCGCTGCTGCCATTGACCCAACTTGCCTTGTCTCCGAGAGCTATTCCATTATGTGCTTTGTCGCCTACGCTAACTACAGACCGGCACAGTGTATGTTTGGTGAAGCGACGTTGCTACCGCCTGTCTCGTCGCTCTGGGAAAAAAAAAAAAAAAAAAAAAAGGGAAGAATACCTAATGAAAAAGAGACCAATTCCTACACTTGAATTTTTAGTGTTGAGACCGTCCAACTCAAAGCAGACCCGCCAAACTCCCAGTACTTGTAAAATCCGCCAACTGTGGTCCAAAAACACGAATGAGTCGTCGGCCATGTCATTAGGTCTTTGATGCAACAAACTGATAGGTCCCCTGCGCCTTGCCATATGCTAGTTAAATGGGTATGTGACTGTGACTGAGACTGCAAAGAAAATACTCGGTCCTTATTGCTGCGCTGCGACGCACCAGTGCCGGTGGTATACCCACGCACTCTTCTGGCACTCCTTGCTGCAGTACTTGGTGCGGCGGCACCGGCGGCATTTGGCAAATTGCCTCGTGTACTCCTCCCACTTGCCACACTGGTAGTAGGCGCACTGTCGGATCCCCCCACGCGAGTCATCCTTGCGGCAGAGGTTCCTCATCACCACTCCGGCCCAGTACTGCATGTCTTGAGAGTGATGGCGCACTGTAAACTTCTCGACCAACGGAAAAATGTTGAAATCGTCTGGGAGAAGATATTCCTCTTCGCACTCGCTCTCATCTCCCGTCGGTACAGCCTTACCTGGCTCGGCATCCAAAAGATCCAGTTCCTTGCCAATCTTGAGCCTCGGAACAAGGTGTGACTTTTGGAAATATGACCGGAGGTTGCAGTATTTGGACACGTAGGCGAGAAGTTGCAATGACATCAAGACATCCTCGTCCCGGGGCATCGCAGCAAGGACGCCAGCCGTGGCATTGCGGTCTTGGGCGGAGCGTGAGTACCAAGGAGCCTGCATTCCAGTCGGTGGAGTAACGTTGGCAACGTTGATGGTGGGCTGCACAGGCGAAAAGCCCAAGGGACCTGCCGCGGGTGTTGCTACTGGGTTAATAATACTGCCATCAATGGCCGATCGATGAGTGATGTTAAAGGTCTCCGCTTCAGTGCCTTCGGAAGGGGGGGCCGTGAGTCCAACAGGAGTCGCACCGGCGTTCAGCATTTCCTCGTTGTCGACAATATCTTGCATGTTGATCTCGTTTTGAATCCCGACGATTGGCTCACTCGCAGATCCTGCAGCAGTGTTGTCCTCGGAGGCGATTTCTTCGGCCTGAGCATCGTTGTCGGAGTCACCCGAGGTCGAGAGTTGGTGCCGAATCGACGGCCTTCTCCGAGCCCTTGAGGCTATGGCCTGGGTGCGTGACGATTCAGCTTGGACGTGGACAACGGCATTGGGAGTGGTGGGAGATTCGGGTTGTGAAGTCATTTCACGTTGCAAGGCCGGTAGCATGGAGGGGAGACGGTCGGCATCTCTTACAGGTCGGATGGCAAAGTTGTCTTGGGTATCAATCGAAGAACCAGCTGGGGGGAGAGGCTGCGAGGTTTGCTGCCGACTTGCGCTGGACCGAGAGGCAATTCCATGGTTTCGCGAGTCGCTACGATGGTGGGGAGGAGGTGGGCGAGCAAAGTTGGTTCGTTCTGGCGGCGAGCTGAGAGAAAACGGTGCAGCCGGAGTAGGTTCGATGAGCTGCGTCTCCATCCGGGGCTGAGGGAAGGGAAGGGTTTGTGGTATCTCGATAGGAGGGGGTGCATGACGTCTGGACCTGTCTGACCTAAGCCCAGGGCCAAGGGGATCACCTGCCCTCCCATATTGCCTCCCAGACATGCCAAACCGAGGGTTGCTTCGTTTGTACTCGGCCTCTGCCCTCTCTCGACACTTGTCAATGACACGGACGTAGTTCTCCAGGACTGTAGCAATCACTGGAACCATGTCCGCTTCGACGACTCGCGTCCTGACGGCTTCGGAGCCTCGGATGCCAATGTTGACGACACACTGGAAAGCCAGGTTCCACTTCCAAATGTCCATCATGTCCTTGCTCCTCCCCTCCTTCAAGATGCACACGAGCCTCTCGACGCCGCCATCGACGGTCAAAATGTCCCGGATCCGGGCAGACGAGGTCGTCAGGTAGGCCAAGTGGTTGAGGGAGTTGATGAGAGGGAGGGTCGAGGTGCAGTCCAGAGCCCGGCGGTCATAGAGGGCAGTGGTGATGCCTACGGAGGCCTTGTTGGAGTTGGGGATGCTGAAGTTGACCTCACGCATGATGGAGGAAACTTGCCGGAGCGGAGGGGTCGATGGAGGCGTGTGGTTGAGGCGAACCCACGGGAATCCGGTGCCAAAACCGGGGTGAAAGAGCTGGGCCAACAATTAGTAGCGGAACGCGGTGGCGGGAACAGCAAGTCGACACACCCACTAACGCCAGCAATGCAGGTGAACAAAGGTGCCGGGTCCGAGCAAACACAGCGCGTGAGTCGTTCCAATCGTGTTTGAGGTGTCGAGTCGACGGCGCCACAGTCGAGGGCGTCGGGTCCGAGCGGGCGATCAGAAAGGGGTCGAAGGCGACATGCGAAGCGGACGGGGCGGTCAAGGGAGGATGAAGAGGGCCTTTTGGGACGACGGCTTGATGCTCAACGGGCTCTGGTGATGGTGTTTGCTCTCCTGAAGGGGGGCCGCGACGGACAGGTGGGCGCACGAGCCGTGGCGATTGCCTTGAGCTTCTGCGGGCGGTCGACTCTGGTCGAGGGTGGAGGAATGACGGAACGGAGAGTCGAGGACAGGACAGGACAGGACGGCGGACGAAGCAGGCGAGCGGAGTGGAGTGGAGTGGAGTGTAGGAGATGCAGCGTTGGTGAAGTCGTGTGATGCTGGAGAAGGATGGGGGATCGGTGGGAGAGGGCTGGTGAGGAGGAGGCTTGCTTGCACCGGCAGCCGCCCGAAGTCGATAATTGCCAATTCATGCAGCGGCTTGGCGAGATTAATAAGGACCCGCCTTGGCCAGCCAAATCTTCAAGGCTCAGCGCTGCTCTGTGTCCTCCACTTTCAATCAGCTGCTGGGTTGGTGCGCCTGAGATCAGATGCGCTGTGTTGTAAACTGCCCTGCACTCTCGAGAATCTGCCAGAGTGGTTCGACGTGCCAGCGCCAGGCCAGGCGCTGACAGCTGTTTGTGGGTGGCGACCCGTGGGACAGAACACACAACCCCCCGCCCCGTGCCTCGACCATCTCAGTTAGCTCTTGGACCCCTTAGACTGGACTCTTCATCATTTTCCCAACGTCGCATCTCGTGTCAAGGGAAGTCTCGCTCGGTCATGCGTCTCGTACCCAGCGTCGACATGCCGATTTGTCCTTGAAGATCAATCGATTTGCGGTGTTGCGGCACGACGCCCCGCTCCATATTTGTGTCCGCGACACTTTCTCCAAAGAAACATCAACAGACTCCCACCTGCCATCACTTCCAACTCGCGGTTGATCACACCGACCCTTGGTTACCATGGCAGATCCGACGGTGCGCGATTTTGGAGACCCTGGCCGCCCTTCAGTCCCACCGTACGACGTCGAGGCTCAGGACGCACCATCGTCCAGATCTCCTCGAGGCCGCGGCAGAGCGCGCAGGGGAAGCGCAGCATCCAGCATCTCGACGGGGACAGATCGCAACAGGCGCTCAGCCGATACGCTCTTCAGACGGCCTACGCGTACCAACACGGTGACGCACTATCATTCCCCGACGCGGCCTGTATGGGAAACGGAGCCAGGAGCCGAGCCAGGTGTCGATTACACGGCCGCAGACACTGACGCCCGCCACAACCATCTGCACGCTGATGTCGCCATTACAGTCGTTGACTTTTCAGATGAAGCAATGGAGCAGCACAAGCTGGAAAACAACTCCCTTGGCGGATTCTTGGACCGTCCCAAACAGGAATGGGTCACCTGTCGCTGGATCAACGTCAACGGCCTCAGTTGGGATGTGATCAAGATTCTGAGCAAGCACTACGGCCTTCATCGTCTGGCGGTCGAGGACTTGATGAACACCAGAGGTAGAACCAAGGCCGATTGGTATTCTGACCACGCATTTTGTAAGTTCCACCCGTTTTCTTTGCTTGCGCAAAAAAAAGAAGGAAATCAATGTGTTTCAATTTCACGGGCCTTTGGCACCCTGGTGGACACCTTGGTTTCTTCTTTTTAGCGAACTTTTCATGTGCGTCTTGGAGGCTCATGTCATGATAAGCTTCGGCTTCCAATGTATATTTATGCGCGGCCCAACTTGGATGTGCCTGCGACTGGCCCTCGGAGTGACACTAACACTGCCAAGTCCTCTTGACTCTACAGAAGTTGATACAGCTCGACAATCATTCCGACAGCAGTTCATCGAGCGATTCCGATTCAGATGATGTTGATGATGATGATGATGGTGAGTACCGCAACATGCAAGACAAAAAGTGGTTTGGCCGCCTTTTGAGGCGTCGGCAAAAGATCAACAGTCGCGCCGTCAATGGCAACGATCCAGACAAGGAGACTCGCTTCAAGCTGGAGCGCATGGATTCGAGTCTTCCTCCCGCCTCGTTGGCGAAATCCAAGCCAAAAAAGTTTCGCACTCTGCAGCGCTACCGAGGCGGGCCCAACGTTGAGAGGACAGAATACATGGAAAGGCACTCAGCCCTCTCGCGAAAGGATCTCGCCGTCAGTGTCGAGCAAGTTTCCATGTTTCTGACAAGCGACAACACTGTCATTTGCTTCTTCGAGCACTCGGCCGAGGACGTCGAGAAGCCCATCCTAACTCGCCTCGAGACCCCCGATACAATCCTCAGGCGCAGCGCCGATGCGAGCATGATGGTGCAGGCATTGATAGACGCCATCATCGACCTGGCTATTCCAGTCACGGCCGCTTACGAAGACGTCATAAGCGATTTGGAACTCGACGTCTTGACCGAGCCGAGTGTTGGTCACTCGAAAGCGCTTTACATTATGACGACGGAGCTGTCGGTCCTGAAACACCGTATCCAGCCTATCATTGGATTAATCAATGCCCTGCGTGACCACAAGATTGAACCCACAGGTACGTCTTTTCAATGTATGAAAACACGACTCTCGCTAACATTCTCCAAAGCTCGACATGCGGGACTCGAGACCAGACCATCACGCCTTTCTGCGTCCAACGTGACCATCAGCCCGCTCACGCACACGTATCTGGGCGACACGGAGGACCATTGCATCATGATCACGCAGAGCGTCGACGCCATGTGCAAAGCGGCCGACGACATGATTTCGCTCATATTCAATATCATGTCGACGTACCAAAACGAGTCGATGAAGCAGCTGACGGCCGTCACCATCTTCTTCCTGCCCCTCACTTTCTTGACCGGATACTTTGGCCAGAATTTCGAGCATTTCTGGGCCATCACGAACAGCGATCGCTTCTTTTGGTACATTGCGATCCCTGTCATGGTCGTCACCATTTGCGGTTTGATGTGAGTAGAACCTCCACACCTATCCCCTCCCCTATGCACTAGTTGACTGACTCGACAAACCAACAGGCGCGGCATGATTCTCCGCTGGTTCCAGCGCGCCTTCCAGCGCCGCCAGATCTCGCAGTCACGTAAGAAGCGAGGCGCCTCGCGGTCGAGGGACAGGAAAGCCCGGGGCAGCAACCTCAAGCGCCGCGACACGGTGTGGCGCGAGCCGTCGTTCAACCCGGATTTCACGCGATGATTGGACACAACGCCGCCATACTCTATATCGCGTCATTGTTTCTGGTTGGCTGGCTATCTTCTCACCTATTTACGAGCGACGGTTGAATCGTGTCTATGTACGTACTGCTTGATGCGTGTTGCCGAGATACCCCTCCCCTGATTTCTCTGGCGTCGTTGTTGTTGTTGCGTGCACATGCGGATGGATTCGTTGGGTAGGATGGCGCGCGAGGAGCACATAGTTCATGGTAATTTTGAATGCGAAAAAAGTGCTTGCTTTCTTGTATTGGTAAAAGACCCCATTTGATTGGCCTACTGCGCACTGTGATAATCAGCTTCGTGGTCGGTGGGTTGGAAGCGCACTTGGCGCTTGATCGACGTGACCGGGGCCGGGCTGGTTGGCTGGACTGGACTAGACACTTTCACCACCGCGTAGCGAAAATGTTGACTACCTTTGCGGCAGTTTACCACTGACCTCACTTACCGTGCATCTCGGCTCGCTCCCTTGATGCATACCACCTGGCATGCGTCCACATTTTCCCTCCAGTCCTCACAGCAATACAGCACATTAAAGCGACATTCTGACGCCAAAACTCAGAAAACCCAGCCCGTAAGCAAAACGCCCACGATGCTGCTAGTTTAGGGTTCGGGTTAGACCTCTTAGCCCGCCTTTTGTCTAAGGAGCGCGCCATCCATGCATACGTGCGGCAGAGTGGTCGCCGAATACTAAAAGGTTGGCGGTGCGTTGCTTAGCACCACCGGTAAGCGCAGCGTTACCTTATCGTCTGCACTGGTCTAGTCGGCGGACGGTTGGACAAGGGCGCACGCTCGTGTGGATAGATCTAGATTTAGATAAGATAATCTGTGTGTGTGTGTGTGTGTGTGCAGTGTTGCTGGGTTTTAAGCATGAAATGGCCCGGTTTACTTGTTCGAGGTGGGTTGGAAGGAAAGAAGATGGGAGACCGTTATCGCAGCGCTAGATACATGAGTATATGTCCATTCGGTTGGATCCAGGAGTAAGAGCAGACGTTCAGTTTGATTCAATTCCATTCCATCAGATCCATTGATCCAATCTAAAGCAGCTGGAGGACGGGATTTGATCACCGTGACGTCATCGTCCCCGCGACGGCATGCCCGCCCCTCGGTCACCTCCTCACTGTCCACCAGCGCACGTCGCTGCGTCACAGTAGTCCGTCCGATGTATCCCGTTCCGTCGCTCGTCTTTCGGTTTTCACATCTAGGTAACTAGCTACCTACTTCAGCAGGGAAGTCGAGAGCCAAGCCAGAATGAGAAACATACGTGGTTACGTGTACAAGTGCATGGACGGCGACCATTCTACGGCGGTGAGGTGGGTGGGATGCCGACCGGCGTGGGAGAGCGGTGGGACACGTTAGATGATTATGTGTGTGGTCAGTGAGCTGCGGGAGGTTCCCGAGGCGCAGAGGAGTGACGGATGTGTGAGGTAGGCAGGTAGATGGGCAGGTAGGTGAGGTAGAGGGACGGAGCGAGGATGCGTGGTGCACTTAAAGCTGGCTGGCTGCCGCGTCCTGTTGTGATGCAAGCAAGCAATTGCAACGCAAACGACGTCGCCTTGGACGGCGATTCTCTCTCAACTGAATACAGACCTATCTGTCAGCCTATTTCCTTCTCGACTTCAATCAGACGCAAAATGAGCGCCCACTGCAGCACTAGCGGCGGCCTCGATAAGCTGCCCGAGACGAACAATGCGGCAGGCGAGCCGCGCAGTATGGAGAGTAAGGTGTTGGAGGCGGGTGCGGGAATGACGCAGGTATGTTGGTGCTGGTAGTGACTATCCATGTTGGTTGAACGTGCTGACGGGATGTGGAACCTAGGATGTCCGCCCCGTCAAGAGCATCTGCGCACACCTGAATGCGTTCCACGTCTACGCCAACGATACGGGACGATTCGTTCAGGCGAATCATTACTGCGCGCACCTCAACGAAGACGTCCGGCAGTGCATCCTCTACGACTCGCCCGAGCCCAACGCGCGCCTCATTGGCATCGAGTACATGATCACGCCCAAGCTGTACAACGAGCTACCGGCCGAGGAGCGGCGGCTGTGGCATTCGCACGTATTCGAGGTCAAGTCGGGGATGCTAATCATGCCGCAGCCGAACCCGCTGGTGCCGTCGGCGGCGTGGGACGCGGCAGAGACCAAGGAGATGGAGCAGGTGGTCGGGCTGTACGGCAAGGTGTTCCACCTGTGGCAGACGGACCTGGGGCACAAGGTGCCGCTGGGCGAGCCGCAGCTGATGACGAGCTTCACCCGGGCCGAGCAGATGCCGCACATGGACGCCGTCATTGGCGACCGCGACCAGCGGTTTGGCGCCGACTTCAAGAGGAAGAGGGAGCTGAGGGCGCATATTCGTGAGCCACAGATTCACGCCGACGCCGACGCTGCGTGGAAGCAGGGAAGCTCCTAGAGGGAGGCGACATGGATGGGCAAAGGGTTTCTTTGACGGCGGCGCTCAACAACAAACGGCCTGCCTGACGAAGAGGTGGTGGTGGATGTCTATAAAAATAGCAACGGGGCGAGCGACATGTGCAGTGCCACCAAATCAAAAAATCGGGGCGTGGTGGCCAATCACTTCTGTTGTGATGGTCGTTGTTGAAGGGCTTGGGCTAGCTCGGACCCTGCACCCTGCCGTTCCAGAGGCTTCTATTTCTTTGACTGACGACGACGATAAAATTCAATGTCAAATGTTTTCTGGACCATCACATGTCTCAAGGGTGCGAGCACTTCTGATGGGCATTTGTCGACGGCGGAAAGGAGTTGACAGCGGGCCGTGGTGGTCTAGTCGTCTGGATACGACCTCTCACGTAGCAGAGCATCCAGGTCGGGATGGTCGCGTGAGGAGTGAGAGGAGTGCCAAGCAGCAGCGGTAGAAACAAAACAAGCGAAGGGAGACAATGGAAACACTTGTTGATGGACGTCTGTCGAATCGAGTTGCGGCATGCATGTGCGCCACAGAGTCGACCAAAAAAGAGCACTACATGTGCCATTACGGCCATCGGATGGCACGCGCAGGGAATACGGAGCCTGGCATCAGCGGCAGACAGCCACGTTCCTGGTCAGCTCGCTCACCAGCAACGGAACCCGGTACCATGACAAAAAGGCCGTTGACGAGAACTGTATACAACTTCAGTCAAGGGACGCGACAGCTTTGTCCGTGCAGACGGTCTATCCTCCACTTCCTTAGGCTCTGCACTGGCCCTGCCCTACGCCCTGGTCCGACGTCCGGGGTCCCGCTGCGCTTCACCACCTCCGACGGGACTCCTCCTCCGCCTACGTAACCACATTCTTGTCGCTCCTTCTGCTGCTAGGTAGTGAGTGAGTCGTGCGCTTTTCACCACACCGCGCCCTTGCAGCTTGCTCTGCTCGCCTTGGCCCTCGACCTCCGTCCATCCGCCGCCATTCTCCCAAAAGTTCCCCCAGAGCCCCAATATCCTAGGAGCCTGTGCTACTCGCCGCCGCCACGCCCTCGACTCCCGTTGCTCTTTCTCTACAACTACTGCCAGGGGCTCAAGTCAATGGCCGCGTAATTTTCGACCCTTCCCTCTCGCCACTCGTTCGCCTTCTTTCCCACGACACTTTTCCCCCTCCCCGCCTCGACCGGCCATGTCGCCGCGTCAAGTCGTCGCAAGCCTGCGCACCCGCGCCGACGAGGAGAGCAGCGCTGACAAGTTCCTGGATCTGATTCAGTCGCCCTTCAACACCGAGGTACGAGCTTGCTGCTGCTGCTGCTGCTGCTGCTGCTGCTGCTGCCGCCGCCCGCCCAAGCCCGTTCTAACCCGCTGATAGCTCGACGAAAAAGCCTTTTGGTCCTCGCTGGGCTACTCGCTCGGAGCCGCCGCCATCTTTGCCTTTTTGTTCTGCCTGCTCAGACCTTACAACAACACCGTATACGCCCCGCGCCTCAAGCATGCCGACGAGAAACACGCCCCGCCCCCGGTCAAGAAGGGCGTCTTTGACTGGGTCCAGCCCGTCCTCAAGACCAAGGAGCAGCTCCTGGTGGAAAAGGTTGGCCTGGACGCCGCCGTCTTTTTGCGCTTCACCAAAATGTGCCGCAACATCTTCATCATCCTGTCCCTGCTCGGCTGCGGAGTCTACATTCCCATAAACTTGGTTCAGAATGCCCAGAACCACGCCACAAGCGACAACTCTCTGTTTATGAAATTGACGCCCCTGGGCGTCTGGGGCGCCAGCTGCTGGGCTCACGTCCTGCTGTCTTACATTTTTAATGGCATCATTTTCTTCTTTTTGTGGAGGAATTACCGCGCTGTGGCCAAGCTCCGGAGAGAATACTTTGAGAGCAATGATTACCAAAAGAGCCTGCATTCGCGTACCCTGATGGTCACGGACATCCCGAGAGGTTACCGCACAGACGACGGCATAGTCAAAATCACAGAGGAAATCAAGGTTGCGACGGATGCCCCCAGCGGAGTCATTGCTCGCAACGTCAAGGACCTTCCGCGGCTGATTGAGGACCACGAAGCCGCCGTCAGGCATCTGGAAGAAGTATTGGCCAAGTATCTGAAGAATCCTAATAAGCTTCCCATGAACCGGCCGGTCTGTAAGACACACAAAAACGACCGCTCATACACCAAGCCTCAGAAAGTGGATGCCATCGACTATCTCACATCCCGGATCAAGAGTCTAGAGCTTGAAATCACCGAGGTCAGGCTGTCCGTGGACAATCGCAACGCGCTGCCTTATGGATTTGCCAGCTACGATAGCATCGAGGAAGCTCACGGTGTGGCTTATGCTGCCAAGAGGAAGCACCCCCACGGGTCCAGCGTCCGTCTGGCGCCCAAGCCGAGCGACCTCATTTGGAAGAACTTGCCGCTGGATAAAAAGACCCGAGTGTGGAGAACCATCTTCAACAATATTTGGGTCACGCTGCTTACCTTGGTCTGGATCGTACCCAACGCCATGATTGCTGTGTTTTTGGCAAACTTGACGAATCTGGGTGCAGTCTGGCACGATTTCCAGGTCACGCTATCTGCAAACCCAAAGTTCTGGGGAGCTGTCCAAGGCATTGCGGCGCCGCTTGTGACGACTCTCTTTTACTTTTTCCTGCCCATCATCTTCCGACGCATCTCCATCAATGCGGGCGACTACTCCAAGACTTCGCGCGAACGGCACGTCATGCACAAGCTGTATTCTTTCTTTATCTTCAACAACTTGATCGTCTTCTCCCTCTTCTCGACGGCGTGGCGTTATGCTGTGGCCATCATCGACACTGAGCAAACAGACAATATAGATGCCTGGACTGCGATTCAGTCGACAGATCTCTATGGGAGACTCATGACAGCCTTTTGCCAGGTCTCTCCTTTTTGGCTCAACTACCTGCTACAGCGCAACTTTGGCGCAGCGTGGGATCTTTCGCAGCTCGGCAACATGTTCATCAACTACGCCATCCGCACCTTTTCGAGCCCGACGCCCAGGCGGCTCATTGAGCTGAGCGCGCCTCCGGCGTTTGACTATGCTTGCTACTACAACTTCTTTCTCTTTTACTCGACCATTGCGCTCGTCTTTGCGCCCTTTCA
Organism: Phyllosticta citriasiana; assembly: GCF_038021145.1. Taxonomy (NCBI): domain Eukaryota; kingdom Fungi; phylum Ascomycota; class Dothideomycetes; order Botryosphaeriales; family Phyllostictaceae; genus Phyllosticta; species Phyllosticta citriasiana. The sequence continues at coordinate 345,796 of NW_027117285.1, read as the reverse complement.
ACCCCTGGTCTTGCCCGTCGCTTGTCTGTACTTTACCCTGGACAGCTACCTGAAGAAGTACCTCTTGCTGTAAGTGTGCTCATTGACCTTAGCTGGCTTTTGCTGATCATCCAGGTACGTCTTCATCACCAAGCACGAATCGGGTGGCGCATTCTGGCGCGTCTTGTTCAACAGATTCATGTTTGCAGCCGGTTTCGCGAACCTTGTCGCCTTTTTGTTCGTCATGGCTCGCAAGGAGAACATGAACCAAGCCGCTTGCATGTTTCCGCTGCCTCTGGTCCTAATCGGCTTCAAGTGGTGGTGTAAACGCAAATACGACGGCCAGATGCACTTTTACAGCAAGGGCAGTCAAAAGGGACGCGAAGAGGGCCTTCCTGAACGGCCCAAGCAACGTTCGGACCGTGTCGGCGTACGCTTCGGCCACCCAGCGCTGTACAAGCCCCTGATGACGCCGATGGTGCACGCCAAATCCCAGCACCTCCTTCGCGAAATTTACCGTGGTCGCCTGGACCAGGACACGGACGGAGCGCCTGTAACGGCCTACAGCGACACCTACGATATGACCAAGATGTCGAAAGCAAGAGTGGGCAAGGCGGCGGCCAACGCCTCGCCGTTTGAAATCGTCACCGAGGCCCAAATGGACTTTGAAAACTACAAGAACCGGCCCGAGTTCCGCGAGGAGTTTGGCGGCGACGGCGAGCTCTACTCGCGCCCAAGCACGCCCACGACGTTCCGCACCGGCTTCGACAGCCGGCCAGGCAGCCCTGCGCTCGGAGGGTATGCCAGCAACAGCCGTCCTTCGTCGCCCGCCTATGGCAGCCGGCCGGGTAGCCCGTCGGTCCTACACAACCCATACGACCCGCTGCGCCCGTCGCACGACTCGCAGCGCACCTTTACCGACCTCGAGCACCCCATGCCGGTAGCCGGCGGGGCCTCGCGCGCCTACAGCCCCCTCTCCAACGCCGTCTCCAACGACGTGTCGCTCTCGGACGTCAGTCTCGTCGCGGGCGCGGCGCCCATGGGCGGATCGTCTTTGCGCGATCCAAGCCCCGCTGGTCGTGGTGGTCGCAGTGTCAGTCCTCGCCCTGGTCTCGCGGCTAGTGCGGGATACAGACAGGTGCCGCTGGATGAGACGCCCGGCGGCGAGTTGGCGGGCGAGGAGACGAGCTACGATTTCTTCAGGGGCAGGCGGGCGAGGTAGTGTCTCGTTCATGCCGCGTGCAGGTTACGAAGGGGCGTGTCTTTTTTTCTTCCCGGACAGAGGTAGCGGATAGCGTGGCGTTTTGTGGGTTGATCTGGTCGGTTTTGCTTCGCCTTTTTTTGCTTTGTCTGATTTTGAAACATGTGTGCATGAGCGAGTAAGCAGGCGAGCAAGCAAGCAAGCGAGTTTGCATGTATGCATGTGTGGGATGGGGCAAATCGATTCGATTGACTCGGCTGTTTTAGAGCTTTCGCTTTTCATCTTTGATACAATGGTGGGCTGCTGGGGTGATTGGCATGGCATGCATGAGAGGCAGGCAGTCAGGCATCGTGGGCACGGTTGGATGGCATCAAGGTACGGGTCAGGGGTAGGGTACGTGCAGGAGCTGGGGTGTGTTCACTACACTTTTTCACTTAGACAGACAGGAGGAGGTGACAAGACACTGCTGGGTGGGATTGCTAGAGTAAGACTGACTGACTGACTATTGACTGATTGATTGAATGAGAGGAGGTGACCGGGGGCCTGTCTAATCGCATTTCAGACAATTCATCCAACCACCTATTCCAGAGCACGCCGCCATCATCATCATCATCATCATCATCATCATCATCATTTCACGACGAGATTGGTGCACTGTAGAAGATGGAAAAAGGGTAAACGCGAAACTCTAAATGAAGTTGAGCCCAGGTAATACCTACCTACCTACCTACCTACCTACCTACCTACCTACCTAAGCCATCCCATCCAACACACCTCCCCCACCCTTCCCCCTTCCCCTGACCCGCGCATGTCTCGAGAATCGAAATCGTGGGCCCCCGTCGGTTCCTGGTTTTCTTGCCTCTTCCTCCTCCTTCCCTCTCTTCCCTCTCTTCCTTCCTTTTATTCCCTTCTTCCCTCCTTCACACCCTGAGAGCGCAAATTTTGACACTTGCACTCAAAACGCTCTCCATCATCCTTTAAAGCACTGACGTCGATCTCGATCCCGTTGCGGCGGCGGCGGCGGCTGGTGTGGTGATTGGTGTCGTTGTCGTTGTCGTTGTCGTTGCGTCTGCTGGGCTGAAGCGGGGTGTGTGTGTGTGTGTGGATGGTTGATGGATTGGGGAGGGCGAGGGCGTTGGGTGGGTTTGTTTGTGTTTGTGTTTGAAAGCGGGAAAAGGGGAAAGGGGATAGGGGAGAAGGATGTACGGGCGCCAGCGCGGTGGCGACGGTGACGAAGGTGATGAGGTGGAGGTGGTGGAGGTGGGTGGTGCAGCGCATATTGAACCTTTTTCAGCGAGCGCTGGTTCGGAAGTGGTATCTGTCTGCGTAATAGTGAGGGTAGGTTGGACATTTTTGTGTGTATTTATGTATGTGTGATGGCTCTGGTGTTGGTGGGGTTTATATTGTATACACTGGCTGGCAGCATGGATGGGAGAGGATGGCGTTGTCAAATGGACGTCCTTTCTTGTGACGGCAGTGTAAGGAATGGATGGATGGATGGATGCGCCCGACGTGTCACAGCTGCTCTCCTGTTTTGCGTGTCTGACGACGACGACGACGTCGATGACAGCTAATGACTGACGCATTCACGTCTTGTTCCGCCTCTCTACGGCGTCCTAGAAAGGGGTTTGTGGTGTTCTGGGCAGGGAGGCAGAAGTTCAGCAGCACTTTTGCTGTGTCAAGCAGGTAGTTGATCTTGCCATTTCATTCCTCGTTTGAGTGGAAGACATGACTATCTCGTTCAAGAAATGGGAGAGGAGAGGAGAGGGCTGGATACTGTTTTCTCCACGTGCATTTTCGCCAACGCTGGTCGGTGGCCAAACAGTGCGGCGGGAATCCTTGCTCAATCTCACCCTGAACAGTGGAGACTAAGGATCTTGCTAGTGCGACGGCGAGGCCGTGGATGACTGAGGCGAACATGGCGACATATTTCAAGGAAGGAAGTGGGTGTTGGACGGGTACACGTCTCAAGTATGGGTGACTAACTGCGTTGGAAAAGGGTCTAGTTCGTTGACAGACGAATATCCAACGAAGAGACCTGTTGACATGGTCTGTACGCTGTTTGAACGAGAATGCAAACGAGATAGGGATCAAGCTGCTCAAGTGCGTCACTCCCACGCAAAAAGAGCATGGGACTCTTGTGTGTTGAAAGCAGGAGCTCACACTCCAGACTCGGCACGACGAATTAAGGACGAAGTGCGAGCAGCATAAAAAGAGTATCGTAATGCAGCCGGCTGTTAAATGGTTGCCATGCTCTCTCCGACCTCGATTTGATGAGAGATGTCGACGACGTCGAAGGAAAGGTGAGACGGTCCACGTTTGTGGGACAGCCTTGAAACGGCGCGATGAGCTTGAGAGGTGTTTTCAGGGCTGAAGCTTACGTCGTCCCGACCCAAACCTTGTTGATTCCTGCAATGCCAAAGGAATCGAACTTTGCAATGCTGTCTTCTTGACATGGGATTCTTCCGTTGGAGCCCTTGTGACGTGCAGCGTGGATTTGTGTCGAGGAATCTTGTCTCTTACTGTTCCTAGAACATGATTGGAGGTTGAGCAGACTGGTCGTTCCACGTTCAAGAGTTGATAGAAGAATTTCTGCGATGAACCAGAAGCGCGTTGTGGTGGTGGTGGTCGTCGTCCCGTCGTCGGGCGGGTGGCTGGCGCCAGTGGCGGTGCGACAGCCGATAGGATGCCCGAAAAAGCCCACGCGCCACCGGTTCATGACCAACATCGTCCAGCTTCCCCTGCAAGAGCTCGCCCATTAAGAGGCCCCATTGCTGTTTTCTTCGCATCTCCGCTGGAGGCCCAACATGCTGGCCTGCGCACATGTTGAACAAGCTTTCCGTCCCGACCGAGGCAAACGCCCTACGCACGGGAAAGGCAGGACTTGGCCTGGAGAGGCGCGGGGTTGCTGTCACTGAGGCCTGGACCTGAAAGAATGAAAACATGGGCCCTACAAACGGCGACCCCTTGGAAACGTGACAGCGCCCAGCTCGACCAGACCGTCGTTTTCTCTTTCAGTCCGCCAACATTCTGCATCAATTGCTGATGGACTCACTTGGATGATTCCGCCATTCTCCGCCCGAGTGGACGACGACGACACACGTTTGGAAAATGGAGTTCGCCGCCGCCGTCATCAGCCTGTCGTGTAAAGCCGTGAGCGTCAGCAAGGAGCTCCACGACCTACGGGCCAAGTACAAAGACGCCGCGGCCACCATTGACGCCATCTGCAACGAGACCGAAGTCGTGCGGGCTTCCCTGTCGCGGGTCCAACGGCTTTTAGAAAAGGACCACGCCAAGGGCTACCAGTTTGACGACGAGTTGCGCGACATTTTCGACACGGCCGTCACTGGCTGCAATATCGCCCTGTCCTGCTTGGAGCACGAGACGAACAAGCTCGCCAAATCGGCCAGAGATGGCGCAAGCTTTGGCTGGAGGGTCAAGGCCAAGTATCTGTGGAAGGAAGACATTATGAATGACTTGCTGCAAAAGTTGCGTGGACAGCAAGGCGCCATTGCCTTGTTGTTGCAGTCTCTGCAAATGTGAGTCTCGAAACTGTTTAAACATGCACCACAGACTGACGTTTTGCAGGGAATCGCTGTCAGACCTGCGTCACTTTTTGCACGACAAGTCTAGCGAGGTTGTCAAGTCAGAGGCCGAGGCCAACGCACTGCGGAAAGCGCATCCAGAAGTGGACGTCCCTGAGTCGGTGCTAGGACACAAGGAGGATGCCGACAGTGTGCTCGGCGATGGAGCCTCCGCAGTCAGTTCAACCGAATTCTCGTTTGACGACGAGGTGGTCAATTCCAAGGCATATAGGAGGGTGCTATTGAGCGCGGCGGGTCAAAGGGCCCGTCCAAAGACGCCGACCTTGGATGATGTCCCTGAAAACGAAGGTGACGATTCAGTCAAGACGGCGCGAGGGTCAGAGGGAGAGCGTTCTCCTGCGCCAGATAATTCTGCAGTTCCAGCAACTCGAGAAGAAGACCAGGGGGCGGCGGCGGGTATCGAGTCTCAGGGGGAAGACGGCGGATTCATTACCCCCACATATACAGATCCACCCCCAGCATACGACTCTGCCACCGCACTCGCAAGCGCCTTGGTCCTTTCCAGCCAACGAGTCCATGACTTCTCGGTCCCGTTCCGGCTCTTCTCGTTCCCCCAGTCCTTTTAGTACGCAACCCAATATCTCGCCCAGCGGCAGTCCGACCCTCTCAGCGGACCCGTCCACTTTTGCCCCTCGTTCTCCGTCGCCACCCTCTTCGCCCCTTTTTCCCTCCTCGCGCACCCCCTCGCCAGACCCGCTCTCAGCAGCCATGAACAAAGCTCTCAACTCCTTCACCAGCGCCCGTTCCCCGCCTGATCCGCGCCTGGCATCACGTCCGCCCATCCCCGCGGCCCCTCTACCCCGCCTCATTGACGAGCTCGGCAGCGAGCAAATGGACAGCGCGACGGATCGCGAGAGCAGCGCCACAGACACTACGGGCCGCTCCACGCCCGACCGCAGCAAGCCGCCATCATTAACAACAACGGCAGACACAACGCCAACAGACGCCACGCCTAGCCTCTCCGTCTCGTCGACTCCATCTACCCCAACGCCTCGAGCGCACAGAAGCTTCCACCATCCCAAATCACGTAGAGAACGGAGCGACTCGCTCTCCAAACGAAGCGCCAAAGCCGAAGCGCGTGCTGAAGCGCGCGCAGCAGCGCGAGCCAAGCGGGCTGAGAAGAGAGCCGTCAGGCGCGGGTCAGTGCACTCGAGCGCGTCTGTCCACAGCCCGACGTCGCCGTCTGCAGCCAGAAAGTCGACGACGGGCGAAGAGGACGACTACTCGAACGGCAGTCCGACGAGCTGCCACGCGGCGCGGCGGCGGCGCAGCTGCAGCAGCAAAGGCAGCTCGAGGACAGAAAGAGACAGAGACAAAGGCGGCACCAGCAGCGCCAGCAGCTCGACCACGACCGTTTCGGCCCCCCAAAATCTGCTGCCCCCGGATCTGCCTCCCCTGCCGCCTCTGCCGCGCGTGGCGTCGCTGCCGCCGCTGCCCCAACCGCTGCCGCCTTCCGACGCCACCGCGTACACTCCGCCGCCCCCGTTCCCACTCGGCCTGGCGAGACGCGCAACCAGTCTCGGCGTCAGCGTCGGCGACGTGCCGTGTCCGCGGGAGGTGGTGCGCGGGTTAGGGCGGCGGCGGACGGCTGGCAACGAGGCGCGGGCGTGGACGGGGCTGCGCAGGGGCAAAGTGCCGAGTCTGAGGGAGCGTGGCGGGCTGGGTTGTGGGCGCGGCAACCGCGGCGGCGGCGATGTCGAGGTGGGGATCGATTCGAAGAGTCGGGGTGAGCTAGATGATGATGAGGAGGAGGAGGGCGAGGGCGAGGGCGAGGGCGAGGGCGACGAGGAGCAGCAGTGGGAGCGGGAGGAGCACAAGGTTGAGGACGTGAGTGCAGTGCGGGTGTAAGGGGGGTTGACGGAGATGTGTAAGTAGGGGACAGAGAGCCGCAAATAGCAAGCCAGGTACCTTACCCACGCATCCATCCCCTTTCCAACCCATCAGTAAACAAATCGTCACGACTTCGCCCTCCACCATCCAAAACGCATTTCGTGGATCCCCATGGCTTCCACGCCAAGTCGTAGCTTCAAGCCTCAGCCTACACATCTGACCCTGAGCCTGTCTTTCTTCCATTCACTCACGGTTCTTGTTCGTAGACTACTACCTATACACGTACGTGCTTATGCACGAGTGGACGGACGCCGGAAGCAATCGGTGACTTGAGACTTGGACGTGTGGCTGGGTGGGTACGGGTACAAGGAGAGTGTGTGCGTGCGTGCGGCGCGGCGTGGTGTGGGGGTTTTGCGGGCAAAGCTGAGCTGGCAGAGTACGGTTGATAGATGGGGCACAATGTCAAACTATCTATCTATCTACATGGCTTACCAGCTGATGGTGGTCGTCTGTCAGTCTCCTCCATCCTTGGATGCAACGAATTCGCCAGAACAGACAGTGCACGCCTGTCTGTCGGGTGTGTCTGCCACGTTGACCCCAAGTCTGACACTTCGTCCGCCCCTACTGCGCCTAGCTGTTGCTTGTTTGGGTGGTTGGTTGGTTGGTTGTTGTTGGGGGGGGATGGCGTGGCTGGATTGTGCAGGCAAGGAGAAAGCTAGCGAGCTAGTTGCTCATTTCCGCCGACACAATGATGGAGAGGATACCTAAGAGAGGAGGGGAGAAGAGGAGACGACAAGGCGAGGCGAGGCGAGACGAGGCGCGGGGAAACAGGACGAGAGAGGGGGGTCGTGGCGTGAATAGCAGGCAGGCAGGAAGTTTTGTGTCAACTTTGAAGCGACTAGAGACTTCGCTGGTTGTCATTATGGGTGTTGATGCACGTCAAGGAGGGAGAGAGGGAGGGAGAAGAAGCGGGTAAACGGGTCAGTAGGCTGACTGATTGAATGAGGGGTCGAGAGTGGCGAACGAGGTGGAAAGTGAAGGAAAGGAAAGGGATGGCAGGGAGCGAGCAGCACCCGACAGAACCAGCCGACGCAGAAGAACTTGGACGGCTGGTAGTAACCGTCGTTGTTGTTTCATCCTCTCACCGGCGTTTCTGCTTCCATTGGTGTTGCGTCGACTTACATCAGACCGCTGCTCGCTTGTAGTCGTCGGTGGAGTAACTACCCAGAGCAACATGTTCGTGAAGTGTGCATAAAATAATGCTTTCTTTCTCCCAACCCCGCGGACTCGCCGCGCCAATTATGGTCGAAATGATACTATTGAGCGAGTCCACATATATATATATGTGCATCTGTATGTATGTGAATCCTAGCTCAGGGCAGAGAGACACGGCACCGACACGGCCCGAGCCGTCCGTCCGGTTGCTGTCCTGAGGGACTGGAGACGGGGCGTTTTGTACGACCCGAAGGCCTTTTTTTTTTTTTTTTTTTTTTTTTTTTTTTTTTGGCTGCTTGTTGTTGTTGAGTGCGTTTGTGCCGACCGATTCCTCCTACTGACAGCACCGCACATAGCCGAAAAAAAGCCATGGCAACCGAACTACAGCCAGCCCGCGTCGTCAGCTCATTTCTTTTTGATAACGCTTTTTCTTCGTCAAAATTTCCTGACAATCCTTCTCGAGGGTTCTGGATAGTGTGCTCTGCAGGGCCAAGACCAGGCGATTTCTTGGCTCAATATTTCTTTTTTTGCCCTCTGCTTCTCGCATGAGAGGCACGTACGTACAGTGTGCCGATGAGCTGGTGACTGGACTGGGCTGCAGGGCCAAATGAGTCCGAGGCCGAGACGGAAAACCGGCAAGATGCGCCGTGTGTGTGTGCATGTGGAGCACGACAGCAAATATTGAACAGTCAACATCAACAAAAAATTTTGGAGTGGTCAACAAGAAGCTACGACGGAGGAGCGAGGCAAATGGCAAAAGATGAGGCAGAATTTTGTCGTCATCTATTTGGCGCGTCTGGTGGGTGGAGAAGAAAGGGGAGGGTCCCAGCCAACAAGGCAGGACCTGGATGATGTTGGAGGCCGGGCCGAGAGATGGCCGACGGGAGATCGGTAGTCACAGTGTGTTTGTTGTGTAACAGAGAGAGGCGTCTGATGGACGGTGAGGTGATGAGATGGGACATGTTTTCCATGTCTCAAAGTGCCGGCAGACATTTGCGGCACTGAATTGCTGAGTGTACCTAGGTAAGCGCGCGGCTGAAGTGACGTAGCGGGCAGAGGAGGTTTTATTGCATTCGATGCCTCCGCTGCCGACGGCCCAAGCCCAGACTCACAGTAGGCCAAACTAGACTAGACCAGACAGACCAAATCCGCTTCCGACGTCGGTGGGCCTGCCTCTTACAACCCTCGATGTATATGCCATGACGATGGGATGGCCAGAGGAATCTGGGGATTGAATGATTTCTGGGGGCCCTTGACGACTTTTCACAGTGTTTTGCAACCCCGCGCTCTTCCTCCGCATTTCTACCCCGTGGGAACAAGCCAAGTTCCCCGACTGCTTTTCGTCGCGTTTTCGTGGTTGGCCTGGGCGGCAGCATTTCCGCTTTGGGAGACAGTGGGACCGACTGAAATCCGGAGAGCGCGCGCCCCCACAACGACGACACATTGGATCCTGCCCCGCCCAATTGCCAGCGCCGCGATGCCTCTGACGGTGGAGAGCTGCTTACCCCGGCGCTGAATCAGGAATCCCGAGCGCTGCTCGACCCTTTGTCGGACCACCTGATGACATGAGGAAGACAACGCCTTTGGCCACCAAACGCGCACGGTACAAGGTTGCACCCGTTCAGCAGAATCCTTCCCGGAGCGCCTCACGGCTGCGCCAAACGTGCCGGCAGACGGTTGCGAAAAAGACAAAGACGACGACAACGACGACGACGACGACGAAAAGCGTCTGCATTGTACATCGAGTTCGTCGTTGGGCTGCGTCGCCAATGTGCACAGGACCCGCTGATTTGCTGTACGCGAAGCTTGTCCGGCCTTGGACTGAGCTTGTCGCGCTTGGCAGGTCCATCATTTTACAACCACCGCAACAGTCGTCACCCCTCTCTACACACTTGCGGATATGCGGCTCCAATCCATCCGAGGAGCTACCGATCTCTCCTTCGCCGCCCACAGATCTTCATGCCCGCCCCGTGGCGTCCTGCCTCGACGCCCTGCAGCCATGCAAAGAGAACGGACGCCGTGGCCGTGGCCTGAGCTGCGATCACGTTGCTCTCTGTGCTTGCGTGCTGCCGAACCTGATGGCCCAGATGACGGCGCCCTGCGTTGTCCCTCGTCTGGTCGCGACGTGCTATAAAAAATTGGCTCCCCAAGTTGACCGCCCTCTCTAGCTCAATTCTTGTTCCCTTTCCCTATATCCCTTTTTCCCAACCATCACTTCCGCAGCAATGGGCACACACACCTTTATGGGCCTGCAGGGCAAGTCCCTCAGCGTCGCCCAGATTGCCTTTATCGTTGCCCCTGCTTTCATCATCTTTGGCTACAACCAGGCCGGCCTCGGTGGCCTCATCACCGAGAATGACTGGAACAAGACCTTTCCAGAGATTGACACGACAAACACAGAGGGTGCCGTGAAGAGCCAGCACTCGACCATCCAAGGTCTCGTCGTGGCCACTCTGACCCTCGGTGCCCTGGTCGGCGCTCTGTCCTGCAGCTACACTGGAGACAAGTTTGGCCGTCGCCATGTCATCTTCGTGGCCGCCGTGTGCACCCTCATCGGCTCCATCCTCGAGGCCTCGTCCTTTTCGCTGGCCCAACTCATCGTCGGGCGCATCGTCCTGGGCTTTGGCGTCGGCAACCTGTCGGCCTGCGTGCCCGTGTGGCAGAGCGAGACGTCGGACGCCGTCAATCGCGGCCGCCACGTCGTCCTCGACGGCCTCTTTTGCATCCTGGGCTACGTCCTCGAGTCCTGGATCGACCTGGGCTTCTACGAGTACAAGACGGGCTCCGTCACCTGGCGCCCGCCCATTGCCATTTCCATCTTCTTCTCGCTCGTCCTCATGGCCGCCATCTACTTTCTGCCCGAGTCGCCGCGCTGGCTGGTCCGCGTGGGCCGCGTGTCCGAGGCGCGCGTGGCCATCTCGGCCGTTAGGGGCCTCGACGACGACTCGATCGAAGTGACGTCGGAGCTGCAAGGCATTGAAATCTCGTCGGAGCAGACGGCCAAGAGCGCGGCCAAACTGACGGACCTGCTGCGCATGGGCGAGGACAAGCTGCTGTACCGGTTCGGCCTCTGCATCATGCTGCAGTTCTACCAGCAGCTCAGCGGCACCAACCTCGTCTCGGTCTACACGACCATCCTGTTCCAAGACAACCTGGGCATGAGCGCCGAAAAGTCGCGCATCCTGTCGGCGGGCGCGCTGACGTGGAAATTTGTCGCGGCCTTTGTCGCCTTTTACTGCATCGACCGGCTGGGACGCCGCGCCTGCTTCATCATCTCGGGCTCGGGCATGAGCGCGTGCATGGTCGCCCTCGCCGTGGCCACGTCGTTTGGCGTCGAGAACCGCGCCGCCCAGATCACCGGCGGCGTCTTCCTGTACCTCTTCAACTTCTTCGTGCCCATTGGCTTCCTCGGCGCAAACTATCTGTACTGCACCGAGGTGGCGCCCCTGCGCCTGCGCGTCGCCATGTCGTCCATTTCGACGGCCAACCACTGGCTCTGGTAAGTCAAGTCCTTCAGTTCCCTCTCTCGCCCCTAACAACAAGACCACCATCCAACTAATCAACTTCGCTCCAAACAGGAACTTCGTCGTCCTCATGGTTACCCCCGTCGCGCTCGACACCATCGGCTGGCGCTACTACATTGTATACGCCGTCATCGGCGCGTGCATCCCCCTGTCCATCTATTTCTTCTACCCGGAAACCATGGGCCGCAACCTCGAGGAGCTGGACCTCATGTTCCGCGAGTCGCCCAGCGCATGGGCCACGGTGCGGTTCGCCAGCAAGCGGCCTATCGCTATGCCGCAGGAGTTCATCGGGGCGCATAATGAGGAGAAGCTTGGCGTGGAGCGTAGGAGTAGTGTGGATGAGGAGGAAGCGAGCGGTGAGAAGGGTGCGGTGCGGTAAGGGTGTGATGATTTAATAATGGTGTTAGGTGAGAGGGAGGTGTGAGGGCGTTGTGGGAGTTGAGAGGTTTGTGGGTTGCTGCTATGGCGTGGCATGTTGTTGACGATGTCATGATTTGTTTCTCTTTGTTCTTTGGATAGCGTTGACGTGTCTTAATCAAGACCATCGCTTTCCTCTTCATCTGTGCCGTTGGTGGTGTTCGCCTCCCTCTCCCCCTCTCTCTACCTATCTCTCCTCTGCGTCTCTCCAGGCACCTACTTTCCTACCTTCCTAAACCCTCGACTTCTCGCTCGCCCTTCACGTTCGCTTCCCCAACTCCCTGCCCAACCCCCCTCCTTCCCTTCCCCATGCACACCACATCAACCAAACAACTACCCCACGTGAAACGAGTCGAGTCGACACAAGCCGCAGGTAGACAGACAAACAAACAGAATCAGTCTGCTATGTATCCAACACAACACCCACACCCACACCCACACCTCCACCCCAGCTCACCCTGGCCCAAGAGGTCAGTCGCATGGCCAATGCAGCAGCAGCACAAAGTGCTACCTAGAGCTTCCATGCAGTGCAGTCAGTATCTCACCCACCCCCTCATCATCCCATCACATCCCAGATCTTGTAAAGGCGGATGCGGGGGAGAGACAGGGGAGAAAGGGAAAAAAAAAAAAAAAAAAAAACAAATAGGTGCGGCAGGGTTCCAGAGCTCAGCCACCATCTCTTTCCGTTATTCGTCGACCCACCCATCCCAGATTGAAGCGGAGCCGGGCTTGATGACTGGCCAGGGCCATGTTCATATCCATGTCCATATCCGCATCCGCATCCGTGTCCATGTGCATGTGCACGGGGGTAATGCGTTCATGTGGGTATCCAGGTAGGGAGGGGCGGCTAAAAGATGTAGCTCCCTCCTCGTCATCAAATAGAGAAGTGGTGCATACGCGATGAGTAGGGGAGGAGGGCAAGGGTAGCAGTGGTAATAGCGGCGGTGGCGGGTGAAAGATGAAGTGCGCACACCGCATAGGTAGATTGCACTTGGTCGCTGTTTTGCGATAACTATTGCTATCATACACTTATTGGGATGTGGAGCAGATATACAGCCAGGTAGGTAGCCAGTCAATGTACTGCCTCGTACTCGACTAGTTGGTTGGTCAGTCAGTCAGTCGTTCGGTGGCGCGCTCGTTCGCTGCCTCTAATAGCGTGTGCGGCAAAGGCAGATAGACAGATAGACAGGTGGGTGGGTAGGTAGGTACCCCAACATCTACTAAATCAAGCGTAACAGCAAAGTCTACTACGCACACATGCATCGCATCCTCTACACGCAAGATGCCAACTGCAAGAAATAAGCAAGGGAGCAGAGACCATGGAATGCCACGACGCATATAAGCATGCATTTGCGGTGTACGAAGAAGATAAGATGATTTGATGCCAAATGGCGCTTGTGAGAAGTGAAAAGCAAGGTCAGATAGATGGAATGGAATGGAAAGTAGACGGGAAGAAAAAAGGAGGAAGGAGTCATGACACGCTAACAGATCGACAGACAGACAGACAAATAGAAAAGAACAAAGATTCCCAAACCCCCGCATGCTTCTAATCCATGTATGCTTAAACCCATGCTTAAACCCATGCTGAATCCCCCAAATTTTTCATCCAATGCTTCGAGTTTTTGTTGTGAAGACGTCGCCGGCGAACGCTTGCGACTTCTTTCTTTCTTTCTTTCTCGACCAACAACAGACAGCGAAACAGACCGCAAGTAACAGATAAACAAAACTCCGCGCTCGCGATCTAAAACCGGCAAAGAAACGAATGCAGCAAATTAACAAACGAACGGACGGTCTAGACAGGCAGGGGCGTTACGGGAGCAGCAGCAAAACCAAACGGACAAACAAACGAGTGAATGAGGAGGCAAAAGAGGGTCTCAGGGTAAGGGTATACAAGTAAGCAAGCAGACAAGCAGGAGGTAAGAAAACGGATAAACAGGCGCGGCGCTTAGAACGGCAGAAGGAGACGGCAAGACAGGACTAAGACAGAGCGGGCAGAAGTAACGAAGAGCAAAAATAAGGCAAGAAACATAGACATAGGAGATCTGCGGCGTGTCGTTGCAATAAATGTGGCTAGGAAATGCGATGCTAGTACAAGATGCGAGGAAATGAGATGATGTGGTGTGCCGGCTGGCCAATTTTCGGGAGAGCGAGATGAGAAGGTGGAGTCTCCAAGGCAGATGAGGATGGTGGAGAGGCTACGAGACAAGTGGAAGGGAGGAGGGAGATGGGAAATAAGAGAGGCCTTAGAGAGTCGTCAATTTTCGGGAGAGACAAACAAGTTAGGTAAGTAGGAGATGAGGAGGTGAGTTGAGAGGAAGACGGCAGAAGACGAAAAAGGCAATTTCAATCGGCCAGCGACGGGACGAAAAGGACAAGAAGATGAAAAAGTGACCTTTTAGAAACTAAACAAGCCACTCCTCCGCTTGCCGAACGGATAAATGACGAGCGCGCTCAAGAACAAGCCGACCGTGATGCCAATGGCGACCTGGATGACCGAGTAACCGACGCTAAACGCCGCGCTGTTGAGCGTCGACGAATCGCTTCCGCTGGCTACCGTCGTCACGCCTCCGCTGCTGGTGCCGTTGTGGACAATCTGGTCCGCCGACGTGATGCCCGAGACCAGGCTGCCCGAGACGGCCAGGCCCGACGGCACCTGGACGAAGATGGCCGGCAGCATGGCCGCGGCCGCGACGCCGTAGCCCACCTTGCGCGCACGCGGTGTGTAGATGGCCGACGCCGCCGACGACCCGGGCGGCGACATGTCGTCCGAATCGTCGTCGAGGCGCTTGCTGGGGAATGCTGACATGATGGAGCGCGTCTTTTCCTTGGCTGCGTCCTTCTTGCCCAGCGTCTTGCGCCGGATGTTGCGCCACCGCGGCCGCAGGTGGTTCTCGTACAGATCGAGGAAGAAGTTGTCGGCCTTTGTGCCCAGCCGCGAGTAGAGGTTGGCCATGGCGCCGATGGCGAGGGCGCCCAGCGTGCTCGAGATTTGCGTGTTGTTCTCGAATCGCTGCGACGAAAACTTGTTGACCAGGTATCCGAGGAACGAGATCGTCACCATGATGGGCATTTGCTTCCATTTGGCCTGGTTGATGATGCAGAGGCAGATGGTAAAGGCCGGGACGAAGAAGAAGGTGTATCCCATGGGCATCTGGTCGGTGCAAGTCGTGTCCGACGTCGCCTTGTGGTCCATGACGCCGTAGAGCACGATGCCTATTGTCATACCGAAGCCGAGGAAGAGCGAGTAGATTATGGCGTACACCATGCGCACAGAGCCCGCAACCAGGTGCTTCGACTGCAGCTCCGAGCTGGCGCAGAGCACAATGTATCCAGGGAGAATGAGTGCAATGCTGCTTTGCGCCAGCGCCGAGAAGCAAAAAAGATTGCCGCCCCGGATCGAGCCAAAGGCGCGCGCGAAGAACGAAGTCAGCACCGCAGCGCTGATTTCAAACACGTTATTGAAGAGATTCGACTGCGCTGCGGCAATCAGCTGCAACCAACCCACCATGCATCCCAAGAAAAAGGCGATCGGCAGGTCAATCAGCCGCGCTTCAAAGGCAAACGGTCCCACGCAGGCACTGGCCAGGCCGTAGATGGGGACAAGAGTCCATGGCTTGAACTTGGTCGGCCTCTTGAGAATCTCCTCGAGGCGCTGCGTTGCCTCCTCGACGCCAATGCGATCGTGCACAACGTCCTTGTAGCAGGCATGCGTGTCGCGCAGCTTGCCCAGCTCGACTCCCTGGCTCACGCGAACGAGCTTGACCTCGGTGGTGTGGGTGGTCGAGTCGTCAAACGAAATGATCATGCATCCGGGAATGTAGAGAAACTGGCTCTCAATTTCGAGCACACGAGCCGACATCTTCATGCAGTCTTCAAGACGATGCGTCGGGGCGCCAAACAGCATCAGTGCCCGGCACAGCTTGAGCAGGTAGCGCTGGCGAGCCATGACCTGGCTAATGTGCACCGTGATGCGAATCTCGTCCTCGAGGCGCGGCTTGCCCAGCTTGTGCATGGCCGTCGAAATGGCGCCGCCGCTGCGAGTGCGCTTGCCCATGCCTGGGCGCGGCGCATGCTTGAGCTTCTCGCGCACGTCGTCAAACCCGCCCTGGGCTGAAGGCGCCGCCAGCATGGCCGACGAGCCGACCAGCTGCGCCAGCGACGATTGCGACTCCTTGGCATGCTGGTGGTGCCCATGGGGATGGTGGTGGCCGCCTCCGTGCCCGCCCAGGTACCAACTCCGCCGCGCCTTTTGGCCGCCGGACCCAAGAGTCGGGGTCGTGGCGCCCGAGGCCGGCGGAGATGTCGTGGGCGTCATGGCGTACGGCGTTCCGCCGAGTGTGGGACTAGCCGTGCCGCTCGTCCCGCCGCTGTTGTTGCGGGAGTGACCGCCCCAGTGATGATGGCCTTGGTGTTGGGCGCTGTAGAGGTTAAGCAGGGCTCCGAAAATGCCACCACGATACTTGTCGGGCTCTGCAACGTAGTCGTCCATGTTCTTTTCCATGGTCGGAGTCGAGGGTCGCGAGACGAGGTCCTGGGAGGGAGCAAGCATCTGGCCGTTTCTCCTTTCGCGAATGGTGTGTGACCGGACGAGCTTCTTGGCCTCTTCCAGAGTGCCATTGTCTGCCGGTTTCTTCTTCTCCTCCTCTTCATCGTCCGAATTCAAGCCACTGAGACCGCCGTGGTGGGTCTGCCGGCGAAGTGGCTGCAGGTGATGCATGGGAATGTCGTCTGCTGTCGAGGCGCGTTTTTCGTTCTTGTCGTCAAACGAATTCCGTCTCGACGAAGGTGCCGATGCGCTGCCAACGCTCATGGCCAGCTTGTTGGCACGGTCACGAGCCTCGTTGCGCGATCTCTTGGCCCGCGTGTCCTCCTCGTCCGACTCTTCCAACGTGCCAAAGGGCTCAAGGCGCAACGAAGGCGTTTTTCTGATGGCTGGCTTGGGTCTTTGCGGCAGCGGTTGGCCAAAGGCCTTGTGGACGGCGTTGACCAGCTCCTCGGGAGCCGGTGGCCGATCGAGACCATCGGGGGTGGGTGATGCATATCCAGACCGGGGTGTGGTGGCTCCTGAGGTCGGATTCGACGATCCTCCAGCTACTCCATAGGCGCCACGGGGGTTGAGGCGGTCGTCTGCGCCGGGCGACTCGTTGGACGAGGTGGTGAAGCCGACACGTTTGCCCTTGGGCTTCGTGTCTGTTCTGGTGCCAGTGGCCGGCGGCGAGGAGAGCGAGGGGCCACCGGTGGCGTCTGTGTTGTCATTGTCGGACTGCTCGGTGCGGATGGCCGGGACATTGAATGTCGGCGTGTTGGAATTGTTGCTACTGCTTGAGCCGCTGGCTTCGGGCAGGGCTTCGTCCCTTGAGTTTGGGCCGGACATGTCCGCAAATTGGTCGTCGTCGAAGTCTGGGAGGAGGTGCCATTGAGGGTTCATAAGTGTAAAGTGGGTAACGAAAGAAGCTATGACGTGCGCAGGGCCTGGGCCAAGGAAGCTGGAACAGCCAAGTGCTTTCGGGGTGATCTACGCTCTGAAGATGGGTCCACGGACACACGTGGACGATGGTTGCCAGCACAGATGGCGGGTCGAACAAAGGGAAATTGGAACCTATGCCAGTTGGAGCAGTGTTCCGGCTTTGGTTGGGTCTCAACGGCGCGGTCTCGTGCCTGCTTTGACTTTTTTTTTTTTTTTTTCGCGCAGTGGAATTCGAGACGGGAGGCGAGGCGAGATTCACAATGGACGGTCGGTGTTGTGTTGAGATGAGCAAATCAAAGCCGAGGGCGCGGTGGGGCGTCGGTGCGGGAGGGTGGGATCGGATGGGAGCTGTTGCGGTAGCCACGGGTAGGTTGATCAGGGCGAGACTGAAAAGCAGGTGTGAAGGATGAGTGTATGTACATCCGATCAGCTGTCCCCTATGTGTGTTTATGTCTGAGGTCGAGTAGGGGGGTGGCAGGGAATCTGTGCGCGGGAAGGCGAGGCGAAAAGGAAAGAGAGAGAGAGAGAAAAAAAAAAAAAAAAAAAGAGGGAGCTCAGGGCTAGTGGTTGAGGTTTTGCAGCAGCACATCACAGCAGCCACGGCTCCCACGCACACAGACGACGAGAGAGCGCGACGGCGTGGTTCTGGATGCTTGGGAGGCGACGGCGGGACCCACTTATTCCCTGCTTATTCTTAGACGGGCAGCGCGTCTCCCCACGGGTGAACAGAGCAACAATCGCCCAGCATCAGGCCCAGAGTCGACGGCGTTGGTCGTAGTTGAGGCTCAGTTTTGCTTAGCGGGTGGCCGGCGAACCATCCGTAACGGCGTGCCTGAAGACGAAGGGGTCCGAGAGCGCGCATTCCGGGTCGCGGCCGCGCAATCCCTAGACGGGCTCTCTTCGGTTGTCTGCATGGTGTTGTGGTTGTCGGAAGCACGCTGTCGTACGCGGCTGCAAGGTACCTCTGAGACTGGCCTGATCTGACCGATCCATGGCGGCATTATTCTCCTCTTCACATGCGTGGGGACTCGGCAGAGGCGGGGAGTGCTGGATGAGTGATGTCGGGTGGGTAAGGTAGGCGACCGGTGTGAGGACATATGACGACAGTGGATTCTTTGTTACGCGCCGGTCCCGTCAACTGGACTGTTTGCTCTCGACGACGACGACGACGACGACGACGACGACGACGGCTTGCCCTGATGCGTCTCTCCAGACATGACTACCAGATACTATACTGTAACGCCCTGCCGTCCCTTTTGCCCTGCTTATCACGGGATTTTAGCGTTGAACAATGCCATGCCACGGACGACAAGAAGCTTATTTCTGATTGAAAACTTTCGACCCGGAATGCGAGAGAGAAAGGAAAAAAAAAAAAAAAGAAAGAAAAAAAAAACCAGAAGCATTTCACTCACCCCGCGCCATTCGTCGCCCAATTCGCCACCCGTGTCTTTCCTTTCTCGCTCGCGATAGTTGCCGTCGTGGCAGCAGAATCACGCCAAAAAAGCCACTGCTGCAGTGTTTCGAGCCAAGGCCGCCTCTGCCGACGTGCCGAAGGCTTTCCGCCGCCCACCACCCACCACCCACCATCCACCATCCGCGGCTGTGCTGCTGGTCGACACATTCAACACCATTCTTCGTGTCCACTTGCTCATCGTGCTGCTCGCCCTCTTCTTCTGTCCGCTGCGCTGGCTACGCGCCCGTCGATATTGCACAGAAAGCCACACAGCTTCTCGATTGGCTCTCTCGCCTCAGCTGCATGTGGGCGCTAAACACCAGCCTCAGGATACCTCTCGAGTCCCAGAGAATGCACCCTCTGCATGCCATCACCTAGCCGCTGCTAATTTTGTCCTCCACCATGCACCTCGCCAGTATAGACAGCTCACGACCGCTTCCCGAGCGCGTGCGAGGGCGCTTGCAGTCAACATATCATCAATGGCCTCTCTCCCCCGCCTCTCGCCCTCCATGCATGCTCACTGACTGATACGACAAATCTCACCAATTCTTCCCTTCCTCCTTTTTTTTTTTACTTTCTTTGCGTTTTCGTCGCCGCTCCTTTTGCCTTTGCCTCGGCCGTTGACCGGCCCTTCTGTCCAACTAATTTTTCCATTCCGAATACGAACACAATATAGCTCCATGTCGTAATACCCAGCGACTGCACAGGTGAGCCGGCCGCGGCCATCGGATCCGACCCGATTCTGACCATTGAGTCTCAGTCTTGTTCAAACATGCTTCTTGGCTTGCTCCAACCATTACTCATCCTCTTACCGTCTTTCGCTTGGGCATATCCAAGAGCATCCTCCACGAGTGCATTGGCCATTTCGACTTCCTTTCCTTCGTATCTGCAGGCAGACGTCCCCGACTGTGCCCAGCCATGCCTGCAGACCATCCTTCGAGACGAGTATCCTACGACATGCTCGAGCGCAGCTGACATTGCCTGTTACTGCACTCAGTACAGCTCCTCCGGTCTGAGTCTGGGAGAGGCTGCCTACGAGTGCGCTGTTGCTTCTTGCACATCTGCCAAAAATTTAGCTTCCAGCTATTCCATCTGCGATGGAATTGCAGCGGCCGTTGCGCCGACACATACGATCCTTTTTTTTACCGCTCAAATCACTAGCACTGCCTCGAGGGCTACTAGGACAGGGTCCTTGAGTACCCCGACCGTTGCGCATAATTCGACCGTCCGGAGCACGTCGACTCCGGCAGCTAATTCGACAAGCCACGCGAGCACTTTGTCGACGAAGCAAACTCCCAGCTCCACCTCGGCACATGCTTCTTCGACAATTGTTCCATTGACGACTGCCACGGCTGCAAACTCCAATAACACCGCCTCGTATGAAAAAGGTGGTCTTAGCAACTCCCAAGTCGCTGGCATCACCGTCGGTGGAGTGGCTGGCGCTGCCTTGCTTGTTGGCGCCGTGTTCTTCCTGGCATGGCTGAGAAAACGGCACAGGCGCAAAAATGACGACGTGCTTGAAAAGAGAGACAGGGACATTTGGTCAGTGACGCCTCCGGCAGACCAGGGACCAGACCATCTAGAACCTTCTGATCTCGCCGCACTGGGATCCCTCCCTCGCGATCCGAATGCAAACCGCGGACCTGCCAAGGATGCCAAAGACCCACGATCTGGCGGTCAAGTCGGCGTTTCGTTGCCACAGACCACAGTCGACCGTGGTTGGACAATCAGACTGCGGACCCCTTCACCACCGGCAGACCAAATCGGGCTTGCCATCAGTCAAGATCCTGTGGCCGTCGATGCTGCATTGGGGTCGGCAGCGAGTGAGAGAACTGTCTCGCAGCTTTTGCCAGAAAAGCCTGAGCCCGCGCACCATGCCACTGGCTCCGGCTCCGATATGGACCGCATGGTCCAGCCTTCCGCTGCTGTGGTGGCTGTTCGACCTCAATTGTGCCGCGAGAGCTCGCAGACTGTTTTCGAAGAAGATTCGGGTCGCCAATGGGGAAGAGAATCTGTTCCGTCTCGCAACCCTCCGCAGCTTGCTCCGCCGATGGCAGTGCACCATCGTCCTCAGTTTGCAGAGGACTATGTGCAAAGTCCTGAGGCTTTGCAAGCTACAGGGATGCCGACAATGGCACCACCAGCGCCGAATCATCATCGCTCGACCTGGCCCTCTCCCCCTCCTATCCCGTCTCCCCTGCGGATCCAAACATCTCCAACGGCCACGGCCATGATAACAGACAGACCTGTTCAGGATCCGTCGACTTTTCATGCTGCTGTCAATCCCTATGTACGCGTCACGCAAGCCAGCTCTTCCAGCGGCGGTACAACGATGATTTCCAGCTCTGGAAGTGTCTCCCAGCACCCAACTCAGTACACCACAAGCCCATCGAGCATGACAAGGACACCGCCCGAGCACTACACGCCCCACGTTCCCCAGTCGACAATTCGTCCAGTAACCCAGTGGCCAGCGGGTGCCTCACCGCCACCCCCACAGGCGCCAACGACGGCCCGCATCCCCACGCCGCCTCAGTTTCTCCAACACTCACCATCCCGCTACCAACAGCTACCTCGAAAGCCCGTGCCCCAGCGCCGACGCGCCTCGACGGCATCTCTCACTTCAATTGAGTCTGCGTCTCCAAATGACCTGTCGCCGCCCGAGGAACCGGCGTCTGCAGAAAAACAACTCACACCCCCTGAATCCCATCCAACCGCAAGCAGCACGCCACCCCCTCCCGCTGCCGCCTCGCAGTCTTCGCACAACTCGTCGCCCATTTCCGATCTCCGCTACCCCAAAGTGCCCCGCTCAAGCAATCAAGCCGTGCCGCGTGGCGTCGACCACTCTCCCAACGCTTCATCTTCTGCCGAATCGACACCGGTTGCCGTCCCGCCCTTTAGTCGCAGCCAGGCACCGAGCCCGAGTCCGGCGCCGGAGACACAGACGTACACGGGGGCGGCAGGACCGACATCCTACGCAGCTAACACGTCCAAAGCGCTCGCTGCACGCCGGCTAGGTCCCGGAGCAGCTGAGCATCTGGCCAAGGGGATGCTGTTCAACCAGGCGCAACAGTCTCAATCACAATCACAACAGCTACATCCCGCGCCGGCCCAGCAGCAGCAGCATCCACTGTCACAGCACTACCCCTACCCCTTTCCCTTCCACTACCAAGGCAAAGCTCCACCCACCACCACCACCAACGGCGCGTCCGGCACGCTGCACGCCCCCGCACCGCCGTACGTAACCGTCTTCCACAACGGCAGCAGCGGTGCGCTGAGCGCGGGCCCGCCCTCATCGTCGCAGCAAACGGGCCGCACGGACCGCAGCAGCCATGCGAGCGGCGGCGGCGACGCCGTCGTGCCGTGGAAGGACTATCCCCACCCATCTCCTCACCATTCCTCTGGAGGTGGTGCTGTGGGGGGGCCCCGGGCGCCGCCGCCAGCGGCGGGCCGCAACGACAGCTCCGATAGCTGTAGCAGTGGCAACAGCGGAAGCAATGGCTCGGGCGGCGGTAAGATCACGGTTGCGGGGACCGTCGTGTTTCGTGAAGGTGCTCCCAGCCAGGGGTACTATGGTGGTGGTCGAGGAGGGCAGAGCCGCGGCGGCCAGCAGCAGCAGCGGCAGCAGGCGTGGGACCGGTATCGTGCTCCGGCGCCTCAGACGCAAACGGGACCCGGTCTTTATGAGGGATACGGGTATGGTGGCGATGATGATGGCATTTGGTCGTCGACGGATGATGCTGCGTCGGCGACGCAGCAGCGTCTCACGCCGACGCGCGATGGCGGCGATTTGGTGCTGAGGGTTGGGCCGGTGGGGTGAGTGAGTGAGTGAGTGAGCTTGCTCGCTTGCTTGCTTGCCTGCCGACATTTTCTCACTCTCTCTTTCTTTGCTTTTGCTCTTATTCCTGCATTGTGGGGACTGCGTTGAGCTGGGAGACTGGCAGCGTTGATCGTGCCGCCCCGTCCTCCCTCTTCGGATGTATGTGTTTGGCATCCAAGACCTCGCATTCTCCATACCTAGGTCGCCACTCGCAGCAGCACAAAAAACAGTGCTCCTTTTTCTTTCTCTTCTCCCTTCTCTTTCATGATTGCTTCAACACAGCATAGCGAAGGCGTTCTTCACGATTCCATTCTCCTCTATTCCATTCTGGCATACTGTAAACATTGCATAGTCAGCCAGTCAGTCAGGGCTTCGGTTGCATCATGTTCTTCCATCCCTGCATTCACACATACACACGCTTATCTAGAAATGTAGAATCTTCCGGTCTATCTCCGCCTCGAAAATTGGTCTCGTAGGTACTCACTTTGTCCCACGCACGCCCCCCTCAACCATCTCCAATGAATGGCATGGAGAGAGATAGAGAGGTGTGTATAGTCTTGCATGTACATGCATGTGCCGGAAATGGTGCAGATATAGCAAATAGCATGTCAAACACACTCACATCTTACCCGAGCAAGCAATTCTGATCCCGCCATTCATCCATCCTCTTGTTCTGCATCCTTGCTTTCACCTAGATTGTTTACGCGCTTGCTGCTCTATCTATTCCTTCGTCCGTCATCTATCCATTATTTATCACTCGCTGCGTCAATCTGTTCCTTATCCGTATCTGCTGCCCCTGCCACCTTTTTCCCTCCCTCGCTCCTTCCTTCGCTCTGCCCCCCCCCCCCCCCCCCCCCCCCCCCCCCCCCTCCTCATCCCTTTGATACATATACGCAACTTAATCCAATTCAATTCAATTCAACTCATCCCAATACAAGGCGACATCACAAAACACGACTTCCTTCCCGTACTGCCGTGCTAGATACACACGCGCACACACACACACACACACACACACACAAGCGTCGCCAACAAGGCTTCAACCTGGGTAGAAACCTATTTCTTTAGTCAAGCAGACTCGGTCTAGCAAGCAAGTGAGCAGACAAGGAGGAGGGGTGGAGGGAGGAGGAAAGTTGCAGTTGCAGCCTTTCTTCATGCCTTTTTGCCTGCTTGCCTGCCTGCCGTTTGTTGCACTGAAAGTCTAACACCGCCACTACGACTTCACACTCTCGCGCAAGCTCCCTTTTCACCCATCTATACATACATGCATACACACACAGCAATTGATCGACGAGACCTCAGAGCCTCACTCATCCCCCTTCAACCAACCACCCTTGCGACCCTTCGAGTTTTCCTCCTTCTCGCGATCCCTCCGCGCCTTCTCCTTCCTGATCAGGTGCTTCGGCTCCAACTCGCGCTTCGCCTTCAAATTGCGCCTCCTCTCCTTGCGCAACTCCTTCAGCTGTTCCTTGTTCAAACGGTGCGTGATGCCCTTGTCAACGCCGACCTCGTAATCATCCGCATCACCCTCCTCTTCCTCCATTTCTTCGAAAATCCGCTGCTCCTCTTGTTCGCGCCGGAGTCGCGCCTCGCGCTCCTCGGCCGTCTCGTCAATCGTGTCCCACACGCTGCGGTCCTCCAGGACTTCCTCGCCGCGGAGCACGCGCTGCATGGCCTGCTTGGCCTTGCTGCGCAGATGGCGCCGCTTGTGCGTCGTGCGCGTCTCGCCCACGAGTTCGCCCTGCTCGACGAGGCGGCGGCCGGCCTCGACGGCCGCGCGACGGCGACGCCGCTCCTCGGCGCGCGCGCTCTCCTCTTCTTCCATGCGCTCGCGGTGCCAGGCCGGCACGAAGGCTTTGATGCCGGCGGCGGCTTCTTCTGTCTCTGAGTCGTTGTCGGATTTCTTCCAGCGGATGCCGAATTTCTCGTTCGGTGCGTAGCTGCGGCCCAGTTCAGATTGCTGTTGCTCCCAGCCGGCGACGCGCACGTCGGTTAGGGCGTCGAGGCGGCAGAGCGCGAGGCCGATGTTGCCGATGCCGTTGAGGAAAGTGCCGACGGCGCGGTTTTGGCGGCGGTATTGGCGCACCGCTTTGGCTGCCTCTTTGGCCGCCAACTTGGCATCTAGTACCTCTTCGCCCGCGTCCTCGTCGTCATCTTTGGCCTCTGCCTCAGCCGCGGAGATTGGTTTCGGGCCCTCGGGCGCCTCGGTGAAGAGAGCAGCAGCGGGGCGGATGCCGCTGACGCTGCGTTTCCTGAGGGCGCCGATTTCGTGCGCGCCCCAGAAGCCGTCTTCTTCCTTGACCAGTTCGAGCTTCGAGGGCACCTTGGCGGCGGCGAGGTTGTTGGCGTCGAGGTTGTAGAGGCGCACGGGGAGCACGCGCTTGCGCACGACGCCCGTGTGCTTGGTGCGGATGGTGAGCTCCTGCCCGACATAGCAGCCCTTTTGGAAATCGATGCCGCGCATGAGGTCCATGTTGCACTCGAGCGGCAGCGAGTCGTCGCAGAGCACTTCCTGCGGGCCCTCTGGCAGACCCGCCAGGTAACGGCGGATGTGGTAGTGGTCTGTCGAGACGCGCGGCAGAGACTTCAGCGCTTCAATCGACTGAAGCTGCTCCGGCAGCTCCCAGTCCGTCGTATTGGGCGGTCCAGTCCACGCAGAAGACGCCTTGTACTCGTCCGTCAGCGGCACAACGTAGCGCGTGCCGAAGCCCGGTATCCGCGGGTCATTGAAAGTGATGAGCTCGCCGGGCTTGGGCAGATGCGTCTGCGTGACATTACCATCTTTTTGCTCGCCAAACCCGGGGCCCCACGCAGCAAAGACGCCGCGATCGCGCGCATACTCGAGGTTCACCCTGGTCCGCAATCTGTACCGCTTGAGGTTGAACATGAGCTTTGTCCCGATGTGCTTGTCCACCTCGATGTACATGGCGCGCACGCGCTCGCCGTCCTTGTTCAGCACCGTCGTCGGGTACATGAAGCAGTCGAACATGACGCGCCCCTGCGCGTTCAGGATCCCCGTATACAGCCCCTGCATTCCCTTGTCTACTTGATTGAGCCACGACGGTACCTTGTTCGTCGCCAGCCCGTTCAGAAACGGCGCTGCCATTTCCCCGCTGACGCAGACTATTGTTCGGTGCGGCAGTGGCGCAATGCCCGCAGGCACCGGCGCGGTGGGAGGCTCGTGATGAATTGATCCATTTTGTTTTGAAGTTTGTTCTGAGGTGTCGGAGGTGACAGTCTCATTCGTGGTGGTGGTGGTTGTGGCGAAGCTGCGGATGCTTCTGGTCGGTAAAGCGATGAAAGCTGCAGAACTTCGTCGAGGTGCGAGCGGCCGCGCAGCACTCAACGTGAACAGTCGACTCGGCGCGCGGAGGGAGGTTGCGTTTGGCGATCGAACGCCTGCTGGGCGTAGTCGCATTGGCATTTTGTGCCCGGCAGAGGAATGGTGGTGGAGAAGCTCGAGGTGCTTTGGTAATGCAACTTTCCAAGCCCTAGCTCGGAATTTGCCAAATCTCATCGCCGATTGGGTCACACATCACGGCACGTTGTCAACATCTTCAACATTCATGATTTCTACTTTCTCACTCTTTAGAGCTACCAGAAAAGGGCCTTCCATGCCGTGAAAATCATCAAGCCTAGCTAATCATTTTCCTGCATCCTTGACCACGCCATTAAGATAACCCAACAAGAAGCTCTTGTCTGCAGGATTCTTGGAGCTACTGACGCTTGCCCTTGCACTCCTAATTGCTGCGTCGGTCGAGGCAATGCTACTAATCCTCGACCGCTGTTGACCCGACCCCGGATTCCCCTGCTTCTCAGGAAACGGGCTGACGGGGCTTACAAGGCCGGAATGTACCTGCGGAGGACTCGAATTCGACGCCGCCGTTTTGCCAAATAGAGAGAGCAGATTGTTCCTTTGCTCGCTCGGCATGCTGTCTCTGCGGTCATAAGACTGCCCAGTGGACTTGACCTCTGAAGACTTGACGTCGCCCTGGGGGCGGCGAAGAATCTGAGGCGCAAAGGGCTTCTGAGCCTCCGCCTTGGGGGTTTCGAGACTGGGCTGCGGTTGTGACTGAGCTTGTTGTGATAGCCCAGGGCTAGGCCCAGGGACGTGCTTCGGGCTCGGAGTGGCCGAGACGTCGGGATGGGGGCGAGTCAGGATGGAGAATTGCGGCGGTGCGGCCTTTTCCTGCTTCTTACGCGGCTTCGGTGATGCTCTCGGCGAGCGACCATTGGCGTGCCCCATCTTACCGTGCTTGTTGCGCACAGCCTCGAGACTGGGTGTGTTCAACGGGCCCGGAACAGTTGCCGAGGTCAAGTCTCCTGGTTTCTCCTGGACTTCGACACGAGGGGGACCGTTTTTCAGCATAGGCTCCGCCACATTTTGCTGCTCAATGCTGGGACTAACAGCGGAGAGTTCGACTGGCTCACTGCCAGTCGGAGGGGCAAGGGTCTGCTGCAGCAACGCTGTGGGGCTGGTCTGGGAAGGCTTCCTGAAGAGATTCAGCAATGCATTCTGTTGCTCGTTCCTCGGCTTGGTTGCAATGAGAAGAGGCGGCGGTTGACCGTCGACGATGCCTTCATTGGGTTTCGGCTGTGCAGATTCTCCTTCTGGACCCTGAGGTGCCAATCTAATCGGCAAGGGCGACTGTTGCTCTTCAGGGCGTTGGTAAATCTCGGCGGCAGCGGTGAATGGTTTCATGACAGGCGGAGCGGCAGGTTGAGATTCCGACTTCTCGTTTGCTCTGTTGCCCTTGAATGAATTCAAAAGCCCAGCGGTATGGGGATTCAACCGGGGAGGCGGAAGTTTGGAAGCTGGGGGCACAATTGGAGGAGCAGTCGTCTGATGTGGGACTGGAGCAAACTTGGGATCTCCCGTTCTATGGTACGGCCTAGCTGCGTGCGATGGCATCTGCTGAAACCCTGGATGCACAGCCCTGTGTGGCTGAGAAAACGCAGGACGCTGCTGTTGCTGCCAATGAGGAAAGTTGGCCTGAGGCGGACGGAAGCCGGGACCAGAAGGCATCATTTGATTTGGAGGCCCCATGGGCAAGTCGTTCCGGAAATGGGGTGGACCAAAATGGGGCTGGAGACGTGGTCCTTGTGGCGGCATACGAGGTTGAGGACCTGAGGGATGAGGTGACGGGTGTTGAATTTGGTGTGCGTGTGCTGGCGAGTATGGAAACGACGGCGCGGATGGCATGCTGGGGAAAGGCGGAGGTCGAGGATGTTGATGATGAGTAGTACCTGGCTGTGCAGGTGTCGCGGCAATTTGGTCAAAGGGCGTTGCCGGTGGCATGCTGGCAGAGGCTGAGACTCCTGGAGATGGACCGGCATTGCCTTTGAGCATACTCAAAAGCGGGTTGTCAACAGGTTGAACGGTGGCGGTTTTAGTGGATACAGACATCGATGCAGAGGCTACCGCAGCAGCAGGGCCTTGTCCATTGACGCTCAGCAAGCGTTTGAGCTCCGAGGCTGCGTCAGGTACCAGTTGGGGACTTGCGGCAGCTGCCAACATATTCGCGACATTTGGTCCCTTGCTGCCCCGAAGGCCAGCCAACAGTCGTTCAAGATGTCCATCTGGAGGAGCGGCCAGCGGTGGTGCTGGCTCCGCAGCAGACTCGGTGGCCTTATCTGCCTCAATGTCTGCGGCCGATTGTTCAGCCATGCTGACTTGTGCGCTTCGTCTTTCAAGTTTCTTTTGCTGTTTGATCCAGCCCTTGAGTGGACCTAAGAATGGCGCTACCATATAGAACATGTTCTCTTTAAGCAAGCCTTCTCCAGTCCCTTGAGCTTGTCGGGACTTTCTCAGCGTGGGAAGTTCGGAGAGTTTGTACCAAGAGATTTTCTGCGGTCGGTCAACAAGCTGCTAAGCAAAATGAGAGCCCAATCCTTACGCTAATCTCCTTGCGTGTGCGTGGCTCAAATAGATAGTCCATAGGTACTCCGCGAAAGACGTAGAGTCGCATGTGTTGTTCTCTCATGGAAACTTCAATGGATTTCATCTGCGACTCGTCCTTGACGAGACCATCTTGTCGAGCATCGTAGCCAGTCTCTTCGTAAACTTCTCTCACCGCACAGTCCAGGTCGTCCTCGTCCTTGTTGATCTTGCCCCTGGGAAAGCTCCACCTGGCGCCCTTTTTCCATCCCTTGACGAGGACAACTTGGTCCATGGCATCGTTGAGAAGTATGGCGCCCCGAACGGGAACACGCGTCTTGTATGCGAGGAATTCGGAGTAGGCGGCCAAGTGGTCATCTTGGGAGAAACGGGAAAAGAGTGGGCAGTGTTTGAAAATGAGGAGGCAGAAGTTCCTGAGGTTCAACGACGGGAGCGAGGCATCCAAAGGCCGGATAAAGTCCTCGTAAAACCAATGAGCCTCTTCGACTTGGAAGCATATTCGTTCTACCGATTCGAGTTCTTCTTGGGGAAGGTTAACAATGAAGCGAACGCATAAGTCATCGAGCCCTAGCAAACAATGACATTAGCTTTTGACATTTCAAATCGGACAAGGTCAGCGGCATGCATGTGCAAAAGTGAAGATGGCTTATTTCCGCCAGACACGGCGCAGCAGCGGCATGGCAAACGGCGTGGCTGTAAAGCGAGACCAACGGGCCGGAGCCGTTCAGGCGGGCAGTGGTGGAGGAGCAGATATCCTTACAGTCAACTAGCCGCATCTTTGTCTCTGCCATATTGACCAGTGTCTCTGAGCATATCCGCGCCAACGGGGTGGTGGGCAGCGATGGAGGGACACAGCCGCGGGCAGGCGAGTCTACCCCGCAGATTTTGGAAATCAAGCGCAGCGATCGAGGGCGACGGGGTCGATGGGGTGGTCTGGATGGGTACAGCCACGCTCGGGCGATGCTTACGGGCAGATCTAGGGTGGTGGTGGTGGTGGTGGAGGTGGAGGTGGAGGACCGGGGCGGGAAGAGGGCGTCGGGTGTTGTCGTTGGCGGGCGGCGGCCACACGGCGAGAGCGGAAGCTTCAGCCACACTGAGGTGACTTTGGGTGGCTGTGCACAGCCTCCGAGCAGAGACCCGCTCTCATGCACCCATGAGTAGTTGTGATGTTGACACCAATCACTGGCTTTGTGCTCATGGTCTCGCATTCGGCCGCTCCAATCCTACCGACCGACGCTGTGCTTGTGGCGAATCCACACGACCCCGTCGTTGGGGTGAGCGTTGGGCGCGACAAGCGCGACAGCTAAGCAAAGACGTCATGCTCATTCCCGTTCCTTGCTGCGGTGGAAGCCACCAGTGCGTCCATCCTGTAAATAGTCGTCTTGCGCGGCCTCTTCTGGCCCATTTCCTCGCCGTCCACCCATTTTCTTTGTCCCTCTGCCACAACGCTCCGGCCCGCTCCACATCTTGTTTACTCTGGGCGCCGTGTCCTGCACTGCGCGCAGCGTTTAAGAGTGACACCGTTTCAAAGACAATCGTGCAGGACCAAACGTTCCCTTCGAGGCTCTCTGAAGCCGCCGCTCCCACGCGTTTGTCAGACCTCTCGGATCTGTATAAAATTCCTGTCGACCGTTTTCTCAACCAAGCGACATTCCCTCTCTCGCACCTTCTCCGAACTCTACCAGCGATCGCGAACCCTTTACCTCGTCATCCTTCCACGGCGCCACCAACACCTTAGCGCGCAACGCGATTGGCCAATTTCACGCACACAATGACCACCGCCATTGGCAAATACGCTTTCAAAAGAGTCGTCACTTCAAAGACGAAGAACTCGAAGAATCAAAGAGACCCGTACGAGGAATGGGTAAGTACACACTCGGTTCGGTGCTCGTGTCTTGATCAAGGATTAACCCGCCTCTAGGACCCTTACTACGAGTGGGTCAGGGATCCGAAATCAGGAAAACATAAAAAGGTGAAGAAGGACGTCGCCAGCTACATTCCTGAGCATGATGCCGCCATTCTCAGAAAGGTTCGCAAGCGTGCGCGTTTGCTCGACAGCTGCTTCAACCTTGGCGTGACCCGCGCTGGCTTGAGCAGCATCATCGGGCTCGTTCCTGGGCAAGTCCCGCCGCCCTCCGCCGCTCAATTGCAAGATACTAATACTGTGCAGTGTCGGTGACGTTAGCGACGTTCTCCTCGCCATGTACATTTGGAACATGTGTGCCAAAGTCGACGGCGGCCTCTCCGGATCCGAACACATGAAAATGGCCCAAAACATTGCCATCGACGGCGCCATCGGCCTTGTCCCCATAATTGGCGACATTGCCGACACGGCCTTCAAGGCAAACATTCGGAACCTGCGCGTCCTCGAAAAACACCTCGAGAAAAAGTATGGCGCCAACTCCAAGTCCAAGAGGCACCAGAGAGACGACTACTACTCCGACGATGACGCTGCCTCGACTCCACCCCGCCGTCATGATAGGAGGAGCCGCCGATACGATTCGATGGACTACGAGCGCTCTCGTCCAAACTCGAGGGATGTGACGCCGCCGCCGAGGTCGCGGCGTCGCGGTGATGCAGACAGGCGCGACCGATACGCTGAGGAAGACTTTGGGCGACGCAGCTCAAGGCGCAGGAACTACTGAGTTGAGCCAATTCAATTCTTTAAATGATAGGTGGACTGCAGTAGAGAGTGCGCGGCACTGTTGATCCCGGCGGTCGGAGAATTTCCTTTGTGTCTTTTTGCTTTTTCTCATAGCGCATGATTCCCGCGGTCCTTGATCGATCCGAGCATTTCCTTTGTACTGGGTTTGTTTTCCTTCTCCACTAGCGTTGTAGTGATTATTCCCTCCGTCCCTCTGCGATGGCCTGCCTCCCTTTTTCCTTTCCTTCAAAAAATTCACTTCGTATGTAGACATATAACTTCGTAGCAATGCGATTCTGGACTCGATCCATCCAAACGTCTTCCACTTGCTTTCATCGCTTACTTGTCAGGGAATAACCATCTCCTGAAAGCGCCCAATCATCTAACATCGTGTCCGCACACACACACACACACACACACACCCACACACCCACCTCCGCCTCGATGAGGCTTAACTGCACTGCAGACAGGCAGGCAGGCAGGGGACAGGGATGCACTAGACTGCTCGACGAACGGACGGACGGACGATGGGTTAACCCTGCAGAAGGAAGAAAGTACTGCGCGGCTCTTTCTTTCTTCACACACGCACCCACGCACGCTTCATACACATTCCATTCCATCCCATCCCCTCGAAAGAAAAATAGCGACATCGCTTAATTTTCTTTGCACACTTTACGATAGAAGACAACTTGATTGACGTGTTTGGTACGTATCGCGCCGTGTTGGGTTGGCCAGCGGTGGCCGAAGCGAGCGAGCAAGGGCTGGGATGGGATGGGATTAAGCGCGCGCTCACGCAGTCTCGCTGATGGGATGGCGTGCGGAATTGCAGAAAGACCCACTGTACCCATGTCTGTATCGAATAGCCAGCTGGCTGGCTGGCTGGAGCCAGGGAGCTACATAGCTGGTGGGCAAAATGAAAGATAGAAAAAGGGTTTGATGCTGCTGGTGCTAGTGCTGGTGCTGGTGCTACCGTCGCTGCTGCTGTCTTTGATTTTTTGTTCGACTACCTATTCTTCGCAATTATTGTTGGAAGCATACGTACATACATGCATGCATGCAATTTTTTTTATTTTTTTTTTTTTTGTTTCCCCCTTTTCAGCCTCCTCCCGCTGTTCACCACAGTAGCAGCAGCAGCGAGCATCGACGCTTTCTCCACCACCACCACCACCACCATCCACAACTCCAACTCCAACTCCACAAACCCTTCCACCCGCAGCCCCCACACCGCCGACCCCACCTGGCATCCCTCCCCCAAAACACGCGGAACCTACCAGCTCCTGCTGGGCTGCCTAACAACACTCTCACTCTGCGCCTGGACGGCGTACCATCCCAACGTGCGGCCGCACAGGGGCACGGCATGCGCGCTGTGGCGCCGTTTCACGTGGATTCTGGCTGCTGTTGTTGCGCCAGAGGTTGTGCTGTACCATGCGTGGGAGCAGCGGTGGACGGCGTCGTTGCTGAGGAAGAGAGTTAATTGGTTGGGTGGGGGTGTGGGGGAGGGGTTTGGGAGGGTGAGGGCGAGGGCGAGGGCGATGGGGAGGGAGAGGGGGATGCAGATGGAGGTGAGTGTTTTCGCTCTTTGTGGTTCAGAATTAGAGATTTGTGATTTGGTTGGGGAAGCGAAGCAACCGAAAGATCGAAGGTGCGTTCGCGATGAAGAACAAAGAATTCGGTCAGTTTGACAAGGTATTTTCCCTCATCAGCGCAATTTATGGTGCCATACACATGGCGGCATGGAACGAACATTTCCCGTCCACGGCCGAACGCTGGATGTGGCGCGTGGGTGCGCTATGTATGATGTTGGCGCCGCCTTTGTACCAGTCTCACAGCGTCGTCGAGCCGCTTCTTGATCGATCCAGGGTGCCACCGAAGAATGAGTGGGGGCGGCCAATGTGGCTCTTTTGGATGGCCAAAGTTGCAAGATGGATGCTGGTCATGTTTGTTGAGTTGCCTCTCATTCTGATTGGATTCGCCGCGGCAGCCGGCTGGGGCTATGGGCGTCTCTTGTTGTTCATCGAAAGTTTCATCTCTTTGAGGTCTCCTCCTGTCAACACATATCAAATTCCAGAGTGGAGCAGCTATTGGCCCCATGCGGGCTGACTTTTCCCAATGCCCAATTTCAATGTCATTTAGCATGGTGTGCACCTACTCTCCGGTGGAGATCTATGGCCGTTCGGATGCAAGCAGGGTCCTGATGCTTGGGCTGGATGTCGAATCTACCAGCGCGCGGCGCATTCGAAGCGCTCAAATACAGTGGGCGTCGAATCAAATAAACTCCCAGAGTCTAGTAGTATCCGCAACAACAAACGACAGCAACCTAGGCCCTTGGCGCAGCTCTGGTAGCGAATGATAGCTTCCCGGATGGAGCCACGGTAGAGAACAGATACTTCTTGAGCGGCAGCAGGGGTGCAAAAAGACAGCTCCTTAAGCGCGGCCACAATGATGATCAACAAAAGCTTGCATGATTGGGTGCCATGACTTTTCGCTACTTCGAGCGAGAAGGGACATGTGGGGTCCGGGGCGCTATTTGGAGAATTCGTTGCTGGCCATGCAGACGCTCGGTCCTCTTCGTCGACTTCACGTGTCAAGTCTTCAAACTATACGGTAGTAAACAGAAAGTGGGAGGAAAAAAATTTCAATTCCACTGAGGTCGTGAAGCCCGATAGACCAGCAGAGGAATTGAAAAGCGGTGACACGTGCGAAATTGATCCTTGGAACGTCAATTGAAGCAGCTTCCAGTCTCTCCCAGACAGCGACAAAGACTGTGCTTAAACGCTCTTGACGCGTCACAACGCTTTCTCAGGCCTTGTTTAAACACGATTGATATCAAGCCACGGCACAGTATTCAAGCCTCCATAATGGATTGCTGACCGCTGTCGTTGCGCGGGACGAGAAACACGACGTCGTGGATATGTCCACCTAAGAGGCCTTGTCGTGCGCCCTGTCCGAATGTGGGGTTGTTTGGCAAAAAGTTTCTTTTTCTTCGCAGCAGCAGCCGTAGGAGTCCGAGACACGCATTGAAACAAGGCATGTCCGGTACCGCTGGAACCCTGTTCATGTGGTCTTGGTTGTTCATAGAGTCGGTGACCTGTGATGGCGTAGTGGGTAAAGATTGACGACGCTGTCAGAGGCTTCGGTCATGAGGTGCAGCTATCGCGGCGGTCGAGATGCGTTTTCAGAGCAGTAAAAATTTTCGCGACAAGAAAAGGGGTAGGTGATTCGATGAGCAGCAATCTGAGAGACGCGCGGTGAGTTGGTGTGATGCAGTGCAGCTAGAGATGGAGCTGTAGGGAAGACAAAGCGACGGGATAGTAGGCAGGGCTGAGCAGAGGCGACCTGGAGCTACCCAGTACGTCACATGGATCTTGTGGCCCTTGCGCTCGAGTTTCGACGCCCAACTGAGGCCAAAGCGCAACGCTCCTCTCCGCCTTTTGTCGCCGCGTTTTCCTCTGGCTTGTTTGCTTTCGGCTCAGTCACCTCCGCGCCCTCCGTTTGGCCTTGTGGAACCTCGAGACCATGCTGGTGACACTGTCGTCCTCTCCTTCTTTTGACGCGCCCTGAACCCCTCGTTCGTCCTTTTCCAGCACTCCTCTGCCAACATGGAAGACATTGATAAAGTCTCCACTGCGACTGCCGATGCCGCTAGCCAATTAGGCCCCTCACGTACCCGGAGGGTCAGCACCATCGGCTCCTCGTTCCGCAGAAAAGAGAAGAAGACCTTCATGACCAAGATCAAGGAGCTTTACAGCAAACATGGGCCCGATCTCGATGTTCCCACCCTTTTGCTCATGGGGAAAGGAGCTCTTCCGCCCGTTATTGCAATGGCCATGTATCAAGCCACCGACGTCTCCGAGGTGTATACCACGGTCGGCTATCTCGTGGCCATCATCTCAATTTTCGGCTTTGCGGTAATGCCCCGAGCAAAGTTCATGCAGACCATGTTTTTGGATATCGTCGCCACGTGCTTGGCGACTTGTCTGAACTTGCTCATGTGTTACTGCGCCGTCAAGGCTCGTCAGCATTCTGGCGTTGATGCCACAGCCAAGTACAACTCATCTGCCTCCGCAGTTTGTGGAGTTTGGCTATTTTTCCAAACTTATTTTGTCAACATGATGAGAGCAAAATATCAGCCCACTCTGCAATTTCCCGGTATCATTTACACCGTGTTTGTCGTTGTTGCGTCGACAAATGCCCCTCGGATGGTGACGATGAGCGCATCGATATCATTTATAATGAGGCTCCTCAAAACTTTCATGACCGGCTTTGGGTTGGCCACCGGAGTCTCACTCTTTATTCTTCCAAGTGCGTTATCAGACTCTTAATTGACTGCCTGGTTCTAACGTGAAAACAGTGACGTCGCGTAAAATAGTGCTGGGCACTATGAATGCCTACATTGGAGCCCTGCGCAAGTCTATTCAAGCCCACTCTGATTACTTTCAAAGCATGGAAATCAAAGACATGTTCTACAGGGTTTCCACAGGCTTGTCCGGAGATAGGCAGCGCCAGCCGGAAGCCCAGACAGTGAAACAATCCGTTGCTGCTATCCAAGCTCTCCAGGGCAAGCTTCAACAAGACCTTCCCTTTGCAAAAAGAGAAATAGCTTGGGGATTTCTCGGCCCTGATGATCTCCAAGCAATGTCGAGATTGTTGCGGTCTGTTATGCTTCCGCTGGCCGGTCTAAGCTCCGTGGTCGACATATTCGAACGTCTTACCGAACTCAACGGCTACCAAGATCCCAACTATCAAAATCTCGAAATCGGAGCGCGCAAAATGGACAGGAGGCGATTGGTGGAAGATTGGAACGACATTATGAGAACTGTGCATGAGCCCTTCCAAAAGATTTTCACCATGATGGACATGGGTCTTGATCACGTCCAACAAAGAACCAAAATCAAAAAGTTCTCCAGAGGAGAGAAGAAGGCCATGAAAAAAGCCGCTGGCGATGTCGAGTCCAAGGGCAGCCATGCCCAACCTGGGGAAGGAGCCTTTTGCGAGTATCTTGAACAAGAGATTCAACATTTCTACGACGGACGACGGATCGCGCTAAGCGAGTGGTGCTGTCGGAAAGGCATCACACTTCCAGAGGGCTTTTTCGACAATCCAAACAAATTCGAGTTTTGTGACGACAGGCCGAAGGCCGGTGAAAAAGGCCAAAGGTCGCTTTTCGCTTTGCTTTACGTGGGTAGCACGGCTCGAGGAGTTTCGCGCTCGCTAACAGCTGTCCAGATGGAATATCTCTTGTATTCAACGGCCAAGCAGGTTCTTGAATTTGTTCGGTGGGCAGACGATCGAGTCGCATACGGAAAACTTGACCACAGGCGTGTCATTGTTCCCGGACACAAGCGGCTCAGGAAATGGCTCCGCAACTTACTCAAGGATGAAGATGCCGAGCATGGTGCAGACAACATGATGGGCGATGTCAATGGCGGAACTCAAGTCCACTTGGGTCAAGCCTATCACAAGCGACGTGATCCTGAACGTTCGTCGTGCCCACAATTTTGCGAGGGAACAGGGCATAGAAACTGACAGTTGCACAGATCTGCCCCCCGAAAACACCGCAGAGAAGATCGGTGACTCTATTAGAGCTATCCCTAACTTTCTGAGATCAAGGGAATCCGTCTTTGGCCTACGTGTAGCCTGTGCTACCATGACCATTGGTGCGTCCCTTTTCCTCGAGTGGGATGCTGTTGCTGACGGATTTAGGTATTGTGAACTTCTTGTCCACAACACAGTCATTCTTTATTCGGCAGCGTCTCTTATGGGCAATGATGATGGTCAGTTAGTTTCTCGCAAAACACTGTACTCTGCTCACGGGAAACAGGTTGCTATTAGTATGACTCCTACTGCCGGACAGAGTCTCTTCAGCTTTTCGCTACGAATCATTGGTACCTTCGGCGCTATGTGTGTCTCGTTTGTCGTCTGGTACATTGTCGACGGCCGTATTCCTGGTGTCATTGTCTTTTACTGGATCAGCGCCGCCAGCTATTTCTACATAATATTGAAAAAGCCCCGGTATGTTTCTCTCATCTTATTTTTGCAAGCCATACGATGCTGACAGAGCTTTCAGATACGTAATTATTGGTTTGATCAGCGTCATGACGCTGACGACGATCATCGGCTACGAACTTCAGGTCAAAAAGCTTGGAAAGACTCGGGCTGAATCCAACGGCCAGCCCTATTATCCAGTGTATTTGCTCGCGCCATACCGTCTTGCCACAGTCTGTGGTGGACTCGCGGTGGCTTTCATCTGGACCTTCTTCCCCTATCCCATCTCGGAACACTCTGAACTTCGCAGCCAGCTGGGCTCGGCGCTTTACCTCTTGGCCAACTACTATTCAATTGTTCACGAAACCTTCAGGGCGCGCGTGCGGGGTGAAGAGGGCGACTTGAAGTCTAAGAGCAGCCCTGGACGAAAAATGCAGAAGCAGCGTCTAAAAGTCTATTCAAAGCAGCTCCTCCTCCTCACGAGTCTGCGTGCGACGGCGGAATTCCAAAAGTGGGAGCTTGCAATTGGTGGCAAGTTTCCCCGAGAAAGATACACACTGATTTTGAATTGCGTCGAAAAGTAAGTCTCCCGAGCACCAAATGGATACACTGTCTGAATGAACTATTGCTTTGCAGCATCACTCGCTACATTGCGCTCCTAGCATTCGCCTCGCAAACCTTCTCCAATCCCGTCACGACCTCCGAAACCGCCTGGGCCCACGACTTCCGCCGCCTTCTCTCCAACGTCAACCTCACCGCTCACGAAATCACATCACTCCTCGCGCTCCTTTCGGCTGCCATCAAAAACGGGCAACCCCTGCCCCCGTACCTCAAGCCACCACAACCATACGCGTTATCCAACCGGCTCGAAGAACTGGACCAGGACATCCTGTCGCTCAAGCACGTCATGGAGCCAGGCTACGCGGCCTTTGCCGTGATCCAAATCGCGACGCGCTGCGTGACCATGGACATTGAGAAGCTGCTGCGCGAGGTCAAGGGCCTCGTCGGCGAAATGGACTTTAGCTTCCACGTCAACTCGGTGGCGAGCTCGCGGACGAGCATGGTCATGCAGAGTCGCCGGACGTCCTTTGCCGGTGCAGCAACCGAGATGGAGAGCGAGGATGAAAGCGACGAGGAAGATGAGGAGGAGGAGGAGGAGGAGGAGGAGGAGGAGGAGGAGGAGGAGGAGGAGGAGGAGGACACTGATGCTACGGACAGGGACGGCGACGAGATTCAAGTTCAAAAGAGCAGTAGTGAGAGCGGCAGTGGGAAGTAGCCTTGTCTTGTCGAGGTGGTGGAACAAATTGACCAAGTCACGACACACTTTGGGTATAAGAGGAGGATATTTTTCTTGCTTCCATGGGTGGCTATCTTCTTTTGGCTCCTGACGACGTCTTCGCATGGCTTGCACGATCTGACGAAAACTTCATCTTCAAAACTTCTCTGTGATATAGCTTTCGGGCCTTGGACTTACCATTTGGCGGACTATTTAATTGGACTTTTCTTCAGTCTGACATCGCAAATGGCATGAATGTGTTTCCGAGTACTGAACTCCAGCACAAAGGGCGGTCAGAAGGGAGTCGAATGGGTCCAATGAGTTTTCCTCGACACTCCAAGAAACACACCAGCGCCATCCATCATCCAAGCATCCCTCCAAGCCCAGTCTTCTTCGCCTCACCTCACATTGATGCCAACAACGTCAACGCCCACACCAAACCAGCCACCTAGACGATGATTCGCCCAGCAAGAGGCGCCCGTGTAACCCACAAAAACCACACCACCCACCCGTCGTCTCACCAACCAATCAACCCTCGACGACGCAAACTCTCCGTCCGGGCTGCGGGCGGGCACATGCCTTCCAGCCTCTTGTGCTCTCGTCCGTACATCCATCCATCCAGATACACACAAGCGACCATCGGCACCGGAAAGTAAACGACCCGACGCCAAAAAGGGTTGCCGGAGGAGAGGTGACTGACAGACACCCTTGTCCGCCACTGGCGGCGTGTCCTGGTACGGGAGCACGGGAGTTGTGCGACATGACTTGGCCAGCCACTCACTTCACACTCGCCAACCTCTTTCTTTCTCTCTCTCTCTTTCTTCGCAAAACAGAACAATCCCCATCCATCCTTTCCAGCTCTTCCTACCTTACGTGCGTGCTGGCTACATGTGTATATAGTATGCATGTAAATCTACACCACTCCTCCACTCACCAACTCACAACTAATCAATCAATCATTCACAATCAATCAATCAATCAATCAATCAATC
Source organism: Phyllosticta citriasiana (assembly GCF_038021145.1). NCBI lineage: Eukaryota > Fungi > Ascomycota > Dothideomycetes > Botryosphaeriales > Phyllostictaceae > Phyllosticta > Phyllosticta citriasiana. The sequence goes on along the minus strand of NW_027117285.1, from coordinate 306,492 downwards.
AATCAATCCACCACGCATACATACAAACATACAAAAAGCCAAGTCCCATCTCATCTCGTCCAGCCAGCCGACCTGTCCAGCCGTCTGTCCGACTGTCGTGCCCGCCGCGTCGGCATGCCGTCAGCCCGCATGGCTTGGCATGGCATGTCCTGCATGCATGCATGCATGCATGCATGTATGCACTATACTCGCTGTACATGACGCGCGGAATAAAATGCCCTATGTGTGTGGATCTATCTCTGTATGTGATTAGGCACATGATGTGTACAGTGCAGTGCATACATGAAGTTCCAGACTCAGAGAGGACGGCCATCTCGGGGGTTTGTTTGTTTGTTTGGTGCGTGTGTGCCGGATTCGCCGAGGGTCTGTCTGTCTGCATAGGTAGGAAGGTAGGTAGGAAGGTAGGAAGGTAGGAAGGTAGGAAGGTAGGTAGGTAGGTATGTCGGTTTGCGGGAAATCCTGGAGCTGCTGCTTTGTTGTGGACAAGGAGGAGAAGGATGGAGGTGAGATGTGCTTGAAGGGGTAGGTACCATGTGGTCAGCACAGTACATACCTACACGTACACGCACAGAACAGCTACCATACATTTACACTGCCGTGCCGGTAGTAGCTGAGCTGTACTGTATGTATGTATGTATGTATGTATGTATGTATGTATGTACAGTAAGTACACCACAGCATCCATCCATCCATCCATCCATCCAGCCAGCCAGCCACTCGGCGACACAACACGACGTAACAACGGGCGCAACTGCCGTTTCCAGCGCGGGCCGGCAGCGACGAACGCACGCGTTTGGCCACTTGGTTACCTCTTAGCTTCCATCTACCCAGTATCCACCCACCCACCTACCTTCTCTTCTAACGCTGTGTATGCCATGCACTTGGCTATGTCTGCTCCCAGCCTCCAGTCCCCATCAAAGCACGTAAAAGAGAAATCAAAACCAAGACCGCAGTCAGATGGCTACACACATACCTAGGTAGAGTACTCGACTTCGCTACTTCAGGCCGCCCGCGTACGTGTATACATGCATATGTACACACAGTGTACATTCAGCCGTGACTGACTGACTGAATGAGGCGTGCTAAAGAGGGCAAGGCGCATGCGTCGCGTCCGTCTATCCGTCTGTCGCGTCTGGTTCGTCGCGTAAGTACCCATGTTGCCGCCGCCGACGCTGCCGTCATTGCCGTTGCTGCTGTGCTGTGCTGTGCTGTGCAGACGGATGGATGGATGGATGGATGGATGGATGGAGAGGTGTTCCTGGGCTGGGTGGTGGTCGATCGGAGACGCCTGTGTCCGTCCCGAGAGCGCGCAACGACAGGTGGAAGCAACCAACAAGAAGCAATTTCTAGCGTCTCCAGCTGAAAACATTTAGCGACGGCAGACACGAGCGGGTGAAGTTTTTTTTCCGTCAACGTGCTAGCGATGTCGATGTCGTCGTGTGCGGGTGGTGGTGGTGGTGTTGGCGACGGGCGACGGGCAATTGGGCGTAAGGGAGGGCAAGTAAAAGGCATTGAATGACATGCCATTTCGGTCGCTTCGACTTCTTTGGCCGCGCTGACTCGCGTGAAATTGCATGGCGGCGGCGATGGTGGTGTCGTGATGAACGAGTGGGTGGAGCAGCGAGTATGGTTCTGGGGTGCATGTGCGTCGGCAGCGATGTTGACTCGCAGAAGCATGAGAGACGTTTCAGCATTCAACACCACGTAACGGCCATCGCCATCAACGGGAAGACGACCTGGAGGGGGATCGTGATCGGCGTTCGTCACCTCCTGGCGCTGTTTTGATCAACGACCAGACGGTATATGATGTGTCGCGTGTTTCGTCATCGAGACGTTTGTTTAGGATGCGGTTTGCTTTCATCATCTCGTCTCCTTCCGTCTCTTCTGTTCTTCGTCTTCCTCGACTTCTGCCTCGCCGCAACCATCCCCCTTCAGCCCAACTCATGTCAATCCTTGTCCGCCCCACCGTCGTCACCATCCTTTGCCCTGCGAGTCCCTGAAACCTCACAATTCGACTGCCGCTCTGCATGCTCCCTCCCACCCAATTCCCAAATCCCATCTCTCCCATCCATCCTCGCTCGCTCCATCTAACAAGCCATCCACAATTACGCTCGCTCCACTCAGCGCCCCTCGCTCGCTCGCTCCATTCATGCATCCATGCAACAAACGAAGGAACCCAGCCCATTATTCATCCGTGCGCCAGCCAGCCAGTCAGAGCCAATGAGCCAACCAAGCAAACAAGCGAGGGGCGCGGCCGCGGGCTCTTTCGCCGTTGGTCGGACCCGCTTGCTGGTCCTCTGTGGGCACGGGGCACGGGCGGGCAGGAAAGGACAGAGGGAGCAGCGCAGGGCAGCGCAGGGCAGCGCAGGGCGTAGGTAGGGGTCTGCGCTGCGGCGTTGATACGAAAAAGTGTTGTTGGACGGCGAGCGTCGTTCGATGCGAACCGAACGAAATAATGCTGGTTGATAGATAGATAAGGCCGTCGGGCTGGCTGGCCGACTTGGTCTGGGCGAGCGACGAGTGCCTTTGTAGGTGTGTGCGTGCACCACCGGGTCTTCAAGCTTCTTCACGTCTTTAGCGTCTGGTGGATGGGTGCAACTAGGGTGAGTGAGAGATGAGACGACCTATATGATGAGAAGAGAGAAGAAAGAACGATAGAGATATGTGTTGCTTGGCTTGGCACGATGGAAAAGGAAGCGGCGTAGATTGATGAATTGCTGTTGGAGGCTCTTGGCGGCGGCGGCGGCGGCGGCGGGCACGCAACGAAGGATGCAGCAGCTCATCACGGCACCTATAGTGGACCGCATCCCGTCGGCTTCTCCGCTCCATCTGATGCCGGCTGTCAGTGGTAGAGTAGAGATATCGGCAAGAAGTACCTACCGAGGTAAGTACATGATGTGGTGGGTCAAAAGCAGCATTCGAATTCGAATGCAAACTCGAAGATCGGTACCACTTTCACCAAGTACAAAGGTTGTACCGAAGAACGAGCCAAAGAACAACCTACAGCAGTATCACGGTTAGGGAATCTCCCTAATACATACATACACGCCTTCCACTCCACTCCACACGGTAACCGCCCCTCGCGACACCATTGTATGCCGTACCATGAGACGCCAGTGGCGCAAGGCGGGCGCGTCAACCAGCGAACGTAGGTACGTGCCTGCCTGCCTGCCTGCCTGCCTGCCTTGAAAAAGCTGCAAGTTTGAGGTGAGGTGCTTTTCAGGTTTGAGGTTTGGTTGGCCGGACGTCTGAGACGACGCCCACGCGCAACCCCTGCTGGGCTGCCTGATTGCCTTCTTGCTGCTGCTGCTTGTTTGTTGGTTGCTTGCTTGTCCGCATGTCTGTCTCGTGTGTCTGGAGGAGGGAGGAGGTAGCATAGATGGCATGGAGATAGGTGTAAAGGAGACACGAAAAAAAGATCGAGGAGAGGATCTAGTGGTTTGGAGCTTTTTTCCTCTGGCAGAGGGCAGGGGGCACTCCCGTCATTCTACCTGTGATTGGACTCGACCACCGACCATAAAACACAATGACTGACAAGCGCAAAATGCATTTCAAGCAGAGGAGAAAGAAAACGATCAACGTTGGCATGACGGACGATCTAAGAGCGAGGCAGACGTGTAGGTAGGTACAAGAAGCTCAACTTGCTGCGAGCGAGAGCTGCAGCTAAGCTAATCTAAGCTAAGCTACAGGTAGGTGGCTAGCCAAAGTGGCGGCTGCAGGGACGGAGCCAAAAAAACAGGCCATGTGTGGTAGCTGCGGTAGGCTGTCGGTCTGGCTGACTGCCAGCCCAGGTGGTCCGGCTACGTCATGTGACGCCAAGCTACAACACACCACACCCATGGCACTGAGTGCCCAGCTGCCGCTACCACCACCACCACCACCACCACCACCATTGCTGCTGCTGTAGCCGTGTCCAGAGTCCAAGTACCAGCTACAAAGAGTCCAACGACAACTTCATCTCTTCAGCCTTCAACATAGTCCTCCTTTTCTTCCGCTTCTCCACCTCGCCGCTCGCTCGCTCTCTTGCTGTCCGCTGCAATGAAAAAAGGGTGCTCTGCAAACAGAGTACAGTAATAGTAAGAGTAATAAGAGTAATGGTGGTGGCGGTGGTGGTGTTAAGAGAGGAAACAGAGAGAGAGAAAAGAAAAAAAAAAAAAAAAAGGCTTCGAATCGGGACAAGAAAAAAAAAGAGAGGAAAAAGAAACGAAGAGCTGGTATCAACCGCCTCTCTCTCCACCCGCTACAGACGCAACCACACACGCAGTGCGAGCTTGCTTGCTTGCTTCGCTTTACTTCGCCCCATCGCCCATCGCCTTCCCGTACTTTGCCCGTGTGTGGAATAAACACTGTCAGCCAGAAACAAAAACGAAAAAGAAACCGAAGAACCCCCAAAAGAGTCGCGCGGATGCCGTTGTGGGAATGAAGCACCTCCCTCCCGCGCACTGCTCAAACGCCGTATATGTGACATTGCAGATGCCCTTTCATACAGGGCGTTTCCTCCATGTCTACTTTTATAGACTACTCATTTACCCGCCTGGTCGGCTGCGCCTCTCATATTAAACCACACATCCGGAGGTTCTCTTGGATGATGATGTCTGCAAGGGATTAGTCGCCGTCTTCGTGTTGCACATGATGTAAACATACCGTTGACAGCCGCCATGACGAAACGGATTTGCATGGTATCCGTGGCGCACGTAAAGTGTGTGTAGATCTGCTTCGTCTCATGTTGATTGAGCGACACGAAGCGGTTGAGGATGTAGTCGCAGGCCGCGGCGTAGTCGGAACCGCCCTCGTAGTCAGGAAAGTAATTTTTCATTGGCGAAACGGGAAGCTTCTCCTTGAAGCGATCAATCTTGTTCAGGAACAAGATGATTGACGTCTTGACGAACCACCGCGAGTTGCAAATCGAGTCGAAGAGGGTGAGAGCTTCCTGCATACGATTGACCGTCTCGTCTTCGAAAAGCAGTTGGTCGTACTCGGAAATGGCGACCAGGAAGAGAATGGTGGTGACATTTTCGAAACAGTGAATCCACTTCTTACGTTCCGAACGTTGACCACCGACGTCGAACATGCGGTAGGTAAGGTCGCCAATGATGAAGGTGGTTTCGGTGATACCGGTCGTCTTGACACGAGAGCGGAGGACATCTTGGTCGTTGGGGATGTAGTCGGGGGCCGAGATCCTCTCGATCGAATCAAAATAGCTTGGGCGTGTTAGCAGGCATGGATGACCAACGCCGGCGCGCCTGAAACAGGAACACCCGGGCGAGACAGTGTCGCTACTTACTACTTGGCCGAGTCGTTCAGCTGGTACTCGCGCGACCGTTGGAAACAAGCCTGGACACCGGCATCCTTCCAGAGGGTTGCAATGGCGTTGCCGACCTCAGGGGGAAGGCTATCACCCTCAATCTGGGCGGGCTGCATGAATATTGTTTGGACGTGGTACTCGGAGCGTTGGTCCTCGAGCGGCAGCTCTAGCGACTCCATGGCCTCGAGGATGACGCGCATCGACTGCACCGTGTTGGAGAAGATGATTTCCTTGAAGCTTTCGCGCTCATCTCGAGAGTAGCCGCCCTCGTGGATGAGCTTCATTTGCTTAAGAATGGTCGACTTTCCCGATTCACCAGCGCCTGCACTATGTTAGCGAACCATGCCGTGGCCTGTTGCAAGAGGCAGGCTCACCGAGCAGAAGCATCTTGATTTCGTTTCGTTGCATCATCTTGTCCCTCTTAAGTTGGTTCTCAATCTCTTCGTTCCTCTGCTTGCCCTCCTTTTCCTCTGTAGACATTCCACAACCCATGATGACGGATGCGAGGCGAGCTCGAGTAAACGGCTAGGAGGGCGAGAATAGGAGAATGGTGGCGGCGGGTCGACGCGCGACGGCGAAGAAGCAGCTGGTCGGGAGAGGCAGGTCAGCAGGGTCGAGAGAGGGTGGAGCGGCGACGCGTGACGGGTGGCAGCGACGAGGGCGGGTGCGAGTCGAGGATAGCGGAAGGTGTTGAAGTGAAATCAATCGCTCAGGCGAAAGATGGGGCAGGGCGCGGAACAATTGAGGCTCACCTGATGGCCAAAGGACGGACTGAGCGAGTTTGACGACGCCAGCGACTTCGCTCGACAGGTCTTGGGCGAGGGAGGAAAGAAGTGGGTTTCAGAAGGACGATCCTTGCCGCGAGGTCTGCTCAAAGGGAGACGAGGCGCGGTCGAGCGTGTCCGAGGCAGCCGAGCAGAGAGGATCGAAGGGGAGAGGGAGAGAACGGAGGCTGAGGTCGGATGGATTGGCAGCAGCTGCGCTGAGCGGACGGCGGACGGGCGGGCGGACGGGGCGGGAGTGGCAGCGATGCACCAGTGGGCGAGTGGTGGGTTGGGAGATATATCACAAGCACAAGCTGCAGGCTGACTTGTAGAGACAGCAGCTGGCGCACAATGGAGACGCGGTGCGACGGCGAGAGAAAAGGGTTGGGTTTGGGGGGGGGGGGGGGGGGGTCGGTGGGTGTGCGGTTAGGGGTGTTAGGGCAGGGCTCGGACTGACTTGACTTGGGGTGTGAGGTGAGAACGGGCGGCGGGCGGCGGGCGGCGGGCAACCTCTCACTCTCCCTCTCTCTCTCTCTCTCTCTCTCTCTCTCGCGGCCCACTAACAGGCCCGAGGCGTCGAATCCGGGTAAAGATCAGACAGCAATCAAACTACGCTGCCCTCATTTCGCTCATTGCCCGCGAGAGCTGCTCGACTGTGGCACGGTGGGTTTGGCTCTCGACACGGGGGGTGGACGGACGACGACGACGACGACGAGGGCGACTACATACACACAGCATCCGTACCCATTGGAATACTTCAACAACATGTAGACACTCGACAACTGCTGCTCGGCCACTTTCCTTGCCACAAAAAAAAAAAAAAAAAAAAAAGGGGGCCCTCCCCAATCGCCTTTCTCGCCGGGAAATCCCTCCTTCGGGCTACACACGGTACAGTCAGAACAAACGTCAGAACCACCACTACCGCGATCATGACCACAACACCACCCTTCCCGCTTACTCACCCTTCGACGCGTCTTCACTTCTCGTCCATTCGGCTCATCTGCCGGCGTCTGCGCCAATCACCGCCCTTTTCCCGCCGCAGAGCCTCGTGGTTTCAATTTCCGCGTCTCCACTCTGCTCACCATCCTCTTCTTTGCCTCTTTGCAGACTCTATGGCCTTTTTGCGCCTGTTGATCCCCAGCCACCGCTCTCTGCTTCTGCTGAAAGCATCCGCCCGGCTCCTGTCCTTGCATATGCTCCCGCTGCCGCATCGGGTAAGCTGTTGGCTCGTTTCTGGAACCCTTCCTTGCATCACAGGGCCACAGTGCCCGCAAGGGCCGGCCGTCTACAGAGACATGGCACACTCCCACTGTTGCCCCGAGGACTGTCCCATTTCAACAACAACAACAACGCCTGTCACCCGTCTCCTTTCGCCCACGCCAATTGCCACTGTGTCGTCGTTGTGATGCTCCTCGTCCTCCCATCTCCGCATGGACGTTGCCACAATCCGGGGCAGGGTCGATTTCATTTCGATAGTCGCTTAGCACAACCGGGATCATACTGGACCGAGGCCTGACCCTTTGGTGCTAGCTTGGCTTTGCATCTCGCTCACCTCACGTGACCTCCGTATTTGGACAAGCGTGTGCGAGGCCGTCCCTCGACAAACGCCCTGATCACCCCAATCTGGCATTGACCTTTACAAACGACCAAGCTCCGTCCATTCCCTGGCCGCTTCGGTGCCCCGACTCTCGCGGGTTGCGTCACGTGTTTGCCATGCTTTTTCGACCGTCGGATCAGTCGGCACTCGCTGTCGACTCAAAAGAAAGGAGAAAAGAAAAGAGAAGTATTGATATCCCAAGGGTTAAAAAGTGAAATCAAACGCTGCACCGAAAGACCGCTGCCCGCCGGCCTTTAATGTGATGAATGGCAACGTCTGGCTGCGCCCCGCAATTGAGGAATCCACTTTGTCCCGCTTGAATGGACGAGGCATCAGTGCTCAACTTTGACTGACTTGCCATGACTTGTATCGACATATTTCCGACGAGACTGAACTACATAGGCACCGGGCAGGCGCTTCCTGCCGTGTCAACCGACATTATCTTGGCCAAACCCGCACGTCTTTTACCTGGCTGACTGACGGCAATGACCGTTGAGAATAGCGATGAACATCCAGCATGCATCCTGATCAACAAGGGCGCAAGCGAGTCTTCGCCAAATGCCGGCTAGCTGTCAATTCCTCTCAGCCCAACCTTTGCCTCTTCGACCTGTTCGCACCCAGCTCGCGTCTCCGGCGCACGATTACCACGTTTGGAACTCGCTACGTCAACCTCCTTATCCACAACCACCGCATGAGAACACTTTTTATAATGCCTCCCGGCCTGATCGCCGCGCTCACCTCACCCAATACCATTGACCGTCCGTGAGGGCGATAGCCTTCCATTTCATCCATGTTCTGTCCAGGATGGGAACGGCATCCCGTTCTCCGTCCAGGTGCGTTCTCATCACGTTTTCAAATACCATGCGACTCTGGAGCCATGACGGAGGCAGACTCGGCATCGCCATATCGACGTCGACACTACAGCTCCTGTTTCACCAACAACTGTTGCTCTGTGCGCTTTTTGCGCTGCCCTCCCGCTCGTCGGCGTCGTACGACCGTTCTCGGTGATCTACCTGCACGTAGGTGTATGAATAGTTCTTGCTCCAGATTCGGTATCCACTGAAGACATTTGGGTGTATGACGGGTGTCTGAACATTGGCCCCACAATGCCCATCATTCTCCTATCCTGTCGAGAGTGGCCACGGGGCAGGGGTACTCAACTTGACCTCGTTGTCCAATTATTCCTTAGGTTTATAGAAAACGAGAAGGTAGGTGAGGAGTTTGGAGATGCTCATGCTCACAAGCTACGCTTCTACTCAGCCGAAGAGTCCAAGTTGACGATACTGTTCGACCTGGTAATCCAGAACAACGACGAGACTACAAACCGGTTTGGCTTTTTTTTTTTTTTTTTTTTCCCTTTTCCTTTTCCTTGCCTGCTCGATGTTTTACTCACTCCAAGAGCACGAGAACATGCAGACTTCTGCTTACACCTTTTTCCGGGGAATCTTTACGCTCAAAGCCTTGCATATTGACCTTGGACATCACCCAGCCTCCAAGAGAGGAAAACAAGGGCGATGTCAGGATGATCATCTGGCTATCCTACGCCTTCGTCTTTGCCAGAGAAAAGGATTCCAATGTCCAAGCCAACACTCCATTCCAGCCACCACAACATCCCACGAGACTGCAGACACCGTGACCACTGTCCTCCTGCCATTTCTCACCTGCTCCGTCCAGCCTCAGGAGCAAACCAGGCCCACTATGTCACGATGAGATCGGAAAAACGCCTAATCTATCAGCGGCAACGCAAGCAAGATCGAGGAAATGGCACGGTCAAACGCGAACCTGTCCCGCGGTCGCTACGCCGAAACTTCTCTGTCCGTCGATCAACTTTGCCCGGAAACGACAGACATCACAGAACAGATTACTATTTCCCTGCTCCCGCACTACAATCCAAGGTCTCGCGAAACTTTCAGACAGTACAGCGAGCGGACAGACGCCGAGGAGTGCTGGCCACAGCGCCGTTCAACGTCAGGAGGATGCAGGCCGTTCGACCACGCGCGAAGCTTTATCGCAACAAGACTTCCTCCACCTGCCAGCGAACCAACCTTGCTTCTAGGATGACGACTCGTGGGCTGGGCCGTGCATCGATGATGATTTTCATTGCCCATGCATCTACCCACCGCGAGCCAACGACGCATGAGCTGGCATACCGATTCAGATATTCACAGCTGCAATCGCATTTGCAACTGCAACACGAACTTCTATCGAGCACTGCCATGGTGGCTTCGTGTTCGGCTCGTCCATTGCCGTCGCTGGGTTTCAGATAAGCGATCTTTCAGGAGGAGGAGGGGGGAAAGAGGAGGAATCAGTGCCGTCATGAGGTCATCGTCTTCTTGCGATCTGTTGTGTCCTCGCCTCTTCCTAGACCTTTTGCACACTCCATTCAGCTTCGCCCTTGCGGCATTAGTGTTTGTGGTGTTTGCTGCCTTTATACGGAGATTCACTCGAATGCCACTTCACAGCTCTGCGCGAAAAGAAAAGAGAAGCGAAGCAAATACCGAGTCCCTATTCCTTTCGAAGAAAGCAACTGATCCAAGAAAAGCAGAGCCATCCCATGATCAAGTAACCACAACACCGACAAAAGTTCAACCCTCTGAACCACGATCTGAAAACAAGGGGTTGAGAGAGTCTTTGGTCATTTCTCATGCGCGCCAGAAGACTTCAGAGAGAATCATCCAAGTCCCCAAGATTCCCAAGCTTCATATCCAAGAAACTGAAGGAAAACACCAAAATCGAACATCACAGCGGTCCTTCTTCGCCATGAGCAAACCGTGTGCGGTAAGGTAGGAAGGGAGCTCACTTGCACAAGAGCCCTTGGTCCTCCACCTCCTACGCATCACCGTCGTGCCCCTGGTACCAAGGTCCCCTCGCACGCAACCCTCATCAACGCCACCGCTGCGGGCGTCAAAATCACAGCGATCCTCGGCAGCGGTACTCGTCTCGGCGGTGTCACTGCCGTAGTAATCGAAGTAGAAAATAGGAGACGCGCTGCAGCGCGTCATGCACGGCTGCGCTGCCTGCTGGGACAGATCGGCGACGAAGTCGTGCGTCATGCTTGTATGGTGCCGAGGTTAGTCGCGAGCGAGAAGGAGAGAAAGCGCTCCCGCTTCGTTGTAGTCGTTGGATGAGTTTTTATGAGTGGTTGACTGCGCGGGGCCGCTGCGTGCGTTTGCGCTGCTTGGATCCTGCCTATCGTTCGCACGCTGTGCTTCGATGGTGGTGGTAGTGTTAGTTTTGTGTGTCTTGACACCTTGACCATCACTCTTCGCGTCGCCCTTCATACCAGGAATGGCGCTCGCGGTAGCAGTGGTGGCAGTGGCAGTAGTCATGGAAATTGCCAGATCACTGACTAGGATTTAGGCTTGCGTATTTTTTTCCACGTCACCAATCAACACTTTCACAGCAAAAGACATCATCCCTTGCGCACACCTGGACTCGTCCCAGCGCCCACAACGTTCCCTTTTCTATACCTCAGTAACTAGGAGTAACTAGGTGATGAAAAAGAAAGGGGGTCCGGATTCTCATGGAACCTCACCTCCGCTCCCGTAGACCAGTGGACGTGCAATTGGTCGGGCCCAATGACGTAATTGGGTCGATTCCAGACCAATAATCAGGCTCATATTTGCGGGATGTGTGGTGTGTGTGTTTTGCTGGGGTGGTGGAGAAGTGGTGGGATACGTTGTTTGTCTTGATTGTGAGATGAGTTTTGATTATGCTGTTGATAGGGCTTTGTAGGAGGCAGGTGTTTCTAGAGGCGTTTGCGTCCACGACTCCACTTGTGCTTTGGAAGTTTGCGATTAGCGATGGGCAAGACGAGGAGCCGAGGAAAAATTGATGGTACTGAGGAGGAGGGAGTTGGAGACAGATTTTGCGCAAAGGAGTTCTCTAGATAGAGATACTGCAAAGGAGACAAGGGAAGGAAAGCAAGAAAACTGGAATACAAAGACCTGGTGACTGAAATACATTGTCGAGCGAAAAAAAAAAAAAAAAAACAGTGCAAGCCGACTCTTCCTCCTGTTGAAACAAGGGTATTGTTCACAATCCACGCCTTTTTCCTTGTCAAACCGTATGACTACACACCTGAGTGAAGTGTGGATTGAGAATGTCTCCTTAAATTCTTCCTGATATCCTGAGAAGACGTGCTACAAGGATTTTAAGTACAGGAGCCATAACTGATATCCCCCGAAACCCCTGAACTCCTGGTCGTCTGTCCACCCTCGCTCTCTCCCCTTTCACAATACCGCCTTTGCTATAGATCCTCCGTATACCCTGACCAATCTCGGCACCGAAGTCATGCCATCACTCCTTTCCTCTGTCGATGACGTCGGCTCCGACACCGTGACATCCCATCCCTGGACTGCCGTTGTCGATGTCGGTGATGTTTCCCGCGAGCTCGAAGTGGGAAAAACTGGTGCAAAGCCTCCTGGTTGCGCTTCCTGAAGCCCGCGAGATCGTCAAGAAAGCCCTGGGCCATGGCGTTGGAGTGGTTGGCGAGGAGAATGCGAGCTTCTTCTTCATCGTAGTCCTCCATTTCGTTGTCGTCTCCTTCAGCGTGGTTGACTTCTTCCTCGTACAGATTGGTCTCGTCATGGCCGTGGATGTTGTCCTGGGTCGCTTTCGAAAGTACACTATGTGTATTCTCGCCGGTCTGAACCTGCGCGTCCTCGTGCTCTTTCTTGACGATGGTGGAGGTGCCGCGATTGGAGCAATGACTCTGCTGGGTCAAGTTTGGTTCCAAGCACGACGGTTGGTCCTGGATCTCACGGTTGCGTTTGTCGGTCTCCACGAGCTTGGCGATGACAAGGTGCCACATGCGGATTTTCCCGGTGATCTCTTTTGGCTCTTTGGCTTCTTAAAGCCCGTGGGTCTTCGCGTTTCCCTGCTTGTCTCCGCAGACGTCTCAGCGGAGGCCGCCATGCCGGTGGTATTCTGCGGCATTGTCGTCAGTATGAGCTCGACATAGGCAACGGAGGACGGCACTGGAAGCGCGCAGGATCATTACTTACCTCGCGGCCCATATTCTGGCACTTGTTCACCTCGTGGTCGGTACTGGTCTTCGCAAAAGGTGTCGCAGTGGCCTTCATGTTTGTAGCAGAGTCGAAATCGCAGATTTGCGCGACCGTCCTTCGATTGAGAAGGCCTGGAAGAATGGGACATGGTGATAGAGTTTAGAATTAGAGGGAGAAATGGGTTGGTGTATATAGAGCAACAGATCTGTGACGGTCTGGCGCTCTGACACATTAACAATAAGGCTGGGGAAACAAGCAGTGGTCGACAGCAAGAGAGAGATGATAGGTATATACGCCATTCAGTCGACGAGAACATGATTCGGTTGTCCCACTGATCTGCAGACTGACGTGAACTGAAGTCAACTGGCGTGGAATATAGCAATTGAAACATAAGCTCTGTGTTAATGTCACAGCGCGTCTCTGGTCTACTTCTCATTGAATTGAATTAGGAAGGTCCAACACTAAATCATATCCATCCTGTCTTACAAACCCAAGAACCAAAGTAGCGAAAAGGGTTCTGAATCAAACTGGGCCACATGGACCTGTGAAGGCTCTCCTCCTATCAAGTCGAGGCTTCAACTTTTTTCTCTTCTTCAGTTGGACAAGGCAAGAACTTTGTCTAGGTGCCAGTGTAAACCCACGACTTGAGACAAAAAAAGAGAAGTGGAAGAAAACGCGAGACAATACATCTCGTCAGTCTTGCCAGAGATGCTGTCTCGAAACCAGTCCGCCACAAATAATTTGGACCTGAATCTGAACATTGTTCTCCCTTAACCAGTAATTGCCCATTAAGCCAAGAAAAACACCAGATGAACAAAACTTCGCACTCACTACTTGGCTCCTTCCACCACCTCACTCACTCGCAACGCAAACGCCAATCCTCGGCATCGACTTGCTCCTCCTCACCAAACCCCTCCCCTCCCTCAGCCTCCCCCCTATTCCGCATCCCCAAGCACCCCGCAAGACCCACAAGCGGCTCGGTCTCGCTCCGCCAGCGCTCCAGCGCCGCCCGCAGATCGCGCACGTGCTCTGTCGCGCGCCCGTGGGCTTGGACGAGGTCGTAAAGTTGCTCATCTTCGTCGTCGGATGTGCTGCTTGGGGTATTGATTGCCTTGTCGGTGTCGGAGTCTGTGTCCGAGAGCGCCGAGGAGATTTGGGCGTCGGGGGCGTCGGGGGCGTTGGTGGTGATGGTGGTGGTGGTGGTGGTGGTGGTGGTGGTGGTGGTTTCGGAGGCATTGTTGGTGGTGGCCGACGTGTTGGGAGAGCCGTTATGGGAGCTGGGGCTGGAGCTGGAGATGTCGGTGCTCTCGTTGGGGTTGTCGGTGTGGTGGTTGGCCTTGTCGGCATTTCCCATAGACGGAGACACGGAGGCAGACGCAGACGCAGACGCAGACGCAGAGGCGGACGGAGACGAGGCGGCGGTGTCGTAGACCGGCTCGCGGGAGAGAAAGACGATTTTCCGGCTGTGATCCGCGGTCATCCGGTAAGTGTAGCTGATGGGACGAGGAGCCGTTGGAGCCATTGCTTTGAGACGGAGAAGTGGTTCCTGGAGATTGTTAGTTTCAGCGTACACGAGGGTAGGGGGCATGGTAACTTAGTTGGTAGATGCGCGTGGGTGCTTTATAGAGGCTTGGAATTTGTACGCTCGTCACTCTCCGAGATCAAGGATGTTCGTAAAGTTGTTGGCCGGAGTCGCCGAAAATCTTCGAAGGTCGACGACTTTTTTGGTGGAGAGAGAATTTGAAGACAGGCAGTTGGCAGGCCCCTCAAATTTATACTGCTGAGTCCAGATCATATTGCGTTTCTCGACGACCGGTTGAGTCGTCTGTGTACCATGCAGGTACAGCTCGAGGAACCGAACCGAACCGAACCAAAAGACGAAAATCAACACTGTACTGGATCAAAGTGCGACAGATAAAGATTGACACAATTTCAACGATGGAACGGTACTGCATGCCAGGTTGACTTCGCTCAGGGGCAATCACGGGGTGAGATCCGTGGATGCAGTCAACCAAACAAAATGGTCAAAAACGGAATAACTCGACCAATGCCTTTCCATCTGGCATTTTGCGTCAAAGCGAAGACACTGTTGAGAGGTTAGGGGACATCATGTCATGAAACCGATGGTTTTCGTCCAGTGCCCCAACCAGAAACCCAAAGCCTCTTCGTCTCCGATGACATTTCTGGCTTGTCCACGTCACTGAAGCACAAAACCACCCAGAACGCCCAAGAGAGTAAAAATGTGCGTGTAAATCTTCCTTTCCGCATCAAAGAAGCGCGTCCAGACTAGCAATGTAATCCCGGCGCAATTCTTCCCTTCCGAGGCCGCATTGTACAGTACCGAGCAGACGACCATCTGCCAACCCTGCCCATATGTCATTTCGCACCTGTCCCAAACCCGCACGAGAAAGGCTGAACGCAACCGCACGCGCGCTAGAAGCGGTCCGCCCCTTCACTTCTGATCCACTCAAGGGCAAAGCCCACAATCCGAGGGGGAGGAGATCTAACGCACCCACGCACCAGTCAGCTTAGCTCAGCCCAGCCCAGCCCAGCCCAGTCCCTGACCCATCCACCCATCCATCCAACCTTCTTATAAGGCGACAGACAGGAGGGAGGTCAAACGAACAAACGTACAAACGTACGTACCTTTGGCAACGCAAGCAAACACGCGACAAACCAGACGGATGACGTCGATCCAGCTCAATTGCCCCATCCCCTTGCCAAACCAGCGCCAAACCCATTCACCCATCCTCCGCAGCATGGATCCTCGCTTCATTAAAAACGCGCCACTCAGACGGGCTCAAGCGCTCTTGCTCCCTGACACCGCGCAGGACGAGCGAGTTGGACGGCTGATGGCGGCTAGCAGTGTTGCGGCGAGACGACGAGCCAGTGGAGACGTGGTGGTGGTTGTGGTAGTGGCTGAAGAAGTCGTGATCGGCTGAATACTGTTGTTGTTGTTGTTGCTGCTGCTGCTGCGCGTAGGCGTAGGCGTAGGCAAAGTCGTTCGCATGGTCAAAGTCGCTGGAAAACTGCGCGCTTTCGGGGAAGGGAATGTCCCATCCCCACTCCCGGTCTTGTTGACCTTGCCGCCGGTGGTGGTGGTGTCGAGCAGCTGCACCTCCAACACTGCCAGCGTATCCAGCGTAATCGTATCCAGCATCGCCCATCGCACGCCCACGACTCGCATAAGCGGCGCGATTGGTGCTCATGGGCCGCTCGCATCCCGTTCCCAAACCCACACCCACGTCCGCGCCGACATCGACACCGTACAGCCCGTCGAACAGATCGGCGTCGGGAATGAGCGTTTCAAGTTCTGGGTCTGGCTGTGGTTCTGGCAGCGCAAACCACTCCGGCGTCGCGCCAAACATGGCGCCGAAACTGAAGTCTGGATTGAAGTAGCCAGCAACCGGGGTCTCGGGGGCACTGTCACCACCACCACCACCAACACCCATCGACAACGACATCGAATCATTTGTAGTGATCGTAGACGAGTACAAGGAAAAAGAGTTGGAATCGGAATTCGAGGAGGTGGAGTTGGTGGTGGAGTTGTGAGAGAGGGAGAGGTAGACATCGTGATCGGAGTAGCGCGAGAGCCGCCGCATCTGGATCATGTGCATTGGCTGGCGGGGGGCTGGGTTGTGCAAGTGGAGCCGTGCGTCTTTGTAGACGGTGAGTTGGGCCTGCTGCGAGGCCAAGGGGCTGGCGTTGCGGTTTGAGGGCATGGTCTGGTCTGGTCTGGTACAGTCGTTGGTGGTTGGAGTCGTGGGTGAGAGAGGGCCGTTTGATTGAGTGATGACGACAAACTGACGGACGGTAGGACGGTTGGGTGAGCGGAAACGGAAACGGAAACGATAGATACGATAGATGGCTGTGCGATGTGGTGAGGAAGTAAAGATTGAGAGCGTTTGGAGGAGAGGACGTGAAAGAAATGACAGTGTGTCGGAGTCCTGTCGTCGCGGCGACATCTTTGTCGTCGTCCTCCACCCTCTAAACCAAGAACAGCAACGCACTTCACGCCCTGCCTTGACGCTTCTGCCGAGGGTACTTGCGATGCTACCACGTTAACAGATGATCTGGGATAAGCTCCTTCACATATCATGGTCGCGAGAGCGATGGGAACGTGGTGAGTATTATCCGCGCAATCTCACCACCACTTCCCCCTCCTCTCCCGTCGACATCATCTCCATTTCTTTGCCGGCCCGGGTTTTCTGATGTCCGAACTCTCGTCAGAGCCATTTGCGAGACCGGGGGCTTTTCCCGTATTCCAGATGCTTGTCAGTGGTCAATGAGGGAAAGTCGACACGACGTGTCCGAAAAAAAAAAAAGGGACATGCACTCACTGAACTCTGATGACAGAAGAGATGTGCGTATGTGGTTCAGGTCATAAGAACATCCGTATGGCGGCTGCGAAAAACCGTGCTGCGCCTCTAGACACAGGGGTAGATGGATAGAAAAGTGTACAGACTGGTCTAAGGAAATATACATGAGACAAAACGCGGTTGACCACCGTGGCGCCAGCCAGCCAGCCGGGACAAAACAGACGAAATGTATCCAGGATAAGGATTCGGTTTGACTGTTTTATAAAAGTGGCAGAGAGGACGTTAAAAAAGGAACTATGGAAAAGGGAAGATGGTATTGACCCCCCCCCCGGAGAGACCCGTCCCCCTGCCAAGCATCCCCCATACCAAATACTCCTCTCTCACCCTCTCTTTTACTGGAACATATCCGCACCATCCCTCTTCCACTCCTCCAGCAGTACCATACACTCGACCGCCGCGTCCTCGACAATACTATCCATCTTGATATCGTTGCGATCATAGCCAAACGGATCCTCAAGCTGATGCCCAATGCCATCGATGCCATAGAGA
Organism: Phyllosticta citriasiana; assembly: GCF_038021145.1. Taxonomy (NCBI): domain Eukaryota; kingdom Fungi; phylum Ascomycota; class Dothideomycetes; order Botryosphaeriales; family Phyllostictaceae; genus Phyllosticta; species Phyllosticta citriasiana. The sequence goes on along the minus strand of NW_027117285.1, from coordinate 288,949 downwards.
GTAAACGCGATAATGGCAACAATGAGGACGCTCCACCAGCCAAATTCGTTGACGAGCGAGAACGGCAGCACGGCGCTGTACAGCGCGAGCACCTGCTTCATGTGGATGAGGTGCGCCACGGGGATGGGCGTGTGCCGGATCGTCTCCATCCGCCCGTACGCCGCCGTGATGCTGTTGAGCTGCACGCTGAGCTGCGACGCCTGCGGTCCGTGGAACCACCCGCGCGCCACCCCGCGCCGGATGTACGCTTCGCTCATGACGAGCAGTTGCAGCGGCAGCCCGAGCCCGCGGTCCTCGTGCGCGTAGAGGTCGGGCGGAAGCAGCGCTGCGAGGTCGGGGTACAGTGCGGCGGGCGTCGAGCCCGACAGTGCGTATTCAGCGCGTAGGTTGTGCTTGATGGCGTACAGCACGGCGAGCAAGATGCGGACGGCGCGCTCGGTGTCGGCGCGCTCGGGCGACGAGGCGTCGCCGGCGAGGAAGGGCGCATGGCTGCCATTGCCCTTTTGATTTCCTCCCTGCGGCGTCGTCGGCGTCGTCGAAACCAGAGTCGTGGTCTGGCTGCTCGACAAATCCAAGCTGGCCACGGTAGCCGAGACGAGAAACGAGCGGGTCAGATTGCGGACGGCGGTCGTGCACTCGGTCAGCAAGTTGCGGCCGGTCCAGAAGCGGTCGTAGCTCGTCTGGTTGCGGAAGACGAGCATGAGCGAAATGACGATGCTGATGCTCGGAATGATGCTGCTGGGCAGGCCCAGCTCGCCCACGTAGCGGTCCAGGTACACGATGAGGGCGGTGAAGAGGGCGTGCAGGCACACGGGCACGAAAATGTTGCCGTGGATAGCGCCCTTGATGAAGCGCAGCACAAGCGGCCAGCGGCGCGGCTTGGCTCGCGACGAGTAGAAGAGCGGGTGTGTTGATGTGCGGCGGTGGTGGTGCCGTGGCCGGGTTTGGGGCAGGTCGCGCGGGAGCATGGTTGGTGGAGGCGACATGATGGCGGTTGAGCTTGTTGTCGCTCCGGGTGGTAGACAGAAGAGAGGAGAGACGAAATGGAGGAGAGTGGAGAGAACGAGACTGATTGAGAGAGAGAGAGAGAGAGAGAGAGAGAGAGAGAGAGAGGGGAGCAAAAAGCAAACACCAAACCCAAACTCGAGCAGAGCAATAAGAAAGCAAGCAGAAACGTTGTGCCTATGTACCCAGGTCGTCCCGTCCGTCTACTTATCAAACCAGTCTGTTGGAGCAATAAACCCAGTCAGTTGCTCAGGCGTCGTCTTGGTGGACAAGAGAGACAGAGAGAAAGAGGAGCGGTGAGCGATAGACAGACGGAGAAAACCAACCCAACGCAGCTCAATCGACGGGGCAGAGTCAAGACGTCAAGACGTCAAGTCGTTTGGTCAGTCAGTTAATGTTCGTCAGACGGAAGGGGGAAAAAAAAGAAAAAAAAAAAAAAGGAAGAGCAGACGCAGCAGCAGACGCAGCAGCAGCAGCAGCAGCAGCAGCAGCAGCAGCAACAAGCAAACCCCTCGATACCAATGGTCCGTCCCCACAGCTACCTTACCTTACACTAAGCCCAGAGCAGCGGCGCACAGGACAGGAGCAGAACAATTGTTTGGAAACGTGGGGGACGACCACATTGGCCAGCAGGCGGCGCGGGAGAGATGAGGTTTCAGGCGGGTGCCCCGCGGCCCCGCATGTGATTGATCGCGCGATGCTTTAAAGGAATTCAAAGCCATCGATTATCTTGTGCTACTGTGCAGTGATGCACCCACGCCCGATATTTTGTGCGTCGTGTGGTGGAGACGATGCGGCGCGTGCAGCCGACTGACTGACTGACTAACTGACTGACTGACTGACTGATTGACTCCAGGCTCGATGACATTGACAGGGCACGCACTCCGTTGAACAGAACGCCAATCCGATCCACATACAGTATCCAAAATACCTACCACATCTTACCGTACCCTTCACTCGCCCAACTCATCTTCCCCCCAACCGCCGCAAAGAAACAAACCAATGCCGACCACGAGAACAGGGAGCAATGGAAAAAAGGAAAGCAAAAAAAAAAAAAAAAAAAAAAAAAGAGAGACGATAGAAACCCGTACCGCCGCCCGCCACCCATGCGCCCTCCTCACCACCCACGTCTGCTCCCCTGGTCCCTGCAGCAGTCTTGCAACGGAACCCAAAAAAGACATGGCGCGCCGCGGGCGCGGCAGGAGGGCAATGCAGCGAGCAAGCCCTCTACGTTTGTTCTGACGAGGCAATCGAGACGTCGAGTCAGTCAATTGCATGTATATTGGATGTACCTACCTCGCGTCATGTCCTCTCTCTACAACTTTGCATGTGCCCCACTTCATTGGAATACGGTAACCTTTGAATCATTATTCGATTTTCCCTCATCAAGCCCAGCAACCTCGAAGCCTGCTACTACTTTTCCTCCGCGATGCAGCTTCGACCTCCGCAACCATGCCTTATGAATGAAGGAAGCAAAACCCTCGTTTATCCACCGCCCTCTACCCTTCGTTTTCTGCAACCGCTTCCCCATCCCTGACACTCGCCGGGTATCTGAATCTCCGCCCTTGACCAAATCCACACATTGCCCAGACCACCTCCATACTGTCGTCGATGCCTAGTATTCCTCCATGTCTTCATCGCCGTCAACCTTGGCCCCCCTTCCCTTGTCCGTCTTGACCCATTCGACAAACTCGTCAATGACGCCCGGCCACGCCGCGTCCTCGCTCCAGAAGCCCAAACTCTCGTCCTGCACGCTCTTTTCGGCAAAGTTGAACAGCTGCTCCCACATGTCCTTGTTGACCGTGCGCCGCCACTTGCTCTCCAGGAATTCGACCCACCACTCGAGCCACGGCGTCGTCGCCGTTTTCCAGTGCAGCCCGTTTGCCGAAAAGAGCAGTCGCCAGTACTCGATGGCCTGCTCGAGGGGAATCGCCTTTTGGCCCGGCGGCCGCGCGATGACGAAAGTGTGCTTGTAGACCCGCTTGAGGACCGAGCGCGATGACGGGTCGGTAAGGGAGCTGCGGAGCTGCGAGACGGTTGTCCTTTGCTTGTCGAGCGTGTCGGCTCTGGCGCCAAGTTTTATGGTTAGCGACCCGAAGCCAACAATCTCAAAACGCCTCTCACTTACTGGCGAGTTGACCACCCGTCGACGAAGCCCTTGCGTGTTATCTCGCCCATGGTTGGGCTCTGCACCAGCTCCATGACCACCAGGGCGGCAATGTCGTCCAGCGGCACGCTCAGCGCCTCGAGGTACTGCATGGTGCCATCGACGCCAATCGTCTCCTTCTCGGCCGGGTTGTCGAGGTACGTGTCGAATATTCGGTTGAGGTTGGTCTCGAGCGCCTTGTTGGTCGCGCTGCCGCTCTGGTTGAAGTAACTAGTGCGCATCTTCTTAGTGCCGCTCGTCGATAGCGAGTTGGTGGCCTTGCGGCGCGGTCGAGACATGGTAGTGATGGGGGATTTGATGTTTTTGGGGGGGGGGGGGGGGGGGGAAAAAGTGAGGAGAGGCAGGGTGCAGTGAGCAGTGGTGGTGGTGAGCGAGGAAGAGTAATACAGCAGAGGCGTGGTCGGCGTGGTGTTGAGGTGGTCTGCTCTTGACGCGCAATGGCGGTGCGGTAGGAGCGACGCGACCAGCAGCAGCACCAAAACCAAAGGCCGCCGCTGCAGTTTTCTCGAAATGAAAAGTACGCCCGAATAGGTGGCAACCGCCGCGCCTGCGGGAGCTTTGTAATTGTGGAGAGCAAGCACCAAGGTGCCTCTTGTCTCATGTAGGTATTCCCCCACCGCGGGCTCTGTTCACGTCCAATTCACCTCCTCGTGCTGCGCGCGCGGCGGCCACTTCCAAACAGCATGCCAAAGAAATATGTGTGTACGCGTGGAGCTACTACGAAGGCAAGAGGCACGTACCCGTTGATGGCTTGCTCGGCATTCCAGTTGTGGTTCCTCAGAATCTGCGACGGTCAGCAGCGGGCTCGACACGGTCGTGAGGTGGGCGTCCGCCGAGGGACAGGCAGGCGTACTCGAGCGGCCGTGGTCCGATCGCTGTTTGTGAAGCTCACGACCTGCTGGATGGCAGCCTTTTGCGCGGCCGTGTATGCGGGAGGCATGCTGAGCTGGGGCGAGGTTGCGGAAAGGACTGAGGAGGGCTCTCTGCGGGCGGTACGGAGAAGAAGGACGAAGAAACGCTCAGCACAACAGGGCAACCGGGACAGCGGCAGTTTAGTTGGTGGTGACAGTTCCATTTGCCCCTCGCGGGCGGTGACGCACCGCTGCTGGCTTTGTGATAAGATATCGGCTCCGAGCTCGCCCCAACGTCCGACCATTCATCCAATGTAAACGACAGTCCATTCCTTCTCGTTCATGATGCCTTCCTCGTTCCCAAAGCGCAGACAAAGCAATCGTCGCCAAGGAGAGAATACCAGACAGTAACCGCCATCTTGCAATGCCATTCCAGACCATACCGCCAAATGCAATTTCCCCCCATCAATCAGCTGTCGGTCGTGCAAAAGGCATCATCGGCTCGTGCAAGCGTACGTGCGTCGAGAACCAAACAAGGAGACTAGCTACATAGGATACAGCAGACAAAAACGAAACGGGGAAACGACGGCGCTAGGGTACATGGGGGAAGTTGGTAGTGAATGGAGAGAGGAGTGCTGCTGTGCCGGCAGAGGGGGGCTCCATCGCTTGCGCTGCCCGCCAAACACCCTCCTCGCTGATCAGAATACAAGACAACCTTTGCTTCGTGGTATCCACAATAAATCATACATTGCTCAAACGTCCACGCTTCGCCATGCGCCCCTTAGTCTCCCAGAGGCATGCCGTCGACCTCGTCGCTCAACGCGCGCCAGTTGTCAGCTTGCAGCTCGCTGTACTTGACGCGCTCCTGGCTCCAATCCTGGTGAAGGCGACTGACGTGGTACATGGACGTCTGGAAAAAGGTGATTTCGTCGCGGAGGCATTCTTTGATAAAGACACCGCGCGCGTGTTGGTTGACAATCGACTGCTTGTCCTGCAAAGCAATATCCCGTCAGTAATCAACACTCTATGCCAAAGATCTTGTCATGATGGTCACCTTCACAATCGCCTCCTCTACTTTTTCTATCTCTCCCGGCTTGATCAGATTCTCGGGCTTGTTGCGGATCCCCTGCAGCTTGACCTCGTTCAACTTGATCCGACGCTCCAGTTGCGGGATGTTGTCGCGGTCAAGACGATCCCGGCGGTCAAAAAGGTCGCGCATGCTGACCAAACAGTCCCTCTGCCTCTTCAGGTCTTCCAGCACACCTTCGTCCCACGCTCTCGCCTCGTCTTCCAAAAGACTTTGCGAAGCATGGAGGTGCTTTGCCGTCGAATTGAGCCCTTCATTCAATAGGGGCACTTCGTTGGTGTCGTACGCATACGTATCGTTCGAAGCCTCGGTAATGGATTGCAGCGCAAGGCCAAAGCGCTTGTAGTCGGCGGCCACGCCCTCGTTGCGCTTGCACAGGCGCTCCATGAGCTGGCAAAGATTGATGTACATTTCGGCAGAACGGCGCACACCCATCCTGACCGTGTCGAACATGTCTTGCAGCTGTGGCGGGAGGTTCTCCTCGAGCTCGGGCGCCAGAGATCGACCAGTGAACTCATCCTGGACTGATATGGCCGCCTGCTTCCTCCAGACTGCCAATTCCTACCAATCAGTCAGTACAAGTGCGTCGAGGGAATCAGATGCGTCCGACTTCTACCGTGGGAACTGTTAGGAACATTATCACGAGCTGTTCCTGGCTCAGTACGGGGTGGCGGACGAGCGCATTGGCAAAGCGGCTCAGTCCCCTTCTCCGTCTCTCAACAAACTGTGCATCGGCGCCAATGTAGTTTCCGTTTACTGTGCTGCGTCAGAATCTCAAACTTGCGCATTGTTGACAATGACTTACTGGCAGGCCTTTTTGGTGGAAGCAACGGCAACTGACGAAAAGGGTATCTCTTGTGCAAGCAATCCAAAAGCCAAACAAAATCACTATATCTCCTAACCACGCTGCTGTTCCTCTTCGCGCTGTTGACCTGGTAGTTGCGGTGCTGGAACAGGAATATACCCTCCTTCTCCGGTATCGTGGTTATGGTAATTATGTCGTCTGCCCCGAGGTTCACCACTGGGTTCCCTCCAAGAGACCTCCCCAGGCCCGTGGGATCGTCGTCCCCTTGACCAGATCCCGCGGGGGCACCAAAGCCTTGACCAAGGCCTTCGCCGCCAAATCCCCCCTCGGGTGCACCCCCGTAACCACCCCACGCGTTCCCAGTATTCCCGTTGGACCCAATGTGTTTGGCCTGGTTGCCGTTGCCGTTGGCTTCATCGTCGCCGCCAGCCGTGGTAAAGGCGCTCGTCGTCCTCACAGGCAAAGTCTTGACGGCGCCGTTGGACCTCGGAGGCGTAACTTGAGAATGATCGTGGGATTTGTGCATCTCGGGGCTGTTCCAGGGGTCCGCGTCTAGGCCAAAGGAGGTCTTGCGCATGGCGCTGGTGTGACTGGGAGGGGTCACTGGCGGAGCCTTTGCAGCTGGCATGGGCGGCGTGTCGGGGAATCGCGCGGAAGCCGCATCCATGGTCGATTCTTGAGCCTTTGCTGGTTTGCGGACGTTGAGGCGCGGTACCGGTAGATCTGAAAGGTGGATGGACTGTGAGACTGCGCTGTCTCAGAAGCGAAATTGGAAGGACTTACTCTTCCTGCGCTCGTCGACCCCGTCGAGAGTGACGTCCTCGCCCTCTTGTGCTAGCCCTACGAGAGCGAGCAGTACATTGAACTCGCCGCGGCCGACTCCCTCGGGCGGCTCTTGTCCACTAAGGAACACAGTCTCTAGGATCTTGCCTTGCGCCTGAGTACCGACGCCGCTTTCGCTCAGCAGTTTCTTGACGCCATCAAAGGTCACTGTTCCATCGTCGTCGTCTTCTATCAACGCATCGTAAATGTCGACATATCTCTCGGGCACTTCGTTCGTAGATAGCAGGGTCTTGACGAGGTTGTTTCGGGCTGCTCTCTTGGGGGTAGGCAGGGCCCAAGGAGAATCAGAACCATCCAAGTCATCGGCGAAAAGACTCGAGCCCTTCTTATCTTGACGCGCTGCCTCCTCGTCAAACAGCGCCGACTGTTTCGCTGGCGGAAGTTCGTCCGGTGACGTGCCGAACAGCGACATGGCGGTCAGGACGGGGTCGATGGCCACGGGACGGCGGTTGGGGTCGTGAGAACGCTAAAGTCCCGTATCGACGAGCAGTTAGGGTCCTGGAGAATCTCTGGACGTCAAGGACAAAAACAAATGGACTCGCAAAGGGTCGTGTGCTCCAAGTACAGCGCGGCGCAGCACTCGACCGGCTTGAGGGTCCTATGCAATCGCCGGCCGCTAAGAAGCTCGGGCCAGTTGTTTTTCCAAGCTCACGTCGCGACCCAACCCAACGGCCATCTGACATGCCGACTCGCTCCGCACGTCAAAGTCTTGCGCATTGCTTAATTGATCAAGCCTCTCACCAAGGACGTGCAAATGCGTTTGACACTAAACTATTCACAAAGTGACGAGAACTAGCCATTAATCCTTCTCATCCTGCAGGCCCTGCTATCACCAAGATACCCTTTTATTCCACTACCCTGAACCTGGACGAAACAAATACTCTGCGTCACCACAAATCTGCTTTTCTGCTTCTATACCTTGCGAGTACACATGTTCAAGACGAAATTTGGAACCAATCAGGCTCCAGAGCATCACAACTTCATGCTGCACTTGCGCACTGTGAGGCAAACTTTTCAATTCAACTACGGCTTGGAACGGCGTTCCAATGGACTACAACCAACCATGGCGTCGCGCCGATTCCGTGTACACACTCCCCCTATTTACAGGGTTAATCCAAGGGTATCATTACTTACAAAAAAAAAAAAAAAAAGAAAAAAAAAACACAATCAATGTCCAGACCAGACTTGCGCCACCTTGTTGCTCCTGAATGTTGGCCAGGACGCTTTGCACCAGTTGCAGGTGATGAAAAGGAACCCCATGAACTCCGTTGACGTGTTGTGGTATAGTTTTCGAGGGTCGTGATTGAACCGCCCTCGTCAAGGTCGTAGGATCTCGTTTCTATTCGTGATTCGTTCCAAAGATGCAATGCACTCCTCACTCGTTCCCAGCCTCTGATGAGGTGGCCTCGCTGCGGGCGTTTGCCGCACCACTGGATTGTCCTGGTGTGGTTGCCGCCCCCGACTTGTTTGAATTGCTAGGCGTATCAAAGGGGCCGTGAACGTTGGAGGCTGGCGAAGAGGTTTGCGGCCGTAATCGAGACTGAGATCGAGGAGGTGCAGGAATGACAATCACACCGGGCGTAGGAGCCCGACTTGATCGCCGTGACGCCAAGTCTTTTGCCTCACCCGGCTGGCCCTGGTTCTGCAACATGTCATCAATGGATGTGTGGTGCGAGACGGAATTATTGCCGCCAGGCCCATTTGCAAATGCAGTGAGGGCATCTGGTGACCAAGTCCGTCCACCACGGGGCTGAGCTGGGACGACAGTTACCGGCACGTGTGTGTCTGCATGTTGACTGCCGACAGATTCGAAGAGCTTCTCGCTATGCTCAGCCACAAACGCGCCCAGCCGGCCCTTCAAGTCCCATCGAGAATAATTGTGTGGGGGTATTTGGTCCGACGAATCTTCCTTGGTCGCCGGTTGAATCACTTGGGCTCTCACCAATTCCGGAGGCGGAGTGGTTCTTCGTCTCTTGAAAGGGTTGAGTACAGTTTTCCACAGCGGGCTGAGGCGACCAAACATGGTGACTGTATGTTGTGGTGGAGTCTGATCTTCAACATCATAGTGGTTGGCTGGCGGCGGATGTTCCTCCGGCCCAGGCGTTGTGGACCTTTCCCTGAATGTCGGGTCTACTTTAATTCGGTCGTCGAGCGTGCTCTGTGAAGGAGCACATGTTGAGGGCTCGTCCGCCGCAGTGTGGTAGCGCACAGCATATACTGTGCTGCCAGCGCTCGTGGTGTCCGCTCTGCTGATTGGCGTCGCGATTGGAGGTGGCGCTTGCGGGTTCCTTGGGGGATTTGCTATTGGGGTCTCGGAGGGGTTTTTGCGGTTCAAATGGATTCGGCCAAGAGGAACGTAGCTGCGGTCCACAATTTGCGAATACCGCACTCGGCTTGCGCGATTCGAGAGGTTTCCAAGATTGGCGCCCCGGTTACCAGACGCTCTACCACCTTGACTTCCTTTGCCATCTCCGTCGTTGTCGCTAAAGTTCCGGCGCAGTCCTGGCCAAGCCACCTCTTCCGACGGCGAAATGTCAAGCATCTCGTCGCCGTCAAAAATCTCGCGGCCAAGAATTCCATCCTTCTTATCTTCGCGTTCCAGAGCTTCAATGCGTTCTACCCATTCCCAGACAATGACACTGGCTGCAGCTGCTCCCACCCATCTGAAGTAATCACCCCATCCGGCAACACTGTAGTCCGAGATATCCGTTGCGAAAAAGACAACCGGTGTCATGACGGCCACGATGGAAAGAAGCGCGACCAGGGTGATGTTGTACATCATCCAATGATAGTAGGCGTAGCGTCGTTTGGTTAATGAGTAGTAAAGAACCCAAGCGGCGTAGAGCATGCTCAAGGCCAGTTCGAAAAGGTAACTGAGCGCGGGAATCGCATCCTTGAATTGGCGAGGCCGGCCGACATCGCCGCCCATGAAGTTGTTAATGGAGCTGAAAGTCATGTCTAGAATAATGAGCGCAAAGCCGACCCATTTTATAATGACCTTTTCTTTGTGTCGAGGAAACAGTCGAATCAAAGTCTGAACCTGTGCCAGCAGGAGGAAAATGTCGGAAACGAGGCGGGAAATTTTGATCTCTAAGCCGCCGACAACCTCTTGACGTATCGCCGTCGCATCCATGTAGCCATTTCGGTACTGCTGTTCGGCGACGCGAAAGGTGTCGGCCGTCGCAATTGTCATGGAGATGGCGACAGTCAGGGCGGCGACCTTTTGCAACCAAGGCCGCGAACCGACTCCAATGATGGACGCGCCGCCCGAGGCGCCACTAATCATTCCGCGTCTGCCCATCAGGCCGGATCGCCCTCCGGGACCGCCGAGGAAAAAGGTCCGTGGGGTAATGAGGAGCATGATAACGAGCATCCAGGCGATGACGGTCGCAGCGCCAGTGGCATATACCTGGGGAGTGACAGAGGCGTAGAACGGGTCTTGCATGTCGATGACATCGGTATTCTCGCGCACGTCGGTCGGCACGGCCGTGCAGGCGGGCGTGAAGAGGGCATCGGCGGTGAGGGTTATGGTGGACGAGGGGCTCAGGATAATGACACCATCAGAGGGCAGAGCGAACGGAGTGCATAGCTGTCGTCGCAGTCAGTCAAGTCGAGCGACGGGTAGAGGAGGTTGGTGGACTCACGGATGCGGCAATCGAGGCCGACGGCGTCGAAGTCGAGGTCACGTCGCCAAACATGGACTCACGCCACGGCATGTTGGAGGACGTCGGACGGGACTCAGAGGCAAAGGCATGGCCGGTGCAGGCAGAGCAGGACAATGGTGTAGTGGGAGGCCATTTGCGGACGGAAAAAATGCGAGGCTTGGAGAGGGGAGGTTAGAATGCTTGGGCTGAGAGGCGAGAGTAGAGGCGCGTCGATGTGCTGCTGCTCGGCAGGCCCGGAACCTGGTCAAAGTCCCCTCAAGCCGCCTCACGATGTTTGTCTGACCTCTGCCTCAGACACACGGCTCGAGCCAACGAGCAAGCTTCGGGGCCAAGCGCGTGCAAGTGTTGATCGGGGACTTCTCTAGCCTTCTACACCGCTCCCACGCCAGCCCAAATGCACGACCACCGCGTCGTAAGCCGCGCCCCGCCAGAACTAGCCGCAGCCGCCTACCGCCACTCCTTTTGCATCAATCCTGTCTGGGAACTCGGCCTGCTTCTATGCGCGAGAGGAATTGGTCTGTTCGCCGCCATGGCCTGTCTGCCTGTGCTCAGCCCGAGCTCCGCGACTTTGACGTCGTGATGGCTGCCGTAGAAATTGGCACTGAAGCCCCGTTTCCGCTCCAGACTGGAGCCTTTTCCACAGGGGCGTTAGTGAGCGTATTTCACCGGTTTCTCACACAAAATGGGGGTAAAAGACGTATGCACCTGAGGCGTATTTTGTCAATGGGGCCTAACAGGCGGCCGACATGCAGCCTCAACTGTCTCGCCCTCACGTCCAGTGCCAATTCTTACGGTGCTAACGCGACGTGACTAATCCCTCGCGTCTATGCTAACCACCTAGATACCTGTACACCGCCCGATGGAATGCTTCTCGTGCTTCGCTCTGCGAGAGACGTCGCTAAGATTACCGATCTCTACGCCCGGCTTGGACGCCAACACAGCTATTCCTCTCTCGGTTCAGGCAGCTCACCACCCCACAAGAAATGCTCAACATTCGGCATCGCCGACCTCCCTAGTCTACCAGCTGCCATAATGGGCGTTAGATTTCTTCCCTACTGCCTCGGTCCTAATGGAGTTGGTGACGTAGCATACCGGGCCACCTCCAGGCGCCTGTCCCATTGGCCAGATATGACCTGACACTGCTGACTACAGCCAAAGGGTGTTGGTGGGCGGGGCCGTCGCTAAGGACATATGGAGGGGAGCATTGATGATCATGAGTAATTCGAAATGTTCACGACATGTATATAAAGACCTAGCGCTGATGGTGCCTCCAACAGCATCGAATTCTAGTCGAACATCTCATACTGACATCATGGCTGGAGAACTCATCTTTGTGAGCTGATTACCCCTTGGCCAAAAACATGGAAAACTGACCACTTTCAAAAGGTTACAGGAGCTGCTGGCTTCGTTGGAGCTCATGCCGTTGAAGCTGCACTCGAAGCTGGCTACCGCGTCCGTGGTAGTGTTCGAAGGGAAGCCCAGGCTGAGCAACTCAAGAATTACTTCAACTCCAAAGCAGCCGAGTTTGTCATTATTCGGGACATCACCAAGCCAGGTGCTTATGATGGCGTGCTCGAGGGTGTTGACTATATCTTTCATGTCGCTTCTCCCTTGCCCGCGACGGTCAGTCACTTCTCTAAGTAAAAAGACACTTACTGACCAAAGGACAGACAAAGAACCACAAAAAGGATGTGATCGAGCCTGCGGTGCTGGGTACCACGACCATCCTCGAAGCTGCCTCCAAAATTCCCAGCGTCAAGAAAGTGGTCCTTACTGGCTCTGTCATTGATCTTGTGCCCTTGTCGTTCATAACAAAGGGTGGTGTCGTTGTCGGTACGTCTGCCGCAAGCCCGTTGGTCTCCACTGTACTAACGTCGAGACAGAGGAACCTAAGGAAGAAGTCACAGCCAATGCCGACGAGGAATTTGAGAACCCTTTCTTGGCGTATCGCGCCTCCAAGGTCCTCGCTCAGCAGGCAGCGCACAAATTCATGGCCGAGAAGAAACCGCACTTCAGTCTGGCCAGCATTCATCCCGTCACTATACTAGGCCGCAACCTCCTGCAAACCTCACCAGATGACGTATCTAGTACCAACGCCGACCTCTGGTACTCGTTGATTGGCCCGAAGCAATCGATCCCTGGGTCCTTCTGGGTCCATGTAAGGGATGTGGCCGATCTTCACATCAAGGCCTTGAGGCCCGACCTCCCCAGCGGCGAAAAGTTCCTCGCCAGCGCTGGAGCCCTTGACTGGGACGAGGTAAGGGCATTTGTCAAGGAGCGATATCCGTTGGTGCAGCAGGGAGAGGCCGAGGGTCCGCGTGCCTTGCCGATAGACGCTTCCAAGGCTGAACGGGTTTTGGGTATGAAATGGCGGAACTGGAAGGAGGCTGTCGCGGAGGTTGTCGACCAGCAGCTTGGCCTGAGCACGTAGTGAATGTTGGACGACACCACGGCATCATCCAGGTATGTTTCTGCTTCACAATTTCGAGGCCAGCCGTCTGCATACATATCCTTGATCTATCCTTACTCCCCTGAACCTGCTGTGGCAAGGCAGCATTCCTCATATTCACTGTGCTAACCACTCCTCCAGGCGCCGCTCACAATTTCGGATTTCTTCGGCTTCGTAGGCCTTTAAGAGCATTTGCATCAACGAGATCTTTTTACGCACATTCCGAGGACTATAGCTGCGACTTAATTCAGATTTTCATCAACTACGTCTTTTCCCGTGCCTGCTTCCTTCTTGTGTGACTGCTGCAAGCTGTTCGAACTGCTCTCTCACTGAACGGTCGTTCACGATAAGAAGCTGCATCAATCAGACTGATGCATCAGACAAATGCTACAAACCGGACTTCGTCTGCGTCTGTGTATGTACCTCAGGCCAATTGCCATAATTCTACATGCATCATTCTACAACATTTTCAAGCCCCCACGAGAGATGTCCTCTCATCAATGAGCCGTGGGCGACGCAGCAGCAGGCAAACAAACCAAACCGCATTCTCATCTCAATTGACGTCTTTTGAGGAACCTTGACTACGGAACACTGCAACCAATGAGAGACGAGACCGCTGAGCAACTGACTCTCTTGCCAATATTTGAGCACTCTTATTTTCCTTAGGCGTCGCCGGCGTAGCTATGTCGCGTACGCTTGTAACTGTATATGGTCAGACATTTAAAATTGGAAGAGCCTATCACGAAGTTAATTAAAACTTTGTTGCCCGCATCCATAATATGAATAGCTTCTTCAAAGCTCGACTGCGATTGTTGCTAACTTGAGCTTTGTCTTGTGCGATCTAGCAAGCAAAATGACCATCCTTTTCATCGCTGTACTGGCTGTCGTGCCAGCAACACTTGCCTTCGAATTTCCTCATATCCATATCCCCAATCCTTTTCATCGTGGTGGTGGTGGTGGTGGTGGTGGACATGATGTCAAGCCGCAGTATTGCCCGATCATCGACCAACATGAAGGTGTAACGGGCACGCCGTGGCAAGTTGGGGTCAGCGTCTCCGGCGGAGGAAGTATGTCCTACACCATTCGTCTCCCTGAAAAAGCGTCTTTGCAACTCGGCACTAACAATTTCCAAGCCCTTGAAGTCCAAGAGACGCACGAAATCGGCACGACCTGGGAGCAGGGCAAGGAGCTCGGGATTTCAGTCGGCTACATCGTGTCGGCCTCGGCTGCCATCAGTATTTCAGTTGCCGAAACGGTCACAGACTCTCTCGCCGAAACGGGCTCGCAACAGTGTCCCGACGGTGGTTGGCACTGCAGTCTCTTGATCTACCCAGCCTTGATGCGGATCAGGGGACATGTGAAGGAATTGGGTCCCAACGACAAATGCGATGGCGGCCAGTTTGGTGCAGACAATCTTCACGACGGTGCGACTTGGGTTCTTGCCTTGCCCAGGAAGGATGCGGCTGGCAATGGTGTTTGGGGGCTGGAACTTTGCACGTGCAAGAATCTGCCGTACGCCCCTGGACATCCAAAGAATTTTTGCACGAGCGACTGCGCAGACACTAGAGGTCATTGAGTCTTGCTCGTGGTCGAGGCTGAAAGGTTCCCGGTGGAGTGTGTGGGTGTCTGGTATGATTGGCGTATCGTTGAGCATTCCAACTCCCGAAATGACACAGCAACAAGGCCTGTGAGGCGATATTAGTCCAGCCAGAAATTGATTTTGAATAACATGTAGTCCTCGATGCACTTCACGCCAGCCTCGAGGTTGCAGGCTTGGTGAAGGGGCATGAAGCGTGAAAAACACGCGGGGCGACGTCAGTCTAGGTTTGGGTGCAGCACAGCACAGCATAGCACAGCAAAGGTACCAGGGGCCTGCCATGGACAAAATGCAGCCTGGGGCTAACCACATGCACTTAACTGCCGCCCGCCCCTAAAACCTCAACACCATCGCCAGGGCAGCATCCCCGACTCACCGCCAACTACGTCACCACCGGCAGAACCTCGGCCAAATCTCGCCTGCAACACCACCCGTTCTCAAGGAGCATTCACAGGTACGGGAGGATGGCCACGGCTGGGGAGCAGTCGTCGTCCGCGAAATCATCGCTCACGCGTCAGGAGCCTCCCTTGTCGACGCAGTCCGCGCCTGAGGAGCATTCGACCGCCGCCACGTCGCTCTCGCCAGAGGAGATGACGCCGCTCACGGAGAGGCCTCTGGACGTTCTCCTCTTAATCGTGCCGCACTTGGACGCTGCTAGCTTTAACAACCTCACCAAAACCTGCAGGGCGTTCTACGACGAGAGCTTCCGTCTTGACCCCGCCTACTGGGCCCACATCACGCGTGAGACATTCAGGCTGCCCAACCAGCCTGCCGTAGACTTCAATGGCCAGCTCTGGCAGCGCCTCTACAAGCGTCTGCTCACCCAAACCCATGTCTTCACCTGGGGCAACAACGACCACGGCGCCCTCGGCCAAGAAAACGACGACGAGAGCGATGAGCCTCCTCGCCCTCGATGGCCACGCCTGAGAGGCCCCATTCTGCGACGTGGTGGCCACCATCCTACGCGTGTTCCAATTGACCACCGCGCCTACCCATGTGAGATGGTAAAATCCAAGGACCTGGGCGTCATTTCCGACATGCAGTGCGGCGGATGGTCAACGACGTTGCTGACCTCACGCGGCTCCCTCCACACTTCGGGCACGATTGGCAACGACTTCGTCAGCCAAAACAATCTCCAGCCATTGATCTACCCTCCTGGATACCCCAAACCTACCGAGCGCCAAGATGAAGTTGTCACGATTCGTCAATTCTCCTCTGGACGTTCCCACATTCTCGGTCTCTCAGACAGTGGCCGCATCTGGTCCTGGTACTCCGTTAAGGAGCATTGCCGCCGCATCACATTCCTCCACGTCGACACCATTGAGACGAAGGATGCATCTTCGAAGCACGAAAAGCGTGGAGTCGTTCGCAAGGTTGTCGCTGGCTGGAACGCCAGCTCCGCCTACGTGACTGGAAGCGGCATCATCCTGTGGAAGCCCCATGGCCGCAGCTTCAACGCCACCGATGACAAGACTGCCGATACCGTCGAGATTTTAGAATCAATCCAGGTCCCCAACACATCGTATACCCGCCCACTTGGTACTGCCCGCGAGCCTGACGATGCTTCCCGCGAGCTTGGATTGAATATCGGCGAAGTCATCAATCATATCGTCCTCGAGCACTTTGTCGTTTTTGTTACTGATCTGGGCAAGTTCTATGCCGCTCGTTTCGAATGGGATGCGCAAGGAAACGGTGGAAGCTGCGCCGGCGCTGTCGAGCTTGCTGCCCTCAGCACTGCCCTCGACAAGAAGCATAGGGTCGACATTCAGGGCTCATTCAGGTCTTTTGCGGCTTTCCGCAATGAGGAAGTTGTCACGGCCAACCAAGATTACCTGAACGCTTGTTTCGACCGCGGCTCTGACAACGCCGACATTGAAGGCCTCAAGCGCATTCCCGCGTTGCAAAACGCAGGTGTCATCTCCGTCGCCTTTGGAGATCACCACTACCATGCTTTGAAGAAAGATGGATCGATCCTCTCATTTGGCAGGGAGTCACAGGCTTGTGGCTCTCTCGGTCTGGGCGGCGAGGGAGAGGCTGAGAAGCGCCTGCGCGGTCAGTATTATGACACTAACAGGATTGACAACCTCCTCGTGCAGCACGCGTACACCACTGGCCGGCAGATATGGTTCGACGAGGTAAAACGCAAGTGGGTCACTTACATATCTTCCGGCGGATATGACCCAGGAGACGCGCAAGATCGCATTCGACAGACCGCCCACCCTCGATCGCTCGCCCTCGCCGAAGTGTCTGAGTGGATTGAACAGCAGGGAAGAGATTGGGACAAACACCCCGATCTCGCTGACGCCAATGAGGATGGTCTCGGCTCCCACTTCGCGCTCACCGTCACTGCGGCTGGATGGCACAGCGGAGCCATTGTGCTCGTCAACGAGGAACTTGCCAAGCGTGTCGAACAGCAATGCATCATCGCGGAAGAAGACATCAAAGACGAGAATGCCCGCGAACGAGCCCACGGAACCGCCGATGCCCACGACGATGCCGCCACCCACGACAACGACAACGCCCTGAACGAAAACGCGAAGAAAGCTTCAGCTTGGAAGACTTCTTTCACTCACGTGCGTAACTTTTTTCTTACACTAATGCGACCCTTTCTTTTCGGCATTCTCAGAGTTGCGAGAGTCATCAGAAGCACCGTCATGTCATCCATTTCTCCTTTCTCTCTTCTTTACAGCTTCTTCATCGCCAGCAGCAATGCCGCCATCAATTTTCAGATCTCAGCGGCTGGCAACCGCTCCTCCCGCTACACCCCAACTTCTCCCGCATATTTGCAATTTTTGAAGTTCAACGGGCTCGTCCCTCGCCGCAGAATTCGGCGCAGTTTGACTGACCATCCCAACTCGCAGACAATTCCGCGCATCGACCCAAGTGAATTCGTTGACCCGGTCAACCACGGCGCTTCCCCCGGCCCCGGCTTCTGGTACCGCTGGGCGGACCACCACTTCCCGCGCCTCGAACTCTCGAACGGCGAAGTCATGCCTAGCGCGAAGGATGTCCCGCTGGATCGCTGGAAGGATGGAGTCAGGCCAAGTTGGGTCCTTGGCCAAAACTTCAGTTGAGGGGAGAGGTGTTTCCCGGCTACTTCTGGATTTGGAAAGAGGATGAGGGTGAGGAGGGCTTCGAGTGCTTGGAGGTCGGAGATTGACGACGGTTTGTATGATTACTTTTCTATCCTGCCGGTACTCACAGGCACCGATCGGCTTGGACGCGTATGGACGGACGGACGAGCTGCGGAGCTGCATGCCTGGCGGTGTACCGGGACTCAACTGGATTACAAGACAGCGACAGCATGGGGGGGGTGGCATCACGGCATGCGGGCATTACGACATCACTGCTTCGGTGCTGTCAGCCTGTCAGTGTAGTCAGAGCCTTTCGTCTTCCGACTTGCTCTACTACTCTCACGCCGGGCAGTCGACAAGTAGTTCATTTTCTTCGTCATCGAGTCTTTTACTTCTCTTCTCTTCTCTCGTCTCCCGTCGCCGCTTCCGTGTTCCTGATCCCTTCGCACCCGTCGGACTGCGCGATGCGCTGTAAAACTGATCCAGCAAATGACGGCAGCCAGACAGCCTAGCGGCGTCAAATGACAAATGAGCGCGAAGCTAACACAGCAAAGGAGAAAGAAAGACTGCGCGTTCCGTAGTATTTGTGCTGCTTGCCCAGATGCCGTGCGTACGGAGACGAACCTCGGATTGAAATACGGGCCTGAGGCGATGGAGTGCCGACAATGATTTGACTGACTGACAGAACACTTGGCACCGGGGTCCAAATATCTAACCAAGTAGGTAGCTCGATGTACCGTGACGTACACGCTTAGCCTCCGGAAAAAGGCACACATGCCGTAAAGCCTGACTCAGCCATCGAACCACTAGCGACGAGACAGAAAATAGCAGGCAGTCCAGATACGCTTAAGCCGCGACCCTCAACCCACACGCGGGGGGAGTAAAGGGAAGTAAAGCAAAGCAAAGTAAAGCAATTTAAGATAGAGCAAGGTCAAGGTGTGTGTGTAAAGCTAAACCGCACACACGAACTAAACCAACCTTGGCTCACCTTAACTTGGCTTAACTCAGCTTAACTCAGCTTAACTCAGCTTAACTTAGCTTAATTTAGCTTACCTCAGCTTGCCGTGCCTCCCACAAAGCAGAGTAGAGCAAAGCAGAGTAGAGTAGAGCAGAGCAGAGCCGAGCAGAGCAGAGCCACATCGAGCCGCGCCGCGTTGAGGGAAAAAAAAAAAAAAAAAACAAAGGAAAAAAAAAAGAAAGAAGATGAAAAAAAAGGAAGACGAAAAAATTGATGATGCGGCTCCCCGGCACAGAAAACCCTAAATATAAATAGAGCTGCGAGCTGCGCCGCCCTGTCCACTTCCGTTCAGTTCGGCTAGTCAGTCGCAAGCCGTCGGTCTTGGGTGGCTTGACTTGACTCGAGCACTTCCACCGTGTGGGGAGGGGAGACGGGTGTTGCGGCTGAGAGGGAGAGGGAGAGAGGGAGAGAGGGAGAGGGGGAGAGAGAGACAGGGGTATCGATGGCGCGCGGCTGAAGAAGGGAGCGTGTCGGCCGGGTGGCCGGCTGGGCGGTTTCGGTATGAGGGTACGGCTGGGCTGGGCTGCGCGGTGTTAGGAAAAGGGAGACGGCAGAGATTGTCGGGGGAAGGAGAGGGTTGCTGGTAGAGGCTTTGGGTGTCAATTAGTGAAAGAGGAGGGGTTTGGAGAAGCGAAATGTGAAAGATTGCGGTGATGATGATGATGATGATGATGATGCATTTGGCGTCAATATAGGTACAACAAAAGCGCAAATGCGCTCTTCTCCCTCCTTCTCCTACCCAACGCATCGCTTGTTCGCTCGCCCACTCATTTCCCCAGCGTCAAAAACAATCGATCGCCCACATCGCCCAGACCCGGCTTAATCATGCCATGGCCATCCGTCTCTTTATCCACGCCGCCAACCCACACGCTGACGCCCTCGGGCCAACTCTCCGCCACACGCGCGACGCCCTCCTCGCTCCCCAGCACCGCAAGCACCAATACACGCTTGACGCCCCAATCACGCAGCGTGTCGACAGCAGCGCAAGCCGTCGCGCCAGTCGCGATGACGGGATCAACGACGACAGCCAGGTCGGCGGGACCAGGCGCCGTCGTCGGGTGCGCGGCTGACGGGCCGTGGTAGGGCAGGTTGTTGTAGTACTCGACGGGCTGCAGGGTGGTCTTTTCGCGGTACAGGCCGAGGTGGTGGACGGGGACGGGGTCGGGCAGCAGCGAGAGGACGGCGTCGGTCATGGAGAGGCCGGAGCGCAGGATGGGGACGAGCGAGATGCGCGAGGCAGAGGGCGAGATGGTGCTGACGGGGAAGGAGTAGCCGAGCGGTGAGGTGTCCTGTGGTTTGTTAGTTTTTCTCTTGTGTTTGCTTTTTGGTGCGTGCTGGAATTGCAAGGCCGAGGCGTGGTTGTGGTTGTGGTGGGGTAGGTAGTGGGGCGGGCTGAGCTGAGCAGAGGAGCGGCAGAGGAGAGCAGTTGACGGCGGCAGAGATGCGCATGAAACTCACAGTGCCGGCTTCTTTCTCATCGAGCGTCTTGGCCAGGGCCTCGACGGAAACGATGGTGGCGATTTCGTGGATCAAGGCCTTGGTGTCGCGGGTGTTGGTGCTGCTGGAGCGCAGTTGGGAGAGCTTGGCCCGCAGGCAGGGATGCGCTGAGACGTGGGCGTTGTGGGGAAGGGCCATGGCGCAGGCGGACCGGAGGATGGCGGCGACGAAGGTGGTGAGAGGAATTGAAGATGGATGGAGATGGAGAATTGGCGACGACGAACAAGAGAGGGCTTTATTGTTTGTTGTGAGCTGTGGTGGTGACGCCGCATCAAGATAAGCTGGGCGTGTAGCTGCGCTGAGGTCTGGCCGGCGGCGGGAGACCCTGGCGGCGATCAGGCATGGCCCCAGCAGCAGCGTCAGATGTGCAAATTGTGTATTGGGCGAGACAGCAAGACGCCCACCCGTTTTTACCATTTTTACCATTTTTACCCCCAGGTACCGCCTGCATGAGGCTGCGTTTCTGTTTCGCACACTGGGAGACTTGCTACCGAGACCAAAACTCCATGCCCAGCCAGCCCTCTACAAGCCCGCATCCACTCGACCACCTCACCCGGAGTCCGCCTCCTCTGCTGATCATGGCCGACGGCCAAGCTGCGCGCTTCTCCAGACGAGACTCACGCTTCAACCTGCAATCTTCGTCCTTCTCGCGCGACACTCGCAGCGATGCCGACGCCAGCAGCTTTCACTCGGCGCGCGCCTCCTTTACCACAACGCCACACCGTCAATCCCATCTGTCGCACCCAGACTCGTACGCCGTCTCCGACTCGCCCTCCGACGACCATCGCAGCAAGCATGCCAGCGCCGGGAGCTCCACCACCCAGCCCTCTGTCCGCCTCTTCTCAGGCCAGGCCAGCGGCATCCACATTGCCCGCTCGCTGGGCACCACGCCGACTCCCAAAATGGACGACTCGTGCTCGTTGCCGCTGAGCTACCTGGACCTGGACGAGAGCGCCGCCCCCGCGCCAGTCGTAAGTCCGGTCCGACGATCCAGAAAAGATCGCATTTTGGATCATGAAGCGGCCCTACCGCCAGAACGACAGAGACTTACCGCCTACCAGGACGACGAAGAACTCAGCGCCCTGCCCCCAGTCGTACCCCGATCCCGCGACACCAAATCGCGAGCTTCGCGCCTCTCGCGCATGGCCAGCCTGCACGCCACAAAGGAGGGCCCTTTTGACTTCTCTGCCAATTCGTCCATGTACGCCCTCAACGCCATGCCGCCACCCCCAGTTCCGCGCCCCCTCCCCGTCTCGGCCCTTGCGACCCACCTCTACACCATTTCCTATCTCATCTTCTTTTCCATTTTCGGCACCTTGGCACGTCTCGGCCTGCAATGGCTGACCTTCTACCCCGGCGCTCCCGTTGTCTTTAGCGAGCTCTGGGCCAACGTGGGCGGCTCCTTTATCATGGGCTTCCTCGCCGAAGACCGCCAGATCTTTCGTGAGGAACGGGGCAACGGTGCCCCTCTGCCGCGCAACGTCAAAGACGAGCCCGCCGCCTCGGCTGAGATGGCTGCTCAGCACTCCAAGGTCAAGAAGACGATTCCGCTGTACATTGGCCTGGCGACGGGATTTTGCGGCTCTTTTACTAGTTTCTCGTCCTTTATCCGTGACGTCTTCCTTGCGCTGTCCAATGACGCGCCCGCCCCGTTCAACCACCCCTATCCCACGGGCTCGCCGCGCCCATCCTACTCGTCGACGGTGCACCGCAACGGTGGCTACTCGTTTCTGGCGCTCATTGGCGTCATTCTTACCACCATTTCTCTCTGCACGTCGGCCTACACCGTCGGCTGCCATTTTGCCATTTTCACGCACCCCTTTACACCCACCATCTCTCTTCGCATCTCTCGTCGCATCATTGACCCCCTGTTTGTCCCTCTTGCCTTTCTGTCCTGGCTCGCCGCCATCATCATGGCCGCCGTGCCCCCTGACCGGCCCGGTGGTCCGGCCGCTACATCGTCTTCGTGGGCGTCCGAATCATGGCGCGGCCAAGCGCTCTTCGCATGCGTCTTCGCGCCGCTCGGCTGCCTGCTACGATGGTGGCTCTCAGCGCGGCTCAACCCCTGCGTGCCCTCCTTCCCGCTCGGCACGTACGCGGTCAACATCTTCGGCACGGCGGTGCTGGGCATGGCGTTCGACCTGCAGCACGTGCGGATCGGCGGGGGCGGCGGCGTCGTGGGCGGCGGCCGCGTCGGCTGCCAGGTGCTCGAGGGCGTCATGGACGGCTTCTGCGGCTGCCTCACCACCGTCTCCACCTGGGTCGCCGAGATTCGCGGCCTCCGCACCAAGCAGGCGTACCTGTACGCCGGCGCCAGCGTGCTTACCGGGCTGGGCATCTTGATAGTCGTCATGGGCAGTGTCAAGTGGAGCACGGAGTTTGAGAGTGCGGTTTGCAAGATGACGCGGTGGTCGTGATGGCGTGGGGAGTGAAAAGGAAGAGTTTATTAATACGTGGGCTGATGTTGATAGGTCACTAAAAGCACGTGTTTGGAATGGCAAAAATCCTTTTGCGTTTGGGTGGATTTTGAGATTTTCGAGCCCGAGTTCTGGATTCAGGTGGTCGAAGAGGTGGATGAGCAAGGCATCGGGCGAGACGAGACGAGACGAGAAGAGTCCAAAGACGACTTTTTTAAAGAGAGAGAGATGGAAAAGAAGGGGCTCCTCCATACGGCTCCTGCGTACAGTGCGCCTACCAGCAACATCGCCTTGCACCGATGCTCCGCCTCTCGCCGCCGCCGCCGCACACAATCTCGATCTTTTCTCGTCACGCACGCGCGCACGCCATTCATCTGTCGCGCGCACCTGCATAACCCAGGCACCGCGCCAGTTGTGCTGGGGAGGCGACAAATGGACTTCGGCAGCCCTTCGACCTACCTATCTACCATCCTACATTACCTTGCCTTGTCTCGCAATCATTTGCGAACAAACGATTGGATTTTTTCCGCGCTCTGCTCTGTTGGACATATTTATCTCCCTCCGTGCTTTCGCTTCGGATACTGTTTTCATCCTGTGGTTTTTTTTGCCGCTTCGCATCATACCCCCTTTGCCTGGCTGATAGTCTGTCATTATTTCTTTCCTTCCTGGTTTCTTCAATGCTGCTGCTGCCGTCGCCGCCTCCTGTGTTCCCGCGGTGCGTGGTGGTTGTGGGTGGTTTCATTCTCTCTTCTTCTTCTTCTTCTTCTTCTTCTTCTTCCTCCTCCATATCCACCTTTACTAGCTTTGTTTACTCGCCGTACATACATACACACACGCACGCACGCACGTACGCACGCTGCGGCTGCCACATCAATAGCAACAACAATTGTTTTCACCGCTCACCCGCTCGCGTCCCGTTCTGTAACCGGCGCATTGAATCGGTGCGATCGACGGACAGGGGTAAAAGACTCAAAGAACCGAAAATAGAGCCGCAGAAAGGACGCGGGAGGGGAGATGCGGTTTCACGAGTCTAAAATCGAGCTTGAACACAACGCACTGTGACTCGGTCGGCGGGAGAGCGGACTGTAAGGAGGACAAGGAAGGCATTTGACCATGCGAGCCTGACCTGACGGGTTTGAGAGGAAGAGGAAGAGGAAGCGAAGGAAGTGGAGAACGTGCGTAGGTAGGGTGAGTAATAATACACCAAAATCCATGCCAGGCAATAATGAATGAATGAATGAATGTGTGAGGCTGGTATCCAGGAAGCACCCACATGCAGTAATCCAGTCACAAAGATGACATAGCTTGAAGGGAAAGTGATGGAGTGGGTGAGGTGTGTTTGCCTACCTTCTCCCATATAGTGTTGTATATCCATCTTACCTACCTGCCTGCCTATCCAGAAAAGTTATTAAAGGCGAAGTGCGGTTTAATTGGATATGGACAGATAGATGATAGGTGGATGGAGCATTGGATAGATAGTTGAGGAAAGCTGACGCCAGTACAGAATTCTATGTCTGAGGGGAGAAACGACATGTAAAGACGAGAGAAAGAGATGATAAGAACGTCACGTGTTTTCGTCATCTACATGTGAGTGAAAGGTTGTGTTGTGTTTTCAGACAGGACGAGCAGTGTTTTGGATGAGAGCGTGCGCAACCAGACGCGAAGATGTAGACAGAAGAGCAAGGTACGTCGCACATTTCGTGTTGATTCAAGTATTTAGGAAGGATCATGTTGGTCGAGAAGAAGAGGGGAGATATGGACATGCACTTACCAAAGCATAGAATGCATCAGTTCATGTGCATGTAAGGCATGGAGTGTAGCGCCGGACAATGCGATTGACCAGCCAGCGCTTTTGGAGAGGAGTATGCAATAGTCTGTTTGAGCGTAAGTGGTTTGCTCTCTACCACCCACCTTAGCCCGGTGATTCGGGGGGATGACAAGTGGCATCGCGCTCGCCACCACACGGTTGGATTGCATCTTCGTGAGCGCCATGATTGATTCCAACCTCAATCAGTAATTCAAATCCCAATGCCGGCCGCGTCCGATGGCACAGGAACATAGGTACCCATGTGCGTCAGCTAGCATCGCATGCACGCGACTCAGAGACGGCGATCCGGCTGCCTGCCCAGCTGAAAGCAAAAACGCTGCTTGTCATTTGTTGCGCTGCCGGACCCTACATGTACCTACCCACCTCGTCGAGCTGTACTGTACCGCGCCTGAGGAGGGCGCAGTCAGGTCGCCCGCACGCATCTTGCTTGCCTTCCGGATTGTCTCGCTTAAGGGGGCGCCGCGGCGGCGGTGGCGCCCTCTACTTGATCTTGATTTGAGACGGCCAACCTAATCTGGCGCACGCGCTGGGCAAAAATTGTGGAAAAGGGTAAGTTGACGGCAGTGACAAGATGTCGACGGGCGTGGAGTCGCAAAGGGGGTAGGTGAGCCTGGACTGCCGTTGCGTCTGTCCTTGCTCTGCGTCAACTGTCCTGCTCGACAATCAAAGCGGTGGAGACGGTGAGAGAGTGCGTTCTGCTGTTGAGCAAGCAAGCTAGCTGCGAGATTGCTACCATCCGTCGTCTCCAAGAATTGAACGCACGCCAGGCCGCCCCACGGACGCCCGATAGCCTTCCCGCAAAAGCGGGGCGCGGCGCGCCAACTGGCCCAGAAAACACAGACGGCACGGCATGCACAGGGCAAGACGACTCTGGTAGTCTGCTCTGCTTGCTGGCAATGTTTGTTCAGTGATGACGGCGCAGCAGCAGCGCCACTGCTCGCAAGCTCCGCCACGCACGGGCGGAAATCTTCTCATGATGTCGTCACTGGTGCTGTTCCTGATTCCCGGTCTGGTGCCGTTCGGTTGAATAAATACCATACATGGCGTGACAGCCAATGAGATGGCGTAGGCGGGGTCGCGAATCGAGTGATGGCACAAATCAAACCGTATCGGCCGGCGGAAGGGCGAGAAATGAATTACTGGATTGGAGTGCCTTGGGCGTCGACGGTCGCTTGCGCGCGGAGTAAGTAGAGTGCCGTGCGATGGCTTGCTGGTTGACAAAAACGGGTCGGTCTTCATGTCGGTCGAGTGAGACGCGGGCAGGGAAAGGCACGGCGAGTCGAGGGTCTGGGCTGGTCTTGGGAGCTTGTTTGGTCTCTGGTTTGGCGGACGCCGCGGCCGGACCGGCTTGCTTGCTGCTGTCTGCTGTCTGCTGTCTGCTGTCTGCTGTCTGCTCTGCTCTGCTCTTGTCGCTTGCTCCTCCCGGGATCCCCAACCCCCCGGTGCAACGGCCCGTCACACCTGTTGGTGACCACGCGGGCCTGTTTGTCCTACGCTGTCTCCGGTGCCAGACGTCGACGCCAGCTGGAGAAAAAAATGAGGGGGAGTGTGACTATCGGTCGTCTCTTTTGTGGTGGGTTGCGCTATGGTAGAGTACCGTTGAATGTCAGGGCAGTGCCGAGTAAGCATGACAGCCAACCAAGGAACCTGCGCCAGAGGAGCCAGGGAAACAAAGCGCACACAGTAAGAGAGACAAACGGAAGAGGAGGAACAGCATGCCCGAGTCTCCCTCCATGCGGCCGGTTCGATTCGATTCGCCAGGTGACGGCTCGGCGCCAGCTACGAAGGGATCCCAATTGTCCGGTTACGCACGGGCTGGGGAGGGGGGCAATAGACTCGCCGGACGGATTCGTGAGGTGGTGGGTTTTTGCCGCGTGGGGGAGACGGAGAGAGGAGGGGACTGATGTACTGTCGGGCTCATGTGAGAGGCGTCGCGTCATGTCTTGTCGATGAAAGTCGTCGCTGTTGTCGTCGTCGTCGTCGTCGTCGTCTGCTGGCTTGCGTGTCTTGGTCGACAGCAGGGAAGTGAGGGGAAGCGATCGGCAGCGATGTTCACAAGCAGGAATTGAAATGTCGTCAACGCGTCGTCAATAATACTACTTTATGGGAGATGAGGAGGGCGAGAGTCATGCCCTGGGAGTCTCGTTTGATGCGTGTTGGACAACAAATGACGTAGGTCGCGCGCAGTCGACAACAAACGACTGGACCTGACCTGAATTCATGGCGTTTCTCAGCGCCAAAACCTGAAGTCCATCTGATGTTCCTCACTGCTGGCTGCTTCCGTCATCGCCTGCTCGCAATTTCCCACGCTACATCCATCTGTGGCTGGGAGAGAGTTTGTGCCACCCTGCGCCCGCATTAAAGCTACCGACCGCCTCCCGCAACCCGCGTCTCTCCCTCCTGCTTTCGCACCCACCCACCTTTTGATTCCCCCTTCACGACACAGTAAGACATTGTCATCGCTGAGAGTCTCCACTTGCTGTTCTTGCGTTTTGGATTTTTGAGATACCCCGATACCCCAGTTAAATCTTACCCCAGTCCCGTCTGCTTCCACCTCTTCCCGCCTCTCCATCCAAACACCCAACCATGGCGAGCAAAGCTGTCAACAGGCCTACCGACCCCCAGCAGCGGGACAAGGACGTCAACAACAAGCTCCAGCTCTACGGCATTTATTCTGGTGAGTTTGATTCCCCCTGGCGCAATGCGACAGCGCCTGCAATCGCCGCGTCGTCTTTACGTCACGCGACGGCGCACACAACCAAAATCCGCGCCAACGCGTTTCTGCCCTCACTGGAAACACCTGTTTTCGCGTCGCGACAAAAGTCGCCAGATCAATCGAGTCTAGACTGACATCGTACCTCAGCTTTCACCAAGCGCAAGCTTCCCTCGGTAAGAACAGGAAACATGGCGCTGCACTTGCCGGCACTAACACCACCACCAGAACAAACAGATCGATGTTGCACTGAATAGCGCCCAAGAGTCCAAGGTGCTGGCGACGCCGTCTAAGAAGCTGTCGCCCGAGGGACAAAAGATTGCTGCCGACATCAAAGACGTCATTGACGCCGCCAAAATCCTGATTCTCACAAAGAACGAGGGCAACCTCTTCCAAGATTTCATCTGGCAGACTCAGCAGATCAGCGGAGGTACCGCAGAGAAGCCAAACGTTCCCATTGACAAGCAGAGCGCCAAGCAACAGTACAACGAAGCTCTAGAAGGCTTGAGGACTCTTGGTCAACTCCTCATCACCAACGGCCAATTCAGAAAGCTCCGTGAGTGTCCAAGATTCCAAATCTCGACTACAGCTAACAATCTTAGTCAATGACGCCACCATCCTCATCCGGTCCATGGCTGGTGACGCCGCGACCAAGACTGCGGGCAAGGTCAACCCCACGGAAGACCAGCTGAACCAGATTGACGAGGCCGCTGCCGACAACACCTGGCATGACGCCCCTGACATCAAGGCCATGAAGGCAAAGGCCCAGGAGCGTGTCAACAAGGCTAAGAGCTTCGGCAAGAAGGAGGCTGACAAGGCCGCCGGAGACGCTACTCAGGAAGCTCATCCAGAGGGCTCTCGCGATCCTACCGACGCCGCTGACTTGGCTGCTCAAGACCAGCAAACCGGTGGCACATCTGGACTTGATGCAGCTTCGGGTGCTGCTGCTGGCGCGCAGACCGTAGCAGAGGATGCAAAGGAAAAGATTCCCGAGGAAAAGAAGGACCGCGCCAAGGAATACCGCGAGCGAGGAGCCAACTATCTGAAGAGCAAAATGCCCAAGGAAAGGCGCGAGCAGACCATTTGGCGTTTGAAGAAGATGGTTGTCGAGGTTCAAGCTCACCAGGACTGTAAGTTGTGTCCCTGGCCCCTTGAGTACCACGCTAATTCGACAAGACATGCGCGCCATCGAGACCCTGCTCCGTCTGGCTGAGGAGTACGCTGGCCATGGCAAGAACCTTGCTGGCCAGGGCAGTGGAGCCGTCAAAGGTGCCCATTCTGACGACAGTTTGCAACTAGCTGAAACTGACTTGCGGGTGCGTATTAGGATACACTTCAAACGAGAATATCAAAGCCGGGCTGACAGACCTCAAGACATTGATTGAGCGATTCGCCAACAGTACCTCTCTCGACGACTTCTTCGACGCCCTCAACAATATCTACAAGGACGCCGAGAAGGACCCCGAGTTGAGGGGCTGGTTCAAGCACCTCGACACGTACATTCGCAAGTGCCTCAAGGAGCAAGGATTCATCATGCAAGATGCTGCTACCGAAGAGTGGAACGAGGTCTACGACAAAGGCCGCTTTTTGCTGCGCGACCGCTACAGGAACCACACTGACCGCATCCTCGACGAGATCAAGTTTATTGGCCAGCAATTCGACGCCGACCCTCAGAACAAGGCCTTTGTCAACTCGCTGAACAAGCTCTTCAAGGATTTGGGCCAGGACGAGTCTGGCAAGGCGGCGTTCAAGCCCCACCTTCTCAAGGACCTAAGCGAAGTCGTTCTTCCCGGCATTTTTGAGAACATTCGCTACATTCCTGTGCCGCGCATTGAGTACTCCGACCCCCAGATTGACGCCATTGTCGAAAACTTGGTCATTGAGGGTGACAACCTCGCACCTAATATTTTCGAGTTTGCTAGCGACAACCACTGGCGCTGGGGCCGCAAGAAGATTTCCAATACCAACAAGAACAAGATCATGCTGTCTGTCTCTGGCATCCAAATGGACATTCGCGACGTCAGCTATTATGTCAACAAGAAGCAAGGGTTTCCCTCGCTCAAGGACCAGGGTGTGCTGGACATTTTCCTCGGTGGCGAGGGATTCAGCTTCAAGGTCATGGCTGAGACTGCTGACAAGTCCGACAAGCAGCACTTCTTCAAGGTTACCAAGGTCGATGTTGATGTGAAGAACTTCAACATTAAGCTCAAGAAATCCAGCCACAAGCTGCTGTTTACTCTGGTTAAGCCTTTGTTGATCAAGGTCATTCGCCCTGGCCTGCAAAAGGTGCTCGAGCAGCAGATTCGTCAAAACTTCACCCAGGCCGACGCTGTCTTGTACTCTATCCACCAGGAAGCTGAGCGCGCCAAGGCCGAGTTCCAGAAGAACCCCGACCCTGAGAATGCGCAAAACTTGTACCAGCGCTACCTGTCGGCCGTGCAGAAGCACATGACCGAGGCCAAGGCGAAGAAGGAGCAGCTCAAGCAGGCGACCTCGGACAAGAAGGCCAACATCGCCATGACCCAGCACGAGTCAATTTTTAAGGATATTGCTCTGCCAGGTGGCATCTCGCACAAGGCCACCGAGTTCAGGGACCTCGCCAGCCAGGGAGACAAGTGGGAGTCGCCCGTCTTCAGCATCGGCAACGCAAAGGAGACGACCAACCTGCCCAAGATCCAGGCTGTTACGCGCAAGCCGCATGGTGCCAATACTGGCGGTATTCGTGGCCCTGGTGCGGGGAAAATTGAGAGTGGTGCGGCCAATGCTAACGGTTCTGGTGTGCAGAGCCAGTCGTCGTTTTCGAAGGAGGTCAACCAGGCGTTTGAGGGCGGCGTCAACGGTCTGACAACCGACGGCAAGCCTTGAGCGAAGAAGAGGGATTCTGGGCGAAGTATGGAGAGCCGTTGAAGCGGCGAAAGAAGGAATAATGCGTGGAAAATACCCCCTTCCTGGCTCCTTTCCAAGACTTTCTTTGGTAGTTCATTTTCCACAACTCCTCTCCAACCCCCGTCTCTCTCCTTTTTCCTTTGTACTATTTCCATGAGACTCTAATTCGTTTCATTGCTACTCTTACTTTGTTGTTGTTCGTTGTCTCGCTTTTTCTTCTTGATACCACGAGCGCGAAAAAGGTACACAAGGCTGTTGTTTCTTTTTCCTCCTTTCAATTCTTTCCCTCTCGTATTTTATTTTTCGATGGAGCAGGATGACCGGTCGCCTTCAATCAAGCGGTTTGGTCGTAATGGTGTGCGTGGTGATGAAGTGGAATAACTGCTAGTACTAGGTAGGCAGACAGGCAAGCAGTGTAGTCGCGTCTTGGGGGAGAATTTTTGTTTCGTTACTTAACACAAAGTATCTGTCCATGTGCTGTCGGTCCTGATGACGTTTATCTTGATTTTCTTTTGACCGGTCCACTGACGAGCAGCAAAGCGCTGTAATGCTGTTGAATGTTGGTCTGTTGGCCAATTGTCTGCAAGCTGGTATGGTGGGGTAAGTCCGCCAAACAACCCTTACCTCTTGCTTGACATGCAAGCAAACAAGCAAGCTCTGATTAATCTAACTGCAGTTTCTCTGCTTTCCCATCAAGGTCCTGGGCCGCCCGCCCGCCCTTCTTCTCATCATCCCGCCTCTTATTATCGTTAAAGTCGCAGCGATATCGCCAAAGGAGATTTTACCACCTGGCTCACGCGGCAAATCGCGTCCGCGCAGACTTTCGTTGACGACCTCGCCGCCTTCAGGATGCGCGATCAAGAGAACACGCAGTGCTTTGACTATTTGTGGTGTGCTGCTGCGCAGGGGGACAGCGAGGACGGCGGCGACGTGCTGACGAAGAGGCAGGACTGAAGCTTTGGGGATGATGCAGCTCTCCCGTCAGCAAAGTTTGAAGAGTCATTATTTGAAGAACAGGGGCGGTGTTTTACTAGGTCGTTCTTGGACTGTGTCATCAAAGGCTTTTGCACGGTCAGGGGGCGGATGCCAATTAGGCTATTGGAAGCTATTTGCGCCTCCTTTCTCTGTTTTGTTCTTGGTCTTGAAGAAAAGGGCGGAGATGTGGTGCTGTAGGTAGATTTGCGAGTCTTTGGTTCGATTGTTCTGTTTCAATGCGATTCCTTGACATTTCATATCAATCACTGGGCTTCCTTCTATCGAGTCTGTTCCTGCCTTTCACCTTTTTCTGAAGCTTTCTAATACCCAGCTCCTCGCAACGAGGCGTTGACTCGCACGGTCCTGGAGGGCGAGGACATGTTCAACGATCTTGGGGAAGTCACCGAGCACGATGGTCATCAACACGACGCGGGCAGACACTCAACCAGCTCCCATGAATGACAAGGCGAGTCAGCACCAGCAAAAGTAAATCGATGCCAGCATGTTTTCTCTCCTCTGCTCGCTGCCTATGCCCTCCACTGCCCATGCGTCATGAGCTCGGATTGATATCGTGGCTACAGGACAGCATCAACACGGCTACGGTCGAAACCAACCGCCCTTCGAAGGGCAAGTACACGACCATCGAGTGCAATTTCAAGGTATTTACGTTCCGCTCTTGTCTGCCACGAGCTCAGACAACCATGAGGCGACAGAGCGCTCCTCCTTCCCCCGGCACTGTGGCGAGCGAACGCAAGAGCAAGCCCAATGATGACCAGTTAAGCCGTGTCTCCGCTGACTTCTCATACTTTGCGCCAAAATTGACCAGGAAAAGGACTCCGCGAGATCCCAGGCCATCGCCGCCTTGAAAACCCCCCTGTCTTCGGGCGTTGTGAACTTAGATCTGATCCCCTCCAAGCACGAGGCCTTCACCCACGCCATTTTAGAGGGCAAAGAGACGTTCGACGATCTCCAGGGTGACGTTGAAGACGAAGATGCGTGCAAAGACTACGGCGACTGTGAAGTGTAAGAGAGGAGTGATGGTGTGGATTTAGGGCTGAATACGGCTGGTACGTGGGAGACATCCACAGTAACGTCGGCGATGCGAAGTCGGAGTGAGGAAGGGGGTGGAAAAGGGATCAAGTGCTTCCTGAGATAAAGAACCAGTGAAGGCTTTGAATTTATTTCCTTGTGGAAAATCCTCTCGAGACGTCAGGGCAAAATGGCAAAGGAGCAAAGGGGATTGTACTGAATCAGAGGATTCGTACAGCCTCAGCACTGCAGACTGACGACACCATTTCCGGTACTAGCATTCTCGAGATCATGGGACAGCAGTGCCTCGTCGACCTCTCTGCCTTCAGGGATCGCAATCGAGAGATGTTGTAGCAATTCCCGCACTTCGAGCTTTGTGGCACTGACATCGCCGAAAGCGAAATAGAATGAGCGCATTGTTATTGCGTTGATGAAAGCAGTACGTGCGAGACATACTTGGGGAGTAATCAAGAGACGTGGAAGTTGTTGTTCGAGCGAGAAGATGGGTTGCTGGTGCGGTGATGTGGTGCAGTGTACGGGACGGTCTGGTTGTGGTCTCCTTGTATTGTAGAACGCCTCTCGAGTAACGGAATTACGACTTTTCTCTTGTTCCCTTCCTCGTCAAAGCAATCATGTCGCCGAGGTGTCCGTCTGATGCCGGGTTTGGCATCCCTTTCGTCCTCTGACCGGAAGCTTTGTGAACGACACCAAGCAGGATTTTCTTTGACGCTTTGGAATTTCTAGGGAACAAATACGAAAAGAGAGGACTCGCTCTGGTGCAACGTCGAACCCTGAGCCAGACCGGCAGTTTCAGGGGTGCAACCGGGTCGAAGCTAGGACAAAGGCTTTGTGTTTACTTGTGACAGCAGGCAAATTAGCGACTTAACATGCCTCCAAAGCGAACGATTATGTGTCAAAACATCGAATTGCCATGAGGGAATCTAGACGCTGTCCATTGCGCACCTGGCTAGAGGCGAAAATAGTTTGGGAGGTGCAGGTCCTTTCCGTTTTTCGTAAGAGAACGCCGTGGCATGCCCTTGGTTCCAAACACAGGTGTTGACTGCCACCATCACGGCTGAGAGTCAATAGGTCATTGCCGAATGACAAAAGCCGAGGGATAAGAGACTCAATCGCGGCTAGTTGTACTCACACTGTCCAGAGAATCACTCTCCCTACCCAAGACTATCAACTCCAACATGTCAACTACGACAGGCTTCCCTGAAAATCCAGTCCACCCTTCTGTGCACCCAGCAGGTCCAGCAGTTCAGAGCGAGCGCCATACTCAGAAGATCATCGGCGCTGTCGTCGTGAGCAGCATCAGCGGTACCGTCTTCATCAGCATATTCATTTGGATATACCTCCGCCGCAGAGCAATGAGGAAATCCAAAGGCCGAGCAGCCTCAATCTCAGGTCGACCGAATCCATCCGAAATCTCGATCCTGCCGGCCGGCCTTTCCGAAAACTTTTCTTTCGCGCCAAAAGGTATGAATGATTCGGGAGGCTCTTTGGTCCCGACCATACTGACTGTATCAAGTGTCTGTGATCCCGCCCACGCCCGACGCGTATGAAGAAAAGAAGCATCTTGCGCTGCCCAATGTTTCAGAGGTGATGAGCGGCCCTGCTCAGCCTGCCTTGCCACCGACTGAAGACATCCAGCCCCCACGAATATCGAGGCGGTCGTGGGCAAACAGGGCCAGTTTCCGGCTGTCATTTGCTTCCATGAGCTCAGGTCCTTCTCCGAGAACCTCGGTGTTGCCAGCAGACAGCGCGAACAAGAATCTCATCCACAACATGGCCGAGCCTGGGTTGTCTGATGTTGTCAGGTAACATTTGGAGGTGGATTTGTTGCGGATGACGGTCATGGTGGATGTTTTGCGCTGTTCGTGGAGCGTTCAGGGTAGGCGTTTGGATAACACGTGGGGAAACGTCTTGTGTACGAGAGATCCATGGAATGTCTTCGAAGGACTCGATCTGAATGTGCCGTGAGACGATTTCGATGACCAAAACTATGTGACTGCGAAGCCGTCACGAATTAATATTTGCCGAATTCCGTAGTCGACTTTTTATTCTCCCTCTCTTTGCAGTGATATTGAACGACCACAAGTTTTGGACTGGAAGCGCTGGCGGTGAGCGTACAAGGAAGCACGCAAAAAATGGGTTGCATGGCACAATCTGCCGGCAAATAGATTTAGAACAACCTGCCCATTTCTCCATGAGACCAGAATTAACAGGTTGGGACGGAGATGATGTGCGTGACCCGAGAGAGAGGCCTGCAAACACCTGCATCTCCATCTCGCTTTACCCGATTAGGCAGGTACGACCAACCGCCGCCTCTGCTAACGCCGCGTCCCGCCCGGCATTTGTCGTGTGAGATCCACTTCACCTCTTGTGCAATTCATTTGCCTGGGTTGCTGAACGCCTGACTGCCGCAACTTCCTCGTCGGGAAATACTCCAGTCTGTTTGCTTATCACGACGTGATGACGCGCCACACGCACGGCACCCACTCTGTGCGCGATATAATGTGGGAGTCGACGGACATAGCATCGCCATGCTCGTGGTTGCACGATGCCGTCTCTTCAACTTTTCTTCGTGGTCGCCGGCTTGGCCAAATCGGCTCTGGGGTACTCTGATTCGGTTTGGAAGACACAGAATGACACCGGCTCACCTTGTGCATCTGTGTCTTCCTTGGCAGCTTCTCAGACATCAGATTCTCCCAGTGCAACGGCGACTGTACCCGCAGAGTTGGCTTACAAATGCATCAACAGCGTACCTTTGAACGTCAGCGCTGCGTTGGACCTCATTGAGACTGTGAAGCCATACTGGGAATGGCAAAGCACGATTTCTTACCTCAAAACCCCTCCCGCAGAGTATGTCGAGAAAATTCAGGACCCTGTCGATGTGTTTGGAGAGCTGGACATCATAGAGTCGAAAGTAAAGAATGGAAGCTTTGCGAACGAATATGAGGTAAGAAAGTGCCGGAACAACCTTCGAATATCCCGTGCCGACGCTTTTCGAACAACACTGACGCTTCAATCAGTTTGGGCTCAGCATATATCGACTGCTCCAGTCTACCCATGATGGACATTTCGTATACGTTCCGGACTCCGTCGGAGGCATCTTCAATTTTGGACGTACACTCCCTTTGGTGTCTGTCTCTGTGGATGGAAAGAGTCTTCCTCAGCCCTATGCCTACCCAGACATTCTGGAAGCCTCCCTTGGAGACTCTTCTTTCACTCCGTCGCCAATCGTCAAAATTGATGGCGAGCCCGCCACAACTTGGCTTGAAAATTGGAGCCAGTATGGATCCCTTCAGGACCGAGACGCATTGTACAACAATGTGTTTTACGAGCTTGCTATCGTTGCCCTCGGAAATTCCAGTGCGGGCATGGGAACCTTTACTGGCGGTGGCCGCGGAAGGTGGATTTATCCAGGAGCGACCACGACCATTCAGTTCGAGAACGGAACCAGTGCTGTCCTCAACAATTTTGCCAAGGTGCTGACAGACTTCGACGGCGTTGATAGCGGCGAAGCTTTGTACACAAAGAAGTTCGCAGTCCCAGCGGACCATTACTTTCAAAACGGGGCACTCAACACCGCCACAACCACAACAACAGCGACTCCGACTTCGACTTCGGCTTCGACCAATACTAAGAGCACGCCAGCTCCTGGATATCCAACACCAGTTGTGCGCCAGGAGAACAATCTCATCGGCGGGTATTATTTGGACGGCGAAGACTACGCCGACATTGCAGTCCTAAGTGTTCCCTCTTTCGTCGGCTCATCCAACGCCGGGATAAGTTTCCAGGAAACCAGTCAAAGATTCTTGGCCGAGGCAGTCGCAGCAGGAAAGACAAAGCTCGTAATCGATCTCAGTGCCAACGGAGGCGGAACAATCTTGCAAGGCTATGACCTATTCAAACAACTCTTTCCGTCAATTGACGCCTTCGCGGCGGCAGACCGCACGCGGGCGCTCGAGTCGATTGACCTGCTGGGCCAGTCCTTTTCCGAGATCTCGGGGACGGTCCCTCGCACGCTCGACTGGGGTAAAAATGAGACCTTGGAGGAGCTCGAGGAGGACATTGTGTCCAGCAACTTCAACTATCGCACGGACGAAACTCCTGAGGGCAAGCCGTTCAATTCGTGGGCTGAAAAGTTTGGACCACACGAATTCAACGGGGACCAGTTCTCCAGTCTCTTCCGCTGGAACCTGAGCGACGTGCTCACACCCATCAACAGCGGTGGGATCCAGATTCAGGGATACAGCGGGTACAGGACGAATTTCACACAGCCTTTTGCCACTGAAAACATCGTTGTTCTCACTGACGGCTACTGCGCTTCCACTTGCACCATATTTTCCAGGCTCATGACCGATCTCGCAGGGGTCAAATACGTCGCGATGGGCGGGCGGTCAACATCTGGCATCATCCAAGCCATCGGCGGCGTCAAAGGGACTAAGTACGAAGCGACTCCACCAACAATAGCTTGCACATCTGCTGACAATTTTTAGCGACTTTGGCTGGGATTACATACAGGAGATAGTGTCTCTGGCGTACGCAAACGCAAACGCGACCCAGAAGGCCTTTTACAACACCACGTCCCTCGCCGACTTCAACGACCAAATTCCCTTCTTGCGCGCCGCGAACGACACCGCATACAACATCAATTTCCGCGACGGCATCAAGATTGGCGACTTTGAGGAGCAGACGCCGCTGCAGTTTGTGTACGAGCCCGCCGACTGCCGCATCTACTGGACCCCTGATATGACGGTCGACATTACGGCGGCTTGGAAGGCGGTCGCGGATTCGGCATGGGGAAGCACCGACTGGTGTGTGGCTGGCAGAGTCAAGGCCAACTCGACTGTGCGGGTGCATTCGAATGTGGCCAGTAGGTACAGTCGGCCTGCTGTCATTGAGTCAGTTCCGATTCGGCAGAGAGCGAGGCGGGAGGATTATCCGCTGGACGTGTACACGGATCTGAGAGGGCAGAACCTCAAGAAGAAGGGATACATGGTGCCGTGATGGGAGAAGGAGAAGAGTAGAGCTTTGTATCCTCGGAAGAGCCAGAAACCCGTCCTAGATTCTGAAATCGAATCGTTCTTCCTCTACGACGCCAATGAACTCCAGTGCACCACGCGCCAAACAGTAAAGCCCGATTTTGTCTATACAATCATTCCACTACCCCTATCCCCCTGCCTCATGGTGATATTGCAGCCATCGACCTTTGAGCCAATGACCAACTGACTCTGGGTGCGTAAGAGGGCAGTGAGGCCCGTCTGACGATTTTCCATCTTGCTCATCTGGACCCAGGACTCCTTGAGCTCGGTGATGAAGACTGAAGCCACGTCGAACCCCTTTGCGCGGATGGTCTCGAGGAATTTGATGACGCGCTGCTGCTCGCCGGCGTCGGTCATCTCCAGGCCGATCAGGTACGCCAGCGGCATGTAAAGCACGGAGCCGAGGTCGATGCGGCTGATGATGCCCTCGGCGTGCGACAGCGCGGCCAGGGCTTGTCCCTGGATCATGTCGTCTTGTAGGACGGGCAGCTCGCACTGCAGGTGCGACCACGCCGGGTGGATGAAGAGGCGACACACGCCCATCAGCGCCCAGTGGTAGTAGGGCAGAATCATGGTGATGGCCGACTCGAGCTGGACGCAGCTTGTCGCCGACAGGATGATGGAGATGATGTCGCACTGCAGGTGGCAGGCCGTGCAGATGATTTCGATCCCCGCGGCGATGTGCGTCGAGAGCGTCGTCCCGTCGAGGACTTGGTCGTCGGGGGCGGGAGAGTTTTTGGAGATGGCGTCTTCGAAGTTGATGCGGTCACTCTTCCATGTCCACTCCAGTGCCCTTTGTCGAGTAAGTAACGCGCATGATTGTCAAGTTCGCAATCTTACCGGTATTGCAGCCTGGCCCATTGCTCTAGAATGTCGAGAAGCCGATCTAGGTCCTTGTCCGACGCAAATTCGAGGTCCTCAGGTTCCAACTCGATGCCGTTTGGCGGCTCGGGACGCAAGATTTTGCAACAAGATGTGGTCGGAAAAACGACATCTTCATACGACACGATCGCGCCTATTGTGTCGCTGGAGCGGTGATACTTGTACAGCGACGCTTCAAAAGCGCTCTGGCCACGCGGACTCCTTCCACTGAGTCGGATGTACTGTGATATATTTTGCACCATGCGCATCCAAGACTCGCCACTCTTGTCCACAAAGAGCTAGGACTGGTGAGTGACAGCGCAAAACGGTTTCAGCAACACTTACCTCAGGAAACTCGAGCAAGAGAGCGCATAGCAGCACCGTGTTGTAGTTGGCAGGGCGGGCACCGCGCATCTCGCTTGCCATCTGTTGCCACATCTCTTCCCACGACTTGCGCAACAGACGGAGTTCGTCAAGGGTGAGGAACAGCTTTCCAGTCCGGCTGGCATACACGCCGCCAACGACAGACACGGTCTTGTTGACGAGCTCGTTTTGCTGCGCCAGGCGGCCGATGGAATTGAAAGAAAAGATGGATATCATGGGAGAAGGAGCCAGTCCAATGGCTTGGAAAAAGACGGTGTTGTAGCGCCACGATGCCTGCACAATTGGCTTTTGGATTGTTTGAACGATCACGCTGATTGTCCTCCTAGGCTCGCATTGAATGATTGTAATGGCATTTTGGGCCGTGTGTCGGGATATGCAGTCAACACCACGCGTCTTGCACGATGCGCAGGGCCGTTGTCCATCGCACTGCTCGAGTCTTAGCAAACAGTATGCGGTGTTGATAGGTACTCACCTTGACATGGTCTTTTTGGCAGCGCAGGCAGCGATGGCCACCGCGGCGGCGACCGTCACGTGATCCACAAGGCATGGGATCAGATTGAGCGAAGTCAGGTCATTCCTTGGGGATGATTATTGTAGATTCTTTGGCAGCTGGTACGGTACTATGGTCGTTGCCTGGCTACCAGGCTTTCGAAACGGATCACGTGGAATTCGATCCGATCAGTCCGGACATGGATCATTTTGGTCGAAACTCGAGTGGGGTGCAGAATTGCATGATTCTAAGCCATGCTAATCGTCTTAGCAAAGCTTCGACTACAGTGGAGAAGCTTTGACAACACTTTTGAAAGTCTCCGAAGAATCATGAGCTGGATTTCCTTTCTACGTGTGGTACAAACCGCCTCCAATCAAACGCCCTCAATGCCATGTGTCCACGATTTTACGACGCCTTACAAAGTACGGATGACATCCGGTCAAAGATGAAGAGGGGAGAGGAAACTTTCAGGGGGTCGATATTTGAACAGGCCGGACGGTGGAGCATCGTGGCGCAGCCAACCAAGGGCGCAGCGCGGACCTCCTGGTGTAGTCATTGCGGCGGATATTGTGGTATATGCATTATGGCTCCAACTCTCGCTTATTCCATGATGCGAGTAATAAGGCCAGTTGCGACAGTGCGGCCACCTTCACGGACGTTGAAACGCTGCCCTATTTCGACACAGGCAGGGTGGTGGACCTCGCAGACCATCTCGACGTTGTCGCCAGGCATAATCATCTTGTCCTGCTCGGCAAAGTCTTCAGGCCAGGTCAGGCACGCAGATTCGTCTACATGACGTTAGTGAGTTGCGAGTGCTTTTGAGAGGACTGAAACCTACCAGCTGTGCGAATGAAAACTTGGGGACGGTAGTTACTGTGGAAGCCAGTGTGACGGCCACCCTCCTCCTTGGTGAGGACATAGAGAGATGCGAGGAACTTGGTGTGGGCCTTAACAGTGCCGGGGGCGGCAACGACCATACCGCGCCTGACGTCGTCACGCTTGACACCACGGAGAAGAAGACCAGAGTTGTCACCGGCTTGGGACTGCTCGCAAGCCTTCCTGAAGGTCTCAATGTCGGTGACCTTGGTCTTGATGGGAGTCTTGTTCTTTCCAACGAGCTCGATTTCCTGGTCTCTCTTCAAGACACCACGCGAGACACGACCAGAGACGACGGTACCACGGCCAGCAATGGAGAAGACGTCCTCGACGGCCATGAGGAAGGGCTTGTCGAGGGCGCGCTCGGGGGTGGGGATCCAAGTGTCGACGGACTCGAGCAGCTTGTCAATCGACTGGACGCCAATCTCGGGTTCCTTGCCCTCCAAAGCGCAAAGAGCCGAGCCCATGATGATGGGGGTTTCGTCACCGTCGAAGCCGTAGGTGCTGAGCAGCTCCCTCATTTCCATCTCGACGAGCTCCAACATTTCCTTGTCCTCGACAGCGTCGACCTTGTTCACGTAAACGACAATCTTCTGGACACCGACCTGGCGGGCGAGCAGCAAGTGCTCGCGAGTCTGAGGCCTGCGCTTGTCAAAATATGTCCACAATGAGCTCTTTTGCCACCTACATTTGACCATCCGAAGCAGCGACGACGATGATGGCACCATCCATGTTGGCAGCACCAGTAATCATGTTCTTGATGTAATCGGCGTGACCGGGACAGTCGACGTGGGCATAATGGCGGTTGTCGGTTTGGTACTCGATGTGGGCGGTTGCAATGGTGATACCACGCTTGCGCTCCTCGGGGGCCTTGTCAATGGCACCGTACTCGAGGAAGTTTGCGTATCCCTTTTCAGCCTGGCGCTTGGTGATGGCGGCAGTCAGGGTAGTCTGGTGTTGTCAGAGCTAGCTCATGAATAGCTTTGGAGGTCGAGTACCTTGCCGTGATCGACGTGACCAATGGTACCTGAGACGAAATCAGCATCTAGGCATGGCTCAGATTCGAGTCAATTACGCACCAATGTTAACGTGCGGCTTGTTACGCTCAAAGGCGGCGGCGTAGTTCCTGACGAACTGCGACGATCCGTTCAGGCCCAGAGTCGACTGGAGCGGGTTGACGCCAGAGCGCACGCGCAGGGCGGCGCGGGAAGAGCGCATAAAGGTACGAGCAAAGGCCGACATGGTTGCAATGGCGATGGCCGCAATGCCTTGAGCTTGCCGGTGAAGGAGCGGAGAATTGGAGGACGGAGATGCAAGACGCTGTCGTTGAGGTCAGTTAGGTGGCACTGTTCGACAATTTCTTAGCGCGATCGCGACACGTGATTCCTTGGAGCCACGGCGACGGAAGAGATGCGGAGAATAATCCACCGCCGGTACCACCCATCCAACGTCCTCAATTCCACAAGAAGAAAACGCCTCTGACAGACGGAGCTCTTAGTTGACGCTTCGTCTCCAATCGCTTGCATCTTTCCCAGTACCGGCGCGCGCACTGGTCTTCGTTGACACTACACGCCTACCGAATACCCGAGGTCCCGCTTCCAGCAGCCCGTCTGCCACATCTCGTCCTCCGTCAACACCAGCATACATGTTTCTCCGAGCCTGCTCAAGACGCGCCTTTCCTCCGTCAAGCTGTAGCTTGCGGACCTGGCCTTCTACCGCTATGCCGTTGAGAGCGAAGATTACGAGATCCGTACGAATGAAGCTCCCCGCCGAGTCTTCGCAGAGCTAACTCGCTCCATAGTTCTCCACCATGGGGCAGTCCGAGGACCCTCTCCTGAAACCGAATCTCGAAGACGACCCTGACGATGTTCTGTTCGACAAAAACTACGGCGTGCGCACAATCGAGCTCAACCGACCAAAGAAACTTAACTCGCTGAATGGCTCAATGGCCCGCAAGATTATTCCCAGATTGCAAGAATGGAGCAAGTCTCAAATGGCCAACGTCGTAATTGTCAAGGGCAAGGGGCGGGCATTGTGCGCCGGAGGTGACGTTGCAGCGTTGGCCAACCAAAACAGCGAGGGTGAAGAGGGCCAGCAAAAGTCAAAGGACTACTTTGCGCTCGAATACAAGCTCGACCACCTCATCGCCACCTACTCGAAACCGTACATGTCCTTTATGGATGGCATCACCATGGGTGGCGGAGTCGGACTGAGCATCCACGCGCCCTTCCGCATCGCTACCGAAAACACCATCTTTGCCATGCCGGAAACGAGCATTGGATTCTTCCCGGACGTTGGCGCGAGCTTCTTTCTCCCTAAGATGGACGGAGGTATGGGAATGTATCTCGCCCTCACAAGCCAGACGCTGAACGGCTTTGATTGTTTGTGAGCGTCTCCAGTCCCCATCCCATGTTCGCACTAACTTCGCCAGATCCCACGGCGTTGCAACGCACTACATCCACTCGGCCCAACTCCCTGATCTCGAGGGCCGTCTGGGCGAGCTGATTTTCAAAGACTACGCCACCAATGAAGAGCGCTACCACATCATCAACAACACCGTCGAGGAATACGTGACCGAATCTGAGCTGCCGAGACCGAAACACTCTGGCAACATCCGCATCGCCATTGACCTAGCTTTTGGGCCCAAAATGGGCGGTCTCCAAGAAATTATTGACCAGCTTCGTCGGATTAGTCAGTCAAGTGACCCCGAAGTCGCCAAGTGGGCAAACCAAACACTGGCAACGATGGAAGAGCGCTCGCCGACCTCTCTGGCCGTGACATTTGCGCAGCTCCGATTAAGCCAGCGGTGGGGCATCGCCGACACGTTTGAGCGCGAGCACTTCATCGCGTCCCGATTCATGGAGCACCCCGACTTCATCGAAGGCGTCTCGGCAAAGCTGGTGCGCAAGTCCAGGGAACGTCCGTCGTGGCAGCCTGATCAAATCTCGGATCTCACCGAGGAACATATTGTCAAGTTCTTCGATTTCCCCAACCAGCCGCAGCTGAAGCTGCTCAATGACGAGGCTCCGAACTACGTTGAGTATCCTCACGCGTGGCTGGGCCTGCCGCGTGAAAAGGATATTTTGGAGGAGAGGAAGAAGCACGATAGTGACCAGCAGTGCCTCAGGGCTATGCTGGCGAAGACGAACCACAAGTTTGGTGTTCGCGGGAAGGTGAGCGAAGTGTTGGAGCGGAGGAGCATGATGCCGGAGACGGAAAGATGAGCATTTATTGTACAGAGCAGATCAAGAGCACAAAGTATCAAGAATTGGAACAACACATTCTGTGAACGTCAAGAGCGTGTGTGCTTGATATTATTTCATTTATTTCAGGAGCAGGCAGCCGCCGACGCCTCATCTTCCCATGTATATTCCATCATCCGTGTTATTCTTCACCCCTTGAACCTCGTGTATTGCTCACATCAGTCCAACACTCTCTCCTCAGAAATGAGACGAAAAATATCAACGACCAAACAACGTGCCATCGTTGCTCTCTCTCAGCCCACCCACATCACCCACAATTCAAACAGCTGTACCCGTACGTACAACTACAATACACAGTACACATACATACCTACATACACAAAACACATACAGAAAACTGCAAGCGAGCAACAAACCCCCCTTTTTCTCTTTCCCTCGTCGTCGCGCACCTAATGAGCACGCGGCACCGCAACAAACGCCGCCGCCATCGCACAGTAATGCTGTCGCTCTTGTCCATGCCCATGGCCATGGCGATCACGCAAGTGGTAGTGGTAGTGCGAGTGATGCAAGTGATAATGGTGGCAGCGATACAAAGAGGCGCGCCAGACACGCGGCGCCCACGCAGGCGACGGCGTCGGCGTCGCGACCGCAGGAGCTTGGCACTGTGATGGTGTTGTTTGTGGTGGATTCGTCGCCGTGGGATCGTCGTCTGCGTCGATGCCATCGTTGTTGTCGTCGTTGTTCGGGTGGGCATGGATTTGGACAGGGACCTGGACGGGGATGGAATCAGGAGGCGAATGAGAAAGGTCACCTACGCCGCGGTCCGCTTCGGCTTCGGCTTCGCCGTCAAAGTCCGACAGGAAGCTCTGGTGCAGCGCCGGCGGCGTGAGGAAGTCGAAAATGTCGCGCATGCCCTCGTCGACGACTGGTGGCTCGTCGCTGTGATGGAACGCCTCGTTTGATTGTTGCTGATGCTGCTGCGGTGGTACACCACCGTCGTCCTTTTCGTCTTCTTCGGCTCCGTGCTCCTCCGAGTCCAGCGCGTCGTAGTTGCTCAGCCCGACGGCGCTAGGCGGCGGCGTCGGGTAACTGTTCTTGATGCTGCTGCTGCTGCTGTTGCTGAAGCAACACGACAGCGTTGCAGCAGCGGCGGCGGCGTTCGTCTCCTCCTCGACCCCGTCCTCCACGCTGCCAACGTCACAGCCATCGTGGGGGCTTCCACAATCGTCGACGCCGTGCCTCGCAGCAGTTGCTCGTTGACACGGGCCCAGATATTGCACAGTAGCGGCCGGCGCTGGACTCGCCACCGGCCGGGTCGACGTGACGGAGCTCAGCAGGCCGGCGCCGTCCTTTAGCGCCGCCATCCGCTGCATCTCGACGCGCTCTTTGAGCAGCATCTCGCGCTCCCGCCGCTGCTCCTTTTCCCAGCGCAGATTGGGGTTGCGCTGGCATGCCGCGTCGACGCGCTGCTGGACGCGGTTGAGCACGGCGGCTCTGCGAAGGAGTGAGCATGACGACGACGACGACGACGGTGCTAGAGAGGCGGAGACGGATGGCGATAGCCGTGGTAGGACACGCTGTGATGGTCCGAGGGCGAAGACGGCGTTGCTGCTGCGGTTGCGAATGCTGGTGCGGTCGGGTTGGGACGGGGCGCGTGGTGTGGAGAAGGGG
The DNA here is from genome assembly GCF_038021145.1 of Phyllosticta citriasiana. NCBI lineage: Eukaryota > Fungi > Ascomycota > Dothideomycetes > Botryosphaeriales > Phyllostictaceae > Phyllosticta > Phyllosticta citriasiana. The sequence continues at coordinate 244,504 of NW_027117285.1, read as the reverse complement.
AGCGAGAGGGGCGATGTCGTCAGGGACAGACGGAGGCGCCGTTTCTTGCGAGTGGGACCGCTGGGTGACGGGTCTGAAAGAGCGCGCTTGCGGAAAGGTGTGGATGAAGTGTCAATCTCGCAGGAGAAGACGAATGGTGTAGTTGATTGATGAATTCCGAATGTAAACACCATGGACGGTGACGCCGAGGATGTAGACATGATTGTTCTCTGGTGGGACTTCGCTACATCAACGTCGAGCTATGTCACGAGAGCTCTTGCATTGGATGGTGGCGAGAAGTAGAGTCATTCCTGCAGCACGTAGAGCCGCAATTCAACAGGAGAGAAGGCAGACTTGGAAGAGAAAATATATGAGATGACGAGATTTAGTGGGATAGATAGGGAACAATGAGATGAGGGAGCAAAGGAAACAGGATGCTCTTCTCAAGCATAGTGGCAGTGTGGCGAGGCTCTATACTCATGGCTGTCAGGTGGCACATCCCCGGCCCTTGCAGCTAAGCTGGTCGCGGAGAAGCTTGATGCTGAAGATGCGGGGAACACGCCAGCTGGACCGGCGCGCAACCGCTGCTGGCGCAACCTTTTCGACCACTCAAGAGAGTTTCTGGGCATGGGCGATCCCGGCTCGGGAAAGCTGACGTTGGACGGAACAGTTCGCGCTTGATGCTCGTTGGACGTGCTGTGTGATCAAACGCGAGCTGGCGCAAAGAAAAGTAAATGTCGAAAAGCAATTCAGAAAAAACTTTTTCCATACAATTCCTAGCAGCCGGGCAGCATTGCTCTTCAGCTCAGGGGAAACAAGCATTTGCAGCCACCGTAAATAGCAAAAATGATGGTCTGGGGTATCATTAACAACCCACCTCATCCAGTCATGGAAAGCGTAATCCAAAAACCAATTGCTCTATTGGCCGCCCGGCAGTGCGGCTTTTAGGTAGATTCTATGCTCCATCCTTTAAGAAATAACGAGCCTCGATTTTCCGCATGACCTTGTTGGTTTGCTCGGCCAAACTCAAAGTCAGTATCTGTAACAAGCGTCAGTGAAAGGGTCCGGTCTGCCGAGCAAGGTGACTGACCGTGTGAGGAAGGATTCTGGCCAAGTGGGCAAAGAAGCCCTTGTACACAGCTAGGAGACCTTCCGTCTTGACAGTTCTGAACAGGCAATCGAAAGCGCCACTGTAGAGATTGCCCGTCTGGTTGTACATGCGGCTCATGACAGTGTCTGGGGGATGCATGACGCAACACACAACGAAGCCGGATGCAGTGCTACTGGCAAGGTGGAGGGCCGGGCCTTCTTCCATGCCCAGATGCCTCACTAGACGCCGCTTGGTGAAAAAGTAGGTTGGGAGCTGGACAGAGCTACCAAAGCCTGTCCGAACCATGGCGGGCCCAACTCCGCGGTACAGACCCTTCACTCCCTCGTGTCCGTAAATCTGCTTCATACCATCCCAAGCATTTCTATACCTGTGCTGTGTTCCCACAGGCAAGAAGGGAGAATAGGATTGCAAGCGGGTCTTGATGAGGAAGAAGGGCGAGCCGGCTGCTGCGCCTAGGATACCGGAGGATGCTCCAGAAAAGATGTTGATGCCAAAGGATTGGTACTTTGGGTCCTGGTAGAGCAAATGGGTAAGGGTCCCACGGATAGGCTCATAGAAGCCTAACCGACATCCGTTCAACAAAATCTGGTATATGTACTGTGTGGATTCCGTCAGCTGCCGGAGCGTCTAGTGCGACGGTCAACTCACGGCGCAATTGATTCCGCGAAAGAGTCCCTTGGGTCCTTCATTCTTCAAAATGACGGAGATTCCGTGCAAGACGCCGCGGTACATCTTGGGGGCATCCTTTTTGGCTTGCAGCTCTCCCTGCAATTGTAGGCTGTTGGAGCTCGTCAGCTCCTCTATCGGCGGCGGCGGGCATAGGACAGGGCGCACCGAATCTTGACCGTCTCGAAGCTGTGGGTGACGGTGACGGCACCGCATGCGGCAATACCGCCAGCTATGAAAGACCTGGAGTCATCAGCCGGGCGTCGAAGGACGTCGTGGTCGGGCGCGCAGGCGCTTACCCAGCAGTTGTCGACATGGCTCAGAACAGTTGAATGCTCTGCGCCGGAGAACTGGATGAACTTTACGCGTCAGGCTGTCCTCCGGCGAGAGAGCGGGAATAAGTAGGGGAAGAGATGACGGCGACAGGGCGGCGGTCAATATTCAATTGAATGGATTACCAAATAGGTGCTGGTGAGAGGATCAGTGACAGCGGAGCGGGCCTGGACTGTTTCCTGGGGTCCATGTCCCTGCATTTGCCGATGTCGGAGCAGCTCGGCAAGCGGCGGGCCGGGCGGTGAGCTGCTGCAGAATCGTTGCTGCAGATCACCTGGCAACTGCGGCCGTGAGGTCATTCCCGTCGCAACAACTGACCTCACTCACTGCCCTGGACCTTTCCAATTCTTTTCCGCTGAACGCGTCCACCCTGCTCCACCACGCGGTCGCCTAGTCTCCGTCATGATCTGAACTTTTTGACGCCACACTCATCATGGCCGCTGGCGCATCCTCCGCTCCCGGCGGAGCTCCGCAGACGCAAAAGGTCAGCGAAGTTGTCGCGTCCTTCCGTCCCACCAAAGTATGGCCGCCAGCCCGTTTCCATCTGCGACCTTGTGCTAACCAGACAGGTCTTTCGCGCAGAGAGCCCCAAGACGTCGGTGACCTCGCTCGACTTTGACGACTCGGGAGAGCTCGCCGTGGTTGCACGCGACGACGACACGCTGCAAATCTACAACTGCAAGGAAGGCAAACACGCCAAGGAGCTGAGGAGTCAAAAGTATGGCGTTCACCTGGCTCGCTTCACCCATCATGCCCAGAGCATCATCTACGCCAGCACAAAGGTCGACGACGGCATTCGCTACCTCTCCTCTCACGACAACTCCTTCATCCGCTACTTCAAGGGCCACACCGACACCGTCACCTGCCTCTCCTTGAACCCTTCCAACGACACCTTCGTCTCCTGCTCCACCGACAATACCGTTCGTTTGTGGGCGCTCAACTCTCCGCATGCTCAAGGTCTCTTGAAACTGCACGCGCCATACCTAGCGGCGTACGATCCTTCAGCCAGCGTCCTTGCCATTGCTTCTCCCCCGACACAAAGCATTCTTCTCTACGATCTTCGCAACTTTGACAAGGCACCCTTTGCTACTTTTGACCTTCGCGACATTGAGCAGCAATACACCCCTGGAGCAGGAGGACACAATTGGTCCAAATTGGAGTTTACCAACGACGGCAAGCATTTGGTGCTGGGCACCACTGGCGTTGGTCATTTTGTGCTAGATGCGTTTGAAGGCACTCTGACATACTTTTTGGCGCGGGACTCGGGTCCCTCTGGACGCCGTGCCGCTGGCGAATATTCGTCTCCAGAATCGGTTGCTGGGCAGGGCGATCTCTGTGTCTCGCCTGATGGTCAGTACGTAATTGGTGGTTGCGGCAGCGACGAATTGCTCGTCTGGGATATTCACTCCAGACAGCCGGCAGACCGAATCCTGAGGCCTTTTACAGACCTTCCAGGCCGCGGAAAGGCCGCCATTGTGGGCTACAATCAGCGAATGAATTTGCTGTGCTCGGCGGACAAGGACTTCCTGATGTGGTTGCCAGATCCTGATGCTGCATAATTTGAGGGACAGTCATACGGAGCGAAGGTGCTTTGTTTGAAATTTGGGAGCGGGGCGTAAAGGCCTTAAAAGCAAGAAAATATAGCAGATTTATGAGTATTACATACATACCCTGGGCGGCTCTGATGCGAGATGTTGAAGAATGCGCTGGTGTGGAGGTGCATTGCGGGGTGAAAATTGGTTGCCGGTGTGGGAACCAACCGAGACGACGATTCCTGGCTCGGAGCTTGCCTCAACCACATGCCCACTCCACAACCATGAGCTCCTCCCAATCATACAAAGGTGCCCAAAATGCCGGGCTTCAGCAGCAGCAGCAGCGCTCCATGACCACGGGCTTCCGCTATCCATCGAATCGCAAAACCATCTACGATCGGAACCTGGGAAGGAGCAAGAATGCGGAGCTCAGTCGCGCTGCCTTTGCCTACCTCTTCGTGGAGATGATTTCGTACGCCCAGAGAAAAGTGACTGGCATCGCGGACCTCGAAAAGAAGTAAAGCTCTCTCACCATTTCTCGTCAAACACCTCTGACGCCCGCAGACTCAACTCGCAGGGCTACAACCTTGGCCTCAAGCTTCTCGACCTCCTCTCTGCCCGCTCGCCGTCCTCGCTCACCGCAAACCCCAATCCCACGCGCCCGACGCGCATCCTACCGCTGCTCCAATTCATCACGACGACGCTGTGGAAACACCTGTTCAACCGGCCGGCAGACGCGCTCGAGCGGTCGACGTCGTCGGTCACGGACTACATGATAACGGACAACGCGCCGCTGGTGGTCGAGTACGTGAGCACGCCGCGGGAAATGAGCAGCCTCAACGTGGCGGCGTTTGTGGCGGGCATCGTCGAGGGCGTGTGCGACGGCGCCGGCTTTCCCACCAAGGGGGTCACGGCGCACTGGGCAGAAGAAGGGGCGGCGGCGCCTGGCGAGGCCGGCAAGGACATGTGGCCCAGCAAGACCATCTTCCTCATCAAGTTTGACGAGAGGGTCATTGAGAGGGAGGAGTTGTTGGAGCACGGGAGGTGAGGGTCCCGCGATGAGGTGCCCAGGGGCGCGAGAGGTTTAGAGAGCATGGCTGGCGTTATCACGGTTTGGCGTTCATGGTCATACTTTTGCCTGTTGTTCAGGCGGCTGCGGGTGGTTTCTGGCCTCGAGATAGGCTCTCTGCATGCTGACACACTTTTCATGCCGCTCGGGACTTTCTGCGTGGGCGGCCGGAGACTTGATAATTGCATTTAGCAAGTACATACGAATTTCACGACTATCGAAACACGTGGCCACTGCTTGGATTTCTGGGAAGTTGAGCGAGGGTTGACATGATCTTAATGCACTGCAAAAATGCCTCATTTACATCGAGGGCAAGCCAAGCCACAGCATCAGGGTACTAAACAAGGGTGGTAGGTCTAGGGCCATTCAAGAATCTGAAAGTATGCCCCATATTCTTTCAAAGACTTAGATTAGACTGACATCCTCACAACTTTGGATACCTCGAGTTGTCCCGTCAACAACATATGTAACGTTATCCCACATCGAACAGTACTCGTCCACCTTTGGCCGGCCTCTACCAGTACATGACCCTTGGGCCTGGCTTCTAATGTTTTTTTCTAAGAGCAATCGCGGTCGTTGAAGTCATTCTTTTAGCTAGTCGGCAGTGGTCATTACACCCCACTCCATCCTCTATTCTCTCTGTCGATCCCTCTATCTTCCTTCCTGTCTGTCTACCTGTCTGTCTGTCTGGTTCCCCAATCAATGCACACGTAGAAGACCCCTCCTATGCCCTACCTGTACGTCACCCAAGCAGTCAGCCTCCGCATCTCTCAAACAATCCAAACTCAAATCTACGCACCTGTCCATATGCTCACTTCACTCACCACACACTTCTCCTCCTGACCTCGCGTCCCCACTCCACGAGCCGCGAGACGCGCCGTGTGCGCCGCTGCCGCGAAACAGGCCCGGAACTGAGATCTTGCTGCTTGGCTGGCGAGATGGCGGATGTAGAGTCGCAGTCCAAGGCGTCCTTGTCTCCGGGCTTTTCAGATCGAGTCGACGTTGGTGCTGGGGCGGAGATGGAGATGGAATTGGCGCTGTAGGGTGGCGGAGGCGTCTTAGTGTTGACGTTGACGTTGTACCCTTCCTCTTGCGCACATTGTCGATCCCCGCACTCTTGTCGTTGCTGTGGTGGATGCCGCCGCCGCCGCCGCACCTCAAATGCCCCCGTTTCGCTGTGGAAAACGACTGTCCGCCTAGTACCGGCACCACCAGCACCACCAGCACCACCATCCTCATCTTCGCCATCTTCATCCAGCATAGCACCTTGACCACCAGTCTCAGTGGCTCTGTCTCTATTCTTCTCTCCCTCTCCCTCTCCCTCTCCCTCTCCCTCATCCTCTCCCTCATCCTCCCAACCCGCCCTCGCCGCCCGCGGAAACAGCGGATACAGCATCTCCCCGCCTCTCGTGAGCGGCGCGCGGTACCCGATCGACCCGACACGCGTGGTCTGATGCAGTGCCGGGAAGAGGAATGAGGGAGGGATGGGGCGGAGTGAGAGGGTTATTTCGGTGTCGATGACGCTGCTGTAGGTGGGTGAGGGGGGGATGTGGCGGTGGTGGCGGGTTTGTTGTGGGTGGTAGATGTGTGGGTTGGATGGGGGTGCTGTTATTTCTTTTGTTGGAAGTGGTGGTGGGTATGGAAACGGAGGGAGCGTCATGGCGATTTCGTGGGCGATAATGGCGCTGAAGTTGGGGCTGCCGGCGTGTATGTGTGTGTGTTGCCTTTGGATCTGGAGCGGATGGTGGGTGAGTGGCTGGACGCGGTGACTGATGCAGTGTGGTGTTTGCTCCATCTGCATGATGGTGATTATTGGTGACCTTATGGGTCGCTATTCCATTCGGCGCTGGCTGCCGCAGTCGTGAGTGTGGACACAGAAGAGAAAGACAGTCGAATGATGGGTAAGAAGCCGAACTATCGAGCCAGATCACAAATTCGGTCGAAGATGGGCACAGACTGAAATGAAAAAAAGGGTAAAGTCGTAAAGTCTGGAGACAATGCACGCGAACTGATTGCTTGCAGGACCAGTCACGCGAAATCTGTACCTTGTGACGCCCGACTGCTGCGTCTGCTACCTCCTGTCTCTTCTATGCTAAGAGGAGGTATCATTTCGGGCAAATCTAGTTTGCGGAGCTGATGTTGCTTTCCCTGACGCACCATTTTCCACTGTCAAGACAGATCTAACAAATGTTGAAGCCTCGACTTCACAGCGCGCAAAAGCATCTGGCAGGAATTCTAGTCACGATACATGAATGACCATCGTGAGATCAGCATAGACCTAGACGACCAAAGGACTGAGGACATGGCTCAAATGCGACTCAACGAACGAACGCTAGGTAGGTCCATCTCGAACAGAGAACAGCGAGAAATCGGCCATTCACACCTGTGACTTCCTGCAACCACGGACAAACACCAAACAAAATCCCTGACTGCAAGGAAAATCATCGACACAACGACAGAATTACAAACCTTCGGTCTTGCAGGCGAGCCAACTCACGCGTCCGCATCCGACGACTGCGACTCTCTCTCTCTCTCGCAACAGCCTCCTAAACCCCGCGGTGTCTCTGTCCAGTCCACCCGGATGCAAGCAGACGACAAACCCCACCACCATCGACGAAAAAAGCCAGACATGCTGAAGCTGAAAATGCCGTTTTAGGAAAGTATCTGGCTCAAGGAAGGAGCGTCGGCGTCTCAGGTCGATGGGAAGTCGAAGTTTGGTACACTCGGTTGCGGACCTGTGCTGTAGATAGTAGACTATGTCCTTTGTTGGAGAAATTGCAGTGGGCCTGGTGGACAATCTAAAGAGTAGTGAGCGCGGTCTTTGTGAGTTTGCGAGGAGACGAGATGGACGGTGTTGTTATGTGGCAGGGGGGGGAGGATTCGTGGCGTGCATGTCGTTTTGCGCTTCTTACCTGCCGTCGGAGGCAGGACGGAGATGCGCGGGTGCATTAACGAACGCATCATTCCCAGGTTGTGTTGTGGGCCAGGCCAGTCCAGTCCAGTCCGTCGGCTCGAGAAGAGCACCTCAGTACCAGCGACAAGTAAGCGAGTCAAAGTGGAAAGCGCGCGGGTAGCTTTTCTAATTCTGTGATAGCATTACCAAGAAGCGATAATAGGCTCCTTTCTCTCCTCTCTATACGCCCCCTTACTACCTACACGACAGCCATCTATCAGCCGAGACGTGACGAAAATCATATCAAACCTCTCCCCCCTTCCACCGACGTACAATCTAGTGACGGCTGAGCGCTCCGGCTGGCTCCTCTGTAAAACGAAAAAGGTATCTAGAAAAAGGCGCGACAGACTCGACTCGCGGACGAACGACAAGACGAGAAGGAAGCGCGAGGTTGCAAACAAGAACAGCAAAGTACGCGCGTCTCTATCCCCAGCGCCAAATATGCCACGCCCATGTCGTCAACCATCAGTGAGAAAGAGAGGGAGACGAGGAGTAAGACATGAGACGTGACAAGACGACAGACAGGAGACGGGCGAGTTCATCACTCACGACCCGACTTGTTTTTGAAGCCCCATTTGAAGCTTCCGCTCCTCTTGTGGCCATGGCCACTCCTCCTCTTCCCATTGCCACCCTCTTCGGCGCCGCTGGCCTCGCCGACGTCGCTCTCCACAGCTCCGTCACTGCCCTGGCCAGGCACCGTCAGTTTGGTCGACGAGCCCTGTCCTTGCTGCTGCTGCTGCTGTTGCTGCGGTGGACGCGTGGGCTCGGCGAAGCGAATGCCTGGCGTACGCGTTTTGGCTTCTTCCTGCTTTGCCTCTTCCTCCTCTTCCTCCTTTCGCTTCTCCTCGTCTTCGTCCTCCTCGCGAATCTTGCGTTCCTCGACGGCGCGCCCTCGTTCGACCTTGCGCTGCACTTCGGTGCGCGGACGTCTGATACCCTTGCCAACGTCTGCAACTTCGTCCGTGTCGCTCTCGTCTTCGCTCGAAGATGATCCGGAACCCAAACCAAGCGCTCCCTCGCGACGTCTTCGCTCGGCTGCCGTCTCGCCCTCATCCAAGTGCGTCGGCTTCGCTTTCACCTTGTCGCCCGTTTCGGTACGACCGATGACTTGGCGGCGTTTGGCGGAGCCACCACTCTCAGTGCTGGACTGCTTCGTGAGCGGAGCGGCAGTGGATGCCGCGGCAGCCGGAACTGCCGGCGTGGTGGCTGTTCTTGCTGGGCCGGCGGCACGGCGGCGGCGCTGAGCTGCACCCGTATTGTTGTCACGGGATGAGGCAAGGCTCTCGCGGAAGTTGTGGAAAGGAATCTCTTCCTCGTCAGAGTCGACAAGGGCCAGGCCATCCGGTCCGGTGCGGCGGATAGCTGGGGCAACTTGCGCTGCCTCTGGCTGGCGGCCCCGAGCAGACTCACCGTCTTTGCGCTGGACGGGTTGCGAGCCCCTGGCGGCGGCGTGGTCTTTGACATCTTCGTGAACTTCCTTCTTGACCAAATCCGACGCGTCGCTGTTATCGACAAATCTCTTGCGGGACTTGGGGTCCATGTGCTGAATCTGGGAAATGAACTGAGCCTTGCTCATACGTTGACCACCAGCAGTAACGGTGAAGCGAATGTGCTCGTCATCGCTCTCCTCCTCACGCTGTCTCTGCCTCCTCCTCTCTTCTCTTTCGCTTCTACCCTTGCCCTTTTGCTGCCCTTCCTTGTCGGCAGCCGCAGCGACGTCGCCTCGACTGGCGGCCTCGGTCTCTTCGTGGGACATTCCAAGGTAGGTGCCCATGCGGTGGAGACGGCCCTTAGCCTTGATACCTTCGCCTTCTTTACCTTCGTCCGGCCTCCTCTTGTCGCCAGGGATGTCGTACTTTTTGATAACCTCTCCATCCTCGTCTTCGACAATGATGGTGTTGCCAAACTGGTAGGCAAGGGCCGGACCGCGCTTCGTTTTCGGTTTGGCGCCAGCAGCGCCCTCTCCGTGGGGTTCAGTGTGTCTACGTTGAAGTAGTTTCCGCATTTCGCGCCAGCCACTACCCGGATGCTCGATTTCGTGCTCAATTTTGTTCTCAATCTTCTGCATCGAATCGTGGTGATCGTGTTTGTGTTCGGTCTGAGCGACACCGTCTTCTATGTCCTTTTCAGTCATCGCTCTGCGGCCGTCCTCGACATTGTGCTCGCGCTTCTCGTTAGCAGTCTCTTTGTGGGAGTCGTGCACGTCGAGCACGTTGCCCTCTTCGTCCTCGATGATAATCTGATCACCTTCCTGGTAGACTTCTTCCTGTGGAGATTGGATACGGTCTCCTTCAGGAGACTCGTCGCTGTTGAGAGCAGTGTTTTCAGAATCTTCGCGACCCTGTGCAGGAGTATCGGCCGGGCTCCGCTCGCGACGAACGGGCGCAATGGCAGACTGACTGATGGGCCCGCCAGGGCCCATTCCTTCCCATCTTCTACGACGGGAAGGACGCAAGCTGGAGGACCTCGACTGTGAGTCGTCATCCTTGCGTCGGAGAAAGTTGCGAGGGAGGCCAAGATGATTGTCGCTGCCCGTCTCGACCTTTTCATCGTACGAAGAGTCTGTCTCGTCAGGGCGCCGCAAAGACATGGAGCTCTTGGAGCGAGACTGAATGCGCGGCAACCGGTCCATCCATGAGGGTCCTTCTTCGTTCGCCTGAGTGTACGAGAGCGTCAGCGTCAACGTGTTGATGTGCTTTCCAAGCGTAAAGACGGCGATTGACGAGCCATGGACCACGATCGAACAAATGACCAAGAATGTCGTAATGGGCCAGATGAGCTCAATGATGTTCAAGTGCGGGAAGCCCTTTTCCGGCAGTACGGCTAAAGGAGTGGTCGATTCTGTTTCCAGCTCGGCGCGTGCGAGAATGGCGATGAAGATGGCTCCGACACCAATAGGACCAAAGTGACCGGCAAACAAGGCTTCGCGCCAAGTTTTGATGTCGGGTATCGCAGGCATCATGGCCATCATGATGGGAATCCGGCGGAACAGGAGGACAAGAATGGCGATGACGACGAGACGCCAGGGAGAAAGTCCAATGATCTCGGGCGCGTTGTACTGCTCCCAGGGGATGATGGTGCCAAAATAGACAAAGAATGTCAAGTTGATGAGTAAATCGATGACGTTGGATACGTGAGACTCTTCCGTTTTTTCCAAGAACCAACCGTCGTTACTGAAGCCAACACCACAGGCAAAGCCTACGAGTAAGTCGTCCATTCCGAGGAGACTGCCCGAGCCGGCGCAAAAGAGGGCCAGGACAAAATAAAACACGAGAAAGCTTTCCCTGTCAATGAGATCGCGCTCGTGCGAGTACCTAATCAACTGACGGGCAATGTAGCCGATTGCGACGCCGTAAAAGGCACCAAAAATACATTCGTAAAGAATGGTGTAGCAGAACCAGTGCATGGCAACCTCGTTGGGGTGGTTCTTGTATCGAATAATGTACAGGGCCAGGTACACAAAGGGAAAGGCCATGCCGTCGTTGCAGCCAGACTCTGCCGAGAGCAGGTCACGCAAGTGCTTGGGCACACGTTTGGCAAACTTGCCTTTGCCTACGACGGACGAAGCGAGGACGGGATCCGTGGCAGTGACGCAGGCAGCGATGCACAAGCTGTCGAGCCAATCGAGCCAGCCGCTCATGAGTCCCCAGATGAACAAGCTGGTAATGAGCCAACCAAACGTCATGACGGGAATGAGGAGACAGATGACGGAGCGCCAGTGGCGCTCCATGTAGGCCTTGGGCAATTCGACGCCGACGGCAAAGCATTGTACGACCAAGACAATGCGTGAAAACTCCAGGGTGATGAGGTCGGTGTTGCCCCAACCCAGCGGATTGATCAGATTGGCGGCATGGGGGCCGAAGATGATGCCGCACAAGGTGGCGACGGTGGCTTCACCAATATACAGTCTCTCCTTGATGACGGAGGAGCACAGCATAAAGAGGGAGGTGAAGCCGCCGAGGATGATGTAGACCAAGTGCGGCTTGGTGATGGAAAGGTGCTCCCAAGCCATGGCGTGCAGCGGGGGGAGGACGAGGATTGCTGAAACGAAGGGATCTTGTCCAATGGGAGGGCGGGAGGTAATTGACTACGTGCCAAAGAAGACGGGGGCGTGGAAATGTCTACTTGCGGGGGATGAGGCCTCGTGACTGGACCGCATGTAGTCGTTGGTCGCGCCCAGACGCCGCTCCCAAGATGCCCCGGCGGACAATTGATGTTTATAAAAGAGAGATTTTGGGGGTGGGGGATATGCTACGTCACCGATGGAGACGCGGCGGCTTAGGGACTGGCGTGCCGTGGAGCGAAGAGGCCGTGTCCGTGCAATGTTGCGAAGATTCCAGCAGATGATTTTTCTCAACGGGGACCGACCGGGCGTTTCGAACGGATCCTGCGCAGGTCAGCAGCCTCAGACCGGAGAAATGTAGGCCAAGGTCAGCGAGCAGAAGGACAAGCAACGAAGCGAGCGCGGCAAGCGGATTCGGAGGTTTGTGAGGGAGGAAGAGGGAGAGGCCAAAGTCAACGGAGAAGATGACTCTCGTCGTTCCTGGACATGGATGGGTCGGGTGCACGGGCCAGGGGTGTGACCAGAGTCCCCGCCGAAGATCCGAGCCAAGAAATGGGCGTTTCGTTGCCGGCAAAACACCATGAGAAACGTCAAATGCGCATCGAGAGTGGACGGTGCGAAGATTAATGACATGGCGGAGCGGAAAGTTAGAGCGACGTCTTCCTTTCTTACCTACCTTGGTCCGTCCCTCGGCCCAGCAGAGGCCGTGGCGTAGCCCAGGTGGTTGCAGACCCCAACCAACGCATCCAGTCGCTCCGCCTGGCCCCGCCTGGGTGGTCTTGGCTCTCCGCTCTCGTGCCACCCTCTTCCAGACCGCAACACTCAGGTCGTCGCCATCGGCTTCTGCCCTGCTGACGACCAAGAGAGACATTTCATGTCAAGGACTGTCCCTCTCCGTTTCACGTCGACTCGCGCATCCACCGCTTCAGCAGTCAAGCCCGACACTCTGCCTCAAGGCATCCACACTCTGGTCTTGACGCCCCCTCCCCCCCCCCCATCAAGACACCACATGGACATCCTTCGATTCGCCGGCAGATCGGCATGTAAGCCGCTCATCGCATGTCAAGCGGAACGATATGCGGAGAGGACCTCGCAAATGTTACAGGTATATGTATCCTCTGCCGCATCAGAGCCAAAAATCACCGCCTACAACTTGGCCTCTTTGACGTGGAAAAGCTTCCTCCCACTCCACCCCCACACGTACCTCGCTACCGCCTGTCGAAATTGTTGGAATCGCTCGATCCCTGCATTCATGGAATCCTGCAACTTTTGCTAGTCTCTTGGCGAGCCGCTTGCCCAAAAGAGCAACCAGCAAAACCACAGGTCAAGTCGTCTGCAAATTTCCTCGCCCCACTGCCTTTTGTTCAACTGGGTATGAAATATGCAACATCTTCATCTCGTCGCAACTCGGCCGCAAAATCGCCGATGCACAACGACATCTTCCTCGCCGCCGTCTTGAACTCGCTTCCCGAAATGAGCTTCTGACGACATTACTTCTTGTTCGTCGCTTGGAAGCTGTAAACAGCTGCTTTGCTTTCCAACGGCCATTAGTCCACGCTGAGAGTGGTATTTCAAGACCGACTTGAAATTCATATCAGCAACCATGAGCCATTGGACCAGCTATTTCTAGAGACAGGACAATCGCGCAGCCTTGCTACATCGTGATCGACCTATCATGTCCAGCGGGAAAGCAAGACACGGGCTGCACAGGGATCAGCGGGAGAGCAGCATGATTCGCAAAGCCACCTCGAGTTTAAATTCCACTCAAATCAGATTCCATGCCTTGCCCTCCAGCAGCACAATAACACAAGAGCACAGCAGTATAACGTCAACTGCTAGCTACCAGCCACAGCACACCCCGCATCTTCCTCCGCTTACCTGGATGCAGACGACGGGCCAACGGGAATCCCTCTTACAGCGGAGGTGGGACTGGATCCCTGACTACTCCCAAATGTCTTGGATCCTAGGTCTTAGAAACCGGCAGCCTCCCGATCACGTTGATATGGGTTTCGCTCATGTTTTGTACTGGATCATGCCGTCAGTCGCGTCATTGGGAGACTGAAAACCATGTCTCGAATTCTGGTGGTGGATTGTTTGCCCGCTGACAGTCGAACATGCTGACTTCACATGAACACCTTCGATGTTCATCAGCTTGGGGAACACAAGGACACAAACGGTCTTCGCTCCCTTCCCGTGCAGCTTGAGCGCACCCGGTCAACTTCAGCTATGGAGAGCTTGCGGAGACCGTGCTTTTCTCCTCGCTTGCACAGCGTTTCCAGGCCATTCGATCCTGACCCTTCAGCTTGTGCTTTGACAAACCCGCTTTGCGTCCGCGACACCCTTGTTGTCCGACGACCTTATCGACCATCGTGACATGGCAGTTGCTGGCTTGCGTCCAACTTGGTTGCCCGTCAAACCCCCCATGGAGGGCTCTAGCACGCCTTGGACTCGAATACGACAGACGGACCTCCTCATGATTCGGACTCTCCTGTCAGTCGTAGCGATAACGAGGTCTGGGCCTCGATATGCACGCTCTTAGTCACTGTGTGCACTGTGAGCGTGATGGAGTAAGCAGCTCGTCGGGACGGGACCCTCTGTAAGCACAACAGCAGTAGCAAAGGCTGAAGCAGTCTTTTCGGATGGACGACCTCTCTTCTCACGAGCCAATGTCTCGCGGGTAAGAGTCAATCACGCATATCGTGACTTGCCCCTCCCTCTCCCTCTAAACCTCCCTCGTCCCTGGTATAAAGCTGAAAACGCCAAATCCAGCACAACACTTCTGCGCCGTACGCACATCTACAGCAAGACCGGGGACTCTCCTCGTCCGTGCTCGCAGCTATCCCGCGATCTGGTTGTTGGCCAGGTCCAATCTTCATGCCTGACGACGGCCTTGTATACAAACATGATCACGGACCACTTTTTCCAGCATACTATGTATGGCCGAGGTTGCGAGACCATCCATGCTCGTGGGCGCAGAGTCCACAGATGCCTTGGCTGGTCCCGTGTGTAGAAAGACGTTGCTGCAGGTGTCGAACCACATGTGGATTGAGTGACTTGCTGCTTAGTGGTGTTGACAAACCATGAGCATATTCCGAACACTCCTTGTGAAGGGTGTGATCCGCTGATGCTGTGCTGGTAGTCATGATGTTTATTTGCTTGGCTCATTCTATTCTCTTCCCTAACACTCTGAACTCCCTGCGTACGAGCAAACATACTCATCTCTTCTGATTGCCATTACACGTCGTCTGATGACGCGCTTGCCAGTCTCCTATCCGCTTTTTTCCCCTTCTCTCATTTTTTAACGCAGTCACAAGAGGTCGGAATTGTCCAAGAACTGTAGCGCAAACGTAGCTTCAGGAGACGAGATGGGTAAGTAAAGTCGGCGATGATACGCCTGGTCCAGTAAACTCAAGTCCATGAAAACGGGGCCTATCTTCTATAAAGTGTCTCTTCTCCTTTTACTCCTGTTGCTTCGTGGACCAGCCACGAACGTGTCCGTCGACTTTTTGCCTGTCTCATCTCAACGCACCTCCCTACCCCTCCTCCTTCATCCAGTCTCGTCCGTCGTCGCTGTCCTACTCTTCAATCGCCACCACCAAAACCGCAGAAACTAGCTAAAGCAAATGACAAACGGATGGACGGACAGACTGACGCATGATGAGCTTCCGCTCTTACTAACTTTACTTGCTCGCCAGCTCGCCCCCTGTCTATCTCCCCCGTCCCTCCCCCTCCCAGCAGCCATCTAGCAGAACATGTACGACGCGGTAAATCCCACCTGCCTACTTACCTCCCTGCATCCCAGACAACGGACAGGCAGTCGCGCCCCCTGTTCTGCGCCACAGCTTAACAAAACAGACAGGGGCAACAGATGCCTAACCGATCGACTGGCTGGCTGGCTGTCTGAGCAACGACCAACTGCCGCGAGCCGACTGCCGAAGAGAAGTTGAAGCGAAGTGGGTCGTTTGAGTCGTTGATCATGCCATGCCATATAGCTAGCCAGCCAGCTAGTTGGATAGAGAGATTGCGTGGAAACAATGACGACGGGCGGCAGAAGAAAAGACAAACGGATGATGGTGGATCGTTCGTTCAGTCTGGGCCCGGCCCAGATCTCGACGGAGGTTGTGGTTGCGGTTGGGGATTCAACAGCATGTACATGCAGTATTCCCATTCCAATACGATACGACGGCGGCGATGGCACGGCGGGGCCGCAAGAACTTTCCATCTGTCAGCAGGCAGGCAGGCAGGTCGGCAGCAGGGAGGGAGGCAGTGTTGGTGATGGCGACGAAGTGAAGCAATCAAGTGCCACACCCCTTTAGCATCATCATCCAGAAGCAACACGCCTCGTCCGTATTCCCACCTCCTCTTCCCTCCCTCTCTCTCTCTCTCTCACTCACTCTCTCTCTATATCCCTCCCTCCCTGCACACGCACTCCTTCAATAGGCAGAAGCAAGCGAGGGGACCGCCGCGTACGACGGTGAGGTAGCTCATTCGTACGCGGTCGGCCTGGCTTGGACTGTAGCACTCACTGTACGACTGGACGGCGCCACGCGCGGGCAGGCAGACCATTACATTACACGGACGCACGCCACACAAAGAAGCAAGAAAAAGAAAGGAAAGGAAAGCAAAGGCAGACAGGGGCTGGCCCAACCATGCGGCGCACCGCATCACGCATCATGTGTAGTGTGCGCGCGCATTACATGCCTGTACGCCCGCCTGCCTGCTGGCTCGTTGCGGGGACCATGATACCGCGTGTGCTGTACAGACACACATTTTCCTTGGCTACACGTCTGTCTCTCTGTCTTTCACTTGTTGTTGTTGTTGTTGTTGTTGTTTCTGTAGTTGTCGCGACTTTTTTTTGTTTTCCTTTCTTTTTCTTTTCGCAAATGTCGAACATGCCCAAAGAAGAGGCGGCGGCCGGCGGCGGCGTTCGGCTGGGGCACTGCTTGCCTGTCTGCCCGACGACACTCAGAAGTAATAATGACTAGGTAGCTAGCGTGTCATCGTCGTCGTCGTCGTCGTCGTCGTGTTAGGCGGCCATGATGTTGTCGTATACATGCACGACTGATACCATCCGGCATGACAACCACCCACCTAGACAGCGGGCGGACCAGTGTTTGTCGAGCCACTTCTCGACTTGTTCCTCCGCTGCCGCCCGCCTCACTCAGCTACTACAGTTGCTGCTGTTGCTGCTGCATATATCCTAGCATTTCAGGGGGGGGGGTTCAACAGCTTGGGGGATGCGATGGAATGCAATGGAATGCAATGTAATGCCGAGGGCGTGGGTAATTCAGGTTGTCACATGCTTTGTGACGACAGTCTGCTGCGGTTGTTTGATTGCTTTTTCCTCTCGCGACTTCCTTCTGTCACTGTCTCCTCTCACATCACCCTTGCTAAGAGACACATCAGGGACGCGCCGGCGGCGGTCAGTACTGTCAGGACAACTGTGTACGACGGACAAAAAAGCAAGCCACACAGGCGGGCATGCAGACACTCTCCACTGCCAAAAAACCCCAGCCGATGTCATCATCACCGGCGTTGTTGTCGTAGGTTGACGTAGCCTCACTCCCGTCCTCGCGTATCTTTCCTCGCCCACATCTGCATCTGCATCTGCATCATCTCGCGTATCTGCATGTCCCTCTCAGCCGGGCGGGCGAGCGTGCACATCGCAAAATGTTCGGCCGCTACCAACATACGCCCACACCTCAGCACACCAGGCCGGCGCTCATCGTCGCACCTATACAGATAGATGTCTCGTGTGCCCGCCAAGGTAGGTACCCGACAACCCGCCGACTCCTTCATCTGCTGATCATCGCGTGGGGCGTATATGCGATGCGGGCAGGCTGGCCGGCCGGCCGGCCAAACAGCAGGCGAGCCCCCTTGTTGTACCGCCGTGGCGCATGGCAGCAGCATCGTCGCATGATGATGTTGGTGGTGCGAGGAGGAGCAGGCCAGCCAGCCAGCCAGCCAGCCAGCCAGCCAGCCAGCCAGCCAGCCAGCCAGCCCTTTTTGTGCGACTAGGGGTCCTGCGCGGCCGCGTTACCCGGTTTTGCCTCTTTGTGATCACCAGGGGTGACGAGGGTAGTTGGACAGACGGACAGGGGCAGTGCGCGCGTGCGTGTCGTGTCGTGTTCTGTTCTGTCATACAGAGGAGATAATGACATTGACCTGCGGGGCAGAGCTGTGTTTTCTGCTGCTGCTGCTGCTGCTAATGATGATGATGATGCTGATGCTTCGCACGCTTTATGAGAAAGCGGAAGAAGGAGAGAATGGATTGAGGAAGAGAGAGAGGGCGGCTATGGTGTGGTGTGGTGTCACAAACAAGATGTGATCTAGATCTGTGTCATGCAGCAGCACCTCACCTCAGTTAGGTAGCAATAGTCTTTACCCGGTTTGGCCGGTTGGCTGGCTACCTAGCTAGCATCCCATCGCATCGCGTCGCCTATCTCTTAGGCATCCCTCAACCCTACCACCATCAAACCATTTGCAAAGCACGACGGTCGAGGTAGTAGGTGCGAGCGCGCGGAGGTGATCTAGACCACGGGCATGCACCCGACCACCCCGCCCCGTGCACCAACCAACTCACCAACCAACAACAACACCCACAGCCCGAGCAAAAGAAAACGACAACATCGAACCGGGGCATTTCATTCTGGTCTGGACACGACAAAAACACACCCACAAGTAGATCGGGCACACAACTAAGCACACCGCAGTGACGTTAGGTTGGCCACCGCCAGCATGACATCACAGCGTGCGGACCCGACACCGCCGCCGCACGCCCGCCCACCAAAGCTCCCTCACCTGCACCTACCTGCCTCTCTTTCTCTACCTTGATGGCACATGGGGATCTGCGTGTAGACCGCCGCAAGGGCAGTCAAATCACCCAAAATCCCGAAATCCCGAAATACCGAAGAACTGAGATAGGTAAGGAGAGGAGGGAAAGAAAACGAAAGAAAAGGAAGGAAAAGAAAGGAAGAAAAAAAAAAAAAATTGTTGTTGATCACCGTGACTGACTGACTGACTGACTCGATGTGCAGGATGCGTCGGGGCTGATAGGGTGGTTCTCGGAGTTACCTGACTGTGTGGATGAATGTGTGCCAAGGTGGTGGTGGTGGTGGTGGCGGCGGTAGTGGTGGTGGTAGGTTGGCACCAGATGGGGATCGAGATGGAATGGAAGAAAGATGTTTGTGTTGTATGTGTTGCGTCGTAGTAGTAGAAGACCTATACTCGATCACCGGCTGGCTAGCTAGCCACGAGACGACGAGCTCGTCTCCACCCTAAAGCGTCCGATACATGCATGCATCGAACACCCTCGCTTATCAAACTGAAGCGGTAAGTTGCGTGTGTATACCCACATCATCTAACTACATCAACAGCAACAAAAAAAAAAGCCGACAAGAAGGGCAAAAGTCCTTGCATGCGTCATCTACATCATTCTCATTCTCCATCAACCTCATCCTCATCCACCAGACATTCCCTTTTCCGTCCCCCAAGAGCTTCAAGAAAAAATAAGTTCGCCTTCAGACTCCAGCGGCGAAAAGACGACCAAGACGACAACACCTTTCGCTCTTTTGCCGAGGTATCGAAGAAAGATCCAAGAAGAAGAGAAGTTCCCAAAAGATGCATCATCAACCAAACCCGCTAAATATGCTACAACACACGAGGTAGATAAGCAAGCAAGTGTGTATGCGTGCTCCGAGATGCCAAAATCTTGCATCTCAAATCCAAAAATCAAAAACCAAAAATCTGGAAAATTTATGTGGCTGTTGAAGACGCCAAAAAAAACCACGTCAGCAAGCAAACAAGCAAGGAAGCTGCCTGTATGTCCGTATGTATGAAAAGGAGGACCATGTGTCGTTTGTCGTGTTCAATGTGGCGACAGGAAATGAGGCGTCAAATGTCGTACAGAGACACTGGCTGCTGGGCTGGGCTTCGTTGGGCCAAGCTGGGCTGCGCGACACGCTGCCAGTCCATTTCTCTCCAGGCCGAGCCAGGCCAGGCCAGGCCAGTCGCTATTATCAAATTCTTTTCAACGTGACAATGCGCCCAGAGGCACTGGCTGCACGTCGCACACACGCCGGCAGCCAGTCATGGAAGAAGAATGCTACGGTGGCGGCGGCGGCGAACGCTTTGTTTTCGTATCAGGTCGTTGCGTGCGTATCCTCGTGCCCAACAACGAAAGCGGCTATTGCCGTAGGAATGCAAATGTTGTCGAATTCTCAATGCCCGTGGGCGTCGAGTAGGTTTTGCATTTTTCATGCACGCTACCGCGCGGGATGGCCGAGCGGCAGCCACGTGCGGCGCTCGTCCATGCTCCGGTTGATGCGGCTACCCGGCGTGAGCGGCACATCAACGCGTCCTGGCGTCCGCGCCGTGCGGTCGTCTGCATCGCTATCGTCATCGTACGCGTCCGACAGCCGCGAAAAGTAGTCCGCCAGGCCGCTCGTCGGACTGGCGATGCTCTCGTACTGCGGCGGCGGCGTCTGCAAGGGCGGCGGCGGCTCTTCGTCTTCGAACGCGGGCGGGTTGAACGACGGCTGTCGCAAAAGGTGCATCGGGCGCTGCATCTGCTGCTCTCCAATGGGCCCGCCTAGATGCACCTGCTGCGGACGGGCGAGCTGCGGCGAGGGTACGTTTTCAGAACTGCCGTTGGTGGTGCGTGCGCTGTTGAGGGCATTGATGGTCGGCACGAAGGAAGCTGGGGAACTGCGACGGATGGGGGCGCCAGGGCATCCGCATTCCGGCATTGCGGACAGGGCCTCGCCGCTTTCAGGCGACGAGTAGGCTGGAAGGGCGGTGTTTGCCTGAGTTGCGCGGCATGAGAGGATGTGGAACGGAGAGTCGATGGAGATTTCAAAGTGCCGTCGTTTCGAGGGGTCGTTTTGATCAGGCCGCGACAAGCGCATGACGATCTACGTGTTTGCTGTTAGACCAAAGCCGCCCGACCAGTGTTTCACAGAAATTACCTTTATCCAATGGTGCACTTGAATATTCTGATACGTCGTATCAAAGTGCAACCGTTGAGTCTTGTCTTGCTTGTCTCGCATGTTGTGGCAACTAGGCAGTTGGACGTTGAACTCCATCTCCGTCGGGCCAACGTTTGCTTCACCTTCGAGATTTCCGAGCAGATTGTTGCTATCCTGCAGGGTGATGCGGTCAACGTCTCCTCGTGCGGCCGCAGCTCGCTGATCATACGGCACTCCTCCGCCAGAGATGATGCGCATGGTGCTGCCGGGAAACGTGCTACTGGTTGGGCCATCGGATCGCTTTTCGAAGAGCTGCACCTTTTTCGTGGGCTCTATCCTGTGGACGCGCTTGTTGTTGCAGTAGTATTCAATGTTCTCCGTAACAAAGACCTTGATCCGATGACACTGCACCTTTGCAAGCGGTGTGAGCTTGAAGGCGATTGGCACCTGCGATCCGAGCGGGAAAGATTTTCCAGAAATGACGATATCGTAGTGAAGCTGATCTTCCCAGTTACGGCTGATGGCTATCGGCTCGACCTGCTCCAGCGATGCCTCAGACGGCGCACGGATCAAGACGACTTCCTTGGTGCCGATGAGATTGGCCCTAAACGCGCCTGCTCGTTCCACGACAGCTTCCAGCTCGTACTTTACCGATCCCAGGTCCACGTCAATGGTTTCGGGCAGGTGGCTGTCGAGAGGAAGCTCAAAGTTGTAAATGTAGTCGCCCGGGTGAAAGGTCCTATATCCTTTTTGTGCAACCGAGTGTCCATTGGTCGAGGATTCGCCTTTTCCAAAACTCCTCGACTGGTTGACCTGCAGAGACAGCTTTTTTGCCTCTTTGGAGCTCAAACTAGCTGTCGACTGCGAAGGAGATCTCTCAAAGTCGAGGGAAAACTTGCTCCCAATGCTTGGAGCAGAAAGTCTGTCCGTAGACCGGTCAGCCAGCTCGACGTGGTCTGCGCAAGGACCGTGCTCCGCGGTTGGGAACTGAGCGTTGAAAAATGGCCAAGTATGGCTCATGATGTTGTCAACTTCTTCAAAGTCCGTCTTCTTGGGTGGAATGCCTGACGCCGTCAGCTTAAACTTTGGACATGGGGCGGCGCACTACCTTCTGGCCACTTTGTCAGAGCCTTGCCCTTGAACTTGAGGGTAACGGCTTTGATTTTGGCGCTTTTTGTGACCTTGAGGTGCAAGCTCCCGCGCAGCATTGCGGTGCTCCTCTCGGCATGCTCTGCCTGCTCAAAGCCTTGGAGGAACAAGACGGGCTCCGCCAAGGAAATGCCAACGTTGATGCCATTGCCCGTGGCCAACGGCTTCTCGTCCGATATTCTCTGCGTCGTCGTGGAAACGACGCTCTTTCTGCTGTCGACCGACCTTCCCGAAGAGGTTCGCACCGACTCTATCAGGGCGGGTCTGGGCATGATGGCGCTCACTGGACCGGCCACCGAGTGGCGCTGAGTGCTTCGCATCGAGTCTCGTGCGCGTGGTCGCGGCCTCGGGCCGTCGAGGGGGGTAGGGGCTTCGCTAATGCTTGACCTCCGCGGAGGAGAAGATCTGTCCGAGGTGGATCGGGGAGCAATGAACTGCCTGAGGAAGCGTTTTGCGTTATCCCGTGGGCCAGCCAGCTTGTCAATGACCACGGCGCGACCTTTTCGAGGTTTAGGAGAAGTGATTCCGTACTCTGGAGGGACGCGGGCAATGTGTATGCGCTGAGGACGGCGTGAGCGAGGGCAAAATATTGGACCTCGAGTGATGAGGAAATCTGCTGGAGTGGAGTGATCCGGCAGGTACGAGAGGCGACCCCGTTCGGTATGAACTCGGAGGTACTCTGTCATGATGTCGAAGGTGAGCGTCAAGAACGGTAGGGGAGTCGAGGCATGGAAGAGAGAGAAGAGGAAGCAGAGGCGGCTAAAGGAGATGGACGCAAGCAGAAGGCATAGGAGCCAAGCACAGGGCGAGGAATGGGAGTGGCAGCGTTATGGGACATGCGCGAGAGAAGAGCGGGACGGAGAGTGGTGAGACAGTAGTGGAGGGTGCAACTCACAGATGACAGGTGCCGGGGAGGGCAGACGGGGGTGGAAACAACGGCGCAAAGATCAAGGGCTTGGGGGAGGGGCAGTTGGGTCATGCGCTGGCGTGAGGAGACCCTGCTGGAGGTCGAGAGGAGACCGGGAGGCCGTATTCTAGCAGAGACGATATCGAAAGTCGCTGTGCAGGGAAGGACACGCGGGGCAGTGGCCAGTAGCATGGGGGTGGTGGGTGGTGGAGGTTTGGTCTGGGAATTGGGCAGTTGAGCGGGCGATCGTATCGTGTGGTTAAGGCGGTGGGCGGCGAGCAGAGGCGCCTGCCGGGCAACAACGCAGCGAGGGAGACGGCCGGTCTTTATTACACAAGCTCCAGTGCCCGCACAGCCGCCCGCGAAGAGCCGCCCAGCAACACAGCGAGAGTGCTTTTTGCGAGAGGAACCTGCGAATCTCAGATGGGCTGGGCCTCAATTGCGGTGTCCCCCGGCCGGCTCGTTCGGAGGCCGACGTCATGACATGACGACTTTTGCGCGCTGGCACCCGGCCGCCAGCCAGCGTCTCCGGCGGGCACACATCCAATATATGCCACGGCATCCATCTCTGTCTGTCGCGCCGCGCCTCGCCTCGCCCTGCAGCCCGATTACTGAATGGAGCCGCCACCTCTGGCCTGCCGCGATCGGAAGGCGACCAGGAAAGAAAAAGAAAAGAATCTTGCCTGCCTGACCTCGCACTGCTCGCACTGCGCCCAATCGGCCCGCTCCCCGGCGGCCATGTCGTTCCATTAAATGTCGTTTGCCGTGACGTTTGTCTGCGCCGATCCAAGGTACTGCATACATGTATGAGCCACCTCAGCCGAGATTGTGGGGAAGCAAAAAAGCTTGGCACCAGCACAACCACGTGACCGCGACGCGTCACTCCCGTCTCCGCGCGACGGCACCCGGACCTCACTCGAATGCCTCAAGCACCCGACGTTAACCTCTCCTTCCTCTCTCCTCTCCATCCCCGCCCTCCACCATGCTGGAGAATGCTGATCACTGTATGATGCCCCCTACCACCCCTGCCGACTCACCTCATCTTCTCACCTCACCGCCGCTGACTCGCCCCCAGCCAGAGCTCAGTATCCTCTCGCTGGCGTCATCCTGTGTTGTACCTCCATCACCACCGAGCGACGAGTGCGTCAATCCCACCCCCTACACGCGTCCTGCTAACCCTTGATCCCCAGGACGAGCTCGCAAAATGGGCAATCGAAATGGGCGCCGCCTACAAGCTCGACCTGACTTCTGATGTGACGCACCTCGTCATTGGCCATGTCGACACTCCAAAATACAAGTATGTTGCCAAAGAGAGGCCAGACGTCAAGGTTGTTACGCCACACTGGCTGGAACATGTGCGCCAACAATGGCTCGAGGGCGGCGACGTCGACGTCGAGAAGCTCGAGGCTCAACACCGCGCCCCCACATTCTTTGGCCTGCGCATTTGCGTAACCGGTTTTGAAGACAGTGCGCCTCCCCTCCTCTCGCGTGGACCGACGTCTGACGTTTTCAAGTGGAGTCAAGGAACGACCTTCAAAAGAGGGTCACCACCAACGGCGGCATCTACGATGGTGACTTGACCAAACAAGTGACCCACCTTGTCGCACTGGCCCCAAAAGGCAGCAAGTATGAGCACGCCCTGCGCTGGAACATCAAGATCGTAGCTCTAGAATGGATCGCCGACTCGGAAGAGCGGGGCATGGTGCTCGACGAAGCCCTCTACAGCCTGCGCATGCCAAAGGAAGACCGCGGCAAAGGAGCTTGGACGAGGATGCTTCCCCAGACGGTGCCCTTGGGCAAGAGACTTCGAGATAATGGGGATGACGGCGAGGGTCGAAGAAAACTTAGGCGCACTGCAAGCTCCAAACTTAGCACCCAGAGCTCGGCCATCTGGGATGAGCTCAGGGGTGGTAGCTTCATCGCCAAGCAAGACCTCGGCGATGATTCTTGGCATGAACACCCCCAGTCGGACGGCATCGACAGCCAGGTCATTCCAGCACTCCAGGAGACGACCATCACCAAGCCTGCTCCACCCAAGCCTTCGGGATGCTTCGATGGCGCCATGACTTGCATCCACAGATTCGACAAGGTCAAGACGGAGCTTCTCGCAGAACACTTGTATCGTCATGGTGCTGTCATCATGAACAATCTGGAACATGATTTCGAGTCTGGATTTCTCATCACCCCTTCCGAGATGGCCGAGGATCAAGTCGACGTTCCTGTTGGGGCCCAGGGTCTCACGAGGGTCAACGAATGGTGGGTTGAAAAGTGTCTCCACAGAAAACAGCTCGTGGATCCTGACCACGAGTTCATCTGCCGTCCGTTCCCCCACATCCCTGTCTCTGGTAAGTTGGAACCTGCGTCTGAGCTGGATGTAGGCTGATCCGGTAGGGTTTGAAAACTTGTTCATCACCTTTACGTCTTATGCCGATTACGACCGCCTGCATTTTGCCAAGCTCATCAAGCTAATGGGTGAGTTGCCCCTATGCCCGCTCAGCACAGGAAGCTGAATGCAGCAGGCGCCACGTACGAAGAGTATGTTTCTGAAAAGGTTAGCGTCATGATATGCCCCACAACTCCTGCCAACAATCCAAAAATGGCGTTTTGCTCCGCCCACTCGATACCCATTGTGTCGCCCTCGTGGATGTGGGCTTGCATAAAGATTGGTAAGGTCCAGCCATTTGATGATCATGTCATCGAGGTGCCGCGGGAGCGCACGCGGGAAACTTCTCAGCACTCTCAGCCCCAGCGCAGTTCAGAAAATGCTACGGATCGCGCAAGAAAACAACGGTAAGCTGATTGATGTTTGCGTCTGATTGCCGCCGAGGTAATTCTTTGTTTACATTTTCGCATCACGCACTCGCTCTCGCCTGTTGTCGCAGCCGTTGCCTAAATCAAAAGTCGCTGATGATTGAGTTAGAATCTCCAGGCGGAACAAGAGTGCCGGCAAGCTTACCTTGACGACTGTTCCGAGGAGCCCGAGTTATGAGGTGCCAAAGAAAACCCTCAAGAGAACGGGTAATCGGAAACAATCCCGGCAACGTCCCAGGGCGAGGCCTTTTAGCCAATCATCAAGCGAGGACGAAGCTGCGGAGAAACCTTGTCCACCCATGGCGGATGACGGTCCTGCTCCTCTTCCGAATGTCGATGGCTCCTGTTCGCCACGGCCTTTGCAAGAATTGTCGCCCTCGCGCGCCAATGCGGCACGAAAACCGCCACATGCAGATTCTGCGTGGTTGGCAAGCACGAGGCCAACACACGACCAAGAAGATGCGTCGGACCCTGGATCCAAGTCACGGCCTTCATCAATACCATCAGCCACCACCTCGACCGCCACAATCACCGCCACAGATTGCGCTGAACGAGCCTCTGGAAATCCTCTTGTGAGCAACCCTTCGACACAAGAGACGCTCCACACGACCATTGTCGCACTATTGGCACAAAAGAAACAACAGCGACCCACTTCGGCCGGTTCCAACAGCAGCTCTGCCGGTGACCCGGCTGCAGCCGCAACAGGTGCCGGATCGTCTCGTAGCCGGCAGCGCTGGCGCCGCCAACTTGGCCGCGCCCCCAGCTTCCGCAGCGACGGCGGCGATGCAGCAGCCGCTGCCCATCACGCCGGGTCCGTGGCACCGTCGGCCATGCCGACATCGCTGTCTGTATCAACTTCTGCTAGCGGTGCCTGGCGTGCCGACGCAAGCGCGGGTACCGAGGTCACAGCCGCCGCCGCCTTAGCGGCCGTAAATGAGCAGGAGCAAGAAGCTGTCAACGACACGGGTTCGCAGCCGGCGACCGCGACGTCCCCGCGGACGCGGCAGTGGACCGACGTGCCCGGCGCATCACAGACATTGCTCTGGGGCGCGGCCGAGGGCGATGCGGAGCGCGCCGCCTTGATCCGCAGCTTGGGTGGCCGCGTCGATGAAGACGTCATAGCGAAACGGAGTGCGGCGGGTGTCGGTGCGGCGGCGCCGCAGCGTTTGACGGATGCGGGGTTTGTCGGGGAGGGAGCGGGAGGTGTGGGGACGAGGGTTGGGAGGAGAAGGGCTGCCGCTGCTGCGAGGGGAAGAGGAGGGGGTTGGTGAAGGGGGTGCGGAGATGGGAGAAGTTTTCGGGGGGGGGGGGGGTTTTGGATCTTTTTGTGCTTCACTTGGTTACATACCCCCTCATTCGCTGGTATTGATTTTTTATCATTTTTGCATTGTGACAGTCTCTATTCTCGTGAAAGGAAATTAGAGAAGAATGACATAATGTCACTGTTGGAAGAAAAAGAAGGAGAAGAAGGGTAGAAAAAAACCCTTGAAAAGTACACTATTTCTCCCCACGCCTCTTCCTTTCCTCCAGTCTCCTTTCCTGGCAATCTACGGTAAAAAGAGAAAGCATTTCGTCTTTCTTCGGATTCATCTGTCTGTCATCTCTGTGTTCGATCCACCATGTTTTTTTTTTTCACTCTTCTTCTTCTTCTTCTTCTTCTACTGCCTGAGTCCCAGACCCTGAGTTTGTCCCGTCCCATCCTGTCCCGTCCTGTCTTGTCCATCTTTCGCCATGTAACGACGACAACGCTTCATACGCTTGCTATGCCAATTGAATCCAATCCAATCCAATCCAATCCAATCCAATCCAACAAGCCGGCGATTTGTAATGTGATGATTAGGAGAGTGACAAGGAATGCAAGAAAAGAAAAGCCCTTCCCACCCACAGCTGTCGGCGTGCATGTGCAATCTTTTGTGGCGTCGGCGATCGAGTGATATGGGCACGACAACAGCGCATGTATCAACAAGAGTCGAGCAGTTTACTCAACCACCCTCTTTCTCTCTCTTCATCCAAAATCTCCACCTCCAACAAAAGAATCACTCCAAAAGCCGAGAAGGTGTAAAAGGACATCAAGCCCCACCCCACGCTACCCCAACCGTGCCTTCACAAACAACAACGACACCCATCACACGTCCCTCTCCCGTCCGTTCGACGGACTAGCGCTGCGACTATCCCACGCCGCCGAAAAGCGATCATTGTCATCCTGCACCTTGCGCCGAAAAACGCCAATATCTTTGAGAAAAACCTCAGCCTTAGCCTGGAGTTCGGCGGCCAGGGCCTCATGCGCCTCGTCCACGTCGGCGTACTCGTAGTACTCGTTTGCTCCCTCCTCGCTGGCGGCGTAAAAGTCGGCCTCGACGCCCGAGTCGTTTTCGTACTCGTCGTCTGCGTCGCCGCCGGAGGTGCTGTTGTTGTGGTGGTTGTTTTCCATGTGCACCGGGAGGACGATGGGGTTTTTGAGCTCGCCCAGCGCGAGCGTGAGGTGGCGGCGCAGGGCTTCTGATTCGGCGCGCAGGGCCTCGTTGACGGGACGCAGCTCCTCGACTTCGGCCGTGAGGGCCTTGATTTTGGCTTCCGACACCTGTCGCGTCTCCTCCATAAGCCGCTGCATGACCTCGACACGGCGCTGGTAGTCTTCCAGCTCGGCGGCTTCGGCCTGCTGACGCCTAAGTGCAGACGCGTTGACCGAGACTTGGAGTTGGCGGATCTGCTCCGCCATGGCGGCGATTTGCGCATCGCGCTGCGCCGACGACAGCGAATCCTGGTTGATGGTGGCGCGCGTGCGGATGCGCTTCGCTTGGTCGGCGTACCGCAGCGTCGACAGCGTCTCGTCGTAGTCGGCCGGGGCGATGCAGGCTACCATGGCTGTCTTGCTGTTGCCTCCCAGGCTGTCCTTGAGGATCCAGGTGAGCACGCTGTCGCGGTACGGCACCAATTCCTTTTTCTTTCCTGCGCTGCTGCGCCGCCGCGTGTCAGAAGTGGGACCAGTGCTGCCGTTGTGGGCCAGGGCGGCTATGACGCGCCCCAGAGTGGTTAGGGATTTGTTGATCTTGCCTCCTTCGACGAGCCGCTGGCCAGTGGCTTCGGTCGTCTTGACGCGCTCGGAACCAGCCAAGTCGACGAGGCGCATGCGCGCACTGCGCTCAATCGTCTCGTCCGTCAACAGAGAATGCTGCATTTGCTTGAGATGGATTGTAAACACGGCGTGAGATCGCGAAGATGTGTCATTCATCTTGGTCGAGGCTGTGGTTCGGTTCAAATCGCCAGTCCGCATGAGACGCGCAACATCAACATAGCTCTTGACGGGTGCTTCCGAGAGACCTTGTACATAGACGCCGTCTGTTTGCGATTCGCGGATCTTGAGATATACGGCAGGATTTGTGCGGTGGGCCAGCAGGTCACGGACGTGCTCATTGTAGACTTCAAAGTAGGATACGTGGACGGAGTAGGTGGTGTTGGGGGTCGGGTCGTTTTGGATGCGGTCAAAAAGTTCGTGACAGGTGCGCGGAATCAGGCCAGGCTGGTCCGGGGTGCCCATCATGGTATAACTCTTGCCAGATCCCGTCTGGCCGTACGCAAAAATGCAAGTGTGGTATCCCTCAAAGTTGTGGTTCAGGAACTCGCCGCCAAAGGAGTTGTAGACGTCTTCTTGCTTGGCGAAGTGCGGGTCGACATTGTCGTGGGACCAAAACGACTTGTCGAAGATGAACTTCTTCTCCTCTGTAATCTTTCGCGTGCTCGTGCGCGAGTTGGCGGCGTCGTTGTCGCCCGGCGGCAACAGGATCGTCTCCTGGGTCTGGGGGTCCATGCGAACGAGGCATTCTGCGCCGCGCTCGAGTTCTGGGCGTGTCAGCGTGGACGAGAGAAGGAGGAGAGACGAAAATACCTCGCTTGACGAAGCCGCGGACGCGGACAACGACCTTGACATTTCCGCTGTCGGACATGGTGGTGGTGGTGGTGGTCTGGTGTGGAGTGTTTGCGCGCAGCGACGGGGACGAGGCAGTAGAAGAGGCAAGGCCACGATAGGCTCTGGGGTCCATGGTGACTTCCAGAAGATCACAGCAGTGCTTTCGGAGCCGGCGCGAGCGGAGTTGAAGAAGCGGGTACATGTGGGAGGCGGGCGCAGGTGTTTGGTTTACTCATTACCCGATCGGGCAAGGCGGCGGGGGCAACGATCGCCCGGGGGATGCGATGATGCGCCGGTTCGGGGCGCGCGCGGTGCAAAGAGCGTCAAGTGCACCACCAGAAATTTGCGGTGCGGCCGTGAGAAGGGGATGTCGGTCGGTCGTCGTTGTCGTCGGCGTCGAGTTTTTTTTTTTTTTTTTTTCTTCTGTCGGCCGGTTAGTGTTGTCTTATCATGTCCCAACTTCCCGTCCTCCTTTGTTGACTCTGGTGCATTGACAGTGACCTGACAGTACCCTGACAGCAACCAAGGGATTCCCTCGCAGGCCCCCCCAGGAAACACTCCCGTTTCCTCAGCATTCCGTCTCTCGCTCAGCCCGCTGTTTGTTTCACGCCGCCCATGGCCGCCTCACCACCTGCGCCGTTGGAGCGAGGCGCCGCTCATCTCTTGCTCCTTCGCCTGCCGCCCCACGAGCGCCTCGACGCCCTGGCCGACCTGGTTGCGGACCTTTACGGCCGCGCTCTGCACGGTCACTTGGACTTTGCTACTGTCCGTCTGGCTGCCGAGTTGCTACAGCAATGCCCCGAGGTGAGCCATCTCGCCTGACGTGAGCAGCAAGACCCTTTCTTTGCGGTTTCGCCGTGGCTGAAACTACCACCGGCAGCACGGCGACGCGACCCACGCCAGGTCTCTTTTTTTGCAACTGCTTCTCGAGACCATCTGCCACTCCGACTCCAACCAGCAGACCATCGATATTTGTGCCCGCGACCCACTATTGGCCAACCAGCTTGTCTCCTCTATCGGCCGCGACCTTGCCCGATCTGCCCTAGCCTTTTACCACTCCAACCAATTGGCCGTGCCACCCTCGTCCACTGCATCCCGGCAACCCTCAGACGACAACCCTTTGGATAACGGTCGTCTGCTGAAATACCTTGATTTTTTCAAGTTTTGTTTTCTCTCTGAAGATCCTTGCGAACTGTCGGTAAATCTTTTGCAAGCCCTGCTTGTTTTCTTGGGCGCGCAGTCACAAGAGATTTCAGATGCCAGTCGAGATGTCCTTTCCGCTGCCTTTTACTCTGTCCGCACAACTAAAGTCTCGCTGAATGTCTCCTCTGATGACGATCTCGACGTCTTTGGCCCCATTCAAGGTCCTTCAGGTCCAGTCATTTGGTCTCGCATCAAGGATCTCCTCTCCTCTGCAGATTCTCGCTTTTTTCTCTCAGCCTTCCATGTCTGGTTCAGATGGTTCTCCCTTGGCGGAGAGCTCGGACCCTCGGTCAAGATCCTGGAGCAAGACGAGTACTGGGCATTTCTGCAGAAGGGGCTGGTAGAAGGATTCTCCGAGCAGCGCAAGTATTGTCTTTTCATTCTTCGCGCCTCTGTTGGCTTCGTCCAAGACCGGCAGCAAGATGTGCATGAGTATGTCGCGGGCGCCAAAGCCCCAACCTTTGAGACTGACTATACGCGATACTGCACCTTGTTCGAGACTATGATCCTCGGAAGGTACCTCAACCAAGTAGAAGCTTGTCTGCCGGATCTTCGTGCTCTGGCTTGGGGATCACAGGTCCATCCCACTTGGATAGTCACGCTCTTGAGCGCAGCTTTGAGCACTTCGGTGCAAGACGGCATCCGCAAAATGATTGGCAATCAGATTTTGGACGAGTTGATGCCAATGCCGACCTCTGCTACCGCTGTCTTTGAGAACTTTTTGGTCACGTCACTGTTGCCATGGGCTACTCAAGGCTGGCTTTTCACAGGTAGTATATCCAGGACTCGGGAGGATGTTCGATGCCGCCACGGAGAGCTTCTCAGTGCATACATTCGACGTCTACTCCAGAGCTGCGGGAACGAGACCGACTGCCAAAAGTATGCGCGAGCGACTCTGTCTTTTCTCCGTGAAAAAGGAAAGAGACTGTTTCAGCACGCTCACTCCTACTGCTTGCAAGGCATTCTGGACGGCATGGGCCAGCGAACACGCCTCCATGCTCAAGACATCCCTCTTCTCGTGCAAGTCGCCATGCAGACCGGTCTTCCAGAAGTCGTTCGCGACTTTGCCACTGCTGCAGCATCTGTCATGATTGATGAATCTGCCAGAGATGAGCCTGCGGTCCTCGCCACTGTCCCTGGCTACAGTCTCTTGAAAACCAGATGGGATGAGTTGCGAAAAAAGAGGAGCCTAGAACTGATAACTTCGTCGTCTGGTAACAAGGCTGGTCCAGAAGTTGGCAACATTTTCGTTGAACGCATTGGTGCTTTCAAAGTTCCTGCCGGCTCTCAGCCATCACTCAAAACGTTTTTACAGCTTCTGCAAGACACCAGGCACAAGTGCTTGCATGACAGCGGCCTCATTGATGCCTGTAATTACATCCGCAGGATAATCGTTAGTGGAGCGGACTTGGACCCCCAAGATCTTCACGTGGCGCTCGAAGACATTTGGGACGAAATGGAGCGACAAGAATACTCCCGGACTGCTCTCATGCAGCTTCCAGAGCTCTTTTACCATCCGAAAATCCTGCAGGCTGCGTCCGAAGATACTCAGACGCTCCTCTCTGGAGCACTGTCCGACTTTTTCGATTTTTCCGAAAGCCGCATCTTTGTGCTCACACCCTTGGCCAAGGCCGTGAGAAGAGCATACTTCAAGGTCCCCGAAGCATGCAGTTGGCTTCCACTTGAAGACTTCGTGGTTCGTTTTGCCAGCAAGCCTCCATCACCAAAGATGGAGTTGCTGCTTGAGGCCGCTGTCGCCGGTAAGCTTTCGGCTCTGGTTCCACACTGCACCTACGAGTACTACTACGGTCCCACCGAAGCGTGTGGCTATGCCTATGTGTTTGATATGCTCAACCGTCTCCGCGAATCCGACCGTCCCATGGCGATGCGCATCGTTGAGAGATTGATGGACCCGTGGATCCACCAAAAAATGCCCATTCCCATGGTCAGCAAATGGAAAGAGTCGACGCAGCTTCAGACTCTGATTCTCCTCCAAGGCCTTGCTTTGTCGAGCCTGTGTGACGAAGAGGTATCCAAAAAGCTCGAGGCGTTTCTCAAGATACTCGCCATCGAGCCACTGCCGCGGTACAGGTTCCTGCTCGAGTGGAGCATTTCAACAATTTACGTCCCCCGACGGAATCTTCGCAACCGGCTGCTCGAATTATTGGACACCGATGACCACACAAACCCCAAGTTCCTCGCGTCTGTCATGAAACTTGCCATGATTGTTGCGCGCCTCTGGGACTCGGACGAAGAATTTGCGCTGAAGCTGATGACGGTTCTGGTGCCGTACGCAGCCAGCCACAAGATCGTTATCCGACACGAATCTCAGTGGTCGTTTCTTCCTTTGTGGGACCACGCCGCAGCAAAGGGTTGGAAGAGGCTCATTGAGAACCCGGTGTTTGCAGCATTGAATCGGCACATTCGCTCTCTAGACAAGTACTCGACGCCGCCTCCAGACCGCACGCTTGAGTGGTTTGACCCGGTGAGAGATTGCAACCTGTCCACGCTGTTTCAGGGCAAGTATCTCGATTCTGAACCAGCTGAACCTCGTACCGTCTCCATGGATGACTTTCGTGCCATCTTTCACGAGGACACCAACGATGCCCATGGCAAATACTTGGCTCCACGCCTGACCATGGGAGACCAGAAGCTGGTCATGAACGTCTCTTCTCCCTCAACCGACGCAACCAGTGCCGCTAGCATCACCCTAGACGTCGCCTCCCGTCCACCACCAGCTGCTGCGCCAGCACCTTCGACAAACTTCCTCCAAACCAAAGGCCAAGCGTGGCAAAACGCACTGCTAGCACCTCCATCGCTCTCCTCCAACACTAACAGCGCGCGCCCAACACCCGTCATCCTGATCGGCTCCCTCATCGACAATCCGTACAACCTTGGCGGCCTGTCACGCCTGGCAGAAATCTTCGGCTGTGCGGCGCTACACCTACGCACGCTGGACACAATCTTGGACAAAGACTTCATCTCAGTCGCCGTATCCTCGCAATCGCACATCCCCGTGGCCGCGACGCCGCCAGCTCAACTTCCCGTCTTCCTCCGCGCGCAAAAGGCGCAAGGGTACGCGGTCGTGGGCGTCGAGCAAACGGACCGCAGCGTGGTGTTGGGTGCAGATGGCGAGCGAACAAGGGATGTGTTGAAACAGCGCTGCGTGCTAGTCATGGGGAGCGAGCGCGAGGGCATTCCCGCCGACGTGCTGGCTGAGTGCGATGACTGCGTCGAAATACGCCAGGTCGGCGTGACGCGCAGCTTGAATGTGCAGACGGCGGCGGCGGTCGTGCTTTACGAGTGGCAGCGGTTGCATTATGGGAAGAGCAAGGGCGAGGAAGGAGTGAGAGATGAGGTCGTATAGATGAGTAGAGCACGTATGGCGCGACGAGGAGGTTGTTCGCCGCATCTGATCTTGTAGGTAGGTAGGTAGGTAGGTAGGTAGGTAGCGACAACAATCTGGCACACGGTGTGCCCTATGCTGGTTGAACTCACTATACGCACGTATAAAACCAAAGAACCTACATCATTTTCTCACCGGAACCCCAATCATCCCCTGTTGGATCGCGTGGTGAATTGGGAGGAAAGGCGGCGTCATGAAGCCCATTCAGGCATCTGCAACAGAAGAGCTCCGGCCTCTCGGTCCGAGGTCTGGTTTGATTTCTTTTTTCCCATTTTCGAATCCCAAGGTTTTTGGTTCCTCTCTCTCTCTCTCTCTCTCTCTCTCTTTCTCTTCTCCCAGTTGCTCACGTCTCGGTCCCTCACTCATGAATTGTATTGTATCTTATCAACTCTCCCACGCGACCCACCGCCTCGTCTTTCCCCTGCAACATCACCCACCTTTTTGCGACGACGCATCAGATTCTCGACACGCGTTTCCAAGGCCCCAACCACACTCACTCGGTCCGCCGATTGACAGGCTGACCGACCCACAGCATCAACGACGAAGCATCAACGCATCGACGCATCCGCGCATCTCGCTCCCGCCTCCGCGAACCCTCGTCCCTCCCACACGACACCTCTTCTAGCGACCACACACAAACGCCATGATAGTAGCGCTCACTACTGTTTTAGATCGGAACTTGGTTGTCCGGCTGTCAGTGGCATCCAAGAGTGTGGGGCGGTGGTTGGGGGCTGCTGTGCCATGTTGATCACTTGTTCGCTCGTTTGTTGCCTGCCCCGCACGCTCTGCTCACCCACTGTTCGTATGTATGTGCGGTGCGTCGTGTGAGTACGTAGATTGACGTTTCAGCAGATGTGGGCGGGTGGGGGTGTGAGGAGGGAGGTGTGGTTTGGTTGGTTTGGTGGGTTGGACTGTGGGTTTGTATGTGGGTATAACGCGATCGACCTTGAGAGGGAAGTGTGGGCGTTGAATGCATCCATGCATGCATGCACGCGTACATACTTACATATCCAGCAAGCTGGTCTTTCTGGTACTTGAGTGTCGCTGGGTCATCTCTTCTTTGCCGTTTGTTCTGTCGTTGTGGCTTTTCCTCTCGTCTTCCTCTCACACGGTCAGTCACGCTGTCATTGCCGCCCAGTCCATCTCCACGCATCGCGCAACCAAGCCATCCATCAATCAATCAATCGCCCACCTATCATTGACTCTCCACTCCACCCCCTTCACCCTCAAACCCCCCCTCAAAAATGTCCACCACCCCAGCACCAGCAGCGCCTCCCTACCGCCACTGGCCGCACCCGCCCTCCTCACACGCCGAAGGCCCAGGCCGTCTCGCGCTGCTGACACCCGCGGTCGTCGCGGCTGCCGCCTCGTCGCAGATCCGCACCGGCCGCCGTGTCGGGCTCAATTGAGGAGATGACGAAGCTCGAGTGTGCGGCGTTTGGGCGGAAGCAGGCGCGGCACCATATTGTGGCGTTGGCTCTTGGAGGCGAGGAAGGGGAGGAAAAGGAAGGGGGTCAGGGGGGAGAGAGGGCGGGTGGGGAAGGGGAAGGGGAGAAAGAGAAAGGAAAAGAGAAAGGGAAAGGGAAAGGAAATGGGGAGGAGGAGGAGGAGGAGACTATGGCGTTTGATGATGTGTATGAGTTTAATCCTCGTGAGTATAAGGCCTTACCTTGACCAGCATTTAAATCTTAAGGGAAGATGCAATGGATTGGCAGCTGACAACGCTCACTGGCATGTAGAGCAAAGCAGCCAGTGGGACGGTCTGCGTCATTTCTCGCAGCCCGGCGACGCGTCGCAAGGCGAAAACCCGCAGGCCCGTCTCTTCTACGGCGGCACGACGGCCGCTGAGATATTGGATCGCAGCAGTGATCGCATTGGCATACAGCACTGGGCGAGCGAGGGCATAGCAGGTATGTCTTGCCCCATCCAGAGAAGAACACAGCCAGATCAGATCATACGGCCAGCTCAGAACTCTCGCCGACGCTTTACAGGCCGCGGCGTCCTCATCGACTACGCAACCTACGCCGCAAAGCACGGGATCGAGTGCTCGGCTTTCTCATCGCACGCCATCCCGCTGTCGACGATGCACGCGATAGCAGAGGAGAGCGGGATCGTGTTTGAGCGGGGCGACATCTTGTTCGTGAGGGTGGGCGTGACGGGCGAGTGGCACGGGATGAGTCGCGCGCCGAAAGAGGCCTTTGCAGCGAACGAGGCACCGCGTTTTGCGGGCGTCGAGGGGACGAAAGAGGTTGCGGCGTGGTTATGGGATAAGGGGTTTGCGGCTGTGGCGGGGGATTCGGTGAGTTTGTGTTGTCTTTCTTTGTTCTACTCCTCCTCCTCCTCTTCTGCTTCTTCCTCTTTTCCTCTCACTACGAATGCGTCTCTTCTCGTCATTGCTCTTTGTCCCCTATGTATCCTGTTACTCACCCCACCTCCCCGTGCTAATGTCAATTAGGTCTTC
Source organism: Phyllosticta citriasiana (assembly GCF_038021145.1). Classification (NCBI taxonomy): domain Eukaryota; kingdom Fungi; phylum Ascomycota; class Dothideomycetes; order Botryosphaeriales; family Phyllostictaceae; genus Phyllosticta; species Phyllosticta citriasiana. The sequence goes on along the minus strand of NW_027117285.1, from coordinate 207,988 downwards.
CCCGCCCAAGACGTCCTCCTCCACCAATACCTCCTCGCCGGCTGGGGCATGCCGATTGGCGAATTGTTCGACCTCGAAGCGCTAGCCGCCACGTGCCGCGAGCTGGGTCGGTGGACATTTTTCGTCGCTTCCATGCCGCTCAACATGCCGGGCGGCGTGTCGTCGCCGCCAAATGCCATGGCGATTTTCTAAGAGAGAGAGCGAAAGATTTGGGGAGCGGTGCAGCTATCCGCGAGGCGCTTCGATGGACGACAAGAGCCGATCGATTCTGCTGCTTGCCGTCGGCGCTCGAATCGGCTCGATGGAAGGCCGACTCATTGTTTGGCATTCGATTCTATGCCATTGTTCAAGTCTCGGAGCAACGTCGAATCACTGTCTGCACAATCGTCTTTGTCTCGAGGTGCGGCTTCTCTTTGTTTCTGCGGGCATCCTGCAGCGTCTCTTTGAGCGCTGGCGTATTCGGGCAAGAGAAAAAGTGTCTTTTCTGGAACATTGTTCAAGTCGACTCCATTCATTGCTCTCGCGTCGACATTGTTCTCCGCGCTCTGCTCCTCCAGCAGGCCTGATCTATAAGGCGACCGACTCTCTGCACCCATCTTGATGGGAAAACGAAAAGAATAATTGAGCTTCCGTTAAGACAGACGATACTTTGCACGCTTTTCTTGCATTTCAGATATTTTCTCCTCTCCATTCAATGGCCGACGACCACCACCACCACATCGCCCTCTTCTCCTGGATCTGCTGCTTCTGCGGCACCGCCAACGACCCATCATCAACAACAACAACAAGTACCACCACACCACCATCTCCACCAACCCTCTCCACCCTCACAACCCCCCACCACACCCTCCAATGCTGCCTCTGCGCCAAAGCCCCCTGCCCAACCTGCAACGTCAGCGCCGACTCCCTCGGGCCCCCCACACAACCAAACACGCTCTACATGAAGCTCACCTCACCCGACCTCTGCGACCTGGCGGCCCACGGCTACATATGCCCATACTGCGGCGGCGCGGCGGTCCTCAGCACCGCAACCTCACTACTCGAGCGCGCCGCCCACGGGCTGGCAGTGCTAGCGCCCGCAGCGCAAGCGGCGACGCGCTTCGAGCGCCACGGTCACCGGCGGTGGCACGTTCTTGAACCGGTTTTGCCACGGTGCGAGCTTTGTGAGAGGCGCGTCACGCGGCCGGGGGAGCGGCTGGACTTTTGGCTTGTGAGGCAGGGGGCCGGGCAGGAGGTGTTGGTGCGGCGGTGGCAGGGGGCGGCGATGCGGTTGTGGGGGGCGGCGACGGGGATCCAGGGGCAGGGCAAGCAGGTGGTGCCGGCGTTGGGCGAGCGGTTGGCGAACGGAGCCGGCGCGGGGGATGCGTGGAGGACGGTGTATGAGAATGGGAAGGTGTTGCGGACGGCGGGGTTGCTTTTGTTGGTTTTGTGCGCTGCTGCTGCGTAGGTAGGTATCTGGGTGGGTGGGTGGGTGAGGGAGAGTCGAGAAGGCAAAAGGGGAGTGTCGTTGTCGTGGTTGAAAGTAAGAGAATTCTATTCTTCATTATCGCCTTCTGCTACTATTCGCTACTGTTGCTGCTTCTATTTTAGGCTCAAGTCAATCACTGACTGACTGACTGAATGCCTGCCGGGCTGCGATGCGCTACCTATTACATTATATTTTGTTCCCCCTCCTCCACCCCTTCATCTTTTCAACAGCAACAGAGAGTGTGGGCTCGCCAACGTCAGAATTAGAGAACAAACGCCATGACTAGGGCGAGCAAAATGGCCAACGGGCCACCGGGGCCGACTGAAGCATGGTCGGCCGCACCCATCAAGGGAGTGGACGATGGAGCCGGCGACGCCTGGCCCGAGTCCGCCTTGCCCGAGGCACTCGGAGCGGGCGGAGCAGCACCACCGGCAGCCTTGCTCGAGGGGACGGGAGGAGGAGCTTGGCCACCAGCTGCGTTTCCACTGCCTCCAGAAGGAGCGGGAGGAGGAGCTTGACCACCCGCTGCAGCTCCGCTGGTCCATGGAGCAGGGGCAGGAGGAGGAGGAGGAGCAGAGCCGCCGGCAGCTTGGCCAGAAGCACTTGGTGCCGGAGGAGGTGCTGATCCACCAGCAGCAGCTCCGCTGGTCCATGGGGCAGGAGGAGGAGGAGGAGTGGGGATTGGTCTCCAGGTCGGGGTCCAGGGGGCAGGGGGGGTCCAGATGGGCCTCCAAGACGAGCGAGTGTGGTTGTGCCTCCTTGATGAGCTCCACGATGGAGTCCATGAAGTGCTCCAGACGGAGCTGATGGGGCACACGGTCGTGTAGACCGTCGTCTGGGTGCTGACGTAGGTCGTCGATGCAGACTGCGGGCACTGGGTGATGGAGCAGCTCGTGATGGTGACGACGTTGGTGCCAGTCAAGGTAAGAGTGGTGAGCTGGGGAGTGGGAGTAGCCGGAGCTGGCGGTGGTGTCCACGTGATGGGTGTGAGACGTGAGGTATGCGGCCGCCTAGACCTGCTCGAGCTCGCGGCGGAGCTCAGTATGGACGAGGCCACGCTGACCGGGCAAACGGTGGTCAGGACGTTGACTGTGGCGGTGACAAAGGTAGTCAATTGAGATGGCTTGCAAACAGTAATAGTTGGTGGACAGCTGGTAATGGTGAGGCTGTTTGTGGTTGTCAAGGTGAGAGTCGTAATGTTTGCTGGAGGAGCTTGACGAGGAAATTGAAAGTTGGGGTTGATTGCCTCCACAGGGGGAGCCAAAGCTTGGCCATAGGGCAATGCAACCAAGAGGCTGGAAAGAAGATATTGAATGCTAGAAGACTTCATCTTGGCGATTGGTGTAGCGAGTGCTGTCCAAGAGTGAACGAGAGGGATGGATGGAGAAGGCTGCCAGAGGCAGGAGACGGGTATTTGAGCATCGCGGGGACTCCATGATGGCCGGTTTCAATTAGCTCAAAGACGAGGACGTTGTTGCTGCAGTGGTACTCTAGAGACTGGGGCAATGCGATGACGGCGGTGGTGTTGAGGTTGACAGGCGGGAGCGGGTCGGGTCGTGGACCCGTGGTTGGCCGCTGACTCGGGCCGACCAGATTCTGGACGCTTTCGGCCACTTGACAGCTTCATCTTGACAACTCCTCGACTCGTCCTATTCTGCACCATCTCTCGCGCCATCGCCAAGTCTCTTTTCTCCTGGTTTCCTGGTACTCTTGCTGTTACTCCTCGCAACCCCTCTAACCGCAAGCCCGCGCGCCTTTGCAAAAGTCGTCGTATTTGCTGCTTTCGTCCAGCGCTTGACAGTGAGTTTTCCTCTTGCCATCAATAGCTCACAATTGTGCTGGGAGCTTCCTCTCAGTATTCAGCTTTCCAATACCCCAAGTATCCCTCCAGCGCTCATGACGTCAAGCGTACACCCAGTCACCCGGTCCTGGAGAATCAATCATCCTCCCTTGCTCTGCCAAACGCGGGTTGAGGAGGAACCACCACCACTACCAAATCATGATCCAAAGCACTTTCCCTCGGTCTACCTAGCTTGCCTCTTGCGAGACGAATTTGAATGCGGGGAGATTTCCAAATCGCACCTCTTGCTGCCACGGATCGGTCTCGGTCGGCGAGTCTTCTCTATGACGCGCAAACCCCCAATGCATCAGGTTCTCCAAGACCAAGTGGGTTCCAAGATTCAAAAATAGAACTCACAGCGCTCGTCGGTCAGTACGATCGAAAGCATCCGGGTTTTTGCACATGGTTCTCTTCCAGGCTTTCTGCCTCGAGCGCATCGCCAGGGAAACGCGCATTTGGGACCATAAACAGCAGAAAAGTGCGGCATCCTCGAAGCCACTTTTGCAGAGCCGCAGGCAGTATCGGATCGAGTGCTCAGCGCTGTGGCGCCGACCTTCTCTACCCTTAGGGAACTCCTACGCGTCCAATTCAAGGATCACGGCAGCGGGCATCCACACCGCATTTCATCCTCTGCAATGGCTCATTCAAATATCTTTCCAGCTCGCTCATCCCGCCAGATCAAACTTTGCTCGAAATTCAGACAGAATCCACCTGCTCCTTTGCGTCGGTCAGCAGACGTTGTGGCTGGCCAAGGATCGGCTTGGACAACTCTGGCGCGAGGCGGCATCAAGCCTCTTAGTAACAGGATGCACTTGGCCAGAAAACGGCGAGTTATGGTGCCACTAACGACTGCTGTCGTGTTCTAATGCAGAATCGCGATTGGCGCCGTCTCGACATGAATGATCAAGGGGCACCCGTGGCAGGAGACAGTGACAGGCAAGGTGTGCCGCTCTGTCTTGGCCCTGAATACCCTGTTCACCGTGCTGTTTGCTTTTTTGCTCCTTTCCCCGCGGGATCCATTTGAGCTCTGTGCCAGTCGCCCTTGGGCCACGCCAGTGTTTTGCTTCTGTTGGTGATTCGATCCAGTTGCCGTCTTCACTCGTATTGTAGGACTTGTAGTGCGTGGCACACGCTTGACTTGTCGCTCGGATCTATTGCTCGACTCATTTTACTACAATGTTTGGTTTAAAGCCATCGGTGGTCTTCTCTGTTGCTTTTTACAAGACTGCAACGTTTTCAAGGTCCATCACCCTTTACGAGCATCACTCTACCATCGGCGCTAACTTGGACATAGTAGCAATTAAATGAAGCGACGCGCTGCCATTGAGCAGCTGGCTCCCGTGCTGAGCACGGCCTACAACTCCTTGCTAAACGCCCTTGACACTCCGCGAAAATCCCTTGAACGTCCGTGGTTTTGGAGAGACTCTGATGCCTTGAAGAAAAATGGCTATGCCAGCGAGAGTGAAAGCGACAGCGACAGCGACAGTGATACCGTGACGGGTGAAACTGTCGAGGAGATTCCGCCTCCTCCGACCCCTGATTCTGAATCGCTACGACTGTTGCTGGATTCATCCTATGTCCAGTTCAAACATGGCGACACTCCATCATCGAGCCCACTCTTGGTCGTACTCGACATTGTCGAAATTATGCTCGCCGAATCTCCGAGCCCCGCTGCGATTTGCAGCCAACAAGGGAAAAGCAGCGACCAGACCGCGCAGCCTCGGCAAAACAACAACGAAAAAAAGAAATCAAGACGAAGCTTTCGGCGACCCCGTCCTACAAACAATTTCGAACCGAGTCAAGCCCCGCCTCTTCCTACGACAGTCCCTGACGCAGCTGAGACGGCCCCCGTCGGACTGAGTTGCGAGCAAGTAATGCAGCTCGTCGACTTTTTGATGAAGAATTGGCCTAATGTGGAGCGGACCATTTTTGCCATGCTCCGGGACAACCCTGGACTGAGACTGGACGGATGCATCAGACTGCTCGGCCAGCGCGTGCTTGGAAAAGTCCTCTCATGAGCAAAACCAAAGTAGCAACTCTGCAAACATTTGGTACCTTGTTGACCGGCCCATCGAGACCGTTTTCCACGAGAAAGCTTCCAGGCGATAAGCGAATCGAACCGAATCGCTGATGTTGAGCTTGGCCCGGAAGCTGGCAATGCATCCCCATCCCCCTGGTGTTCGCGCCGCAACCCCGGTCACTCTCGGCGCCTGCCGCATGCTCGAATCTTCTCGCAGACCCTGGGAACATCACGACCCTCCCCACCGCCGATTGAAAGTTATGCGACAATGCAGCAATTCTACATTGAAATACAGCCTTGGGTAGCTGTTGTCGATTTCTACGGTACAAGCAGCTAGACAATCAAACGTCGCAGCCCAAGTCGCCATGTCCGACGACTACAACCACCATGTCGATGAGAATACCCCGCTTCTCCACGGCGAAACAGACTCGCAATACAATGACGACCTGGTCAAGGAACTCAACTCGGAGCGCGATGACTTCCCCGATGGCGGTCGCCGGGCTTGGAGCGTTGTCCTGGGCAGCTGGTGTGCCATGGTGGCCGCCTTTGGACTGCTCAACACGATGGGCGTCATGCACGCATGGCTGAGCAGCCATCAATTGAAAGACCATAGCTACGCGCAGACTGGATGGATCTTCAGCACTTTTACTTTCCTGGTATATTTTGGCAGCATTCAAATCGGTAAGATGACCTTCTCTGCAAGTTGCTTTCCAGCGCTGACCTGAACCAGGGCCTTTGTTTGATCGATTCGGCATGAAGTACACACTCATCCCCGGATGCGTTGGCTTTGTTATTTCGCTGTTCCTCTTGAGCCTCTGTCAAGTCTACTGGCACTACATGCTCGCCTGGGGAATCCTAGGCGGCACCTCGTGCTGCTTGATCTTCACGCCGGCCATCTGCTGCATCGGCCACTGGTTCCGACGGCGCCGCGCTCTCGCAACGTCGCTCGCGCTGACTGCCGGTGGCATCGGGGGGATTCTCTTCCCAGGCATCCTCGTCAACCTCGAGCGCCGCATCGGCTTCAACAACGCCATCCGCGTCGTCGGCGCCATCTGCCTCGTGCTCTGCGGCATCGCCGTGTTCCTCGTCAAGACGCGGCTCCCGCCCAACACCAAGGGCGGCGCGGGCATCGACCTCCTCGCCCTGCGCGACAAAATCTACGCAACCACCACCATCGCCATCTTCCTCCTCGAACTCGCCTTCTTCATCCCCGTCACCTACATCACGTCGTACGCGCTGGCCGCCGGTCTCTCGCCGGACCTGTCCTACTCGCTCGTCATGATCCTCAACGCCGGCAGCGTCGTCGGCCGCGCGCTGTCGGGCTGGCTCGCAGACACCTTCGGCCGCTTCCGCACCATCATCCTGACGTCGGGCGCGACGACGCTGCTGACGCTGCTGTGGCTCGCCGCGCGCGGCAAAGCGGCCCTCGTCGTCGCCTACGCGCTGGCCTACGGCGCCGCGTCCGGCTCCATCATCGCCGTCACGCCCGTCTGCGTCGCCCAGATCTGCCGCACTGAGGACTACGGCAAGCGCTATGGCACGACCTACTTTGTCGTCTCGTTTGGCACGCTCGTTGGCATTCCGCTGTGCGGCGCCATTCTCGACACGGGGCGCGATGGCGTGCCCAATTTCCCGGGCTTGATTCTTTTCAGTGGCGCCGTGTTTGCGTTGGGCACGCTGTTTTTTGTTTGGGCCATGGGTCTGGCGACCAAGTGGAACTTTAAGGTCAAATTTTGATCTGCGCATTTCTGAAGTGGGACGGTTGCTTGGTTTAATGACAAGACGTAGTAGATTATGATTATAGAATTCATCGCTATCGTTAGGGACTGACTGGCCGTGCGGTGCCCCGAATATAGTAATCAGAAAAAGCATGGTGGTGCAGTGTGTTGGCGTCAAAAGACTGACAGCTCGATAGGGGCAACGAGGACACTGAACGACAGCTTCCTCAGCGGCCGTTGCAGAAAAGGACGCTCCTTCTGACACCAACTGCAAGAGAGCGGCAACTCAGTGGCTCTCCTTGGTCTCCCAAGCGCTTTTTTTCGTAATCCACGCCTCCATATCCAAAAGCTCCGGGTGCTGTCTGCGCAACGCCTTGATATCGACGCCATACCCATCAGTAGCAAACCATGTAATCATGGTGCCCATTTCGGGCATCATGTACATGAGGGTGCTGCCCAAGAAGGAAAACGAGGTGCCGGCGGGCTGGCCGGTCGTCTTCTCAAACGTCTTGCTCAGCTGGTCAAAGGTGAGGTCGTCGCCGGCGAGGCCAATGGCCTTGTGGTTGTATTCCTGCGGCTTCGCAAAGGCCTGCGCGGCGAACCAGCCTATGTCGGCCGTCGCGATCCACTGCAGCGGCTTGTCCTTCATCGTGTCACGCAGCGCGGCCAGGAAGACCTTGGTCGGATACCCGGGGACGAGGTTATCCATGAAGGCGACGGGGCGCAGAATCGTCCAGCCCATGTTGGTACCCGCGGCGCTCTTCTTGAGGTGCAGCTCAATGTTGTGCTTGGTGATGAAATGCGGGACGTTTGTCGGCGTGCTCCACGACTTCTCGTCGCCACCGCGGTCCACGCTGCTATAGACAAAATGCTGCACGCCGTGCTTGAGCGCCTCGTCAACCAGCGCGATGCCCTGCCGCTGCTCGCGCTCCGAGCTGGCGCCTTTGCCCATGGCCAGCTGCACCGAGAAGACGCCCCAGATGGCTTCTTTGCCTGCCATCTGCTTCGCCGCGGCGAAGACGCCGGCTGCGTCGTCGAGATCGCCCTGTACCAGCTTGATCAGAGGCGACTTGTGCGCCAACCGCTTCGCCGACGTGCTTTCCGTGTCGCGCGTCACAGCTAGGATCGTGTCTTTGGAGCCCTGCGCCAGCAGCGCGTCGATGACGGCGCCGCCCTGCTTGCCGGTCGCGCCGGTGATGAGGAGAGCCTTGGGCATGATGATGGTGAGCGTGTGTAGGTAAATTCCGAATTTCCTGGACCGGGAGAGTGGAGAGGAGCTGAGAGGGCGAGAGGAGGGTGCGGGGTTGCGAAAGTGCGGGACGAAGGGGGGAGGAGGGAGAAGGATGGGCTAGTAAGGATGTGCGACGCTATTGAAGCTGAATGAAGCAACATAAGCCACCTACCTAACCACTAGGCTGTGACCAGTGAGGCAATTGGAATGCGCTGTTGCACCATCCATCTTATTTGTGCCCTCGTATCTTATGAACGTCCGTCGTCAACACCGGCATTGACTTGCCAAGGTCTGCTCGGGCGTCCGGTGTCCGGCGAAGACCTGCAACTGAAGGGAACCTGACTGCTTCAATACCTGCAGTTCGGTCGACCGCTGACGTCACTCCTTCCTAAAGCGTACCTGGCTTTTTGAGAGCTTACCTACCTTAGGTTTCGGCTTCGCTTACCTTGGACTCAAACTCTCTACACACCTAGTATGTCGATGAGCAAAGACGAATGTCAACAGTACATGTATCCAGTGCACCGACCACGATGAGGCGCTGCCTTTCCTGTAGGGTCATACACCAACGCATTTAGTTCCCTGGTATCCAAGTTGCCGACCGATGGATCTCTTCGACTAATCAATACCCAAGCTTCAAATATAGCGATTAGTCGACCTTGAAGTTTTGAAACTAAGCTCCTTCACCGACACTGTTCGTCCGCTGACTGAAATCTCTCCAGGAGACTGTGTGTTCCATTCTCAAGACAGATTAATCCGTGATTGACTGATCGGAGCTTGACTTCGACTAATCTCATGTTCCATCTCCATTTCCGTAGTCACATAGAGGCGGCAGTGATTTTTGCCTCCTGGAACTCCCTTTATGGAGACATTTCTCGCTCACAAGTGAGACAGCATCTGATTTTCGTCATGACTGACGATTGGAGGGTTGAAAATGCTGGAAGGATCAATATCAAGGCCTATCATTTGTCGAGCCGTTTGGAAGGAAAGATTCGTCGCTGATTCTGCTCACCGTCTCGCCGCAAGCATTGTACGCGTTGTTGCGCCATCCGCCACCCCTTACGAAGCTGAATCTTGAGCGGATGCTGAGCGGCCGTGGTAGATGCCTGGGAGACCAGTTGGGTGCCCATGAGGGTACTGATTCCCTGCCTGATGGATGACTCCCAGGTTTACAAAAGAATAGAAGCTCTATGCCATAATTGTAGTGCTTCAAGCACGTCCTAGCCACGTCGACCCTGATCTCGCTCCACGTTTTGGAGTAGTCAGACCTGATGCCCAGCTCTTCAGCGTCGGTCGCGAGACCCAACAGCGCGAAGATGTAGTCGCGCTCGTCCGACGCCTCGAGCGGTGCGTCCGGATTCGCCAGCAGGTACAGCAGGTGACGCATATGGAGGGTACCGCGGGAAAAGACGACGGCCGTGGCTCTGCCCAGCTTCCTTGTCAGAAAGTCGGCCACGGGGCTGCATCGTCCAGTCGCGGCAATGCGCAGGTATTCGCGCAGCCCGCACAGCATGTTGAAGCCGACCTCCAAATGGCGCGCGTCGAACAGCGCGCGACCTACCATGCCGAACCCGTTGGTCGACAGCGCGGCCTCCTGCAGCACCCACACGCGCCGGAACCATTGCCGGTCGAACAGATTTCCCAGCGCGTGCAGCAGCCGCATGTCGTCGCTGCAGAGCACAGTGAGAATGTCGTCAAGAGAGCGTTGGATGGCGCCGATGTCCGACACCAAGTCGGCCTCGGGGTCAAATTGGACTTGCGACCGCGAAAGAACTCTGCGGAATTTTTGCTACCGCTGCGCGCTGAGCCATTATAGGCATTCGATCGCGTCGTTGCTGTCGTCGCTTGCTGTTCCCAGCCAGAAGATTGTCTGTGTCGCGTTGTTGTAGATCTGGTCCATCAGCGACAGTTGCTGCGTCTTTTCGGACGCGTTTGCCTGGTCTATGCAAATGGCATCGACCCATAGATCCAATAGTTTCTCTCGCTTGTCGTAGAGGTTGCGTGCCAGTTGCCGCAGCGCAATCTCCAGGTTGGCCGTGACGCCAATCTGCCGGTCGTCCAAGATGATTGACTTCGTGGCCCGCGTGTCGCCCCAGACGTATGAGAGGGCGCTGTATTCCGGCTCATCGACGAGGTCAACCTGCTTCAACTTGCAGTGTACCTGTGGGCTCTCGTGTGATTCTTCAGCCAGGGGCAGAACTTGGATGATTCGAATTTCCTGCGTCTGTGCCTGAAGCGGTCGATATGGAAAAGGAGATGAACTCATATTTTTCTCCAGCCGCTGCTCTAGACAATACCAGTCTCAAAGATCCCGATGCAAAGTTGCTTTTGATGTCTGGGGATTTAATTGCCCTTTCCCCTGGCTCTTCCTCCGTCGTCTGCGACTGAGATTTGACGCAGGTGGTCGCTCATCTCACTATAAGGTGTGAGAGAGAATGATTACTCGCTCCATTGGAGTGTCTAGGAGATAGTATTTGAGTTTTTCGGGTGTGCAGTATTGGGGATCTCTGGTGAAAAAGAGGTGACGCCGCGCGGGAGGATCCGTTGATTGTCACGCGACAGCCGCTGTTTTCTGCGCGACAATGTTCTGTGTACACTGTTGGGGACTTCTTACTGAAATGAGCTGATTGGAAGATGGTGCGCAACATGAGAATGGTCTTCAATGAAAGACGCGGCCCACGAATTTTTGGCCCCCTATCTGATGAATCCGGAGGTAGCTGTTGGAGTCAGGTCGTCATGTCTTGAACGGCAGACGATAGGCCCGGGCTTCGCTCCCATTCAGGCTGCGAGCCATGCAAAAGAGTGTTGCACAAGGCCGCATCGAGACAATATGCCAACTGGACAATTGCCACGACTCGTGAAGAAATACAAATGTTGATGTTGAAGAATGACGTTGGAGCAGTGACTGAGGTGCGGGACCATGTCGGACCAGGACCAGGACCAGGATGCGCCAACTCGACCGCACAGCACGAGCTCGAGCTCGCCGACCAACAACCAACATGAGCCCGCCCACGCCTCTCGGTCCACCATGAAGCCAACCGCTGACTGGGAGCGGGTAGGCGACCGCTTCTACCGCAAGCTCCAACTCTACACCGACGTCTTTGACCAGGACCTCGAGCTCGAAAACTACGTCGTCGTCGGAGCTCCCTACAGCGGCGCTGTAGGTATGCACCCTCCGCACGCGCGCCCAAGCTCTCCGCCGCTGACCGTGTTCCGCAGCAATCTATCGCGATGAATCCAAAATCCAATCCTACCGCGGCACCCAGGCCGCAAAGTCGACCATAGACATTTACAGCTGCGCTGGCAAACTCCTCCGCAGCATCGGCTGGGACAAGGGCTCCATCAAGGGCCTGGGGTGGTCGTCGGAAGAGCAGCTGCTCATCATTTCAGAAGACGGCTCGGTGCGCTGCTACCAGGACCTGCAGGGTGACTTTACGCCCTTTTCGCTGGGCAACGGCGCCGACGAGGTTGGCGTGCGCGCGTGTCGCTTCTGGGGCTCTGGCTTCGTCGCCCTGCTCAACAACAACCGGCTCGTGTCCGTGTCGAGATATGGCGACCCTCGCCCAAAGCTGCTTGCTACTCCGCCCGAGGATCCCGTCGAGTCCTGGGCCATTATACCCCCAACCGAAACCCTTTCGCGCTCCGTCGAGGTCCTGCTGGCCATTGGTGAAACCATATACCTTGTCGATGCAACCGACTGCGAGGACCGTCTCCTCCAACGTGGTCCCTTCAGGCATACCAGCGTATCCCCCAATGGCAAGTACGTGGCGCTCTACACCGAGGACAGCAAGGTCTGGGTCGTCAGCAGCGACTTTCAAAACAAGCTCTCGGAGTATGACTCGAGAGCGAGAACAATGCCCAAGGACATGCAGTGGTGCGGCAACAGTGCCGTGATCCTCGCGTGGGAGGACGAGATTCATGTCGTGGGTCCCAATGGCTCGGGCACAAAGTTCTTTTACGACAGCTGGGTGCACCTAATTACAGACGTCGACGGCATCCGCATTCTCACAAACGAGCTGTGCGAATTCATCTACAGAGTTCCAGACGTCACCGAGGAAACGTTTCGCCTGGGCTCCGAGTCTCCTGCGGCCATTCTATTGGAGGCAGTGGACCACTTGGAGAGAAAGTCACCCAAGGCTGATGACTTGATTCAACTGATCCGACCAAACCTGGCCGAAGCAGTCGACACTTGTATCAAGGCAGCTGGGCACGAATACAGCATTCATTGGCAAAAGCAGCTCCTCAAGGCCGCGTCATTCGGCAAGTCTGTGCTGGATCTGTACAACAGCGACGATTTTGTCGAAATGTGCGAGATTCTGCGTGTGCTCAATGCCGTCCGCTTCTTCGAGATTGGCCTCCCGCTCTCTTACGATCAGTATATGCGATTGACACCAGAGAAGCTGATTGAGCGCCTCATCAACCGTCACGAGTACCAGCTGGCCCTCAAGATTTCCGACTACCTCCGCCTACCAACCGACCGCATATACGTGCATTGGGCGAGCCAAAAGGTGCGCCTCTCAAATGACGACGAAGAGAGCATCTGCCGCCTCATTGTGCAGAAGCTCTCGGGCAAGCCAGGAATCTCGTTTGAAGAGATCGCCAGCGCCGCTTACGACGAAGGGCGCTCTCGTCTAGCTACCGAACTGCTCGATTACGAGCCGCGTGCGGGCAAACAAGTGCCACTACTGCTCGACATGAAAGAGGACACGATTGCTTTGGACAAGGCCATTGAGTCGGGCGACTCAGACCTTGTGTTCCATGTGCTGACACATCTCAAGAAGCAGCTGACACTCGCCAGCTTCTTCCGTACTGTGACGTCGCGGCCGGTAGCAACAGCGCTGGTCGAGTCGTCAGCCCTCGACCAAGACCGCGAGCTGCTCAAGGACCTGTACTACCAGGATGATCGGCGTCTGGACGGTGCCAACCTGCTTGTCGCCGAGGCTCTCGTCCAGCCAACTGTAGCGGCGCGCATCGATAAACTGAAGCTTGCGGCTAAGCTGCTCCACGATTCGCGCGAGCACGGCTTCAATGTCAAGGCTCTCGACGAAGCGCAGCGTCTTCTCAAGCTTCAAGAAGCATTCGAAAAGGACCTTGGCGGCGGCAGCGGCAATCCCAACAATCCAGGCATCAGCGTCGTCGGCCTGTCGGTCAACGAAACGCTGTTCCGCATGGTGCGTGCGGGCCACATGAAGCGCGCGGCCAAAGTACAATCCGAGTTCAAAATCCCCGACCGTTCGTTTTGGTGGGTGCGGCTGCGCGGACTGGTGGCCAAGCGCGACTGGAGCGAGCTCGAAGAGATATCGAAGCAGCGCAAGAGCCCGATTGGGTGGGAGCCGTTTTTCAACGAGTGCTTGGCGGCGGGGAATACGCGCACGGCGGCGCTGTTTGTGCCCAAGTGCACGAACCTGCCGCCCCAGGACCGTGTCGAGATGTTTGTTAAATGCGGCTTGCTTACGCGAGCGGGCGAGGAGGCGCTCAAGGCTAAAGATATGAATACGTTGGTCGAGTTGAAGGGTAAGTCGAGTGGCGCGGCGGTGCACGAAATTGAGAGGATGATTGGGCAGTTGGGTGGGACGAAGAGGTAGATTCAACCTACGTTTGTGTATACCAGGCTGGAAAAAATGCATCAGCCGACGGGCGGGTGTACGGGAATGAAGCTCAACTGTACAAAAATCACAGCATGGTGGCGACGTTAAGGTCAAGCGAACCGGGCGCCCTCCGAGATGTCGGCGACGATCGATTAGATGGTGCGAAGGGCAGGCATGCATGCAACTTCGGCATCATTCCGTCGTGCCCGGCAACTGCAAGACCTCGGCTTATCGGTCGCAGAGCAAGCCAGTCCACATGCCCGCCATGCCGCGCTTTTTTGTTTCCGTGAACACTTTGTTTCTCCTTCGACCACATCAGCTGGCATTGCATTTAGACCATCAAGACGTCTAGACCGGCGTGCTCTTGTGATTTCTCTTCTGTTTCTCTCTGTAAATATCTACGCTATTACGGCAGACACCTCCACGGACCGGACCGACCTCTCTCCCTTATCATGGACGCAGCAGCAGCAGCAGCAACAACAACAGGAGCAGACGCAGCGCCGCCAGCGCCGTCATCAGCACCAGAGCCCATACCCGCAAAAACAGCAGCGCCCGCGCCCTCGTCGAGCGAAAAGCCGTCCCCCACAGGCGCAGCAGCGAAAGCCCACACACCCCAAATCCGCCGCGTCCTCACAACCACGGACGCACTCCTCCTCCGCCTCTCACGCCTCCTCTCAACGCCCTCAGGCACCGACTCACTCCTGTGCACGCTGTCCTACACGCTGACGTTCGTGGCGGCGCACACGCGCGCCTACGTGTCGGCGCGGCTGCAGCGCTTCGCCGCCGCGCTGGCCATCAAGGCCACCGGCGGCGCCCTGCTGCCCGGCGAGACGCTGATCGCGACGCTGCCTGCCTCGTCGGCGCTGGCGCGCGCCAGCCGCGCGACAGAATCCATGACCAAGCTTGCGGCGCTGGTCGGCGACTTTCGCGTTTTTGTTAGGCTGTGGGCGTTGTTGGATGTGTATACGTGGGCGCGGGGGGTGTGGAGGGAGGGGGGTGAGAGGAAGGATTATGTGCAGCGCGCGCTCGTCTGGGCCGAGGTTGCGGCGACGGCGGCGTTCCAGGCGCTCGAGAACGCCGCGTACCTGGCGGACAAGGGCGTGTTGAACGGCGCGTGGGTGACGGGGGAGAAGGGCAAGCGGCGCGTTGCGCGGTGGTGGGTGTGGAGTTCGCGGTTCTGGGCCGCGTACGTGGGACTCGAGTTGGTGCGGTTGGGGTGGGTGTGGGCGAAGGAGAGCAATGGCGACGATGATGATGGCGACAAGAGGGTGGCAGCGGCAGAGGACGAGGAGAGCAAGAGGGCAAAGGCGCTCGCGTGGTGGAAGCAGCTCGTCAGCAACTTGGCGTGGGCCCCCATGACGCTGCACTGGAGCACCGAGGAGGGCTTCATCAGCGACGCTTGGATTGGCTTCTTGGGCATCGTGGCCGGCGGCGTGGGGTTGTACGAGAAGTGGAAGCTCACGGCCTTGTAAGAGCAATGGCTCCCGTACCTACAGGTAGCGCATCAGGGGAGGAGCTTGGACGCGGTGTGGATGACAGAGAGGTCCTGGAGTTGGCTTTGGATGCGCGGGCCGTTGGACGGTTTGTCCTAAAGCCAGACGAGGAGGTTGCACACCGCCCACTCAGGAACCGACGCAGACAGTCCGTCGTGGAGGAGTTTGGTGGTGCATGTGGTACGAGGCTTGCATATGGAAGATTTGAAGGCAAGAGGTTGCTGCACACTTTGGAAAAAGCCGTCCATCCAGTCCATCCAGTCCAGTCCAGTCCAGTCCAGCGGAAAAAAAATCACTCGCAGCCGATGATGATCAAACATTCGTCTTCGAAACGACTGCACGCCAAGAACAATGTCTTCAATTCCATCAGATGCTCATGGCCGCAGCACAGCTGCACTCACTCTTGTCTGGGAACCACAAGCGAAAACGACGTCGCCAGAAAAGGGACGACTTGTCGAAATGTCCCCTTTTGCAACCAATCACACCACGAACAGCTCGAAAAAAATATATATATATAAAAAAAGAGTGTGCTCGGCTGCGGTGGACCACCAACTACGGGGGATCGTCGGGTCGAGACGAGCGACACGAAACAACATGAAGCGGCATGGAAAAAAAAAAAAGGGAAAAAAAAAAACAACCCCGTTTCAAGTCGTTCGGGTAGGTACCTTAGACGTCGCTGCTGCAGCGCGTGCGTTTAGCCAAACGTCGCTAACGACGGCCGTCGATCGCTTCCATTGATGGAATGTCGCCCGTACGCCCAGGCGCCTGAATGGCTTGCTGCTACACCACCGCAACCCCGTCCCAAGACTTGCTGCGAGACAGAGATGAAGGGAGAGGGAGACAGACAGATGGGATGGCCTTTGTTGGTGCTTGTCCGCCAGCCAGGCCCGCCGTCGCCCAGAAATACCGAGTCCATATTGAGCGGACCCACATGGCGCAGGGCGAAGCGCTTACTGCCCTGCCCTCTTCTCGAGACAGCGCCAGGACGGACGAGCACGGTAGTGTGGAGTCGTGTCGAGTTTCTTCTATAGCACGTATATATGCTATCTGCCTTGGCCGGGTGTGGCCGTGGCCAGCGTCTTTCTACTGTGTGGAACAAGATACAAACTCCTTTTCTTCTTCGCTCACCTTCACTCTCTCACTCTCTCTTGCTTGACTTCCTTTAGGCCCGGTGCCGTGTTCTATCTTTTCGAAACCCCACCCATTCATTCATTCCCAGCACTCACTCACTTTGCAATCATGTCTCGCAAGACTTTGGCCCTTCTCGCAGCTGGCGCTGCCTCGGTCTCTGCTCACGGCGTCATCGTCGACATTAGCACGGGCGGCAAGACCTACGAGGGCTGGAGCCCCAACTACGTCTAGTAAGCTGCCATTCAGAGTACGTTGCGTTGGGTTGTCGAGATTTGCTAACGGTGCCTCAGCGAGAACCCCGTCCCCGATGTTGCGGCATGGCACGCCGGCGGCTACGGCATGGGTCCCGTTACCGACTTTTCCAGCGAAAGCATGAACTGCCACGACAACGCCACCGCTGCCACCGCGTACATGAATGCTGCGGCTGGCGCTGACCTCAACATTGTCTGGGGCCAGTTTGGTGGCGGTAGCGGCTGGCCCGAGTCGCACAAGGGACCAATCGCTACTGTAAGAAAGACGTTAATGCAACGGCTTTACTTCCAATGGCTAATGACGACCACCAGTACATGGCTCCTTGCGGTGACGGCGCGACGGGCGACTGCACCAGCCTCTCGGTGACGGACCTGAAGTGGACCAAGGTGTACCAGAGCGTAAGTCATCAACAGCGCAACCGCGCCGTCTCTCCCCTCTTCTCTCCTCTTCTCTTCTCTTGCTGACCAACAACCCACCAGGGCCTCCTCACGCCGGGCACGACGGACGAGCAAGTCTGGGCAACAGACAAGCTGCGCGAGAACAACAAGACGGTAGCGACGATCCCATCCGCGCTCAAGGCAGGCAACTACGTGCTGCGCAACGAGATCATCGCGCTGCACAGCGCCGGCACTGCCGGCGGCGCCCAGCCCTACCCGCAGTGCTACAACGTCAAGGTGACGGGATCCGGCTCGGAGGCCCTGCCCGCCGACGGCGTCGCCGGCGGCTCCCTCTACACCGAGAAGGACCTCGTCTTCAACATCTACGACACCGTCTCCGACTACCCCATCCCGGGCCCGGCGCTATGGTCTGGTGCTGGTGGCTCGTCGTCCGGTGGTTCTACTCCTGCTGCTGGCACCCCTGCTGCTGGCACCCCTGCTACGACTCCCGTTGTTGCGTCGACTCCTGTCGCTGCTACGCCCACGACGCTGCAGACTGTTGCGAAGACGACTCCCGCCGCTCAGGCTACCCCCTCTGCGGCTAACGTGGCTTCGACTGGCGACGACGAGTACGACTGCTAAGCGGTTGGAGAGTTGGGTCTCGTCGGGGTTTGAGCGCTTCTTGTTTCGTGGATGTTGGACCATGCTGAAAAGTTCTTCTCCATGTATATATAGAGCTTGAATGTATCCAGCCAGTCGTGACGACGCATGAGAATCCTTGTTGGTCTTGTTGTGTCTGTTGCTGTCATATGCCCATGGGCTGCGTGGTGGTTGTGTGTGCGTCCCTTGAGCCTTGAGGCGGAGACTGCGATGGTTCTAGAAGCAGTCGGCCGTTTTTGAGATGGTTGAAAGAAACTAACTGACTCTTGCGAAAAGAAGAAAGTGAGATGAGAAATTGAACGCTTGACTGATTGAGCATGTAAGAAGGAAAGGACAAGAGACATCTAGAAAATCTGGTGAACGGTGAGACGTCGAAAGCTGGAGGTTTGGACTCTGTGCCTGAGAGAAAAAGAATTCCCAATTATCTTTCAAATCCATGCATGTCGGCAGTCAGTCAATAATTGTGCGATAAGCTCTCCCGCAACGTAATGGAAAGTCGAGTCGAGATGGAAGATGGAGGGCAGAGCTCGGAGTTGGACCGGTGGCTCGGAAGTTGATGTCGAGGGGCGCTATACCTGATTAGGCCATGGTCTGAGCTCTCGAAATTTTTGGATTTCCCGCACAGCACCACCAGCCGACCACCACCGCAGAGCTATCCACGCGCGAGACGGGTCAGCTCCACGCCCCAACAACAACCACCACCGACCTTCTCTCCAAACCCACCCTCCAGCAACCCAAACAGACACCGCCGCCGCAACAATGGCCAAGGAAAAGCAGGTCAAGGACAAGAAGGAGAAGAAGGAGAAGCGCTCCGAGTCGGACGGCGTCAAGAAGAGCAAGAAGGACAAGAAGGAAAAGAAGACTTCCGAGCACGTCACCGAGGCGCTGATTGCCAGCATCAGCGACGACAAAAAGCCCGTCGAGTCCAAGTTGGTCGTCAAGACGGAGACGGCGGCCGAAGACAGCGGCGACGAGGACGCCAAGGGCGTCATCAGAGGCGCGCTGGTGCCCTTTGCCGTGCCGCTCGCCGACGACAAGGTGACCAAGAAGATTTTCAAGACGGTCAAGAAGGGTACGTCAATCTACCCATTCCCCAAATTGACAACCCACTCCACCAGTAACCAGCAGCTAACCCAATCGGCACCAACACAGCGGCGAAGAACAAGACGCTCAAGCGCGGCGTCAAAGAAGTCGTCAAGGCGGTGCGCAAATCGAGCACCCACCTGCCCGCCTCATCCACCGTGTCGGACCCGTCGGCCGTCGTCGTCATCGCCGCCGACATCTCGCCCATGGACGTCATCTCGCACATCCCCGTGCTGTGCGAGGACCACAACATCCCGTACATCTTCGTCGCGTCGCGCGCCGAGCTGGGCGCCGCCGGCAACACCAAGCGCCCCACCTCCGTCGTCATGCTGTGCAAGGACCGCGCCGCCGGCAGGAAGAACGACGCCGTCAAGCCCGACGATGAGACCGAGTTCAAGGAGGCGTATGAGGGCATTGTGAAGGCTGTGCTGAAGGCGCAGAGCGGCTTGACGCGTTGAGCCGCACGTCGCCTTGGCTGGAAGATGTGTTGGGAGGAGCTTGCCGAATTTAGGAAGAGGAGCGGAGGCATCGACGCTCGCAGGGCTGATAGACGCGCTTCTTTCTTGGATGGCGGGTGGGATTTGTTTTCCTAGGCAGCAGACCTGGGGATTCGGGCAAGGTGAGGTGAAGTGGAAAAAGCAGCAGTTGCTCTGAATCCGTGTTCCTCTCTCAACACTCTGATGTCGGTGTGGACTGAACGAAAAGCACGCGCGTTGGGGGGTGTGCTACAATGGGATTCGGCGGGTGGGCGAAATACGGCGTTGGCTGGATCAAAGGGGCCTCTTTGTTTGCATCATCATCATCATCATCATCATCATCATCATCATCATCATCCTCATCATCATCATCATATCAAAAGACGGCGTGTTCGCGTCACGTCTGTAAAGATTATGTGCCTGTACTTCGAGATAGGTACCTGGCGCTTCACCGCAAAGCGCCGCGCTGCTGCGGCGTCAATGAAAAAGAATTTCGAATTGAACATTCAGCTTGCGCTAGAGGGGCTCTTGTCAGCTATCCGGACTGACCGAACGCTATCTTGTCATTTTCAAAAGGGCACAAAAGAGTTTAGAAGAATGTTGTGTTCGATTGGTGCAGAGTTGGGTATCTCTCATTGTTCTTCTTCGTCTTGTTCCGTCTGCCAAACCACAAACGAAAAGGACCCAAAAACACTTATTGTCTACCCCAGGTATAAAACGAAAAAGGTTTTCCAGTCCCAGTCCCAGCCCATCCCAATCCAATCCCAAAACGCCATTCCATGCAATGCAGAACCCTTCAGTTCAATTCCCCGTGCCAGAAGCGCAACGTCACCCCTCCCCTCACAACCACGACGGCCGCGTGCGCAAATCCGTCGGCATCCTGCGGCCATCCTCGCCATCACACTCGACGTACGCGGGGGTGCTGGCACCACGAGCCAAATCGTCGTCGGAGTCAGGCGGGCTCATCATGACGAGCTCGAGCCAGTGGGCAAAGCGCGGTTCGACGGCACCGTTGATCTTTACGCGGCCGACGCCGCGCACGTCCTCGAACAGGCGCAGCGCAGCGTAGTCACACGCGTCGCTGAAGGCGGCCTGCCACACGTCGAGCTCGAGGCTGTCGGCGCCGGAGAAGGAGGCGGCAACGTCGGCTGCGCTGTACAGCGCGTCGGTGTCGAGACGGACTGCGACGCGCCAGTGCCGGATTTGGTTGATGACGCTGTTGGCGAGGACGGGGCGCGAAGGCCGCACCAGGTGTGGCATCTTGGCCAGCAGAGACGGGTGCGCGGCGAATGTGTTGCGCGCGTACAGGATGGGCGTTGCTTCGGCGTGAATCTGGCGGCAGGTACTGAGGATGGCTGGGTGGATGTCGGCGCGTGGAAGCTTGCTGCAGGCGGTGGCCGTGTGGCAGTTCCTTGCTTTTTGTTGCAGCGAGGGCAGCGAGGGCGATGTCAGGAGGTGCTCGTAGATTTGATTGCGGAGCTCGCCCGGCAGACGCAGGAAGGGGGATGTCTTTTGTTGTTGCTGGTGTTCTTGCTGGATGAATGGAGTGACTGCGAGTGGCTTGGTGGGTTGTTGCTCGGCTCGCAGGGTAATGGTGGGTCTTCTTCTCGAAGTGGTGGTGGTTGATGTTGATATGGTTGTGGTGGCCATGATGGTGTTGAGTTTGCTTGGTCTTTCCACAACTAGGCAATGAGGTAAAATTTGTCTGATGTGATCTTGTCAAGGAGGATGATTGATGATTGAATCAAGGCTTTGCGTACTGACGGGGAGTAAACACCCCCCATTGGGACCAGCGCCGGCTGGTATATATCTTGCCAAACATAAGGAGGCCATGCCGGGAGTCCGAGTTTGTATGACAGGCACTGCCTTGTCACGTTAGCATGTGAAGAGATGATTGAAAAAAGCGCAACACAATCGGAAGCAGAGCCCCCTATCCTCCGCCGTGCAGAAGTCTGATGTGAGTCTTTCTTGTCGCGCAGGAGCAGTTGTCTGGGCAGGGCGACGAATGTTTCTCGGAACAGGCAGGGATAGGGTCGGCGGGGCGTGGACATATCTCGGCCCTGCCAAAAGTCTCCTCTGCGTCCGGTCCCGGTCTTCCGATGCCGCCCTGTCCGTCACGCCAGCGTCTCTGCCGGTCGAATGACTGTCGCGAGACGACGCCTCCCCCTTGTGCCACCTAACCTTGTTCGAGGCCGCTGCCATCATCGACATCTTTGACGTGCCTTGTTTCCTGCAAAATCCAGTTGCATCTACTTCACCTCCGCGACAAGTCTTCAAGATGCGCTCGGTAGCATGTTGCCGTCCTCTTGGCCACGGCCCGTCGGTCTCCACGAGCCTCCCGGGCCTTGAATATCTCCCGCCGTGCGATCCTGTCTCGGGGTGGTCGAATGCACTCGACGACGACGGAGACGACTCCATCGGATGCTACGGACAGGCGCAGCTATGCTTATATACCCGCCGTAAAGGGCACGGGCTCCCGAGTCTCCATGTTGTGATCGGTGACGCGAATGGGCCGCAACCGCCCGCGCTGCCGTTAGATGTGGCGGTTATCGCAGGAATTCGTCTGTCCGCACGCTCCGTTCTTCTTGGCCTGATGTAACTTATCCCTCATCCTTACCGACGCCCTTGGCATTTATTAAAGCCTGTGACTACTGTATAAGTGTGGAGCCAGTTATACAGGGTATTGCCAAGAGACGAACACTTGGTTGACTGCTTTGTTCCGCAGGTTGCCGCCAGTCTCTCCATGTTATGATCACAAATCGGTGACGCGAACGGGCCGCAACCGCCCGCGCTGCCGTTAGATGTGGCGGTTATCGCAGGAATTCTTCTGTCCGCACGCTCCGTTCTTCTTGGCCTGACGTAACTTGTCCTTCGTCCTTGCCGACGCCCGACGCCCTTGGCGTTTATTGAAGCCTGTGACTACTGTATAAGTGCGGAGCCAGTTATACAGGGTATTGCTAAGAGACGAACACTTGGTTGACTACTTTATTCCGTAGGTTGCCGCCAGCCTCTCTAGCAGGTGATCCTTGGCTGTCAAGATTTGCGCCCTTTCGCTTGCGCCATCTTCACCTTCCTTGACCCTCTGCTTGATGATGGGACTGGGGACAGGCACCAGCTTGGCGTCGTCCACCGGGTGGCAGAAGAATGCCATACTGTATCGGTCTCTTCCCGCGTCCAGCTCTGGCGGAAACACTACCCTGTGCACTGTACTCTTGAGAAGGCCGTCAGTCCAATAGCTCAACAAATCTCCAATGTTTACCAAGATTGGCGGCGCATTTGAGTTGGCCGGATTGACTGGAACGGGAGTCCAAGTTCCTGTTCGAGGAAGAATTTCCAGGCCGGGCTGCCCATTGGGCTGCTGGAACAAAAGTGTAATACTGCCATAGTCCGAATGCGCACCCGCTCGTATATCAGTCGTCTCTATAGGTGGCAAGGCCGGATACTAAACAGTTAGAGAACATTACTTGAACGCTGGCCCAATACTTACATAGAGCAGTCGCAGGATGCTTCCTGAGGGACCCTTACTGCGGTCGTGGCGCTCGGCAAACCAACCGTCGCCGCCCTCTTCTTCAGGAATCTCGAGCGCCGCTCCTAGCAGTTGCAGGATTTTGTTGCACAACATGTGACACTGGTCGAAGAAATGGCCGAGCTGCGCTTCTTGGGAACGCAGCGGTGCGGGCAGGGGCTGGGGAGCTTTGCCGTTGACGTATTCTCCGACGTTGAAGGCCCTGCGGATTTAGAGAGTGCAAAGAGAAGTAGACGGATGGACCAACTCTTTATAGTCGCCTCGCTGGTAAAGTCAGATGAATGTCACCAGAACGCAGCTCAAACGCGAGGAAGAAGATCAAATTGACAGCTATCAAAATATGCTGAGAAGGTACCTTTTGAGTTTTTGGATCCAGCGTCTCTCGCCGCATGCCCACCCAGCCTTGGTTCTTGCTGGTCTGATAAGGGCATTCGGCCTTGACCGAGTGCGGGGATTTGAAAAGAGTTTGGGACTGTCCATGTCAGTGGGTCCCTGATCCACAGGAGGCCGTCTTGTACCAAATCAAACATGGTCCGGATGTGTTTCGGGGGAATCTGAGCGGCATTGTCAGAATTGCCGATATAGACGAAGCCGTGGGCGCAAGCGGCGTCGAGCAGCTCGTTTGCCACTTTCCGACTGGGCGACGAGATGTCAATGACGGGGATATGGACAGCCATGGAGGAGGAGGAGGAGGAGGAGGAGGAGGATTATGTGGAAGAAGAGGTGGATGGGTTTGAAGAGTGGTGGTTTGTAGGGCTGATGGGCGCTAGCCTCCAAGTGGAATGGAGCGTGGACCGTCCGCGAAGCTGCGGCGCGTCAGTCCAGTCGAGTCGAGCTCCCCCATTCAACCTGACGGGACGTCAACTCTCCCAGTCGCACTCCCGTCCCGCTCCTCCTCTTCCCCGCAGCCTCTCCCGCCCATCCCTCCCCTCCCCTTGCGGCTCCGCCTGGCTGCTCTGTTCCTTGCGGTGTCGGCGTCTGGCGTTGCGCTTCCGTTTCTCCTCCAATCCCTCTCGCGGCTGTTTGTTTTCCATCCTTAACCAAGCTCCGACCCGACATGATTTCCATGAACGACGACTGGACCGTCAACCTGGCCGAGCACTCCAAGATCGACGAGCTCGCAGGCTACAATGTTGCCATTGACGCCGCCGACTACCTCCACCGCCTCCTCAATGACCCACACTTTAAGGAATCGTTGCTGCCCGCCCTGGGCGGCCTGCCCTTCTCCATGAAGCGCTGCGTTAACGAGGACCTCGCCCGCTGGAAGAGCGCCAACATTTCGCCCTTTTTCGTCTTTAGCGGCCTGACTGTTGGCAAGAAGGACGACAAGCTCTTTTTTGCTTCGGACGAAGCTTCGCTGAAGACGGAGAATGCGTGGGAGCTGTACAACCAGGGCGAGGCAGAACGCGCTGTCGCAACCTTTGGCGAAGCTCGTGAGTGGTTCCAATTGCTCCATCCTCTCGAGAGCTACCTCAATTCCTAACGGCCCATGTCCAGCCTTGACCAAAACCGACGACTACCTGCGCCACTTTCAGGTCCTATTGCACGAAGCTGGCGTCCCCTTCCTTGTTGCGCCCTACACAGCCTGGGGCCAGGTGAGGCTGCCGAGTCGCTCGACATTCAACGCCGCTAATGCACAGTCCAGCTCGCATACCTTGAAAAGACGGCAAAACACGTGTTCCAGGCCATCTCCGGCCCATCTGAGATTCTACTCTTCGACGTGGACCAAGTGATCATAAACTGGGACTGGGACAACAAGGAATTTACATGGCTCAGGAGGAGAAGTTGCATCATGGACCTGGGGAACCTTCCTGCGGATCAATTTGTCGACGCATGCATCCTGTCCGGCACAAGCTTTCTGTCACCCCTCCCGATGCTCGAGAGCTCCCCGCGCCGGAACAAGACCAAGATCAAGGCTGCCGTCGAATTGATGATGTCCCTGGGCCGCACCGGCATGTCCGTCTGCCAGCACTACCAGGACGATCCAAAGCTGCGGCAGCTAAACTACGTGGACAAGTTCATGCGCGTTAAGATGGCTGTCCAACACCATATTGTAATCACCCTCGACGGGAAGGTCCACATGTTTGACAATGACAATGCTCCCGGAGATGTCCACGAATTCATGAGCCAGCGTCTGCCCGACGAGGTATACTTTTACCTTTCGCGGGGAGCAATTGGCCCCAGAGTACTCAGCATGCGCACCTCGGCTGAAATTGTCGAGTTTGCGCCGCTCGATGGGGGAGAATCGCAAGAGTACCGCGAGCTCGTGCGCGACAACTTGGTGCCGTTGCGGGCAACTACCATCTCTCTCCTTTCTTCTTCGCTCCACCGCTTCTATCAACACAAGGACGTCTCTCTCAAGACTTGGTTCGACCGTACCAACGCAAAGACCATTTCCTTGAGGGAAGCTGCCGACTTCCGACCCATCATCAGCAATTGGAACGTCAAAGCTTCGCTCATCCAAGAAAAGGTTACTCAGCTGGAGGGTGCCGACACTCTTGGGTTCGCTGTGCAGGCGCTCAAGGATGCCGCATTTGCTGAAAAGACTGTCACGAAAAAGGACACGAGCAAGCTCCTCACAGCCAACGACGAGATTCTCTACAACTCAATCTGGCGCTTCTTACAACTCCGCGACTTTGTCGACTCGAACCACAAGCTCACAGGCTGGGGCGAAGCTCTTTCTGCCGCTATCAGTGCGCTCCAAGGCCGTGCTGAGCTCGAAGAGGCCGTCTTCCTCGCCATTGAGCTGGCCCGTCTCAACCTCCTCAATGCCAACATCATGTTCCCCTCATATGGCGGCCAACCACTGCGCGGCTCTGAGGCCGACAAGCGCAACACGCTTCTGGTGTCTCGCGTGGCATGTCTAGGCAAGCTCCGGCACCGCGCCATCGGCTTCACGGGCCCACTGTCGCGCAACCTCTTGGGCTACCACAGCATCATTTCGGCCGTCAGCAGCAGCTTGCGTGACTTGGCCGAGGTGAGCTTGACGACGCTGCTGCTCAACGGCGATGCGGAGCGCGACCGTTCAGACTACACGGACCTGGGGATCAAGCTGCCGTTCCTGCTCCCCAACGACTGCGCGCTGGGCATCGCCGTCAAGTCGTACCTCGACGAGCTGCATGTGCAGCCCGAGCCGACCAACCAGGAGGCGCGCGTCAACACCAAGCTGCGGGCGGCGCGCGACTGGTTCCCGGAAAGTGTCGACCTCGCGGGCGACTTGGACACTGCGTGGAAGCTGTGGGAGGCGGTGCATGCGGGCGTCAAGGTGGCGGCGGACAAGGGCCTCGTCAAGGACAGCGGCGCGGCGTGGGACGACGTCAATCGGTGGGTGCTCGCCAGGCGCTGAAGAAGAAAGACTGTCGGTCCGTCTGTTTCACATGCATGGATGGACGCGCGGATGATGAGATGGGTAGACGATGGCGGCAGCGGGCAGGCGAGGTGAATGAATGACTGGATGGATGAGTGAATGAATGAATAGCTGGGCTGGCTTTATGTGTGGATTTTGCACCAATGAATCAAGAGCCGAGTTTGCCATGAGGTTTGTTACTTGGTTGATTGGTGGGGGGGGGGGGGGGGGGGGGGGGGGGGGGGCATGCACACTGCTTCATGATCTTGACCACCACTACTACATGGCTGCATGCATGAATGCTTTCTAGTCGTAGCAGTAGCGGTAGCAGCAGCAGTAGTAGCAGAAGTAGGTAGGTAGAAAGGGTTGTTGAGGCGTGCGTGCGTGCAATGCAGACAGGCAGACAGACAGAGGACTGAGGCGAAGCACGGCAGCCAGCCGTTGTCGTCGGAGTCGTCGGGGGTGTAGGATCGATGGATGATGGATTGATGGATTGATGGATAGATGGATAGATACCACTAACTAAATAACTAGCCTCTTTTTCATCATGATGTCTGTTGATTGATCAACCAATGAAACAAAAAAAAAAAAAAAAAAAAAACAAAAGAGAAAGAAACGAGAGATAAAAGACAAAGGGGAAAACAAAAAATTGTGTCTATATGTATAGAAGGTATGTAGGCAGAGACTTGTAGCAACCAGCCAACCAACCTACCTCTTTTAGTGGCTTATATGGTATGTGTGTCTCTCTCTCTCTCTCTCCGCCACCTATCTATATCTATATCTATATCTACATTCTTTGTGTGATGTACTAGGTAATAATATATAATCCTGCCTACCTAGGTACCTAGGTACCTACCTACTTACCTACCTATCTACTTATACCGTACCTTTCGCCCACACACACTCACACACACACATATCAAAATAACAGCACGCACGCACGCACACACGCATAAGATAGACGGCCTCGACGTGCAGCAGTCCAAAAACTATCAACTAACTAACTAATCACTCAGTGACCGAGCAGATTAAATGGTAGCGGGACAGTTGACCAACCTACCTGCCTACCTACCTACCGATGGGTGTCCGGAAGTATTTTAATAAATCCGTTGTGTTTCCCCTGCATAAAGCACGGTGCAAGGGGACGATGTGCTTAGTCTGTTTCGTTTCGTTTTGTTTATGTCTTTTGTCTTTTTGTGATTTACTGCCTGCCGAGTTTGGCGGGTCTAGTGATTTGATTTTCCTCTACCTAGGTAATTGTTTATTTAGTGTGCTGCTGCGGCGGCGACAGCGACGGCGGGGTTTTGCTCTTGCACTGGTAGTTGCACCTTGCTGTGTTTTTGCTCGACTTCGACTCCACCATCGCCGCCCTCGCCCTCACCCTCGTCCCTCACCGAGCCATCCTCATTCAGCCCCAAGCGCAGCAAATCCGCAGCCAACGGATCCGACTCCCCCGTCGCCTCAGTCGGGCCATCATAGCCCTCGGGCGGCAGCGCCCACGCCGGCAGCGGCGTCTCGTAGCTCCAGCGGCCCTCCTCGCACGCATACCTTCTCGCATGCAGATAGATGCCGAGCTCGTGGACACCCGGGTCCGAGTACAGCGGCGTGTCGCAGACGGGGCAGCGCTCGCCCGTCAGCTTCTCGGCCTGGCGCGCGCGGTAGTTGCCGACGAGCTCGTCGTGGTAGGCGACGGCGGACGCGACTTTGTCCTTGCCCATGCGCGCCAGGCGCGTCATGATGGAGGCGTCGTCGTCGGAGCAATCGTCGCCGCCGGCCAGCGACGGTCCGAAGACGCGCTGGTTGGCGTAGATGGGGTCGTTGCTTATGGGGTGGCCCAGGAATTGCAGGTGTACGCGGATTTGGTGCGTTCGGCCTGTCAGCGGCATGCAGCGCACGATGCTGTAACCGCGCAGCTTCTTCCACGGCTGCCCGTCCACCTCGTCTTCAGTTCCAGTGGTGGGAGCTGCAGCACTGTCGTCCTTGGGCGGGTAGTATGCCAGGCGGCGGAAGACGGTGCGGGCGTCCTTGCCGCTGGCGCGCACGCGGTTGAGGCCGAGCTTCGGGCTGATTTGCAGAATGGGCTTGTCGCAGACGACGTCGCCGGCAGGGAACTCGCCGGCGACGCGGGCCACGTACTCCTTCTTGACGGTGCGGCCCTTGATCTGCTTGCTCAGCTCGTCGGCCGCCTTGGGGTGCTTTGCGATGAACATGACGCCGCTCGTCAGCCGGTCCAGCCGGTGGCACGGCAGCGGCTTGAACGAAAAGTGCCGCTCCGCCCGCATGATTTCCACCAGGCTGTTGTACATGTAGCGGCCCGCTGGGTGGACAGGCACGCCCGCAGGCTTGTTGATGATGATCATGTCGTCGGTTTCGTGCACTACGCCGATGGCGTCGGCCGTAACGGGCGGCTCGTGGCGATGCGTCGTGTGGCTCATAAGGTCGCCGTTGCGCACAATGTAGCTGGTTGGCACTTGTTTGCCGTTCACCACGATGCGGCCTTTCTCGATGCTCTCTTTCTGGGTGAGGGCGAATCAGCCATGCTGCTCTCCTCTTTGTCTCTTTGACACTCATAACTCGTCTTCAACGTACGTAATACTCATACGGCCTGTCGCGAAACTCGTCGGCGCAAATCTCGAGCAGCTCGCGATTGCGCCATCGCTGCTTGCAATTGGTATTGTACGTAAAATAATACGGCTTGACGCGGCGCAGCCCGTTGTCGAACGTATAGGGCCGCGGCCACTCAGCATCGCAGGGCGTCACGGCCACGTCTGGCGGTGGCGGCATGGCAGCAGACGCGTCGGACGGCCTGTCGTCGGTGGGCCGGCCGTTGCGGCGCGGCTGGGGCCCGTATGTGGTGAGCGCCATGATCGGTCGTGATTTGCCGCCGCGCCGGATCAGGTACTCGATTATGCGCGGAGAGGGCGACAGCTTGGCGGCGTTGGTGGGCGGCGGAGGTGATGTTGAAGGGAACTTTTGTGGCGACGCGAGGTTAGCGGTTCGAGTCAAGAGCATGACCTTATCTAATCTGATGAACTGGGGTTGATCTTGATCTGAGCCTCGGTTCTTGTTGGTCGAAGCGGAAAGCGGACGGGACGCATCCATCCTCGTCACTTGCTCATGTCCTGCCGTCATGTAGCTGCTGCGTAGTGTATTCGGCGCAGTGCGCTTTAACTACCGTCCAACGTCCCCTCCATCAGATCTCTCAAACCCATCACCAGTAGCGCCCGCCGTGCCCCCAATCAATCATGGCGCAAGCAGACCTGAAATCGCGGCGCCGGCACGACTACAAATACCACCTCGACTACCGGACGCGATGGTGAGGGCCACAGCCCTGTGGGGCACGTTTGGTGGTCCAATCCACGACCTAACAACGGCGTCAGGAGCGACAACGACATGTACGACCACATGAACAACAGCAACTACTACTTCCTCTTCGACTCGATCGTCAACGCCTACCTCGTCGCGCACTGCACCCTGCAGCCGCCGCGGTCGCCGCACATCGGCCTCGTCGTCCACTCGCACTGCGACTACTTTGCGCCGCTCGGCTTCCCCGCCGTCGCGGAGCTGGGGTTGAGGGTGAATAGGCTGGGCAAGAGCAGCGTCACGTACGAGATTGGCGTGTTTGAGAGGGGCGAGCACGAGGTTAGGGCTGTGGGCGAGTTTGTTCACGTTTTTGTGGAGAGGGAGAGTGGGAGGCCGGGGAAGATGGGCATGGGTGATGATCTGCGGAGAGGGCTGGAGAGGATTGTCGCGCCGCCACAAAAGTCCAAGCTGTGAAGTCATCGCCCATGTCGGTGTACCTAGATAATTGGACATTGTAGTGGGAGGAGAAATAGGGCTTTGGTGAGACTCTCAATAACAATTTACAAATTACAGCCCAGCCTTGATCAAACCATCCATAGCAATGCTTCCAAGACGCCGAACCCATGAGCCAAAGTCCGGGTATCAATACACAGCCCTCAACAACCCCAACTAGGAAAAAAACCAAAAACGACAAGGCCGAATAGAAAAGGGCGCGTCGAAAAAGCGGCTGCCAACGCATCACCAAAACTTGCCACCAGTGTGTCCGCCCTGGTGGTGACCCTGGTGACCATGCTTATTCTTGCTTTTAAACTTATCCTCAAGCTTACTACCCGCAACGGCACCGACAACGGTGCCAATGAGACCATGGCCGTACTTCTTGCCACCCATGTGGCCGGCTATGCCACCGCCGACGGCGCCGAGCAAGCCGCGGTCGCCCTCCTGCGCGGCGTTCGGGTCCGTGGCGCCATACTGGCCGGGCTGGCCGTAGGCTTGCGGCGGCGCGTTCGGGTCGGAAGGGTAGGGCGAGCTGTTGTATGCGCCTTGCTGCGGGAACTGGTGCGAGGGCTGCGGCTGGTAGAGTTGGTTGTTGTTGGGATCGTGGTAGCTGCTAGTGCAAACAATTGAACGTCAGCGCCTTGTATCTTTCATCGGATGATGCGCGTGTGCTTACGTTTGCGCCGGCTGGCCCCATTGCGCGGGCGCCTGCTGGCCGTTCTGGAAGCCGCCGTGGGCTGGTGGCCCGTAGCCACCACCGCCGTAGCCTTGCTGCTGTTGCTGCTGGTACTGGTTGTTGTAGTCGTAGCCCTGCGGCTGCTGCTGGCCCCACGATTGCTGGTGTTGCGGCGGCGCGTAGCCGCCTTGCTGCGGGTACGGACTCCCTCCTTGAGGGGGGTAGGCTGCGGGCGGCGGGTATCCAGCGCCTTGCTGGTACGAGTATTGGTTGTACGGGTCAGACATGTCGGCGAAAGTAGAGGAATTGGTTTGGAGCGTGGTCGGTTGAGAGGGTGGGATTCGGCAGACGGGTGAAATGGGTACAGGATGAGTGAGGTGCGGAGAAAGACGCAAGGCGGCGAAGTATGGTTTCATATACAGAATGAAATGCTGACGAAGACGCCATTGAGGCTTAGGCCCAAGCCGGCAGCTGACCCCCTCACTTCTGCCAAAGGAACTCAGCCCCAATTCATGTTCAACATGGACGAATGTAGGCTGCTGCTTTTCATCATCGCCTGCTGCGGTCGCATCACAGCCACTGCGTGACGCTCGACTTGTTGACGTTGAGGCGAACTGAAGGCCGACGTTCGGTGCCGTTCTCCGAGTGCTGCTGCTTCTGCTTCTGCTTCTGCTTCTGCTTCTGCTTCTGCTTCTGCTTCTGCTTCTGCTTCTGCTTCTACTTCTACTTCTGCTTCTACTTCTGCATGCCTACCTACCTACCTTTGTTCACGCCACAGCTGCGCAAGGCGCAGTAGTGCGGCACGTTCCTCTGCTCTCCAGCCCGACTGCGGTAGGTCCTTCTTCCAGTCGCTGTCGTACTCGGGTCGCTGCCAGTCAGCCAACCACATTTCTCCCCTTACCGATCCATCCCTTCTCCTTCCACCACCCTTCTCACCAAGCCCACCACGGCACTCTCCGCAGCTTCGGTCCCAGGCTCGTCAAACGTCCTTCTCAGCACCATGTCCAAGCAGCCTCTCAACCGCGCGACCAGCACGCCCAACCGCGCCCACCCCCTAACTCTAATCCACCCATCAACAAGCACGCCGCGACCCTGTGTGTCAATGTCGAGCGGGCCGCCGAACAGCAACACCGCAAACGTCGACGCCGGCGTCAGCGACGCTATGTAGTGCTTGGACGTCGAGAGCGACTGGAAGTACGACAGGAAGTTGGTGCCGCTGGGGAAAGTCTGCGCACCGAATAGCGTGCTGCCCGGGTGCGTGAAGACGCGGGTTTGCGGCTGCGGTCCTGAGCTGCCACTGCTGCTGCTCCCCGTCAAGGTGCTCGGATTTCCCAATGGAGGCTGAGCGTCCTGTTGCTCCGAGGACGCCGCGTTCGGCACTTCGGTGAAGTATTTGATGGTGCGCGCGTCGGGGTCGAGTGCGACGGCGCCCGACACGGATGCCGCGTACTTGGTGTCGGGGAAGGCTATGCGAGCGAGCTGCGGCTGGAAGGCGCCCGCAATCAGGGCCCGCAGCAGCGCATCCGACGTATTGTTACGATTCAGTGATGCATTTGCGCTGGCAGCTGCGGCTGGGTTAGAAGACGAAGAAGGACGAGAGTAGGTCAAAGATATGAAGCCCGTCTCCTGGAGTGAAGACAGGTATTGGCGACGGTTCGATGATATGTCGTGGAGCGTCTGTGTTGACACGAAGTTGTCTTCAGACCATGCACGAAGCTCGCGCGGAGAGAGTCCCTTTTCGCGCAGTCCAGTCCAAGCCTCGTAGGCGCGCAGGTCGGCAATGAGGTCGCCCTGGCCCTTTCCAAAGGCCGAACGGGCTGCCTTGGACTCTTCGCGCTTGGCTTGTGGGGATACGAATGGACTGCGGACCGTCAAGATGGACGCGATGGTGAGACAAGACTCTAGGCAGCCAAAAGTGGCACCGAGAATCATGAGTTTTGCGCAGCGCAGGTCGGCTGGGATGACGGACAAGTGCCGTCCCAGGGCGGTCATTTCCTCGCCATCAATGGCGCCCATGCGGCCAAGAAGCTTGAGAGCTCCCGTGACGGCCGTGCTATCAGGAGGCGTGATGGCGCCAGCCAAGAAGCTTGCCACATCCTTGATGCCCATGGCCTTGACTGAAAGACACAGCTGCTCAAGAGGGACGCGACGGATTTCTGGATCCGGTCTTTCCATCATCTTTTCTTCCATGTTGCGGGTGAAGAGCTTGTAGCATATGCCAGCCCGCACACGTCCCGCGCGACCTCGGCGCTGCTTGCATGCGGCACGCGAAGCCCACGTCTCGGCGAGCTTGACCATGTTGTTGGTGCTGTCGAAGCTGGTCTCCTTGACACGGCCAGTGTCAATGACAGCTACCACGTCTTCTATCGTAATCGAGGTTTCGGCAACGTTGGTTGAAGCAATAACCTTTCTTTTGCCCTTTGGCGCGGGGGGAAATACCCGACGTTGTTCGATAGGGAGAAGGGAGGCATGAAGTGGCAGCGCATGGATGTTTGCCATGGGACGAAGAGCCTGGCAGAGTCAGTTGTCGGTTTCGACATGTGAGCTTCACGCGTACCTGGATGGTTCGGTCAATTTCCATTGTACCTGGCAAGAAGATGAGGATGGCTCCATCTTGCGAACCCAGCTCAGCGTCGATGTGTTGGACTGTTCGAGCAATCAGTTCGTAATTGATGCGCATGCCAATACTCCTGAGCGTGCTGCCAATGCTTGTTTGAGCATTGTCATCTGCCTCGTCGTCCTCGTACGCGCCGTTGAACCCAGTCATCCGCACAATGTCATCAACGTAAAGGTCCTTTACTGGATGAGTCCGCCCTGCGATTTCGACCGTGGCGACCTTTCCAACCGCAGGCTCAAAGTAGGAGGCGAAGAAATCGGCATCGAGCGTGGCACTCATCAGGATGACTTTGAGGTCCTTGCGCTTCTTGAGTACGTCCCGTAGTAGTACCAAAAGAAAGTCGGTGTCCAAACTTCGCTCGTGGACCTCATCAACAACGACGTGCGTCACATCGGCCAATGAAGCCACGACATCCTCTGGACGTCCGCCAGAAGTCTGGAGCCGGCGTAAGAGGACACCGGTCGTCATGAACGTAAGTTTTGTGACTCCTGGCTTTTGTCTCGATTCGCCACGGATCGAGTAACCGACTTCGTCTCCAACAGCACCGCAACGCTCGTCAGACACTCTGTCCGCCAGTCCCAGTGCGGAGATTCTGCGAGGCTGTGTGCAGACAATGTTGACGGCTTCGCCGAGTTGACGTTGAATGTAATCGTCAAGGAGGAACTGGACTGATTGCGTGGATTTACCACTTCCCGTCTCACCAGAAACAATGACGACTTGATGCGAGTTGACAACTTCAATGATGGATTGCTGCAACTTCCACGCGGGAAGGTTCTCCCTGACGCGAAGCATGCGTTGCTGTTCAGGACTCTGTTGTTTCAACCGCCATTGCTCCAGCAGGCGCATGCTAGCCGGACTGCCTGGTCTCAAGTCGACAGGTTTTGGTCGCCTTTGATTCCTCCTTCTCTCCGTGTTCCTGTTCGTATGCACATTGCTGTCAGCAGCAGAGATGGCGGACGAGACGTCGGATAGTCGACCAGGCTTTGCCATGACACCGGGAATCTCGTGTTCCAGCCAGTCAACAATGTTGAAAATCATCTGTTCCCCAAGGAAATTGTCATTGGCATGAGTCAAGGCCTGCTTGAGAATGCTCAGGCGAATGTATGCCGGCGCCTTGGCGTGGATGCAAAGAACGGGGAGAAAATTCGGATAGTGTCCAAGAGGTTTCCGTGAAATCAGGATAAATTCGATCTTGTTGTTGCCAACAACTTCAAGACGAATTTGACAAGAGTCGGGCGAATTTGAAGAGTACCTGTCGTCGTAAATAGAAGAGAGAATGACTTGCTCCTCGGCCCATGGATCCTCGTCGTTTTCATCATGCGCACCTTCGCCAATGCTGACACTGGCCAGTTGCTCTGCAAGTCGATCGTCACCAAGGAGTCGAGCCTGCAACATGCACGCAGCCTTGGCCTCATCGCCATTAAGGTCATCCAAGGTCTGTTCGCAAAGGTCGACAGAGTATCCCGCAGCAGCGAGACGCTTCACTGCAGCTTCACGCTTCAAGTTGCTGCTGGCCATACTAACACCAGCCGTGTAGCCCTCGGGGAGAGCCCACGAGGGCAGATCGTCCTCGGGTACATGGATAAGCAGCCACTCAAGGATCTCTTCTTGGTCTTTGCAAATCTCTGCAGCTTCTTCGACATGGCTTGGACGGAATCCAAGTCTCGAAACTTGCTCGACAGTCTTCTTGCGTTGGTTTGGAGGGATGACGACATCGTTGGGGTTCCACACGGCTTCTCGACGGATCAAGTTTTCGATGTCCACACGCGTTTTCTTGCCCAGATCGACCTTCGGAGCTTTCGACCACCCGCGCATCTTACTACCGCCATCAAGTCCGAGCGCATGAGGGTTGCCTTTCTCCTTTTCCTTTTGCTTGGCAGTCTCTTCTCTCTTTCTGTCTGCTGCGGCTTTTGCCTGTTCCCTTTCTTTATAAGCTGTGAATGGATCCGCCTCATACATCCAAGCTCTACCATCCTTGACGTCCTCTTTTTTCATGTCGGAAAAGGGCCCTTTCCAAAGGTCGCGGTATGTCGGCGGCATCATCATGTGGTAATTCTTCATGTTGGCGACACGAAACAGAGTAAAGGCGGCGGCGAAGTGGCGCGCTTCGAGCGCAGTGGGTTGAACACCGAGGGTTTCATGCTCCTTAGGAAGTCGAAATGGAGGCGGCGTGATGGTCTCGCGCGTCTTGGGGTTTGTGTATTTCAAAATTACGTGGCTCACAAAGCCATCTTTGACCTTGTGCTGTCACGCGCATTAGCATCGATGCAGATTGCATTCCAAAGTTCAGTACCATCGTGTACTCAGGCTTCTCCCACTTCTGCTTTTGGCAGTGCTCCGAAAGCATGTTGACGGGGAGCTTTCCAGTCCATGATGCGCCGCCAATTATCGTGCGCGTGTCTGGCTTCTTTGGCGCTTCTGCAGCCTGTTGCTCTGCAGGCACCTTTCCCTTGCCATTTCCCTTGCCATTTCCCTTGCTGTCTGCCTCATTCTTTGTAGCGCTATCGGCCTTTTTGCCCTTCTTCGAGTCGCCTTTCGAGTTTGAGAAGACGATGTAGCTGGTGTCTTCACCAGGGGGCGGGGGCGCAGATTTCTTGGAGCCGCCTCCACCGCGCGGCGGGTGAGGATTCTTGGGCATCCTCTGAGCTTCTCCAACGGCGAGCAAGGGTGGTGTAGAGATGTGGTTGAGACATGGTGGTGTTGGCGCGTAGGGTTTTTGTCGGCGAGGAGGCGGCCAGAACTTACAAACGCCTGCCGACCGAGGCGTAGGGCTGAAATAAGCTCCCCCGGCCGGGCAGTGACGTCTGCCACTGGTCATTGCTTTTCAGCCTCGAGCAGGTCAGGTCGTAGGTATCCGCTCGCCTTCTTCTCAATCGTCCTCGATTCACGGGCGACCTGCAGTTTTCTCCCCTTTTTCAGTCATGAAAGAGCCTGCCGAACACGACCAAGATGCCATCACCGCTGAGGAGGTTGCCGGCGAGACTGTGGTCCCAGCCTCAAGTTCCTCAGGTGAGAAGCGTCCAAATGCGTGTGCGTGACATGACTAGCAGAGAAGTAGGAGGCCAATGCTAAGCTCAGCAGTCACAGAACTCATGTCACGAAAGCAGGCAAAGAAGGTACCGTCGCAGGATAAGAAGAATCGCAAGTCAACCAATGTCGGCACCAAAGTCTTCCCAGGCACGTACGGGCTGGGCGCATACATTGCCCACCCAGAGCAATTCGGCAAAGACCGAGTCCTCTACTGGAACGATGACTTTGTTGTCATCAACGATCTATTTCCAAAATCCATCATTCACTGCCTGATCTTGCCGCGAGACTCTGAAAAGACGCTCACGGATCCATTCCGAGCCTTTGAGGACCAGGAATTTCTACAAAAGTGCAAGATCGAGCTCGAAAAAGTAAAGCAACTGGTTGCAAGCGAGCTCCGAAGAATACTTAGTCAATCATCAAAGCAAGACCAGGCACGCAACGAAGCCATGGACTCGGATGATCCGCCCAGGCCGGAAGACTTGCCTCCAGGCAGGGACTGGACAAAGGGACTGCTCACGGGTATACATGCACACCCTTCCATGGCTAATCTACATATCCATGTCCTCTCGCCGGATCGTCATTCGCCGTGCCTGAAGCATCGCAAACACTACAACAGCTTCTCCACGCCATTTCTCGTGCCCTTGGACGCTTTCCCACTGGCCCAAGACGATCCCCGGCGGCATCCGGGCAGAGCGGGATACATGAACAGAGACTTTCTCTGCTGGAGGTGCGGCAAGAACTTTGGAAAGAGTTTCGAAAAACTAAAGGCGCACCTCGCCGAAGAGTTTGAGGAATGGAAGACGGAGTAGTCCAAGGGACCAAGGCGGGGAAGCAGCAAGTGATTCTCGATAGTTTGTCGGAGCGGTATGGGAGAGGTCGCATTAAGCGCAACAGCCATAAGCTGGATAGTTGGTAGTGCAGGCATGTCACCGGTAGGAGGCGGACGGCGATTGGCCGTACAGGTGTTTGGAGGATGGAAAGGGACAAGCCTCAATAGACGCATCGCCCAAGTTTACCACGTGCATGAAACGGCGTCACGGCGAGCATGGCTCGTGACACTTGACATTGCAAAAGAAAAGCTCCTTGTCCGCCACCACCACCACCACCACGACGAAGCGAAGCAGAGACACTTGATGCAGGGAGCGGAGTCTTCACAGTTGCGTTGCGGCAGAGAGCCCCAACTCAGCG
Source organism: Phyllosticta citriasiana (assembly GCF_038021145.1). Lineage (NCBI taxonomy): Eukaryota > Fungi > Ascomycota > Dothideomycetes > Botryosphaeriales > Phyllostictaceae > Phyllosticta > Phyllosticta citriasiana. The sequence continues at coordinate 170,473 of NW_027117285.1, read as the reverse complement.
ACATCACCGAATCTCGGCACGCACGCCCCCGTCAAGAGTTCAACCCTTCACCCGCCGCTACCCGAGAACACCATTCGCCGCCAACCGGAACCCAATATAATGCCATCTTCAACCTCTCTGCCCCCAGAGTCCTCCGCGTCGCCCAAGACGTCCTCTGCCTCGCAGCAGCAACAGCAACATACCCGCACCTACCAAGCATGCATTCCGTGCCGCCGCCGCAAGGTCCGCTGCGACCTGGGCCCCGTTGACAACCCTCACGATCCGCCGTGCGTCCGCTGCCGCCGCGAAAGCAAAGAATGTTTCTTTTCTGCGACCAGGAGGAAGCGCAAGCCCCAGGATGGCGGCGACGGCCTGGAAGATGACGCTGGCTCCGACGCCGAAGTTCGAAGCGGTCGCAAGAGGCTGAGAGATGACTCCGAGACCCCCCGCCGCCAGGGCTTTCCAACAGTCGACGCGACTTCTCCGGGCTACGCTGATCCGTCAAGCACCACCCGTCCATTGACTCCAGGAGGTTCCGTCGGTCGATTTCAGCCTTTGCGACGACCCACGACCTCCAACGCGTCCCCGCAGCATGACCAGCACAAGGTCAACAATGAGACAACAGCCATATTGCAATCAAAAGAAGTTTTTAGCGGTCACGACGCCCTGAACCTGCTCTTCGAGGCTGCCGGAAAGACGGGGGACATGGATCATCTCAGGGCCAACAGCAACCAGCGGAACTTGAGCACATCGATTGGCGCAAATACGCCAGGATCTCAGCCAAATCTGACCAGCCCTGCCGTCTCTGGCAGTCACACGTATCCGAGTCCTGGCACGTCGCACACTCCAACGGACAACGTAATAGACCCGGCAATATCGTCGCACGCTCAAGTGAATGGGGACGTCAATGACGACGCAGGCTACCAATCTGCGCTTAAGGCGTGGTCAAGATTCCGCTTCGTGCGCGCTGGCTGGTTTACCGCCAAAGAGGGCATTGCATATCTCGACTACTTCTACCGTTATCTCTCTCCATTGACCCCGATAGTAGTACCAAACTTTGAGCGATACGACACGCATATTACCTTGTTGACCGAGGAGTCGATGCTCGTCGTTACTCTCTTGACTGTGGCATCGCGCTACATGAGCTTGACTGGACCTGGCTCGAGCTCTCGACCCTATGCCATTCATGAAAAGCTCTGGAACTATCTCCAAGGAATGATTGACCGCATGATATGGGGCCAGGAGCAGTTTGGAGGAGGCTTCTGCGGTGCCGGCGCTGAGCAGGGCTGTGATGTGAATCCGTTGACTCGGAGAGGCCTGCGAACTCTTGGCACGGTGGAGAGCTTGATGTTGCTGACGGAATGGCACCCGCGGGCCTTGCATTTTCCTCCAGGTGACGACGACGACGAGCTGATGGCGCCAGACGAAGCTACTGCGGCCTTTCATACGAGAGGCTCTTTTGCCGAGGCTACCAATCAGTACATGGGCACCGGCGGCCAGAGGATTGATAGTTGGCTCGAGCCATGCTGGCGAAGCGACCGCATGTGTTGGATGCTTCTAGGAAATGCCATGGCTTTGGCGTATGAGATTGGCGTCTTTGATGAGAAGAGCGAACAGGAATTTCACGAAGAGAATCAGCACCTGCCTCCTCCCAAGATCGAGGCCTATTTCCGCCGAAAGAATCATCTGCGGGAGCTTCTCCTCATCTACATCACTCAGACGAGCGGCAGGGTCGGGCTTACATCCATGCTGCCGCGGTCCCAGCGCGACAAGTCGTTCCTCAAGAGCAACGATGAGCGCCTGCAAGAACGGTTTGCAATGCTCAAGAGAACCGGCAAGATAATTCGGGAACAGGCTGGCAGCTCACCCGGTACTGAACGGCGGATTAACAGCCAAGAAATGGTTCTCTATTTCTGGATGGAGATTGCTGTCATAATGGAACGAGGAAACCAGGAGATGTTTGCGAATCGACGCAACACCAGAGACCTCATCCGGACAGAAGAGTACAAAAAGCTGTTGGCCGAGTTCCAGCCGCTCTTGCGGGAGTTCAGATTACGCTTGGACAGATATCGCAACACGAGTACGCATGACTTTTCTTGTGTCCCAACTATTTCTGACAAGATCCAGTACCAAAGCTCATGTGCGATATTTTGACAATCGAGTACGAATATACGCGAGTCTACCTCAACTCGCTGGCGCTTCAGGCGGTCGTCGAGCGCTGCATCAAAAACACGCAGGCTGCTGCCGCCTCGAATGGAAACAGACCCTCTGTGCCGACGGGGCCTGGAGCAATTCCCCCACACCTACTGATGAGGTGGTATGGCAACGACAGATTCTTTATTCGTGAGGTAATTGATGGATGCCGAAACGTCCTCACCATCGTTGTCAAGGGCCTAGAGCCCGGCGGCTACCTCAAGCATGCGCCAGTCCGAACATTCTTCCGCATTATTTCCGTCACCATCATCCTCCTCAAAACCTTTGCTCTCGGCGCCAGCGAAGACGATGTTGCCCTGTCCCTCGGTCTGATGGAAGAAGCGGTCTCGGCTCTCCGCAACTGCATCGTCGACGACGTCCACGTTGGCAATCGGTTTGCCGACATGCTCATCACGCTCATAACACAAATCAAGACTCGTCTAGTCCGCATGGCCGGCTCCGGCTCTGGAAAGGGGTCTGTACAGGCCAGCCGCGCACCCAGCCACAGCCCACGGCTGTCAAGCGCCGGCATCCCAGATCCCAAGCTCCACGGCAACCCGTCACAAACCAGCGGCCCCTCGTCCATGCCCCCACCAAACCACTCATCCTACCCCTCAAACAACAACAACATTGCCGCCGCACAGCCCTGGTACAGCAGCAACGCGAGCAGCGGGATCAGCCAGCCCGGCTCGCCGTCGGGCACCACCACATCGACGACCAACGGCGCCGGCAACCCGCTCTGGGGCATCTCGACCGAGACGTACGACCCCGGCTCCAACAACTTCTCCATCATGCCGCCGCCGGGCTTCGGCTCGCCGTACCAAAACCACCTGCCCAACGACCCCAACAACCCGGCCGCAAACCAGTACGGTAGCAGCAGCGGTGGGCCCGGAGGCGTCGGGGCCGACGGGTACAACGGCGGCGGCCCTGGCGGTGGTGGAGGTCAATATGGTGCCGGCGCGTCCGACTGGCTCGCCATCCCGCTCGACCCCATCTTGTCGAATAATTTTGGCAGCGATGTTGGCAGCAATGCGTATGGGCCGGATGTCGGGGGCTACGATTTGCTCGACGTCTTGTTGAACAATCCGATGGATGGCATGAATTGATGAAGGAAGGAGACCATTAAAAGGCGACCATGTCATGTGTCGAGATCGTACGGTACAGTACGGTACGGTAGAGGATGGGACGTGTCTGAGTACCCTGAGGCTGGCTGCTGTGACGAGAGGGCGGGCAGGCAGGCAGGCAGTGTAGGGTCCCTCTCTCGCCGTCTATTTTGCGCAATTGTGTGTGTGTGTGTGTACCTTTTGTCGATGGCTGGCTTTTCTACATTGTTCTCGCTGTTCATGGTGTGTGTTGTTTTCATTGCCTTTTACTCTGGCTGGCTGGCGGCTTTTGCTCTTCTGCTCATTCTTTCCACTTGATTGTCAACTGGTGGTCGGCAACTTCCTTGTTCCTGGCGGATTCACTGATCTTTTTGTTTCCCCTTCTCTTTTCTCTTCATCGTTCCTTTGCAGCGTTTCCGCTCTTGTTGGTGTGGACGGACTGACGGACGGACGGCAGGCACACTACATCCTCTTCGCGCAGTGTGCACATACCACACCATATATACCACACACACACACATATGGAGATATAACACACGCACGCACGCAACACGGCACAGCACAGCACAGCAGAGTGAGCGGTGACGGCTCTTCACGATTATGAAGAACACAAAAGACTACCTACCTACTACCTCTTTGCATTTCTTCTGCTCTGCTCTGTTCTGAAAACCTGGTTGTTTTTATCTGCTGCTGCTCTGAAATCCTAAACATCTATCTGTGTCTTTGAGCAAGCAGCGTATGCGGTTATGGTACACGGTTTTTGAATGACGAATGAATGGACGAATGAATGAATGGATGAATGATACCCCATGGGTTGAGATGGATAACGATGGTCGCCGCTTTTTGCTCGCTGCCGTTGCTGTTTAGTTACTTGTTTACTTTATATAGGTTGGGCAATATAGTATATGCCTGCTTCTCCCTCTGCCTGTCAACGGTCCCTCTGTGGTTGCTGGTTCCTGGGTGCGGCGGAGGTGATTCGTTACTTGTCCTACATCATCATGATTGTTGTGAAGGAAGGTAGACATAGGTACCTTACCTCCTTTTACCCGCCACACTACGTACGTACGTACGTCAAGGTGTAGTAGGTAAGTTGAAGAAATTGGAAGCAATTGCTTGTTTCGTATGCGTGTCCACAAACTTGGTCAAGTAGAGTCTCTTAGAGAAAACGCTTGTCTTTTCTAATCTAACCCTTGATACACGTTAGAGTAAGTAAGTAAGTGGGCAAGAAGGACAATTAATCGTCCCAAATTACCTTCCTTTTAAACTAAACATATAGTATAATGCCTATAGTAGTACGGAGGCGCTGTGATATACTGTCATGTTTATTTAAGCACCAAATTAAACCTTCCACAGAATGAGAACAATTACACAGGAAACATCACAAGATTGACACATTCTTTTTTTTTTTTTTTTTCTTCTCCAATAGATCTAAAACCCCTTCCTCCTCCTCTTCCATCTTCTTCTGCGTGATTGCTCATGTGTTGTTCAGTACATGTGTATAGAAAGTGCGTAAATCTCAACCCTTGACAGCCTATTTTTTAGACCGTAGAACGAAGATGGAGGACGCGACAGTGCCGTTGAAACTCTAGATCGATCGATTGAGATTGATATTTGACAGAGATAGAGAGAGAGAGAGAGAGAGAGGAAGAGAGAGAATGAAAACTTCTGCACGTCCTTGACATTGTGGGTTCTTCAGTTCGAGTCGACACCAAACAAATAGCGAAACGAGACCCGATGAGACGAAACAAGACCCGATGAGACGAAACAACATGCTAACGTCCTTTAAGGTACAGATGTAGGTAGTATGTAGCTTAACAACGTTATTTACAACAACACCCATTTAACTTTGCAAATCATTATTCTTCTCACCTTCTCGTCCCCCCCTCCTTTTCTCTTTTTCTTTACCTTCTTCTCCTGCTTCTCCCTCCCCTCCCCTGCCCACCTAGCCAAAGTCCTCTACGTACGGCATGTAGGACGTGACGCACCAGACAGGCAGGTCAACACCTAGAGTATCCTCCCAGCAGTGGGAGTGCCGTTCATGGCAAGGGAAAACTAGACCCCTTGCCTACGTGCCTACACACCCACCCACTAGCCCCATCGCAAGCAAGAGATAAAGGAAGCATATACAAGACAGGCAACCAGTGAGCTAGCTCAGCCAGCGGCACCGACTCTCAGAGTCTGTGCACGCCTGGCTGGCCTGTTTGTTTATTGAACGACCCGACCCGACACGACCAGATCCGACCCGAATGGGTGAGCTACATATGTATGTATGCAAGAACGTAAAAAGGTAGGTACGTGAGAAGCTCCAATCTGACCATGCTGGCCAACTGGCTGGCTGGGCTGGCTTGCGGCGTGCACCTAGAGTGTGTGCATTGCGTGCGGCCAACGCATGAGAACGGCGGCGGGGAGCGGAGGCATCCATGTGGTGGCACTGGGTACCTACTGCTGCTGCTTGTTGCTCGCCACTGCTCGACGTTGTTCGATGTATCAGGGGCAGACAGACAGGCAACAGGAGGAGCGCATGCGTGTGCGCAAAGGACGAATGGCAAAGGATGGGATGAGACGAGACGAGAAAGCAAAGAGAGAGAAGACGAGAGAAGAGCAAAAGCCACGGCTTAGTTCCTAGGCAGCCAGGTTGTTAGAGAGATGGATCGACGGGCCCAGCCCCAGCTTACGCCTCAGTGCTACCACTAGTGACCTACATGCGCCGCGGTGGTGCTTTGGTGCTTTGTTGGTTGCTTGTACACCAGAGCCGTGCATGTAGTGTGGGCAGCATCATCCATCGTCAGTCAATCAGTTAGTCAGCATGTCCACAGTCAGCGCGCACGCGCGCACGCACGCACGCATGTATGTAGGCGATAGCGCAAAGCAGGCGGCAGGAGATGAGCAAAGCAAAGCAAAGAAGTGCGTTCCATGGTTGCGCTGCGTGCGTCGCGTCGAAGCAGGGGCCAAACGACGGTGACATGGCACGGGGAAGGAGGAGCAGCAGGGCTAGACATCAGCGAAGGAGGCGGCGGCGGTAGTGGTAGTGCAGTCGACACGTCCAGTCTGTCCTTTTTGGTGATCATCGGAAGCAGCGAGGTGCAGGCCATCTGTCGGGAAAGCGGGTGCTATGAATGGGTTGTGGGACGCGGTGGCGGGGCACGTATGTCTGTCTGTACGTCTGGCTGCGTCTGGGACAGACAGACGACGGACGGTCGCTCAGCGAATCGATGGGTGCATTTTCAAAGCGGCGTTGGCGGCGAAGGAGGCTGCGGCGGAGGCGGCGGCGGAGGCGGCGGCGGCGGCGTGGGCTTGAACAGCAGCGACAGGCGACAGACAAGCAATCAAATGGGCGGTAAGTGCTGTTCATCTATGTACGTCCGCACGTCCTGTGGTCCTGTGGTCCTGTTGCAGGAGTGGGGTAAGCAGAGCGAGCGAGCGCAGAGGCCTCTCACGGCCCGTCCCACAAGCAGCAAGGTAACTATTAGGTGGGGAGATGGGGAGGCGGGTGGGCACGAAAACCAGGCCAAGCAAGGCCAGACAAGACGACGACGAGGTCGCAGGCAGGCAGCTGTTGGTTATCATTTTGTTTTCCTCTCACTTGCGCGTGGATCCATCCGCCGGTGCTGACCAAAACACGGCATTTATGCAATGCCAGCCGTCAGTTTTCGTGACATGTCCGTCGCCCGTCACTGTCATTTTTGAATTCGCGCGCATCCATATCGCAATGCGCGTTGCTTGTGGGAAACAAGACATTTTCGACGTGACGCGCTGCCGGATCGCAGGCAGAGTCGGCGTCAAAGCGTCACGTTGACTGATAACAAAACGCCCTTCGTGTCTGCATCCGCACTGTGTGGGTTTGACGGGGCTGCAGGTGCAAATGTGCCGCAGGTACAATGCCGGGTGACTGTGCTGCGTGAAAGTGGCCAGGATTGTTTGTTCTGCTGCTGTGCCACGACGCAAGAAAAAAAGATCCATAGCAGCGGTGGCTGTCGATTGCCCGCAGGACCTGATTGCGCCGCTGTACCCGTCAGAATTAAGCGTCGGTGAAGGTGTCACGGCGGATTGGACATCCGGCAGGGATCTACAATGAAGTAATACAGCATCAACGCAGTAAGGCGCACATACGACTTGTAGCGTGAAGAGATTCCCACGCGGCATCGCAGCAGGTGGCCGTCATTTCGGAGGTTGCGGACCGTTGGCGAATTCAAGTGGGAACCAATCCAATGGGCATGGGCTGCCAGTTCGCTTGCCACTTTTTCCAGCCCCATTGCGGTGAAGGCGGTTGCGCCTGACTGCTTCAACGTCAGCAAGGTTTGATACATCTGGGCGCGCAACTCACGCAACGTCTTGCATGTCTTCATCCTCGGCGCCGGGCGGAACACCGGAAAGGCCACCAGCTGGAGTGATGCTAGCTTTCGTATTTTCGTCATTGGCGGACCCTGGAGCGTCAGGCAGACTGGCTTCGAGAATAGGAAGCCACTCGTCTTGGAAATCATCGTCACCTTGGATGAGTAGGCTTTTGGCCAATTTGCGGCACCAGTATGCCGGCTGGGCCATATAGCATGTCATGGCCAAGGCCCGCACCCCGTGCATGACATGGCCTTGCGTTGAAAAGGCATTTTCGATGAGAATGTGGCGGAGCCACTCGAAGATCGCTGCCTTGGTGGGGTCCTGTTTTGGCTCGACAGAAGGAGACGCGAGGAGAGCAACTGCACGTTCGACAAAGGCTTCGAGGTAAAGCTCACCGTCGAGGGTGCACAAGAGGGGGTCCCAAATCAAAAAGGCGCCGTCGAGGGGCTCTGCTATTCTGGGCCAGGGGATGAGCATTCAGGACATGCGGGCGGAAACGAAAACGTACTGGTAGTCCGACGGGACGATCAACCGGTCGTCCAGAAGCAAGGACGCCAAGGCAGGCGACGCGTGGGAGTGCTTTGCACACAACGAGGCGATGGCGCGACTCGTGTCGTGGCTGTAGCTCGACGTGTTGGAATGAGTTGAGGCGCCAAAGGTGCGAATCTCGGACCGCCTGTTGTTCAGATAGGCTCTCAGGATTCGGTGCAGGTCGGCGCGGGCGTCGGCAGAAGTGGATTCCTCGTTGGTGTCCTGTGACGTTTGAGCGGCCGCATCGAGCTTAGTCCAATAGTGGAGCCAGAGCCATTCGAGGGCCTGCTCGGTTGCCATTTGCAAACGGCGCAGCGAGGGCAGGTCTTCATGCGTGGCCTCGTGGCGCAGCTCAACGAAGCTGCTAGGCATGTCGAGCTCGGCGGCCATGTCGTACATGGACATTTTCTTGAACGACGTCTGGACAGTGTCGCAAAAGCCAGTCACAAACCTGGGCGAATGACATCAGGGCGATCAAGTCAGGCGAGGGATGACAGGCAGAACGGACGGACCTGTTGAAGGCAGCGCAATAGGCATTCCGGACGGCCAGGGCAGAGGCGCCCCGAGACTCATCGTGCAGCGTCGCATCAACAAGCGACGCGGTGGATTCAATGGCGTGTGGCAGCGGCATCCTCCTCTTCCACGCAGCAACCTGGTCCCATCAAAATCGTCATCAGCCCCCTTGGAAAATTCGGTTCGGCGACACCCCTCGTCACGTCGGAAACGTACCGTATCGACGGCGGAATGCCTGCGGTCGTCGGCGTCGCCCCGCGAGTAGAGGTTTTGGCGCAGGCTCAGCAGGTCGCGGGCGTCGCGCCATGGCGTGACGAGGTACCTCGGCATGGATGGATGGGGGAGTTGAAGCTGGGGAGAGTCAGATTCTTGTCAGTCAGTCAAGGAAAGTCGACGAAAAGCGAATAAGCTCAGAATTTAGGCCGCGCGCTAGTCGACTAGCGTGCTCGCTTCCGGCGGCGTCCATGTCTACACCAACACGCAGCTGAAACCAACACACGACTCTCTCCAACACGGCCTGGAACGAGGCCATGAGCCAAATTGCCCGTCTGCGCCTCGATCCATCCTCCCCTGCGACCTGCTCGTCGAGCCCGGATCGTCCGGCTCGACTGGACCACAACGGTGCCGTCATTATTCTCGTTTTTTTCGTTTGAATCGACCACCGAAGGTGAAAAGAAATCATTTGTGTCCCATGATATGTTTGGTTCCTTATCCTGGGTCTCACTGCTTGTGCCTGTCTACCTGGCACCTAGACAGGAATCCATGCATGCATCCACCTTCTTTTTTCTTGCTGTCTTCGCGAAGCATCGTATCCTCTGCCACTGCGGCCGTGACTCACCTCACCGCAATGCCGTCCCGTGAGTCGGGACCGAGCCACTGCCATCGCTGACTGTACCACGTTTTTTCTCCCCCGCGGCTCAGCCAACTGGCGGGCAGGATCGCTGATGGGTCTGACTAAGAAGGGCTTCAACACTATCAACGTCGGTACGGAGTCAGGTCTTTCGAATGATTTTTGCTCATTTTCCTTTTGCTTTGTGCATTTACACTACTGCGGCATTTGCCGCGCGCTGCCGAGCTGCGCGGAGGGGTATCTCTAAGCCAAAATCGTTCCAATACTCGTCCATCATCATCATCCGACATGAGAAACCTCATGACAGGGACCTCCCATCTTCCAAAAACAAACGATCCAAAAAACGCCAACGCTATGCTGTGATTCCTCCCAGTACAACCAGGTCGAAGTAACGGTCTGGTTGCCCTCAGTACTGAGCTTGTTGAAGCCAGCCATAACCAAGCCCAGTGGCATGAGCCGTGGGACGCTTCAGCTGCTGGTACCACCACTCGTTCATGTATGTGGACTCATCGGCGCCGAGAAAGCCGTCTGGGCCAGCGGTCATCGTTTGTTGAGTGATGGGGGGAGACCAGTATTGCTGGCTCGTAGACTTGGTCGGTTGAGCAGCTGATTCTTCTTCTGCTGGCTCCTCACTCTCATCGTCTGAGCTGTCGTCTTCGGCGTCCTCAGGAGGTTGCCAGGTCTCCTCAAGCTTCAGTCCTTTGCCGAAGCCTGACGTCAACATGGACTCGTAGTTGGGAGGATCATAGAGACCCATGCCAACCAACACGTCACCTGAGTCCTTGGAATCGGAATCCATGTAATCGGTGCTATCGGGCAGAAAGTCTGATGATCCAGTTTCGATACGAGGGTTGGAAGTAGAGGAGTAGCTGTGTGCCGGATAGGTCAGGTCGGACATGTGTTGATCTTGGCAACCCGGGTAAGATGGATCAATTGATGGTTCGGTAGTGCTGAGGCCAGGAACGGGGTATTGTTCCTTCTTGCGCTCGGCCAGAGCCGTCAAATACGCCACGGCAGGAGCTGAAGCGTAGCCAGAAGCAGGACTGGGCAAGGTTGAGTCCGTGTTCAAGTGTTCGGTAAAGTCGTAGCCAAATGCGTCGGAAGAGAGAGGATGCCAACTGACAGGCCGATTGGAAGATGTCATGTTGGAGCGGGAAGAGAACTGAGCTTCCTCCGTTTGTCGTGGTTCAGACGACCCAAAGACCATATCCCAACGATCCTCCAGAGTCACATATCTCTTGACTGCAGTGGTGGTCTTTCGTCTTCCCAGGCCGGTAGGACTGTTGTGGATGCTCCGAGGCTTCTCAATGCGGGAGGGGGCATGTGCGTTGCGAGAGTCCCGCCGTGAGAAAAAGGCCGTAGGTGATGGCATGACATTCATGGTTGGTGATGTTGTGTGTGATGATGATGATGAGGGAGCATGGCAGACATATATGGGATTGATGTCAACATACGTGTTCACGGGGACCAGGGGATGAGGCAGCTAGACGGTTATTAGATCGGAGGAGCTTAGACAGACACAAGAGTATTACTCCATGTGTCAAGGTTCTGTGGGTAGAGTGTACGGCGGCTCGTGGGATGTACTGGGGCCGTGTACTCGGTGGAACTCGCGGGTCACTACTAGGGCCAGGTTGCCCATTATTTTAGCGGAAATCCCATCTACGGGGATGGCAGCAGACGTGCTCGTCAAACCAGCTAGCTGGGTGTGGGTAGCCGGTGTGGCACGGGCTGGCGGGCTTGAACAGGGCAGGCTGATCTTTTTAATCATGATCGTGGCCGTCCAATCAGCATTGCGGGCGGCGAGGCAATGGCGCGGATTTGTGTCGTGGCGCAACGGAGCTCCTTGCCGCCTAGGCTCTCTCAAAGGCACGAAAACACTCCTGGTGGAATGGTGGGAGGGATGGAGGGGTGACGAGGGCGCCGAAACCTGCAGACAGGGCGCCGTCAGCCAACTACCGATGAGCCGAGCTGGCTCGTTTTGAGACGGCCGTCCCGCATGACGATGCTTGAGCGAGGTCGAGGGTGGTGGACAGGGTGGGCTCGTGGCTGGAGGAACAGCGGTCAGAGGCGCTGGGTGGCACTAGGCTGCCGACGACGTTGGTTCGAGTAAGGAAGATCACGCATAAGGCTCGGCAGGCGAGTGCAGAGAAGGGGCCTCTGCATCTTTTTTAGCCGCCGTGCCTAACGATCTGTCGGCGTCTGCGTTGGGTCCATGGGCCGTTCAGGGGGTTCCTCGCTGGCCAGCGGACTGATGGAGCTAGCGGTTTTCCAGAATTAACTGGCGCCGGCTCCATCCTCGCCAAAGTCGGGCCTTGTTGGTGATGCAGGCCAGACGCAACGGCCATGCCACGGCGGAGATTGACAAAATTGTGCGAATTATGAAGCGTGTTTGTGAAGTGTAAAGCGTGTGCGGATTGAGGCCCAAGTGCCAAACTCACAGAGCGGCCACCACCTCCGCCGCCAGCATCCCATGCTTGTGTTGGGACTGCGGGCGCGCATGTGGAGACGGATGAAACGGCGGAAATGCTGTCGAAAGACGGACATGGACGAGTTGAGTGATGAGTAGTTGATGGGGACGAGACCTGTCAGACGCACCGACCGCACAACGCCGGTTGTTGTTGGTGGTCATCTTGTGCTTCTGGAATGCATTGGTCTTTACTCTTGGAATGGTGCCTCGTCTCATTACTGTCGAGACGGAATGAGCCTCTTCGCAGCACAACGCTGGATTGGGCAAGTGGTAAATGGTGGAGCACCCAGGGAGTCTGCGTCAGCAAGCATGCGGCCAGGCACAACGCCGACTAGGCCGTTTTTTTCTTTTTTCTTTTTTTTTTTCTCACTCGTCTCTCTCCGCTCTACTTCCTGCAGGCGGCTCCCTTGCTAGTGCGGGTCGCTTCGAGCTGATTCCTTGAGTTTGAGTCGTGTGGCGCTGCCATGCTGTAGGCGAAAAGCGTGCAGGGAAGAAAAAAAACACTTCTTTCACGCACACGTCGAGAGCCCTGACCCAGCAGGACGACACGCCCCGCCGAAGCGCCGGTCCACAGACCGCAACCCACACCCTTGTACCAGGCGGACCCCCTGGCCGTCTCTCTAGCCGTGCTACTCCTAGCTCTGCCACCTCCCGGTGACGATCGTCAGTGTTGGAGCCACACTCGGGCCATGGGATCTGGAGTGCCCCCCGCACCTGCACGACTTTCTTGCTCGCTTCCCTAGTCAGCGACAAGGAGATGGTGTGTTGCTGACAGGCTGACGCAACATGGACAACGACATGATGTGCCGATGTCGACTATTGCCGCTGGCGGCAGCTGCGAGGCCAGAGACACGATTCAAGGTCAGGGTTGCAGCACAACGATGGGCGTCATGATGTGACGAGTCTCAAGACCAACAAGAGGGTTCCGGTTGCTGAGTTGCCAGTAGCGTAGGCGAGAGTGGAACCGGCCGGGCGCGGTTTCATTCAAACCATTAGTTGAAGTGCGAGCAGAAACTTTGACCCAAGGTTGCAGGGGCCTGGCCGGGCGGGCGGCAAGGTGACAGAAGGATTGAAAGGGCGGTGCCGTTTGTTGCACATGGATAGGTAATATCGAGATGACGTACCGGCCCCGTGGAGGCGCAGATGACCGCCGACGGCAACGTGGCTGTATGTGGGCGATGATGCATGTCGAAGGGTCAGCCTCAAACAGGCAGCTCTTCCGCCATGGCCGCTGGGTTCCGTCGAGAATACAGAACTGCAGGATCGCGTTTCGAATGGCCGGTGGAGATGCGGATGCGATGGTCTTGGAGGGATTAGATTGGCGGCATGACCTGGTGTAGTACCAAGACAGAGGTCGATCCTCGTGTGATTGGTATGCTGGAGTGGACTGTGAGTTGGGCGAAAAGAGAGGAGAGATTAATGTTGTCGGTGGGTGGACTTCTGTCTGTGTTGTAAGAAATGGGACTAGTCAGCAGACTGTTTTCAATCTGGAGGAGTAGCGAATGCTTCCCATCAACAACTCCCACCATGTTTCTACCTTGCCGACACATGGAATCTCTTTTGCTGAGATGAATGCTCACTGTCTGCATTTTGCACTCAATGCTTTCTCTTCACCCGTGGGTTGTCTTTGACCTTTGCCATTACGCCATGGGCCATCGCTATTCGCTGAATCCATAACATGTCATTAGTCATCCGACCTCCCTCCCAAAACAAAGCACGACCTCTGCACGTTCCCAGCTCACACCTAACACTACCTCCCATGTTCTAGATTCCTCTGCTCGGACAACTCTCGCGCCGCTCCCTGGGGTCCCCTCTAAATTTTTCGCTCCTATCCTGCCTGTCTGCGTTCCTGGCCCCTCGCTCTTCTTGGACGCTCGCCGAGTCAGCACACCGACCATGCTCCGCCAGCGCTTTGCAGCCGATCATCATCTCATCCTCTATGTACCAGCGGACGCAGGCAGCGTGTGAGACTACGATCAGACCCGGCGACGACGCGACTGGACTGGAACAAAAAAAGGGCCGCCGTCACAAGGCTATCAGTGGGCGGGACCCAGCGCTGCGCAATGGCCTGGTCCCCGGCCCGTATTCGCTCACTACTGCTGCGGCACGAAGCGTCAGAAGGATGGCCGTGCCCGTGGCTGACAGGCTCTCAGGCCCGAAGCCCTGGGCTTTCTCGCTGACCGGCGCGGAGCTGTGAACACGAAGGGCAACGCCAAACAAGCACCGCGAGGGGCGCTGGCATGATTACAGTGTACCCACTCCACACGGTGATCATCGTCTGTCCCCATCAGTGCAACCGTTGGTCCTGCAAGAAATTTTCCGCTTCTCGACGCGCCGCCACGCCGCCTCCGTGCAGAAGTCTGTCCTCCTTCGCCTGTGACCAGCTTTGGTGCCGTCTCACGCTGACCGAAGCATCACGTCCATGCTGCCCCGGGTGACAGGTCATCGCTCTCAAACCCCCTCTGCGGCGACTGTTGATCTTGCCCTCGTCAAACCCCTGGAAGCGGCGCGCAGACGGACAATCGGCCTGTTCCATCGCCGGCACTCCCGGCAATAGTGCCTTTGCCGCAAGCGTCGTTCATCGTCGCCATTACCGTTTGCACTGGCATATGGGGTTCTGGCGACCCAGCATGTGCGTCATGAGCCCAGTGAAGCGAAAAAAGCAAAGACGCAGCAGGTGCAAGCAACTCATGTATGCAAAGCGGCATGATTCCGACGTTGACTCGGGCATTGCCAATATATCACGATTCCCTGGCTCCTTGCTCGCAGCTCTTAGCAAGACACGCTGCATGGCTAGTTTTGTCCATGTCGATCGGGCTGGCGCTGCGAACCGAGGCCTCCCCTGATGGATGCTTGCCCCGGCTCTGGGTGTGTCCCGTGGAACTCTGCAGCGCCGCCGCGCAGCAGCAGATGAAATAATGGCCCTCGTCGCCCCGTCTCGTCCGCGCCGCCCGCTTACCCCTGCGAATGCTACGCGGCAGCGAATCGAATGACCGCCGGTGTTGACCCGTTTGCGGGTGGCAAGACTACGTTCTATGTCCTCGCCGAGGCTGGATGCCGCAACTTCGACCTGGCCGACCCCGGCTCACCCCATGGCGTAGCATTCAACGCCTCGGATTTACATCCCTCATCCAATCTCAGGCTCTTTTGCAATCGTCGTCATTTATGGCGCGCGTCTAACGAGCAGCCTCTGTCGGAGTTTCTTACTCTGCCCTCCTGCATCCCCGAGATGATTTGTCGCCTGTCACATGTCGCTCAAAGTGTATCCTGTTTGGATCGGAAATACGTTGCTAAAATCAGGCCAGTGCGAGACGCGTGCGAGCGGAAGATTCCACACGATGAGATGGTTATGCCCCCACACCCCTTTTTGATGCACAACTCCACCCGTGATTGGTCAATTAGCGGCTTCGCGTTCTGCGCGCGTCGGTGATGAAGGTCAACGTGTTGTACGGCAAGGCCCCGCATCGCAGCTGGCGAATCGGAGCCGACTGCACTTGTGCATTCTGCAAAGTCCATGGCGTCGTCTAGCCGCCGACGGGGTACATACAAGGGAGTGCGTAAGATCCATTTTCCATGGCATGCCCCGCTTGGACGACGCCGACCCTTGAACCACGCCTGCCAACAACGGCTCACTTCCGCCGCTAACTGAGTTTGGTAATCGATCACATCTCTGTGTTAACCTTGGTCGTGTCAGCTCATCTTCGGCCGGTAAGATGGCGGAGCATACAAGAGCTGCGTCCAACAAAGGCAAACTTCCGGCACGCCGCTAGCGTCTCGTCGTCAAGCAAGATGCAAGCCACGATCACTTGTACAGTATCCACTGTAGCACACCGGTCTTCCATGCCTAGCTCTTGTTCCAGAACCATCCGCCGCTACTTTGAATAGCAAATGTACTAGTCCTTGTAAGTGCCATTGGGCTCAGTCTTCCCTGCTCATCCCAAGGCTGCCGTAAACCGGTAGCGAGTGATGGCCATGGCAGAGTAAGTCTCAGCCAACTCATCCTATTTGCAGGTCCTTGAAACTGTCGCTCCGATTCGCCTTCGCACGCGTTCCACTCCAAACAAAGAGAAAGACATGCGAGGTTGGGTACGCAAGAGGTGAATCTTCACCTCGAACCGGGCGCCGATGTCCATTCCGTCGCTTGATTCGTGGCCGGGCTCCGTTTACAGTTCATCCACACCAAATGCAACGCCAAGTTGCGGCGCAACAGTCCATGGGAGAGGAAAACAAGAACAGATACATCGCAACCCAATGAGAATCTGGTCCACAGATACAAACATTAGTATTGGCTGGACAACGTGACAAGCACGTGGACAGGGTTCGAATTGATTTGCTCTCGCCTCTTTGCAAGGATATCCACGCCCAAGTTCGCAGCAGCTCATCGACGACCTCTCCAATCTTACATCATGCTTCCCAATCATGGGCGTCCGAAGCTCAAGAATCCCAGCGAGCCAAAACGGCTAATGACGCCTGCCATGCACCCACCCGCCTGCATCCCGTCGCGATCGCTATTCATCTATCAGTTTCCTACACACTCGCGCTCATTGAGGGCCTCGATTCGAGCTTCCCGTCCTTTCCGCTGTCCTCGCCCCAGGCCCCCAAACTGCGTTCAGGCCGCTGACGCGTCATAACAGCGGCAGCGTGCCTGCCGCGTTCTGCTTCTCGGCAGTCCGCGACTTTGACCGTTTCCTTGTCGGGAAACCAAATGAAGTTTTAGGCAGGCAAGTACCGCCATGACAGTGCGTTGCCTTGCGCAGCTTTAGCATGTCTCTGGGACAATCACCTACCATTATTAGTTTATCCGGCGGTCGCGATCACTCGATAACTTGCAGCAAACCGCATGTTGCAAGTCTTGATGTTCGTGTCATCGAGAACAACCAGATTAGAGCCACTGACACATGCGCTGCTCCCACATGCTCACATTCTCCACAGCGGCTGACTTGCAATGGTGCAACCAATGGCACACACCCAAGACTCAACTACATTTGCTCTCAGTAAGGCAGCAACAACTCAACTAGACGGAGCTGAAAAAGTGTCTGGGAACTGAGTAAGAGAGCCGAACCTCTGGTAGATGAAGCGCGTGAGATGGCAACCACAACCAGCCACTAAGAAAGTGGACGCCCCTGGTGCTCTTCGTGTAGAAGGAAAGAGCATGGAAACGGACGGCAAGTTACGACTTGGCTGGGTCGCTCACAGGCGGCATCGCAGTCGGCGTGTAGCCTCGACACCTCATACGCGCCCGCTGCTGTGACCCGTCTGAAGTTGAGCAGGTGTGGGGAGAAGCTCAAAGTACAGCCACATGTTCAGGACCCGGCAGAAAAGAAACCCCACCCAACCAGTCAGTCAGTCAGTCAGTCAGTCAGTCAGTCAGTCAGCCAGCCAGCCAGCCAGCCAGCCAGCCAGCCAGCCAAACGGACCACCTAACCGACATGACGGATACGTGGAACCAGGTGTGCACTACACCAATCATCCCAGCCACAGCAGCGCGGGTCAGTCGCATTTTTGCTTTTGCCCAATCACGACGCGGTCTCTTCTGTCTTACCACGGCTGAATCATCCCTCTTCCTTGCCTGCTGCCCATGTTACCCTGGACGCAAGAGCCCCCCAGCCCACACCCACACCCCGTCCCTTCCCCGGCCACGCGTGTCCACCACCACCACCACCACCACCACCACCACTTAAGCTCCCCGTTCGATGCTGCATCCATCCACCTGGACTCAAGTCATTGTCCGCCTCTGCCTCTTGCTTGCTGGCTTGCGTGGTGTATTGCCTGCCTCTTCAGCCGCTCCGTGTTATGAACACGAGCCGCCCGTTTCCACGCTCCTCCGCCGCCCTGTCTGGCCTTGTACTTCACAGTCCTGTCCTGCCCTGCCAAAAGTTCATGCAGCCGCCACTGCCACCCCGGAACTGCGACCGACTCAATGGCGCGCACCAGCAACCAAGCACGGACTGACGGGCGGGCGCGGTGAGGCGGGGCTTGGAGGAACGGAAAGGCTATTGTTTTGCTTGAGAGGGGGCAAGAAAGAAGCGCCCCCAGCCAGGGAAGAGAAGGGAGGGAACGGGGCGGAAGCGCAAAAGAAGCAATAGAACGACTGAAAAGAAACGGTTGTGTTTGTTGTCCGCATCGATGGTGGACGGAAAAGGTTCACGCCTGCAATCACCGGCTTTCTGGCCGACCCGCTCTCCGTCGATGGTGGTGGGTTGGTCGTGGTGGATTGGTTGGCTCTCTGCATGGCGTCGTCTGCATCACGCTTGTGGTTGATTCCTTTACTCGCTGGCTGACATCGATATGGTTTTGGTTCTGTCTGGTCAGGTAAGTTGCAGTTCCTGTCAGTTGTTCAGCGACCCAGTGCCTGCGGCTGGAGCGCAAGGTGTCGCGTTTGCATAACGCCGAAAGGTAAGCCGTTTCTTTTGAACAAGGCGTCAGAGCCGGCTTCTTATTCTCGAACAAGTTTGCCTTGCAGCAATCGTCTTCGGACTCCAGCGGCCGCGAGCCGTGGGAAGAGTGATTCGACGGCAATCACACATTGAACAGCACGCTTGTGTTGGTACTTCGACAGACTTCTACTACATTCAGCCATCCCTTATCGTCACCTTTCTCGCTACCACTTTGTACACCCCTCTCTTCTGCTGTTTCTGTTACATTTGCCTTTTTTTTTCTTTTTTTTTTTTTCCTTCCTTCCCTTGCGCCGTTTGCTTCTATGGATGCCTTACTACTGCCCACAGTCGGTGGGTGTAAAGGGGGACAGCTGCTCTTCGACACCTTCTCAACCTAGGCCACACAAGGCCAGTAGCCATCTCCATATCTCGCACCCGACGTGTGTCAAGCCAGCGCGTTGAGCTTCCACCTACGGACTTGCGCAATCGACGCAAAGCACAAAGATAGTACGACTTCTAAATCTACTAGCCAATGAATACAAAGGAGCGAGGAGACAGGTTTCCGTCGTCAGCAAAACCTCACCGCTCTCCTGAATACCAATAACAGTTGCTTCCGCCCGCCCGAATCAAATTCTTCTGAATGAAATCAAGCGTGTAAGGCATACATACACGCAAAACAGTTCCATTGCCACACTCCCACTGCCAGGTAGCTGGCTCACTTCCTACGCAGACGCCTAGATGCGCCCCACCACAGCAAGGCCTCATTCTGCCATCACGGACACACAACTCGCTTCATATTGTCAGCCGGCGCTCGAACACTCCTCTACGCGGCTGCTTGACCCATCCACTCCTTGCCTTTTCTATTTTACCGTACGAAAGGGGTGCGCGTGTGGGTCGCCTGGTCGGTTTAGGGGGTCAAAGTCTTTGCTGGGGCAGGATTCTCATCCATAGTCAACGTCCTCACCAGACACCTGCCCCCCCTCCCCTTTCTCCATCTCCCCACTCCGCCATCCGCATTCTCTGCCGGGTGCAACCATAGCCGTTTACATGTAGTCAATCGCGGTTCTCTTGGTTCGACTACGGCACCGGGCGCTTTCTGCTGTCTCTTCCCAGTGTCGAATATTGTGTGAACTACCGACTCGCGAGATACTCATAGCTGGGACCCCCAACGACGGAGAAGTGCGGTAAACAAGGACAGGAAGGATGCGCGATTTCAGCACGATTGCACGAACGCAAAAACGAGCAAAGGTTTTCGCGATTTGGGGCTCGAATGAATGCTCCCTGTTTCTGCATGTTACGTTCTTTGTACACAAATGCTTGAATGCTTCCAAATCTCTGACCGCGTATAGCGTGCGTGACGGGAGGTGGGTGGGTGGGTGGCTCGAATGCTTCTCATCACTTCAATCACCATTTCAGGAACACGAAATGCTCCTTATCGTCTCGCGCACCCTTTTTCGTCCTTGTGTGGCCCACGAGTCTTGGAACCAAGCCTCGGTCACCGAAAACAAAGACAACTTTCTGCCGCGCTGAGCTCGTCTGCCTGCCGGTGTGTATGTATGTGTGTATGTGAAGCGAGTCGAGCCCGGCACGGCAGCCAGCATACGGAAGAGGAGGGCGAGACAGTGATCAAATTGACCGCAATGCCGCGTACTGTATCGTGCGTACCGTCTTGTGTGTTTGTGCACCAATGCTGTCCTGTCCGTCCATCGATGTATGTATGCCATGCCGTGCACGGCTAAAACGACAGTCGGCACACAAGACACGGTAACAATCGAACAAGCAGCGGATTCAGCGCCAGTCTTGTGCGCCTGTGTATGTATGTATTTGCTCTACTCTACTCTTGTGCGGCCCCGGAGATATTGAGACCACCACCACCACCACCACCACCACCACCGTGAAGCAGGGACGCGGCGGCCACTGATTGAGATGGATGGGACGGATGGATGGGTCGGTGTGGGTCATGAGACAGATTGCGTTGCGAGTCATCTTGTGTGGTGCTTGACGCAGCATCGGGCGGCGCGCTGCGATGATGCTGTCGTGAACTCGTCGCAGCCCGGCTAGGCATGCAGTGCGTGTTGTGTTCGCTCCAATCCAAACTGTGCTGCTGCTGTGCCTAGGAGCCAGGTCGGACTGCATCAAAGCAAGACTTGCGAACGGCAGCTGCCGTCTGACGCCCCTTTTCTTAATTTCGAGTCGTCCATGGGTCGTTGATATTGCGTCGATATGGTACAGGTCGTATCTACAAGTGTGGTGCCGCAAGGACTCTTACATCTACAGCCGTCTCCTTTTAAACGCCCAGTACGCCTTCCAGGGCAGCTTCCAGTCCGTCGTCCGCAGCGACGGGTCAAAGACGTCAAAGTCGACCTTTTGCAGCCGCTCCAACCACAGGCCCGCCGCCACGGCCGGCATGAGCACGCCGAACCCCTTGTCGACGTCTTCGAGCTGCGCCGCCACGCCCTTACTCAACTGCGCCGGGCTATAACGGTGCTCCTCCTCGTGCGCGTGTTCAAAGTCGTGATCCACTTCGCCTCCCGCCCGCAGGTTCGCCAGCATCGCCCGCGCCGTAATCAAGTGATCGTTAGCCCGCGTCGCCACGGCGAACACTGCATCGCGGAGGCCGGCCGCCTGGGCGCCGTGTCGCAGCACTTCTTCCTCTTTGACTCCGTGCTCTGCCATGACGTCCAGCGGCAACAGCACGGCGCCTTGTCTCTGAGAGCCTCCGCCGAATTCGGCCTGGTTTGAGTGGTGGTTTGAGGGCGGAGGAAATGCGACGAGCGGCACCCCGCGCAGCACGGCTGCGATGCCAATTGCCTTGCCAATGTGCGACGCCAAGTGGTCCACCGTCACCGACGCCAATGGAACGGCCTGCAGCGTCAGGTACAGCAACGTAGCATATGTGTTTTCGGCGTAGCGTTCCAGCGCTGCCAGAGACGGATATGGTGGGTTTCCCAGCGCCTTTTCGCGCTCGTTGATGACCCGGAGAAACCACGACTTGCTAAGGCCACTGCTGGCGTTTTGTGATTGGAGAGATTCTAGGGCGTGCGCGAGAAGGACGGCAACGGGCTCTTTTGGAGGGTTGCCAGCGAGGGCGCGTGTGATGGCGTCGCGCCAGAACTGCATGCGCATGCGACCGACGATGGGGTTGGAGGTGGCATCAGCGATGCGTGCAATGTCAATATTAAATGCGCGAATTGCAAGATATGCGGTTCGAGCGGACGGGGGCACAAAGGTTTGGAGGGTGAAGGAGGGCGAGTCGTAGGTCCTGGACAACGTCAATTGAGTCCGGGGAAAGTGTGGAGAGACTGGATCGACCTCAGCAAGTTGGAGCAGTAGGCCAACGCTCTGTCCCTCTCAGCGGCCGAAGCCACGGTTGTAGTGCCGTTTGTCGTGGCATAGTGTCTGCGACAGGCCCGGCAGATGTGTGGCCGAGGAGCACGCCATGTCAATCGAGGCGCTGGACGAACAGATGGCATGAGAGGAAGAGGAGGGGTGGAAGCCAATGGTGGAGGTGCTCAGACGGGGCGGCGACATTGCGGACGAATTGGTTGTTGTCTACATGTAATGGGCATCCTGGACGAAGCCATTGGATCATCGACTGACGTGGGGCATCTAATCTTATCGACGTCCATCTCCAACGCGTCCACCGGCGGGTCCGTCTCAGGTCGCGTCTGCCAAATTAATCAGTCCGTTCGCCGCCCGCGTGCCTCTCCACACCACCACCTGTTGCTGCCATGAGTCTGGGAGGTTTCGACGAGCGGCCAGCAAAGAAGCGCCGTTTCTTCGTTGAGGAGGAGCCCGCTAACGACAGCACTCTCAACAACCAACCCTCGCTCCCAGACGAGATTGACGCGGTCCCCGAGTCGGGTCAAAATGTCGTCACCATAGGGGACCCTCCCGCCGACAACCAGGACACAAACGATGCGCCCAATGCGGGATTCGACGCTGATTTGTTTGCATCTTTCGTGGGAGAAGAAGTTCCTGATTCAACTCTGAAAAAGCTGCAAGAACTGAGCGTAAACGACATAGAGCGCGGTATGCTCTAAGGCTCCGTAGGAGCGCAGCACTACTAACACTAGACCAGCAATCAACATTTACCTCGATGGCACCTGGAAGGACGCTCTATCTGCTGCGCCAGCAAACACGAACCATTCCCTCGATGCGTATACACAGCGAAGAGCCTCGCCTCCCCCGGCACCGGCGCAGCGGGCAGAAACGACAATCGCGGGCCTGAGTACACCAACTATGCCCGAAAAACGATACATTGGCGCCTTCGGTGTGGCAGGGTGGGCTACCAAGAATGGACTCGGCCTGATCAAGCACGGCGAAAAGGTGCACATTGAGCGTGCAAAGCTTGGCCAAACCTACAAGACTGGTCGCGGAGGCAGAAAGATTTTGAACAAGCGCCAAGATTTGATTGTTAGATTTACAAACACCCGCGGCGAGGAAGTGGGTCGTCTCGAGAGCGAATCATCTGCCTGGATAGCGCCCCTGATCGATCAAAACGTCTGCAAATTCGAGGGAACCTGTGTCTATGCCCCCGACATGATACGGACCAGCGAGACCATCTTCCTCCAGCTCCGCGTCTATCTGCTGAAAAAAGTCTTTCAGGCTGGTGGCTTTATGAAGCCGGAAGATTCCAACCGCGAAACGACGTTTTTCGAAGCTCAAGAGAGCCACGAGGAGCGCAGCTTGCGCCTGCGTCAGGTGGCCCTGGTGAAGCTCTTTGACGAAATCAATTTGCATCCCTCTCGAGCCAACGCGCAAACCTCAAAACACAAACGCCAGGGGCTACTCAAGGCTGCAGAATTGGCAGAGGAACGGGAACAGAAGAGCACCCCGAATCCCAGCACCAAAACAAAGGGACTGGAAGGCGATCCCTCTTCGCCTCCCTCGGACGAGCCAGAAGATGGACAGGAACTCGAGCAGGACCAGCTGGATTCGCTATACAAAAAGGCCCAGTCCTTTGACTTCAACACTCCCGAGGCTGAACCCGCCGACACCTTTGCCATGAGCCTCCGCAAGTACCAAAAGCAGGCTCTCCATTGGATGATGAGCAAAGAGAAGGATCAAAAGTCAGACCACAAGGAGCAGTCAATGCATCCGTTGTGGGAAGAGTACACTTGGCCAACCAAAGACGTCGACGACCAGTCATTGCCCGACGTTACCGGACAACCGTGTTTCTATGTCAATCCGTATTCGGGAGAGCTTTCTCTCGACTTTCCTGTGCAGGAGCAAAACTGTCTTGGTGGCATTTTGGCGGACGAGATGGGTCTCGGCAAGACGATTGAAATGCTCAGCCTTGTGCACTCTCATACTGCTGAAGTCGCTGGCAACAATGGCGTCATGGAGCTGCCTCGCCTTCCCAAGAATTCGTCAACCGTCGTTTCCGCGCCCAAGACTACTCTCGTCGTTGCGCCAATGTCTCTACTGGCCCAGTGGCACAGCGAGGCTGAAAAGGCCTCCAAAGAGGGTACAATGAAAGCAATTGTCTACTACGGGGCAGAAAAGGCTGTCAACCTCCAGAATCTGTGCTCTGAGCACAACGGTGCCAATGCACCAAATCTAATCATTACATCTTACGGAACCGTCCTCTCAGAGTTTAATCAAGTCGCCGCACTCGAAGGCAATAGGGGTTCTCATGGAGGACTCTTTTCCGTCGAGTACTTTCGTGTTATCCTCGACGAGGCCCATTTTATCAAGAACAGACAGTCCAAGACGGCAAAGGCATGCTACGAAATTTCCGCTATTCACCGCTGGGTGTTGACCGGAACTCCGATTGTCAATCGACTCGAAGATCTCTTTTCTCTCGTTCGGTTCCTCAAGGTCGAGCCGTGGTCCAACTTCTCATTCTGGAAGACATTCATCACTGTGCCGTTTGAATCGGGTGACTTTATTCGGGCCCTCGATGTGGTTCAGACGGTGCTTGAGCCGCTGGTCATGCGGCGAACCAAAGACATGAAAACGCCGGAAGGGGAGGCTCTGGTGCCTCTGCCGCCGCGCACAATCGAGATTGAAGAGGTTCAGCTCTCCCAAGCCGAGCGGGACGTTTACGACTGGATCTATACAAGGGCCAAGCGGACATTCAACACCAATATGGAGAACGGCACGCTACTGAAGAGTTACACAACCATTTTTGCCCAAATCTTGCGGCTTCGTCAGAGCTGCTGCCACCCGCTCCTCACTCGAAGCAAAGCCGAAGCCACGGAAGACGACGCCGCCAACGCAGCGGACCTCGCCAATGGGCTCGCCGACGACATGGACCTCGACTCGTTGATCCAACAGTTTGAAGCACAGTCCGATTCGGGCGAGCAGGACGCCAGCCGGTTCGGGGCGCACGTGCTCAAGCAGATCCAGGCCGAGCAGCACTCGGAGTGCCCCATCTGCAGCGAGGAGCCGATGGAGGAGCAGGCCGTGACGGGGTGCTGGCACTCGGCGTGCAAGCAGTGCCTGCTCGACTACATCGAGCATCAGCGCGAAAAGGGCGACCTGCCGCGCTGCTTCAACTGCCGCGAGCCCATCAACTCGCGCGACATCTTCACCGTCGTTCGGCACGATGATGACGATTATTCCAACGACGAAGGCGAAGATGAGGCCGAGAAAAGTGGTACACGCACGCCGCGCATCTCACTCCGCCGCATCAACACGTCCATCACATCGGCCAAAATTGACGCCCTCGTCGCCCACGTCAAAGCGGCGCGTCGCACGTCGCCCGAGCAAAAAACCGTCATCTTCAGCCAATTCACGTCATTCCTGGACCTGATCGAGCCGTCCCTCAGCACGGCGCGCGTCCCCTTCCTCCGCTTCGACGGCACCATGTCGCAAAAACAGCGCGCGGCGGTGCTGCACGACTTCAACACGACGGACAAACGGGGCGTCGTTTTGCTGCTGAGCCTGCGGGCCGGCGGCGTCGGGCTCAACCTGACGGCGGCGCGGCGCGTCTTCATGATGGACCCGTGGTGGTCGTTTGCGGTCGAGGCGCAGGCGATTGATCGCGTGCACCGCATGGGGCAGACGGGCGAGGTCAAGGTGACGCGGTTTGTGGTTCGAGGCAGCATAGAGGAGAAGATGCTCCGCATTCAGGAGCGCAAGAAGTTTTTGGCGAGTAGTCTGGGCATGATGAGTGATGAGGAGAAGAAGGGGCAGCGCATTGAGGATATTAGGGAGTTGTTGAGTTAGTGTGGGTTATGGAAGGGTTTGGTGGGTGAGTGCGGTAGGAGGAGGGCTATTGAGCGATGCGAATGTGTCGTTTTGGATGATGGTATGATCTGATAGTATAATCTATCTCGCTTCAAATCTTCCTCTTGCTGTTGACTTGTTTGTTTGTGGTGCCCACCATCAACACCTACCTACTACATTTCTTTATCATGTATGCTCCAATTCTGTGTCAACCCAACACATACATACATATCCAACCATGTCCACAAAGCACACGCGCAAAAAGGGCAGGCCGGCATAAAAAGAAGAAAATGAGAACAAAGAAATATCGTCATCACCCGTCAGGTTTCGAACAGAGGCAGCCGTTGGAAGTTTGAGCGAGCGAGCTATGTAGATGACGCCTTTCCTCCCGATGCGCCAACCGTACCTGACGCTCGGGGTTCCGGTGATGGAGGGAGGCGCTTTTGCGGGTTATATTATGGGTGCGAGCTACCTAGGTGGTTTGGTGGTGGGTACTGGGTAGGCAGGTGGGGAGGTGAATGGGACGGTATAGGTATTGATTCCACCTGACCTCAAGGCACATAGTCATCGTCGTTCCTTCAGCTCACTCACTCCACGCTCTCCCCCTTCCTCCTCTTCCTTTTTCCTCCCTCCTTCCCCTTCCCCCCCCCCGCGGCTCCCTCACCATACAAAACAAGTCCACCTTCTCGCCGCCATCATCGCATTCCATAACCTTCCTCACCTCAAACCCCATGCGCCCATAAATCGCCGTGTTGGGCACATCCCTACTACTCTCCAGATAACACCTGCGCCCCTCTTGATCCGCCCTCGCCAAGACCTCGCCCATCAGCGCCCTGCCCACGCCCCTGCCCTGCGCCTCCGGCGCCACGGCGACGATGTTGCAGAAATAGTAGCCGCGCGCGTCGGTCCAGAGCGCCGCTTGTGCGGCGGCTTGCGCCGACTTCCAGATGCGGTAGCGGTGGAGGAGAAGCCCGCCGCGGCCGTGATGGTACATGTTGTTGAGGCAGGCGCGGAAGGAGAGGGTGTAGAGGGAGAGGGTGAAGCGCAGGGAGGAGGACGCGTTGGGGGGCAGCCACATGGCGACGCCGAGGATGCGGCCGTGTGGGGGGTCGAGGGTGGTGTCGCGGGCGATGTGGAAGATGGCGTTGGCGATGCCCCAGTGGCAGCGGAGGGTGAGGGAGTCGCGGTTGCGGGCCGGGTTGAACTGCGTGCGAGACTTGTTAGATGGTGGGTACCTACACGGGTTGATGGGAGAGGGGGTGCGCTTTCACCGTCGCCTTGTCAAACACCCAATTCGCATACGGATCGTCTTCAAACGCGGCCTGGATGACGTCGACCGCGCCATCGATGTCCGCTTCCGTCATTGGCGAGATCTCGACCGCCATTTTTGCGGCTTCCTCTGCTCTTTCTCTT
This sequence comes from Phyllosticta citriasiana, assembly GCF_038021145.1. NCBI lineage: Eukaryota > Fungi > Ascomycota > Dothideomycetes > Botryosphaeriales > Phyllostictaceae > Phyllosticta > Phyllosticta citriasiana. The sequence goes on along the minus strand of NW_027117285.1, from coordinate 143,536 downwards.
CCTCTTTCGCAGCTCTGCTGCTTCTTTTCAGCAGAGAGACAGGCCAGGCGAGGCGAGGAGATGTCCTCTGTCCTGCCTTGCTTTGCTGATTCACTCCACTCCACTCCACTCCACTCCAGTCGCCTCCAATCCCAAGCTCTTTCGTTCTTTCGTTGCAACAGGCAGGCAGGCAGGCAGGCAGGACAATGGCCCAGAATCAAAACTCAACGACACTTTAGAAAAGCGACAGAATCTCAAAGGAACACGAGGCCAAGTGTAAGATAGTGTCGACGACAAGCAAGCGGGGTAGGGGTATTTGTGGTGGAGTGGAGGTTTTGAACGGAAATTCAAGCGGGTGGTCTGCATGCATGCATGCAAGCTAGATGCTCGATTGGGAAGGTCAAATGCGGCTGGCTGGCTGCAGGTGCAGACGGGCGAAGCAGTGTGGCTGGGTGGGACTACACGTATCTTGACTGTCAACAAACCAACCTCTTCAACAACAGCGCGACGACGGCAGAACCTTTTTGCTTGTTCGCATTGTTTGAGGAATTCGAGATTCGAAATTTGAAATTCGTGAAGGGGAAAGAAATTGAGGCTTTGAAATTAATTGGCAATGACTGGACCGGTTAAGGTAAGGAGCAGTAAATGTTTCTTTGCCGTCTTTGGCGCAATGGTTTTGGCTTGTTTGTGTATGTTCTTCTGTGCATGTTTCTCTGCCACCTCATGTCCTGAGCACAAGCAGTGCCACGCCGTGAAAGAGAGAGAAGCGTTCAAAACATTTCCTCCGCCATAATGCCATGTCGTGCCACACTCTGCTCTGCTCGCTATGCTGTGTCGTGCTGAAATGCCCAAATGTCAATGCTAGGTGATGTGATGATTAAGAGGAAAAGATTGAGAAGAAAAAAAAAAAAAAAGTTAGGTCTGTACAATAAAAACTACGCCGTCCGTCCACAACGCCCGCGCACAAGAGACGACGACTGCGCAAAGGAAAAGGGGGCTCTGTCACCGTGCATACATAAGGGACATAATCAAGGCGCTTCCTCACCAGAAACTGATTGCTTTTGTGAGTGACGTCTTTTCGGCCACACTGGCTGGCTGAAGTTTGGACGGGATGCCTGCTCACGCTCACAGAGCGCTCGGAACCATGTCGGCGTCCAGCACCTCGCTCGGGACGAGGCTGCCGCGGGGAATCTTGATTTCGCTGCCCGGATGCACGCGAAACACGGTCGCGTCGCTATAATTCGTATTCTGGCGGCGATGATGATGATGTTGTTGTCCAGCAGCAGCGGCCGCGGCCAGCCCGCCATCTCGGCGGTGATACGCCTCGTCCTCGCCCCTCCACCCCGCCTGCCCTTCGTCCACCTGCCCCAGCCCTGAGCTGTTCTGTCGTAGAAATGAGAGGTGCGGTTGGTTGCGAAACTCGGTGCTCTCGATGCGCGACGTCTGTTGGCCGACCCACGAGTCGACGGAGCGGAAGCGCGCCACGCTCGTCGTGCTCTCGCGGTTTTCACCGCCAACCGGAAACGACGCGCCGACCGGCGACGACGACAACATGGACGGCGACAGCAGCGACGTCGACGGCTGCTGCGATGTCTGCGTCAGCCCGCGAGCGCGCGTCGACGGCGGGCCCGGCCGGTTGGCCAAGAATTGCTGGAAGCTGGAGACGGGCAGGTTGGGCGTGGCGAGCGTGTCTTCGTCTTCTTCGGCGAGGAACGAGTGGTCTCGCGAGCCGGACACGCTGTTGCCTCGCGAGCGGTTCAGGCTGTTGTCGCGGGATCTGGAGAGGCTGTTTTCGCGCGAAAGGTTGATGCTGCTTTCCCGAGAGCGGTAGAAGCTGTTTTCTCGAGGCGCATCTTGGGCTTGGATGAAGAGGGGAGGGACCGTTTGGTCGCTCATGTTGGAGGCGTGGCTTTGCTGTCGTTGGAGAGGGAGGGTCGTTGGAGAGCTCGGTTCCCGGCTGTGGTTTGATTGCCGGGAGCCATTGCGTGGTGGACTTGCATCGTCAAGGAAACTGGTATTTGATGGACTCTTGAAGCCCGGAGGAGTGCTTGGTCTCGGAGTAGGTCTGCTCCAGTCAGAGTCATGTAAAGCGAATGGACGCGCAAAGCTCACCTTAGCAAGCCGCTTTGAGAGGAAGCTGGCGTGTACCTTGAGGCACTCTCCGTAGTTCGTGTTGCCGCAGGCTCAGGACGCCGTGGCAAAGGTACGCTCTGATCATAAGACGGCGGTTTCCGGTCATCACAAGCATACGCCGGCATGCGATGGACAGTAGGCTTGGCAATGTCATAGGTACGGTCCATCCGGTGCCGTGGTCTTGCTTTGCGTCTAAAGACATCTGAAAAGGTCAAGCCTTTTGTTCGCATGACATAGATGCCAAAGGCAACAGTGACGACCACCAAAGTCGCACCTTTGACGGGTCAGCAATAGGCCGTCTAGACTGGGTTGTGTACGGACCAATGCATATTGCGGCGAGGGCCAACCCTGTGGTCCCCATGGCGGGAGTCGAGGTCGGAGTCGAGCTCGAGCTCAGAGACGGCCTGGGAGATGTGCCTGATATGGTCCACTCGGCGCCGGTCGTTTCCACGGCATCGGCGGATGTCGAGGTCGATGTGACGACGTGCAGCGTGGAGATTGCGTGAAATGAAGAAGAGCGCAGGGTCCAGATCAATTGGCCGTTTCTGTCGCTGTCTTGGTCCAGCCGGGGCGCTAGAGAGGGTCGATTGGCGTCCGGCGCAAGTGCAGCAGTAGTGGTGAGAGGTGAAGAAGTTGTGGTTGGAAGAGCGGCATGTTTGAGGTGGTTGTGGTTGTCGCTCGCCACGGCCGCCACGCGGTCCTGATCAGCCCCTTTCTTGTCGCATCTAAGGCCGTGGCTCCGCTGTTGTTGTTGTTGTTGTTGTTCAATCAGCGAGCATTCAAGGTTTGTGTCTCTGCATTGGGATCTACGGATCGGCCCGGCCGCGCGACGACGGCTTTTGTGCATAGCGTCATAAGTCGGGCTCGAAGGGCTGAGGATGCTCCTTTCGAGCGTCGTCCCGGGCGCAGATCCGGGGAGCCGCTTTGCAGCGGAGATGGCTCGCAGAGACCAAGGCTGGACAGGTCCTGGAAGAATCGAAGAGCAGACCAGCTGCTTGAATGCAAGCAAGAGAAGACGATTGAAGAAAAGGAAACGGATGCAGGCGACATGGTCAAAAACGAAGAAGCCAAGAGGGTGTACAAGGGAAGCTTGGGGCAGGGGCTGGGGCATGAAGCCCCACGGGGCGCTGTTTGGCCAGGGAAGATAAATGTCGTCGCATTCGACGATCGCCAGCATGGTGTTTGAAAAGACTCTGCCCTCGCGTCGCGCTGTGCGTTTCATGAGGCCTTCTTTTCCACGTCGGAGTGCTGAAAGACCGTCGCTGTTGGGAAATTTTTGCGCTGCTCATCATCAACTGCCGACTCGTGTCTCGTTCCCAAAAGCAACCCTCTGCTCTTTCCTCCATGGCCAACAGCTTCGCGTTTCGTACATAAACGGCCTCGAAACACTGCTCCAATGCCCGCGTCGGACCTCGCCGCCCTCCCGTCTTGCCCCAGCACCGCCAGCTGGCGCAGAGTCGCGTCTTGATGCTTTTGCTGCCTTTGCTGCCGTGTGTTTGCACTGCTTGGGGCCGATTACTGACGGATTTGCTGAGCCAGACGCAGCTTGATCTGTGCGGCGCTGAGCCGACAGATTGCCGCAGATCAGGTTTTATCAGATCAAACGCATGTGGGACGGTCAGAGTTGGCCAGTCGAGCAGGAAGACAAATGTCCGTGATGATGATTTTGTTTACGAGTCAGCAGACCTTGCTTTGTCGTGACGCTTTCAGAAATTGGAGCTCTCCCTGTTGCCTCATTTAGCTCTCAATAGTGCACGCTGGGAAAAGCAGGAGAATAGAAAGACACACGAGCAAGGTGGAGAGGATCGAGTCAGTCACTTGTCCAATTGGGGTTGGGGGTTTTGTCGAATATCCACCTTGCCCTCTATCCCGTCTGCCGTCTCCCAGAATCATGGGAAGAACTGCTCGCACTTCTAGCTGTTCTATTGCAGTCAATCAATCTTTTTTGGTGAAAAGGGCTCATTCATATCACGCCGTTCCATGCTGTGAGATAATGCCATGCTCTGGCCTTTTGCATCCAGCTGCCGGCCTGCCTGTACTTCATCGACTAACACTCCCACTCTACCTCGTCTTGTTGATCTCGTCGAGAATCTCACCCGCGCCCCTGCCCACCAACATGTCAGCGACATCTCTGCCCAGCGCCTCGGCCTCCTCTCTCGACGCAACCTTGCGCCTCGTCTCGATCTCCGCCGCCTTGCCGCCGTCCAAGCTGACGACGATGGCGCGCAGAACGAGCTCCTCGCCTTCGACTGGCACGCTGCCACTCTCGCCCTGCGGCGGGATGGACTGCCCTGTCGCCGCGTCGACCCACTCGGTCTCGACGCCAATCGGCACGCTGCAGCCGCCCTCGAGCGCGCGCATGAGGGCGCGCTCGGCGAGGCAAGCTCTTGCGCTGCGCTCGCATCCAACACGCGACAGCAGCTTCTGAGCGCGCGCGTCGCCCGCGCGCACCTCGATGCCTAGGGCGCCTTGGCCTACGGCATGCAGCATGCCGCCTTCGCGCGCGCTCAGCAGCGCCGTGATGCGGCGGCCCAGATCCAACCTCTTGAGGCCCGCGGCCGCCAAGATCAGCGCAGAGTATTCGGGCACTACCGTCGCAGGGTCGTCGGGCGTCCATGTGCCGTCGAGCTTGGCCAGGCGCGTTCCCAGATTGCCGCGCACGTCGGCGAAGCGCAGGTGCGGGTAACGGCGCTTGAGCTGCGCGGCGCGGCGGACGGACGAGGTGCCGATGATGGAGTTGGGCGGCAGCGAGGCCAGTGTCGGATACTGCGGCGTGTTGGAGGCGTCGTGCAGCGAGGCTTTGAGGACGAAGGCGTCGCGTGGGTCTTCGCGCGGGAAGATGGCGCCGATGCTGAGCTTGGGGGGCAGCGTGGTGGGCATGTCTACGGACGAGTCAGCTCAGCTCAATGTACTCAATTCCAATTTCTTGATCCTTACCCTTCAGACTGTGTACAATCATGTCCAAGTCGCCCGTCGCCAGCAAAGCCTCGAGCTCGTGCGTCCACAGGCTCTTGGCCCCCATCTCATGCAGCGCAGTCGTCTGGTTCTTGTCGCCCATGGTTGCCATGGCGTGTACCTCACACCGCTGGCCCGGCCACGCTTGTGTCAGTGCCGCCTCGACAATGTCCGTCTGCACCCGCGCGAGCGCGCTGCGTCGCGTGCCAAGGTGGACAATCGGCTCGAGCTCAAAGTTTTCGGCTTCGAGGCCGCTCAGGCCGGGCGAGGCGTTGCCGGCCGTGCCTGTTGTTTTTTCTGGTGCGTCGGTCGACATGATGGAGAGGAATTGGGTCTGCAAGGTTGTCTGGGGAAGGGTTGCGGTGGCGGAGGAAGAGATGTTGAAAGATGATGTTGATGGTGGGGGTTGCAGAGGCAACCTAAGGCTTTGGGCGAGCGTCGGGGATAATCGGCGCAGCCAGCCGCAGTGACGTATCAGGGTCCAGGAAGCAATCATGACATGCCGAGCTGTGACGAATTACCTTGTCCATTTCTCTTGGGATATTTCGTCGTAACTCCCACATTCCCAAATCATACATGTCCATCATGACAACCTCCATGCTCGTTTCGTACAGCATGCCAAATAATCAAAAAGACAAGACGCCCGGCAAGCCATGCGCCATCGTACATTCGCTCGAGTGAATGACCGTGGAAAAACCAAATGCATGCCAATGAAGTGACCTTTCCTGTGATAGGAGAAACCTACAAAGAAACGGGGATATCTAGATGCAGAGGAAGAAATCAGGAGGACAAGCCGGATAGAAGCAAGCAGTAAGGGAAAAGGAGAATGGTAGGACTTGCAACCAGACCGGGCCATACAAAGTCCGTACCCTAGGCGCCGGTTTGTTGTAAATCAATCCGCGCTCGACGCCGTGCCACCTGTCCCAAAAGTACTGTGCCAAGGATGGAGCTGTATTCGGCCTCTAGGCCTGCGTAATGAGATCCGGCATGTGGTTTTCGACCGCCTCCTCGGTCAGCATGATGCCTCCGTCCACGGTGCCGTCCAGAAGCGTGTCGTCACTATCGACGCATTTGGACTGCTGTTTCGGCACCATTTCATGCTCGGCGGCTGTTACGCTGTCGGCCCTGCGTGTCGATAGAGAAGGGTCCTCTGGTCTGTTTTTGGAGCGGAAAAAAGACCGCGGAAGGCTGTGCCACGAGTCTCTACTTTCGTCTCTGGTGTTTGGTCGCGTGACCGAGGGAATGGGAAGACTAAGAGCAGAGCCGTCCGACGAAGACTCTCGACGCTTCTTGAAAATGGTCTTGACAGCCTGAGTTAGACCTGTGCGGATGTTTTTGATCGTGGGCATGTGGTAGTCAAAGCTCTGGTACACGGATTCGACGTCACAGTCAGCACCCGTTGGCTGGACCTTGTAGAAATGGCCGGCAGTTTCCGTGTCGCGGTTCTGGAATGCCATGGCAGACTCAGTGGTGCGCCATGTGTAAGTACTCTCTGGAGGCTCGCTGATGGACGACTCTGTCGAGAATGAGCTCTTGTGCACCAGAGGCGGAGGTGGAGGCATGTAACTGGTGCCAATGTTGCGGACAATGTCAGCATTGTGCACCCGTGCAGAGGTGAGATCGAGACACAGAGATGTCGACTCGTCGCCAAAGGCAGTCTCGAAAGGTGCATAGGAACGCGCCTACAAATTAGCTTTGCTTTTGCGGGGGAAAGAGATGCTCACTCTGTAGTCGACGCGGCACGACAGGCAGCATTTTACTCGGCATCTTGGGTGGACAGTTTTGCGCCGTCTCGTCCGTTCCTTGCTCAGCGCTGCCTCGCTCAAAGGCTTGCCCTCGACTTCTACTGGGGTCAGCAACATTCACTCAACACTGGAGGAGCTTACCAGATATGAGATTGGGGTTCTTTGCCTCAATCACGTCGAGCACGTGCCGTCTCTGTCGAATCAAAGTCTCGATTTGGTCGTTGGTGTAGACGCCCTGGCTAGCCTGGCGGATGATTGAGGGACTCAAACCAAGGCTCTTCAGGCGATTCAAGGGTCCGAGAGATTCGTCCGGGGTAGCATCGACGCGAAGCTTGGCCAGCATGGACCAGGGGTCACCATTTTGGCCCTCGTCTTGCGAACAAACGTAAACAAATCCAAGGGGCGGCTTGCGGCCACAGGTGTAGCAGGTGCCGCCATAGAAGCGCTCCATGGTGATGTGAGTGCAGGCGGGCTTGAAAACGGTGCGCTGGGAGGGCGACGACAGGTGGTTTCTCGCAAACATCCCTCTTCCTCGCTCGGGCAAGTGACGATTTGCTGGGCCCTGATTGGTCTTCAGCGTCGGGACCAAGTGGAGATATTCGCAGTCGGAAGCAGAACGCACCTCGTGGGAGGGGGCGAAGGAGGCAGCGCCATCTTCATGGGGAATGGATGAAGCCATGGCTGGATCCGAGGGGTGTGTTGAACGCCCTCGACGATTTGGGAATCGGTAGTGGTGTGAGCAGGTGACACGGGGCTCAGGCGCTGCGAGAATCAATCGAGGTGGCCATGGCGAGGTTGAAGAGGACGGGAGTGGAAGGGAAATGGCAAAGGGTGGTGAGTTGTCCGGGTCAGTCAATGGTTGTCGGAACAGATGGACGTTGCAAACGACTGGACGGCTGCCGTGACATTGGGTAATGACGTCTTGGGAAGTTGATAAGGCAGGAACAACAACTTACCTTACTCTCTTTTGAGGTTTTCAGGTTACACGAGGCCCATGGTTTTTTTCAGTTATTAGCAAGGGAGACGAAATTTCTTTTGTCGTGGGTCGCAGAGCAACGCGCCCTTGTCAGATCCGCCGACCCTCACTCATTCCAAGCGTCAAACGGCGGTTGCAAGATGGTTCCGTGGCCTGAACCTGAGGCTGCACTGTCGTCGGACAAGACGAGCTGAAGACAGCAAATCGGACAGACTCGGGACGGGGTGCAGCGCAAGGTCGCAGGGCGCAAATTGCAGAGTGCCATGTGCGTTGGTTGTTGTTGTTGATAAGGTGACGGTGGAGACATGGCCGCCCTCTCTTTATCAGCTAGACCAAACCAGACCAACACAAGCAGTAAACGGCAAAAAAAGAAAGGAAAAAAAAAAAAAAAAAAAAAAAAAAAAAGACTTGAATCTACCGTTTCTTGGTTAGAACAGGCAAGGAAGCGAAGCCTTCGGTAGAGGTTGAGTCTTCCCCGCGTCCTCGGCCCAACCCAACCGCAGCCCTGGTCGCTTGGATTAGTCGTTTACCGCCCCCAGGCCCTCGACATGGACGACAACAAACACTATCGCCATCTCCAGCCTCTCCACTATTGCTGCTGTTCTGCCCGCAACCGGACTGCTCCCCCCCACGTGCTACGCCCTAGCTCCCGTCCGCAATCCTCAGCTCCTCCTCGTCTCCGCTAGCTGCCTCAGATGTCGGTCAAGTTTGAGAAAGAGACCGTCCGGACCGCCAGCGGCTCCGTTGCCGCCCAGGCCGTTCAAGCCGCCGGCTCTAAACACCACCACGAAGGTCTGGCCCATGAAGTCGGCGAAGCTCTGACCCGCGGCGGCGGCGCCAATGGCTACCTGGCCGTGAGTACAATCACCAATTGCCAACACCATGGACCCCGATGCTGAGCCTCGCAGGCCTATCTCCGCCAGCTGCAGTCGAACCCGCTGCGCACCAAGATGCTCACCTCGGGCACCCTGTCGGCCCTGCAGGAGCTTCTTGCCTCGTGGATCGCCCACGACAGGAACAAGCACGGCGGCTACCTAACGGCGCGCGTCCCTAAGATGGCCATCTACGGCGCCTTTGTGAGCGCCCCGCTAGGCCACATCCTCATCCACATCCTGCAAAAGATGTTTCAGGGACGGACGAGCCTCAAGGCCAAGATTCTGCAGATTCTCGTCAGCAACCTCATTGTAGGAAGCTTCCTTCCCGTTGCGCCCGTCTGCCGACTAACAATGCCGCCCCCCAGATCTCGCCCATCCAAAACGCCGTCTACCTCACCTCCATGGCCATCATTGCCGGCGCGCGCACTTTCCACCAGGTGCGCGCAACCGTCAAGGCCGGCTTCATGCCCGTCATGAAGGTCAGCTGGGTCACGTCGCCCGTGGCCCTGGCCTTTGCGCAAAAGTTCCTGCCCCAGGAGACCTGGGTGCCCTTCTTCAATGTCGTCGGCTTCGTCATTGGCACCTACGTCAATGCCCACACCAAGAAGAAGCGCCTCGCCGCCCTGCGCAAGAAGCACTACGGCGACGGCTCTGGCCGCAGCGACTATGGCGGCCCTGCTCCCCCGAGATATTGAAAGTGCGTGATTGATTCTGTAGGGAGAGTGTTGACAGGTGGAGCGTTTGGATGACGTGGAGCTCGCATCTCTGAACTGATGCGCGCGATGTTGTCGCTGCTGCTGCGAACGAATTTCCTTCTTGCCCAACCTCAGACCAGGGGACCCTGAATTTTATCTTGCGAGCGTTGAATCGTGCAGTAGACGCATGGACGAAAGCAAGCAGACGTACAGACTGTTTTTCCTTCATCATGACAGTTGCCGCCCTTCATTCGACCATCATCTTTCGCCAACTGGGGACTTGCCAACCTAACGACTAGGTATTGAGCGCACACGTGATTCTGCAGCGAAAGTGGGGAGTTCGGTTGCAGGGTAAAAGTTTTGAAGTGACTCGGAGAGAGATGAATTTGGTTGATGACAAATTTTAATGCACGCAAGAGTCGCTTTGCCCATGGTACTGTTGCTGAGAGAGAAACCATGAATTTTGTCCTTCAGCTTTTGTCAAAGATACAGCCGGCGCACCCAAGTAGCTACTCGTTTGAGCCAACCAGCCACCCAGCTACCCAGCCAGGCTGAAAGATCTCCGCCTCATCGAATGAATGCATACAGTGACCAAATGATGCACGAAAAGATCTCCCACTACCTCGCAAATATAATCGAAAGCCTAGTCACTCGCTCACTCACTCACTCCCTGCCATGCCGTGCGACCCACCACCACCCACAAATAGCCGGCCTTTCCTGAATATTACCTACCTACTCATTCGACACAATCAAGCAAGCAAGCAAGCAGGCAAGCAAAAAGCGAAAAATAAAATCAACATCACCCACCAGCCAGGCATCGAACACCTCGAGACAGACAGACTCGGCTGCCGGATTGGGCGTCTGGATAGCCGGCGGCGAATAGTAGTAATCCGAGTTTCTGAACAGGTTGTTAACCGAGCCGATGCCGCCTTTCCTCCCGATGCGACCCGCCAGCCGTACTTGACCGACGCTCCGGGTTCCCGCTGATGGCGCGTGAGGTGCTGTTGCGGATTACATCTATGGGTGGTGCTCAAGCCTGCTTTTCTGAGGTTGGATGCAATGTTGGGCTGCAAGGATTGAGAGAAGAGTTAGTGAGGGGCTGCGTGCATGCTTGCGGGGTCGAGTTGAGCGGACACCCGGTGCGGAGCGAGCTGGTCAGTCAATGTCGAAAGAAAGAGTTGAGTTGGTTGGTTGGCGTGTTCGTCGAGCAGGACAGCTAGACGGTGGCATGCTCTTCGTCGAGCGACAGAGGAGCAGTGGATGCGACAGCCCCAGTCGGAAGCGTGGGGTGTCGGGTTGTTGTGTGGTGGTGTTGGAGCAACAACGGCGCGAGCACTTGATAAAGGACAGTGTGCGGAAGACGGACAGTACTCACGCAAGAGCGGCGACATCATAGATTCTATATCGGTGCAGCAAACCTGAAGTAATGTACTCAACGACGAAAATCTCCCTCATCAGCACCACGCACTCCAGCCGGCAAACAAGACGGCCAAGTTGCGCTCATCCGTCGCTTGCTGTATGAGCTCCGCGACAGCCGCCGCACTGCTCAACGCCTTGCTCAACTTCCTCTCGACAACGCTGAGCGCCCTCCCAGCCTCACCTACGCCCTCCTCGGCCGTCTTGCGGCTGGCGACCCTCAAGATCTGCTGCTCCTCCCACTCCTCACCGCCAGCATTGGCGGCCGCCTCCTCGCCCTCCTGCATCTTCTTGGCTTTGAGCGGCGAGATGCTCCACGAGTAGAGCGGGTCGTAGCGCAGCACGTTGAGGATGGTCATGATCGAGTCGCGCTCGTCGCGCAGCGTGTCGAGCGTGAACTCGCAGCACCGTCGGAACACGCCCTCGGTCCCCGTGTACCCCATGGCGTCGACAATGTCGCGCGTGAGCCGGAACGGCACCACTTCTGGCACGGGCAGCACGCGCCCTGCCTCGAACGCGACGCCCAGGTCGATGTGCACTACTTCGCCCGTCGTTTGGTCCAGCAGGATGTTGTGGCAGTGTCGGTCGCCGAGGCCCAGGACGTGACCGAGGATGCTGATGGCGGCCGTCGAGCGCGCGTACGCCAGCCGCTTCTCAAACCAGTCGTCCGGGTCCGGGAACCGCTCGAGGAAGAAGAAGCGCAGCACGGGGTTGAAGTGTTTGCACACGTTCTTGTACATCTTGATGCGCTCTTCGTGCGTGTGTGCGGAGATGCCGTTGATCTCTTCGCGGCACTTGTTCTGCTTCCAGTCCTTGGGGTAGTATTGCTGGTGCGCGAGCTCGAGGTAGGACATGAGTGGCAAGGTATTTTGAACAAACTCGATGACGCCGGTTTTGGAAGAAAGCGGGACAACGCGATACGTCCGAATGTGCAGATTGCGCAGCCGCGTTGCTGGATGGCTTCGAAGCAATTGGCTGACGTGCTCAAACACTTGCTCCATGATGGCATCTTGCCGGAGGTCATCATTCCCAGATTTGTACTGCAAATATCAGCATTTAATCGAAACATTCAAGTCCGTCAGATCAGTACTTACCAGTTGCTTGTATGGCTTTCCATCACTTGCCAATGCCGTCACCACCTTGGGTTGACTCAGACCATTGGCAATGCCCATCGTTGGCTTGAAGCCGACAATGTATGGCAGCTGCTTGTAGTCCCGGTAATCTGCTAGTACTGGAATGTGCATCGTGATTGGTGGGATCTGAAGAGAGGGTATCGTGTTGATCAAGTGTTTAGAGGTGGAGTACTTGGCCATTGTGTAGTCTCTCTTACTCCTGAATTCCTTGTCATTCATCAAAGCCATGGCGTGATACTGCTCATTTGCGCGGTAAATTTTGTTCCAGTAGACGCAAGCTTCGGCATCCCCTTTCAACTTATTAGCAACGGAGGTCGCAGCTGCGCTCCGAGACTTGGCGGCATCATCCTTCGTGTTTGCCTTGGAACCTGAATAAATGTGATTCATGCCATGATATGGATGGTTTGCGCATATGCGGGCAACGAGACCCGTCAGGATCCCTTGGAATTCAGATTTTTCGGCCTGGAGTTTGGACGACATCTGATTCATGAGCACTACGAATTTTCCCTTCGGCACGGCGCCAACATGTTGGCCGACAGCATCATTGGCCAATGAGAGATGAGAGTATTCGAGCCATAGAGAAAACATGCGAAAGACGTCCTTGTCGTGCTCGTCAGAAGCTTGCAGGGCAAGCAAGTAGTTTTCAAGGCCTCCAGTGAGAAATTCGACGCGGTTTTCGCTCAGTCTGTGCGCTTCTTGCATATCCATGTTGAACCACTTGCGGGCTTTCCTCGCCTCGCGCTTGAAGGCTTCTTTTCTGTTGGCGTTCCGCTCGGCTTTCGCCAATCTTTCAAACTCCTGTGCGTCGGCTTCTCGGCGTTGGGCAAGGGTCTGCATGCGATTGTGGTCATCTATAAGGTCCTGGCTCTGAAGTTGTTGATCGCAAAATGCTGCGTATGCGTGGTAAGCGCGCCCAGCATCTATTCCGGTCTTGTGTTTTAGCTCTTCGATGGCAGGTTTCATGTAGTCTTCGGTGATCTCGTCCGGTTTTTTCAGCCTTGCCTCAGACGTATAATTGCCCTTGATCTGGTTAGCTTTTGAGATTCTCGGCTTGCACTTTACATACCAGCATTGTCAGGAGTGCGGAGCGAGAGGCAAAATCATCGTTTGTAGTCCTACTCTCCTCTTCAAGTTTCTGCAGCATCCTCACCGACGTCGTCTTTTCACCCTGGTCCCACAGAACCAAAGCCACTTGAAATTTTGCATCAGCTTCTGTCTCTAGCTGGAGTTGCCGGCAAGGCTCCACAAGATCCACGAGATAGGTGGCGGCTGTGAGAGATTCTTGCAAGGCGCCATGGCGTCTGAAAATGTCGACAGAATTGGTGAGAGCCTCCTGTTGGAGCTTTCGCAACTCCCTGGGCTTGGTATCGACAATTGCTTGCAAGCCCGGTTGCTTGGACATTAGACTAAACAGGGTTTCCCTCGATGAAATGATCGACCGGAAATCCTCAACGCTGAAAAAATTAGCTGGATATCATCAGAAACCAATTCAGACTTACCGAGCTTGATTAAACCATGTTGTACGCTCGATGACCATATCCCACGTTTTGTACAGTTGCTCCTCGCTTTTGGAGCTCAGAATCTCGTCGATTTCGTTTAGAGTGGCCATGGCCCGGAACGAAGAATGAAGAAGTTTCGCAGACGCATTCAGACCCGAGCACGCATCCATAACCTCGAGGAAACTCTGGTCTAGATTCTTGCGAACGGTGGCCAGATCATTCGAGTTGTGCAATCCTTGAAATGCTCTGAACAGAGCACTGGTATCAGACTTGTGCGTGACCGGCGCCCTGATTTCCCACTGTTCAAGCTTCTGCGCCGCTTCAAGAGTATACTCAATGTTGCTCCCGGAGCCCTTGAACTTGTCATTGACCAGCAGAGAATGCGTCAAGCTGTTGAGATTCAGCATTGTCAGATCTTTGATCATTTTCCCCGAGTCGGCCGTGGAGATGTTGTTGGACATGCGCATGTGGCTGTCCATCTGGGCTCCATGAAAGAGCAAGCCTTTCAATCCGTTCGATTCGTGGTCGAGGCGATCCAGCACACTCGACAAACCTGCTTCCTGTTCCACACCATAAAAGCAATCAGGCTCCTCCAGATTCCTGTATATGGACATTTGCAGTTCGAGGGAGATTGGCTGATGCGATGGTACCACGGATGAGCGTCGTGATGTATTAGCCGGTTGGTCAGAGTGGCATTCTGCAAAAAGAAGAGCCGTCGTGTGCATTCCACATTTGACTGCTGCCTCAGCGGCCTTGTGGTAATCGATGTCGAGCCACATTACACGGTCAGCTATCGTGCGCTCCATAGGGATCTCTTGAGTACGAAGGTAGAGAATTGCGCGGAGGATAGCTTTGACCTGGGGCACCTCTGCATCAGTGAACCGCCCGAACCAATTCCTGAACGCGGCTGAGATGGTCTGCTTGAGCTTTTGGTTGCCATCAAAATCCTTCTCGAGGACCAGGTGCAAGATGTATGGAAAAAGCTCTTCGGCAGAAGAATGAACCCTAGATAAAAGCCTTGGCAAAAACTCAATCACCCCGTCCCCGGGAGTCGAAGTTGCAAGCGAGATGCAAAGTCTTGCAATCCAATATGACAGTTTGTTGGGCTCTCTTGGGAGCAGACTCTCCTCCAGACTTTGATTCGTCTCTGGTTGATGTAAGGGGATCCTGTACGCATCATTCATGGTCATGCCCTCTACTACCACCAACGGCAGGACTTGACCAATTTCTTGCAGAAGTTCCTGATTGGGTGCTGAGGACAAGATCGCGCGGAGAGTCTGCTCGGCAAGACCAGTCTTGAAAGGCTGCTCTCCTTGGAGAAGATCTTCAAGGTGGGCGACAATTAACATGCGGGAGGTTTTATTCCCTCGTTTTCTCGCAACATCGACTCCGTTACTGCTTCGAGCTGCCTTTCGAATCTTTTCTTGTACCTCGCCACATGCGCTGTAGCTTCTTCCCAGGACCTTTGCTGCCCACAGTAAGTATTCTCGACTATTGTTTGACTTTTGGCTGGAATTCCAAACTTCGAGAGCATAAGCAGAGGCTCTGTCTGCCTCACCCAGGACGTCCTCCCGAAATGAGGCCGGCGGTCGAAAGTGACGGAAGAGAAAGCTGAATGCTAGATCTCGGGATGGCTCATTCAAGGCTTTTTTGGGATTGGATGAATCCTTGAGCAACGCCATGAGAAGATTGCTCTCTGGAGTATCGATGGTCGCATTACCACCCGTGCGCAACTCGCCAGCTGCTTTCGCAATGGCCCGAAAGACCTTCAAGCTAGTTTGCGTGTCTCTGTCTTCGGCGTTTTTCCCCATGTCGTTTATGCAAGTCTCAATGTAGAACCTGAACCATTTCCGGAATTTGGTAGCTTTCTGGATCGCGGTATCGTTCTCATGAGATGACGTGAGGAGGCCGTGTAGAGAAAACAGTATGGAAGTCGTATTGCCTGCGAGACATGACAAATTTGCTGTGAGGTAGGATTTGCCGTGCACAAACAGGTATTGTAAGATGCCAATTGTGTCTTCCGCACAGTGAATATCTGCCAGGTAAGGCCTGAGCGAAGCGAGACTCATTTGTAAAGGATAGCCCTCCCACACAACTGGTCCCGCCAGGGCAATTAAGAAGCGCATCTTTCGTATAACGGAGCATGCGTGCAAAGAGCCAAGAGCGGGGTGGATTTTGCTGAGCAGATACCTGAAGACGTAGGCGAAGCAATCGGCCGTCCAAAACGACTCCGCATTGAAACTTGCACGCCGTAGAGTACGCTTGATTAAATCGAATATGTGCTTTGACCTGAAAACTGGTTGTTGGTCCGAAGGTAGCTCGGCGACTGAAGAACTGAAGTCCTGTATCTGCTGAAGATATTGAGATAGCGAATGGAACTCGGGATTTCTTTCAATGCCCTTGTCGATGGAATCGTCCATTGGCGTAGCAAAGATGAAGATTGCGAGGATGCAGGGGAATTGCTGGCCGATGAGAGCTTTCCATCGGCTATCTCCGAGGAGCTCTTTTATCGCGTTTTCGCGCTTGTCATTGGCGTCCTTGGTCTTGTCAGGGAATGTATCATAGGCAATGATGTACGCGGCTGTCTTTGGTAGGCTGGCGATCGCCAAATCGACTTGGACAGCTTGGAGCTGATCAGTAAGGAAAGCAATTTCGTCTTTCTTGCCAAACATTGCAAGTTGACTGTAGACTTCGCCTGAGACATCTCGCAAAAGACTTGGAAGATCACAATATCCAAAAGCAGCGAAAGGTATCGTGCTCAGCCCTTGGTCGCTCTTAATCCACGTGTGGATCAGCTGGGGTGCAAAGATTCGGAATAATGCTCGAGAGTCTTCAAGATCCAGAGCCTTTGACAGCCAAGTGGTGCATTTTGCAGCATGTCCGCCGGCTTCCGGCACCACTCCCGCTGTCTCGAAGATGTGGTACACACAGCGACGCAACAAGGAATGCCACGCCGCCCCAAGACGGGCGTACCCTAGCATTCGTAGAGCCATCTTCTCAATGGAACTTGAATCTTCTGGCAAGTTTTCGTGCACACCGTTGAAAACTTCATCATGGGCGTCGATTGCGTACAGGCCGAAAACTTGGGGAAGACTCTCAATGACGTGGTATTTGACTAAGACATTTCCGTGTCTAAGAATCCAAAAAAGGCTTGTGCGCACATCCGGCGTTCCCGATTTCTTGAGTTTGTCAAGCTGTTCATGGCCAGGCTGGTGCTTTTGAGAAGACGGTCTTTCAACTTGTTGATTATTTGGTCGTATTTCCCGCAATTCGAGTTGCCCTGCGTAGTCAGGCTGTACTTTGAGGAGCTGGCAAAATAGTCTCGAAGCTTGGACAAGGACATCTGGTGACGCGGCGTCGGCGTTGAGGATGTTGATAATCCACTCATACAAATCGGCACCGAAGTCGTAGGCTGCTGAGTATGGATCGCTCCAGAGCTCAACCGTCCCATTCAAAAGCTCAGCAATGAGGCATATCGCTACCTCACTTCGTTCATGGTCATATTCCGGCAAGATCTCGTCAGCAGCATAGCTCAAAAGCGCATCGAAGTCTTTTGGGGTAAGCTGCAACGACGAAGACAACACTTCGACCATGAACTCTCGGCAGGACAGGAACTCTACTGGGGATAAAGAGACCAAGTAGTCCAGAAAAGCTTGGGGAACGTTGACATCTCCGTCTTGTGCATCTAGAGCCGTTGCCAGATATGCTAGCTTTGAAGCAATCGTGGCGCGTGATGCGTGCAGACTGTTCTTGAGAGTCAAGGCGTCCCGGGGAAAGTCCAAACGGTCGTTCTTGGCGATATGTCCACTTCTCTGAGATTCAAATTCGTCGTCGATTTCCATAGCATCCTTTTTGTGGCTTTTTCGATCACTCAAAGCACGAGAAAAATGTTTGGCGATCAGAGATATTACGATTCCGTTGACTTTTGCGGCATGTAGGGATTCGAGATTCGCAAGAACCGGGAGGCTTGGAGCAAGAGTCTCAAGAGTAGTATCAACTAGGGGCTGGTCAAAATCTGGGTTTGCCACGAGATTCGATAGCTCTTTGACCAATTTCTCGCTGCTACTTCGCAGTGGCTCGATCGCCTCAGTCTTTTGCGTCCAGGACAGCTGGACAGTCACCACGCAAAGAACTGTGATGGAATGGAGCATCTCATGGCTCAAGGTCGATGCACGGCTAGTTCGATGGCCCTCGAGGTACTGCAATGCCTGTTCTATATTGGAGACGCAAAAATCCAGCATGATTTTCTCGTTGTTGGCAGATCGACGTTGGTGTGCTGATACGGTGATTTGTCTCGGTTCAACGGCGAAGTCTTCTGTCTTAGACAGAAGCACCAAATAGTCGACCAATTCAGGACATTGGTTGGTCCGTAAAGCCGATATTGCGACAAGTCCAAGATTCGAGAAGGAACGTTGATCGTGCGGTGGCACTGGGAAGTCTGTGGTGCTGCAGAGAAGTCGAATGATATCCCATGCGTCGTAATTTTGAGATGAGTGAAATCGCCCAATGGATTGGACTATAAAGTATAAGCTGGCAGACCAAGACCGAGGTTGAAAACTTACAAGGGTTCCATTTGGACGAAAACCAGCGAAGCATTCGTTCAAGTACCGTGTCCAAGCTATGTGGGCTTTCTGCACCTCTGACGTCAACAATGCTAATCCAGAGGGAGACGGCTGCCTCATTGAAAGCGGCAGGTCCATTGAGCTCGACAGATGAGATGATCGCGTCAACAGTCTCCAGAACCACTGGCGAGTCGATCAGACCCAGGCGTAAGATCACGTCCATTACGTGCGCGGCGGCCCGCGATGAGGACTCCAAGCCAAGATTTCTTGAAGAAAGTTGCCACACAACAGCCCAAAGGGGCTTGAAATCCGGGGTTGCTGAAACGGATTGTACGGCACACCTAAAAATTTATGTCAGCGGAGACATTTATCTTGATGAGACAGTAACTTACGCAGCAGCTACAAGCATTGCCCAACTACTTATCGTCGCGCTGGCGTCAGATATATGGGCAATCAACCGTTCGAGCATCACTCGAATGGCCTCAGTGTTGTGGCCTACCTGTTGAACCATGAAGGAAGCCAATTGAAGAAAATGGAGCCTCTTTGGCTGCTGTGGGTTTGAGATCCCTCGAGAACAGTCTTCAAAATGCTCCAGGGCTCGCGGTCTCTTGGCCTCATTCACGTTAGACTCTGCTCGTTTTGGACGACTTTCGTCGAGGACGTTTGAAAAATATGCAGTGAAATAGAGCTTGGCCCAATTCTGCTCGGAACGAGCACTTCCCTGCTTGAGTCGAAACACTGGGAGAATGAATGGCGTATGCTCTCGAGGCCAATCCTTTTCGCAGCGCAGGCGAAGATCGTCGATCTGCAGCTGTTCACGCTCTCCGCGTTTAATAGAGTCATTGTTCATGGCTTCTACTAGGCCTGTAAGATCTGATCGTACATCCATCGACTGGGTATTCGGCGATTGTAGCAGGTATGTAACGTGTGCTTTGCTATACAGCAGAGTCACCAGCATTTCGTCCTTGAGGGCAGAAAGTTTGGTAGACCAGAGTTTCCTCACCAATGGAATGAGCCTTGGTATTGCTTGCTGGACCAAGGTGACAGATTCCAGGTGAACCCTCAAAATGACAGCATTAATTGCCGCAAAGGCATCGACTTGGGGTTGGCTCATGCTTCTTTTAGTCGCGAGCCAATCTATCAGCG
Source organism: Phyllosticta citriasiana (assembly GCF_038021145.1). Lineage (NCBI taxonomy): Eukaryota > Fungi > Ascomycota > Dothideomycetes > Botryosphaeriales > Phyllostictaceae > Phyllosticta > Phyllosticta citriasiana. Next base: position 124,422 of record NW_027117285.1, on the reverse strand, counting down.
TGGTCAAGATGGGTCCCGCGAATTCAGCAGGTGCGGCGTTGGTAGCCGAAACGAGATTCTTCAGACTTGCTACTAGATCATCGGCTATACCGTAGGTGTCTGCAGCCTGTCGCTGGCTACCAATGACCAGATCGGACCTTGCCGTGGATTCAGGCTGCATGGGCGTGCCTGCCCTTGGAGTGCCGGACCTGGAAGCACGATTCCCATGGTTGTGTCCGTTGGAGTACTGCGACTGTGACGAGTAGTCGGAGATGCCTTCGATACAAAACTCTGCGAGCGTGTTCCACAACGTCGGTTCCAAATGCTCGACATGAGGCGAAAAATCCAGGACAAGGCGCAGGCACTTGACGTAGCCAGGGGCGACGGGTCCAAAGAAATCCTTGGCAGGAGTCGTGAGCAATTGAATGACGTGAGTGACAACCATATTCAACGTGTTCGCGCGCATCTGCGGAATCCCAGCTGCTACGACAAGCCTTACGAGTCGACTCCATGTGAGCAGTCTCCGCCTGGCCTTTCCTTTGTTGGAGTTGGCAGTGTCTGCAGCTTTTGACGTTGAAAATAGCCTCCGTTCTTCTTCAATTAGCTCGGTCAGGGCGATGAAGATTTTCCTGCATGTGACGTTGGCAAGACCACCCGATTTAAGGGTGAGCTGCTGCAGGGTTTCTTTGAACTCTTGCTCGCTCTTGTCCCGCTCTTTTTCCCTGGTGTCTGCCTTGATCGCCTCTGTAAAGACGCGGTCAGTGAAGCCGGAGAGGAGTTGCGCTCCAACAAATACCAAGAACATCTTGCAGGGTTCGTGCTGCCATGCTGGAGGGCGTTGGTGAAATCCAAGCGCCAAGTTGGAGCACCTCAAGACGCGCAGTCACACACAATCTGGCTCATGACAGGCAGACGAGGCGTGTCGCTGCGAAATGGCGCTGCAGTCGCGACGCGGTAGGAGGGCGCGATGGTGTTGAGTCTCGGAGGTGATGCGGAGTATCTGTGCGCGTCAAGCGTCGGCGGCTCGGCGCGTCGTTTTCTGGTGGCCGTCAGTGAAGCTACTCCATCCAAACAAAGCTCCACCAGCTCCTCCCCGAAACCCCACGCCACGCAGCATTGCGGTGGAGCTTGCTGTCATGGCTGACAACGACGGTTTCGGTATCCTGCAGGGCCTCCACCGTGACCTGGTCGCTCTGTCCGAGTTGCGCCTGGGAAACATTGACCGACTCTGGGCGGAGCTGGAATCGCGCATCGACGAGTTCAAGCGGCTTTTGGACAAGCCCCGGAAAAACGACAGGAGCCGCGAAGCTCTAAAAGCCAGTCGGTCCACCTCAATGGCCTTGCGCTGCCGCTGCTGACTCTTTGCAGACACCCTCAAGGTTGACGAGGACGAGTACGAGATCAATGACGAATTCAAGCAGACGACGATACGGGTTGCGGACGCCTTGGACCTTGACGAGATTGAGTCGGCCAGAATCTGCTACGCCGCCCAGCAAGACATCGTCGGCCTTGACCGATCCCTGTTCGCCGCGTCCGTCATCAGATTCCACGAGCGCCGCCAATTCCTTCTCGAAAGCTGGCGCCTGTTGCTGAAATCTGCTGCCGATCCTGACTGCGTCGATCAAATTCGTTATGGAGTCTACATGCGCCTTGTTCTCGGAGTGGAGGAAACCGGTCGGTTGCAAAACGGGCACGCATACTGGCAAAAGTGCTTGGCGAGCATGGGCGAGATTGAGAAGTGGCTCCAGGGCGTTGGAGAAAGCATACTCGCTGGATCCGTCGTCGGAAAGGCAACAACATCGGAAGAGATGGAGATGTTGGAGTACCAGCGAAAAAGCCTGACATCCCAACACCAGTCCCTGTCGGCCATCTGTACGCTGCTCGCTAAGGCTGGCTTCATCAGTGTCGACAATTTCCGGGTATTACTGGATACACTCAAGTCTTTGAACAAGCATGACCTCATTGTCGTCCACTATGTTCCCATCACGACCGCTGCCATCCACCAGCTGTTCTCGGCAGAAGGTTCTGCCTCAATCGACGATGCAATCAGGGTGCACGGCACGATAGTCGCAGGCAAGGACGCTCCTGGATGGGGTTTGCGAAATTTTCACGCCGCCGTCATGGTCTGGTGGCTGGCAGAATACAGCGGACGTTACATCGATCCGGGGCCACTCCCAACGGGGATCAATATTGAGGCGGAGGCGGAACAAAGATCCCAGCTTTTCTTAGACGCTTTGAAGGATGGGGCTTTTCACTTTATGCTGGCTACCAGCCAAGATGTGAAGCCCAACAGGTGGTATGACCCAGCCAAAGCACGGCTTCTATCCTTCCTCCTTCAGGAAGCGCCATCACTGCCATCAGACTCGATATCAATTCTGGATTACTTTCGATCGCTGTATGCGGAGCAGATGCAGCTGTTTATCGATGCCTTCATCACAAACATGCCAGATCCTCTGCGCAAGCTCAAAGTGGAAGAAGACGACAAGCGACGGCTTATCCACTCTCGTTTCCAGCCGGGCCATATGGAGCAAGAATTGCATTTGGAACGCTTTCTTCTCATCGTTTCCTACGCCTTTGCGGAGAGCCCAGATGCCGCGCAAAACTTTTGGTCAGACACGGAAGGAAACCTGTATGGGTTTCTGCAGTGGGCAGCCAAACGCCAAACCACGCCTCGGACAGCAGCGTTTTGTGAGATGCTGAGGTCTCTATCTGAAGGCGAGGAATGCGCAACAGCCGCGCATAGATTTCTGCAGGAGGAAGGTGCTGTAGCATCAGGCAAACTTCGGCGGACAAGCTCGCTGAGCTACCAGCACATCCTGAGCGAGTTGAGCTACTATGCGACGAGTCTCAAGGACAAGTCTGCTGCCCTGACTGGGAGCGGCTACAAGCAACCGGCGTTGAACACCGACGACCACCTCGTGGAACCAGAGACGGCAATGATGCTCGAGTGCCACATGCGCCTACTGGCGCATCTGTTCAGGGAGAGCTCAGAAGCCCGCAGCTGGATACTGACCCAGGCAACCGTCAACGTAGTGGATACTCTTCTTCAACTTTTCACCACCATTTCGGTGGACAACCGGTTGTCAACGGAAAGTCGCCGCTTGAGAGCCTGCATCTTCAGCGTCCTGAGCTCGCTTCTCTCTGGCAAGACCCCACAAGTCGGCGATGCTCTTTGGAGCAGTCTGGACCACTGGATTGTCTACGGCGCCATACCCTCTGGCATAGCCCCCAGGACCCTCCAGCCCGAGACTCCACAACGAATCTTCTTCGAAACCGTCAACAGTGACTATGATGAAGCGACTGCTTTCCTGAATCTCCTCACTGCTCTGATATCCCCTTACTCCGAGGAAGCAAGTCTGACCGGAACATTGCCATTCCCCGAGACGCTTGGCTCGGCTTATCGAAGACCTGGCATCGACAAATACGTCGACTTTGCATTGGAGCGAGTATTTGGCGTCATGTGCAAGAGGATTGAGGATCCTTTACAGTTGCACGTCCTGCGATGGCACTGCTTGAATTTCATCTCCATTTGCCTCTCCACTTTCAACGAAGACTTGGTAGTATTCGCCACCAAGTCCAACATTTCCGTGGACGAAGCGATAAACTCTTCGACTTTGAGTGTCTATGTCCAGCTGCATCCCTTTGCTAGGGTTATGGAGTGGCTCTTCAACGACAGCGTCATTGACTGCCTCTTTGCCGCAGCACATCAGGATCCGGTCAAGGTCAATGACGCGACTGCAGACTCGCCGCTCCTCATGTCTGTGGTGAAAGCCGTTCAGGTCTTGGATCAGATCATGAAACTCCAGAGCACATATCTCAGCATAGTGAGGCGAGAGAAGTCGCAAACCTCGAATCAAAGGCGCGTTGCCAATACGGCTTTGACGTCTTTTGACGACGCCATCTTGAATCATCTCAGCATCATCGTCGACCTCGGTCTTTACTGCGGCACCGGGCATCAAGATTTGACAATCCTTTCGCTCGATCTCCTTCGGGAGCTCTCTTCATCGCCCAAATTAGTCGTCTCTCCTACTGCAGGATTTGGGTCTCGCTCAGACCGCAGCAAGATGATTGGCATTATGGAGAAGGACGGAGACTCTGAACGCATTGCCAAAGCCCTCATTGCCGAAATGCAGCTGGACATTCGAGAGTTCGAAGTTGGTCCCATTGCGCCCGGATACATCATCAAAAACGGCATTCTCGACTTTTTGAACGAATGCCTCAAGGCTCTTCCCAACCGCCCGACTGTCGCTCATCTCTTGCTGGGCTTCGATTGCGGGAGCAGCTCTCTTGATGTTGCTGAGGACGGGCTTTTTGCAAGTGGCAATGCTCTGTTCCACGCGATTTTGCGCCTGTCTGTTGAGTACCCCGAAATGATTGACGAGTCATTCGTGCCATGGTCGAGTACGATCAAGCAAAAATGCATCGAAATTCTCATGAAGCTATGGAGATCGCCTCTGTCATCCGGATTCGTTATGGCTGAGCTTCGAGCAAGCGACTTCTTTACCAACCAAATGCTCGGCCAACACTTGGTCGACGGCAACACCCTGTTTGCCGGCACGACCATTTCCGATCCCGACTTCGTCTTTGGCGAGTTCGCAGTAGCTCTGGAAACGTCCTTCCGGCAAAGGACGGCGTTCTACGAATACACAGCACGGGAGTTGCGCCTGGTCGGCGATCTCCCTACGTCGAGGGCGCGCATGCAATCGACGCTACTGGGTGTGACGGTCATGTCAGACGGCACCCAGATTCAGAACCCCAATGTTTTTGATCTGTTTGACTTTATGGAACTCGAAGTTGCCGATGACTTTGGCTACCCTGTTGTTGCACTCCTTGGAAACCTCGATTTCAAGCCGTGTCAAAAAGACAATGGCAACCTGAAGCCCACCAAAGGGATTTTGTCAGCGACAGTCGACCCCGAATACGACATGAAGAGTGTGCAAGAGCTCATCACACTTCAGTCTACCCACTTGCGTCGTTCCGGAAGACTTTCCGTTCCGGCTGAAGAGCAACAACTTTTGAACGAAGTGGAGACGCTTCAATTGTATTTCACTGGCATGAATCAGCGGCGTAGCATTGCGTTCGCCAAAAGAGATGTCCTCAGGGCTTGGGTCCAGCTCATGGTCGTTTTGGTCGAGAAGTGCGAGTTTGACGAAACAACCAAATCGTCGTTCATTCTTCAAGCGCTGCAGGTCATCCTGCCCAAGTTAGAGAAGGCTTACAATGAGGACGTGCCGACAGCTACTGAGCTCGCGGGCTTGGCAAGAGCGCTTTTGACGAATGTCGATTTCCAGTCCGCAGACATGCAGGTCAAATCAAAGGCTGGAGACATGACCAAGGACAGGCTTTTGCAGCTCTTCCGCGTTGCTCTTGACGGAATCTACTGCTCAGTCTCAAGTCCTGAGTTGCGGGAAATTTGCTACCAGATTTGCTACCGATATATTCGGGGTACGGCCACGGAGAAGACCACGACCGCGCCCAACGGGGCTTTGGATCGTTCTTTTAGTGGCTCTCTCGCAGCATCCATGGCTACATCCAAGGCCTTGACGCCCACCGGACCCAAATTGGCTACTCTGAATGGTCACACTATGCGGGTTGTCAAGTCTGCTGGCAACAAGTTGATTAACGTCGTCTGTGACGATGCATATGCTGGACAGGGTACGAGCAGAGTCTCTGCGCTCCTGTTCCTGGAGTCTCTGGTATCGCTGGCAACGCGCGAAGACTCGAGGTATATTCTCGACTCGCTTGTTCGCCTCAACTTTGTGGACGTGCTTGTCGACAGCATCAAGGTCATCCCCAACGAAATCCAAACTGCCAAATCCGCAGGTAGTGTAGTTCCTCTCCGCTCTCCCCTTCAGAGCTAACATTTTCCAGACATCCCCCTCCTCCTCTCCTTCATTGACGCCTGTCTCTCCGTCCTCCTCCGTATCTCGCAGACCAGACTAGGCGCCGCCCACATCTTCAACGCTGGCCTCTTCAACTCGGTCCGCGAGTCGAAAATATTCAGCACAGACCCAGACTTTGGATTTGGTACGGATTTCTCTAGCAAGCATCCGGCATCGATGCGTCTGAAGTCCCAGCAACAACAAAACACGGCTAACGCAACCAAAAAATCAACAGAAATCGACAACGCCAACGCCCTCTCGAAATTCTTCGACCTCATGCTCTCGGTGCTCCGTGTCGTCAACAGCGTCCTCATAACTCGTGGCCCGCAAAACGAAGCCTGCCGCGAGACGGGCCGGCTGTTCATCGTCGAGAATCGACCGTCGATCGTCAGCATCTTCAAGCGGCATGCTGGCGTCGGCGGGTACGGCGGTATGGCCAAGGGCAAGGAGGCCGAGGCCATGCAGGCGCAGTTGGATGAGTTGGTGGATAATTTGTGCGTGTTGATTCACGTTACGGGATTCGTCGAGGTAAGCTTTCCGTGAATCAGTGAGATGGAAAATGGCTAATGCATGGTAGTGGGAGGAGGATCACGACGAGAACCCAAAGGCATTTGCATTTTCATGAGCTCGTCGGGCCCGGCATAGCGTCTTTGATTTGATTGCGAGGATAGGACTGCAGCAGATGCATTGGGGAGTTGGTTCAAAAGGACGTCTTCTACCGGAAAAAAATTTCAAGTCTTGTGGATATTGCTCTTTTTTGAAGTTGATCATTGCCTCCTGTCTGCAGTGACTCCCTTCATGTCTCCCTTTCCCTATGCCCAAACGAACGCCGCAAGCCATGACTGCCCGTTTATCCCAACCGTAAGCATTCACTCCTACCGAAAGAACTGCGTGGATTGTAAATGCCGTGCCATTCCCTCTTATACTATGGCCTTTGCTGTGACCCTTGCTGCGACTGTCCATTTCCAGCCCTCGACTGCGCTTGACTGCTCCGAAAACCTGAATTGCCATTCTGCAAAACCTGCGCCGCCTGGCGCTCCGAATCGACGTTCAAATAGTCCCAGAGGCTCTTCTTCGCCTCATGCAGTTCAGCGTAGCTAACGGGGTCGCTACTGACGGTGGAGAGGCCAGAGCCCCAGGGCGCGGTGCCGGGGACGTCGGCAATGTCGGCGAGCTTGTCGCCGAGCTTGACCATGGTGTAGCGGATGAGCCGCGGGTCGAGCGACATGGTGCGGCGCAGCTGGTGCTGGGCGTACGACGACGCGTCGAAGCGCAGGATGAAGTGGTGCCCCGATGTGTGCGTCATTTGGTGCTTGCGCGTTGGTCGAGGGAGCTGGAATACGCCCCAGTTGGTCACGCCGCGCACGACGCCACCTGAGTTGAGGATGATGGTGCCCGCGGATTTGGCAATTCTGAGAACGTGCGAGGGATATGTCAGATTGGGTTTTGGGAGGGGGGATTGCGGACGGGGTGGGTGTGGAGCGTGAGGTGTGCGTACTCTTTTACTTCATTGAGCTTGCCCGGCCGGACCTGTGCGCTGTTAGCCATGGAGTGACAGGGAAGGAGAGGCAATTGAACGTACAATGCCAATCATTTCGTACAGCATGGCGGCGGTGGTTGTCCAGAAGCACGTCTACAACCAAGCACCACAGTCGCGAACTTCTCGAGATGCGCCGGCAATGGAGTAAGGTAGAGTCGCTCCGCCGTCAGGGCCCGCGTCGGCCCCGCTGCAACGTTTCTCCGCTGGCATGGACTGCTCCGCGCCCTAGCTGCAGTCGCGCGGCAATGACATGTGCGCTTCTCGTCATCGAGCTTGCACCTTGGTTATCTTGGCCTAGCACCTCTTTACCTCTCCCCTCGACGCGCAAAAGACAAAGCAAAAATGGCCTCCCGAACCTCAATTGTGCGCGCCGCTCGCCAGTTCTCCTCCTGCAGCTTTGCGCGGCCACAGCGTCCCGCATTCGCATGCAGAGCTGCTGCTGCTGCTTCCTGGAAGCTGAGCTCCGCGAGACCCTTCTCTGTGTCGGCGGCTGGTACGTGAGACCGACACACGTTCTCAAATCCCACGAGCGCTAACAAAGGAATGCTCCGCAGTCCGCGCCAAAAAGTACACCGAAGACCACGAGTGGGTTGAGCTCGCAGCCGATGGCAAGACGTGTACGTCGCTCCCATCCTTGAGTCCTTCCCTTTGCCCGCCGCGGCCTTCTCGGCGACAACCCCAGTCCTGATTCACCGAGCAACCCACCCAATTGTTATCTTGGGTCGGGAAGCCTGACTTCGGCCTAAGAACAAACTGGATTGACAATTGAACGCGTTTTTCACAGTCACGCTCGGCGTGTCCGCCTACGCCGCCAACGCCCTCGGAGACGTCGTCTACGTCGAGCTGCCGCAGGAGGACCAGGCGTACGGCGCCAACGACACGATTGGGTCGGTCGAGTCGGTCAAGAGCGCGTCGGACATTCTGACGCCGCTGCCGGGCAAGGTGGTGGGCATCAACAAGCTGCTCGAGGAGAAGCCGGCGACGATAAACAAGAGCCCCGAGGGCGACGGCTGGATTGCCAAGTTTGAGCTCGAGGGCGACAAGAGCCAGGTCGACGCGTTGATGAGCGAGGAGGATTACAACAAGTTCACCACCGAGGAATGAGCATAGCGACCACCTTGATAAATCATCATCGCTTGGGTATTGACACTTTCACTGTTAACCCTTGACTACCTACACGTCCAGAGTCTTGCCCATCTTGGAGCTCTCCTTCGCCAGCTCAATCAACCGAATGACGCTGGCAGCCTCTGTCGCCGTGACGGGGACGTCTCCCTTGCCGTCCAGCGCGTCGGCAAATATTCTGTAGTACTCGAGATAGGTCTTGGGCTCGACTGCCACGGGCTCCTTTCCAATGTTGCCGTCCTTGACCAGTGTCAGATTGTAATTGCTAGAAGGCTCCCTTCCCAGCTCCGACGATGTGTTGCTCAGTCCCGACAGGAGCTGATCCTCCTGAGGGTCAAGATTGTACTTCTTGAAAGATCCCTTCTCACCGCGCACCCAGAACCTGAGCTGGTCCTGCTCGGCGCTGAGGACGCCGACCTTGGCCGTCGCGAGCAAGCCGTCGGCGTAGTGCAGCAGCACCGTAAACGAGTCGCCCGCGCCCGAATCATGGTTGGGCGCGCCAGCCCGCTGGTTCCAGATGAAGCCCGTCACCCGAACCGGCAGGCCAAACAGATGCACAATCTGATCCAGCAAGTGTGTTCCAAGATCATAAATGGCGCCATTTCCCGGACGCGGCTCCGCCTTCCAGCTGGCCCGCAGCGTGGGCGAGTAGCGATCAAAGTGGCTCTCGAACTCGACGACGCGGCCAAGCGCGCCGTCCTTCACCAGCCGCGACGCCGCCAGGAAGTCGGCGTCCCAGCGGCGGTTCTGGTACACGGCCAGGAGCTTCCCGGTGCTCTGCGCGACGCGCACCAGCTCGTCGGCCTCGGCGGCCGTCGGCACGAAGGGCTTCTCGACGACGACGTGCTTGCCGGCCTCGAGCGCGGCCTTGGTCAGCTCGAAGTGGCTGTCTGGCAGCGACGTCACGACGACGACGTGCACAGCTGGGTCGGCGAGGAGCGTGGCGGCGTCGCGGAAGAGCTGGATGCCCGGGTGGTCGTGCGAGGCGTCGTTGTCGGCTGTGGGGTTGCGCTGCAGCACGGCGTACAGGCGCAGCGAGGGCGTCTGCGTGATGAAGGGGATGTGAAAGACTTTGGCCGAGAGGCCGTAGCCGATGACGGCGACGTTGTGAGGAGCGGAAGCCATGATCGATGGGAGTGAGTGTGGTCTCAATTGAATGTGGTTGCTGGTGTTGGTGAGGTGTGGGGAGATGATGATGCAGCAGACGCCGACGACAACCTGGACCAACTGGACCTTGCCAATATTCGTGGTCACATCAACAGCTTTATATCCTCGCGCCGCGCTGTGGAAGCCTTCAACACAATGAGTCAAATACCAAATTAATCGATCGAGCCACCCGTCCAGCCCCAGCACGCACTCCGTCTGCTGGTTGCTCTCGCGCGCGCGGAGCTCATATCCTGCACCTGGCAATCCGCCCGCCGCGCCAGCAGCTGCCCCGCCTCGAGTCATTGCACCATCATCGCAAAACGCCTGAGCGCCAAATCGCCGCCGCACTCATCCTGATCGTCAGCCTTGAGCTGGAAAATCGTTTCCGCGCCCAGTTCGACTGATGTGGTTCAAGCAAGCACACAAGAAGATTTGCAACTGACGGAGCTAAGGCGGGGTTGATGCTGCGGACGGGAGGAGGAGGGGCAGCTCAGCTCTTGTTCTCCGTCGTTTTGCCGCCGACGAGGCAAAGGAGCGCCGGCTGGTGGCTTGCGAGGTGTCGATCTGCGTTCCCCCCCGTGGGACGAGTCTTCTGCTCTTGCGCTGGTGATGATGATGATGATGATATGGAACTTGCGGTGTCTGCTTTGGGCTGTCGTATTCGGATGCTGTTGAGCTCCTGATACTGTCGCGTGTTTGTCTATCTGCCTGTATGTGCGGGTTGGAGGAGGTGGAGACTGACTGGAGAAAGGCCGGGGCAGCAAAAGTTGTAGAGGAGGGCAGCAGATGGGGAGCGTTCGTACGCTTCACCAGGTACCAGCTGAGAGAGCCGGACGGAAGAGCTACGCTACGCCAGTGAAGGCAGGACGGGAGGAGCATTCAAGAGCATTCGCGGATGTAGCGTCGACGAAAGGCAGTTGTACCCGGAAAGCACTCCAACTCACTTCATCGTCTCATCAACAGAACATCGTCTCCTCCATCATCACCATCATCTCAGCTAGCCAGCCATCAAGAATGCCTTTCCCAGTCATTGCCGCCCCGAGGACGCGCCGAGCGAGAAGCTGAGCGTTTCGTCTCGTCTTTCTTCCGTTCTCTTGGACCTGACCTCGCTTGGACCTAACCTTCACCAGCAGCAAAATGCGTCTGTTGTGGTGTCGAGGCTCTGCGGTTGACTAATCGTGTCTCTTCAGCAGAAATAATGCCATGATGCCACAGTAAATCCAGACCAAACCACGAGATGGATGAGACATGGAGTTGGTCAGGCTCGAGGTTGGTGGCCAGGGTGCTCCTGGTAGGTCCGATTTGCTCTCCACTTGGTGTGAGCTCTTTCGCGGGCAGGCCGTAGTTCTGCATCATCGTCGTTTCTGTCTCTACTTTGTTTCGTTTCTCCACGGATTGCCACTTTGGGAATCCTGTTGTGGTGTTCTGGTCTCCTTGTTGTCTCTGGTTTGGCTGTGGCACTGCTGTTCAAGGTAAGGTCTCTCTCGTGCTTCTTTTTCTTCTGCCACGTTTTGAATTTCTTCAAGAGTTGGGACGGAAAACAATTCATCGCATGCGAGACTCACACACGACACCACGTTTCAATTGTCGCCACCCACATCTCATTTGTTTTCCAACATGTCTCCTAACCGCCGTCTGTCGTCCGCAGAATCTTTGAATTTTTCATCCTCTTCCTCCTTTCCCTGCTTGCATCCCCCAATCTCAATCTCAATCTCAATTCCAACTCCAACTCCCTCACAATGGTCGGAGCCCCGTCGTTCAGTTCTCCCGAATACTGGGAATTGCGCTTTAGAAAAGACCCCAGCGCTTTCGAGTGGTTGCTCTCCCCCAACTGCCTTGATAAGCATGTGCTCGAGGCCCTGGCTGCTGCCTCTTCACCGTCTCCCGACTGCTCCTCGTCTCCCTCCTTGAGGCTCCCATGCATCCACCACATCGGCTGCGGGACCTCCGCCATGTCTTTCCAACTGCGCCGGCTAGTGGAGGATCCGGCGCAGGTGCACAATACGGATTACTCGCCTGCAGCAGTGGAGATAGGGAGGAACAGGGAGAGGGAGATTTTCGGGGATGGAGAGGGGGGAGAAGATAGCGCAACCAGACGCTATGATTCGGCGTCTACGGGATCTCCGTCTTCTGAGTGCGACCACGAAGTGGAGGATGAAGAGGAAGAGAGAGACGAAAAAGAAAGAGCCCGCATAAGCGAAGACGTGCAGAGACGACCAAGACGACAAGACAACGCAACACCACCACAAGGCCCAACAGACGGCTCCTCCTCCGACGGGGTCGGCAAGAGCGCAACCAGGCGCATGCGCTGGAGCACCATCGACCTGCTCTCCCTCCGCGCCATAGCACCGCTCGCCCATCCCCACCCACCCTACGCCGTCATCGTCGACAAGTCAACCAGCGACTGCATCTCGTGCGTCGACGACGTGACCGTCACACTACCATACGCACTCCAACCAGTGGAAAATGATTCCACCAGTGCCGCAGCGACAGCAGCAGCAAAACCGCAAACGACGGCCAAAATCCACCCCCTGCACCTTCTCGCCGTGCATCTGGCACACCATACGCGGCCCGGCGGCCACTGGCTCGTTGTCAGCTACTCGGGCGCGCGATTCCCATTCGTGCCGCCGTATCCAGAGAGAGCGGATGAGGGGAGGTTGGACGCGGAGATGTTGGAGAAGGGTTTCGTGCATCCGGGGAGACTGTGGAGGTTGGAGAGGAGGGAGATGGTCGGTGCAGAGGAGCAGGAGGGAGAGAAAGGAGAAGGGGAAGGCGGAGGGAACGAGGGAGCGGCACAAGTGGTGCATCGGCCGCGGATTGTGCATTTTTTGTATGTGCTTGTAAGAACGGATTTGAGGCTGGAGATGGTGGGGGGTGTGGAGAAGGAGGAGGAGAAGAAGGGTCGGGGAGATGATGGCGTTGAGAGGGCGTGAAGCAAACGGTGGTGACGGAATATCGCTCCCTTGATGCAATGGCGGACGACTGCTTACATACCTTACCCTATGTGCAGCTGTAGTAGCGGACGACTGCTCCTTGGAGGAGGTTTCATATCTTTCTGCAACTCTCCATCAACGGACATCCAAACCATGTGGGCATCCTCGGCGGCAATCTTGATCTGCTGCTGAAGCATCTCTAGCAAATTTTTTTCAAGAAGCGAAAATCTTGCTCCTCTTTCGACCTCGTCATCAACACCCAATCAACATCTGGCCATCCTAGTCGACAACCTTTACCTGCTGGTAAAGTGACGGCTCTCCTTACCCAAGGCCGATACGCCCGCTAACAGGGTACTAGAAGGTACACCCCTCTGACTCTTTTCACCTGGTGGCAAAGCGATGACCTCCCTAAAGCCACGAACGCGGCCAAATTTGCCATCCCACCCACGAGCCTGCGCCTGTTTCTGGCGTGGCTCCTCGATTAGATCGAAGAATCGGATTCTGCATCTGTAGTGGCTACCAAGACAGAGACGGTCGCTAGGCACTCTGCTCAAGAGGGCGCTCGGGCATGCCGGGGCTGGAGACGCTGCCGACGACCAAGGTGAAGACGACGAAGTGGAGGAAAGTGTTGGAGAAGATGAAGAAGAGGAGGGCGAAGCAGAAAAGTGCGTAGTAAGTACTTACAAGTTGGGATAATGAGCACTGGGATAAGTGCAGTTGGGAGCGGCCAGACAGCTATACCCGGCATGGATCAAACCCACGAATTGAAGTCCTCAACGTCTGGGGCAAAGCCTGGTGTCGTTCATCGTCGTCGTCATCATCCATGTTGGTGTTGTCCAGCGCAACTGAGCAAGCTTCGCAGTGTCAAGTTTTCTCGATTTCGCTTTGAGTCTCCATGATATCAGGGATTGTGCAGCTGTGCGAAAATTCGAGATTTCTGAAAGGTACGAACTACGAAGGACTTAACCAACAAATCAGGGGAAAAGTAACGACAAATGAGCGATATTTGTTCCGTCAACGGCAAAGAAAAACGCAGAAAGATAGTAAATAGTATGTAGTAGAAGAAGCAGTGTCCAGGCAGATGCGAGGTAGAGCAATCGCCCGCCTCCTCGCAAACGAGACAATTGTTCAGAGAGTGAAAGGGAGACAAACGCCATTGGAAGAAAATGCTGAGATCAAGCCAGCCGTACCCGCAAATAAGAACGCCTTCGCTATGCCAATCTGGATATCAATGGATGATCGATGCCTTCCTTTTCCCAACAAGGATGTGATTTTGTTTTCGCCAACGCACCACCGGCAGCCGCTGAGCTGAGCGGGCAAAGCAGAGCAAAGCAAACAAGCAAGTAAGCAAGCAAGCAACGGCCCAAAGAATATCAAGTCGCTGTCACCATTCTGAAACCGCCTTCCAGGCCGATTTTCCCCTCGCCTTGCTCCCCCTTTGTTGCGCCTGCTGTCCGCATGGCCAGACCCTGACTCTGATTGCTGGTCCGGCTCTGTGGTCGCTGATCCTCCCGCTCTCGTTCTCTCCTGGCGGCGGAAACGCCCTCGCTCTCAATATCCGACACGTCGCTATCAGCAATGCTGGCTGAACTCGGCGCGTACTCGCTTTCTGTCCCACCAACTGTGCTAGGAGCATACTCTGAGCGGCTGGTGGACCAGCGCGCGCCGCCTTCTTCTTGCTGAATCGTTTCTTCAATTACGCGGCGCATGGCCGGATCGAGGTTGACGCCGTGCTCGGCAATTGGCGAGTTAGGGTTAAGACCGTCGAACAGAGGGTTGGAGTCAACGATCGGAGAAGCGGGGTGTTCATTGAAGGAGAATGGCGCTTGAGAGGCATAGGGTGTTTGCATGGACCCAGCGAGTGGCGTCCGTTGATTGTCCCATGGCGACATGGGAGGATTTGAAAAGGGTGAGAGAGGAGTTGGAGCGCGGTTGCTTGAGCCGACTGAGATGGTGGAGTTACGGTCTCTACTGTGTTTCTTGGGGTTGTTGTCTTCAAGGACAATCGTGTCCTCGAGACTGGGGTCGTGCTCGGAAGGTTGCGAATCAGGGCTAGCGGACCTTGACGATTGCGAGGAGTGCGATGAAGGGAATTTAACGGAGGAGGAAAGATCGCCAGCGTAGTCGACCTCGGATACTTCTGGAGTAGACTCGTCCGAGTCGCCACATCGCCTGTCTGCTGCGATGGTGGCCTCGACACTTGCAGGCATTGGAGCCCGAATCGGTTCTGCTTTTGGCAAACTCGCCCATCGCCCACGCACCTCTTCAACTTCTCCCTCCTCATCCTCCCCTTCTTCCACGGGAGAATAAAGGCCGACGGGGGATTGTGCAGATGCCACTGCCCTGATGGTAGAAGTGGAACTACGCCTAGTAAGCTCTACAGCTGGAGCAGGCCGTGGAGGCGGAGGGGGCATGGCCTCGTAAAACAGCATGAAAACACCATCTTGTGCCAGGACATCCTCCTTGGACACTCGTGACACGTCTTCATCGCTCAGACGCCACCAGACTTCTTCTGGCTGATCGGCCCCGTCCGCTGATTTTTGCGTGCCAAAATTTGTCGTGTTGAAAGGATGCTTGCGATAGCAAACGTAGTGGCCATTTTCATGCCTTCCGTAGTGACTGACGACAGCCCTAAGCTGATATGGGAGCTTGGGCTCCTCGAAAAGATAGTTTGAACTTATCATGGACTCTGAGGGATTGGTAGACCAGACTTCGGAGTGCCCTTCCAGTTCTCTGAGGTAGGCGGGTTGTTCGCCAGAGCCGAGCGACCACGGTCCAATGTCTAATATCTCGGGAAAGCTTACGTGGGCGTGGTTCTTTCGTTGAACGCCCGTCATCTCGTCAAACACACTGCGATTGACATGGATCACAAGAGCCTTGGGTGGGCGACCGATTACCGCCTGCCTAGATTTTGTGCTTTGCACCCAATTTTTCCGTGGAATATGACACTTTTTGAGAACAGTGTTGTCCGAGAAGTCTTCATCTCCCAAGGCGTGCTGTACGGCCTGAAGGCGTTGGATCCAAGTCTCTTTGATGCTTTCCATCTGCGGTGAGCCCGGCTCGCCTGCGTTCTCCAAGAGATTTTTCAAAGATTCCTCGGCCTTGAGTAAGGTGCAGCTGGCGCATTCGACGCCTTCGATTGGTTCAAGCTTTGTGTACTCGTTGAGGCAGTCGCGGATGTCGCAGCCGAATCCCCAGTCCTTCTGCAGAGGAACTGTAAGGCAATTGAAGGGAATCATGGACAGTCCTTCAGTGTGTCCACAGCTCATGCAACCGACACGCTGAGCTAGTAGGCCTTCGAGCGGGTTCCGTAAGCTTTCGGGAAAGGTCGAGTAGCTGGGCCTGAGAAGTGATGCTTTTTCCTCGGCCACCGGGACATTTTCGAGGCCTGCAACATTGCGAGATTGCCTGGATGCACGCAGAACTTCTCTGTCGATCTCGTCTAACACCTTGGAGAAATATTCTTGTGCGTCCTGTTGTTGCCAGCTGCTCATGTTCTTCAACTTGGCGGGGGTCCACAGATATCGACCATGATTTTCAGGATTGTTCAGCTTCTGAACCGTGTCCAGCAGAGCACCATTGGTAGAATCGCTGGCTAGACCATCGAACGAGGTCATGCTTTGAACGAGAAACTGCCGTAGACTGGGCAAGGATGCGAGACCCTGCGCTCATCAGCTTTGCTTCCAACATCGGGAGAGGGTTGAGTACCTGTATAACACTGTTCTGGTAGCAAGAATTGTCCCAGTTGCCCAGACCCGGTGGGACGACGTCCTTGGTGTTGATCATAGTGCCGTAGGACCGCAAAGCCCGTTCACCAGATATGGCCTTAAGCATTCCTAAACCATCCAACCCAAACACCCTGCGCAAAACTTCATTTTTCGCGGCGAACATGTTCGCGCTATTCTTGTCCTCGTCAACATTGATCGAGGGCTGGCCCAGCGCAAAAACCAGCGGAGATGGCATGATGTACACCAAAATATTCCAAAGAGTCTCGGATACAGCGCGCAAGGGAGTGTCGTGATGCGCAAAAAAGGCACGTAGCGCAACGAGACCTAGGGCGACGAGTACGAAGGGCGTATAGGACGCCGTTTGCGGATTTGATTCGACGTTGAAGTCATCGAACGACGGGGGGCGGGAGGTCATTGTGGGAGCGCAAAGCTAGCCCAAGGAGGGTTTTCAGTTGGATCAGCCAGGACGAGAGGAATGATGGTTTGGCCGGGAAAAGAGCCGTTGGTGGCGCATGGAGAAGTTGGGTTCTGGGTCGAGAGGAGGCTCCAAAGACGATGGCCAGGAAGGGAGCCGAAACGAGGAGGACGAGGAGAAGGAGATGTTCGGTAGGTGCACTGGAGTTGTTAATGTCGCAGCATCCTTGGAGATTGCCCCAACGCGCACGGCCCGCGCGAGGTTTCCGCCGCTGCGCTGCTGATCCGACACGCAGAGCCGCCTTCGTCCTTTTTTTCTGCAACACCACATTCCCCCGATGAAGACGACAATGGCCAAGGCTGCAAAAGCAAAGAAACAAGGCAAGTCTCCGATATGCCCCCCACAAATATGATCCTAATTTTCCACAGACGTCTCCAAGCACTCGCGCGCCGCCCGCCGCGCCGAGGAGCCTGTCGACAAGTCTCTGGCCCTCACCGACGCCTCGACCATCAAGCCTACGCGCCCCAAAGTCACCACCTCGGTCCTTGCCGCCCAGAATGCCGGCGTCTCCAAGAAACAGAAGCAGAAGCGCCTGACGCACCACCAGCGTGTGCGTCAGGAGCGCGCCGTGGAAAAGGCCGACGCCAATATGGATAAGCATGAGAGGAAGGTTGAGGAGAGCAAGAGGAGGGGCAAGAGGGTCCAGGACCGGCGAAAAGACTGGGAAAGCCTGAACGGCGACAAGAGGCCATCAAATCCCTTTGCCGCGCTGAATCATGGAAACACGGATGATGTGGACATGGAGGCTCCGTCAGGTCCCCGCGAGAGTCTTGCTGCAGTCAACGCCGCTACCATCGCGGCTGTCGCACAGCGCCCGCATTCACAGCACAATGCGCCAGCACAAGACGAGAGCGACGTCGAGGTTGAATGAAGCGACAGCTCCACAAGCTCAAAATTTCTTCATTTCGACACCACTCGCTGCTGCACCTGGTGTGCGCACAATCGTCGATTTTCTGCAGGCGCGAAAAATTGGCGCCACTTCTTGCCGCTACAAGCTGCAATGGAAGCTTGTGCCACCCCGTCACAATGACGAGGATGACGGAACGACCACTCGGAAGAGAACATGCCAAAATACTGTGCGGTAGATGGATGATGCCCAAAGAGCGACGATATCCTGCATGTCCTGGCTAGCTCGAACAGGAACTCAGGTCAATTGCAATTACACGACAAAAGTCGGTTCGGTTGTTTTCAGGCGTCAAACGGCACATCTGGTACAAGAATGGGAAATTTCACAAAAGTTTGATGCCTAGATTTGGAGCATGGCCGTTTCGTCAATCTTTTTCCGTACGTTGGGCTTGAATGCTCTTGAGTACTCTGGTACCTGTTAGCTTGAAAGC
Organism: Phyllosticta citriasiana; assembly: GCF_038021145.1. Taxonomy (NCBI): domain Eukaryota; kingdom Fungi; phylum Ascomycota; class Dothideomycetes; order Botryosphaeriales; family Phyllostictaceae; genus Phyllosticta; species Phyllosticta citriasiana. The sequence continues at coordinate 106,280 of NW_027117285.1, read as the reverse complement.
TCGCCGTCAACTTCTGCTACAAAGCGTACAAATGCTCCCTATTTGCTTCCCCTTTTGTTGTTCACGCCATGATCTTTGACACCAAGACTCAGTCTTAAAAAGCCATTATTCCAGTTCTTTTTCACTGCCTGCGAGCATCACTTGCTTCTCGCGAAGTTCTGGTGCCAAGTGTAGTCCTTGTCCTTCATCAACAACCCCCTGACTCCTTCCAACCCGTCCTTCGGCCTCCTCCCCGACAACTCCTCCATCAACGTACTCACATTTGTCATCTTTCCGCCCCTGAAAGCCCGGAACAAAGTAACCCAGTTCCAATATAAGTCCTCGCCTTTGCCGCCCTCATCACTTTCCACATTGCGCCTCACATACTCCTCATCCGCGACATACTCAATCCTGACCTGTCTGCCAGTCGTCTCATTTATAGCATTGACGATCTCAGACAAACGCACAGCGCGCGGGCCCGTTAGCGCAACGACTTCGTTTTCGAATCCGCCGCGCATGAGCAGCTTCGCCGTCGCTACGCCCAGCTCGTCGCGCAGCGCGAACGAGGCCGCGCCGTCAATGGGCAGGTACAGCGTCTGCGTTGGGTCCGTCGGATACCAATTGAAAGAGACGGGGAAGGCGTCGGTGTAGATTACCTCACGGACAGCCATCCATTTCAGCTTGGACCTGCGAGCCTTGTCAGTCATAACAGTATCCAAAAATCAACTCATTCGTTCAATTGGACTTGGCATACGCCCTCAACAAGCTCTCCGTCTCCAAATGCGCCCCCATCAACCTTACCCCCTCCAAATCCTCCCGCACGTCCCCAACCGCCAAACTCGAATAAACAACCAACCCCACCTGCGCCCTCTCCGCCGCCTCAACCACATTGCGACGCTGCCGCCGCCGCCGCGCGTTGTCCAGCGTGTTCGTACTAACGAAAAACAGCCGCTCGACCCCGGCAAACGCCGCGTCCAGCGTCGCCGGCTCGTCGTAGTCCAGCTGCGCGAAGCGCACGCCGAGAGCGGCGAGGACGGGGCCCGCGCTGGCGCGCGTTGACGTTGCGGTGATGTGGGAGGGGGGAATGGAGGAGGAGAGGAGGGTGTGCAGGATGGTGTGGCCGAGGCCGCCCGTTGCGCCGGTTATGAGGTAGGTTGGGTGAGGAGGCTGCGTGGGCATGGTTTCGGTGTTTTGGGGTCTGTCTTTTTTGCGATGGCTGGACTGTTTAGTGTGAAACGCGTCGAGATCTGGTGTTTTGGGGATCTTTCTCTCATGCTGCCTTTGCTTTCTTTATATACTTCTCCTCCTCCACCTCCTCCTTCCCGTCTTCAGCTCAAGCCATGGAGCGTGTCTTTGTGAACAAGGAGCTCCATGGTCACTTCGTCAGCAGTGTTGCAGTCTGCCTGCGGAGCAGCTCGGTGGAGTTGGTTTGCGATCCCACAACAAAACAATGCCGGTCCTCTCTGCGGGAAACTCTTCTTCACTCGGTGAAATGTCATCGTCAACACAGAGCGCAGTGTAGCACTGCGCCGCTGCCAGCGCGGTTGCTCAGCAAAGGTTGCATCGGCCCAGTGGTTGGTTGGTCATGGTTGCGGACAGCTAACCCGAAGGGGCAGACTTGCCGCTCGCTCGTCAGTTGCTGAAGAGAAGGTAGGTAGATTTGGACTATCCAGGACGAGCATCGCGCTTTGAGGGTACTGCAACCTGGATGAGTGGAAGGTTGTGAAATATCCATTTAAATAGAGAGATGATGGCCTCTTTTCTTCAAGGGGCATGCCAATTCTGGGCTTCCACTTCCCTACACGCAGTACTTCTATTTCTTGTTCAGACATGGCCTGAATCCTTGTCATGTGAACGATGTGTCTATTCGAAGATACCAAAGCCTTCCGTCCGAAGCAGCGGAACGCCAAAAAATGCACCGACCCAGTTCCGTCGTTCCCTCCAACGCCCAAGGTTTCCCTCCAGGAAAGGACAGACCAACCACGAGATAGGACGCCAAAGTCCCAATGATCAAAATACCATACCGATAAACAAGAGCAGCCTCCATCCTACCCGTCTCACTTGATATTCGTCCCAAACAAGCGGAACATCCTGCGATAACCAAGCGGCTCCGACTTATCCTCGACGCCGTACTGCTTGACGAAGCACTCAAACGGCAGACAATCGTGCTTCTTGCGCGTAGCGTTGTCCCACGGATCGAGCCCCTCGGCCTTGAGTTCCTGCAGATTGCCCCACAGCACGAACAGCTTCTCGCGCAGCTGGTTGAGTGTGTGGGCGTCGGCGCGCAGGTCCACCGCGCTCAGGTCGAGCAGGTACTCGGCATCCTTGTCCGCCACGAGAATGGCCATGCGCGCGGGGGGCTCCTCCGCCGCAGCGCTTTCCGTGTCGCTGTTGGGCGGCTGCTGCGCATCTTCGACCATCAGGTAGAAGGCCCATTCCCATCGGGGCTCTCGCCGCTCGGGGTATTGGTCCGACAACTGCGTGTCTGGTGGCACGTCGTTGTATGCCGGATCGTCGAGCGACTGGGCAAAGTCTTCGAGATTGTCCGGATAGAAGTCGACGACGCGGACCTGTGTGCGGAACTTGGCGTTGATGAAGGGCGCCCGGTAGGCGACGCCCGATGGCGTCTTTTGGCTGTAATGTGCGTTGTCAAGGATGTCTGCGAGTCGCGTTGGTGTGGTTACCGCTCGCTCTGTGACGACTGCAGGTGGGTGCGTGGTTAGTGATGGGACTGTGTGGGTGGCAGACAGCACTTACCGTGGCCACTAATTCCCTTTACATCCGAGTTGTCGTTGACTTTGGCTTCCTTTTTCCTTTGCTCTTCTGCCTGCTCTTGCTTCCTCTTCAGATTTTTTTCCATTTTCTTCCTTTCCTTGCGGTTCATTTTGGGTTCGTCCGCCTCCGCTGTCCTCACCGAAGCCCAGTATTCATCTCTTCGCTTCTGGAGCTCCGTCATGCGGTCGTCGAATACCCTTGGCTTGATGATGTCGACCCGATCTTGATACTTGAAGTCTTGATGGAGCGCGCCTTCGAGCTTTACACCGCTGCGGTCGCGTTTGACATGGACATTCCTCAAGAACACAAAGTCGTGTTCGTTGATGTTTCTAAAACACGCCGATGCGTGCGGCTCCCAGAGCATGACTTGCATCGTCCTTTTGCCCATGGGGCCTTGCCACTTGATCTGATTTCCATTCCGATAGTTGAAAGGGTCGCCGTCCACGCCGTCTTTTTCCTTGCCGTAGTCGTATAGCAGAGGGTTTTCGGTGTAGTCTGTGACGTAGACCTCACACTTGTCAATCTGCCCAGGGAATATTTTGACAATTTCCACAGCCAGATCATAGAATTTCATCTCTTTGCAGTCTTTCAGCAATCCGAACTTGTCCTTGTTGGAGGAAAGGGCGGGCGCTGATGCTACTGTGTTCTGTGGTCGAGGAGGCAATGGGTGCCTGTATTGCGTGGTTGAATTGAATGTCAATGTCTGCGTGATTTCTGGTGGGCCAGTTGCCTGCGGCGGTTGGTGCAGAGTTATGACATAGAGTTGCTCATCTGGAGTCGGTGCCCTTGCACGGCATGTAGACCTATGAGGCAGACGCTTGGCTCCACTGGCGAATTCATCGTTGAAGTGTGGCGCTGGAATCGTTCTCTCAGGAAAGACAATACAACCAGCTGAGAAAGTTGATGTTGCAGTTTTGTTCATGGCAAATTCCAGGATTCTGACATTTTGGAGAACTACCACGTCTCCGACATCCTGGACTTGAGGCTGATTTGCCAGCATGTTGGGCTTCCAGAACCACCTGACCTTCAAGGCGGCGCGGACGTCCCGTGCAACTGAATTGTCGCACACAAAAAAGGTGAGTTGCATATCTACAGACATGGGTCAAGACTGAGGTACGTGTGGTTACGGGATGAGGTACCTGTGCCTCTGTTCTTCATTGGAGGCATCATATCCACGACGACGCCAATAATGTTGACAATTTCGCCAACGGGTTTGTCCAGGGCCTGTTGGACAGTAATATAGCCCAGGGGCGGGTCTTTGGAGGTGGCCAGAGGCATTGCTGTGGTGAAAGCATTGAGGGCGTGTCGACGCGTCATGGGCCGCGACGGGGCGACGCGCGAGGGGTGGTGACTTCAGGAGGGCTCGCTGGAGGGATGAGTCAGCGACGCTAGGCTGGAAACGGCGGCCAGTCCTCGCGCAGGGCTGCACTGCTGCTGCCCGCATTATTTTCCGCCCGCATCATCGTCTTCTCATCCTGCCCTCATCCTCCCACTGCCCTATCTTGGTGCAGATTCTCCCCACCACCTCACTTCCGCTCCGCTACCCTCATCTCCCGTCCACCGTACCTCTGCAACCGCCTGACTGCAGCTGCGAGCTGACCCACGCCATGGCTGAGCGCTACATCCCCGAGCATCGTCGCACGACGTTCAAGGCCAAGAACACCTTCAAGCCCGACGAGCTTCGTCGCCGCCGCGAGGAGCAGCAGGTTGAGATCCGCAAGGCCAAGAGAGAAGAAAACCTTGCGAAGCGCCGTGGCATTGCCTCTCGCGATGGCGCCGGCCCTGGCGCTTCGCTGGGCGCTGCTCCCGACAGCGACGATGAGGCTGGTACCATTGAGTCTCAGGTAAGTTCTCCAGCTCCACGCTCCGCCAAACCGCCGCACGGTGGCGTTGGCTTGCCCTTCGCATCACCTCAACACCACCGCCTCTGTTTGTTTTGGCAAATACGCCGCTGAACGGCCGTTCAACGATTGCCGAGCGAACTGGCCATCCCTTATCCTTATCGTCTCTTGCACGAGCCACGCCAAGCACCATGATTTTCTCGAGATGCGCATCTTGCTGACTCTTGCCAGCTCAATGAGGACCTCCCTCAGATGGTGAAGGGTGTATTTTCCGAACAGATTGACGAGCAGATCCACGCCACCACCAAATTCCGCAAGCTTCTTTCCAAGGAGCGCAACCCGCCCATCGAGCGCGTCATCGAGACCGGAGTTGTTGGCAGATTCGTCGAGTTCCTTCGCTCCCCTCACACTCTGGTCCAATTCGAGGCTGCCTGGGCTCTTACCAATATTGCCTCCGGCTCTGCTCAGCAGACCCAGGTCGTCATCGAGGCTGGCGCCGTGCCCATCTTTGTCGAACTCCTCTCCAGCCACGAGCCCGATGTCAGAGAACAGGCCGTCTGGGCCCTGGGCAACATTGCTGGTGACAGCCCGGCATGCCGTGACTTTGTTCTTCAAGCCGGCGCTTTGCGCCCTCTGCTCAACTTGCTCGGTGACAGCCGCAAGCTGAGCATGCTCCGCAACGCCACCTGGACCTTAAGCAACTTTTGCCGTGGCAAGACTCCTCAACCCGACTGGCAGACTGTGAGTTTGTGTTGCGTGACCTCACATTGCTTCTTGGCTGACTTTTTCAGATTGCTCCCGCTCTTCCCGTGCTTGCCAAGCTCATTTACTCGCTTGACGACGAGGTCCTCATCGACGCGTGCTGGGCCATTTCCTACCTGTCCGACGGCTCGAACGACAAGATTCAGGCCGTGATCGAAGCCGGTATTCCTCGCCGTCTCGTGGAGCTCCTCATGCACGCCTCCACCTCGGTCCAAACTCCTGCCTTGCGCTCCGTCGGAAACATTGTTACCGGTGACGACATTCAGACGCAGGTCATCATCAACAGCGGCGCGCTCCCCGCCCTGCTTTCTCTGTTGAGCTCGACCAAGGATGGCATCCGTAAGGAGGCTTGCTGGACCATTTCCAACATCACCGCTGGCAACCCCACCCAGATTCAGGCCGTGATTGACGCCAACATTATCCCTCCTCTCATCCACCTTCTTTCGAACGGCGACTTCAAGACCCGTAAGGAAGCTTGCTGGGCAATCTCCAACGCCACCTCTGGTGGTCTGCAGAAGCCGGATCAGATCCGCTACCTTGTGCAACAGGGCTGCATCAAGCCGCTCTGCGAGTTGCTTGCCTGCCCCGACAACAAGATCATCCAGGTTGCCTTGGACGGCTTGGAGAATGTGCTCAAGGTTGGTGAGATGGACAAGGAGGCCAGCGCGGACAATGAGCCCATCAACCGCTTTGCTCTGTACATTGAGGAGTGCGGCGGCATGGAAAAGATTCACGACTGCCAGAACAACGCCAACGAGGAGATTTACATGAAGGCGTACAACATTATCGAAAAGTACTTTTCGGACGAGGAGGAGGCCGGCGACATGAACGAGCTTGCGCCCCAGCAGGGCCAGGACGGTACGTTCGGCTTCGGAGCCCAGCCGCAGCAGCAAAACTTCAACTTTGCCAACGGTGGCGAGTCGATGGACATGTGAGGTGCCCGACCGGAGTGCTTTTAGCATCATGGTAGCTCTTTAGCGGCGGATGCTCCCGACCCAGCAGTCGAGACGGATCCGTCGCCGACCATCGCTCACGACCAAGGTCACGCCATTGCTGCCCTTGACCCTGTCTCTGGAGCGGCAAGTCAAGGACGCGTGCGCCGATTGGACACTTAAGGACTTTCTGCTTTGCCTTGCCCCATTCGTCGTACAAGTGTCCGTTCCCACCCTTGCCTTCTACCACCAACCCCCGCAACCCCCAAGTCTCAGCCAGTCATCCCCTTTGTCATGACCGCCATGAGCCCCCCAAAGATTCACCGTCATGTAACTTCCCTTTCGCGGTGTCACGTTGTTCAGTGACCTCATATCCCCGGCGTTCTGATTGCTTTCAATCTTGGTTGTCCTTTCATTACCTTAGGGAAGGGTTCCCCTTTTCGGTGGCTGTTTACCGATAGACAATAAGCAGGAACGACGGACGTGGACTCAAAATTGCAAGGCATATGTAGCAACGACGTGATTTTGACCGCGATGTGACCCGTGGTGGTACAAGATGTGCTATTTGTGCTCCATGGCGAAGCAGGCCCGGTGCATGATGCGATGCGGCTGCCGTGTGACGGCCTCAGAAGAGACGGTGCTTGTTTTGGGGTGTTTTGCGAGGGCCGGTCAACATGACCCTGCGCTGACGGTCCAATTGCGGTGCGTATGGGCCTGGTAACAAGGACACAGGGCGGCCACATGCGTCCGTGTTGACAGGGAGGCTCCGGCAGATGGGAGTCGATGATTGGGAGCGGGGTGGGTCGAGAGAAGGTGTTTCAGCGGGACGTGAGGGCGAGAGGGCGGTGTTGCTCGGGCGACGGAAGCGAGTCTGTAAACACCGGCCACCTCGTCGACGTGCACCAATCTGAAGTACAGCAGCGTACCCGCCCACCTCCGGCTCCACCACTTGAACGTTCCTTTCTCTCAATACATCATCGCGCTCTCGACTGCGCATTCGCGACTCTCGACCACTGATTCCGTCGCCAACCAACCACCATCGCCTCGCCACTGCACCTCGAAACCCCCCGTCCGACCCCGCATTCCTCGACCTCATTCGCGCGACGCCGGGGACATTTCATGAGAGATTGCTGAGAGCCTGTCGGCTTGAGGGCGCTAGTGATGGACACGAGTTATCTTGTGCAGCAGGTCACCAGCATCATTGGCCAGCTCCACGGCCTGTTCGATGACATTGGTGTTTCCAACCACGACCGCGACGCGCGCGAAGCAGAGGTTTGTAGTCGTCGATGCAAGTCGTCGGAGAATTTGCTTTCTGACGCGCGCTGCAGCTTTTTTCAGCTCTTTCCGAAACCCTGCAAAATCAGCTCAAGCTTGTAACCTCGTATGTTGGCCCACGTATGACTGCAGCTCGAATCGCGTTGACGGTTGTGGGACAGAGAAAAGCAAGAAGCGGAAGAAGAATGCCGCCGCCTGATCAAGACCATCAGGCAACTCCAAGCCTCGCTTGAGGGCAGAAGCTCGCGCGAGAGCTGCGACCCCGAGGACAGCGAGATCAAAATTACCTACCCGCTCAGCCGCTGCCTGCAAACCCTCAAGGAGCGACACAAGGCCATTTCAAAGGCCCATCGCGAGCGCTTCGAACAAGTCAAGAGTAAGTGTCGCGGCCTGCATCAGAGTCGTCGCTAACGTGAACAGAACTTGCGCAAGCACTCGAGTCGTACGCGTCGCATCTCGAACCCTCATTTCTGCGAATTCAGCTCCCTCCCACCTCTCCTAACGCCAAGATACCCCCCACTTTCGACGTCTCTCCCAACTACATCGAGGCGCTTGACCAGGAATTCTCCCGAGTGTACGAAGAATACACGCGCCGGTTGGCTGTCGTCCAGACCATCGCCCAGGAAATTATTCAGCTTTGGGCCGAGCTCGGCACTCCCCAAGCACAAACGGATAGCAACATTGTCGAGTTTTCGCGCGATGCCCCAGAGCAGCTGGGACTACACAGCGACGATCTTGAGCGTCTGCGCATGAGGAAAGACAAGCTAGTGGAAGAAAAGCGTGGAAGAGAGCGTCGTCTGAACGAACTGCGGAAAAATATTGAAGGGTTGTGGGATCGCTTGGGAGTGGAGGAGCCGGATCGTAAGACTTTTCTGGCCAACAACCGCGGATGTGGACTGCGCACGATCAACGAGTATGAGGACGAGCTTTCCAGATTGAACGAACTCAAACGCCAGAATCTTCATCTTTTTGTGGAAGATGCCAGAGACAGGTTGCAGCAGCTGTGGGACAACTTGTACTTTTCCGAAGAGGAGATGCTCGATTTCACGCCGGCATTCTCAGGTGCGTACCACGCTCAGTGTGCAGATTGCAAATCTAACACAACCCAGATGTCTACAGCGACGCGCTTCTTTCCGCACACGAAGCCGAGATTGAACGTCTGGAGGCCCTCAGGGAGCAACGTGCTCCCGTGCTAACACTGGTGGATCGCCACCGTTCCTTGGTCAACGAAAGAGACGAGCTCAACGCTGCCAGTCAGGATGCTTCTCGTTTGATGGCGCGCGGCCAGAAGGGCGAGAGGCGTGACCCTGGAAAACTGCTGAGGGAGGAAAAGATGAGAAAGAGAATCGCCAAAGAGCTGCCCAAGGTGGAATCCGAATTGAAGCAAGTGCTTGAGAACTGGGAGGACGAATACGGCAGGCCGTTCTTGGTCCATGGAGAGAGATATCTCGACGATATCGGGGCGGCCTCTGCCAAGGCACCTGCACGCTCAAAAACTCCAGGCGCTGGGTCGATTGCACAGAGACCCACCTTGCACAAGCAAAGCAAGTCGGCGAGCGGTCTCAATGAGCGTACCGGCACAATTTCCCGCGCTGGAAGCGCACGAAGCGTCCAAGGCCCGCCATCACGATCCAAAACTCCAGTCACAAACTTTTCCCAAAGCACTGCCAACTTTGGCAGCAGCAGAGCAGACTACAGCGGAATGAGCAGCATGTCGCGTGCCCATAATCCGTTTGCACAATCCACCAGCAGCATGCGCAGCGGCAGCCCTACCAAGACGGCAAGCAGTCGAGCCCCTCTGCGCAGCATGCGTGACGGTAACAACTCGATTGACCGTCGACACCATCCGGTCAAAGACACTGACACTATCCGGGGAAACCCCAACCGCCCTCAAAGCAACACCATGGGCCCTCCTCGTGCGCCCCCTCCCAAAATGAAGGACCTCTTTTCCACCCCTGCCCCTGATTCCGAGAATCTCAGCCAGCTGGAGCGGTCCTCGAGCATCGTGCGCTCCATGGCGCCCGAGGACCCATACGACGATTCCTCCCGCTCATACCTCTCCTTCATGCGGCCCGACTCGGCCATGAGCCGCAGCACCTTCAACACCAGCACGCTCAGCGTCAACCACCATCCCATGGCACCACCCCCTCTCCGCAGCGACCGCGAACACAACTCGCACTCGCACCTCGGCAGCCTCCTTGAGCGCGAATCATCGCGCTCCGAGAGCCGCCAGACCAGCAACACGTCGTCGACCGTGCAGACGGGTGCGTCGGAGAACTGGGAGACGTACAGCGACGTGTCGTCAGAAGCGGCGCCGGAGCCGGACGCCAGCGAGGCATACTACGCCAAGCTGCGCGGCAACGGCTTTGGCACCATCAAGGCTGTTGGTGGTGGCGGTGGTGTTGAGGCGCCTTCGCCGCTTGCATACACGCGTGGTCCAAAGAAGACGTACGCCGGCATCAGAGGCGCGGGCATGGGTGCGCGTACGGAAACGACGTACGAGGATGTTGACGGCCGGCTTGTGGGCGTCGTCAAGGGCAGCGTGAGTGATGCTGGTTGGACGGATGCGGACGGTGATGATCGATCTGTTTTTTGAGACCGGGAAAAGTTTTTGGATTTGCGCTGCTGCCCCATGTTATAAGGGGTGGGGTGTAGGGAGTCAGTGAGAGAGGTGTTTTCTTTCCCATGGCAGGCCGGCTGGCTGGCTGGCTGCCTCGTTCGGACTTTTACGCGCGACGTCGTTACGAATGTCGTTACGATTGATTGATGGATGGGATGCTGACTGACTGACTGACTGCTTGCTTGGATGCTTGCTCTTTAGGACATGGGTGTCTTCGCTTCCTTTTTTGCCTTTTCTTTACCTCTTTTTTCCTCTTTCCCCCCCCTTTTTGGGGCTGTTGCTCGATATCTCTTACTCTAAACATTTTTCTTACTCCTTTCTGTCTGTCCCCTCTGCTGTCTCTGTTGTTTTGGAATCACCCACGCCGTAGAACAGCACTGCCTCTTCAGTTCTCTTTTGCCTGTCTAGACCTCTGTCCATCCCGCGTACCTACTTTGTCTGTTTGCTCCCGTCCATCCATCCATCCATCCATCCATCCATCCATCCATCCATCCATCTAAGAAAGCAACATGCCCTATCCGCCCATCACTCACTCCCCTCATCTCCTTCTCTGCGCTCGCTGGTCGTCAGTCTGCCTGCAAGATACTTGTGGTTGTTGTTGTTATTGTTGTTGTTGTAACATTTTGTTGGTATCGATACCCTCTACTTATTTTACTTTTTCTTTTCCTCTTCTTTCCGGATTCAGAGGTGCACGGTATATTGAGTTTTCGGCTTTGTTTTCGTTCGGGGGGATGGCGCGTCGATGTACGTTTGCTCGCATCCGATGTTTGTAGGTAGGCTGGAGAGATGGATGGATGGATGGATGGATGGATGGATGGATGGATGGATGGATGGATTGATGGATTGGTGTGTAGACAGGCAGCCAGGCGTGCACGTACGTATGTAGGTGGTGGGAAAGCAGAACAAAGAGAGCCTCGAAATGATGAGACGGTGGATACTGTGAAGTGTAATGACGTGGAGTGACCCGTGAAAAAGTTATCGAAACACCCTTTTTTTTTTTTTTTTTCTTCTTTCTTTTTTTTTATATTGGCACAGCTTAACGAATGGCAGTATAGGTAGGTAGGCATCTTTACATACATACATACGTGCCGGCAAGTAGATAGATAGGTAGGTAGGTAGGTAGGTAGCAGGGTGGCATAGCATAGCACAGCACAGCACAGCACAGCACAGCGCGAAGAGATGAAGGACATGTATGTAAGTTAGGCACCTACATACATACAAAATTGCCCACCTTGCTTGTGCATACACACAAGCGGGGTGTTGTAGTCTTGTCATGCCTTTCTAGAGCTGGGCTGTGCTGGGCACATGCTACCTATGTACTTATCTACCCAGCTAGCAAGCTTCATTATAGCCAACGAGCTAATGTAGTTGCTTGCTGCCCATGCCAATTAATGTCAGGTAGCGTCTTGGTGTCGTCCGTCCACTCTACTATCTATACATCCATACATGCCGCTGCCCGGTGCTGGGCGCGCGGCGCAGCACCCATACAAGACAAGACGGCCGCCGGGTCGGGTCGGTTCGTCTGATGTGAGAGAACGGGCGAGAGGGAGACGATGACGAACAAAATGAGACAAGAAGGTGAGGAGGTGAGATGAGGTATGAACGTAGCTGCCTGCCTGCGTAGGAAGGCGAGGGAGACGACCAACTGACTGCTCACTCAGCAAAAACGGGCAGTGCCACCTGACAAACTTGGGCGTCGAAGCCGAGAGAGCGGTATTGCATGCTTGGCTGTGGCATGTATGTGTTTTGGCATAAGAGGACGGACGGATGGGTGCAGCGCTGCAACTACCGTGTTATTGCAGAGTAATACATGTCGGCTGGCTGGCTGGCTGGGCGGCCGGTGTTTATCATTCTCCTTCCGATTCCTCTTGACCGTTTGGAGGCAAAACAGGCGACAGGCGATCAGGATCGGCCGGCCGGCCGGCCGGCCATCCGCGGAGTTACTGCGTGTGGTCGGTGTGAGGTGAGCAGGTGGACAAACACAGACTCAGCGACAGCAGGCAACACAAGATTGGAAAACAAAACGCATGGCCGAAATCCGGGCTAGGTTTGTTGTTATTGGCTGGGGGTTTGTCGACCGGGGTGGGACTAGCAGTCACATTCGAGGGCCGAGGTGGTTGGCGCGGCTTCAGGCAGAGGAACTGTAGGTTTTTTTAGATGCAGAGTCAGCGGCCGGACCGACGGACGACATGTCGCTGAGGTAAACGTGGGGTGCTGATAAGGCCGGAGGTGGTGATTTGGCGTAGCGTGTCGCTGGATGGATGGCCTTGAGAGTCGTTGAGCGTCTCGTTGTGCAGGCGGCGTCTGGTCATGGCGAGTGACTAGAGAGAGGCGCCGTGAATTTGCTGGATTGGGCAGCTGGCTGTTAGAGATAAGAGGGTGCTGTGGGTGAGCCTGAGTCGGGGAGCAGTCGGAGGCGGAGGCGGAGGCGGAGACGAAGACGGAACGGCCCACTTTCAGAGATGGGAATGGGATACTTAATGAGTACAGTATGTACCCAATGGAGGTCAAAGAAGAAGAAGAAGAGTTGAGGTTGTAGAGAGGGCGTGGGCGGGCTTTTCCGCCCCCGGATTGAGATATTGCGGGGAGAGGCTACATGTACATACAGTATCTCCGCATCCCTGTGTCGGCGACTTGTACAGATAGATACCTTAGTCCAAAGTCAGCGGTTCGGGCGCCATGCACGACCGACAGCAGCAGGACGTCAATGAGTGAATCGGAATCCGACTGTTGGCCAGTGATAACGACCTGGGCTGGCCGTGCAACAACATCACGCGCCCACTGCCGTTCCCAAGTTGTCTGTTGAAAGGGAAGATGGCGACGTCACCCCTGGCCAGGCACACGACTCGTCCATCGCACGCGACATCATACATGGCCATCCATCGTCATGACTGCAGCCGTGCAACTGTCTGTTCGATGTGGACGGGGTGATTGGCCTGGGGACGGGTTTAGCTGGCTGATCGGCTCGGGGATGGCGTTGTGGCGTGCGTGTTTGATTACTTTCAACTCGTTGCGCGGCGCTGAGCTGGCTGCGCCCCTTGCAGGGTCCTCACACACACACCCAACTCTTCCTTATCGCTACCCTACCCTACTCTACCCCACCCTACCCTACTCTACTCTACTCTACTCTACTCCACTCCGTGCCGCGCCCCCCGTCGTCATATTGCCAGCTCACATCAACCACCTCTCCTTCCTTCTCGCCGTCCTGTACTATTAAGCATTGTTTCCCCCTGGCTTGTCCTCTGCGTTCCCCCTCCGTGCCCAGGTCCGCCTGCTGGCCCTGCCGTCCCGATCCCATTACGAGACGCTTCCTTCCTTCGGTCCTTCGGATCCTGATCCGCGCCAACGTCACAAACATCCATCCCCAGGCACCCGGGTCCGAGCGAATCCCGCCTTCCAGCGACGCGACCGTGAATTGCTTACTCGCCCTCCCTTGCCCGACCATGATGGTCCCACGAGCCTACCGCTACACGTCGTCTCAATCTAGACAACCCTCGCAACATTCGTCGCCCGACCCAGCAGCCATGGGTTCCATCACCATGCCCAGGCCACAACCACGTTCCCAATCCAAACCTCTCCCGCCACCAGCAATGTCGCCGCCTCACCACTCCGAGCCCATGGTTATCCCTTCGCGAAACAACCTCCTCACCTCGTCCTCAGCCATGCCGACAAGGCCACGGGGTCCACCAGCCCGAGCCTCCTCGACCACTCGACGACGCAAACCAACCCCCCACAATCCCGAAGCCATGCCTCCCGCTGTCGCCGCCATACTGGCAGTCACCTCTATTCCTCCCCCGAGACGACATGGCTCGTCGCGCCGCCGCCGCAACGACCGTCCGATTTCCATCGACGAGCTCTTTGAGGGCTGGAGGGCCGAAGACAAGGAACTCTCGCCCGGCAGCTTCGGGTCGCCACTGGACATTCTGCTGGAGCGACCCGATGACTGTGATACGGACGACAGCTTCAGCCTGGGCGAGAGCATCTCAAAGGGTCAAGAATCCACGTCACCGCGCTCCGTCTCATCTGGTTCATTTGCGTCTGTTCCCGACTTGGACGAGGACCGTTCCGTGCTCTCCTGGAGCTCCCCCTCGACCCCGAGATCGTCGTCACTTTCGCGGAGAGAACGAAGAAAAGAGAGGCCCTTTTCGTCACCGCCAAAGGAGGAGTGCCCCGATCACCCTTTGATGCATTATGGATTCGCCGAGGAAGAGCTTCCTCCGCTGCCTGTCATCGAGGACAAGGTCGAGCGCAAGAAGTCATCATCCAGCCTGCGATCGACCTTTACCTCCAACTTGACTGCTTCGTTCCAGGTCCTAAAGTCGGCTGCAAAATCCTTTTCCAACTTCACCGCGCCGAGCGTGCCTCCGGACGATCTTCTCACGCGCTCGATACTCTCGCCGCGCTTCACCAGCGAGATGCGCCCCAAGGACTTTGAGGGCACTCCCGACCCTGCGCTGCGTCGCTACCTGAACCCGTCGACGAGCACAATGCCAACGTCACCCACGGAGCTTACGCAGCAGCTGCACGAAGCTCTGATCCACGGGCTGCCTGTCGATGAGCCCAGCGACGCGCCCATGATTCAGATGCAAACCTACGAGCGTCGCTCGCGCAGTCAATCGCGTGGCAGACGCGGCCAGAGTTCCGCCGACGCAACCGAAGCAGGAAGGGCCCTGTCGCCGCCCGGAGTCCGGCAACGGGAGCCGCGCGAAAACAGCGACTTTCTCCGCGTCATCGTCCTCGAAATGAATATGCGCCGCGGAGGCAAGCTCGACTCACGAGCCGTCGGCAGAGCTCGTATCTGGCTGCCGCCTCGAAAGACGGGCGCCCGCGGCACCGATGTCGACGACGACGATGCTGATGCTGGCCGAGTCCCGCTGCGCTGGGTGGGTGTGCTGGCAGACGCAAGCTGAAGTCTACAGTCACAGCTTGTCGGAATTTGCCTCGCCAACGCTGAGCACATTGCATGACGACGAAATAGGCTACTGGGCCCAGTAACCTTGCGGGTCATGCACCTTGGCCCCGGCACGTTGGATGGATCTGCACTCGCCGCATCTCGAAAACTCGACGGTTGCCCAATTCCGCACCATGTCCGTCTTCACCGGTCCATGGGAACAGGCGTGCCGGCGCCGGCCGCTCGCCAGCTTGCCACGGCTCCATCAGCTGATGCCAATGCCATGACTGATTCTTCTTGAAAATTGACAGGACATGCGTCAACCCTTTGTCCATCTCGACCGACCAGCACGCACAGATCAGACTCGTCACCAGCACCCACAGCATTGACAAGTCTGGCACACCGCAAACCCGTCCGCCTGCACATCGTTCTCACCGTCAGTGCGCGCGTTCAGGGTGCAAAACGTTGCGCCGTGCGGTCCGAGCGCCAATGGAAACAGCGAGACGAAGAAAAAGCACCGACCACGCCGCCACCCCAGCGCTGCCCACGGGCGCTGGCAAAAATCCGCAACCTAGCTCCAATTGGCAAGAGAGTGGGTCGGGGACGAGAGGGCATCTGCCCTTTGCACAAATGTGGGGGGTTGGGTTGATGCGGATGAACATTGAAGGGAATATTGGGGATGGACGGGAGAAAGAAGGGGGAGGGGGCCAAGAAGGAAGGCGAACAGGCGGACCGCATTTACGTCGGCGGCGGCGCTGACTGGATAGAGTTGCCTCTTTGAGAGGATTGACGAACGACGTGCCTCAGGTTTGAGGTTTTTCGGCTTGGGACCTGGGAGCAGCCCGGCGCCGACTGGGCGGACAACGTCTTCCAACCAGAATTATGCCGAATACAATCGAGCGAGTGGCCGACGCCGACGGTCGCTGAGACAAGGGCGTGGGGGTCCCCTTCAAAATGAGGGGGAGAAGAGATGATGATATGAAGCAAAATTTTTCCTTCGCGGACAATCATCCCATGGTTCGGTTCCTTGGACTTCGCATGTGATGATGGCCGCCCTTGAGACCGCGGATCCATGGAATATTGGACCTCGTCGCCCAGCCAGCCAGCCTTCAGGCCTCTCATCTGATGTCATCAAATTGGCCACACCTGCACTGCACCGACAGACCTCAGGCCGTGGACTCGACAGACAACGACCGATGCAGGGCAGCGGGGGCACATCGTCTTCCGCAGAGCCGCTGCGCCTCCAGCTACCTATTATCCTTTAGCCATTTGCAGCGGCTCAGCCCGCGCTCGAGTCATCAACGCGTCCGCGTGCCCCTTTTTTTCCTTTTCTTCTTGGCTGTGCAAACGAATCGTGGGTCACCAGACACCGTGCGCCCCGGTCGGGTTGAACCGGCTCGGCTGCTGGACTCGCGAAGACGCGGCGGGCTCTGGATTTGAATCTGGGTCTTGGTCTGGGTCTGTGCCTGCTCCACTGGTCGAAGAATCTTGAGACTACTGCCGGCCGGGATGGAGGGGATTGGGTGCCGAATGGCAAAACGCGAACGGTGAATGCGGAATGCGGAACGTCGTATCCTACACACGGGACCGATGAGAATGGGGCGTGGCACGGCACTGTCCTTGCACGTGCGAAGGTGGTGCTCGTGGTTCGGATGAATGTGATGGAGACGGAGACGAAGTCGAAGGCCAGCGGGTTGCAGAGGGGTGAAGTGCCGCGGCCACGCCGTCTCACGGGATGAGGAAGAAAACAGAAGAAAGAAGAGATGCCCACGGACAAGACAAGTGGAGAACAGAAGCAACAGCAACATCAGCAGCAGCGTCGCCAACCTCCCGTCTACTATTGGGAACACCCCAAACACCAAATCAAAGCAACCTCGACGCCAACGATATCAACCCTGCACTACGCACAAGGATCCAACAAATTTCTTCCAACACCCACTCCCTTCGCTCTCGTGACCTTCCCCTCACAGCTGCGGCATCGCCCGCTTCTCGAACCTAATTTTAAAGACCGGCACGACGCGAGCGAGATGAAGAGGAGGAATGGACAGGAGGGAAATGAAACTTACACGGACTGGACCGTCCACGACTCGCGGTTAAGGACGCGGTAAGGATGGTAGAGGCCAGCGAGCGAGCGAGGCCTTGCGCACCGGAGACTATGGCCTCGTCGTGTGTTGGTGGGAGAGGAGGAGTACGTGGTTTGAAAGGAGTAGGGGTGTGGGGGTGGGATGAGGAGAAGGAGGAGGAGGGAGGGTCGTGATGGAGAAGGAGAAGGAAAAGTAGTTAAATGATAATAAAAATGGTAAAATTTACAATGACATGCGTGTGTTTTACTCCACTGTGTTCGTGATGAAGATGGAACAATCAAATGCAATAGAGAAATGTGAAGAAGTATCTGCACACTCAACATGATAAAAACGTCTAGAAAAGGCATCACATGCACCGCTACTACAGTGCGTAAAAGGCAAAGCCGTCGCTCTCCTATTAAATAGATCCAAAAAGAAATAGCCAAAATTCTTCTCCCCTCATTCTTCCTCTCCTTTTCTTTAAACAAGAGTTTATGGCATCATAGGTATGTAATCCTACTCTCCGTTATCCACCTACTCACTCATTTACTCACTTACTCACTCACTCGCTTAATCACTCTCTCACTCACTCACCCACTCACTCTATCAAAACAGCGCAAGCACACTGTCTGAACCTTTCCTCTCCTCTTCTCTTCTCTCCCCTCCCCTTCTCCCCTTAACATCTCTAACCCCCTATTCCTATTCCCATTCCCTTCATTTCCCTCAATTCTTCTTCTTTTTCCCTCTCATCTTCTCCTCCTCTTCTTTCCCACCCACCTTTACCTCCATCTTCTCCTTCTCCTTCTCCTTCTCCTTCTCCTTCTCCTTCTCCTTCCCCTTCTCCTTCTCCTTCTCCCCAACTTCTTTCCTTTTCTTTTCCCTTTTCTTTTTCTTCCCCCCTCCCCCCTTTCGCTCACCGTCAAGGTATACCTAACACCGCGACGTCGACTATCCCGTCTACCCACCCACAAACAGCCAAATCCTCAGCCGGCCTTTTGGCATGTTGGACATCTCATCGCGTCTCATCATGTCTGCTGGATTGCTCCGTTTCGTTTGCGGCTGCGGCAGATGAGCTGATGGGTAGGTGGGTAGGTAGGTAAGCAAATCTTGTCCCATCTCATCTCGTCTCGACTTTTCGTGCGTGCGTGCGTGCGTGCGTGTCGAGTACGTGTACGTGTACCTGTTTTTATCGATGGACATATCCACGCGCACCACATCCATGCGCACCGCGTCCACGTCCACGTCCACGTGCGTGTCATTTGACGGGAGGAAGCAATGGCAATGGCTTTGTATTCCGACAACGAACGGCTGTGCTAGCACGGCAGCGGCGGCGGCAGCGGCGGCGGCGGCGTACAGTGAGTACAGTGAGTACGTCGCCTCACTGCCATCCTTTCCGAACCTTACGCGCCGCCGTCTCGTCTTATCGTGCTTGGTTCCCCCCAGGTCGTCTCTTCTCGTCTCGTCGCGTCTCGAATTGAACTGAACTGATTTGATTGAGTTGATAATGTATCACAAGCTGGTCGGTTCAGTGCCGTCTTCCACGCCGGTACATGCATATGCGTGCGTGCGTGCGTGCATGCTTGACTTTGCTTGCTTCCGAATGTAGTAGTAGTAGTAGTCTATGTACCTATGCAATTCCATCTCATCAGATCCAGACTCATCCGATCTTTACCATCTGAGCGAGCCATTCGACCTCATCCTCCCGTTTTCCGTTCTGCCTTGTCCAGTCCAGTCCAGTCCCGTCGCACCTACCTCCTTGACGAAAGCACAGCTAGGTAGGTAGCCAGTACAGCGCGGTTGGTGCTGATCTTTTCTGTTCTACCTTACTGCATTTATCATCTGCCATCGCTCGGCCAAAGCCTGGCCGCTAGAGCTTTTACGTTCCATCCTCGTTGACGCCTTGCTCCTTTCTTCTCTCTTGCTTCATGAGCAAGCAAGTATCGTCTGTGTCCCCGTAGAGGAACGACAGTGAGCTAAACACATGGTAGGGCGGAGGAGGATAGGCCGTTCGTTTTTACTCGGCACGCTGCTTACCGCGCATGACGCGGCGCCGCTGCGCAATCATGTGCGTGTAGAGGATGTACGAACCTGTCAATCAATCAGTAACCAGAATCCACCGCACCACCTTCCCATCCAAAAGACGCGCGAGCGGGAATGCAGGGAAAACTCACCAGGCACATAAATCCCCAAAACGGCAATCAACGTCCACTTAGCGACGGGGCCCAGCTCCCTCTCCGCGACACCCGTCCTTACCGCCCGCGCCACGAGCCAGCACTCGCACGAGATGCCCAGCGGATACAGCACGTAGAAGAAATTGTAGCGCGCCCAGACGAGCGCGTTGGGGACGCGGCCGCCGCGCCCCAGCGCGCACGCAAAGTAGCCGTACCGCACGACCTCGGTCACGCTCCACGCCACCAGCATGCCGGCCCAGGCCCAGCCGCCGTCGGCGCCGCCCGACGTGATGGCGGCCGGGAAGAGCCACGCGATGCCCCACACCAGCAGCAGCCGCGAGGATACTTGCATCAGGGTTGTCAGGAGCGGCGCGCGCACGACGCCGAGGAGCGAGTGCAGCGGCTCGAGGAGCGCGAGGGTTTGGATGTCTCGTGTGAAGCTGTCGGTGCCGCCGAAGAGGTTTTGCGGGCCGAAGAGGGGGAGCAGGAGGAGCAGCCGCATTAGGAGGAGGCCCCAGAGCACGGCCGAGATGCCGTTGTAGGAGAGCAGGTAGGTTTGTTTGGTGGATGAGGCGGCGGGGGCTTTGGCGGGCCGTGCTGCTCCATTCGTGCTTGGAGGTGAGGCGGGCACTTGCGGCCGCGAGGTTAGGGTCGACATGGCGGGCGGTGGGTTGTGGTTGTGATTGCAGTGATGAGTGGTCGTCTTTCTTCTTCTGCAAGTCAAGGCGATATTCGCAGTCCCGGCTCTTCGAATGTTGACCCTTTCCGGCTTCCGTGGCTCAATCTCAATCCCTTCAACCTTTTATTGCCTTTCCAATTCGCTCTTTCGTCTTTTTAACTTGTCTTTTTCCAGATCAATTCTTCCCAAGCAACCCTAGCAGCAGCAGCAGCAGCAGCAGCAGCAAAAGCACCAATTATCCCAGAAAAGTATCCTTATTTCCTATCCGCAATCGCAACCACACCCGTTCGATTCTGCCTCTTTTCGTTGTCGTACCCCGATCTGAGCGAGCGAGCGAGCGACCCAATGGCGTGTGTGTGACAGCGCAAGGCCGTCGTTCAACGGCCAACAGAATTTGCGTTGGGGAGTGGACTGGACTGGCGATTGGATTGGCGCCCTCGCTTTCCTCAACTCAATGCTTGCTTCCTCACTGATTTTGACGCGAGGAGCGGCGGACGGATGAACGAGCTGCGGAGCGTGGAGAAAGAGTGTGAAGGATGCAGCGTAAGGCGGAGGCCACGGAAAATGCGATGGTCGAAGGCGGTTTGTTTTTTGGCTGGTCCCCAGAGTTGTCTGTCGCTGGTAGGGCAGGGAAGAGAAAGGAACGGAAGCTATGGTTGAGCTAGCAGCGGAGGGCGGACAGCGGACCATCCCGGTCCCGCTGCACCCTGTCCGTCCCCAGCGCTGGCCCGCCAAGACCCTCACAGAGGTGAGGTGTCGAGTCCATTTGGTATCCACAGCACCTACGGGCTATAGACACCAGCATATCACCATATGCCTTGCTCATTTGATTCTCTCACGAGTACTATTCTGCTGGTCGAGCATGTACAATAAACTCCTTACGCACTACTCCGCCTGCAGGCGCAGACCCCAAAGCCGTTGCCCACTAGCCACGCCCGCCGATGGAACCCCCCTTTCCCCCGGCCGCCTGATCCGAAGTATGTTCTGATATACATGTATCTGCGCCTCGCAGCATCCATCCATTCGCCATCGTTTCCCAGCTCCCATGACCGCTTTGCTATGAGAAAGAGAGTCCTACAGCACTCCATTGTGTGCTGAACTCGAGCAGAGCAGCAAGCGAGCCAGCGCGTTTGCTCTCCTCCTCTAACGAGCCACTGGGGCAGAAAATATAGATTGGCAAGGGGAAAGAAAACGGCTATTTTATTGCAGTAGAAGAGAGAATGTGAAGACAAAGAAGAAAGGAAGAAAAAAGACGCCAGGGAAAATGCACGCACGCACGGAACGCTTTCTTGCCCGCTGCTGAAGTATCCTTGCGAAAGGGACTCGTAGAACACGTGTGTTAGAGGCGCAGAAATCATGCCTCTGTAAAACCTTGGCCGGGTCATCCAAAGGCGGGAGACGGAGGAAGAAGACCGAGGACCGAGCTGAAACGAAGTGCTGCAAAAGGCGCAGATGGAACACGTCCACGGGGAGCAGTCAAATTGTGGATTGTTGAAGATGCAATGTTGCTTCGTTGGCGTTGAATTCAACCCAGCGCATGTAGTGTGGAAAAGCCGCTGAGCAGTCCTGCAAGACTACAAAAACAACTGTATCATGTGTGATCGATTACTGCACTTCTTCTCGCAGCCCTTGACGACGCATCTTGAAAATGTCGCGGCGAGGCCTGCGCAGTCTTTGCCCTTGCGCCTCGTCGACGTCCGGTACGTCGTGCACTCGCCGCAGTAAGCCTACTTCTCGTTAGAGCCGTCTTTGGGCAGGTTGGTAGAGCGAGAGTACTTACGTGACCGCATCCTTTTATGATCCACACCTGGCGCTTCAGGCTGCCTTCGTCGCCCGCGCAGAGCTCCGAGTCGCAGTTGGGGCATACCAGGACCTCGTTTTCCTCGGGCGAGCGTGTGAAGCCAGGGCCCGCGGCGTCAGGCGCCGAATACGTGGCGGGCGACGGCTCGCGGTCGCCCAGGTTGAAGGCAACATCTGTGTAGTTGAACAACCCCTCCATTATCTGCGGCCGGGTGCCAACGTTGAGTATGTCGTCATGGTCGTGGGTTGCAATGGCCCTCGCCAGGAAAGGCAGTGGAAGCTGTCGAGCTTGTCCTTCGCCGCGCTCGCCCCGGGACCGACCTGCCGCGTTGCCCCTTCGTACCGACGTGCGTTCGTTCAGGATCTGATTGTATTGCTCGATCGTTCTATGATTCGTCTGCGGCGGCTGCAGGAACCTCGGGGGCCCTCCATTCGCGCCGCCGCGCCGTTGCTCCTGCTGAGCTCCCTGCAAGGCCTCACGAAAAAACCTCGTCACCTCATCAAACTCGGCTCTCTGCTCCATAGGCACGCGTCGGGAAAAGGTGACTTCGACTTCCGGACTCGATGGCGCTCGGTTTCGTTGTCTGCTGCTGTTGGCCCGTTCCGGCTGCGGGTCGTCGTCGCACAGGTCGATGATTTCTCTGGGGAAGCGTGGCGGGCGGGTGGCGCGCGTCGACGCTGCAGGCACGGCGCGGGTGCCAGTGTCGTCGTCGGAGGTGAGGTCGATGACGTTGGAGGCCGACGAGTTGGCCGCCGCCGCGGTCGACATGACGGGCCGTCTGTAGTCGAAGCCGTCGCCGGCGAAGCGGGTACGAATGGGTGGGAGGTGGAGCCCAGAGGTCTGAGGATGTGATCGCCTTTGTTGGTGGTGGTGTTGTTGTTGTTGGTGTTGGTGTTGTTGTTGTTGGTGTTGCTGGTGGTTGTTTGACAAAGGGCTGTCGGGCAGCGGCGAGGAGGTTCGGTGCGAGTGCGAGGTCGAGTGTCGAGAAGCCGATGCGTCTGTGTTTTCACGGTGGCTGCGTTCCATTTCCGCGTGAGTTCTCTGATCACGCTGTCAGCGCATGCTGCAAAGCCCAGGCGCCTGGGAGCGGCCGGTTGCTGCCGTCGAGGCAAGCCAGAAAAGGTGCGGCACAGCCATTTCGTACCTTTGGGGAGCGGCGATGATGAGCGGGATAATCGCACAGGTAGGGATTGAACATGGTCGAATGAGGGAAGCACGCAGCGAGCGAGTCCGACGAGGATAGGGAGCAGTCGATGTGGAGGTGAGGTTCAAGACTCCGGTACAAGCGCTAATGCGGCCGGCCACACGGGCGTCGTGGTGGCGGATTTATGAACTAGAACACCACCTAGACAGCGATTCGCAGATGTAGATGACGGCATCGACGGCAGATGCGGACTCGGCCAGAGCTAGAAGTCCAGGCGACAATCAATAAGGACAGCTTTTTTTGGTCTCCGTCGTTGTCAACATGCTTGGGACTGGCGGCGGCAATACGAATCCGCCGTGCCCAAGTCCGAAATTATCTCCATGTGCGTTGGGTCATCCATCCCACGGCTAGCAACACAACGCACCTTGGGTCGGCTCCACTCTGCACCATCGATCCAACACGTCCAAGCAGACGCTTCCTCCTGCACATCTAGCCATGTCATTTCCTCTTTCAAACTTTTCCAGTGCCTGATCCAAAGACGTGTGGCCCGCCCCCGAAACAATCATTGATCCCGTCCGTATCACCTCCAGCCATCATGCATTGTCTGCCCTACCTACAACCCTCACGGACGTCTAGACCCGTGACGCTGCATCTTCTCCTCATGAGCCCAGAACGCTAAGCGCGCCCTCGGTCGTCAAGGCGACCAAAGACTGGCCCTGCGCGCCCCAGCGAGCCGCGTTGGCCGCAACGGCCTTTCTGAACGGCTCCGACCAGCTCTTGGACGACTTGGCGTAATGCTGAACGGAGATGCCGCCGGGCCCCGCCGCCGCGAGGAACTGGCCCGTGTAATCCCACTCAATGCTCTCCACTGCGCTGCCCACCTCGAGCGTCTTGATGCTTGCCCCCTTGCGCAAGTCCCAAATCTGCACGCTCGTCTCCCCCTGCACCACGGCTGCGAGCCAGGTGCCGTTCTCGGAAAACGAAATGGCATGCACAGGACCACCGGCGTCAAAATTGGCCATGCTCTCTCCTGTCTTGGTGTCGAAGACCTTGATTAGTCCGTCCTTGCCACCAGCAGCATAGAGGTGACCGTCAGGATGGAATGCGCCGCTCAATAATTCTGTACAAATTAGAAACTGACCTTCAACGAGGGGTGAAATAAATACCAGCATCCGTGTAAATCTGGGTGAGAACCTTACTGTCCTCGAGGTTGTAGAGCACGTAGCTCTTGTCAACGCCCGTGGAGGCCAACACGTCTCCGCAAGGATGCAGCGACAGAGACGTGACAGGGCCTGCGTGCGACGCGAATTGTGCAACCTCTGCACCATCCCCAAACACCTTGACAGCGCCAGCGGACGTGGCCACGACTGGCTTGTTCTCGTACCAGACGCCGTCCGTAATCTGACCGCCAGCCTTGAGTGCCTGCACTGCCTGCTTTTGCGATATCGAGTACACGCCAGCCACGCCATCGACGCCACCGAGAAGTGCCAGGTCTCCACTCTTGTCGAGTGCCAGAGTCTTTCCGCCGGGATACAGGGGGTCGGTGGTGTGCGTAGTGTCAAAGGAAGCGATCGATTCGGCCGTGACCCAACCCTCAGGAACGGGACGTTTTCTCCTTGTGCTCGAGAGCCTGCCGAACAGTTAGGTCTGATTTCAGGGAGATGCGGCATGACGTACTGTTGATGAGTCTGATCAATCCTGGCCACAATGGCTTCCGGCAAAGCAGCGCTGTCCACCTGCATAGCGTCCCCAGCGGGCGCGCCGCCAGCCGTCACAGAAATCTTGGACAGCGCATCGCGCGCCTCGTCCCTCTCGCGAGTCAACCGCGCAATGACGCGCACGGCGGCATCATGCTGGTACAGCGCCGTGCTCAACTCCTGCCTCGTCTGCGCCAGATGCTGCTTCAACTGGTACGTCTCGAGCGCGACCGCATCCCATTCGTTTTGGAAAGCAGCGAGGAGGGAGGGAATCGACGTCAGCGTCGGCGGGCGGGGGCGCACGACGCGCGCCGTCTTGAGCTCGACCAGATCGTCGACGGCCAGCTCCTCGCCATTGACCGGATCGGTGCCATGTTCGCTAATGTATGCCTCGATCAGACGTTTCTCAAAAACGTTGCCTGCGCCAGAGTGAGCCGTTGGCGCGCGCCGGAGCTTTGGGGGTGTTTTCACGAACCGCTTTTCTTGGACGCGACGGGCACCTGCGGCGCCTCACCGGAGACTGTGGTTCAAGTTAGAATAATCCAGGCTGGGGCGGAAAGCACTCACTTGCACACAGCATGGCGGGGGCGTGTTGGATGTTTTGTGATTGCAATTGAGCTGAAGCTGGTCTTGGTTTCTGCCGCACAGGCGGACCAACTCCAGGTCGACCGCCGGACCTGGCTCGGCGATGGAAAAACCAAGCTGCCGCGGCGGAGCGGAGGTCGCGTCCGGAGAGTCGCGCCAAGCCTCCACTGTCAGCCCAACACGCTAGCTTGGTAGGTATCGATAGCCGCTCGGGATCCGCCCGGCGAGCGCAAATCGCCGGTGAGCTGAAGTGGAAGGGCAGGGCATCCGACTTCACACTTCCTGACATGAAGCCCTGAGCCGACACCCAGCACCATGTCTCGATCCGTCGCCACTCCGTCATCGGATCTGCATCCGCAGCCAGACGAGTCGCTCGGAAAAGCCCGAACGCTACCAGGCACCAGGGGCAGGGCTACCTAGTCTGCTCCTGTGTCAGGACTGGCCGTGACGTCAGTCGTACAGCCACTGACGGGAGCGCTCACTGGCAAGCCCATCCCTAGCGGCCGGGAGCGAGAGGAGCGGTCAGTTGAGGCGAATGAGAAAAGTTCTAATCCAAAGCGTCAATGGCATAATGCTACGTCAACACCGTTCACAATTGGCAAACAAACACGTCAAAGACCACACCGGTCAGCATGTGATGAAACGCCGTATGTTGGAATGCTTCCATTGCTTGTATTACGCATGCCTGAATATGTGTGGTGCGAGGGCGAGGTGGTCCTCCAGCCCAGGTCTAATGGTATCAAGTTCTAATCGAGTCGAGTGGTGTCCACCAGTCTTGACTCCAGTGTTCCCCTCCTTTCTTCGATGCCACTTTCCGATGATGGTGATGCCGTTTCCAACCCTGAAAATGCAAGGAATGCTTTTGTGCCGCCAAACGCCAACAAGTATGAAAGACAATGATCAAAGCATTCCCTGTTGAAAGTGGTCTGCTATCCATGGTCATGCTTGGGTATATCCTCCGCATCCAAGTCCCGAGAAAAGAAGAAGAGATCATGACAGTCGTAAGAGTTCCTAAGAGCTGTTGAGCGACATGCGCTCGACGTCTTCCAAGCCGCGGGGAGCCAGCTCCTCGGAGTAGGTTGGAGGCGAAGGTGGAATGTCGTCGTAGGTCGGGGGCGCCTCCTCGTCCCACGAGATACCCAGTCCGCCGCGCTCGGTCAGGACGACGTTGAATTGGGTGCGGAGGACGCGGGCTGCGCCGGTGGGGGTGATTTGCGTGGGCTTGCTGTCCGGGGCCCACTCTTCTGCAACGACCATCTCGACAACGAGGTTGTGCTTGACTTCGAGACCGTTCTCAGCTTGCACGTCACAGACGGGCTTTGACGCAGGGTTGACGTTTGCATGGAACTCGAGCTCGATCGTGTCGGCCTGAATGTCCGTCTTCCATCCGTGCTTGACGTCGTCGGAGCCAATGACGCGCGTGTCTTCGTGGACAATGCCCTTGCCGTCGCCGCCGACCTTGCCGGCGTGCTTGGGGCAGGCCGGTGAGATGAACTTGCTGTGCTCCTCAATCCGCCAGTTGAGCTTGCGGAGCTTCCACCGGGTAGTGGACTTGTCACGCTTTTCCTCGACGAGGCCGGTCATGCGCATTTCCACGGCGAAGTCGCCAATGGGATGGATCACGTTAGGAAGGGTGACGGCGGCCGTAAGGTTGGTAGGAGGGAAAATGCGGACAGAGTTTTTGTTGGGTCCCGGGAGGATGGCGCGCTTGATCAGCAGACTGCGACCAAAATTAAGAACCTCGCCCGTCGAGGTGACGGCCTCTGCAGCCAATTGGTAGTCCAGGGTCACCAGAGGGCTCTGTGTCGACGCGGGAAGGTGGCCCGGGAAAAGGTAGCTCAAGGGGAAAAGATGCTCTCCTGGCTTGAGGGGGAGTGGCTCGTGGATGAAGTTCCACTTCTTAAGTTCGGTCGACTGAGTCGTGCACTGCAAGCATGCTTTGTGTACCGGTTCCTTGGTCGTGGTGATGGCCAGCAACTGCATCTCAAACTTTTCAAAGACGACTTCGGGGTCGGTGACGTCGACCTTGAGCTGACCAGAAAAGAGGGCTCCGCTCGAGTTTGTGGGAGCGCCGTAGAGGACGAGGGGAGGCGACTCAACGACGAGGTCCATCTTGGCAGGTTTGGGTGACTCGAGCTTGGAGGCGCTTTTCCTTTCGGACTTGTGGTGCCAACCGACGAAACCGCTGTGGCGCTTGAAAGCTTCCATGCTGGGACGCTCGGCGGGCTTTGGGGAGTGAGCGCGCTTGATGACCTTTGCGAGAATGGTGCCAGCCTCATGCGAATCCGTCTCGTACGGGGGAGGCGATAGGGAGTGATCCCGCTTGGAGATGGGGAAGTGGAGAAGGCCTGGCATTCTTGCGGGGGATGAACAAAGAGGAGTGGTGAGAGGGAGGTGGAGGCCGAATTCGGAAGGATCAGGCGGGGGCCTGGAAAATGCTCAAGAGTGAGTCTTGTGTTGGTTGAGCTGTCTGAGGCAAAGTATGAGGGTGGTAATGAACATGTCAGAGCAGATCAGACTCGTGGGAGAGCAGAACATAGGGGCGGCGGGCTTGGGAGGGGGTTTTGTAGTCACGATGTGAGGACCTGGGGGGGGGCAAGGGCGTGGCACAAAAAAAGACAAGGACTGGCTCGAGGCGGTTCCAGGGCTACAGCCGCGCAGATTTGTCGGCCGGTGGGCCGGGGGAGAGACAAATGGACATACCTAGATAGGGCACCCGCCATCGGCTGGCGTCTTGGTTCGAGCGAACGCACCCCACCAGCTGACCCTGTGTCAGTCGACCGTCACCAGTCGCAGGCCTTCAATTGCTGCAGCCACGCATCCCCGAAGTTCGCATCAAGCCCAAGTCCACAACTTCACCTCAGCGGCGCCTCTGGCTGGCTTCAGCATCTCCTCGGACGCGTGCAGACGAGAATCTCGCCATCATGGACTCATGGACCGTCGCCAGCCGCCGAGGCGCGGGCATCGAAACCGAAGCGGATTTCGTTAGTCACGCAGATGGCCGCAAGCGGCTAGCATGCTCGTCTATACCCGCATCTCGCATCCCTGCATGGCCCGGTTTTATTCTGTCGACTTCTTTTTTTTCCTGAAATTTCTGCCGGCCAAACGCAGGCGTGACTTGGAGAAACCTTTCCATCACTTCAGATCGACTCCACATTTCACTCCAACTCAGCCCAAGGAAGGATTTCTCCCCGCCAAAAATCTCTGTCTGCGTCGGCTCATTATGGGCGCCATCCTGCCCGCCAATTTGTAGCCATCGCCATTGCTCTGCTGCTCCGTGACTCACCATTAAGAAAAAAAAAAAAAAAAAAAAAAAACTGACGTTAAAACAAAAACCAAGGAACTAGCGGCATGCGGTCATCAAGGTGCCATTGAAACGTCAACTCTCCTTGACAGCTCGGCCTCAATTTTTCTTTCCACAGACCGCCCGTGACGCCCCATGGCCTCGGCGCTATTGCAACTCACCAACAGCCTTTGCCTCGTGATGCCGCAATGACGCTTGGATGCCGGGCTGGACTCCCTTTGTTCGAGAACCTCGAATCCAGCCCTGCCCTCCCGCCTGCCCAAGCGCTCCAATTGGAGCCCATCCCGCATGCGCTGCCTCAATCCAAGGGAGCTCTCTGCAACCGTGTTTTGACCTGTACGTGCAAACGACAGGGCGCATTTGCGCGATTATGCCAAATCTCGTGCCGACTTGACTCAACTCAGAATAGAACCATCACGCCCGGATCGACCTGAGCAATGTCCGCCATCGAACAACCCTCCGGAAAATTCGACTTCACCTCATCCAACCCCCTTTCTTGCGTTGTCCTCTCCTGCGCATTGCCTCATGGACGCGCTCCTCAAATCTCGCACGCACAAAGGCCTTTCCAGACACCGTACGCCACCCTGCGTTCGCACTTGGGGCTGAAGCAAAATGCCGCCCGTTGCGCTGAACTTTCAAGGGGTTGCTGTGGGTAGTGAGCATCGTCATCACAAACTGCTTCCAGCGTCCATGCCGCGACCCATCCTTTTTCGCATGTGTTTCTCCTGTCTGCAACACCAGCATCTGCCATCACAAAAAAAATAACTCACCACCCTCGAGGCCCAAGCACGCTCGGGAGCCGACGCCAACCGCCGCTCCACGAATCCAGCCCCAAAACCAGAGCCCGCCGACTCATCGCAACCAACATGCCCTCCGCTCCTCCACACTTCAACACACACATGTACCCACTTCTGCCATCCACAATCCGCATCGTGATGGCGCTCTGATGACAACGCACCTGGCCGGAGCACGCATGTCGCTTCGAATCACTGCGGCACTTTTCAAGAGTCGAAACGGACTACCACCAGCGAGATGAAGTGCTGGAGCTTCTGAACCAAAGGCCGACACCAAACACCATTTGCTTTCCCGTCTCATCACTCACCAGCCTGTGCCTGACGATCGCACGATCATCCGCTAAAAGCCCGCCTCCCGCGCAGCCGTCTGGGTTTAAACTTACCGCGTCCCTGCGGGCGGGAGGTTGTCTCGACAGTGGTGGCATTGTGTTTATTTGCCCAGGCCAGCCAGGCTGCAACGTCGCAGATCTGCCGTGCGTTGGGAATGGTGGCGCTGCCAACCGCGACGCTCCAGAGCTCTGGAAGCTCCCAACGCATCGTCCATCGCCGCCCTCCGTCACGTCTTGCCTCGCAAACCACCGCGGAGAGGACTGTTGTGGTGGCTGCACCAAGGGCAAGGACATGGACCGGGGCCAGGGCAGGGGCGCTTGTGGAGAGCCGCTGGCGTACTCATTAGGTAACAGCAACGCACGTGGTGGATGCGACTGGCTGGCTACCTGGCTGCCTCAGCTCACTCTCACCTCGACATTATTCACAAGCTACGTACCGGTCAGTCCACTCTTCACATGCAACAGTTCTGTCCGTTGTCTTTTTGAATTTTGTTTCGAAGTGGTGGAAGCGTACGGGACCGTACTGGCATTCAGGTAAGCTCCGGCGGAGCTGAATATGTGCCGAATTTGCAGGAGTCATGACAGACGACTTTCCACAGCCAAGCGAAAAGACACTCGTCCCAGGCGACGCGGCGAATTCGAAGCCGCAGCCGCAGCCGCTATGGCACTAAACACCCTGCCCTTCTCAGACTCGGCACACGGGGCAATGAGCACGGCATGACAAGAAACATCGCACCGTCGTTGCGTGGTGTGGACTGATATTTACAAATCTGATGCCATTTTCGCGGGGTGAGGGGTACGACATGTAGATTCCGTTGGTAGGTCAGGGCGGGGAAAAATCACGCCTCATCTTGCTTACCAAGTCCATGGAGCAGGCGGAGGAGGCACAGTAAGTGCATTGCTGCTCTGCTTACCGGCACGTCTTCCGCGATGCTCGTCCATCACGGTGTCGAGAAGGTGAGATGAATTTCTGGCATCGCCAGCGTGCGATGTTGCTTTTTGGTTCAATTGTCCGGTTTCCTTTTGTCAACATTTTTGCTTTTGCCAGCGGCGCGCCGTTTGCTGCTATTTTCACTCAGCCGTCTGAAACCCAGTCAAAATATCCATGCCCTGCAAGTTCCTCTACAGGCGCAAACCCAAAATCCTCCATCCAGCATAGTGTCTACGAAACGAGCCGACGTCGGCGTCGCCAAATTCGAGTCATTGATTGCCCGCCCGGTCGTCTGAATAAAGCTCAGGAGCTCGTCGCCCAGAATGGCAATAAAAAGCCTGTCCAGTCTGCGCCGCCGGCCAGAGACGAGCCGCACACCTCCATGGCAGCTGCTTGAATCGGCAGTTGGCCGGCCAGGCAGCCATGCCATTGGGCCGTTCCACTTGCCAAAATGGTTGCGCCTTCCTATCTCGGCTTGGCTTCGTGGTGCTCGTTTGGGAATAGCGTGCGGCTCTGATGGGGCTCTGATGGCTGGGTGAGAGTGACGACAGTTCAGGTTGGCGATGGTGATGGCCGTCCGGCCCGACGTGGATCAAACTCGGAGCCGTCCGGTGTGCCCGGTGTTTGCTATGGACAACGGATCGCCAATTGTAGTCAGGAGAGCAGATGACTGCCCCCTAGGCGTAGCGAGCGCAGTGTCGGCTGGTCAGCGTGAAAGGGCGAGCTTGGTGGTATTGGTGAGTCCTCAAAGCGACAAAGTTCCCGTGGTCGGAGCACGCAATGCTTGCTTCAGATGTATTGTACGCACCTGCTGTTCAACTCTCAACATATAAAATGAGCACCTACTGATTCTGTCGCAGTGCTCGACTGTGTCTAGTCTCAATGTCATCACTCGCCCTGTCCTTGCGCCAGTATCAATCCAGAGCTTGGATCTGCTGCTTTTGCAAGTGCTCCTTTCCCATGGCTCGCAGTCAACTCAGACTCAGACTCAACAGTTATCGCCGCTGAATCAAGGGACAATGTTTTGTTCAGTGGACAGACCCGTACGCTGTCAGGGCCAAACATGGCAGACCCGCAGAGCCCCAACATCTGAACTTTGGTAAAGGGGTTCAACTTTGGATCACACCACACGACATTTCCATGGCAGCACGACAATTTTGGCCATCAAAATCACAATCGATGACTCTCAAATCACGCCTCAACGGTCCGCGGTAACGAAGCTCTCCAATGCACAGTCCCCAACCAGTCAAAAGCAGGATTCAGATCTAGCGTTACCAGTCTTTTGGCAGTTTGATAGACATAAATAAGTTCGTTCCCCCAGCGTTTCAGACGACACCCGGACAAGTCACTTCTGAACGTACCTTTCGCCACTCTACGTTGCAGCCTCCACACCAAAGTCTTCAGCTTTCACCCATCAACATTTACCAACACCAACATGCAGCCTACTCTGCTCACCGTAACCGGCATTGCCGCTACGATCACCTCTACCACGACTCAAATGTCGTTCCTCCAGGGCTCGCAGCTTCCGACGCTCGTCCCCAAGTATCCGACCGTCAATGGCACCGCGATGCCGACTCTGGTTCCTACGGTCAGCAGCATCGAGTTGCCAGACTCGATGAAGAGCTTCACCTCCACCTACGACTTCAAGCAGCTGTCCAGTCTCTTTCCAAGCATCGACTGGTCCTCGTTGCCTACTTACTCGATGGTATCGGGCGGCTCGTCTTTGACCAGCTTGACCGAGGACCTGCCCTTGACCCAAGACCTGCCGACTCAAGTGACCAGCATCGACGGTCTTCCGAGCTCCTTCATCACAGAGGTCCCCCATTTCACTGTCTCTGGTGGCCAGGGTGTCGTCTTTGATCCACCGGTCATTGAATACGACCCCGAAAAGCCTCTTGATGAGATAATCGTCAACATCAAGGGCCACCTCAACTGCACCGACAAGTGTACGGAAGCCGCCAGACCCAAAGACTCGCCTGCCGACGGCTCTATCTGGAGCGTTCCTGTACCCGTCAACATCACCGTGACGACGACGGGCCCCTGCTCTACGGCTCCTCAGCCAACAAAGTTCTGCCACCCAGAGCACTGTCACAACGGCCACTGTCACGAGAAGCACTGTCACAAGCAAAGCGAAATCGACGAGTTGCAAAAGATCGACCCAGACTGGATCTGGAGTCCCAAGTCTAACGATGAGGACTACCGCGGCGCGGACGACTTCTCCCCGCTCACCGTGATCACGCTTTCCGGTCTGCCCACGGCGACTTTCTTGACCATCCCTCGAAATATAACGAGGACCGTCGGCACTGAACCCAAGGTTGGGGAATGCGATCCACGTGGTCACCATCACCACCACCAAAGCAACTCTGGCCACACCGACCACCATCACCACAACTCGCAGGACCGCACCCTTTCCACTCGCTCCCGCCGGTCTTCCTCCGATGAAGTCACCTCTACCGACTCCATTGACTCATCTCCGCTCAACATGGCCACGCTCGTGCTTCCCACCGCGACTACTTTTCAACGCGTGCGTCACGAGCTAGCCAACGAGGAGCTGGAAGCAAACAGTGACCGCGAGGAAATCCTGGGTCACCCTTCTCGACCCACCATAAACAGGCCCACGCCAACAACCATCCAACGCATGACGCGTCGCCGCTCTCTGGCTGCCGGCGGCCCAATCGACAGCAGCCTCCTATCCTACCTGTCATCCGCTGTGGAGTCTATCATCAGCACCACCTCTCCCACACCCACGTCTGGCAGCTCCTCCACATCATCCGGCCCAATCGCCATCACGGTGACGCTCACCAAGCGCGCCACCGAAGCCGAAGCCGCTGAAGCCACCAAAGCTAAAGCCGAAGCCGAACTCACCTTTTCGAAGACAACAACCAAAACCATCACCTGGCTCAATCGCGCCTGGGTCACGAACGCCATAGAAGATCTGCTGACGCGAAAGCCTACGCTTGAGCGGTTCGAAACCGACACGGAGACGGAGACGGAGACGGACGACGAGAAGAGGAAGATGATGTTCAAAAGGGGAAAGGCGAAGAAGACCAAGACGACAATCACCTCTTCGGAGACGTACGATGGCCATTATCTCGAGACGGTGCATGTTCATAAGGATGGAGAGGTGCATATTAACGATCGGAGGAGGCGGTCGGTGCGTTTGGGGGGTTGGGCGACTGCTACGGCTACGGCCACTGCTTGGAGAAAATGAGGGGGTGGTTGTTGAGATTGTCTCGCTTTTTTTTTTTTTTTTTTTCTGGTCGTTTTGGGATGAGCTTCGTTCTCTTTCGATTTTCACTGCGTCGAGGTTGGACCCATTCTTTAGCCAGCACGTCGTGTGGTTTTGCGAGAATTGCTTGCTGGTTTTGGGATGAGTTCACGGCGTTTTGTTTTCCTGCGTCTTGCTTGTATCCCCTCCTTGTTTTTGCTTCGCGGGAGCTGCTGCTTTTCGGATGGAGTTTTGTACTGCGTTTCGTTCCCTAGCGTTTGGATTGGACCTCTCAAGCCTTCGGACTGTTCGTTGTTTGCTTTTGCAGGAGTCGTCGCTTTTGGGTGGAGTTTGCTCTTTCGTTGCGTTGTATCCGTTTACTGGAATTGGAAACACCCTGCGACTCTTTTTTGTTTGGTTTTGCAGCAGATGAAGCAGTAGATGAAGTAACGGACGCAGTAATGATCGGAGTAGTGGATGAAGTAGTGGATGAAGTAGTGGATGAAGTAATGGATGAAGCAGTGGATGAAGCAGTGGATGAAGCAGTGGATGAAGCAGTGGACCCAAGGCCACAATGCCAGAGCAATGTGACGAGGGACTTTGTGATACCGACATGCTTCCTTCCTTCCCCCTGACATCAGCATTTCCACCTGCCCTCCTACGTCCCAACTTTGCCTATGAGCGTGCCAGAGCTGCGAGAGCCGGCTGGCTGGTTCTAGCAACGACGCAATGACGGCTTCCTTGAAGTGACAAACTCTGGTACATGTAGGCTGAGAAAAGGGACATGTCCCTGTGTGCAATGGCATCAAAGAACGGACGAATGCTTCCCAGGCGCTGCGGCAACTGCCGCAACGTAGCTAACGAGTCTCCCTGGCTTCACCTACCTGGTACCTGCAGTAGTAGTAAAGTAACGAATACTCACAGTCTGTGAGCGACGGATGGACTGACACATCCACACTCTACACACAAGAGCCAGTGATAAAAGTAGATTACGAGGTAAGATAACGACAGCATTCTACGCGAGAGATCTTCAGACAATGAAAGGATATCTGCAGGCAGGTAGGCAGCCAAGCAGGCAGCCAGCCATTATTGATACACACGGACACAAACGGAGGTCTCAGGAAAGTCGTCAGCCCTGATATTGGGGCGAGCAAAATACACCAGATGAACGCCTTACAATGCAAAAACCCCCAAAAAGGAACTTCCTCCCCGCTCAACTGTACCGCACACAAGATGGGTATCTTCTTTTCCCTTCCGCTTCCCTCATTCAGACAACCTCTAGACTCGACCCGACTCGGTAAGACAAAACAGAAAGAGGGTAGATCAGTCTTTCTTGTCGCTGCCAGTCAGTCTTTGCCTCTCGTCGTCACGGCCCGACTGTCCGCCTGCTCTATTGGGCGAGTCCAGCTCATCGTCCGACCACTTGTCGTCGTCACCGACGGCGAAGATGGTGTCGCCGTCAAGGCTCTCGCGGGTGAGAGACGATGGCCTCTGTGGCTTTGGCGCCGGCAGAGGTGATTCGGAGCGCGAATCGACGCCGAGCGGCATGGACCGCGGCGCAGGGTCGTAGGCGTGGGGGACGTCTGGGCCAATGTCTTCTTCGTCCAGGGAGTCTCTGAGGGAGGCGATCTCAAACCCTTCGTCGTCTTGCGCAATCTGTTGGTGGTTTAGCTTACACCCTCGGCAATCACGCTTGGTCAAACTTACCTCGTCGCTCATGGCGAAGCGCCTGTTATTGGCGGTCGGGCGCCACATGTAGGCCACAAAACAAACATCCACCATGTACACCAGGTTCAGCCAACCGTCCAGAACGAACCAGCGCGTTTGCCAGTGAGTCGGCGCAAAGTCTGGATCGCTGGCTCCGGCGAAAGCGAAAGAGTTGAAGAAAAAGAATCCAAAAATGACCAAGATGCTGGCCAAGATGCACCACCAGAGCTTCTTGTACATCAAGGCCTTGACGTTCTGCTTGCGATCCGCGAGGTCCTTCATGGTCAGGTTGAGCGAGTTGAGCGTCCAAATGTAGAAAGCGGTAAGCGTGGCGGAAAGCGGCAGAATGACGAGCAGCACAAGTGGCCCTGCGTCATCTGGCCGGATTGTCAGGGATGCAATGGCGTAGATGACGCCGAATACAAAGTGTCCGACGGCAAGCCAGCGCACGTAGGTCATGGTCTTGCCCAGAGTAGGCTTGACCACTCCATAGCCCATGCAGACAATCAACAGGAGGAAAAAGGAGAACGAGTTCCGGCCAGCGTTGAGGATCGACACAATGATCATGAGCACCTTGGAGCCCACATTGTTGCCGTGTCGATTTTGGTAGTCGTAGAAGCCCCAGGTCATGAGCATTTCCACGACCAGGAAAATGATGATGGCCGTGATGTAGTTTTGGACTGCGAGAATGTCGTGGCGGTGCTGGACATAAAGAAAGCCCCAAAAGATGCCGATGACGGCGTACACAATGGCCATGCCGCCGTAGAATGGCAGCTTTGCGATCTGGGCAGCCGGCAGCTCTCCATAGGCATTCCTAAATTCCACGACGGCAGTGTATTCCTGGCCCTCCGTTGCAAATGTTTCAACGCAGTAGTATCCAGTCTTTCGTACGGGGTAGTTAACGGCGTTGGGTTGTGTGAGGTGGATTGCTTCGGTGCGGATAAGGCTCTTGGACTCTGCTTCGGCGTTGTCGGCGACGATGAATTCTCCAGTCTGATTGGCAGTGCAAAAGCCCGCCGAAATGGTGTCCTCATTGCATATGTATTGTCTCTGTCGTCGTGTGAGAAGGCTGTCGGAAACAGCGTCGGCGAATAGGACTGACCTCCATATAAGGTGAATCGTGAGGCTTTCCAAGTAGGTTCTTGTCGTGCCATTCGAAGACCAAGAGACTCACTACTGGGTCCTCGCCTTTTTCGAGCGCAACGTTGTCTTTGAGGAATTTGACCAGGATGAAGGGGTTCACGGAGCCTCCCCACGCTTTTTTGCTGTACATGCCTGAGCATTGCTGGCGATTCTCATCGGTACCGTCCTTGATCAATTAGCAGAGACCAAGGCCTCATCCAGAAGGAAAGATCTCACAAGCTGAACCTCTATTGCGGATGCCGCCAGCGCCAAGGCCAGCAGTATAGAGACGACCCATTTCATCTTCGCGGATGGCACGGGAAGCCGTGCGAAGCGGTGGAGAGACCGGAGTTGAAGGTGGACGCTTGCGCAAGGCTACCAGGCGGAAATTCGCGCGGTCGTCGCAGAGACCATGGGCCGGAAAGATTGGGTGAGAGGGTGTCGGAGAGCGCACGTAAGCTTGAGCTTGTTGAACTGAACCGAAAGCACCAGCTGTCCGTGCCAAGCCAGGACCCACCTTTGCGGTACGTGCCTAGGGCTGACTCGCGCCCAAATTCTTTCCTTGTGCTCTGCAAGTGCTCTCCCCCACGGCAAATCCTCCGCAACAACCTCCACCATGCCCGCAAAGCTCGTCGATGCGGATCCTGCTGCGACAGGACGCCCCTGCAAAAGATGCAAAGACTCCGACGCCTGCATCGTCGCGCGACAGGAACCGTTCTGTCGGTACGCGCCGCGCGAAACCCGTCGGGTCGTCACTTGCTGACCGCCGCCATAGGAATTGTTTCATGAACTACCTTCGGACAAAGGCCGTCAAGCGCATGGAATCCTACGCCTACACTGCCAAGAATCGCACGACGACAAGTGAGCGCAAGTTGCTTCTCCCCGTTTCCTTCGGCGTCTCTTCGACCACCCTCGTCGCTTTACTACACGAACAACTGGAAAGACAGCGCAAAAGAACTGGTCGCACACCGTATACTCTCCATGTTCTCTTCATAGACACGTCAGTGGTTGAGTCCGGGAATCTCGAGGTTCAAAGGCTGGAGCAGTTGAGAAATGCGTACCCCGGCCATGAATACAGCAGCGTTGGACTTGCCTCAGTGTATCAAGGTGACCAGCCAGTCCTCACCCAAGAATTTGACGTTTCCGCTGCGCCAGAAGTTGAGCATGTCTCAATGGACCCCAAGGAGAAGCTCGAGAAGCTCTTCCTGTCGCTTTCGTCCGTCACTGCTCGCGCAGACTTGATTTCGATTCTTCGGCGCCGGCTCGCTGTTCGTTTCGCCAAGGCGAACAACTGTAGTGACATTATGTGGGGAGACAGCACCACAAACCTGGCTGCAAGGGCTCTGGCCGAGACCGCAAAAGGACGCGGATTCGCCTTGCCATGGCTTGTAGCGGACGGTGTATCGCCGTCTGGAATCGCCTTCAGATACCCCCTCCAAGACGTGTACAAAAAAGAGCTCCTAGCTTATGTTGACATGGCATCCTCTCCCCTGAAACAGCTTATCCAGCCTGAGCCAGCGATGGATGTGGCCGTAAGCGCGAAGAACACCACCATCGATGGACTCATGCGACAGTATTTCGACTCCGTGCAACAAGAATACCCCGGCATCGTCGCAAACGTGGCACGTACATCGAGTAGGCTTGAAGCTGCTTCATCCGCGGACGAGCAATGTCGATTGTGCCAGATGCCTGTTGCCGATGGCCGATTTGGCATTCATGGATGGGGTGGCGACCAGGACAACAGTACTAATCCCCAAGGCGCAAAACTCTGCTACGGTTGCACGAGGTCTGCGAGCGGCGGCGCGGAATTGATGCCATGAGCTTTTTCAACAAGATCAGCAGCCTCAGGGAGCTGTGCGACAAATTTTCAGCATGATTCTTCCGTGCCAGACCTTGCAAGCTACCCATAACGTTGAGCTGCGATGCTCAGGCATGGCTTTTTCCACAAGGGGAATCCGAAGACAAGTCAGTTGCGGCACCCACATTCTGTCCATAAGAAGCCTTTGACAGTATCGTGGCTCCGAAAGGTTCGTCCAAGAGGAGCATGCAACATCGCGGGTTCCGGCGGTCTGTACACAAGGGGGCATCCAACAGCCTCGTGTCTTGATAAGGGACCACCCAGCTGCGACTCCCTCTGGTCTGCCACATGGCGCATTCAATAGCATCGCGCCTCATTAGGGGACAGCTCGGCTCCGGCTCTTGGTGGTCTGTGCCAATGGAGCATTCAGCACAGCAGCATCGCCTCCTTTGAAAGGAGACAACTTAGCCACGGCACTTCTGAACATCGCCTGTCGAGCAAAAAAAAAAAAAAAAAAAAAAAAAAGAAAACATGGCCTGCTTTCGCTGTGAATCCGAGTTGTGTTGCAGC
This sequence comes from Phyllosticta citriasiana, assembly GCF_038021145.1. Lineage (NCBI taxonomy): Eukaryota > Fungi > Ascomycota > Dothideomycetes > Botryosphaeriales > Phyllostictaceae > Phyllosticta > Phyllosticta citriasiana. The sequence continues at coordinate 67,302 of NW_027117285.1, read as the reverse complement.
GAAATCCTGGTCAATGCCGTTGTGAATGGGGAAACGGGTCTTGTTCACAGGGCTGTTCCAAGACATTTCGGAGAATTCTATCTGAGACCTGTGGAAGCAATATCTTCTGACGCTCCTGCAATCCTCCACATTTTCTTTTTCTTTCGAAAAAGTGCCAACTGAAAGCTTGAAAACTTCCAACGTTTCTAAACCCACGACAGGCAGCTGCGCTCGACTGAATCGCTTGGCTCGAAAGTCCCAAGCTGCGATTGGGCTTATGAATAGGCTCTCTCCGAATTTTGTACTACTTCTTCTCTTGGCCAACATGCATCAGTCTGATTTTGGCTACACATTTGGAGCCTGCCCCGCTCTTCGCACGGGGAGTTGGCCCCCAAGCGCTAATTTTACCACAACGATATATTTTGGCCCCAACGTCAGGATTCGCTGCAAGCTTATCGATGTTGTGTATGTGAATATATAGACTGCCAGCCGAAGCGTTGCCTGCCGTTGGCTGACCCTCAAGACACCGGATCTTCCGCCAGCAAGACAACAACATGAATTCGCACGGCTTTGGGCACGAGCTCCAAGATGTGACCATTCCTCAAGATTATGAGCATTCGGAAGCCCGATATGAAGATCCAAAACATCTGCCATCGACACCCTCCTCGCGAACTTTGGCAGTAATCAGGCCAGACAGCCCGAATCCATGGCTGTTTCGTCAAAGTCGCCCCGATGCCAGTCGTAATCATCTCTTGCAGTACGACTCCTTCGACACTTCAAAGGGTGGCATTTCAGAGACACAGACCACTCCGACAGGCTCAGAGTCTATCCCGCCTGTGGCACTCTGGAATATTCACTGGAGATCTCCGGCTCTGATGGCCGGATTTTTCCTCGCTGGAGTATGCTTCGCTCTCGGACATCACTTCCACTACGACAATCTGGATGATGAAGAGGTGGGATCGGCAACAAAACAGCAGTGGGCAATACGCATTGGAACACTACTTGCATTCCTGTCAAAAGCTTGCCTTGCCGCAGCTGTTGGTGTTGCGTATACACAGCGTTTGTGGGTGACTGTCAAAGAAAAGCCGATCAGTCTACGGAACTTAGACAACATATTCTCGTTGACGACAGACCCCATCTCATTCTTCAGCCTGGAGGTGCTGATGAGTGCGAAGGTGCTCTGTCTTTTGGCAGCATGCATGTGGTAAGTGACATGTGCTTGCAGAACTTGATTCAACTACTGACTGGACCAGGTGCATCCCAATCGTTGCAACCATTACTCCAGCGACTCTCTCTGTTCGACCTGGCATGTCGCCAAATTCTACAAAAGCTCAAGTACCGATTCCAAACTTCTTGGATGAGAACGCTTGGGCAATTTTTGAGGGTGTGGGCAGGCCTGAGTCTTCGACAGCGTCCGTCAACCGCATGCTGGCCGCTACATCTTCATCCATGTCCATTCTGTCTTTTTCTGCGCCGTATTCGAATTCTTCGTACACAGTCGAATTCAACGCACCTGCATTGAGGTGTGAGAAGCTTTCTACGGCATCCGCAGAAGGACTTGATCTTGGGGACGCAAAATCTTTAGAGGATGCTTTTAACCAGACTTTGGACTTTTCAAGTCTGCCAAGTTACGGAGTTCTGTATGCCGCTGGCTCCGCCGAATCCAACTGGAACGTATCGATGCAGAACCAGCTGTTTGTTTGGGTTCCCTATTCAAATCCGCAAAATCTTTCATGTCATATGTGGAATACGACCTATCAGGTGTTCTTCCGCTTCGATGACGGCGTTCAGTCAACGTTTATCCAGAACTTGACATACATTGCGCCCACCAACATCAAGTACTACGAAGTCGCTACGGAATATTCTCCTGGTGAGATTGCTTACTGGTCCTGGTACAGCGCGATCTCCCGCGTTCTGGTTACGACATTGAGTGTGGGCTCAACCGGATCACTTAATGGCGCCGACTCAAACTTCCTTCAAACAGGAGTCGCAGCTTGCCCGCAGATATCGAATGTCAGTGATTACAGCCCATCGGAATATTCGTCGCCATGGATGTGTCGAAATGGCTCGGTGGACAAAGCAATCGAAGATCTTTCGCACAACTTCACGCTGAGCCTTCTCAGCAACGACGTTTTCACCAACAAGACTGACGTTGAAATCACCGTCGTGTCACCCAAGGTGTACTACGAGTACAGTCGGACCAACTTGCTGATTGCGTACGCAGCAGCAGTGGCGGTCGCACTTGCGTGCATCAGTGTTGGCGCTGCGGCGTACTTTGTCAACGGCTACAGCGCGTCGACATCTTTCTCCAGCATCATGTCGACAACGAGAAACGTGGACTTGGATCATTTGGCGAAGGGCGCGTGTTTGGGAGCGCAGCCACTGTCCACAAGGATGGGCAGATTGAAATTGCAGTACGGACTCCTGCAAACAGACGACAATATTCCACACGCGGCATTCGGGCTCCAGGAAAACACGGAAAAGCTGGGTAGAGGCGATTTTTGCTCTTGATACCCCAAATTTTCACTATTACATTTGTGTTCCGCCTCCTCTTCCAGTGTCCTCGGCATGCAGTCGTACGCCACAGAACGCTGGAAGGCCGAGTGATCGAGATGTCCGTTGCGTGAAGAATCAGCCGCACCTTGAGACGTTAAATGACATCACCGAAGCGTTGGAGTGGCAGCCACAGCTACTTCGGCGGCAGTTATCTACCACCACGACTGCGCCTAAGGGGCATTCATCCACCACTCCGGAGACCCCCTTAAGAGTTATACCTTTTGACACTCACAAAAGCTTCCTTGGAAAAACTATCTCCATCCCTGTGCCACAAAACGAGAGCCGGCCAAATATTGCAAGCAGGGTGTCGGCATGGACATGACACAACCACTTAGCTGATTTCCTGCAACTTTGAACATTCCAAGCCAGGAGCGCAGGCGAGACCGGCGTTGGAGAGATCAGTATAGCGACTAGCGACGGCGAGGTGACTAGGAAGACCAAACACTAGGATGGCCGCAAAATCAGACAAGCAAGTTGGAGGCCCTATGTCAGGATAAGGAAAACTGGATCAGGAAAACGGTTCCTCCCGAAAGAAGTGGACGAAGAAAGAGGTGAGAAAACCGCGTAACTGGGGCCATTTTACAGAGACGACGATAGAAAGAGTGATAATCTACTCAAAGCAAAAATTGGAAACTAGTCGTCGCTACTGCCCTCAATCATCTGAGTAAACGACCAAGCAAGCAACGACTGCAGTGGAAGGTGCGCGCGTAAGTGCGTTTGTCAGTCCCTGAACGAGAGCTTTGCAGGCCCTGCACAGCGTGGGGGAACGCCCGACAAGGCCGTGGCAAGCGCTCGGTGAGGCGCAGCTGAAGAAACCAGCATTTGTAGGCTTGTGGAGCAGTTGGCTTTCGCTGTCGCCAGAACTTTCCGCATCTTCCGTTTCTCAGCAGTTTCTTATCGTCAATCGTCAATCATGGACTCTCCACTGCTGTCACGTTCACCTGACGGAGCAAATACCTCCAGTGAAATCGAGATCTTGTCATCGACAACTCGAGAGTCTGGTCCAAAGACTGCACATGCAGTCGCTCATGCTGTTTCTTCCATACCGTCACCGAGAATGTCGACCGAAAGCACATTTTCGCCACCAGCATTGTTAAAAAAAAAAAAAAAAAAAAAAAAAAAAAAGTCACTCAGCGTCTGTCACGGCGTTAGCCAGATATAGAGGTGATAGTAAGGTTGATTATCTATCTAAGTAGGCGGAGTGGCCTTAGTAGAGGCCACTCATCTCGCTTATTGGCGCTGGCGCTGGTCTACCTCATCTAGCGGTAGTTCATGCGCCAGAACCGTAGCAGTCCCCCTAATAAAACAAAAAAGGCGCCGTCCTTAGTGCCGTAAATTACCTAAAACGGTAAAACCCTATATAATTAGGAGATGAGCTTATTTTAGTTAGCTCTTAGAGTTATAGTATTTATAACATATTTATTAGTTATATAAGTAGAGGCCTTAGAGCCTATCTTAGGAGTACTCTTATTTATTATTATAGTACTAGGCTACGTAAGTAGAGGCCTTAGAGCCTATCTTAGGAGCACTCTATTTATTATTATAGTACTAGGTTATATAAGTAGAGGCCTTAGAGCCTATCTTAGGAGTACTCTATTTATTATTATAGTACTAGGTTATATAAGTAGAGGCCTTAGATCCTACTACCTTAGGGGTACTTTATTTACCTATCTTATATAGGCGTCTATATAGGCGCTTTAGCGCGTTAGGGTTAGGTAGTAGGTAGATTTATAGGCGTCCTTATAGGCGCTTTAGCGCGTTAGGGTTAGGTAGTAGGTAGATTTATAGATATCCTTATAGCTATATTATTTAGGCTATAGGGTTAGTATTTTAAGACTATTAATTAAGTATAGGTATAGTATATAGATAATTCTTATTATAGGCGTTATAAAGGTCTAGGGAGATATTATTCTTATATAGCTACTTACTAGAATTACCTAGGCAGCTAGCCTAATAAATATAATACTATACCTTTCCTTAAAGTACTCTTTAGGCGTTAATATAATTAATCTTATATTAATTATCATTATAAATACCCTTTAGGATAAGTAGGTAGCTATAGTAATTAAATAGGTCCTACTCCTAAGGTACTAGGATAAGGTACTCTACTAATATTACTAGATAGATCTTTATAGTATTAGGGAGGTAGAGTTTATAGGCCTAGTAGCTATAGGCGTATAGAACTAGAAAAGGTCCTATTTATTAAGGGCTAAACTTATAAGATATATCTATATTAGTTATTTTATATCCCTTATAGAGTTTAATATAGGTAAGATCCCCTTCTTAGAGAGTTAGAGGGGTATACTTAGGATTATATTATATCTTTATTTTAGTAGTAGCCTAGTTAAGGGTATTAGAAGCTTTATAGTAGTACTTAGTATGCTATTAAATAATATTATTATAGTCCTAAATACTTATATTAATTAAGAATAAACCTTCCTATAGCTAGAAGCTATAAAGTAGCTTATTAGAGGAGTAGCCTATAGTATTATTAGTATTATTATTTATATAGCTCTAAATATTTAGGAGAGTATTTACCTAGTTAGCTCTTAGGTTCTAGATAAGCATATATTAGAGCGTAATCTCTACTATCTAGTTTATTTACTTACTTTAGCTATTAGCTTATAGGTACTAGCTAGATATTATTATAAGCTTAGTTTATAGCGCGCTTATAAACTTAGTATCGCGATTACTAATAATCCTTAATAGTATACCCTAGTCTATAAGCGTATTAAGTAGTACTTTAGCCTATTTAGCTACTAACTAGTTCTTTTATCTAGGTATAAATGTTATACGCTTAGAGAACTTATTAGTAATAGATATAAACGCGTTAAAGCCGCGATAGTTAGGTAACACCGTAATAATATTAATAGTAATAGTATAAAAGGGTATTACTAGCGCTATAATAGGTTAAAGCTAGCTATATAGCTATAGTTATCGTATCTAGGTAGTCTAGTATAGGTAGTACCTATAAATATAGGCGCGTAGCTAGTAATAGAGTTTATAAATATAGTATATAGTCTAAATTCGTTTATATATAGTATAGAATCTAGTATAGAATTAGTTATTATACGCCTAGTAGAAGATATCTTTCTAGAGAGGTTTTAGGATATAGAGCTATAGTAGATTATTATAGTTATAGTAGACGTAATATATTAGGGAATCCCGCTATATAAACTAAGGGGCTATAGATTTATCTAGATCCTTATATAGGCCTTCTAATAATATAGAGTAAAATTAATCCTAGCTATAGCTAGTCTATAGAGCGTTACGGAATTATTTTAATATCTTAATATAGACTACTAATAATATATAGGCTCCTATTATTATTCTATTAAATTAAGTATCTATTAGGAGATTATCTAGATATCTTAGTGCTAAAACTTAATATATATACCGTTCTAAGCGCCTAGGAGTAGGTAGAAGGGCTAGAAATTTAGAGTTCTTAGATAAGGAATTATAGATATAGTTATATTTTAGGGAAAAGTAGGGTCCCTTAGGAAAGGAGTTACCTTTAGGAGGGGATTAGGGGAATTAGGGTCTACTAATTAGACTATATAAATAGTTTATAGCTACTTTAGGGAAGGGGGTAAGATTATTAAGTTTATTACTATATTTAACGCCTAGAAGTTCCCTTAGAAGGTAACTAAGTATATTAGGTATAATATACTACTTACCTAGCTTATAATAGTAATTAAGATTAAATTAGGATAGGAACTATAATATATAAACTAGCTAAGTATTAAGCTTATCTACGGATGTTATTATAAGTAAGGTTTACTATATAATAGCTAGAGCGGTACTATAGTCTATAAATATAATAGGTAGCGCTTCTACTATCCGTATAAAGAGTATAGTCTTATAAATAATCTAGTAGAGACTAGTAACTTCTATCTCTATAGGCTAGTAGTATATCTTAGTAGGGGAGAGAGTTTAGCTAAGGAATATAATTAGCTCTAGCTTACTATTACTAGCTTTAATACTATCTATATCTAATAGGTTACCTTTAATATAGTATACTATCGTACTAATCCTATCCTTACTAGCGTCTATATTAATATATAACTAGTATTTTAGGTTATAATAGCATAGCGTTATAGGTTATATAAATATAGCCTAGATCTCTTTAAACGCTTATAGTAGTAGTAGAGTTACGTTAATTACTACGTTCTTAGTATATAAGGAGTAAGTATTCCCTTTATAGGGGGCTTCCTTTAGTAGCTTAGTCTTTAGGCATTAAAGTAGCTTAGCCTTTATAGTATATTAAGAGATATATTAGCGTATATATCTAGTAAGACTAATATAAACCTTAAGATTATATAGTATTATTAGGAATTATAGCTCTATAATCGCGTAAAGCTTCTCTTCTAACGTTATTATACTAAAGGCGTTAACTTATTAGCTAAGAAGAGGTACTATTAGGTAGCTAATAAATAACTTCTTTAGGTCTAGAGTAATATTATAATTATAGAGTAGCTAGAGTATATTATATAGGTAGTATAGGTAGTCTTAGAACGTATAACTAAAGATAACTATATTATTAATATAGTATCTTATATACTCCTAGTATAGACGTAGTAAGTTATCTATCTACTACTAGACGTAAGCTAGAGCGTTCTTATATTCTATAGTAGTAATATTATATCGCTCCTAGCCGTAATAGGTAATAACTATTAGCTTATAATAATCTTTATAGGCTACTAGCTATTAATAGAAGAATAAGGCGGCGTTAATAGTTATAATAAAGGGATAGTCTACGATTACGGCGATTATATTAGATTATAAGGGGAGAGGATAGCTGTTAGGAGTAGTAATTTTATTAAGGCCTCTAATATCTATAACTACTTAGCCTTTACATATTAGTTTACGGTCTTAATTAGACCTAACTAGAACTACTCTCTAGATAATAAAGGTAGAAAATCTAAAGGGCGTAGGCTTATCTACCTAACTTATATAATACTACTAGTATATAGTATTAAACTTATTATCGATAAATATATAGTCCTTAGGTCTAAGTAGATAGACCTTATATACTAGCTTTATATCCTATATATTCTAGTTACTAGTAAGAGGGATAGTTAGTTAATAAGACTCTAGAATATTAACTATTCTAGTATCCTCCTAGATAAGGCGAAACTCCTTAGTAAGTATATAATACTCTTACGCCTAGTTATTAGTACTATAGATAGTAATTCCTAAATCTAGCTATTATTCTATAGGGTTAAGTAGGTAGTCCTTAGCTAATAGTTAGTCCTTTATAGCGTCCGCTATAAGGTAGTAGAGATAGTACTCTAGTAAGGTAGATACGTTCTAGACTATAGTTTTATTAACATCCTTAGGCGCGGCGTATATAAGCTTTATATAATAGGTAATTATAAGTAGGGCGGCTAAGACGTTAGTAATAAGGACTATAGTTATACTATTATCTATTATCTATAGTAGGACGCCTAGTATATAGGGAGTAATAATATAGTCTCCCTCTAGTAAGGTGCTATTATACTTAATAGGAATTACTATAAGTAAGTAAGGTAGTAGTATAAGCTAGCTAGCTACGTAAATTACCTATTATACGTAAATTACCTTAGAGTAGTAGTAAATATCTATATAGACCTATACTCCTTCTACTTTAAGCACGTAGTAGTAATAGTTAAGGACTACCTTATTTAGTCCTAAGATATTATTACTAATAAGTATATTAGCCTAAAGATTATTAATAAGATAGGCCTTAATTAGCATATAAATAAAGTAGCTATTAATAGTAGGTAGGAAGATATCTATTAAGATATACTTATAGGCGTTAAGAATCTTATTCCTAATAGGGTAAATCGCTATACTATTATAATTAATCGCGACTTTAGCGCCTATATCTAGATTATTATTAAAAAGAAACCGTTAGTTAATAAGAGAGATATTATAACTACTATCTAGTATAACCTATTATAGTTAGCTATTATAAGTTAAACTTACCTTAATATAGGAGTAGTACTATTTATAATATCCTAATCCTTACTAAGGCTTAGGGCGCCTTATATTAAGAGTAGCCTTATAAGCGTAGCTTAGGATTTACTCTCCTTAAAGGTCTACTATAGCGGCTTAATAAATAATATCCTTAGGTAATAGCTTATATAAGTCTCCTCCTATAGCTATATATAGGTAAGTAAAGTAGTTATTATAGTTATTATAGGCTACTATAAGATTATTAGCTTCTTCCTAGGCTATACTATTATTATTAGTATTATAAGGTATTATTAGCTTATTATAGATAGCCTAACTATAATATCCTAATTACTTACTATAATCTAGGTATTTATTATTAGTATATCTATTACTATAGTATCCTCCCTAGACGTATCTATTACTATATTACACGCGTAGGTAAGGAGGGATAGATAGTAGTATATTCTATTAATATAGGTAAAGGGGGGGCTAAGGAGTAGTAGGAGGAGTAGTTATAGCTTAAGTTAGTAGTAGACCCTAGAGGTATCCTAGGTATATAGTTAAGGGTAGAATAGTAGTATAGTTATTATATAAGTTATAGCCGCTATATAGTAGGCTATATAGAGATTAGTAGTTACGGCTATTAAAGCCTCTATAATTATTATTATATCTACTATGGGTAGGAGGAGGTAGAAAGCCTTAGTATCTACTATAATTAGTAGAGTAGTTATTTATTATCCGGCCGTCTTAGTTACTATAGCTCTAATTATAGTAAGTATTAGAGTAATTATTCTAATAGTTATTATAGTAGCTATCCTAGTTACTATAGTAGTTATAGTAGTATCCTCCCCTTATAGATATATAGTTAGTTTATCTTATACTATACGCCCTCTAGCTAGTATAGATTACCTTCTAGATAATTAGCTTTTTAATTATCTAACTAATAAGGTCGTCTATTAATATATTAGCTATTAGTATAGGTATATCTCTTTAGAGGACTAGGTCTAGGCCTCTCTACGCTCTAGATATATTTTAGTACTCTAAGTTACTATATGCGCGTCTATAATAGAAGATAGTAAGAATATAGTTATATAGGGATTAGCTATTCCTAACATTATCTATAGTATATTATTATATATTATAAAGCTATCTAGCCTTATTAAGAGTTATCCTAAATTATAAGTATAGAAGAGAGCCCTATTACTAAGGGTTTTTACGTATATTAGTCTTAGTATTATTATTTAGGCTAGTATACTAGGTAGTAGTAGCGCCTTATAAGTATTAGTAGACCTAGGCGCTAATAGCTTTATTACTAAAGACTATAGCGTTATTATAGTAGGCGTCTATAAATAGGTTAATATTATAATAGTATATCTTATTACTAATATTAATAATATTACTAGCTAGTATAAACTCCTTAGTAGCGTTAGGGAAGAAGTAGCTAATATACTTAGACTTAAAGTAGAATGTTATTATCTTAGTATAGGAGTCTTAGCCTAGTACTATCTAATCTTAGGTTATACTACCCTACGCCTAGTTCTTATTACGTATAGAAAGACTTTAGGTAATTATAGCTAAGGCCTATATAGCCTAGGTTAGGTTATTTAGTAGGGTTAAATACCTAGAGGAGTACTATTTAGCATACATAAGTTAAACCTATATAGTTTACTTCTTATATTTAGTAAGGTAGTCTACCTAGGCTCTAATATCCGCCCTAGTCTAGAACTAATAAGTAGTAGTAGTAAAGCTAATAACCTAGTCCTTATAGGTAGTAAGGTTTTTAAATATAGCACTATTAGTATAGATATAGTAGGCGTTAATCTTAATAGAGCCGTTAATATTATAGTAATCCGTAAATAAGCGTAGTATAACTATAGGATAGTATATAGTCTTTATTATTTTACGGGTATTATAGATTATAAGGAGGTTATAGGTATTAGTATAGAACTAGTAATAGTCCTTACTATAGTTAGGAAAGCTACTAGTTACTTTAGTACTAAGTAGGTATATTTTTAGTAGAGGCGCTATTATTATGGGAGGGAGGGAGGTTATAAGGTAAGGTTAAGGTGCGTAAGACTACGCGTAATGTAATTTAATGAGTAGTAAAGTAATATTAGGTTTTAGAGAGGTAGTAGATCGTTACGATTAGTTTTTTTTAATAGTATAACCTTACTTTTAGCTACTATGTCATAGTGTTAGCTAGATATAGAGGTGATAGTAAGGTTGATTGTCTATCTAAGTAGGCGGAGTGGCCTTAGTAGAGGCCACTCGTCTCGCTTATTGGCGCTGGCGCCGGTCCGCCTCGTCTAGCGGTGGTTCGTGCGCCAGAACCGTAGCAGCGTCGCCTTAACAAGCTCTGATCTATCGATACAACCTGCTAAGGGTCATGAGAAGGAAGGACCGCATCCCTGACGCAACTCCATGCGTAGATCCAAAGAGTGGTAGTTTTGGGAAATTGCCGGCAACTCCCTGAGCGTCTTGTGGACTAACAACTTTCGATAGCCGATTTCGTCGATCCTCTAATGCAGGGCTCGTACTATTCCGGCCTTTTTCAGTCGCCTCCTGGACTCTCATTCGGCTTTGCGACAGGGAATTGCACATGGCCGACTCTGCAACCCTAGGAGTCTGTAGCAAGTGCCAGAATATCACTTCTATCGTCAACTTTACTGAAGATCTCGGTGGAACCCATGCTTTTGGCCATTCCGGTTCAACCCAAGAGTACTTTACTCCTGGAAATGCTACTATCAATACAAAGCTCCCGAATCCGGATTCGACCGGGAAACGATAGCAGCTTCACAATTGGCAGTTGGATCAATTGAAATGGAAACGCGAAATCTTCCATGCACTACGGACGAAGCCCAGAGTACGAGAAAAGAGGTGTTTTCGCTGCCGTCGCGTTCTCGCAGCTTATTTAAATGAAGGACTGGCAGCGAATCATGCCACAAGTCATTGAATTTGGACCGAGCTGGTGCGCGAAGCTGTACAGCAACGTCTAAGTGGTAAGTGTCAGAGCCTTGCATCCAGACCTTTTGTGGAATCGACCTTCAAAACTGTATCAGATGCAATTGCAGTTGACATCTGAAAAGAAAAACGCAACAATGTCTTAGTACACTGTATAAGACATCCCACCTCGACCTACTTAGCCGTTGGAGAAAATCTGCCGCGACCGATCAAACGCTTCGTTAGAGACGGAAACTCTCAGTAGTGGGTCACAGAAGCTTTGCTCCGGAAAAAATAGTCCTGACAAGCAGGGGAAGGCGGATTAGTATTCATAGAGACCGCGAAAACCTTGCGCTGGACTACGTCTTTCCAACTGTGCAGTACACCCCGATCAAGTCGCCAAACGAGAGCGTACTTGCTTCGGACAGTCTGTTCCACGTCAGCTGTCTCGACATCGACCTGACCGCAAGTTTTGTCGTCATGAACAACACAATTACGATCTACAATTGCGGATTGACAGAAGGTTTCCCGGCCACTGGAATCGCTTTGCTACAGGGCGGCGACATCGCCGGGACGATGGACAACATTTCCATCGCCATGACGCGGCACATTCAGGAAAGTCGTAACGCGACCACGCACCAAGGCACCGCATTGTATCCAGAAGCTGTTGGAGTCGTGCGCTGGGCGTGGCTCATTTTGCCAATCGCGCTGGTACTTCTCAGCGCCGTTTTTCTGGTGCTGTGCATGTTATGAAACGGCTCAAGCGGGAAGTTAGGCACGACACCGCTCTGGAAATCGAGTCTCATGCCACTGTTCATCCATTGACTTGATCACTGGAACGGAAACGAGTTGCGCACAGACTGTGAAGTTGACATGCTGACGGAGGCCGAAGGTGCGAAGGTCCGGTTTCAGCTCAATGAGGATGGCGATCGAAAGAGATTAATTATTATGGTGGTGAGCGACACACAAATACCGAGGCACAGCCTGCTCTGAATCACCAGAAACGAGGTCGACCACGATTTTCCACGTTCATTTTCTATCCATACCACCCTTGGGTGTTCTTTCCTACACATACACTATCTCCGGTGGTTTTGACGCGTGTGAAAATCGTGCTACCTGCTTTCAACGAATCGCGCCTTTCTTTGAAATGTTCAACCACCCAGTTACTCGGCAACGTCCTCTTGAGTCACGAGTTCCCTACCCTCTGCTTTTCTCAAAGTGCCTTGCTTCAAAATCGGCCTTCTCGGCTTTCTCTAACTCCATTTGCCTTCCAAGGCCGAAACTTGGACTGTGAATCAGAACCACTGGATGCTTGACCGTCTCCACGCACCTGTGGAGCCCTTTCTGAGCTGATCAGGGGTTGGATGATCAATGGGCGAAGAACGTGGATGAATTCAATCCGATCGCGAATTATGGTTGATTGAGAATCGAGTTGGTGCATGTTGTTTGGTGTCTTGGACTCCCATGATGTTGGCGTACGGAGCATGGCATAAAGTCTTGATAGCACAGCCCCTGGGTCATGTGGTACCGGACCAAATCCTTGAAACTTCCGCAGTCTAGCAAAATTGTTGCAGAGTCGGTTGCGGGAGATGCAAATGGCCGAAGAAAGATGCAGCGACTGAGATGACGTTCTACTTCCTCTCGCCCATGAACGTAAGCGAACTCTCATTTCTCCTCCATAAACAGCACCATCTTTCTGAGATCTCTGTTCTCTTGCTCGAGCTGCGCAATGCGAGCCGCGAGGTCATTGGTCTTTTCCTTCAGCCCCCGAACCTTCTTCTTTAGCTCCTCTTCACGCTGCTTCTTTTTGACGCGAAAACGCGCGGAAGCGGCGTTGTTGCGTCGGCGCTTGTCCTCTGCCTCAACCACCTGTTGGATGTCCTCTTCCTTCGTCGGCCAGACATTCTTGCCTTGCAGTGTTTCAATCATGCGTAGTGCATCTTCCCAATGTTGTGCGGAGGGACCGATGATGTCTTCAGACCATATGGGAGCTGGCGGCGATTGAAGGAGATCGTCCACTTGGCTTATTGGCTGGTCTCTTTGTTGGGTATCATTGCGCTTCAGCTGAAAACGGTAGAAAGAACCTGAGTTCCAAGATTTAGTAATCTGAGTTTCATTTGAGATGAATGGTAGTGGCAGGGCTACGAGCATGATTGGAGCAACCGTACTTGATTCGGAATTTGGTCTTATCGCTGGTCGACCGCATTTTCCAGGTACTTTGTCATTTACTGACTTCTGAGCATGGCTCGCGAAGCGTTCAGGTCTTTTCCGAGGGCATTGTTGCGGCACGTCGGGTTCCCAATCAATGAATAAAGCGAAGTCGTCGTCAATGCTCGCGCTGCCGTCTTGGAGGCCGGAAATTTCCTGGCCGCGATTTTGCAAGCCCGGCAGGAAGTCATCGATGCCAAATAGACTGAGAATAGATTGAGACATTACGGCTTTGGCTACTCACTACACTACCAGCGGTCAGCAAAAATATGAGAGATGGTGGTGTAGCATGATGCGCATTAGTCATGTCCACCCCCGGCTACCGACCGAGCGCCGCTTCGAGAGATGGTGGCACAAGGGATCCAACCACCCAGCCTTACGACATGAAGTCCGAGGGCAAGGCCAGATTCGTATTGCGAGCGCATATTCTGAACACTAAATCTGGATGATACTGCAACGAGTAGCCGCCGTCTAAGCGACTGGTCTAAACTGAGCTTAAAACGGAAGTTCGGTTACCGAGAACGTGATGTTATGAAGAATGCAAAGGTTACTGGATCAATTTGGGGAAAAGTCCCCTTTTGTAAGTTCCATCTCCATCTGAATCCGATCACGACATTTTTTGCCTACATCAGCTATATCATGGACACATTGTTCGCCGATTTGAATAGCCAGCTCGAGAGCGTACTGCAGTAACTGAAATCCGAAGAAATCAATCGAAAGCTACACGATGCGCTGCATAATCACGAAAATGGAGCTCTAACAGAAACAGAGTTGAGCAAACTTGCGAACAAATCCATTGACCTCCTCCATGAAATCGAGCAGATGCTCGAGCCGGGTCACTTGGTTCTGGCAGATCATTTCTTTGGTGAGCATGCGAGGAAGTCGCTCGAATCAGCATTTCTAACGATGTTCCAGGCTATGTCCACGCATAGTGTCTTGCTGGAGCAGTCGATCTCAAAGTTGCAGACAAGCTGCAGGAAATGGGCCCTTCCCGGATAGAAGACTTGGCCGCCGCCTGCCACGCCCGACCAGACCGCTCTATCAGGTGCTGCGCGTGCTGTGTAGCAATGGAATTTTTGCCTATGACAAGTGTAAAAAGACATACCGGAACAACCACACGTCGACGCTGCTTCTCTCGGATCACTGGACCCAATGGCATCACTGGGCCACGTTTTACGCAAATCAGTTCTACGACAGGGCCCGCAGGATTCCGGGACCTCTGCAAGAAGACGCAAAACGAACACCTTCCCAGATTAACTACGACACGGAAATGGACACGTTTACGTATTTCAACAGCCAGGGCTGGATGCCGCAACTGCACAAGACATTTGGCGCAGGAGCGACGGCCCAAGCTCCATGTATCGTGGCCGACTACCCGTGGTGACAAGTCGCGAACGGAACCATCATCGATATTGGTGGTGGAGGCGGATCATTCATTTCTTTGCTTCTCCGCGCACATCAAACCATGCGAGGCGGCATCTTCGGCCAGCCGCACGTCATCGACAACGTCAAGCCGTTTTTCCACACCAAGAACGCCCAGTTTGCAGATCTGGCCGCGCGCGTGCCCGTCGAGAACTTGGTCGGCGGCAGCTTCTTCCAAAGCATCCCGCCATGAAAGGTGTACACCATGAAGTGGACGCTTCATTATTGGAGAGAGGAGGACGCGAGACGCATCCTGTCCAACATCGCCAAGGCCATCATTCCGGGAGACAACAGCCGGCTGATTGTGCTCGAGTCGATACTTGACACGACGCACAGCTCGAGGCTGGCACGGTATGGCGACATGAACATGATGATTTCTGTTGACGGAGTGGAGAGAACCTGGGACGAATGGAGTGCTTTGGCTGACAGTTCCGGTTGGGTGATCACCAAGGTGAATCCGTTGAGACTCTCATGGCATTGCGCGTTTGAAATGAGGCCGAAAGGCTGGAAATGATGATGGCTGGGAAATTTTTGATTCCGTTAGCTTGCCGCGGACTACTACAAAATGCAAAAGAAATTTCTCCTGATCATCCGCGGCTTCATTCGAAATGCACTTCGTGGCAATCTCACTGAACACCCATGACTCCTTATGGACTGGGAGATTGACTCGCACTGTGTCTTCGACGTCCAAATACTACATGAACTGAAGAGATTAAGCGCGGCCAAAGGGAGAGAAATCGGTTGATGCTGGAAGACTCCATCATATTTCTATGACGATGAATGCAAAGCCTTCGTCCTACGCTGTGTGAACAGTCGGTCCCTCGAAGAGCTTCGAACGGAAGAGCGTGCGCAAATGATTGGCGTAGATGCCTTCCAGTCATTGAAACTGCTGCAATTCTGCTCGAATCATTCGTTTACTGGTCAATCAGTCCTCCAACGCACTTGACAAACAAAGAAATAGGCTGACTGGTTAGGGAGAAGAGCTTGTCCTACCTCGGCTTCCGAATGGGCAGGGGACCATGAATTTTGAGTTGAGCCCATCGATCCGTGAACCAAGAAGCATACTCTTATGTCGTGCAGCCGCTGTAAGGATGAGCAGATAGAAGTAAAAACAAACATCACGCTTAATGCGCCATGTGGTAGCTTATGCATAGAGCTGGCGAAAGCTCGAGGATGCGATGTACACAGAGACCTGCTTCAACAGCATGCCATCAGATTACTGAACCGAGTTGCTCGGTGCGCCGTGTCCATTCTCGACATCTCGTGATGAGGACGAGGCCTGCAGACGGATGGGAGCTTGCAGTCGGGTCCCGAAGATCAGCAGGGCGAACGCAGAGGTCAGAAACCTGTTGTGATGGGAGTGAGATTTGTGAAAGCACCATTCAACTTGAGGCATCGACACTTCCAAAAGCTTCACAGAACTAGGTGGTCACTCGTTATCAGCTGTCGAAGTCCAGAATGAATGCAAACCTCTCTTTCAAAAGCCACCTACAGTGCTCTCCTTACTTGTTTCTCCTTCCTTGAAGATGTCCTGCCTGTCAAAACCCCACGCGGACTCTATCCCGAGACGGGTCAATCGAGATCGGTGACGCCCGCCACGACTGATTCCGGATTCGTCGAGCCATCGCCGTCGAACGAAGTCATCGATCCCCTCGACCACGTCTCGGACAGACACTCAGACGCAGAAAGTGCAACTGCTCAGTGGAAGCAGGAGCCTCGCAGTTACCACCATCCTACATCGGCGGTCAGCACAGAACAGACGGCAAATCCTTCCCAAGCACCAGCAACAGACATACAGGTCACCTTCATCCGAGGTGGCCAAAGTACCAAAAAATACTTTGAGGCGTGGCGCTTGGAAGAAGTGGTTGTGATGAAGTATGCCTGGAAAAAAGTTATACGGGCCGAGCCGATTTTCCAAACCATCTTCGACGAGGTGAAGCCGCGCTCATACATGATGCGGCTTACCGAAATGCCGATTCCGTGAGAAGAGACAGTGACTTTCGACCGCCACACGTACCGACAAGAACTTGCTAAGCAAGACTGCCAAACATGGCCAACATTTCAATTCCGAACCGTCATCCTCAGATCTCCGGATAGCAGCCGCAGCGAAGCAACCATAGTCCTTTCGGTGTATCATGCTCTCCTCGACGGGTTCTCCATGGAGCGTCTCGCAGAAAAGGTCCGTCGCTTGGCGATCAGTAAACAAGATGTCAAGCCGGGCAAGTCGTGTCTGGCCGCAGCACGAGAACTCGATGCCATCAAGAAGAAATCGGGGGCCGCAGCCGTTGAGTTTTGGGAAAAGAAGAACAGCCAGTACGGCAGTGCCGCGTCAAGCCTCGGCCTCCTCAAGCCTCGCAAGAGGAGAGCCCCCAATCGAGACAACGAGGTGCAAGCCGACTTTGAGCATCTCACCAACCGACTTCAAGAAACGTGCAGGGCGCTCGGCGTCACGGTGGCGTCCTTCTTCCACGCAACGTGGGCTCTTGTCTAGGCACTGTATACCGACTCGGACGCGGTTGTCTTTGGATCGATTCTTTGCGGAAGAAATCTCCCAATCGATGGCATCGGCACCGTCATTGGGCCTCTGCTCAACTCGCTCCCGTTGCACGTCGAGATCACTGAGAACGCATCCGCTGGAGACTTTGTGCGACGTATTTTCCGGGACCTGGCCGAACTCTCTTACGTCCACTGGAGCACGCCGGAGCGCGGATACACTCGCAACTTCGAAGCAGCACTTTCGGTGACGCGTGGATTGCAAGGCTCTTCTCGTTCTTCTTCTCCCTCTTCCCAAGACTCGATCCACCCCATCCGCCCGCATCGCTACGACTTCGAAAGCAACGTTCCCCTGAGCCTGGCCCTGGACAAAGCAGCCATGAATTTGCGGCTGGTATACTACCCAGACATGTACAGCCCAGAGACGGCCTAAGACGTTGCATCTTGCTTTGTCGGTGCGCTCGAGAGACTGACGTATGCAACGAGCGTCCAGCAATGCCTCGATTCACTGCTTACCGTGCCTATGCAGCAACGGCTGCGGGTTCTTGGCAATTGCATCTCGGGACTGACGACGCACGCTGCCCATCCAGATAATCTCATGTCTTTGTTCGAGCAAGCCGCAGCAGCAAACGCCGACGCGCCAGCCGTCGAAATCGGCAAGCGAAGAACCTCGGCGTTGAGAAGGATGAAGTCGTTTGTGTGCATGCAGACGGCAGTCTCAACTGGGTAATTGGGTTGATGGGCGTCCTCAAGGCCGACGCCACCATTTGCAGCCTCGACTCCACCTTGCCTCCTGACTTGCGGAGCACCATGTTCGGCACAGCCAAAAGCAAGGTCTTCATCGTCGGAGACGAGTCTCAGCTGCATTTCCGGCCAAAGGACTGCGAGCACTGCCTCGTCCTGGAAACGCTCGTGGTGGCCGAGACGCCAGCAACCGCGGCAGCACCACGCGTCCCAAGACCCTTTGCCCCCGCGTACCTCTGCTTCACTTCAGGTTCAACGGGCAGGCTCAAGGGCGTTCTCTGCACGCAGCAAGGCCTCGTGGCGTTCCAGAAGGACGTTGAGGTGCGGCTGCACGCTGGGCCAGGGGTGTGGGTAGCGCAGTTCATGTCGCCGACATTTGACGGCAGCGTGCACGAGATTCTCTCGACGCTCTGCTACAGCGGCACGCTCGTGCTCCGGAGCAACGCCAACCCGTTCCAAGTGTTGCGGCCGGTCGACAGCGCGATCATGACGCCGTCGGTTGCGCGCACCATTGCGGCTGCGGAATTTCCCAACTTGAAGACGGTAAGTCGTCCCACCAGAATGACTTACCTGACATATGAGGCTAACCAGTAGCAGGTCTACCTCGCTGGCGAACAAGTTCCCGAGACCGTCGTTGACCAGTGGGCACCAGGCCGCAAGCTCTACAACATGTACGGTCCGGTCCAGTCGAGGGCACGTGCGGCGCCACAATCACACGGCTACCATTGGGCGGCCGAACCCGACGTCGCGGGTCTACATGCTCAGCCGGCGCGGCCGCTGCCGCCTCGTACCGCCAGGCGCCGTGGGCGAGATCTGCCTGGCCGGCGTGCAGATTAGCCGGGGCCACGTCGACATGGCCACCGCGACAGTGGCGCGCTTTGTGCCCGCCGACACAGGCTGTGGGCCTCCCGGCGAGATGCTCTACCGCACGGGCGACCGCGGGTACTGGGATGACAACGGCAAGATTGTGTGTTTGGGCCGGGATGACGGCCAGATGAAGCTTCGCGGCTTCCGCGTCGACCTCGACGACCTTGAGGCTCGCGTGTTGCGCGCCTTGCCTACCATCAAGGCCGTGGCCCTCACGAGGGTGCGAGATTCCTTGGTTGCCATGGTGCAGCCGGCGACGCTCGAGGTCGAGTCTGTCAGAGCAGCCATCAAGCAAAAACTCCCGAGGCAGGCCGTGCCATCGGTGATTGAGTGCGTCGACGAGTTTCCCATGACGCGGGCGGGTAAAGTGAATCTGAAGGCGAAGCTGGCGGGTTGAGACCTGGGTGGAGTGTGAGGTCCGTGGTGTTGAGAATGACGTCGCTCATTTCGTTTCGTGCGATTGTTTACATTTTCTCGGCTTACCGAAGTTAGAAAGGACCTAGGGTCCATAGACCGGGTCTCGCTCTTTTTGTTTATCCGAAATACTACATGCTCTTCCTTGCTTTCTTCACCTCCATGTCTGCGGGCGTGTCGGTGCTCGTCTTTAAACTTCAAATGGGTCCGCCGACGCACGCGTCGCTGTGCCTGTCGGCCCTGCTTCCAAACTGTGCTCCAGACCCCTCGTAACAGCACCTCGGGCATTTTTTGACTCGGATAATGCATCTCAATTCGAAAGGCCTGCGCCGAAAATTCCGGACGCCGTGAGACTTGTCTCTGTCTAACTTGTCTTGGTCCAATTCATCTACACTCATCAAACGCCATCGTGCTCCAATGCAGTTTGTACTCCGGAAATTAGTCGCCATCAGCGTGAAGCAAGAAGAAGCAATCGGAAGAAGGGAACAAGGACAACGGAAAACGACTACAGCAACACCTTGAACAAGTCGGCCTTGGATGAAATCTTATCCTTCAACTCGGACACCATACCGGCGCAGGTGCTCTGACACGTCGCCGAGCTGGCGACTGCGGGCAGCACGAACAGCTGCTGAAGTTTGCCCATTGCACTTTGCATCTCGGTCACCCGCTTCATGATGAGCGCCCGCAGTGCGTGGCGCCGATCAGCAGCTCTCACCACGTAGCCTCCACACCGCAGTGGCACCTTGTCGCGCGTCAGGCCGGTGCTCAGCGAAATGCGTTGGTCGTCTCCACCTGCTGTTCCCCCGCCTGCTGCTGCTTGCTGGTCGATCCACACGGTGCCCATGCCAAGCGCCATCGAGACCTCGTCCATGGCCTGACACAGCATCAGCGCCGACGACAGCCGCGGCCCGCACGTGCCGCAGCTCACTACGCGGAAGCACTGGTCGAGCAACACCTTGGACTTTTGCACTGCTGTCACCAGAAAGGCGCTGCAGTCGTCGCCCTCGCCGCCACCACGCGAGCTGCTCCGTGCGGCTGTCGACTCAGCCAGGTGCTGCAGGAGCGTCGCGGAGCAAGGACATTCGCCGCCCATGGACGACGACACGTCCCGCACTGGGCGGTCGCCGCTTTCGTCGGTCGACTGGGCGCACGATGATGCTGATGATGTCGACACCGAGGACGACGTGGTGCTCTCATTGCAGCGTCTGGCGTGGAGGTCGTCAGTGGCTGACGGCGTTTGAGGTCCGCCGCAGCTTTGCATTGGGCTAAGCATGAAGTCAAAAGTCAAAGCCGAGTCGTGCAGACCGCCTGGAGGCGTAAAGTCGGCAAAGGTCATGGCGGAAAAGGCGTCGGTGGCGCCAGTCCCGGCACCAGGGGTGCTAAAGCTGAGCATGCTATGGAAAGCTGCATCCTGGTGTTGACCGAGGTGGTGCTGTGATGGTTCGTCGGGGAACGGAGACATGGCAGATATGGTTGCCGAGTCGGGCCGCAGGGGTCCGCTGCCCTCCGATACGACCGAAGGATCGAAGGGAACATGTAATCGCGTCGAATCTTCTCCAGAGTAGTCGCGCTGAGGGGAAGCCGTATTCGGTGTAGGCAATGCCGTCTGGGCGGGTTGAGAGGTAGGTTGCGTCTGCGTTTGTGTTTGTTTTTGCGTTTGCGCCTGGTTCTCGGCGGTAGAAGAAGAAGATGGCGTCGTCTTGCGCGGACGCGGACGTCCAGCTCGGCGGGACGGGCTGTAGATGCAGTCGATGTTGTACTTGACGCATCGCCGGCACGCGGGCCGTTCCTGTCCGCAGCGAATCTTCGATGCCTGGCAGCTGTCGCAGGACATGCGGAACTTTGGGGCCTTGGGCTGCTTGTTGTGGGTGGAGCGACCGGATTCCATGATGATGAGATTTTGACAGACGATGGCGTTGTTGTTTCCGAAACCCTGAGTGGTAGGTATAAAAGGGCACGCCCGCCTGTCGTCAATGTGCCTTGGGGCAACTGGACTGACTCGGGCGCGCACAATAGTCAGGTCAGCGACGCCGACAGGGTCTTGATTCTCTGGGCACATTCCCGAAGCTGCTGCACGTTCGCCTGGACAATTTCGAGGCACGCGTCCATCTGCGCGGACCGCAGTGAGGAGAGGGCGCCGCTCAGCACCGCCATGAGCTTCGAGAAGGGCGACAGCCGCAACGCTATTAGCTCACGACTCAGCGTCTCCGCATCGGCCGGATCCAGGTCATAACCTCCCAGCGAGATGCGCGCCTTGTCGTTGTCGTTGTTGTTGTCGTTGGTATTGTCGTTTTCCTCTCCCAGCCATCCCCGGCGCACCCAGTCAATGACACAGGCGCTGAGCACCGTCACGCTGGCCAGCGGGAACCGCTGCTGCCGGCACGTCTCGCAGTCGAGCACCGTTAGGCAGTTGACTTCCGCACTCTCCATCAGTTCCAGCAGGGTTTCCAGCGCCACAGCCGTCCCCTCAAGCTGCTCAATGTGCATCAGGACCCGCAGAGCCGATAGAGTGCAGCCGCAGTTGTTGTTGTTGCTGTTGCTGTTGTTGTTGTTGGTCGTGGTGTTGTTCATCTTGAATACGGCTTCTTCTTTTCTTCTGGATCGTGCTGCCTGCTGGAATCACTTCTCTGCCCGGCCCTTAAATGCAAATTGTGAGTTTCTGGAAACATCCGTTTTGCTCTTCTGACTTTCAAACTGCCCTCATGAGTCGTCCCTGGCAGATACGAGCTTTTTATTTGATCGCGAAGCGAATCGGGCTGGCCCGCCATTCTGTCCCTGTCTTTGCGATGACTCGATAGTTTCGCCATGCTGCCGCATGCTCACAACGTCGATTCGTATTAGAAATCACGCTGATTGGTCACCATCATCCTGCCAACTCTAGATGGTGGTTGATATGGCAGGGAGTGTGATTCGCTCTCGCCTCTCCAGTAGTACAACGAGCTAGCCTGATCGGCAAGCCTGAGCATAGCCCCAGACAGAGTAGAGCATTAGGAAGACATTGGAGACCGGAAGGTGATGACGATTCTCGGAGCCAGTCTATTACTGCTTCAGACATCGTTCCTCGAAACCTGGCAGCGGGCCGAATTCATGTGGTGGGTCAGGTACTTCGGATGTACTTCCATTGGCCTGGGCATGTCACAAGAAGTCTTGCCTTGGACTCCACTTGCGAAGCATCTTTTCAACCCGGTCGTGCTGAGTGGGTTGGCTCTTCGTGTACGGCCCTGGATTGACTCGGTGTGTACCAACCTGGATTGAGCGTCGTACGGGGGGATCGTGTAAGGAGGCGCTGACCAAACTTGGGGGTCTGTGTGCGGAAGACGTGCACTCAAGCACAAGAACCCTTTTGCCCGCGACCACCAAGCCTCAGTTCTCATTCTCCAGCTCCATTCCGAGGGGGAAGTCTACAGCAGATCTCCTCTCGCCTCGACCGAGATTTGCCGCCGGAAACATCCCACACTCGATGCCAAGGGAGATCAGGAGACCCACGACAATGTGCAAGCCTGGAAGCTGCGGCACGAAGGATATCAGCCAGGAAAATACGGTGCAGCAGTCGAAGCCATGTCTATACGGACTAGGTACCAAAGACGCTACGTGCAGAGCGAATTACTTTACCGGGGCAGCCGGGCGCCACGGCGGCCCAGGACCCAGTACGTAGAGTTGAGTCGGCTATGCACAGCTGTTTTCCCGCGACACTGAGGAAAATCTTTTTGCAGGTAATAGACCGATTTCGTTGTGCTGAGGTCCGACTGATTACTAGAGTCATTCCGGTACGCAAAACCTGCAAGGAGTAAACACGCCGAATTCGCCCTCGATACGTCTCCCACGTCGCAAATCTTGTTGTTGTTGCTGTGACTGGTGGTTCTAGGCGCGGCAATGACCACTGGGCATGGCGCCAGATGAATGATCTCCAAGTCAAAGCCTCGCTACAACACCTCCACTTGCTCACGCGTGCCGCAGATGCACCGGCAGACTTGTCTGATTCCATCTGATCAGGGACGGGAAAAACATGGCTCTTCACTGGGCTCAGTGCATGATTGACCTGGAGACAAGTGGGCAATCGATCTGCTCGTCTTCTCGTAATCTTACTACGGGGGAAAACTACTGGCATGAATCTACGCCGGTCTAAAGTCAATGGCCGCGGGCCACGCGTTGCGTAGAGGAGAGACGCTCTTGACCTCCCACCCACCCAGCTTCGCCAACCGCTCCCAGTCGTCCCGCGTCCTCTCCTGTCCATTCGCTCCAACCATCATGGTGATGTCCCCGTAGCGAGCAATACGTCCCGAGCGGCCGTCCTGCAAAACGGACTCAATCACTACGAGACGGCTGCCTGGTGCCTCGATGATTGCTCGCCGCACATTCCGCAGAATCTTGACCACGTCCTCATCCTTCCAGTCGTGCAGACACCACTTCATCGTGTACACCTTGTACGCCGGCACCTCCTTGGTGAAGTCGCCCACATGGAACTCCTTGATCCGCTCGCGTAGGTCCGCAAACTTGCCGTCCGGCTCGTTGAAGAACGGCTTTATCAGATCGACGACGCTCTCGAGCTCCAGGATGGCGCCACTCAACGCGGGATGCGCGCGCAGCAGGCTTGTGAGAAAGTCACCGCCACCGGCGCCAATGTCGAGAACTGTGGCAGAGCCGAGCTCAGCCCAGTCGTAGTCGGCAATCATACCAGGGGCCTGGGCTACGGCGCCACTGCCGAGCGTGCGGTGTAGCTTCGCCACCAGGCCCTTTTCCGCAAAGTAAAGGAAGATGCTCTTCGTTGTGTTGTACTCGACCTGCGCCGGACAACGCGTCTCACCCGCACGGATGGCCTCTGGGATGCCGCGCGCCATGTCGTAAAATTCGTTGCCGTATAGATCTGTCCAATTGTGCCATTGCGTCCAGTGGTCCTTTGTGAGGAGTGTCGACGCCGGGTTGTTGCGGTACGTGTTGGTGGTTGCGTCGTACGAGAAGATGCCGTTGTTGTGCAGAACGCGCATGATCTGGCGCAGGCGGAGAGGCTGGAGGGAGCTCAGCGCTGCCAGATCCTCGACGGTGCGAGGGCCGTTGTTGAGGTGGTCTGGAATGTTATTCGACACTGCTGCCCACAGACATTTTGTGTCGTAGTAGGCTTTGGACGGTCAGCCGGGGGACATCGTGGAAATCGACCAGAGAACGCGCTACACACCAAGGTAATTCTCAGCCAACAGGGAAACGGGTGACTGGATCAAACGCTGTGCACGATCCAAAAGGTCGACTGTCTCCGAAGCAATCAGGCTGGACTGCTTGTTGGGCAATGTGTTCACATCCTGCAAACACTCGAGGCGCTCTTGGTTGAGCGGTCCTTCCAACGCCTCACACGCCTTTTTCAGTGCCGCCTGAAGTTCTGAGAGAGCAGAATCTACCGCCATGGTGTGTTTCTGATCACAAAAGGCCCGGTGGACGTGGACGCCTTTGACCATCTTTATTGACATTTTGACTCGAGGGCCGAACAAGTCGGGAGCCGACCATTTCGGCCAATCAGCGTCTCTCAACTCCGAAAAATTCCAACCTCATTCACATGGCCTTTCGCGACCGCCGCGCGAGGACGGATACGCAGTGAATGGTCGTCGTGGCTGGCTGGACCTCTCTCAGTATACCCTGCTGCTTCGGGGCCTGATCGCTCACCTCCTTTATTTGGTGGCTGCGAGTTTCCGGCCGCTCACTTGAGTAAACTGGTCAAAAGTCTTTTTTCTAGCTGTCGCCATTTTTACCTTTCCGTTTCAGTATTCCACATCCTCTACTTTTTGCACGGAATGGCCGTGCTAGCAGCACCTCCATGGCTCCGCCCTGAGAATGAGGCCATGAGGCCGAAGTTCCTGCCATGGGTAGTCACAGGAATGGCCTGTCTGGCCATGTACATCGACACGTTCCAGTCGACAATGGTCAACTTTGGCCTTTCGGCCATCATGGACTCGTTGGAAATGACGCCGTTCGACATCAACTGGGTCGTCATTGCATACAGCCTCGCCTTTGCCGCGGTTCTCCCTGTGTCTGGAGCCATCGCCGACAGATTTGGACTGCGTGTTGGATTCGTCTTTGGCACGGGTACTCTTACCTGGGCCAGCGCCCTCTGTGCAGCTGCGCCAAACAAATATGCGCTCATTGTTGGGCGCGCGTTCTGTGGTATTGGAGCAGCGCTGGGTGTAAGCGCAGGATCTCATTTTCAGGAGGCAGGGCAATCACTGACCAATTTCATTGCAACTAGACGGCAACCGGTCCACCAATCATTAGCCACTTTTTCAAGGAAGAGAAAGAGCGCAACAAGGGACTCTCAATGCTTATTATGTGCGGACCTCTTGGTTTGGTTTCGGGCATGATTTTTGGGGCGTTGCTGGTTGGCAAGTGCAAGCAGACTTCTTCACCCGGAAGAGCAAACTAACTGTTGCTGTTCCACAGAATCATCCACCGGCTGGCGCGGATTGTTTTGGCTGAACCTTGCCGTAAACAGCTTCCTGTCTATCGTCGGATTCTTCACCATTCCCGCCTTCGCAAAGTCCCCTCCCGACCCCACCAAGAAATTCGACAAGATCGGCCTAGCAATCTTCGTTACCGGTCTGCCGCTCTTGATCTACGGTGTGGACGACGGTGGAAACCGTGGATGGAAGACTCCAGATATCTTGGTGCCGCTCATACTGGGCGGCCTGCTGGTGATTGCCTTTCCCATCTGGGAGCGCCGCCTCGACAATCCTTTGATCCCGAAGCAGTTCCTATCCGACCGAAACATGATGCTCATGCTGATCACCTTCGTCATCTTCGGTGGAGGCTTTTCGACCTGGTTCCTCCTAGTCACCCAAGTTTTCCTCAACTCTCTCAAGTTGACAGCGGTGCGTTCCGCGCTTTACCTCCTCGTAAGCCTTTGCACTGCTGCCGTCGGTCACCCTGCGGTGAATCAAAAGCTGTTGTTGACATTTTCGTGAAGCCCTCCGCAATAGGATCCATCATTTCGGGCGCACTGGGCAGCTGGCTGAGTACGCGTACCTCCGTCAGAATCCAAATTGGCGGCTCATATTTCTGGACTGCCGCCTTCCTCATCCCCTGGGGCCTGATGGTCCTAGACGCCAATCGCGCCTACATCATCTGTTTCGCCATCTTGTACCTATTTGGTAACGCGCCTGCCGTCGTGCGCGCCCAGGCCACAACGCTGAGCACCATTCCCGTAGAGCAGCACGGTCAGGCCACTGCAATGCTGATGGTGTCGTTCCAGACCGGCAATGCCGTCTTGCTCGCCCTGTCTAACGCCGTCGCAAAGGGTTTTACCAAAGGCCCTGAGACGGAAGCGTCGTTGCTCGAGGGCTACAAGGCTGGCTTCTGGATGCTGCTGGCTTTGACCGCGGCGGTTGGTCTCGTCTTCATCCTTGTCTACAGGGACAGGGTGGTCAAGCAGCCCGATTCTGAGATGCATCTTCCGGATTCGGAGGCCAAGGAGGCCAACACATCGGGCACCGAACTTGCGCCCGGGAACGCCTCTGGCCAGGAAAATACGCTTCAAAGCTCGTCGAGCGTCGAGTCGAGCACTGAAGTCGTCTCGATGGAGCTCATCCAGAAAGCCTGAATGAGAACAGTGTCCAATTATTTGGAGCTGTGGAGATTTGCTTGAGGCTCTGATGTGTTCATCCTCTATGCATCTCCTTAATTTCCTGGGCGTCCAAGTCAGACGTACTCGTCATTTATGAGAGCATGATCAGCTTCATTCACATCAAAAATGTAGTAGAATTATAATAGAAAACGTTTGCACCGGGGATCCTAAGGGCTGGTGTTGAATTCATCTTGTTGCTTTGCCTTCTTTTTGTTCGTCTTTTGATGCATCCACAGCCCTTGCCAACATCCATGGACACTGCTTTTGCTTTTGCCGCTGTTTTGCATAATGCACACGAGAACGATTGGACAAAATAAGGACGAAGGTCTAGTCACGCTTGATAGACAGGCACTTTTGTTTTTGCAGCTTTCGATGTCAAGGCTTGGTTAAAAATTTTTTTTTTGAAAAAAAAGAAAAAAAAGAGTCAGGATTCCAGGCTATGTGAATCGGCCAGTCTCAAAACCTTATGGTGAAGCAAAGGAACAAAGGAACGAAAGGAAACAACTTGAATCAGGTCACCACGCAGGATGGCGGAAAAAAAGGAGCCTCTATCTAGACTATGAACAAAGCAGGTAGGGGAACTGACCAGTTGCCGCTGCAAAGTAGCCTCAGAACTGAATACAATCAAACAGAAAAACAAGTAAAGACTGCAATGGAAAGTGCGCGCGCAGACGTTTCCACCCGCAAAATCAAGGCAAAAGTAATGGCAGGACGAGTATCATGACCCAAAAGTTTGGCACTTGAAGAAGAGTCTGTTGCTTGCATTGCATTTATTTCGTAGCTTGTTAATTTGTGTCAAACTGCCCCTTTCGAGGACCAATCCCCTGCTTAGCATGCGCTGCGGTATTCAAGCTGCTTTCATCAAGCTTCGTCCTACGTCTTTGCTCGTCTCGCACACAATCAGTGACCTCCGAAAACCAGACACCGAACCTCGATACTTTCTCTGCGGGGAGCGTCGGGCTTCGTCTCTGGATGCTCAAACGCACAATGCGGGCAGACTACAGGAGCAGATCAGCGTCCAGCACTTCATCGAGGAAAGGAGGGGAAACCAACGTTTGGCTGCCACATCTGGCTTGTTGTCGTAGATCTTGATCAGCAAAGCCTCGTCGGGCCGCTGACCACCCAGATAATACCATTTTTGACCGGGACCGTGGCTGATGTTGTAAGTGGAGCCCAATTCCTCCCACTGGTGCTTCCACAGGTCCGTAGCATGGAGATTTTTCTCGTCTAGCGAGCTTCCATCCATGGTTGCAAGCGGCCAGTCCTGCACCGGACAGTTGATTGGACGCCAGACACTGTGTGTCAAACGTGTCAGTAATTGAAGCTCATGCTTGCACAGTCTGAGAGAAATTTTTATTTTCTTCGGGCTTGCTTACTTGATGATGCGAAATCGGCCTTTCAGGAGGTCTTCTGCTTCATCGCCGGCGTACTGACGAGCTCTGCGAATCGCGCCTTTGGGTGTTCTAGAACTGCGGTCAGTCTTGAAACCAACAAGTGCCGGATTCCGCAGTTTGACACTTACTGGTCACAGTGCACCTGCATTCAGGGTCAGATTATTAATAAGGGATAGAAAAAATAGAAACCTCAGAAGATGCGATCCTTGAATTACCGTTCTTCCTGGCTGCTGCTTTCCTGGACTGCCAAAAAAGCCCTCAGCGGGATCTCGCTTCCGGATTGAGTGGTTGAAGATGATGACTTTGTGGGCTCCAGTCTTGCGCTTGACCAGTGCTTCCACGGCCGCGTAGTAGTCGCGCTTGATGGTCTCGGTCTCGATATCACGGATTGCTTGGAGAATCTCCGGCCGGCCGCCCTCCGCGTCATCGACAAACGTGAATGCATGGTCGTCCAAGTTGAATGTGTCCTTGACAGGACGGCAGTCTGATACAAACACCTTGTACGGATTCCAGTCGTAGTTTTTGACTTCGAAACCAGGATCGGGGTCCGTGCGGTAGTATGGTACTTCTTTCTTGTCTTGCCATGGCTCAATGTAGAGCATTTCCGTCTCACACTTATGCAGGGTATCCATGATTGAAATTGAACTGGACAAAGGGATTAGGTGAACGATCTGATAGACTCACGAGTACCTTCAACTGTCAATCAATAGCATATATAGAATCATCGGCTAGTGTTTGTCGGCGTCCGACTGCATCCCGGTGCGTGAAAGCTGGTCTGTGCCTCACCAGCAATGGCGTGAGTTTAGTTCATATTCATATTAGAGAAGAGACAGCAAATACATATTGCTCTTGATAATGGCATTTACCATAGAGTTCTTTCGAAATGATGGATGAACTAAAGCATATCAATGTGTTGGTGGTCGCCAATATTCGGTACCCGACGCGAAAGAGCTGACTCGACTGGTGTCGGCGCGCGCATATAACACCGCAACTGCATGGTACGCGGTATTTTAGAATTTCTCAAACTCAGTTAAACTCCAGTCATGAGTGTAACAATGGTTTCCACGGCGTGGTTTGATAACTCGACGCGGGCGCATACGGTCGAGTCTTTCCCGTCGCCCGAAGTCGCGGGCCTGGGATTTCTCGGGACTCTGCCATCTTGTTTATTGCGCTTGTTCTTTCCTTCATCGGCATAGGCCCATTATACGACTTTCTCGAGCGGCGAAGAAACAAGTTTGTCGTTCTCGGAGATTGCAACTGCTGGCTTCGGCGGTCCATGATGACCAAGTTCAATCTGGATGCGAACAACTTCGTCTTCGATGGTTACGCCAAAGTATATTCGAAAGTCATGAGAGAAAGTGGATTGTGCTTACACTGCTTTAAATCGAAAGTTTACAAAGCAGAAGCAAATTTGGACGACCTGGATCAAGGACGAGCTAGTTCATATTCTCCCCTCGAAGCTGTTGGACGATGTCAAGAACCAGCCCCTGCAGAAACTGTCCTTTCTCAAAGTTGGAACCCCAGAAATTTGAGCTGACTTGAGAGAGCACTTCATGTGGAACCTGCACGTCGGCGACATGGTCTGTCAGCGCGACTACGTGAAGGCCGTCAAATCGCAGCTCAACTTCAGCCTACGTAAGTTGTCCATACCACCATTATGACATGGAGTATAGTACTGATACTCGATAGCGAGCATGACCACCTACATTGCCGATCAGACTGATCTTGCAATTGCGGAGCGAATCGCGCCGCCCCCAAATTTCACGTGGTAAGCATTCATCACGAAACCAGTACAGAGCGAGCACATGACTGAACCGCAATATCAAGCTGGAGAACTGTCATATTCTGGAATGCCACTCTGGATATCATCCGCCCCGTGACGGCTGCCATTAGGGTTGGTCCTGAGCTGGCCGCAGTCCCAACGTACATCCACCATGCCCGTGGCTACACGGAGGAAGAGACTTCCTTCAATGTCCCTCTCTTCGCAACGCCTTGATTCTTCCGCGTACTTTTGATTGGACATCTGGAGGCGGACGCAAAATTCGCATGCACCAGCGAGAAGTCAGGAAGTTCGTGTACCCGGAGCTCAGGTGGCGATAGGCCAACGACAACTCGAGCGAGAACTTTGCCATGTTGGACGGTCTTCTCAAGAGCGCTGAACACAGTACTGGTGAAATATCTTTCGCCCGAATCGTCGACCAGGAACTGTGATTGACGTTTGTGGCGGCCGGTCTCTTCTCTGTCGTCGTGTCGCAGCTCATTCTGTCGATCCTCGGCTACCCTGAGTATCTCGAGCCGCTGAGGACAGAGATCGAGACTGCTTCCAAAGAGTGTGATGGCTGGAACAACGAAGCGGCTGCAAGAATGCCAAAGCTCGACAGCTTACTCCGCGAGACGTTGCGGCTCAGCCCTCCTACTGCTTGTGAGTGCCCCCATCCGCTTTGAACATGCAGTAGAAACAATGAAAAATGGGCTGACATTGCTACAGTCACACCGCAACGCAAGGTTGATGTCGAAATATATCTGTCCAACGGCGAGGTGGTGAAAGCAGGAACACTCATTGGCTTCCCAACGCTGGCAATTCATAGAGGCGCTGAATACTACGACCGACCCCTGGAATTCGACCCCTTGCACTTTTACGATATGCTGACCGATACCATCAAGGTCAGGTATGTTACGCAAAGTCGCAAACACTTGCCGTAATTATCCCCAATCGACTGACATCGTGAAATGCTCGTCAAGCTGTCCTTTCTGATTAGTTTCGGCTACGGAACTCAGACTTGCCCCGGTTGGTTCCTGGCCACGGAGACTTCGAAGATTGTCTTGGCCAAGTTCATTGTGGATTACGAGATTAGCTTCACACTCAAGCGCATCGGAAAGCCGGTCGACTGGCCCATTGGTGGCCAGATTATGCCTAGCATTGACACCTACGCCTCTTCTGGACAGCGGAAGCATTAGATGATTGGAATTCTCTGCTTGGAAACTGCAGATGGACGTTTTGTTTGAGCACTTGGAGAAAGCGCATGTTAAAGCATCCCTTGGCTGGTGCGTTCGGTATGCCATTGGTGTATTGGAGCCTTTCAATTTATTCACAATCAGGCTGGCTGTCTGGTCGAATTATGCGAAGCCAGATCGTTACAATTTGCTTGTTGTTTGACCACTCGCGATGTGTTTTCCACCTTGAAGTGCTTGAACTCTACACCTCGGTTACCGAACTTGGGTTGACATTGCGTCTAAATAAAGAAGTGCCAATACGCAAGTAATCGTGTTGATCTTAGTAAAGCACTCAGTAGCAGAAAAGATGACAGACTCAACGAAAAAGCAGAATGGAGAAGTCGTGATCGGGGATGTCGAGTACGATGGGAGAGTCATACTCAGCGTAATCAAAGGTACTGAAGACACCTGCTCCACACAAGAAAGGGAAACGGAAATCTGATCACAATCAAACTCACTCAATCCGAACTAGGCGATCAAACATTGTACATCAACTATATCAAACCATTAATCTTTGCCGAGGAGCTCGGGTTTCCGCACCTCCTGTCCGTCATCGACACTCGAGATGAGTGGTTCTACGCTGTGCACTCCGAGCGCATGGTTCCATCTTTGAAAGACCAAGACCATGTGACAGGAGAGAAAATCATTGGTTTTGAGGGAACGGCCTGTCTGCAGTACCTGGCGGCCAAGTTTGACAACGAGGGGTTGTTGACTGGTCGGACATAGTGGGAAAAGGCTCAAATCCTCTCGTGGACCGCTTTTCAAACTGCAGGTCTCGGGTCTGCTTCAGTTCCTTACGCTTGCCCTGGTCCTCTTTTGGTGGCAGACAAGATGGCTGACGAAAGTCCTTAATGACTGTAGTGCCACTGCAAAAACTGGCTTTACTTCCTTCGAAGATACCCTACGCGACAGGATCCCGAGCCCATGCCCAAGACATGCGCAAAGTGAGTTTTGATACTACGACTCCGCTGTGGTTTTGACTGGCACCACCAGGCTTCATGCCAACACATTAAAAGCATGGGACTTGTTGGAGAAACGATTGGACCTGCCCGGGCAACAACATGTAGCTTTGCCAGACCGCCCAACTCTGGTAGACCTCTCGTACTTCCCATTCGCGATGCCATGGATGTTTGCTTTCTTTGGTGTGGATATCAAAGACTGGCCGAGTATTCAGCGCTGGAGCGAGCTGATGTTGGCACGGCCAGCGGTGCAAAAGGTTATGGACAGCGCACCCACCATTGGCCATTGAAGTGCGTTTTGCGACGATGTAGAGCAGGTTGGATCGGAGACAAGGAAAAGAAGATACTTGAACGCGTAGAATCATGCCATGTATCCGAAAATGATCAGGGCCTTGGCTTGGCCTTTTGATCCGCCAGCATTCTTAGGAGCCAGGAAAACAAGCAACAATTCGAGAAGGCAAACGTAACAGAAACAACAGGTATTTCCACGTCGACAACATGAAGATGTTTGTGTGAAGGAGTGTAGTACTCTTTCCTTGGGGAAGCAGATGGTGGGCGCTCGGGTTCCGACTGCGAATCAGGCCGGTAGTACAAGAACAATGTAAGGATGACAAGCAGCAATCATCTTCAAACTTCCCTTGAGCGTCTTCCTCCCTCATTGATTTTTTTGGATTCATCTCTCCAGTCAAATCGAAGGATTACCAGACAAAAAAATCACGACTCTATGGCTGAAGACGAGCGGAATCCCCTCCTCCAGGGGGAAGGCGAGGAGGCAGACGAGCCATGCATCAAACCCAAGAAGGATGGAATTCCAGTGGGATACAAAGCAATGCCGGTCTCGTTCCTGGCATCGTGCGCAATGGCCGCAACGGCCGCATCGACCGTATACGCCTATGCGCACATCCTATGCCGAGACGCGACGCAGTGCGCTGACAAAGAGAAGGCGGCGTACGCTTCGGCAGTAGCAGCGGCGACAACAATTGCCAACGTTTGCGGCCTGGTGGCAGTGGGTATCTACGAGCGGCTGCCCACACGAGGAGCGCTGGCGCTGTGGGTGGGCTTGCGCGCGGGAAGCGTCGTGGTGCTCTCCGCAGGAGGTAAGCATTTTGAGGAAAATGGAACAGACCTTTTCTTCTCTTTCAAAAGCCCGCTGACGCCCGGAAACAAACAGTCCTCTACAAGAGCATCATCCTCGGGCTGAGCGCGCGCATCCTAGAGGGCCTGGCCACCGACAACACGCTGCACATGGCGCTCAATGGGCTATACGCCCGCGCTGAGGATCAACGCCTTGTTGGCCGGTTCATGTCGGCGTCGCTCGCCCTGTACATGGCCGGCATGGCCCTCAGCCCTGCCCTCGCTGCCCTGCTATCCGACTTCCGCGTCTCCTTCGCTGCTGCTCTCGGCGTCTTTGCACTGACAGCCGTATATCTGGCGGTTGTGGGGCGATTGGGAGAAAGCGGCCATGGAAAACGAGGAGAAAGCGACAGCGCCGACCAAGGATGCGAAAACGGAGGTGAAAGCGACAAACCCAGCAAGATCATGGGCGCCGTCAGGGCAGTGACCCGGCCGGCTTTGTACCTGGCCTCAGACCGCGTCCTCGCTGCACACGGTGGCGCCATGCTGCTCTACAATGCGTCAGTTTCGTACATGTTTCCCGCCCTGATGGTGCACGCAACGCTGCGCTTCGGCTTCTCGTCCGCGCAAAACGGCCTGATCCTCTCGGTTGCCGCGGGTTCGTCCGCGCTGTACCTGGTGGTGGCCGCGTACTTCGCTCGGCCCGCACGCGATGCCCCAGCGGCGCTGATCTCGCTTGCCGTGCTCATCGCCGCCATGTGTGCGCTGGCCGCAGCATCAGTCGCATGGGCGCTTTTCCCTCTCGTCGCAGCAGCAGCCCTCGGGCTTGCCACGCCATCGTTTGTCAAGTCTCACCTGGTGCAGCGGCGACCAGGCGATTCGTTGGCCGTGGCGGCGCTGTCGATTTCGGAGGGTGTGGGTAGTCTGATCTCGGCGCCGCTGCTGGGAGCATGGCAGAGCGCCCACCCGGGCGGGAGCGTGTTGTACGTAGCAGCGGGACTGGCGGCGGCATCGGCGGTGGTATTTGCGGTGGGCTGCAGGCGTGGTTGAGATTTGTCGTCCTGGATGTTGGAGGTTCGGTAGCTTAGTGGAGAATTGACGGAAACTAAGGCCGTGCATTTGCGGAGCGCGGGGCAAAAATATATTTCCGGGGTTTCGATGAGTAATCTGGTATATTTCCGTGAAACATTTCCGTCCTTCAGAAAATGGACTTGACCTGATCTTCGAGCGGCTCGACATCCTCCATCTCCTCCGCCACACGCTCCACCTCCGCCAACACACGAAGCACATTCGCACCCGCCACGCCTCGAACATCTTCCACCGACACTCCACGACGCAGCAACTCCGCAATCAACGCCGGATAAGTCCCCACATCCTCGAGACCTTCAGGCGCAGGGTCAAAGCCCATGCCATCGAAATCAGCTCCAATTCCAACGTGACGGTAGCCGATCAAGTTGCCCATGTATTCGACGTGGTCCGCGACGTCCTTGAGCTCGGCTCGCGGGGCGCAGGCCACGAAGCCAGGGAAGAAGTTGACCATGATGATACCGTCGTTGGCCTTCAGCGCGAGCAGCTCTTCATCGTCGACATTGCGTGGATGATCGCACAGCGCGCGAGCGGCCGAGTGAGTATAGGCAACTGGGGCGCGAGACAGTCTCAAAGCCTCGCGCTGCGTCGCGGCCGACGTGTGGGACAGATCAACCATGAGGCCCAGTCTGTTCATCTCGTGCACGACATCTCGGCCTGCCGCCGACAGCCCGCCATGAAGAGGCTCCGCCGGGCTGCAGCTGTCAGCGTAGCGGTTGTGGCAGCAGTGCGTCAATGTGACGTAGCGGACTCCCAGGCTGCGGAACATTCGCAGCGCCGACGCGCTGTTGGCAACCTGGTGAAGGCCCTCGACGCCGATGAGGCTGGAGATAGTTGGAGGCCCGCGCTGGTCCGCAAACTGTGCCCAAACATCGGCGGCCGTGTCGGCATACTGCAGACGCCAAGGGTACGCGTCGATGAGCCGGTAAATCAGGTCGATCTGTTGCAACGTCTGGTGCATAGGCTCGTAGTACGTTTCCTGGTCGTCGACCGGCCCATCATTGTGCGGACTTGCAAATGGTGAGAATTGGGGGAGTCAGTCGCCAGATGAGGACTCACCATTCGACGTACGCGCTCCAAAATTGAGCGCGCAGGCCGCTGTGCTGCAACCGCGGAAAGTCAACCTGGCCCACCAGCTCCTCCGTCTCGCTGAAGTTCTTCCCGTAGATGCGGTTGTAGTAAAACGCGCGGATGTAGATGGGAAAGTCGTTGTGTCCGTCTGCAACATCATCAGCGCCAACACCACCACCTCGCCTATGTGGTCAACGTACCAATCAATGGAACCGTACTCAGAACTTCGTGGACAGGGTCACGATTGCAACTTGGCCAGAACCGCGCTCTAGACGTGCTCAGTGCAGCCAATCCAGTGAGCAACAGCGACGCAAGTGTCACAAGGCCTGTTATCCAGGCATGTCTCTTTCTCTTCGGCACTTGTGGCACCAAATGCTGGTACTGCTCACCTTTCTTCTCCATCGTCTTTCGCAGGTTTGCCGTGCCTTCAACTTTCGTTGGGCTCTTTCATCTTTTGGCTTTCACAGCATGCGTGCTCTCGGCCGCCGATATGTGCTCGGTCTCCGGGAACAAAGTCACAAAAATATCCATCAAGGTGCAATGCGAAAGCCGTTCCATGTCATTATGCTACCTAAGTCCTCCGCTTCATTCGCACCTTTGTATCCATGTTGGGTCCGTTCTGGACTTCTATGCACATGTTGGGTGGTCGACGCGTCATTGGTTCGGCCCACTCCATGTCGTACTCGTGGATAAGCTTTGCGAAAATGAGCTTGGCTAGCCTGACGGCATAGACACGGCCTGGGCAGGCGTGTTGGCCATAGCCAAATCTGCACTCCGTCAGCGTTTATCTCAAACACTCTTTGCTCTGCGATTCTTACGTGAGGAACGCTCTGTCCACTGTCGAAGCGTTGATCTCTTGCTTGTCTGCTACTTGGTTCGCAAACCTGAAGCCCCGGAAAGTCAATGGATCCTCATAGTTGTCCGGATCGCGGTGGATGGCATGGATCGGAAAGGCGAAGCGTGAGCCTGCGGGAAGCGTGTAGCCGTCGTGGAATTGGAAAGGTTCTTTCATGACGGCTCGCATGATGGACACTATTGGCATTGGTAAAAATTCACAGCTCGCACAAGTCTTTCTGCATTACTTACCAACGCCATTGGGATACAATCGCATAGTTTCCCGGATAAAGCTCTCCAACAGTGGTGTGCGAGACAAGAAGCTGGATGTGAATCCACCTGTTCGAGCATGCTTGCAATCTCCCGCCGCAGCGGCTCAAGATACTCTGGACTCGTCAGAACCTGGTACACCATCTGTACCACCAGCCCGCCAGGAGCACTGCTGCCGGCAAACATGAGGTGCATTAATTGGTGCGCCATGCGCTGTGGCTTGGACTCGACAGGGTCATCTTTGGCAAGCTCAATCATCCACTTGACTGCGTCGTCGTACTTGTCCATCTGGCTGCGCGTCTTCTCGATCTTGGGCACTAGGTGTTTCGTGCAGCGCGACAGATCGCTTCGGTGCTTGATGGCAGCGAACCAAGCGACGACGTTTCTCAGGGGGCCCAGTGCTACGCCATTGATGAGGATTGCGCTGATGAACAACGATCGGTTAAAGCTCTGTGATGTCTCAATAAAGTCCTTGTTGCGCGCCAGCTCCTTGCCCAGCAAGATCGCAATGGTGATGCGATGCGCCATTGACGTAAAAGTTGGAAATGCTTGGACTGTTTTCCACTCGTTGGCTGTTCCTATCTCAGTCGACAATGTGTAATCGCATTCAGAGTTCATCGTTTCCACCAAAGAAGCTGTTCCCCTGTCAGTTGTGCAAATTCTTTTTGGAAGAAAGCAACATGCCAGCACTCACGCAACTGGGGATTCATGTATTTGTTGACGGCGTCAGGCATCAAGTTGGAGGAATAAACATCCCCGGCAGAGACGGGGACGTTGAAGGCCTCGCTGAAGCAATGCGCAAAGCTGAGATTGTGCTCATCTGCTTTCCCAACGTCGTCAAGGTACTCGGGTGGCATCAAGAGATAGTCTCTGCCAAAAACCTTGGTGACAAAGGGCTTGTTCAAAGCCTTGTGGAACTGTTCCCAGACTCAGCAATGGCGTGGTCACTGGAACAAATCACCCACCTTTCGGTATCCACGTTCTGCCCACTTATCCATTTCGAACCTCATCGGGACCTGCCCGGGGATGAGGGACCACCATCTTGATTTGCCAACCCTTGCAGCGCCGTATGGAGTTTTGCGAGTCTAAAGAAAGATGGCGATGAGAGCTGGGAGGACCAGCGGCAGAAGTCCAGAAAGATTGTGCGCCTCCGACGGCAGATTGACTGGAGTTGTGACCACAGTTGAAGAATTCATAGCCATGTCCATTTAAAAATGCGGCTTGAAGCTTCAAAGCGCCAATCGGATCCAATTGAATAAAAGTAAACAAACGGGTAGTAGTCCCACACGGCATTCTCAGGAATGGTCGGACACCGACGTCAGGAACCACGCAGTTTTCACGTGATGTGATCTATTCTTGAGGACTGCTGCAACTCTGCGAGCTACACACATGGCCAATTATCTTTACTTGTTTTGTCCTTTTTCGGTGCCTGAATCCCCTGCTGGAATCTGGTGACGCCACTCAAACGATGGATCTCCGGCCGACCCGCGGCTCGTCGACGCCCCACCTGCTTTTGGTTCTCTTCCAACTCTTCTTCCTTGGGTCGCCACCATTCCTAGGATGTCGATGGATCGCTATCGGAACTCTTTTTTACACTGGCGATCTGGGCCCAGCTAAGTAAATGGACCCACGACCCCGACACGGCCAAATTTGCAGCTCTGGCCTGGTCACATTGGTTGTCGACGATTGAGAATTTCTTGAACAACCGGCCAACACCAGAAGCAGCCTTATGGCCCATTGATAAAGAACCCGGAGTAGCG
The DNA here is from genome assembly GCF_038021145.1 of Phyllosticta citriasiana. NCBI lineage: Eukaryota > Fungi > Ascomycota > Dothideomycetes > Botryosphaeriales > Phyllostictaceae > Phyllosticta > Phyllosticta citriasiana. Next base: position 28,697 of record NW_027117285.1, on the reverse strand, counting down.
CTGACCTATACACCTTTTGGATTCCGGAAACTCAAATGGGTCATTGCCTTGATCCTCAACTTGAGCGGAATCCGATACAACTTCCAGGTCAAGGATGTGCAGAAGCCCCGGTTCACCTCCGCACAGCGCAGCGGACGCATTCGGTTTCTCCTTTGGCAAGCTATGGGACTGGCGTACTTTATGGCTGTGGGCGACTTGGTTGCCCAGCTGGGAATGAAGCTTTTCTTCGCTCCGGGACCTGGGCAGCGCGGACCAGTTGACAGCATGTAGCTTGACATTCGCGACGCGGATTGGCGCATGAGCTTACTCAAGGCTCTCACTTTCGGTTCCGGCCCGTACTTCTTCATCAACATGCAATAAACGCTTGTGTCGATCATCTTTGTTGCAATCGGCGTGTCCAAGCCCGAGGTCAGCCTTTCCGTCCTTCAAATCAAACCCAAGTCAAGCTCACATTGTCACCGCAGGACTGGCCGCCTTTGTTTGGTCTTCTAGCCGAGGCGACGACGGTTCGCTCATTCTGGGGGTGATTCTGGCACCAAATGATCCGAAAGGTCAGTCCTTCTATTCTCTCTTCCTGATCCAGTCGACTAACGTCTCAAAAGCCGTCTAACCGGGCATGTGTTGGATCTACTCGGGATCAAGCGGGGCACCAATACGTCGTCATAAACTCAATTGTGGCTACCGTTTGCTATTTCCGGCTTCATGCATGCGGCGTCCTTGACGCTCATGCCCTGTCCAGCCAATGTTCCTGAGAAGGAACGCTGGATCGGACTCATGTGTTACTTTATGTGGCAGGCAGCCGCCATCACTCGGGAACATTTTGTCATGTTCATGTGGTGCAAACTATTCGGCCGCAAGGCATCTGGCGCTTGGACACAGCTTGTGGGATACGTTTGGGTCACTTTCTCATTCTGGTTCGCATTGCCCATGGCCGCAGACGTGTTGCTGAAATTGAGGATGGGCGAAACGTTGCCGTTTTCTTGTACCTTGTGGGGCCCGCTTGTCGAAAGGTTCTTTCCGTGGTTGGTTTGAGTCGTCTTTCGACAGCCACGGTGCAGGGAAACGGCTCTTGCAGGCGTTGAAGCAATACCCCTGATACTTTCGTGGGGGTTTCCTGGTCATTTGATCGTCCAATCTGCGTCACGAATCCGCGTCTTCGTGTCTTCGCTCGGTTGCCTAATTTGGCCTAGAGCTTTCCTATCTCAATTTAGCAACTTCCTCATTCAGTTAGCTGTTCCAGCTCGTGAACTGAGCGCGCAACCTTAGAAAATCAGACTGTGCCCTGTCCCGGTGACACTACGAGCTGGGACTCAGGATTTTAGTCCAGTGACTGAACTGCGCTCGCTTTCGACGTTATCAGCCTTTCAAGTGAAGCCAAATGCACAATGGCATTTCAAAATATATGATCGCAAGCCTGCATTACAGAATGTACCGTAAAGAACCCCCAAAAATGTAGAGCGATTTCATCGCTTATGACACACAAGCCTCATGTCGGGATGGGTGATCCACTCGTCAGGATTCACCGAATAATCGCTGTTGGCATCTTCCGGTCGCAGTTCGATCTGATAGTCCTTGACCAAGGCGGCGACGATGCTCCGAACCATGCGGTCCGCAACATATTTGCCCATGCACTGACGCGGGCCGAAGCCGTAGCGCCACATATTGTATCGCACCTGCTGTTGTCAGAGTCCGACCACGGGATAAGAATTGTAATAGGTTTGAAAAAGTACCTGAGATGCTTTGAGTCCCAAGAATCTCTGCGGTTTGTATTTGGTGCTCTCATCTCCCCAGAAAGGATTGCGAATGTTGAGCCCGTACGTATCGACAATAACCATGGTCTGCTTACGATTAATTTTTGGCGAACAAGGACACAAACGGCTTATGAGACTTACCCGTCCTGGAATGATCCACTCACCGACTTTGCGATCAGTCGGAGGAGCTTGGGGAATGGAGAATGCTGCATGGCTGTGAAAACAGGAGCGGTAAATTCGAATTCAGGACATACTTACGAGCAACTGGCCGAAGCCGGGAAGCCTCGCTGATACATGCAGCCAGGAAGGAGTCGTTCCGAGAGATGTACGCGTCCCACGACGCATCGTCAGGGCCGCTTTCCTTTTCAATTTCCTCGAGGAGTTTGGTTTGATATTCAGGGTAGGAGGCAAGGTAGATGAAGTTCCACGAGATAGCACCGGTCGTGACGTCAAGGTTTGCAAAAAGCGACTCGTCCAAAGTTTGCAGTAGCTATGCCAAATTAGCAACATACTTATAAGCGATTTTGCAGAACATCACCTGTGTTCGGTCAAGTTTTCCATTCTTGGCGTCTTCCCACAGTTTAGTCATGGCCGTTGTTGCTCCTCTGGCCTTTGCCTTCTTGTAGATGCTCTCGTTGAAAGAAAGCCACTCGCGTTGGAAGTCGTCAAGCAGCCTGTTGGCTGTTGTTGGGAGGTACCGAGACAGCGAGAAGCGTGCCAAACCTCCCTTGATGACAAAGGTAAAGAGCTTCTGGCGCAAAGGGGAAATCCTCTTGAGCCACTTGACATCCTCGGCGTCGAGTTCACCGTACAGCAAGGTCCCCACGACGATAAATGGATAGAACTTGACGTCCTCGGCGGGATCAAAGACGCCATTTTGGAAGTCTCCACTCTTGCTCAGCTTCTCCATATATCGCCGTGTCTGTTCGCGGATGATGGGTGCGTCTTTGGCGATTGCCGAGTGGGTGAAGGGCACTTCCATCTGGGACCGAAGGCTTTGCCATGACTTGCCGCTGAGCAAACCGACACATTGCCCCAGTATCTGGCTCATCAGATATCCTGAATCGTTGTTGACTGCCTTGTAGTGTTGATCTGAGTCCTTGAACACTTCTTTCAAGTGCTGTGGATCGGAGATGACCCTGGCAAGTTTCAGCGCCAAAAGCGACGGAGCAGTGGCCTGTCGACTTACACTTCAGAGGAGAAACCACACCAGATTCTGTACATCGAGCCAAACTTCTGCATCCACTCTTCGGCGTTCTCGCGACCTTGGAGAAACTTTGCAACGTCACCATTGCCGTTGGGCCAACGGTATGGGAGTGATGGCAGATTTTTCTTGCCATCCTCGCTCTTGATAGGGTAGGCCCAATGCAGGTACCACTGTTTGAGATCAGTACAGGTAAATGAAAGTGCTTTGGAGTATTTACGTCGAAAACCCTCGAGAGAAAGTCGGTGATTGCATCTTGGAAGAAAGAACGTGCTCTGAAGAAGATGGCTGCAATGAGGGTGGTGATACTCAGTCCCCACAACAATCGACCCAATGTCAACGGCTCAGATGCGATGGTTTCGATGGAAAACATGTTGAATTGGACCAAAGGGCAACACCAGTGTAAGTCTCGGCGTGGAGTTGAATTAAATCTGGTCATCTTATCTGTTTCATCAACGAGTCGAAAGCTGCGCACGTTACGATCGGTACCCGAGTCCCCCCTCAATCGGATTCAAGTCATCGGTACTTCTATTCGGTAGTCACCGGACCCCGATCACCCTTTTCTTTATTGCGGCTATAAGGACAAGTGGTGCCATGTCCTATTTTCGTACCAAAAGCCCGCCACAGCCGCAATGGGATCAACAGCACCGGAGTTCCCCGCCGTCAAGTACGGGGATATCTCGTACAATGGAAAGCCGATTCTCTACGTTGTGAAAGGTGCGAGTACCTCTGAAGTTGCGTTTTCACTGCCGCTCTAATCATATTCTGTAGCCACCAACACTTCGTATATCAACTACATGAAAGTGTTGATGCTGGCGGAGGAGCTGAACCTGGACTACGAAATTTCTGTCGTCGTGACCAAGGATCCGTGGTATCAGCCGATTCACCCTGAACGTTATGTACCCACGATCCGCGATAAGGATTCGGAGACGGACCAGGACATTTACGTGTTTGAAAGCACTGCCTGTCTTCAGTACCTTGCGGACATCTACGACAAGGAGGGTCTTTGGCACGGGAAAACACAAAAGGAAAAGGGCGACATCTATTCTTGGACTGCCTATCAGACCGCAGGACTCGGGTATGCCTGTTCATCCACCTGCAGTCATTTGAAATTATTTATTGCTGAACTCTTTGATCAGGGCTACCTCCAAGTACTGGCTGTACTTTTTCAAAGTTCATGATGAGAGATTGCCAAAGACAATCGACAAGTAAGGCAAATACTCCGTCAACCATTCCATCGTTCGTTAACAACAGAATGTAGGTTCTACGCAAATGTTTTAAAGCAATGGGACATTTTGGAGAAGCGTCTTTCCCTGCCGGACCAGACGTACATCGCGCTGAAGGATCGTCCAACCGTTGCGGATCTGGCATATTTACCTTTTGCAATGCCATACATGTTCGAGTTCATGAAGGTCAAGATCGAGGACTGGCCCAAGATCAAGGCGTGGTCTGATCGTATGTTGAGCCGCCCTGCAGTCAAGAAGATTCTGGAATTCGCTCCTACCATAGGCAATTAAGCCAGCGGTTGTTTGTGTACCAATAAGCTCCAATAGCGACAAACAATAAACCCCCGCGCTGTTCACATCTTTCTGTTGCGCAGGCCGATAGTCATTGCTCTTTGTTCTCGATTTCGAGTTTCAGCTTGGCACTTGGACAGGCTCTTACAATGTCAAAACCAGGCTTTGATTTGACGAAAAGTTTCCCAGTTTACCGGACTTATTTCCGTCGTTGCGCGTAATTCTACATCTCCTAAGAGACAACGTCACACGGAATACATTGAGGTTGATCCGTTGGCGCACTTGTGCGCGGGACTAAGAGACTTTCGACGAGAAACAATTGAACCAAAGATGACGCTTGGAAGTAAAGCTTAAGGCCAAAAAAATGCAAAAGTTCTGTCGACTTGTGCCCACGATGATCTGGCATCAGATGCTTACAGTGCAAACCGGCTTGATTGAAGAAGTCCAAAACAAATTGTGCACACAGCATGTACAGATTCTTCCAATCTGAGAACCGAAAGGTGCACGAGCATTGCCGCCGACTCGCGAACCGGCGCCCGACGGCATTTGTCGAGAGCCGACCACTCGGCATGAGGACGGGATTAGATGCAGAGGATCGAACCCTAATACTACTAACGACTGCGGTTCACGCATTCTCTCGTTTTAGATATGATTCACTGCTGAAAAGAAGTCTTTTGAGTCGCATTCTGTGACCGGTCTGTTTTTGAACCTTTCTTTGCTTTGGATATCCCCCATTCTTACACTGTCACTCATTAGGCGAGGCTCCAATGTCTTCTTTGGGGCTAAACATAATTCTTTGGTCCTACCCAGTCGCCTTTTGCTCGGTCGCTCTTGCGACAAACTGTTATGAAGTCTTGTACAAGCCCAAAGATTCCGTAGGCAAATACGATACACGGCGGGCGGCGAGGGCAGACAAGACCGTATTCTTGCTTCATAGTAGTCTAATCATTCTCTTGGTAAGTGGACCAAGATATCTTGGTATGTTAGCGAAACACTGACAACTATTCAGACGATCAATACATCCATTGCCGGATATGGGACACTCAAGGGTGACAGTGGACCACTGTTTGCTGGAGAAGCATATCTTGTAGGCGACCAAAAAGCAGTGTCAAAGATGGATGGACTGACCTTTTGCATCCAAGGGCTCCATGCTTTCAATGCTTCTGATTTACTGCAGCACACTTCTTCCCGATCCAGACACCCCGTACACGCCGTCGAGACCTAATCTTCAGACATGGCTGCTCAGCGTCGTGTACGAAATTGCTATTCTGCTCATGTGTCTGACCAAACTTTCAGGCTGGGGGCAAGAAGGACAGAGCGCACTGGTCGTGACCTGTGAGGCGTTCTCAGCTGCCCGGGTCGTCGTGCTGGGAACAATGTCGGCGCTGTACCTGCTCAGCCGAAGGAGAATCGACGATACAACATCGGATTCGGAGCGCGAGTCCTTACTCAGCGATGAACAGAACGTACAGCAATATGGCTCTTCGCCGACGGCGGTCGGGGCAGACCCTCGCTCCAAGGATGCGCAGACGGTATCTGCATTCGATTATCTGGCTGGATTCCGCGATCTTCTCCCGTACCTTTGGTAGGCTTTGCAAGCTCGACATAAGTGTGGACTGGTCATTTATCTGACGAAGACAGGCCATCAGATTCACAGCTGCTGCAACTCCGTGCAGTCTTTTGCTTTGGGCTTCTGGCGGCTCAACGTGTTATCAACATCTTGGTGCCGCATCAACTAGGTGTCGTAGTTGACCACCTCGGCAAAGGCAAATTGCCGCTCAAGGAGATTCTCATCTACGTCGTTTACCGCGGGTTACAGGGCCAACAGGGCGTCATTGGCTCCCTTCGTGCAATCCTATGGATCCCCATCAGCCAGTCCGCCTACCGCCGCCTCACCATTGCTGCATTCGAGCATGTCATGAAACTTTCGCTCGACTTTCATCTGAGCAAGCGCATCGGCGAGGTCATCAGCGCACTTAGCAAGGGCAGCGCTATCAACACTTTCCTTGACGGTCTAATATTCCAACTCTTTCCCATGGTTTTCGACCTCTTCATCGCTGCGCTCTATTTCTTTTTCGAACTTGACGCCTTTTACGCCATCATCGTCGTCTCCGTTATGTGGTTCTACCTTTTCATTACCATCTATATGGCAAAGTACAGAGGGCGTGCGCGGCGAGAAGCCGCGACAAGGGATCGTGAAATGGAGGCTGCGAAGTAAGTGTGCGGTGATCTTTGAGATACAAAATGCTGACCGACGGCGTAGGACCGACGCCATCATGTCGTACGAGACTGTTCACCACAACAGCGCTCTGCCCCTTGAGCTCACCAGGTTCCAAAATCTGGTTAAGCGCTTCCAAACGGTCGACTATTCAGTAAATTTCTCTCTCAATATGCTGAATGCTGTGCAAAACTTCATCTTCGTGCTCAGTGTCTTGCTGGTCTGTCTGCTTGCAGCATATCAGATATATGACGGCTTGCATAAGGTGGCCATGTTTGTCACTGTATTGACATACCTTGCCCAGCTTCAGGCGCCCCTTAACTTCTTTGGTAGCTTCTACACGCAGGTCCAGAATAACATGGTCGATGCCGAGCGCATGCTCGCTCTCGTAAGTCAACAGCACCCACGGCGCGGAAGAAATGCTGATAATGTGATCATTCAATAGTACAAAATCACACCCAGCGTTAAAGATCGTCCTAGTGCGAAGCCATTAAACACGTGTGAGGGCGAGATTGCCTTCCACCATGTCAAGTTTGCCTACGACAAGCGCAAGCCAGCGCTGGCCGACGTGTCGTTCAAGATTGCGCCGGGCACGACGACAGCGATTGTCGGTGAGAGTGGCAGCGGCAAGTCAACGATCTTGAAGCTGCTCTTCCGCTTCTACGAGATCGACAGTGGCAGCATTACTGTCGATGGAATCGACGTGCGCGACGTCACCATGGCCACGCTCCGCACACACTTTGGTGTTGTCCCACAAGACACCATCCTATTCAATGAGACCATTCTGTACAATCTGTTGTACTCGAAGCCCGACGCTACTTTCGAGGAGGTCCAGGAAGCGTGCAAGGTGGCAAGTATCCACGAAAAGATTCTCAGCTTCCCGGACGGGTACAACACCAGCGTCGGTGAGCGGGGTCTCAGGCTTTCTGGCGGTGAGAAGCAAAGAGTGAGTGATTTGTGAGATTTCAGCTTGTATGTGCAACAATCTGACAGCATGACAGATCGCAATTGCACGTGCAGTGCTCAAACGCCCGCAGATTATGCTGTTGGATGAAGCTACGGCGTCATTGGACTCGCAGACGGAGCGTCTCATCCAGGACGCGTTGAAGACAGCTTGCAGTGGGCGGACCACCATTGCCATCGCGTAAGTCCTCATGATCTCTGGTTTTGTACGGAAAAGGGGACTGATGTGAGACCATTGTGCCGTAGACATCGGCTTTCGACGATTACCGAATCAGACCAGATCATTGTCATGCACCAAGGATGCATCGTGGAGAGAGGTACCCACCAGGAGCTGCTTGCACTTGGGGGCAGATATAGTACAATGTGGGAGAAGCAGACCAAAGCCGCTTCTTCCACATCAGATGGCAAGAAGGAGTGAAGGATAAAGAAAACTTTCGTGTGTTGAACATGGATGAGGAGTCTGCCAGATGTTTTGAATTTCTGCGTCTAGACAGTCGTTTCTCTCCTTTCATTTTCATTGCATCGCCCTTAACAAATCAAACTCCGCTATACAGTGTAATGATTTTATCCCATTCACCATAGCCGCGCAGATGTTTTGATCAAGATGAGGAGGGTACAGGTGACTGAAATGTTGAATCTTTCTATGATGGTGTCACCTCCAGAGATGGATGATGAAAAATGTTGACCTAATCACTCGCAACTTTTGACATTGTGTGCGTACAATATTGCAGATGCTGACACAAGCATAGAACCAGGGGAGACTGTCCACAGTTTAACTGGACATTTCTATAATTCTTCACGAGAAGTGGTCAATTGAAAGTTTTTCCCACTTTACTACAACTGTAAGGCATTTATTGGAAAACTTAAAGAAGGGAATTCTAAATAAAGGGTCGATGCGTACCATACAATGAAGACCATGCCATGCAGCTAAGCATCCTTCTTTCTGCGGAGCTGAACGATGGCTAATGATAACGCGTTTTCCCTTAACTTACCTGCTGTCCTCGTTCTCGTGATCCGGCTTGACCCGAACATCGTAGTGTGTGAGCAGAAGCGACAGGAAGGCCTTTTCTAGGGCCGGAAAGAAAATGCGACCAGGATAGGCGTGTCCGCCGAGTGAAAAAATGATCTCCGAATTGCTGGTGGAGGTGAGCTGGTGTCGAAACTCTTCACCAGGCACCTGCCGCATGCGGTGGAAGCGGTAGCCATCAAACTTCTTGGGCTCTGGGAAGAGCTTGGGTGACATGTTAGCGCAGTCAGCGCTGATAGCGCAGAGCGTACCGTAGGGGATGCGCGGGCGTGAAGAGCTACACACCGTTCGGATCGACAACTTTTCTCATAATGGCCACTGCGGCGGAGTAAGTTAGCTATGAGCATGTTCACTGGGAGAAAAAGTGGCATGCGACGTATTAATTGATGGTGGGTTCAATCGGTGCGTCCCCTTCATGAAGCTCTCCATCTTCTTCATCTTGAACACCGCGGCCTTGTTCAATCCGCTAAATTCGCGCATCATCCCCTCTTCGTACTCTTCCCCCAGCGGATCATGATATTCCGAGTATTTGAAAAAGTTAAACAACGAGTGACTGAGTCCTCCCGAGATGTTCATGACTGATTTAAGGATGATTGTGACCTCATCACGGGCCAGTTTCTTGGGAACTGGGTTCAGGTATTCTGGAATCATCCAGTCAAGCAGCTCGCCACCGTCAGAATGAATTGCAGCTATGCCCCTTGATTTGCAGTCTTTTCCCGTCGCAATATAGCGGTCCAGATGCCTCTGAATGACGGGCATCATCAAATCTTCGATTTGGTCCCGAGCTTTGACTAGGGCGTGGATCCAGGGGAGGCGGGACTCGAAGAACAGCGAGTGATTGGAGGTACCGGCATCAGACTGCCGACCGAGTCGCTCAGGGGTGCGAAAATACTCGGTCACCGCGGCAAACAACTCAGTATCACGGCTCAACTCCTTGCCCAGGATCGGGCGCGAACTCATGATCGACGCGATGCGAAAGGTCGAGGGCCAGATCTGGTCAACGGTTGTCCAGTCGTCGCAACTACCAAACACCGTTTCAAAAGCGTAGGCAACATCAGCCCCGAACGACTTGATGACAACGTCGAGATTGTTCGACATGGCTCGGATGACCGCCCTCGGCACCAGGTTCTCTTCTCCCCGATAGCTGTATTTGTCGAGCAGGATATCGGACTTGTACGCTTGAAACGAGCAGGAAGTGGACGCGGATAGTTCCTTCATTGCCTTGGGCGGGAAGAAGACATGCGGCGTGGTTGGAAAGGCAATCTGATAGACGCCCTCCGGACACTGCGTTTTGCGGTTAGCACATCGTCGCAGCCCACCACACAGAGGGCCCACTTGTCAGTCTGTCGCCCTCACGAACGGCTTCTTCAAAGCTGGTATCATCTGGCTTGCCCATTACCGGCACTTCAGGCGCCAAAACTAGCGCAGGCTTGAAAAAACCCTTCCATAATTTGAACAAAAGGAAGCTGAACCCGACAGCTAGCAACTCAAGAGAAGGAGAGAAGCCGAAACCGAAGACGTTGATGGACAAGCCATGCTACGCACTCTGGAATAACCACCCGGTGTTGGCACTCAGTGACGACAACTGCTTTGGGAAGTGACTAAGCAGACGCCTGAAAAACCAGTCCCGCCCAGCTAACAGAACTAAAACAATATGCCTCACTCCTAGTCAGTCTTTACTTTAAGCAATACGAGTCTATACCCTTTTCAGTAACTTGTTCTTCACCGGAGAAGCTGGCACGGTTTCAGCATGGTCTGCACGAGCCACTCCTCTTGGACAAGATCACCAAAGCATATCCCTGGAGAAGAGAGTGGTTGACGTTGGTGGAGGCGAGGGCCAGGTTGCAATATGCCTGGTAGATGTAAGGCCAACAAAGCTCTGGGATGCACATGTTTCGCTGACCGACCAACGTTGCAGCACTTTTCGCATCTGAGTTTTGTTGTCCAGCACGTCTTCATCAAGCAAGAAAGTCGACCAGGTCGCCAAACGGAACTTTTACAACAGACTGCGCTTCGAAGTCCACGATTATTTCACGCCCCAGGAGCCCGTGGCAACAGGCGCCTGTTCCTCAAGCACTGCTTGCACAACAGCGGCGACGACGACTGCGTGAGAATCCTCAAGGCTATTGCACCAGCTTTGGAAAAGAGCAGACCGGAGACATGCTTGATTATTGCTGAAAATGTACTTTCAGAATGGGATGATGCGAGCCTATCGAGACAACTGAAAACGGAATTGCTTCAGGATGACATTAGCATGCTGCTCTTGTTCAACGCCAAGAAGAGGACGGCGGCGCAATACGAAGCTCTCTTGTCTCGTGATTATGGGGATCCATAGAGCTCCCCGGGGTCAGCTGTGTTGCTTGGAAGTTCGTCTAGCATAGGTGTTGTAGGTAGTCGAGGCAACACCGACCGGGCACCGAGTGTACACGGTAGCCGAGAGCAGTTGGCCACTCGCAGCATGTTGCGACAAACCACTCTTTCAAGAAAACATTATGAGATGAACCTGCTTGATGTGTGGCCGAAACAACCTGAGAGGCTCTCTGTGATGCCCCAGATAGATTCATGTCGAACAAATGTTGTCCTGTGGCAGCTGGATTCGAAATCGTCTGACACTGCTCGGACGTGGGTTGACAAACACAAAGGGGAAAAACTGCTGGAGCGAGGATTCTGTTGCAAGGCAGAGAAATGGCGTGCTTGATGGCGGTCGTGATGGCGGCAGTTGAGGTGATGGATGGGGTGGTGTTTGCGAGGTGGGGAGGTCAATGCTTCGCTGCTCCCAGCCGAATTCGGTCGCCACGTCACCCCGCACTTTGCCTCTTTGGGTTGGAATAGATGTCGGCTCGGGTCCGACCGTCCGAGGGGTCTGATCGCTGGAACATCAGTGAACATATTGGGCGTGTTCTTTTAGCCTGAGCAACCTTACAACCTATACAAGCACTGAGTAATTTTACTAACTGAAGAGGTCAAGTTTCATTAGGTTTTATCTAGGTAGTATTTGATGCGTGTAAAACTATTCTTTTAGTCTGAGTGGCCTGGAGGCGCCTTCTGGAGGCTCATTCAGGGCGCACCTCGCACTAAAAGAACATCCCACTTTTTTCAACTTCCCGCCCCACCCCACGTTGGACTTTAACGCCGCATCAGACGCAGAAAATCTAAATGTCTATATGCTCAGTCTAGTCTGCTTGAGATACCACAATCACCAAAAACTCCACGAATGCAACGACAAGGGAAGAAAAGAAGAATAAGTGGACAAGAAGATGAAGTAGAAAGGGAAAGGAACAGACTCGAATCAAACGCCCCGTAGATGCTCCACAGCCAAAGCGCGCATTTCCCCCACATCTGCGCCCAATGCCAAACACTGCTGCTGCAAAAGAGCGTCCAATCGGCGGACCAGTTGCGCATACTGCCGCTCCGGGTCCAACAGAGCCTCGACAGCCTGCAGCAGCATGCTCTGTAGGATCCTGACCAAAGTCTCCGACACACGATCGGTGTCATACTCGAAGCGGACCGACAGACGGTCGGCAAAGACGTGCCACTCGAAAAGCACCCCAAATTTGGCCCCCTCAGTCCAGACGTGCATGGGATGCACTCCATCCACCGGGAAAACGGATTGCTCCGTCATGCGGTCGTCGTGAAAAGTGACAACGCAGTCGAAGAGCTGCTGACGATGCGATGGAAAGGGTAGGCCGAGGTGCTCGAGCAGCCGTGGCCATGGCACGGCGTGGGCCAGTGAGCTCTGCGACGCGCATTGCACGCTGCGCAGTACGTCCATCGATGTCAGCGTCGAGTATTGTGTCTCCGCCTTGACGCGGACAGGTAGCGCCTGCAGGAAAAGTCCAACCACATTTTGGTCGTCGACGGAAGTCCGGTTCGCATACGGGCTGCCGAGTACCACATCTCCACGACCGCAAAGCGCATGCAGTACCACTCCAGTCGCAGCGAGGCCGAATTGATGGAGAGTAAGGCCGTTGGCTGTGGTTAGCGCGAGGATTCCGTGGTAGAGCTTCTGTGGCACGGGGAGCAGCAGCGAAGTGCCCCTGTACGACTTTCGCCAGGGTCGCTGGCCACCGCAGCCGTCATCCTCATACTCTTCACGCCGAAGCTTCAGGCCGTGTAGGTTCGAGGCCCAGAAGACAGCGCTCTCCACCTCAGTCGGTTGGCTCCACGCAGTGGTGTCAAAGTAGTCCCGCTGCAGCAGCGGCAGTTCGCCGCCATTGAACAGCGTGGCGACCTCGGCCAGCAGCGCTTGGAGTGCCGTGAGGTCACAGATGATGTGCGAGATGCTAATGGCCAACACTGAGGGTGACAGCACCACCCGCACCAGGACGTCTCTACTGAGGTCAAAGGGCTGGTTGACAAAGTCTCGGACGTTGATCGACTTCACCATCTGCACCTTGATCGGCTCATCCCTCATGAGGCGCTCAACTCGGCCCTCCCCAATATCCACGAAGCGCGAGCGAAGAATCCGATGCCGGTTCATGACCGCCTCGACCGCACCGACAAGCCGCTCCAAATCCATTCCGGGCTGAAGCTCAGCAACCCACGGGACGTTGAAAGCGCACGGGCTCTTCGAGTCCTGGTATCGGTGCCACCACTCGAGTTCCGCGGGCGAGAGCTTCCTTGTGCCCAATGGCGTAGCCTGAAGCGTTCCCTGCGGCCGTGTCTTGCGAGCCTGTACTCGCATCTCCACAACGGCGGCCAAGTCGGCAAGTGTGGGCGCCCTGATGACGTCCTTGACCGACAGAGGGATTTCGCAGACGCTGCGCAGTCGGGCTGCCAGACTTAGCTGCAGCACCGAGTGACCGCCCAGCCCCGTGAAGCTGTCACCAGGCGACAAGCTGACCAAAGCGTCCAAACCCAGCAGCAGGCGCCATTCCTGCGCGATGAGTGCCTCGTAACGTGTCAGGCTGAGCGCTTCATTCCCTTTCATAGTGCCGGCACAGGGCGGCTCGAAGACGGCTGCCTGTTGCGCGAGCGCTTTTGCGTCCAGCTTTCCGTTGCGCGACAGCGGCAGCCGATGCTTGGCCGTGATCTGCTTGGGCTGCGCATGCTGGGGAAGCGCGCGGTGCAGCCGGCGCGCCAGCTCCTCAGTGTCGACGTCTTCGGGCTCAACCCATAGCACCAGCTTGCCGTTGTGCTCCGTAGCCACGGCCTTCCGCACGGCCGACGCCATCTCGCGCACCGCGATGGCTCCGACATCGTCCAGGTTGACGCGGAAGCCACGCATCTTGATCTGCCTATCCTGACGCCCGCGCACATGTACGTTGCCCGCGCCATCCCAGAAGCCCAAGTCGCCGGTGCGGTACATGCGCTCTTCCGGGAGATTTGGGCAAAAGGGGTCAGGCAGGAACTCGCGCGCCGTTCGGGCTGGCATGTTGATGTATCCGCGGCTGACTTGGACGCCAGCGATGAAGACGTTGCCGATAACGCCGGGTGGTGCCAGTTCCATGCGATCGTCCAGAATATACAGCCTTGTGGACGGGACTGGCGGACCGACATTGACTGGTATGCCTGCTCGCAGCTTCTGTTGACAAGCCCCGATTGTTCCCTGAAATTTCAAATGGTGAGTACTCCGCACTGTCTGATCACGTTTGGTAGTGGTAACGTACCTCAGTCGGACCATACAAGTTGTACAGCGTCCTTCCGACCGCCCACTTGTTCAAAGTCGTCTGCTGCACGGGCTCGCCAGCGAAGTAAACCTGGAAGCAAAGTCATTACTACGGATTCAAAGATAAAGGCTCGGAGAAGGACATACGCATTTGAGGTTTGGGTAATCGCTCGGGTCAAGCCCCGCGGCCACAGACGGCGTCATCATGGCGACGTCTACATCTCCGAGGTGCGAGAACGGGTTCTCCGGCTCCTTCCTGAGTACCAGCGTTGCGCCATAGCAGAGGGATGCAAACACTTCGTGCACACAGCCATCGAAGCCTGGCGACAGGAACTGCGCGATACGAACTCCCGGTGCGCTGTTGAGCCTTACCTCGAGGTCGGAATGGAAGGCAGTGACACCTCCGTGCTCGCATAGGACACCTGTTGGAAGTCAGCTGGAGATCTGAATGAAGTAAGTTGAAACTCACCCTTTGGCTTGCCGGTGGAACCCGAAGTGAAGCAGAGGAATGCGGCATCTCTGCTGCTCTGCAACTTCGGCGCAGAAGGCGATGGCTGTACATTACTAGCAAGGATCTGATCAATGGCCAGGGCCACAGGTCCGCCCGCCATAGGCTCTTGCAGCTGTGAGCTTTCTGTGCAGAGCAACAAAGTCGCGCCACTGCTCCGCAGTAGCTCAGCGCGATACTCGGCCGCGTGCGATGCATCGAGCGGGCAATACACAGCACCGACCTTGAGGGCCGCGCAAACGCCGACGATCCAGTTGATGGAGCGGTCTGACACGACGCATACGACGTCCCCGGGCTTGACGAGCCTCTCGGCGATACTCGCAATCCTCGACGAGCACACCATCAGTTCGCCATAAGTCAGCTTCGCTGCACCCCTCTCTACCGCGACCATGTCGGAATTGGCGTTGGCGGCCTGCTCGATGAGGCTCGTGACGGTGGGCCTGGGCTTGCGAACGTAGGTGGTAGGGGACTCGTAGTTGCCGCGCGCAAGCAGCTTTTGGGAGAGGCCATGGCCCAGCCGCCGGCCTAGGCATTCCCGCAAGGTGAGCTCCGGTTGGACGACCGCGTGCAGCAGGTTCTGATACACGGTCGCCATGTGCCTCATGTCCTCGTCGGTGAAGGCGTCGCGGCGGTATAAGAACCGCACCGTTCCGTCTCCTTCGACCAACAAATTCAGCGGCAAGCCCGGCGCTTCCTTGACAACTGGCGGCCGCAGCGGTTCGACGGCTGCCTTACGCATCGAAGGTGCGTCGAATTGGATGGCGAGGGTCGAACAGAAGCGCAGGGGCTGACCCTTTCGCTCACAGGCCTGAAACTTGGACAGCGCCTGCACTGTGCGGTACATGTCCCGAACGAACGAAGCTGCCGTCCCGTCCCTGTCAACGGTGATGCGCAGCGGCTGCGTGCTAATGAGGGGGCCGACGATACTGTCAGCCCCATCGAACCCGAGGCTCCTCGCCGAGACGATAGCGCCGAAGAGCACGGAATCCGAGTTAGAGTAGCTGGAAAGAACAAGCGCCCAGGCTGCGTAGTGGAAAGCTGCGGGTGTCGTGCGGAGAGTTCGGGCGCATTTGGTCAGGGCCGCAACGTCAAGGCCTGTCTGCAACGAGTGCTCTGCATGAATAGCCTCGCCGTGAGAAGGCTTCGAGAGCAACATTTCTCCAGCGGCATCGGGAAATGCTCTGTCCTGTTGTCGCCAGAAAATGTCGGCCTCGATGGCCATCCGTGTCGAGAGCGCCTGCAGGCTTTCGACGGCGACGGGGAAGGGTGAGGATTGTTCAAACTTGCGACCGTCCAAGGCGGCAGATACCTTGTTCAGGATAAGGGACGCGGAGAAGCCATCGACCAAGGCGTGGTGGATGGAAAAGATGAGGATGCTCTCGTCGGCCGGCAAGTGCAGCACGGTGAAACAGGCACCCAGCCCAGCAGCGACAGCGGCCTCGTCAGTTTTCTGCTCGATTTCGTACTGCGAGCGCACAGTATGCTCACTCCACTGGAATGGCGCCTCGGACCCGACGCGTTGCGTCTGAGTTTCAATGTCCAGTTGGGTGCGAAAAATGGGCTCGACTGCGACCACGGTCTGCCAAGCAGCATGTAAGCGCGGAATGTCGGCTGTATGATATGCTGCCATGTGCTGGACGACGTTTGCCTTCTTTTGTCGAACACTCTCGAAGACGAGAAGCTTTTGAAGCGTAGTCAGGGGGCTTTCTGTCACTGCTCGCCTCGAGCTGGGCCTCTTGGAGATGTCTGGCGTGCAGCTGGAGACTTGGAGCAGGCTGTTGATTGAAGGTGCGGTGAGGATATCTTCGACGCGGATGGCGAAGCCAAGCCGTCGACAGTGCGAAGACAGCATGACGGCCGCAAGCGAGTGAAGACCTTGGCTGACGAAAGGCTGGTCGACGTCGATCGTGCATGTTGGGACGTCGAGAATGCGAGCCATGCCACCGACGATGACAGATTTGAGGTCTGTTGGCCTATCGACTATCTTCTCAACTCCATCATCGCCGCTGGGTACGACGGTTTTGAGGATCTCGACCAGCTTCCGTGGGTCAAGTTTGCCGTTGGGCGTCGTTGGAAGCGAATCCAGCCCCACGATGTAGTCAGGCACAAGATATGCTGGAGCCTTGGCCATCAACATCGATCTGAAAGCCTTAGGATCAGTGATCGGTGGGGACACGGCGGTGCAGAGCTTCTTCCCGATCATTACCGAATGTACCACCTTGAGACTCTTGTCCACAGCCAGGATAGCCGCATCCACATCAAGCTCGAGATTGACCAGGAATCCTCGAATCTTGACAGTTCGATCGCGCCGTCCACAGAATTCGACGACCTTCGCTCCGTCCTCCCTGACTCTCCACCTCACAACGTCTCCTGTTTTGTATGCACGTTTTCCGTTGTGGATGATGAACTTTTCGCTTGTCCGCCGCTCGTCGCGCCAGTATCCCCTGGCCAGTCCGATGCCGAAGATCAGGAGCTCTCCTTCTTCATCAAGGGTGTCAATCTCGACTCCATCATCGTCCACGATCGCAACTGTGGCGCCATCAATGGCAGTTCCAAGAATGGTTGGTCTGAACTCTCCACTCTCGGGACATCTTGGTACAACTCCGCTCAAGGTCGCGCAAGTAGCTTCAGTTGGTCCGTATGCGATCCATACTGGCCTCTCCAAGACATTCCAGGACTCCAAAAGTCTTCTAGATGGTGTCTCCCCTCCAAGCACTATCCTGTCGAGGCATGGGTAATCGTAGGGCGACGAGGGCGGCTCCAGAGCCTCAAGGATCGAGGGGGTGGCGACAATGACGCTGCACCGATAGCTCTGCTCCTGCAAGTTCGACCGGTTGGCCAGGATGACTGTTCCGCCATTGCAGAGAGTGCTGAATAATGTTCCCATGCATGCTGACGCAGCGTTAGCTTTTGCCGAAACCTTCCACGAGACGGTACGCTCAGCTCAAAGACTTACCGTCGAAAGCTACGGACAGAACGAGTAGCACTCGATCCTCGGGTGTCACGTTATAGTTGAAAGGAGGCGTCGTCACGAAATTGGCCAAGGATTCGTGCCGGATCTCAACACCTTTGGGCTCGCCCGTCGTGCCCGAGGTGAAGATGATGGTCGCCAGGTCCGGAAGATGATCTCTTTCTCCGTCGTCAATTGGATTCCGTTCGTTTGTCACGTCTTCCACGTTCACCATGACCGTGTCTGGAATCTCGATCGGTCTCCCCGTGTAGACGGCAAGCCCAGAGCACGTCCTGCCCAGGACATTGTCAATTCTTTCACGTGGCCACTGGTCGCGATCTATGGGTACGTAGATTGCTCCCGCCTTCAGAATTCCAAGTACTCCGACCACCATGTGCAGACAAGAGCTCGTGAGTATCGGTATAACGCACGACGGGCGCGCTCCGGCTTTCCGCAGGTACCGGGCAAGGGACGACGACCGCCTGTCCAGGGCGCGATATGTGAGAGTTTCGGCGCCATCCTGTACGGCAACATTGTCGGGGTAATGGTTGCAGATGTTCTGGAAGTGTGCAAGCACAGTTGGAGAAAGTTTGCGAATCATGGCAAAGGTTTGTTGGTGTGTGTAAACCAACGGATGCAAGTTAATTCTAGCCGCAGATACCCTATTTAACACAAGGTTGCAGCCAACACCTTATTCCAGACAACCTTGAATTCCCGACTCGGGAATGATTGTCAGGAACGGGTGCGGCTCTCAGGTCGGTTTCCGACCCGGACGTGCGAGAAAGTGTCCCGTTCAGCCGCGTCGGGGATAAAGACCATATCACTCGCTTCCTTGGCCTAGGCGTCCTCTGGAAAGCTTACCAAGCTCCAAAATCATCATGGCCCTTTCCGAGCGGATGAATGGCACTGTTGAGAGTGTCATGCCAAAGATTGCCATTCAAGTTGCGCAGCGAAGCTCCAGCAACCCGCCCATTGACTTTGGCACGGCTGAGAATTGGTTGATCAGATCGGAGCTGGTGGACTTCTTCAAGGATGCCATTAGCAAGCGTCTGAACAAGCAGGTTTTGTCGTATCAAAGAGGGTTCGCGGGCGACCCCAATGTGATGGCTGCATTATCAGATGCCTTCAACAGGTACTTTGCTCCCAAGGTTCCGGTCGAGCCATCCCAACTCGTATTAGGACCGGGTGGAGGGGCCATTCTGGCGTCACTTTTGATGAACATATGTGACGCTGGAGACGGCATGTTAGTTCTGGCACCTTTCTGGAGTAGGTTTTGGGCACACATCACGTTGCTCACGGCCTGCTAATGAAAATCCTTCAGGCGGTTTCCACTTCCAATTCGACGTCGTCCCAAAAGTCAGCATCATACCCGTCACATCGCCGGATGACAAAATTTTCAACGAAAAGGTGGTGGATGATCTGGAAGCGTCCTATGCTAAAGCGGACAAAAAGGTTAGAGGCGTGGTCCTTTGCAACCCTCACAACCCGCTGGGCCAGTGCTACACCAAGAAGGCTTTGGAAGCCATTGCTATGTTTTGCGAGAAGCACGACCTCCACTTCATCTCGGACGAGATATACGCCCTGTCTATTTACGACTCGGCCGATTTGGTCGACCCGGTCCCTTTCATCTCGGTGTTGAGTTTGGATCTGGCGCAGATCAAGGTGAATCCTGCCAGAGCTCATGTCATTTGGAGTGTAAGCAAAGACTTTGGCTGCAGTGGCTTTCGACTGGTGAGATTCCCTTTTCAATTGAGCCGCGTTTCAATTTGCTTATGCCTCGAAAAGGGTGCACTTGTGAGCCAAGGGAGCCCTGCGATGACGTGTGGAGTTGCCATGGCTGCCAACACGCAAGTCTCCGGACTCACTGCAGTTGCAATTACTGCACTGCTTTCCGACCCGGCAGTCACAGACAGCTTCATCGCATTGAACAAGACCAGGCTGGCTGTTGCCTACGAGACCATTGCCAAATTCTTCCGCACTCGCAGAATTCAATACGTTCCCGCCAACGCAGGCATCTTCGTCTGGGCGAAGCTGTCCGACAAGGTCGAAACTTGGGAACAGGAGGCCGACTTGAGCAAAGTATTGGCAGAGAAGCAGGTTGCTGTCAGCTCGGGCAAGGGGTACGCAGCCGCTGCGCCGGGCTGGTACCGGCTTTCTTTTGCCATGGAGCCAGAGGATTTGCGAGAGGGTCTCGAGCGGTTGGCAGTGGGAATTGAGGCGTTTGAAAAGAGTCATGGTTAAGTGCCGGACATGGTACTTTTAAAATGCTTGACGACTGAGTGTTCGAGACACTGCACGCGATGTTTCATGGAAGAAGAATGAAAAGAATTCATTTCCTGACAGACGCTCCGGCGCACACATCGACTGCAGGATTTCATCGTTTGCTTTGAGGTGACCGTTTTCGCACTGGCTTCACCCATCATTTCAAAGCAAATTACAGATGTTACCCGTCCATCCCATCGCCTCTCCCCCAAATGGGCGCATGAATGCAATCGTGATAGGCCCACATGAGATAAATCACAAATCGAACCACCTGTGCAGTGCCTGCTGGCGCATTGCCGTCCGGACCCAAGCTGGCCAGAGCTATCTTCTCTATCAGAAACATAACGGGACTCCAGAAGGCCAGGAAAAGCAGGGCACCAATCTTGCGCACGATGTTTCTAGGTGGATGGTATACGGGGAGGTTTTGAAGGTACTGGCTGTAGTCGTCAGGCAGGTTGGCATCAGCAGCGCCGTCCGTGAGAAGATTCTGGACATCTCCGTCAGTATTCCTTCTGCCAGAAATCAGTGTTTTCAAAAAGAGACCCACCATATATCTCTGGCTTGGGACAGCCGGCGGATTTCGCTCCATGATGGTGCCCAGCGTGCGGATTGTGAAGTTTGGCCCCGTCATGGCCTCGTCGCTGACGTCGACGGGGACCGCGGGCAACGCAATATCGGCGTAGGCGATACCGCCACCCTCGGATGCAACGAGGTGAATGTACTGTTCAGCTGTGATGAGGTACGCGACACCGATCACCTCGCGTGCCTTGGCATCGTCCGTCCCTGTAATCGCTCGGATGGACGTGAACGCCGGCTCCGTATACGGAGTTCCCGGAATCTCGGTCGTTAGTTTCCATCCCGGGACGCGCGCGCGTGCCGTTTTGATCGGTTTAATGCCACGAGAGTCGATGAACTTTGCCCGGCTCATGTTGGACCCATAGGCAAAGTACCAAACGGCTGTTCCCTTGGAATGCATGTTTGCCGGTGTTATTGTTTGCGGTCCTGGGGCTGTAGGCGTGTTTTCGTTGCTGTCTCTTCGATGAATCTGCATTGGGGTTTGCGTCTCTGGAAAAACGCCTGTGATATTTTCCAAAGCCTGGGCTCGAGTCGGTTCCCGAGATGCAGTCCAAGTTGGAGTTTGATTTCAGCACTTGCGTGTACAAGCAACAGTATTATCTACATCCATCCAAAGACTGCCTTGCTCACATAGATCTTTGCAGTGCAAAGCACGACTTGCTGATAGTGTAGGGCTCAAAAAGCGAACAGTGGTATGCCTTCCCCTAACGACACGAAGTTGCGGCAAACTACACGGCAACGCCTAATTAATCCCACTGACCGGCACTGACGTTCCTTTGAATACTTGAATCGCACGGTTATCGATAGAATATGCCCACATGGTTCAAGCAGTGCAGATGATCGGTGACCTATGCAGTCCCCACGGGGAGCGGGCCGAAAGACTCGGCATCCGAGGACTCAGGGCGTCGATCTCGTCTATCAGGGACCGCATCCATGGCAAAGATTCGCGACGACAAAGAAACTCCTGACGCGGGGGATTGAAAGAACGTTTATCATGGCATTTTTTCCCGACAATACTTCAAGTTGAGGACTGAGAAAAATTTGCGAATGACGGGCACAAATGCAGAGGAGTATTTGGCAGCTATTGATTGAAACAATGCAATGAAGCCGGATCAGTGCAAGTCTATGATCTACTCTGATAGTCTGAAAACATCTCATTTGCCCTGCTGGATTTGCATGGCCGCGCCATTCGCAGCGAACAGGCCCATGGAGATGCCCGGTGCCACTGCCTTGAATGGAGTTGCGCAGTCTCCTGCTGCGAAGACACCAGGGACATTTGTCTCGTTAAAGGGCGGGTTGGTCTGGAGGTCGAAACCAGGACTCAACTGGATGCCCAGCTGGTCTGCAAACGGACCATTCACCCTGCTCCGCGGCTTGTGGGCAACGAAGCCAAACACTTCCTTCGCGCCGTCTTCAAATTCGACCTCCACGTCCGCGTTATCGCCTGGAATCTTCCTGAAGCGGGCGATTTTTCTCGAGTCAACCGCAAAACCTTTCTCTGCTGCCGCCGCGGAAATTTCCTGCGTCAAGGCCCTGTTGCCGTGCGTCAGAAGCGTCACTTTCTTCGCCAAGCGTTGTGCCATGCAGCCAACGGTGATCGAATGCGGCAGGTCTCCCATGTCCTCGACGGCCAGGATACCGGCCTGGGGAGCTCCGCGCTCCTCGTAGCCGTGGCAGAACAAACAATGGTAGCTGTCGCAGATTTCTCAGTACAATCGTTGTCAGCGTTGGAAGGGGCAGATGGATATCCCATTACATTCCATGACCCCAGCAATCATCGTATCCTGCAATGTCGGGAAACAAGTCCTCAATGCCCGTCGCCAGGACGACCTTTTTTCCAGTGTACTTATTTCCCGCGTCATCCACAGCCTCGAAGCCTCCGTTGACCAACTTGGCCAGCTTGTCAACTCTGGCGCGAACAATGCGAGTAGTGCTGTACCGGTCCGTGAGATCCTTGCGTGCCGCTTCGCGATATTCCTCCGGACTCTTGTGGTCCCAAGTAGGGACGTTGTGCATGTGAGGGGCGCGAGCGTTGCGGTAAACGCCCGAGTCGAAGACGATGCACGGGTGCAGCAATCTGTTCAGAGACGTAGCTGCCGCGAGGCCGGCAGGTCCACCGCCGATGATGAGGACGTCGACATCGAAGGAGGCCATTGTTGTTGCGAGACGATGGTGTTGTTCAAACGACGACAACAAGGCGCGAGCGCGAGGAAGAATTTTGGATGTGCGAGCAGCAGCGGCAGCGGCAAACATGTGGAGCGAAAAGGCAGTTCTGAAAGCTTAATATGCATTCTTAAATCAAGGTCTGCGGTCCGATCCGCTCGACTCGGTTTCCGATATCAAAGTCTGACATCACAGGCTCATAATACCTAGCTCTTACTTGACCACAATTCGCCCTCACGCAGCCCACCACTGACCCCGATCATGACTGTTGAAGACGAAATGGAATGTGCCGCTTGTGGCCAGCACAGCCGGCCGATCTGTCGGCATTGATCAATCTCGTCGCGCAGCCCTTCACAACCGGTGCACTCAACGCTGCTGGCCTCGCCTTCAACCAGCAGGAAATTTTGAGCTACCTCGAGTGGCGACTTCCGCGTCTGCTGGTCGATTCGAAAGCGCTACTGCTTGTCCACGAATTCCGCCCCGTCAACTCGTTCAAGAAGGTTCCGTCGCATCTTGTTGGCTGCGCTCTTTTGCGCCTCGGATCCTCAGCCACGCGTCCAGCAGACTCCTATCCATCCAGTCAGTTGTCTCCAATCACACCTCTTTGTTTACTCTCTAACGAACTCCGTCCAGAATTGAGTCTCGCTTCCGACATCACCGTGTGGCCGAACTCGGAAACAGCCGAAGTGCAGACGCGATTCAAGGCCGCGCAAGCCGCCGTTGACGAACTGGTCAAGCAGAGCTCGACACGACAGCCATGGTGATTTCTTATCTGGATCCATATTTTCAAAGCTGTGGGTTGGGCTCGAGATTGCTTGCGGCTGTGCGGGAAAGGGTCCAGCTGATCGACCAGGGGGCCTTGCCTTTCAGGGTGATCCCCCGCAGTGAGGATGTGAGCTTCGGCATCATTTCGGGATTAAGGGATATGAAGCGTGCGGCAGGGCTGAGGGTCATGGAAGCGTGTTGATTTTGACAAGAGTCGACTCCATGATGCTCGAGTGGTCCGGATCTGGTAAACAGCCATCAGTCTCTGTGCCAGAATTTGTGTCCAGGTGCTTAGTGTATCAATTGTCGGCCATCTCCTGTTATAAAAATTTAAGCAACTTTTCGTCTTTGTTTTGTCGAATTATTGTCACGGTTCTCCCTGCTTTGGGCACCGTCCTTGGATGAGCGTCTCCCAATGCCCGGCCTCTTCGTTTCCTCTTTCTACCTGGTTCTAACATTCTCAATTTTGATTCGACCCGCAAATATGCGCAAATCCATCGAAACAGATGCAATTTTCTCCCACATCCTCGCACGCTTTCACTGCACAGAAGGGATCGATGCAGACTATCAGAACATGACCATGCTGCTTTCGTCTGCCCTTATGTGGCTCGAGTTTGGTATTTTTCAAGACCTTGAGCAGGGGGGAATATTCCAAAAATGGGAACCTGAAAAAGCGCCCACTTCAGCTCGACCGTTGTGGAAAAAATTGGCATGGAGCTACGACTTGTGGACAACGTGGCGCGACCCAGGGTACCCTGGAACTGGCAGTCGAGCCGCTCCCCCAAGCTTCCTGCACACATAACGGATCGGCGGTGCGTACTATCGTAACTGCCCAGAAAGACTCAATGCACTGACTAGCGTTGGAAACAGAAGTTTTCTGTTGGAGAATTTCAAGCGCGGAATCTACTGTTGGATCATGAGAGATAATATTCTCTTTCTGCTCGAAACGAACCCCTTTCGACTTGAAGGCCGTCGACACACCCAGACCACACCGCTCTACGTACAAATAGCCGTTGTCTGGCTCGCTGCGCTCCATACGCAGTACAGCATGAGTTTCATGTACCGCATCGTTCTCTCTATCCTCGTTGCGGTCGGAGTGTGTTCACCAGAGCAGTGCCCGCCGTTGTTTGGTTCTTTCCGGCAAATGTACACAGTCGGTAACCTGTGGGGCATCTGCTGGCAGCAAATGATGAGAAGAGTCGGTAGCCCCACCTTTTCGCAAGAACCTGCTGCAAATTGGAATGACCGCAATTGGATGACTATTATGCCATATTGCTGGTCCCGAACATGATCGTTTTGGCCCTCTGCATTCGCGGCATTTTTGCAAAATACACTCGCGTGCTACTTTCCCTCGTAGCCTCTTGGTCTATGCACGCCGGTGGTGCATACAGCGCCACAAGAAGCTCTCTTGGAGATATGTGATTCTTCATCTCACAATGATTTGCCATAGTTGTCGAAGACTGCGTCATATCCTTTGGAAAGCGGGTGGGAATCCGAAAATCAGGCACGTGCAACTCGAGCCCCGACGCGGAAGAAAGCGTCATCTCAAAAGTGGTTGCACGGGGGATGAGATAGATTGATTTCTACATTCTCAATTCATTTGACAATCTGGTAAGCCGGTCCCGCCGTCTGACCGCTTCCCGCATCGAGCTGCATGTGCAAGCCGCGTGCCACAATGGCTCCCATAGAGACGGCGCAGGTGCCAATTTTGAAGGGATCGCCACAGTCGCCAGCTGCAAATACTCCAGGAACAGACGTCTCGAAAAACGGAGAATTGGTTTTGTAGAAGCCAAACTCGTTGGTATCAATGCCCAATTGCGCTGCAAAGGCGCCGTTGTTGAGGGGGAGAGGCCGGTGAACAATGAAGCCTTCAGTGACCTTGTCTCCGTCATCGAACACAGCCGAGAGCTGCGATTGGACTGGTTCTTTGATGAACCGAACGATGCGGCGTGAATCGATGCGAAATCCCATGGGTCCAAGGACTTCGCGGCATTCAGCAGCCAGCGCTTCGTTGCCGTGGGTGTACACGGTGACGGGTCCCGACGTGTACCGGCGACACTGAAGGGCAAGATTTTTGGCAGCGTTGAGGTTTTCGTCACCGCCAGCAGCAAGGACACCCGCTGATGCGCATCCACGCTCCTCGTAGCCACGGTGAATCAGGCAGTGGAAACTGGAAGGTTAGTATGGACCGGTAAAGAGCAAGGGGAATACGCACATGCCATTTGCCCAGCAGTCATTGTATCCTTCGACATCAAGCGGAACATCCTGGATACCCATTGCAAGGACAAGTTTACGGCCTCGCCAAATCCGGCCTTTTGTGTCGGTAGCAACAAATGGAAATTCTGCTTCAGGATTGCGGTTGACATGGTCGATTTCAACGCCCGTGGCAAATTGGACGGTGCTGTATTTAGATAAGATGTTTTGTCTGGCGGCAGCGCGATATTCTTCGGGGTCGCGCCCATCCCAGCCTGGCAGTGTATGCAGCCAGTTTGCCTTGCGGTTGCGATAGTTCCGAGAGTCGAAGACGACGGCCGTGTGTAGCGTCCGCACCAGGCTCAGGGCGGTGCTGAGGCCAGCGAGGCCACCGCCAATGATGAGAACGTCAAAGGAGTCAGTCATTTTGAAATTCGAAGCTGTCTTTGCAGATGATGTCGCTGTGTGTTGCT
The DNA here is from genome assembly GCF_038021145.1 of Phyllosticta citriasiana. Taxonomy (NCBI): domain Eukaryota; kingdom Fungi; phylum Ascomycota; class Dothideomycetes; order Botryosphaeriales; family Phyllostictaceae; genus Phyllosticta; species Phyllosticta citriasiana. The sequence goes on along the minus strand of NW_027117285.1, from coordinate 2,519 downwards.
TTTGAGTGTATTTTGACTCCCGACGGTGGTCGGAAAGCGATGACATTCTTGGCCATGTCCGGACCTCGACACCTCGGCCTCATTGACATCAAAAAGAACTCTCAGCACTCTGAGATCAAGCATACCGCTCTCTCTGTCTCCTGGATCTGTCGAAATGGCGTCTGTACCTGCTTCAATGCAATTCATGGCCCCAATGGCCGAGGAGCCCTTCTACCGCGGGCAAGCCGAAGAAGGTTTCGAGACGGCCAACTTTTCATACGTCAATAAAGACGTGCAGGTCATGGATGCGCGTCCAAAGAAGAACAGCTTCGAGCTCGACAAGCACGGCTTCACTTATGTCGATGATCCAGAGGGAGCCAAATACGTCGAACAACTCCGGACAGACGAAGAAGGCGCCAAGGAGCGGTACTACCTCCATCTGGAACAACTTATCAAAAAGAAGATGGGTGCTTCGCGAGTATTCATCTTCGACCACACCATGCGCCGTCGAGATCCCGCGCTGAAGGGTAAGAATCCTGACGGACGGGAGCAGCCAGCCGGGAATGTGCACGTCGATCAGTGAGTTTGAACGGCAATCAGTCACACGATCTTTTCGCCGACTCTTATTCCAGGGGACCCGTCGGGGCTGTTCGTCGTGTACACCAGCACGTTGGGTACGGAGCTGACAAGCTTCTGAAGGGTCGTGTGCAAGTTGTGAAGTAAGAACAATCTCCTCGAAGCGCACGTGTCATCGACTGACACTTAGGTTAGTGTGTGGCGGCCCCTGAATGGACCAGTGAAGGACTGGCCTCTTGCCACCATGGACTTCACGACAATCAAACCATCGAACATCCATCCCGTCAACCTGTACCGCAACCGCTTCGAGCTCCGCGGCCAAACTTGCGGCATCTCGCACCATCCTGATCAGCGGTGGTACTACCTCGACTCGCAGCGAAATGACGAGGTTACCTTTATCAAAATTTTCGACAACAAGCCGTTTGTGGCGAGCAAGCGTAAGCAAAGCCACGCCAATTCAATTCCCAGTCTGACTTTGTCGTAGTCTGCGCGCATTGCGCCTTTGAGCATCCGAACGCACCCAAGGACGCCCCCTTGCGAGAAAGTATGGAAGTCCGTTGTATCGTGGCCTATGAAGATGAAGAGCTTGCATCTACGCTTTGGTGGACTTAGTTTGAATAGCGGCAATGCTGATGACATAGTGCCTAAATCCTTTAACATCTCTAAGGTTTCTAATTCCCGTTACACGACTGTTAGCGTAAGAGGTTTCCGTCGTCTAGGTGATGTAAATGCATGATTAGAAGTGAAGTTATTAGTGTGTCGCGTAAGTAGGGGGAAGTATATAACGTGACCGAAAGCGGAAGAGTAAGAAGGTTATTAATTAGAGGAGTCCCATTATCGTAAGCCTTATAATAGCTATAATTATAGCTAGTACTCTTACTTAAGGTTTTAGTATAGATTTATAAATTCGTAAGAGTCTTCTAGAGCTTTAAGAGAAGCTATAGTAGGTATATATTATAGTTTTATTACGAAGCGCTTTAGTCTAAGAGTTCACGCAGCGTATAATTATTATAAAGTAACTATATTATAGAGACGTCTTTACTATAGCTACGCTTAGTCCTAACATTTTAATAACTTACTTAGAGTCTTATAGGTATAATAGCTTACTATAATATATAGAACTTATCTACTATAATGCATATAAGTTATTAGCTATAAATTATAGGCCTAAGTTATTATAATATTAGTATTTTTAATAGATAGGAGACTTATATAGGCGCTATTTATAAAAGAGACGTCTATTAATTAAAGAAGAGTAGATTTACTTACTAAAGATATAGAATTAAAGCTTATTTTATAATAAGAGCTATCTAACTAATAGGTTCTAAACTAGATAGAGCTATCTAGGTTTTTTTATAGAGAGGTAGTCTAAGCTTTTTCTTAACCTAGATAGTCTATCTAGATTAGTATTATAGTCTCTAACTATTTATATTCTTAGATAGATTCTATAGTTAAAGTATTAGGCTTAAAGTACTAATTCTCTACCTATATACTAACTTAGATTAGTACTTTAATCCTACTATTATAAGACTAGCTTACTATAACTAATTATTACTATAGGAAAGGAGTTAACTTATATATCTATATCTTAATCTCCTAATATTTAATTAGTTATTATAGATAATAGAGTAATAGTAGCTAGATAATTAGGCTACCTAGTAGATAGCCTTATAGTAATAGTAGTAAGACGATTAGGCCGCCTAGTAGGTAGCCTTATAGGAGTAGTAGTAGTAGGGGTTACTCCTAGATAAGTAGGCCTAGGTTAGGGTTAGGGTTAGGGTTAGGGTTAGGGTTAGGGTTAGGGTTAGGGTTAGGGTTAGGGTTAGGGTTAGGGTTAGGGTTAGGGTTAGGGTTAGGGTTAGGGTTAGGGTTAGGGTTAGGGTTAGGGTTAGGGTTAGGGTTAGGGTTAGGGTTAGGGTTAGGGTTAGGGTTAGGGTTAGGGTTAGGGTTAGGGTTAGGGTTAG